>NC_138905.1:110977160-112181987 GCF_965231255.1 Vanellus vanellus
GGTATCTCTGGGTGGATGTGCAGAGTAACCTGCTTTCAGTCTCATTTGTTGTCATGAAAACTCTCATTAGGGTTAAATTCATCCAATGAGAAAATGGAAACCTACTTTAAATTGCATCAGTCTTCTCAAATAAAATTTTAGCTGGCAACAAAATACACTACCATCCCCATCCTTCTCACTGGGTTTTCAACTCATCCAAAAATACTATCTGTACTCTAGCAGGCCTCATCTCCCCATTCAAAGTAGGAATAACAGCAATTCTTCATTGCCCCATCATTAGCTTAATATACTCATCTTATGCCCAGCTTAATATTCCATTAGGAATGGAAGGTACACCTAACTTATGCGGGCAGAAAGGAAAAAAGATCTCGAATGCTTTGAATAAACTGTAGAAAATGTATCTTGAATTTTTTGAAGCCTAGTGAAGAATAATTGTGCTGTGCTTCTAAGAGACTTTGAGACCTTTTCCCATGGATTATCTGAAGACTTGACCACTAAAAAGAAGGTAAATTAGATTACAGCATAAAGTGAAGCCTGCATTTGGTGCTTTGGGACTGCTTGTTACATAGTGCCAGAGGTTTCAACAGGAGTGAGCAAGCCATGAATCCAGCGGACAGAGTCATCCAGAGACAGCAAAGCTGATTTCTGGACTCTTTTTAAGTTTCTTAGTAAGGTTTTTCCCAGGTGAAGGATAACCACTATCCCAGCTTTGACTGCTGGTGCCCTAGAAGCACAGAAGTAACCAATCCAGAAACCATTCCCTTGCACTCTGTTTTCACCCACTGGATTGTTCCCACCGTCATCTCCTGGAATGACAGCTTTTCTACAAGCACTCCCAGACTGAGGCCTAGAAAGAGAAAAAACAATTTTCAGGATCAAGGAGAACTGGTTGTAGGACTGAGCTTCAGTGGTAGGTTTGCTAATGATGACACCTGTGTGCCTCTCATCACTCCTATCAGTCCACTCTCTCCTCAAAAACAGGACAGTCTAGTGTTGCCATTGCCTTCTTGACCTTAACTTTTGCAGATCCTTTACGTATTTGATCTAGTATCCAAAAGTTAATAAACCCTTATTTATCCCAACAGACCCATAAAGTCAGAAAAAATATATAAAGAACATAAAACTTCACACATATTAATGTAATTCCTAAAACCATGTAATGCATTATATCACAGCATTTGCAAAAATTATACAGTGATAAAGGTTATTTTATTAGTAACGCAGAATTCCTAAGTAACATGTATCATCTCTTTATTCAAATTGCCCCTTTGACCACGCTAAACAGTGTCTTTTCTTGATACTTGCAGCCTATAATTACATCTGTACACAAGCCATTTTTGGTCAGTCATGTGTGTTTTAATTGGTTTTAATCTTTCTTCATAAGGCAGTTCTAGTTCAGTTGCTCAGAGTAAGGGAAAAAAGTACTGAATGGCTTGAACATGTGCTTCTGTAGTTTGCGCTGGGAGGACTTGCTTTCTGGGGTGCCCCATCCAGTAATTTATGTGCTTCTAAAGCAGAGCTGAATTATTCCAAATTATGGTAAGTAGAACTGGGAGTAATATGGAAGATCTTCCCATGCCAGGTCTTAAGTTCTTGACTTGCAGCCCCTGCTGAGAGGACCCATAAAGGTTATAGTTACAGGAAATTTTCCTCTTGCTTTTAAGAGGAAGAAGCATGAGTTTTTTGCAAAGTAGATAGTCAAATCAGTTTGGCATTAGATCACCGGTAAACATGCTGACCAGCTTTGCGTTCATTCTTTCCTCTTGTTAGTCTGAATGTCCATAAACATTTATAATTTATTTTTTATATTGAGACTTGAGAAGGAAATGCTTTTTTTTTTGTTTTGTTTTCTCATTAAACTGCATTCCAGTCTTCATATACAATAGACTCCTGACATAGTATTATTAACAAATAATGCAATTTGGCCAAGATGAAGTATATATGATGACAAAAAATTCATACATCAGACAATTCTGACAGACTATCAAATCATAACATACATCAACCACTTGCCATATGTAAAGAAAATGAGTGCCTTATGAATGGTTTTCTAAAAGTGCATCATCAATAGGCTGATTACTCAATTATATTTTGTAAGGAAACCAGAATCACAATGTTCTAAGATCACTTGCTGACAAATGAAGCAAACCCAAAGTTCAGTCTCTGGCAACAACCAAGGAAATGTGTCCTGTCCCATCCATCCATCCCCTTCCCTGTCCCCTCTCAGTTGATGAAAATCAAACTTCTGCAGTAGGCAAGATGAATTTAATCACCACCTTTTCTGTCTTCTTTTTTCCCTTAGTTATAGGGATGCAGAACACTTAAATGGTATGAGTGCTTTGGGCGAAGTATAAATGACTTGTCTTAAAAAAAAAAAAAAAACAACAACTTAAATACATAGGTAAGGAATCTAGGCTTGAAAAGTATCTCTGCAAAATGTCAGTGTTAAAGGTTATGAGGTAGAAACTACAGAAGGTGAGGGGTTTACAAAGCAAACAATATCTCAGACTACCCCGTATGCAGTCAGTGTACAGGGGGACTTTTGATCAGTTCAAAGGTGGCTCAGTATCTTCATATAAACAACTCATTTCATTTCCAGCTAGCTGAGTGCTCCTGCTGCTGGGCACTGAAGGAATCTCAGCAAGGGCACAGATGTTGAGAACTGTGTTATGATTTAATGTCTGTACTATAAGAGAAGTTAATTTATCATATGAGAATGGATTCAGAAAAGAACTTCTTATTTCTGCTAATAAAATATCTTCTTGCTAGAAACCTAGTTTAGGTTTTTCATGCAGGCAGCAATTTTTATTAATCTCTACCATTTGACTGACACACATTTCAATTTTCAGATGATTTTTCTACAGAGCTGGAACAGTACATTAACTGAAAAATACACTCTGGAATGTAAGTGTAAAGTATGCATCCATTATGCAGCAGCATCAAGGCAGAATTAGACTGCACTTTGAGACAAGATATAGTATCTGTCGCTCCTGTGAATGAGCCTTGATTAAATTAAATTCCCTACAGGGACAAAGGTTCAAAAGTTCTTGGTTTAATAAAACATATGGCAGAAAATGTGGGAAATAGTCAAGTATGTGAAGCTTTAGCACTGTAAATGGATCGGTTTCCTAAGTATGTGCATTTTCTCGGTACATAGCTATTCCTTGTCAAAATACTTTTTTCTGAAATAACTCAGTGTTTGCACTGCTCACACAATGTGGGTGAAATATCCCACAGTGGGTACAGGTATAGCTCTGTGCACCCTTTGAAAAAGGAACAGAAGTTCCAAGAAAACATGCTACAGACTAGAAACTCTGGGGTCTTTCATTTAATTAAAATATATGAAAAAAAAAATCATATAAACTATATATTATTCATTTTGCTATTCAGTTCAACATGTTATAACTGTAACCACACTTTCAGCCTTTAGAAAGCTCTTCTGTCCTCTTTCATAGACGTTTGGAAGAAAAGCTGAAAAATTGGTAGCTTGGGAAGATGATGGGAGGCCATGATCAGATTTCAGCGTATGGTTTTTGTATAAGTATTTAATGGTGCTGAGCAAATTAAAAAAAAGTTGGACCTGGAATATATGAAAAACATGGAGGATGACCTACTGCTCAGAGACAGTACTGACAGTCATACATAAATAGTTGGATGCATAAACTGAATGAGATGACAGAGGTCTCGGGTTTCAACCATCTTACCTGAAACTGTGGCCAATTGTAGTGCATGTTGTTGCATTTTTCCTGATTTTCCCATGCTGAAGACTCAAATTGTTCGATAATGCCTTCTGGGATAAAAACTAATCTTTATGCAATTGTTTTAATTAAAGAAATAACACTGCAAGCTATGCACAGTTCTCATGGACTGCTTCTTGAACATGTTCATATATTTGAATTTAGAGTAAAGTGGTTTAAGCAAAAATAAAAAAAGCAGTTTATTTCTCATTCTTGTCAAGAGACAACAACAAAAAAACCCCAAAAAACCACAGAACAACAACAATGATGACAAAGAAACAAGATCCTTCCACAGGCTTGCATTGAGACAGAACACCACCAAACAGAAGAACTGAGTGGATTTTATACACCTTTTTAAAGTACATTTTCATAATTCTTTTTCCTTTCCATGAACACAAGAGTGCAACTTCAAAGGAAAGGATAAAAACAGCAGATGCATCTTCCACAGAACAGTATAACTGATCACCATGTCCACTGTGAATACTGTCAGAATCCTGTCAGCACTTATCAGGTCTTAATTGTCCTGGCCAGCCTCATCTGGGACTCCCACCCCGACTTCCCCTGCCCTGGTTCTCTGACAGGGCTTCACAGATGGACCTCAGGTTCACGTTATCATCTTGTCTCCAATTGTGTCTTCAGCCTCATCTCCTGTCTCATCTTCTGCTACCCCTGGATGGACCTGGCCCTGGCCCTGGTTCATCCCCTCTCTGGCGTCTGGGGTTGCTGAGGGACACTGTTACCAGTCCCTGGCTCTGCAGCCCCTGCTTACGTGCTGTGTGTGAGGCTGCACTCTGCTTGGTGAAGACATTGCCTGTGCTGGGGGCACCCTTGGCTCCTGGCTCATCCTCTCTTGGGGAGCAGCCCCACTGTCACTGTTCCCTGACAAGCAGGACACCAGTCGATTGAAATTGCAGCAAGATAAATTTAGGATAACCATTAAGAAAAAACTTCCCAGCTGTAATCTGTTCTTAAAGTCCTTTCCAGTCCTGATTTCCATGAACCTGTGAGATGCCTGCAACAGCCAATGACTGAAGTTAAATTCACTGGTTATAAGGCTAAGATATTGTTTTTCCTCCTATGTGGCTCCAGGGTATATTTGCATGGCTCTTCACAATTACAGCTGACACCTCCTCTTCAAAACTCAGTAGAATTGCTGCTCTGTGACAGACCTGTAACTGATCTTATAATAAAATTGCGGTTAGATGTCAACTCTGGCACCAGCGGTGGTTCCACTAACCCAGCAGCTTCCCTTTAGCTTTTCTCATGCTGAAGGACAACTGGATCTGCAGACAATCTGCTTTTGATGCCAGTAAGTGCATCTTGAGACTTTTCTATCTGCCACGAAGGTATATTCTGTCCATCTTCAGAAAAAGTAGACTAGATGAGCCCATATGGGATTCTTAAAATATCTGTAACATTCCAGAGTAACAGATTTTGCTATTTTGCAAAATACCACTGCAAGCTTTCTTGTACAATACATTCTGTATGAGGCATGAATAAATTCTCTTGATACTGAGACGCCCAGCTGGGGTGTCTCAGGCCACAGCTTGTGTGACACAGCACCATGGCATCAACGTGACGGCTGCCTCCGGACAAACATGTTGAATTAAAATAATCATGAGCACAAACTGGAAAATAAATGAGTTAGCTTTGTATTTGCAATGGAAATCAACTGGGGCACACGAGAGCTTTTGCTTTGATGTTCTAACATATTTGTATAATCGCTGTTTTGATGTTTGCCTGAGACATGCCTCCAGATTCTTCCAGTCATGTCTTAGGAAGGTAAATGCAAAGTGTAACAGCTGCCTTTTTCTTTCTCCTCCCTCACTTGACTGTTAAGTCTTTCATCATGTATTAACACAAGGAAAGTGACCCAAAAGATATATTACTTCAATTAAAGAAGTCATGTACAGGCAATATGATGGAGTAGGAGATAAGGACTACGGGTATGGTCAGAGGAACTATGCTGGTTACAGCCGAGCTGAATCAATATTTTATTGACACCATCACCTCCCCTCCCTGAGCTGCTTGTTCGCACCTTTATCTGCTGCATCTGCCAGAGATCCCTGCCACTGGGTTTGAGTTTCGCTTGTTTGTTTCATTTTGAATAGGTTGAGTTATGTAGGCTCTAAATCAGTTCTGAGAAATGACCCAACTGAAAAACCCTCTTTATAAGAAAAGGGTTGTTTCAAGCTGGCTCAATCTATAGGTTAGAGATCAACCAGGCAAACAATTAAACGAACAGTACTGCGAGATGAAATCTCTACTGGGCTTGTGGTGTGGGTGGAGGAAGAGGACAAGGAGATAACACATTGCCCTGAAACCGCTGCCTGCAGCACAGCTCGTGCCGGGGTTCCATATGGTAAAAAGCACAAGCTAAAATACAGAAATGAGGAGGAGATTACATTTATGGCACGCTTATTAGGTGTCTTATTCTCAAATGACTGAAAGGGCTGATTAGATCAGTTTTAGGGCACTGTAAAAAAATGTGAGCTCTACTACCAGCTTGAGTTTTTTTCCCAACCAGATAGTTAAATCAGATTGTTATTAAATTAAGATTTATATGAAGTTGCTTTAGATGATGTTTATTATCAGGATTTTGATAGGTCCTGGTTTAGCCTCTCCACTGTGTAGTTACATGCTCTGATACTTGTCAAGAAAAATCCTTCTCATTTAAAAAAAAAAATCTGAAGATCCAACCCATATCTAATTATTAGGGTTCTATGCTATTCATCCTACTGCCTGCCTTCCATGTCGTTTGATTGTTTTTTCTGTAGCATTCATAAATAATTGAAACTGTTGATGACTTTCCTTAAAGTATGACACCTATCAAAGATAGAAAACAGCAAAGATAAAATAGCATAGTATAGTTTCTTATCCAAAGGAGAAATAAAAAAATTCCAATTCCTGAAGATGCATGCCCCCTAGGATAGATTTTTCATTATTATTACCTTCTTTTGTCTGCCTTCCTTTCTGTGTTTTTTTTTGGTTCTTTCTAAACAGTACTCAGGTTAAATCATTCCTGCTTCTCCAGCACATTTTGCATTTTGGCACTTGTAGTAATATAAAGTGCTGGAAGGACTTCTTGCTAAATTTTTGCCACTAAACTGAAAGTAAGAAAGGAGATTGCCTAGCCTATTTTCCTGTCAAAGCAGAAAACTCACTCTTGTAAGGTATGACTTTGGCCTTCATAAAAATGGGCATGATTCTTTTAAGTTTCCCAAGGAGGACACTTTCTTACCATTGGCCTGCTACATACACAGGTGTAGTCTTAGATTAGCTGTGAAAATTTAACCTGGCCAGCTAAACACTATGTCACTTCTTGAGAAGATCACCAGCTTAGTTGGTAAAAGAAATGCTTATGAAATGGTCTTCTGCAAGGTGTTCATCTAAGACTTGCACTCCAGTTTAACTTCCAAAAAAAAAAAAAAAATAGCACCGGCAGAATGAGTGCAGCTTTTATTAGTTGCTACCATCTCAGAAGAGAGGGTTACAAAGCTATTGAATAAGATTGGGCACACCTGCAAGCTGTCTGTAATACTGTAAGTTAGGGATAAAAAACTGAATCCAGGTGGAGGTCATTACATGTAGGTCAATGAGAGAAAGAGGACCTGGACTTTCTATGCTAACGCTATGGGTACGGTTTTAGAAGAAAGGGCCCTCTTCTGGCACGAAAGAGGTCTAGCATTATGAAAGGCAATCTTTTCTGGTCAGAAAGCTGCAAGTTGATAGACAGTGTAATTGGCCTGTGAGCGGGCAGGCAACCTCACTCCACTGTCCTAAGACATATGACTCAGGAGGCGATGTGGGGTAGTTTTTTTTGTTTGTTTTGGTTTGTTTTATCAGCACCAATGGTGAGATCACTGTTGAATGCCATGTCCAACTCTGACATCAGTGCTTCAGAAAAGATGCTGAAAAATTTGGAAGTGCCTCAGAGAAGAGCCTTGAGAATGACTACAGATCTGGAAAGGTCCAAGAAAGAACAAAAAACTATATCAGTGAGTATACACTGAGCTTGCACAGAGAAAACTTTGCTGAAGTTGTATACAGATAAACAAAACCAAAGATTTGTTTTGCTTGTCTTTACAGGAAGAAAATCAGCTTACTCAGAATTTCCCATACCAAGCAAAAAAATCAGTCTTTTTCAGTACCTGCTGTTACCTCAAATGGAAACTGGGTTTGTGAAGAAATAACTGGGGTGCGACCCAGAAGATCAAAGGCCGGGGCTGCATTGCCGTGTGAATGGCTGGCTCGGGGCAGCTCATGCAGGTCACTGACCAGGTACAGCAGGACACCCAGGGCTTGCCTCGGTGCTGCAATACTGAAGGCAGAACTTCTGTCCCTAACACCTGGTACCAGGGCCACAGCTGGACACTGGTGTAGTGGGCGACCCTAGACTGCTCCAGCCACAAGAAAAGGTTTCATCTCTGTCTTTATTGCCCTCTTCCTCACCCTTCCTTGTCCCATTACTGGCAGTGCTTGTCCCCACTTGCTGAGCTGGCAAGAAGCTGCAGCATGGCAGGAGGATCATTAGTATTGGCAGTGACATGTCAGGGTTCCTCTCAGGTGTTCATGTCAGTGTTCCTCTCAGGCTTGGGACGTTTTCACCTGAAATGGGCTGATCAACGGTCACATTTGCCCTCAGGATCTGTAAGGCTGGTCGTAAATCTGTAAATCTTATTTGACTTAGGAAAGCCTTAAATCTGTGGCAGGAAGTATCTCCTTCACCTCTGGAACACATGGATTGACTTAGTGGAATTAACTATAAACATATTTGAGTCTAAAGGGTCTCAATTTCCTGGAAAACACTACAGCGGGTGACAGGTAGGTGAATGCTTCCCCCAAAACCCCAACCACATGCTTGGCTGAATCAGCAGCGACTCTCCTGTATGTGTGTTATGGTTTGAGAAACCCACAACAATTTACTGTCATTTAGACAATTATTCTATCACCCAATGACCCCCTCCCCACCTGGGAGGGGGAACTGAGGGGAAAAAACAAGGAAGCCTAGGGGTTTAACAGAATAAGACTAGATAATTGACATTATTAACACTAAAGGACCAATATTCATCCCAATACCAATATAAAATATACAAGGATCATACATAGCTGATTACACCAGTAGGAAGCTGTGCTCTCCCAGCAGAGGACAGCAAATGTGAGACACTGCCAGCGCTACGGTTTTGGGAGGAAGGGGAGGGCTCAGGGGTCTGGCACTGGGGCAGGAAGTTAAGATCAGTACCATCAAAGAAGTGAAATTACTCCTCAGCAAACTTTCTCACTTATATTGAACGTGCCATTCATGGTATGAAATAACCCTGTTGGCCAGCTTGGGTCAAGCGCTCAGGTCTCGCTGCTCCTCATCCCTGCACCTGGAAAGCTAGAAAACACCAAGACCTTGAATATTTTCACAAATTCAGACACTGGAGTCTTCTAAAAGTACAGTTTTCCCAAGCATTAGAAGAGAAATTAGTCCTGTGTCCCTCAAACCAGGTCTATGTGTGTGCCTTAAATTGCACTGACCCGGCTGGAAGCGTAAAGGTACCAAGACAGCCTGCCATTTTCCCAAGTTGTCTCCCTACTACCTGAAAAACGGTGTAACATCACTCTAGTAACCTGACTGTGACTGAATTGCCTCATGGCGCTCGCCAAATACGGCCGTTTCCCATGGCCCCACCTGCTGACAGCCGGGGCTGGGCCCTACCCTTAACCGGGCAGGCGGCGGCCCGGCGGGACGCCTCGGGGAAGAAGGAGCAGCCGGAGGGCGGTGGGGACGCCGGGGAGCCGCGCGGTGCCCCCTGCCAGTGCCGTTACCCCACAACGGCTGCAAGCGCGGCCGTTAACCGCCCGGCACCGCCCCGCCTCTGAGGCACGGGGGGGGCCCCTCAGCCTCCGGCAGCGCCACCCGCCGATCCGCCTCCGTTCGGCTCGGCCAAGCCCGGCCGCCGGCGGGGCGGTGCCCGCGGCGCGCCCAGCAGGTGGCGCCGCCGCGCCGCGGCGTGGGCTGTGGCCGGGCCGGGCCCGCGGGGCTCGCCCGCCGTACGTGACAGGAGCCGGGGAGGCCGCCGGCCGGCGCGGAGGCGTACCCGCCGGCCTGGGGAGGGGGGAGTAAGGGCCCAGCTTCCCGCTCGCCGGGGCTGACGGGCGGTAGCAGCCCGCTCTGGAGGGTGGGAGGTGGCAGGGCGGCGCGGGGCCGGGCTGGGGCCGTGGCTGTGCCTGCCCGCGGTTCGAGACCGGGAGTGGAGAGTGGAAGCAGCCGCGCCGTGATGTGGTGCCTGTGGAGAGTTACTGAGTGGGAGGCAAACGCGGCCTGTCCGCACACCTCCACCCCAACCCCCTCCGCTGCCTTCTCTGCGAGGCTGCCGAGCTCAGCAATGGGGTGTGCGTTCTGAATTGAGTGCAATTAAAAATTAATGAAGTTAGGTCTAATGAAGAACACCTATTTTAGAGCCTTCGATGTGACCCTGTAGGAGACCATGCAGATTTCTGAAGGCTACAGAGATCTCGGCGAGAGTTGGCAGAGAAGAAATCACAATGAGTTTTGACAGAAACCTTCCCAGCCCAACAAATAACCTCGAACAGAATAAAACAAAATCCAAATCCACCACCAATAAAATAAATCGACAAAATCCCCCCAAGCTTCCCAAATTTAGCTGGTTTGTACTTGCTGCGAAGCCCAAGGTTTGACCTGAAAAAGAATGGAGGTGACCCTGGGTAGAACATGGCCAGAGGTGGGAACGTGGCCTGGGCAGTGTCCACAGTCCTGGGGGAGGAAATCAAACGCTCGGACCTGGAGCAGTATGTAAGGGAGGCAGACACACTGTTGGCCTCCTTTTCTGGAGGAGCCGCACTGTTCCATCCATGCTTTGCCTCCGGTCTCACAAACACTGGCTAGGGTATGGCATCCCTGTGGCTGGACGCCACTGTGGCCCTGCCTGGGGGAAGCAGAGTTGCCGGGGTTAGCCGGTTCGTATGGCTGTGGAAAGGTTCAGGCCAGGGACAGTTTTATTCTCTGCAGAAAGAGAAGCAGGTTTTTGGCCTGCTGGTGAAGGAAATGAATGAAAATTTGACTGTATGGAATAACAAGGAAAATGGACCTTCTGGCATCTGGGTGGTCAACAGAGATGACAGAGCACTATTCTGGCCAGATTATAATCTGTTATCTTTTGGATATCAAAGCTGTGGAAATAAAAATCGCAAAAATGTAGATTGTTGTTCTGATTTAAGCTTTAGTCAGATGGTTATTGACCTATAATTATCTTCTTTTTTAAAATTATTCAAATGATTGAAGACGTCAGATTTGTGAGGCAATGCTCTGGTAATGCCGTATGCACTTACGCTATGGTGCTATTAGAATACTGCCTCAGGGAGTTGCCAATGTAGAGATCTAGCTTGTGCAAACTCTTCACATTACTGTATTTAGCTGGATTAGGTCCTTTAAACAAATCTCCTCAGGCTCAAGTTTTAAATGAAGATACTGAGTAGTCCCGCTCAAGTTGGGGAAATTGAAAATTTGGTATGGAAGTTAACTATTGAATCAGGACCAGCACATATGTTCAACCTGTTTGGAGCATTTCGTCTTTTGAATGTGGGTGGAAACCACCTGTACCTATTTTACCTTCTTTGGGTTTTCCCAATATGCCTGTAACTACAGCATGACTGGTCAGCCTGCCAAAATGCATGAAGAAAATCATAAAGCTGCTACCACATGACACAGTTCTCCTTCAGCTTGAACTTAGATATCTGTTGGCCGTAGCAAAGTTCTGCTCAATGTAACTGAAAGTCTGAAAGGGACATAAATATTAACAATTTATTATTAATCTGTTATTGATTGCGAGGAAAGTAAGCTGTCTAAAAATGAAGGCAAGCCATGGTGCTTGTCTCAAGGATTTTATTAGTCAAGCTGAGATAAGCAGCAAAGCACTTTGAAAGTTAATTATGGACCATATGATGACAGCAACAGGGGAAATGTGGTAATCATGTAATCACCGTAGAAGCTTTATAGACTTACCTTTTCTAAGGTATATATTTAAAAGATGAAGGGAGATACTGCAAAACCTATAAAGTGGTGAGAGAGAACGCATGAAGAAACACCTAATGAGCATCTAGAAGTGACTCTTGAGTCGGTGAAATACTGTTATGCTCATCTAGGTAGGGACATTTCATTTTAGCATCTAAAGGAATTCAGGTGTCAGAACCAGTTTATGAGATACCAATTAAAAAACTAAACCAAAGCATTCACACTTTCTGTTGTTAAGGAGAATGTATGCTGATTTTTAGTAACAATTAAAAATTATCCTATGATTTTGATGGCTTATAGATGATTCTAGCCCCTTATTGCTGACTACAAATATGAATTCAGACGATAATTTTAAAGTCAGTTTTCCTATGATGAGGGAAGTCTTGTCAGATGTTAGATGGAGCCTGACTAATTAAGAAAGGGCTTTCAGGCTCTGCTAGAAGATCAGAGATTATTCTTGATTTGCATCTTAATAAGAAATCATTGGTGGTGTAATGAGTTCCTTTGATTATTAAAATATGACATGAATATTGAAACCTTTTACAGGTAAGGACATGTTGATATGAAAGCGGCAGAGACAAAAAAGTCATTACACTTTTTTCTTTTTTTAGTGTTTCCATTTCATACCATCTCAGCAAATTAAATTAAGGGACTCCAGCATTCTTATTAAATTCACTGATTGGGAGCTGAGAAACATTATTAAGTGATTGCATTTGCTGCTTAAAATGTGGCAAGAAGCAAAGATGTGTAAGACACAAGTAAAGAGCAATTTTAGGCCTGGTATTTTCAAGCTCACCTTTTATATACTGTGTTTTATATGTCAGTCCCTCTTCATGTTCTTATTGTCACCTGCAGAAGAGAAGGAGACACATTCAGTAGAGGCAGAGTGGAATAAATAATAAAAAAAACAAAACTCAAATGTAGGGGGAAACAGGCTAATAATGAGGTTTTATATAATGTTCTTTATCTAGAGTACTTCTTAAAGCTGAAGTTAACGGTAACTGTAAGCTAGCTGCTATTTCCTTCACTTAGAAATCACTAAACTGAAGCACTATTAGTTGTCAGCCAGAGTATGCCATTAAAAAAAAAAAAAATCTGTCACTGAGGCCCTATGCATGTATTATGTACTGCGGGTAATGTTAGTAAGAGGTTAGTCATACCGTAATCTCACATGATGTAATTAATACAGAGTAAATGACTCTGAAACTTAACACCAGCCAGAGCGTAGTAATTGTGGAATTGTCCCAAATCTCAAAGAATGTGTGAGGAGATGGTGTTAATAGCCTAATTATGTAGCAGCAAGGGTTTAAATATAGAATTTGAGGCATATAATTTGATTCCTCAAGGGGCAACTAATTTGACAGCAAGCACCTCATAGTGGAAGCTGACTTTTTGGAAGAGCTATGGAACTGGCCAGGTTTTATTTCAGGGAGCATATGAGACCTGTTGGATACTGCAAGTATTCATGTCGGATCTGCAGTACCCTGAGAGCATTTCCAGGCATCCTGATACACCAGGATGCCTCTACTCCTGCTCTTGCTTTATTTTCGGGTTTAGTGTTTTAGGAACAATTTCTACCTTGTTTATATCACCTTGTTTATATCACCACTGCATCTACAGCCTATAGCATGATGGTCACACTTCTTTTGATGCAGGCGTCACAGACTTGCTCTTTAGAAATCTCACATATCAGAAGATTCTATTTCAGAGGAATGGCAGGTACTCAGCACTTGCAAAAATCATATCCAAGACCTGCGTTGACCTTATGTGAGGTACGTCAAATGACCTGTGTTAGAAGAATAGTAAGCAGTAGTTGTGTGCCCAGTATTAACTGCACAAGAAAAACTGCTATCATACTGGTGCACAGAAGGAATCTCAGAAGATCACATTATCACAGAATCATGGAGTTTCAGAGTTGGAAGGGACCTCTAGAGATCATCTAGTCCAACTCCCCTGCCAAAGCACGATTGCCCAGAGCACATTACTCAGGACTGCATCCAGGCGGGTCTTGAAAATCTCCAGGGAAGGGGACTCCACAACCTCCCTGGGCAGCCTGTGCCAGTGCTCTGTCACCCTCACCGTTTTTAAACATTTCAAAAATGTTTATGTTTCATAAAATTTTCTTTCCCAGTTATTGATAATGTCCAATTTTGAAGGTTGTCATTTTTAGAATATAATTTGTGTTCAATAGCACTGCCTTAGTTCTTGCCAGAGTCTTAGAGTACAGTTGTGCTTAATGCTATAGAATCACGACAACGTGACAATTATTCTTTCAGAGAAAGTTTAGATATAGTTGGGCTGGACAGATGGAAGAAAATTTTAGATACCGCATGACTTGCAAATGGTTCTAAGTTCTCTTAGATTTAGAAAAAAAATATGATCTGATAGCTACACAATAAACTAAATTATTCTAATACCAGGAATGAATCAGAAATAATTTCAAAATATAAGGAGGCTGTATATATGCAAATACCATACAAGAAATTTCATAACAATCCCTTCAAAAAATGTAGTTCACAACTTGAAAGACTGAATAATCGGATTTCCTTAGAAGTGTATGTCAAATCATAGAATCATAGAATGGTTAGAGTTGAAAGGGACCTTAAAGATCATCCTGTTCCAACCCCCCTGCCACAGGCCGGGACACCTCCCACCAGACCAGGTTGCTCAAAGCCCCATCCAGCCTGGCCTTGAACACTTCCAGGGATGGCGCATCCACAACTTCCCTGGACAACCTGTTCCAGTGCCTCACCACTCTCACAGTAAAGAATTTCTTCCTAATACCTAAATCTTTCAGTTTAAAACCATTACCCCTTGTTCTATCTCTACACTCCCTGATAAAAGAGTCCCTCTCCACCTTTCCTGTATGCCCCCTTTAGGTACTGGAAGGCTGCAATAGGGTCTCCCCAGAGCCTTCTCTTCTCCAGGCTGAACAATCCCAACTCTCTCAGCCTGTCCAGCCCGCTGATCATCTTCATGGCGCACCTCTGGACTTGATCCAACAGGTCCATGTCCTTCTTACATTGAGGTCTCCAGAGCTGGACGCAATATTGCAGGTGTGGCCTCACGAGAGTGGAGTAGAGGGGCAGATCACCTCCCTTGACCTGCTGGTCACACTTCTTTTGATGCAGCCCAGGATACAGTTGGCCTTCTGGGCTGCGATCGCACACTGCTGGCTCATGTTGAGCTTCTTATTCACCAACAGCCCTAAGTCCTTCTTCTCAGGGCTGCTCTCAATCCATTCTCCACCCAGCTTGTGTTTGTGCTTGGGATTGCCCTGATGCATGTGCACTTGGCCTTATTGAACTTCATGATGTTCACACAGGCCCACTTCTCAAGCCTATCCACGTCCCTCTGGATGGCATCCCTTCCCTCCAGCGTGTCAACCACACCACCCAGCTTGGTGTTGTTGGTAAATTTGCCAAGGGTTTACTCAATCCCACCATCCATGTCACCAGCAAAGATGTTAAATAGTACTGGTCCCACTACCGACCCCTGAGGAACACCACTCATCACTGCTCACCACTTGGACATTGAGCTGTTGACTGCAACTCTTTGAGTTCAGCCATCCAGCCGATTCCTTATCCACCAAGTGGTCCATCTGTCAAATCCACGTCTCTCCAACTTAGAGACAATGATGTCATGCAGGATGGTGTCAAATGCTTTGCACAAGTCCAGGTAGATGACGTCAGTTGCTCTTCCCTTATCTACCGATGCTGTAACACCATCAAAGGCCACCAAATTTGTCAGGCATGATTTGCCCTTAGTGAAACCATGTTGGCTGTCACCAATTACCTACTTATTTTCCATGTGCCTTAGCAGAGTTTCCAGGAGAATCTGCTCCATGATCTTGCCAGGCACAGAGGTGAGACTGACTGGCCTGTAGTTCCCTGGGTCTTCCTTTTTCTCCCTTTTTAAATGCTTCTTGATTTGTATCAATTGATACCTCCTAATTTGAGGGACCTTTTCAAGTCTGGACTAACTGTTTTCTTTTTAAAATGAGAGAGAACGTGCAGGAGTTGTCACTGTGAAGATGCATTACCATCTCAATACCTGTTTTTAAAAAAAATTGTTTAGAAATAATAAACGAATTATCAATACTTGAACTAGCTTTAATTTAGCCACTGAGGTAGCAGAAGTGGCAATACGAGTTTGATATGGAGTAATTGACTCTCAGCATGTAAGCTGGTTAACACTCCGTTCCTTGCTGCCATGGATAGACTTCTAATATAAACTTCTAATACTTGACCAGCCAGCTTAAAATTAACTCTTTCCAGTGTTGCACTAGCTACATTGTCTTTGTGTGATAACTGCTGTGACTTGGTGGCCTAAACTGGTTTCTGAATCCTCTTTTTTTCCTTCTCCCTCATTCCAAAATACACACTCATTCATATAATAAGACCTATTTTTCTTTTAGGAGTGTAGAATTTAATTTCTGTAGTCCACGTCCATCTGGTATGAAAGTTCAATTCCCATAAGTTACTCCCCACCTTCCTTTCAGCTGACTGGAAGAGAGATTCAGATGTTTCATCCTTGAGATCACCATCTTGAGCCTCAACATTGTGAAGATATCTAGAAACAGCAGATGGATTTCTAACTGTACCAGATGAAGCAGAACAAGTTAAGTATGGTGCCAAGGTAGATAACCTGTTTTAAGACATTTATTTTAAGTCAAATGACCCTTAACATTATACTCAAGTAATATTCATTCCTCAGTTATCACTGTCGAGTGTTACCATACTGCAGTATGTAGTGGTTCCTATTCCATATGCTTAGAAAATAGGTCCAAAGACAGACATTCACATGAAAAATATCCAGATTTTTATTGCTGTGCCGTCTGTGCTGAATAATTCTGCAGTTTCTGGTTTATATTAAGAGCATCATCAAAACTGATGGCAAAGAGGGGGGAAATAATAACAGATTCATTCAAAAGACCATACCTGGAATATTGTGTCCAGCTCTGGTACCCCCAACATAAGAAGGAAATGGACCTATTGGTTCGAGTCCAGAGGAGGGTCATGAAGATAATCAGCGGGCTGGAGCACCTCTCCTATGAGGACAGGCTGAGAGAGTTGGGGTTGTTCAGCCTGGAGAAGAGAAGGCTCTGGGGAGACCCTATTGCAGCCTTCCAGTACCTAAAGGGGGCATACAGGAAAGGTGGAGAGGGACTCTTTTATCAGGGAGTGTAGAGATAGAACAAGGGGTAATGGTTTTAAACTGAAAGAGGGTAGATTTAGATATTAGGAAGAAATTCTTTACTGTGAGAGTGGTGAGGCACTGGAACAGGTTGTCCAGAGAAGTTGTGGATGCGCCATCCCTGGAAGTGTTCAAGGCCAGGCTGGATGGGGCTTTGAGCAACCTGGTCTAGTGGGAGGTGTCCCGGCCTGTGGCAGGGGGTTTGGAACAGGATGATCTTTAAGGTCCCTTCCAACCCAAACCATTCTATGATTATATAAAAATGCTTCCTGCAATAGCTGAGATCTATAGATTTGTCAGATAATATGTAATTAAACATTAGGCTTAAGGAAAGATAAGATTTTGAGCAATGTATATATGGAAGGGCACACTAAAGTTTTGGCTGAGAAGTGAATGGACCAATCTTAACCGTACTATTCAGGTAGCATGATACCTGTCATATTCTCTCAGTGCTTGCCCCTGCTGTTTTTAAATTCTTTATACATCATTTTCCTTTTGCTTTCTATAGGAGTGAGGGGGAAACTGCATGTATGTACCTTGTGTGTATGTCTAGAACAGCTTAGTAGAAACCTTAATCAAAAATTTTACTGAGAGATTTCTACTGTCTTTTCAATGTAATGAGATTTGTATTCATCCTGTCTTGTAGAAGAGGCTTCCTTCATATGAATCCAATTCTTGAAAAAGGTCCATTTCCTGTCACAGTCCTTCCTCTAGGAAGGACGCCATAATATATCTGTAGTTTTCTCTGAATTAAAAAAACAGTTTACAGACACAGAACTGCAGCTATTTATAAAGACCTGAAATAATTCTCTATGTGTTTGGGAAGGGAAGGCTAAATCTTAAATAATTTTGTATATACAATGATTATTTTTAGTTTCAGCAAAGGGGAAATAAGGAATTGCATAAGACTGAATTATACCTATTAATTATATTTCTGAAAATAAGTAACAAAATTGAATTGCTGTTTAAGAAATTCTTATGGCAATTTGAAATGTCTGCTGTGCTCTCTGAAGTATTTTTTCTGTAGGTGCGTTACAGTAGTGGAGAAATGACTTCTAAAAAAAAAAAAAAATTACTAGGACATTCATATTTCATTCCTTCAACGTGTTTATTGAAGTACATAGGTCTGTATTCTGTTTGCTGAAGATGTTGGTTTAGGTCTCTGACCTACTCCCCCCAGTATTTGCCCTGGCAGGTGCTGCCTGTTCTAGCTATAACCCCGCAGTCATGATCCTGGCAAGTGGCATCCATCAGCACAAGTCCTTGGAAATAAGCTGCTAAGTCTCTTCCTAGAGCTGCGTGACAGGTGGGCTCTTAGAGGAGCCACACTTGGTGTCACCTGCAAGTACAGGACGTGTAGAGGCTTATGGGATCGTCGGTGTGTAATCAAGGGTAGTACCAAGTTCCCGGCACAGGGGAAAGAGATTCTCACGGAGAGGCTACCTCATGTTGTTTAACAGCCCGGAGAGTATCTTGCTTGGTTGTGGGTCTTTTGCACTCAGAGGTGGGAATTTGGATTTCTAGGTTGTTAATGATAATGCTAATTATACAAGAAGATACTCAGAAGTTAGAATGCTAGGTTTCAGCTTTTTTTATGATTTTTTTTTCCATAAATACTGAATGGCTATGATGTTATGTTGCTGAAAAAACATTACTAGTGTATTCACTGCTTTAAAGATGAACCTGAACTATCTGGGGATGAATCGCCCAGGCTGAATTGTGTGAAGCCAGAACACGCAATATCTCTTTATGTCTACCTGAAGGCAGATACTAACTCCAGACAGTTCCAGGCACCTGGTTTCAGTGTTGTGAACTAGACAGATAATCTCTTACAGTTCCTAGTTGTCATGGTTTAACCCCAGCCACCAAGTAAACACCATGCAGCCACTCACTCACTCCTCCCCCGCTGCCTCCAGTGGGATGGGGAGAAGAATTGAAAATAAAAAAAAAGGTAAAACTCTTGAGTTGAGATAAAGATAGTGCAATAGGAAAGCAAAGGAAGAGGAAAAAATAATAATAATAATAAACTATACAATAGAATATAACACAGAATATAAAGTAGAATATAGAATATATTGCACAATGCAATTGCTCACCAATTGCTGACCAATGCCCAGCCTGTCCCCGAGCAGCGATCCTGGATCCCTGCTTCCTGGCCAACTCCCATTTATATACTGAGCATGACATCTATGGTATGGAATATTCCTTTTGCTGGCTTGGGTCAGTTGTTCTGTCTATGCTCCCTCTCAACTTCTATGGGAAGCTGAAAAAGTCCTTGACTGCTTAGGAACAACTGAAAACATTAGTGTATTATCAACATTATTCTCATCCAAAATCCAGAACATAGCACTATACCAGCTGCTAGTGAGAAAATTAACTCTGTCCCAGACGCAACCAGGACACTAGTAAAGAGCTTGGTGCTCTGGAATAGAGAGACTTGTGCTCCTGCTGAAGTCTCTCTTGTCACTCTGTAGCAGTATCTAGCTGCGTAGATACCATTTCTGGAGCATGAGTGATGTACACCTTTCTTAAGAAACCTTGACATAACTCCACAATTTAAAAAACAAAGGGAATGCATTTATAAAAAAATTCAAAACTCTTGCATTTGATGTATTATTCTATGCTAAACTGTATCTTTAAATAAATATTACAGAGGTAAATACTGTCGTCTGTCTCAATTTTAACACCATGGTTACAGAGGAACCTGTCAACTGACGTTCTCTGCCCTCTCTCCCTTTCTAATTTTGCAAAAGCATTCATTCTGGGAGAGGGAGGGGACAGAAGAGAAAATGGCAAAAGAGACATGATTTATCATTGGAATAATCTCCCCAGGGAAGTGGTGGATTACCCATCATTGGACACTTTTAAGATTCAGCCTGACAGTGCTGGGCCATCTTGTCTACACTGCTCTTTTGCCAAGAAAGATTGGATCAGATGATCCTTGAGGTCCCTCCAACCTGGTACTCATTCTATGATTCCATGATTCTGTGATTCTGCCTGCAATGTCTGACTGCTGGGAAATAAATATATCCCATTGATTTCTCTATATGCCATATTTCAGCAAGCAAGTAATGTTTTTCAGGTGACTACTTTTTTTTCTGTGTAAAGTGTTAATTAAGAAAGTTGTTGTACAAGCAGCGAAGGCCCAGCCTTGCCGTTGCCCTTTGCTCACAGGGGAGTTTTTACAGACGGCAAGATTAGACACGGCTGATCTCAAATCTTGACCTGCGGTGGCTCTGAGTCGTAACATCACCACCAACTTCAGAGGACAACGTGTAGAACTAGTAGGTGTCATTGACTGACTTTGCCCACGAGGAAGCTGAAGAAATTATCAGCGTGTCCAGTTCTGTTCTTCCTTATTTCATTTGTAGGGGCTTTCTCCGCAGTCTTCTGTTATAACCTTGAATCCTGCTGTAGTGTCTGAGAAAGCTGTAACGTATACTGTGTGTTTCATATTAAAATTGTCTAGCTGCTTCTAATTACAATAGCTCCTTGTTCTCCTGCCAAGAAAATAGCATCATCAGCTACTTGGATTATACAGAATATTACAGAATAAAGGCAACAACAGAAATACACTGTTATTTTTCCTTCCTGATATCCTGCCTTGTGACAGGAATCCCTCCCCCTGCTAAGTTCATTGGTTAACAATAAACAAAGCTGCTCTCAACAACTGTGTGCTCTCAACTATAGCCTCTATGGAGAGTAATACAGTAGAGCCATGACTGTATTAAAAAAATGGCTTACCATGAAAGTTTCTATTTTTTTTAATAAATTTTATTTGACTTATAACCTCTGCTAAACAGAGATTATACCCTTTTCGTTCATCCGCATAGAATGGGGCATCTACAATCCCAATAATAAAGAATAGCTTACATAATTTTCTTTAAGTATTTTATTAACATGAGCAGACAAAAATATTCACTGCAAGAGATACAGTGTCACCACAAAGACTCCAGAAGTGACCAGAAGTTGTAGTTTACTCAGCCCACAGATTCTGGGCTTGTATCTTGCATTCCTATTAACAGAACATTTTGTCACTCGACGTTTTTGGAAATTATGTAAAGGTATTTCGCTGAATCTCAAACACTGATTTATCAGAAAAAAAAAATTAAAACCTTAAAAATTTGTCTGCTTTGCTCAAGGGAAATGCCTTGGGAAAAGGATAAGGACTTCACATTCCCTACCTTTAAGTGACTAATTTTGTTCAACAAAATTAAGACTTTCATTTCAAAGGACTCTCTTTGTAGTCAACAGAGAGAAACAGGATCTTCCAGGGCATTCCTGACCAGAAGTCTAACTCAGATATCCTGTGCTACCCTTCAGAGGAAGCTTGTGAGAGAGACTAGAAAATGTTTTTGATACCCTCGGCAGTGCGTGAGGGATGGGCTTGCATTGGTGGTCCAAATTTTCCAGTGCTGGAGGCTGGCTGCCAGGTCTGGGGCTCTCCTGACAGGGTGCCATGCACAGATGCAGAGAGAGGTACCAGTTTTCACCCGCTGTCATGCCCTGTCTCCTCCAGAACTGCTGCAGAAAAGGTGGTGAGTTAGGACCATCGTGTGTGCCTAGTACCTGACCTGCAGGCCACCAGTTCAGCCACCTATTCTTAGGAATATCAGTCCGCCCTTTCTCTTCCCTTACAGGTTGTCTGTCTTACCTGGCTTTTGTTTTTCAAGAATATTGTAGATGATGTATTTTGGGGCAAGGTCTTCTTGCTCATGCTTAGGCCAGGCAAATTGTATGACATTAAGTACTGACTAATACTTTTTTCCACTTATGGTTGTCAGCTGTGGGTGTATTCAGAAAGCACGGACTGTGCCTTTGCACTTGAAGAGTGGTCGCGGGAACATGTGCAAGTACCACAGGCCCTCTGACCAGCCACATGCTGTCTCCACAGCTGTCTCACAGGCTGACCACCAGCAGCCCATTAGTTGTATCAATGAGACTGGGGTTGGTCAGACATTTGAAGTTGTGGGTGCACCTTCACCCGTATCTGGGATTGTCTTTCCGACTTCACAGTTTTGGATCTACCCAAAACTGGACTTCAGAGAGGACACCAACAGACTTCAAAGATAATGTGTGCATTGACTGGTTTACTTTAGACAATCCTCTAGGTGGGCACTGACCTCCTGCATCTTTGTGCTGGACAGTCTCTGTTAAGAAGTCCTGAAACTCGCTGTCCTCTTTTGCACTGCACTGCTAGATCCTCCGATTTAGTCAGTATTAAACTTGTACTGAGAAAGAATGCTTTAAGTATCTGGATCTTGAAATTTGTTACAAGGTTCCTTAGTATTCATCCTTCTCTTCCAATAAAGTTGCTCAGCTCTCCTACAGCGATTAAGACATAAAAAACTTCCCTGAATCTGAAACTTTGCTGGCTACAAAAGTCTGAAGGCTATTAGCTTTTCTGAGTACGATGCTGGTTTGTTTGCTGTTATCGTTGTTTCTTTTTATTAGCAGATACTGTATTTTTTTCTCATTAAGCCTGGCAGCCTAATGTTTAAAGTAGGTGTGAATCCTATTTTACTTAGAGAACTTTTCATTTATTTAAGGCTATTTGAAATGACTTGTTTAATGAATGTATCACAACTTAGTTGATGACCTCATCCTCCTTCTGTGCAATTACAGTTCTGCATAACAAAGAGAGGGCCATATGTATCCAGGGGAAACTGAATCACTTAAGCAGAAAATAAAGTCTGTCAAAACACTACATAAATGCTGTACACGCATCTTTTTTAACTAAGCCTGGTAAACTGAGATATTTCCAGTCGATTCTGAAAGTTTAGTCTCTGGACCAAGTCCAAAAGTGATCCACCACTCCGCAAGGTAAAACACAAGTCACAAGTCAAGCAACTAGTCTTTTTAAGGAACAGTGAATATGTGTACATTGGTGATCGTTTTAGAGCTCCCTGCTTCGACTCATCTCATTAATATAGTTTATCAATTGAGAAATTTGCTGCTTCAAGGGCTTCACTGCCACCCTCCTCACAGAGATGGAACCTAACGCACTAAAGTATAGGCTGACATCAAAAGGGTTTGAAGTTTACAGTGCTAATCAGAGGTTTGCCTGGATCCAAGAGTAGCTCTTGCAGTACATTTGGCTTAGCGCATGCCAAAGACCTTCAATATTTCTATTTTGTAATGAGAGCTTTAAAAACATCGTCTCATAGGGAAAAGACTTGAAGGGAGGGGAAGAAGCTTCTTCACTTAGTGATTCCTTTCAGTGTTTTGCTGCTCTGCAGTGGCTCTAAACTGCTATGGATTTTAACATTTACTTGAGCACAGCTGGGCATTTTTTTTTCATGGCATTTTTCATTCAAATATGAATAGTACCAAGAATATTTTTAAAGAAATAACCACTGAAGCCATAAAAAATATCTTGAACTAAGGCTTTTCAGAATGACTGCCATCATTTTTATGCTCCTCTTCTGGGTGCACACGAGGCTGTCTAGGAACTGCAAACTTAGGGAAAGAAATAGAAGGTGTATGCCAAATACAGTAGATGGGATCTTTAGTGTAGCTTGTTCAGAGATTCTTTTTGTTAATACAGCATTATTTCTGTCAAAAATGAAATCCTTTGAAAGATATGATATGTTGATGGAAATCAGAGGAAAAGGAAAACTGGTAAAGCACTAAAAAAAAAAAAGTAGTCCAGGAAAGAACATTTTGACCAGTTTTAGAAAATTTTAAAGTGTGATTTTTTTTTTTATTTAAAACAACTCAAAGAAATTTGAACTCTGTATAAAATGTATTGTAACTACAGAAAAACAGAATTTATTAGGTTGAAATGGGAAAAACATTGGAAGCGTGAAGTTCCCCGTGAAACGGAGAATCCAGTTCCTGGCCAGGTCTGTTTAGTGACAATTTCCCAAATCTGTAAATACTTTTGATTGATGGTTTAAAAAGAGAGAGAAAATTTGTGAAAGTCAACTCACAAATGCAAGCAGTTTAAAATCTCCCAAGCCACCTGCTTACTGTAGTGGGGATGGCTTGGACCGAAGCGTGGCAACCCTGTTCCACATCAGCACTGAAGCTAGTCGTGCCCTTCTCTGAAAGCTGGCTGAAGATATTTTCCCAAGGTGTAGTTATTAATGGTCTCAGACTAATTATGCTTTTGCAAAGCCTAAGACTATCAATTACCCGAAGTGTAGGCTGCTGTTCATTTGCTGGCTACTGACAACTTGTGAGTTCAAGTTGACCTCTGTATATTTTAAATTGGGTATTACTTTTGAAACAAAAAGTACGTGTCAGATGAGCTGTAACCACATCTGTCATGTCACCACAGAGTGCCATGCCATAGACGTCACTGGGAGCTGGACAGTGACAGCAGAAGAAAGCTGGGAAATTGTATTATTTTAAAGAACATCTTTAAAGTGGAAAAAGTGTTGGTGGTGACAAAGTGTCAAGGAAGCAGTGCCTACTCATTAGCTCTTCTTTCTATGTGGGAAATTGAAACATGAAATAAAAAGGACTAGTTGCACTGTGCAACTAGTTGCTGAGCAATGAGCATTGCACCGCGCTTTGAATATGACAACCACCAAATATAACAACCATCTAGTGGACAGATTTCTTTTTTCTCCAGGGATTTTGATCTGTTTCCTGTAGAAGCAATTTTTGTTGTGTTGCATCCATGCATTTCCCATCACTTTGTCAGCTGAAGAAGAAATCCGGTCTGCCAAATTAATTAGCTAGAATTCTCCTACGTAGGAGACCACGTAGGAGTGTGAAGACCTTAGAGGAGTGTTTGTCACCAAATGAACGTGTCTGTGCTAGTTCAAAATGCCCTTCAAGCTACGTCTGAAATATTTCTGTGTTCAAATGAGTTACTCCTTCTTGTGGGCGGAATGAAGAATCTCGTCCTTCATCTTAATTTGTATACACTAGGTTCATGACAGAGTAACTTAGTCATAGAAAAGAATGCAGATATTACCTCCCTTCTACACCATACAAAGCTGTTGTGAGCCAAGGAGTTGTGCAGCTAACAGACTAGTAGAACCAGGCCTGTGATGCATACCAAAGCAATCAGGTTGCAAACTCTGCATAGTCAAGTTAAAAATCTAATATGGCTACTTGTATGGGTTCTTAATCATACGTGTACAAGTTGACATTAAAGTTAGACTTAATTACCACTCTCAACTCATCTATCTAAATCAACAATGCTTTGCTGATGTAGCTTTGTTTTTTAGATATACCCTCCCATTATATAGCAACTGAATATTGCTATTTTACCTGGCTTTTGTGGGGGGGAGAAGCGCTCTGAAAACTAAATATATCCAGTATTAATTAAACTATGCACCTAGGAAGGACAGTGAGACAATTCTTCTTTATAGTTTTATAATGAGTTTTGTTTGTACATAAAGAAAACTCAGCCGTTCAACATTTTTACTTCAATTTTAGATCTATCTTTACATCTGTGAGAGTGACCAACAACTATATTGTACAACCTGGTACATGTGAAAAATGAGGTTTTGTAAGACTGAGTTTTAGAAATACTCAGAAAACGGGAAGAAATAATGCACAGGGAAAAAGGAAATGGGAAACAAAACATGGAGAAAATGATGAAGATTTTTGGCATCTGATGAAAAGCGAGATGCCAACAAAATATGAATCTGAGCATGAAAGTCTTGCTGAATCCTAAAAATGATGTGCAGTATGTTAGATCGCCATTTTCAAACTGTTACGTCTCTCGCCCTACTAATCCCCCTACATATGCCACATTTGATGGGTTCTCTTTGTGCTCATCTTCCTTCCCAACACCCCGTATGAGCTAGCAAACTTACCATGGCTTCCCCCACGCTCACGAGGCTGGGGTAGCCACGTTTTGTGCCATGAGCAGTTCGCAGAAGGTTACAATCAGCCTAGCTAGAGCAGAGCAGTCCAGCCCTCTCTTGCCACGCGCGCTAGCTGGCGTGTGTATGGGCACCGCGCTGTCCTGAGGCCATGATGCTGCCTGCAGTTCCCGGGCCTCTCTGCCCTGTGTAAACATGCCCACTGTCTCGAATGATCATGGCTGGTGGCTATGACACAGAACCACAAAACTCGGAGGCCTCCTTTACTCTGGACTGTCTGCAGTAATCATGGAAAGGTTTTTACGTCTACCTTGGATTCAGCAGAAGGCCACCAAGCTCAAAGGTGTTGTGAACTAAATGCTTTGGGCTCAATGAACCAGAATTTTCCCACTGAAGTCTTCTGCTTGGAAACGGGAGAAGACACAGGTTTACTTCATCCATCATGCGGGTACCCTGTTACGCATAACACTTGCGTTTATTCCTTGAAGAAAGCAGTTTGCTCACTCTTTCAGTCCAGGGACGAGGGCAGAGGCAGCCTGGCAAATTGCGCTGAGGTTGTTCAAGGCACAAGCCCTCCAGCTGTCCCGTCTGTCCCGTCCCTGCTGCAGCTGGCCTGGCAGGGTGGAGCACCTGCATGCATCTCAGCGCAAAGTCTGCCGTCTTAGCACACAAACCAGCTTTTGTCAGCACTTTAAAGAAAACTGCTGGACTTTGCATCTGAGGCATGTACGCACAGCCCTAGCTGGCTGCTGCTTTTCTTCAGGGATGTCTTCCCCTGGCAAACAAGCGGTAGCAAATTGCGGAGAGCCTAGAAGCAGAAGAAAGAAAGAGCGTCTTAAACCACCACTCATTTCTGTCATGAGTATGCAAAGACTTTTTTCCATGGTATTGCAGAAATCAATCCTTAGCCCCATTTAAATAACTACAACAGAAGGCTGTTACAAACATTCTCAACCGAAAGAAAAAATATGTGGTATGCAAGCACCGATGATCACAAAGAAATGTTTTGCAAAACTGCCTGTAATTATGCAAAGTAAATTTTATGCGAGGAGTGGCGCCACCTAAATGGCAACATAACTTATGCATACATTCAGAAAAGAGTGTTTTCAAACAAGCTATTGCCACCATCCTGGACTAGTCTTCAATTACAAGTTAATCTATCCCAGTAGAATGAATTCTTTAATGTTGGGAGTAGGTCTCTCATTTTTCGCTAGTAACTGTATTCTTTCTACTATTTAGTGTTGAAACAGTAAAGTGGCATTGTAGGAGAAGGTAGAATTGCTGCCAGTATGAACACCATATGTGGCAACATGACAGCAGTTCTGCTGCAGCTTTCCTCATGGCAAGATAGGAAATCCAAAGTTAGATGGCTCAGATGTTACCAAAGCTGGTTTGTAGCTAGAGTTTGTTCATTTCCCACTTTAAACTCAGACTTGAGCAATAAGTATTGTACTTGCAAGAATTCCAATACTTATGGTTTTCTCCCAGTTACCGTCTTTTCTGTGTTTCCTGATTTGTGGAACTGGTCTTGTGGCATCAGGCTGCAGCGCTTCTCTGCATACCCAGAGGAAACGGGGCTGTTCCAGCCACAGCAGTTAGTGCTGTCTGCTCCTGTGCCACGATGCTCCTGGAGAGCAGCTCTGTGGAAAGGGATCTGAGAGTCCTGGTGGACAACAGGATGACAATGAGCCAGCAATGTGCCCTTGTGGCCAAGAAGGCCAATGGCATCCGGGGGTACATCAAGAGTGTGGCCAGCAGGTCGAGGGAGGTCATCCTTCCCCTCTACTCTGCCCTGGTGAGGCCGTATCTGGAGTACTGTGTCCAGTTCTGGGTTCCCCGGTTCAAGAAGGACAGGGAACTGCTGGAAAGGGTCCAGCAAAGGGCTACGAAGATGATTAGGGGATTGCAGCATCTTTCTTATGAGGAAAGGCTGAGGGACTTGGGTCTTTTTAGTCTAGAGAAAAGACAACTGAGAGGGGATCTTATCAATACTTAGAAATACTTAAAGGGAGGATGCCAGGTAGATGAGAACAGTCTTTTTTCAGTGGTGTCTAGTGACAGAACAAGTGGTAACGGGCACAAACTTGAACATAGGAAGTTCCATCTTAATATAAGGAGGAACTTCTTTACTTTGAGGGTGGCAGAGCACTGGAACAGGCTGCCCAGAGAGGTTGTGGAGTCTCCCACTCTGGAGACATTCAAAATCCGCCTGGACGCCGTCCTGTGCAACCTGCTGTAGGTGACCCTGCTTGGGCAGGGGGTTGGACTAGGTGATCTCCAGAGGTCCTTTCCAACCCTGACCACTCTGTGATTCTGTGATTTTGTGATTCGGTGATGTACATTCTTCACACAGCTTCTCCGGGGAGCTTGACTGAAGTTACAGCACTGTGGCTGAGAGCGTAAGAGCCTCGTAGAAGGGGAGGAGGATACAAGTTTATAGGTTGCAAACTCGAAGGTCCCTTTTCTAGTTGGTGCAGTGAGCTGCCTTCTAACTGCCTGCGTTTTGAAAGCTTCCAGGAAGTCCATGAAAGGGGTATCTGATGTGTGGATGCTGCCACAGTAATAGATGTGTAAGAACCAGCAGGTGTTGCAACTTCCTAAGCAGTAATAATAGATGGGCTGATACCATCTACTTCCTTAGTTTGTCTTTTCCTGCTTTGTCATAAGGGTGTCTGTCTGGCAGGACTAGAAAAGGGAAGACACTTTAAGTTTTGAAAGATTTGCAATTGTAAGCATCTGGGAAGGAAATGAGTACTAACTATTGTCTGAGGCAGGCTATTACCCTACAGGCTCCGTTGTGCACTGGAGCAGGCTGAGCTATGAGCTGTGGGTCCAAGGTCCACTACAGAGAAAGGGGAGTAGTGAGTTGGAAAGGTAAGAGTCTCAATTGGCCTTTAGTAATAATCCTGGTCATCTGTGAAAGTCTTAGGTATGTGCCTGTCAAGAGAGCTATATCATCCATGTATCTAAGTTTAAGTGACTCCAAAAAGTATAGCAGGCTTTAAGAAGAAAATTCTGATGGTCAGAATAAGCAACATTGATTCTGAGAAACCAGATGCCTTCATGCAGGACCTTTACAGAGGAGTCCTCAAATCTGTGACCGCTTGTGCCGAAATTGACTATATAGTCTGTACAACCTGGTCTATAAGTATGATCCCTAGATCCAAAGTTTTCCTTCCACTGAATTCCTCTAGTAAAGATCCAAACTCTTGTCGTTACATGAATTAAAAGATACACCCTTTGAATCCCAGAACCTTACACAAAGATGTTTAGTTTGTGTATTACATTGATCCATGGGTCTTCTCTGTGGAGAAGAGAGTCCCCTAGAACAGAAAACAGTTTTAATTCCTTTTTATCATATATATGAAAGAAAACCAACCAACCAGCAAACAACAACCACCTCCCCCCATCACACCATGTAAGATGCATTTACCTGAATTTTTCACCTTATTACGAATGTACATTTGGTGGGATAGGGAATTCTATGTCTCTTCCTCTGTTTGTCTTGCTCTGTCACTGTGTGCACAGAACTCATATTTCCAGTAAAGCATCATGACTTTTCTTTGACAAGCCACGAAGGTGTGTGTTTGCAAAGGCTCAGAGAGCGGTGGAGACATGGTGAGGCGGTCACCTCCCATGTGCATGCTGCAGAACATCCACAGCAGTCACCTAATCCGGCGCAGAGTGCTGGTTGCTCTCATACTGTGGGGTTTTTTTCCCCCACAGCTGAGTATGTCCTTCTACAGTTAATGTTTTGCCATCCCTTAATACTGTTTAGCCATAGCATCTCCCAGCCTTGCTTAACAAAAATAAAGTGAGCCCTCAGAATTAATAGCTCTGCCCCCATTTTCTGGATGGACCACTAAACTAAATGTACAAGACTTCACCTACCTGTAATGCTGATGAGCCACTGTTAAAAAGCCTTCTTAATCTGTCTCTGCCTTCATGCTTAAATAATCAGTCCCTGTGCTGTTCATGTGATGAATTATTTTATTGTCTTCATTTTGTCCATTTTTATAACAAATACTTCCCTTAGGTTTTTGCCTTTGGAGTTTTTCTTGCTTCATTAATTCTCTGGAATATTATGTTGAGCTTGTTTTAAATTGCAAAGTATTTGTGTGCGTAGCGTGCCTCAATAAAACATACGTGAACTGCTGTTCAGAGCGGCTCTCCTCAATTAGTACATGGTGTTTCTGATGAGACCACTGCACCCAAGTTCCTCATAAGAATTATCTAATGTCATGACCTCAGTCCTGTCTCCATTTTAAGTCATGGACTTTCCCTCCCCTCCCCCAAATTAACCCTTGCTTTAACTCTGCAGCAAGGAGTCCTAGCTAGTGTATCACTCCCCTCCCCTTTCTACACAAGTGCTGAGTTTCTAACACCAAGGCGTGCCCCAAGAATGGTTTTCCTTGGTAACATGTACCAAATGTGTAATGCTGGATAGAATTTTACCAATGCAATACTAAACATCATCAATGGAAGTCCCCACTGAGAAGCAAGTGCTACTGGAGATCATTTGTCAAACAGTGTGACTAACACAATTTATGGCCCCATCTCATCTCATCAGGCTCCCGTTTATCTAATGTGTCACCCTTTAAGTCTTATGTTTCACCCCAGCTGTCCGTGTTTTAACATTTAAAGGCTTTGCGTCTGCTGTGCCTGATACTGTAGTAGTGAAGGTCACTGAGCTGACTTTACTATTAGGTGGGTTTCATTTTTATATACCAAACGTGATGAGGAAGAGTCATAGTGAAGTCTGTTGACAAGATCAGCTTTAAACGTTGCCTGTATTAAATGACTTTGCTTTCAGTTGGTCGTCTCAGCACAAGCGGGGCTGGAAATCTCATTAGAATATATAAAGTGACAGATTTTGTGCTGCCAGCTGTACTCTTGGAGTCCAATATTGTCCTTTATGTGAATACACAGAGAGGATAGCCGCATATTCATTTGGAGGTTGTCCTACATCTGTGTCTAGAGTGCCCACTGACAACAGCACACACTAACCTCAATGCTTCTCTGAGTGGCTTAATAGCAACAAGGAGGTCTTAAAGTGCCGTGTTATATTGATTGAAAACTTTGTTTTTCTTTCTTTCTGGTAGGTAACCTCCCCAGTATTAATTATTAAAATGTTAACTTTTTAACCACCCAAATGAACACTGTGCTGAGATAATACAAGCCAAACGTGGCAGGTGAAATGGTCTGCAACTGTCGGTGTTCTTTTGTAAAGTTTAAGTGAAGCAGCCTTGTTTGTTAAAACCATGACAAGAAAATAAAACAAATACTTTTTTGTTTTCTCAGATGCCTTCAGACTTACAAAACTGCTATTGTTGCAGTCATAAATGTGGTCAAATGCCATGGGTCAGTAAAATAACAGGGAGAATATATTATTTTCTGCCAAAAAAAACTTTAGAAAGAATTCTTTTCTAAATACAGGTAAAAAATACAAGATGGCATGAGCCTGACCAGCACATACATCTACTCGAATTTTTACATATAATTTCTTATGGTCAGTAATAAGATACAAAACAAACAGACACTTATTCAAGAAAATGAAGAACACGTGGTCCCATAACTGGTTATAAGAGAGTGAAAACCTCTCAGATTATATGAAATAAGCAAGCACACAGATCATTTTGAAGAAATTACTACACCTACTACTCAGTATTTTTGTGTGATACAGACTAAGAAGTATTAATTTTAAAAACCCTCTGGCTGGGCTGAGGGCATGAAAACATTATGCTACAAAAATCCTGCAAGATCCTGTTAAAATTTTTTTTTTTTTTTCTTGGGAAAAAAATCTGTAATCACGTCCTGCCATAGATGTCACGGTCATTTGTGAGGGACTGTCTGATCTTTCCTTAATGTTTCTAATGGCTGAATGCAAGGAACGTTGTGCTAATGCCTACCATGTTCTGTAGAAAGCTACCTGTCTGCAGGTGGGTTGACTGAAAACAGAGATCTAACAGCAAAAGAAAAATGCAAAGTCCCACTTAAATTTTTAGACTAACAAATTTTCATGGTTAAAGTTTCCTAAGTGCTGGGGAAGCTCTCTTTCTGTGTGTGCGCTTCCACCCTGCCAGGGCTGAGTGCCTAGAAATGTTCCCTAAAAGGGAAGCGGCGGTATTTCCCAGTTCATCTTCCCTGAGACCACTCCATAGCTATGCTTAGAGCACGCTGACGGGAATGAATCAACACGACACACAGCAGCCTTGGGTGCTTACATTTAAAAATACAGCCAGCGAGGGAGGCGGTAATGATGTTTGTTACTTATTTAATCTCCTCATGTTTAGAGTACTCTCCCAGGAGATGGAAGATTTGGGTGCTGGGCCCTCCTACACCATCAGGGCTTTGGTGTCCACATTCCCCTCGTTCCAGAGGAGGGGCCAGAAAAGGAGGCTGTACACCGTGCTGCGATAAGGAGGTGGCGTGGTTGGACGTGAGCAAGAATCATTAAGCTTCAGTTGTGAAATGTGAATCCTTATCTAAAGCATCTTCCCACCTGTTCAAAAGTAGCTTCCCAGTCCATAGTAGGGGTAGGATATTAGGTACATGCCTCTTTCAGCAATTTAGCGAGTTGTGTGTTGCTGGATGTTGTAGATCCCAGCTTGCAAGAAGAAGCAAAAAGCGTGAATTTTGTACTGGTACCATCAGCTTTGCCTTCCAGTTTTACCTGTGGAATCCAGGATCCTGATGGAGAGCAGCCTTGTTTATCCACATAGACCATCAGATGTAAGGTCATTGGCTAACGAAGCAATTGTCTGTCATTATTTAATTAAGGAAGAGTGCATGCATGTACATGACTGCACGTACAGGAAACTTGTCTAGGAGGTTTGATAGGCTGTCATCATGATCAAGGAGCATTTGCTTGAACAGAAAGCAAGAAATGACTGAGAAGATGAATGGAAGACAAGAATGTGACTTCTTACTTCGCAGGAAGTTCTGCCATTTGAAAAAATGTATTCAAAGCAAAAGTGAAAAAAAAATCTGCGGAACTGGCTTAATTACTTTGTAATCCAATAGAAATTGTTTAGACCTTGAATATATGAGTGTTACACACTTGTGATGCTAAAAATTATAAATGTTTGAGCTGAAATAGTTTCAAAATAAACATTGGAAATAATCATCAAGGGAAGTCTAAAACAGGGGCAGTGTTGTTTATTATTTTAACTAAAAGGTAATTCAGTGGAGATAGTGATTTGTTGTGAAACATGTGCCTTTAAATGAGTTACCTTTCCAATGACAGAAGTATTTTGGGGAAAAGTTCTGAAACTTTCTAAAGCTTGATAAATGGTGGGTAACGTCTATTGCAAGGACTAGTGTTCATTGCTGAGCTCTAAATTACCTTCAGCCACATAGGAAAAAACCTTATTGCCTCTCAGGAAAGCTGTGTGAAATATATAATCAATGTGCAAGTGTGGTCAAGAAAGTAAATAAAATGTGAAGATGGCTAAGGTTAAATGTAAGGCACTTGAACCAGGTTCTCAGAGAATCCATAATTCCTGTGGAATTCAGCTGCAGTTACACAGACTCAGTACTCTAAATCTTAGAATTCTTATTCTGAATGTAGCATCTGACTTTTAGAAGGTGTATGAATAGGCATCTACGGTCAGGCAGCAAACTGGAAGGTGAGGGACCTTCAATTTAAGATACATAAACAATGTAATATGAAATTGTGTTTCGTACCGCAACAAAAACTACATTCACATCATTTTAGTTTTACTTTTAGATTTTCAAAGGGCTTTCAGACGACGATTGCTCTGTTTCCTGAGTTACAACTTCGGTTATTTTTTGTTTTGGTTCCCTTGGGGAATAGCCAACATAAGATTTTGCAAGTGCAGAAGCATGGTTTGAATGGTTACCAGTGACGCAGAGAGTATTTGTCAAACTGTGATTTAAAAGGTGTCGTACTTAAAAAGCTTCTTGAGTGGCGGTGGTTTTGTTTCAGGTGGCTGAACTACTTGCTGCAAAGCAAAAAGGCCTCACTGAAAGTGCTCCAAAATGTGTTTTATAAATGTGAACCCAGAGAAGCTCTTCTCTAAGGTCAATTATAGAAGCTCTGTGTTTGTAGCGTTTACAGCCCTTTCTACAGCGGTGCTTTCTCATGGCCAATATAGCAGGTTGCACATTTGGGAAAAGAAATCCAAGAAGTCCTGACTTGTACTTCCCCAGCTGTAACCAATGCAGCCACAGTATAATTAAAGCCCTAAATAAATGATGCACTTAATTAAAGACAAAAACAAGCCTATTGAAAACGGAGGGAAATAATGAGCTATTTCTTGTTGTACATGATCTTTGTATACAATAAAACATGTGCTAAAGTGTTTTGTGGTTGGCTGGTGTTTTGTTTGCTCTTTACGAAAATGGGAAGAGAAGGAGCCCAGCGAGCAGGAACACAGTCTGCATCCAACAGGCAGGCTGCAGATCAGGAAGGCGCGATCACTTATGGATTTAAGAAATAGGTGAAACGAAGCTCAACGCTGAGCTTGTGTCACCCTCTCTTTTGGGCGGGCACAGCTGTTCGTACAGGCAGTCAGTGAACCATTTTGGGGAACTGATCTAGCAGAAGAAAACTGGTTTAGGGGGGAGGGAAGGCAGTGACTGCTGTATTTCAGGTGGATGTCTTCTGCAGCACTGCTGGTGAGGAGACCGTGCAAACAGGGGTAGCCTAGCCTTGCCGAGGGGACGAAGCAGGCAGAGGTAGAGGTTGTGCAACGCCTTGCCAAATGTTTAATAACCAAACCCTGTAATATTATTAAAAAGAGCAATTAAGTGGAAATATGATAAATTTCTGGGAAAAACATATCTAGCTATGCCTTATGCTATTTAAGATATTAAAGGTACATTAAGGTACATTGCCCAACTTGTAAGCAACAGGAAGGGATTAAAAAAAAAAAAGAGAAATAAATTCCAGCTGTTGAGACTCATAAGCAAATGTCATCATGCAGCCTCTGATGACTTCTCTTTCTGTGCACTGGTACCATCAATAAGACTAGCAAGAAAATGCTTGCAGCTCTGGAAGTGTGACAGCTAAATGATCACTTCAGACTAGCAACAGGAGCTCAGAAATTTAAGACTGTGGGCTCTTTGTTAAGGTAGCATGTCTCAGAAACAATATTTTACAGGTACTGCTCTGTAGGAGATGAGACGATATTACATAAGCGAAAAAAGCAAGTCTCCTATATGTTTTTTTTTTGTGCTGCACCAGTGCAGGTGTGACAGCTTTTGGACCTTGAGTTAACATGCCGAATTCTCTGTTAGCTTCACACAAAATTCATCCAGACTCCAGTCAACGGGATTTAAATGCAGAAAAGGAAGGAAGGGTGAAACCAAGAAATCTGCTTTTTTAATTTCTTCTGAAACGATAGCTTCTTAATATTTTATAGGCACAGAGGATTCCTAATATCATCAAGGGCTCTTTCTAAATTGTGGCCCTGACAAAATCGTTACTGTTCCAGTCTTGTGCTCAATATACTTCATACAGAGCTTGTGCTGCAAATGGAACATGAAACTCCATTCCGTCTGGTTTCCAGCAACACCATATGTACGAGTACGACAGAATCCTAATTTGTATGGCTATGGTTCAGATTATGTCGGTATTTCAATGATAAATCCCTGTCGCAGGAGTGGATTGCTGATCCATTTTTTATTTTAGAGTGAGGAAGGGGAGGAGCCCTTAAACATGATAATTTTGTTGGGAGGGTGAGAGGAGGAGAAGGAAAGGAATTTAGCGGAAGACGATACTTTGTCATCCTCTCCTGATTTGAGGCAAATTGGACAAAAAGTAAAATTTCTTTCCAACACTTTTTTTTTTTTTTGGACACATTCTATCTGTCAGGGAAGCTATTCAATTGAGTCACACGAAACAGAGAAAAGACTTGAAAAAAATATTGCAAGACAATTGTATTTTGTAAAAAAATGCTGCATCAAAGCAAATATTTTCAAATACAAACAATGAATAGCTTTGATGAAAATTATCTGAACACAAATAGTGCAGCATATGTCAAAAACAGTGTAGAAGCTGTAAAATTGCATGAGAAAGAGCACGACTATATATTGGAAGAGAAGGACAGAGGAATTGGTCTAGCACTCTGGCACAGCAGTGCAACAGAAAACTTTTCTTAAAACAACCCCAAACTACTACTGTTATCTCTCTGACTCGTAGCCATCAGTCTGAGCAGAGATAATTTCTGCTCTTATCCCCAGAAAAGTAATTTGCAAGCTATTTCTGATCTCATTATACTATCTGCACAGTTTTTTGTCTTTTGCACAATAAATTCTTTGGGAACATTAATTTTAAAAATCGCCTTGTATATCGCAGCATAAGAGGCAAAACCATTAAAACTGATACAATCTACGAGCAACAAACCTTAGAAGAGCAAATATTGATCAAATTGCAACATCTCCTGCACAGAAGCTGCAGTGAAATAAGGCAGTGGTTGCAGGTTGGTCACGAGCTGTGCAAAAATTGGTGTTTTACTTAAAAGTCCAGGATCTTGCAGTCATGTTATGAGCTGATAATCTCCGCTTTAAAAAGATTCATACTCTGCTGTGGGCAGAGGGGGGGAATTGAATTAGAGAGTCGTGAACGCTACGGCTCCCAGCGACTGATGGGCAGTAGCCACGACTCATTTCGTCGCATTAGGCTGCCAGCTCACGATTTTCAGACACCTGGGGCTATCAGAACCCTCGCTGCCCTCCTCAGCTTTTCCTGCCGCCAAAAAACTTGACCAGCTTGAGAAACCTAACCGGCACGCAGCTACCATTTACCCTGCAGGCACCCAAAACGCGGGGCGGGCTCCTCTGCCGCCCTTCACCCGCTTCTCCGTTCAAGTGCATTCGGACGGCCCCGCACCCCCGGGGACTTTCCAAGGGTGGCTTCGCTGCCCAAAGCCGAGTCCTTTCCCTCCCCTCTCCTCGACCCCACGGAGCGCGATGACAGAGGGACCACCTCTCTCCCCGATAACCTCTATTTGCGCTGCCAAAATTCCTCCTGGGCTGCCGCCACCCGACGCCCACCCTCCCCACCCCTCCCTTGAACCAGCAACGAAATAGTTAAGGACGTTCCCGTCTAATTTGGAGGCTGAAGACCGTCACCTCACCCCGCTGAACCCAAGCTGGGAGGGGGAAGATCTGCAACTTTTAAAGTGCCGCGTGGTGCTAGGGTTTGATGGTCGACACGGGCACTGGAGTTGGGTCAGGAATTCCCTGCAAACCCCCCTGGAAAAGCGCCGGGCTCCTGAAGGCCAAACACGCTGGGGGCTCTCAGGCGGCGGGTGACTGTCCCCCGTGACCCCCACGCCCCGGCAGAAGCCCACGCACCCGGCGGCGGGGTGCTGCTCCCCGGCAGGACCGAGGGGCTCTCACCGCCGCCACGGGGGAAACGCGGCTTATCCTCTCGGGAGGCAGCGCGGCGGGGGGAAGCCCTGCCCCCGCCGGAGGTGGCGGGGTCCTTGTGGCAGAGCGGCCCGGCCCCGGGCCGCTCCCCCTGGGGCCAAGGCCGGGCCGGTGCTGTCCCGCGGGGGCGGATGCCGCCGCCAAGATGGAGGCGGCCGGTGTAAATACCACGGGGAAGGGAAGGGAAGGGAAGGGAAGGGAAGGGGTAGGGCGGCAGCGGCGGCGGCGAGCGAGGGGGGCCGGGGGCAGGTGCGCGAGGCGGTGCCGCCGAGAAGCCGCTACCGGTCGGTGGTGACGGCGCGGTCCGGTCCGGTCCAGGCCGAGCCGAGCCAAGCCAAGGGCGGGGCCGGCGGCGCGCCTGGCGCTCCGGGCACGCTGGGCGGCGGCGGGGGTGGCCGCGCTGGGAGTGACAGCGGGGCCTGAGCGGATCCGCGCTGCCCCATGGCGGCTGCCCGCCTCGGCGGCCCGCCCGCCTGGCGGTGAGTCGGGCTCCCCCTCCCGCCCCTCCTCCTCCTCCTCCTCCTCCGCTGCCGCCTCCTGCTCCGCTCGCCCAGCCCGGGCCCGGCCCAGCCGCTGCCGCACGGCGCCGCCACCGCCGCCCGCCGAGCCCGGGGCGCAGCCGGGAGCCGTGCGGGGGCCATGACGGTGGAGCAGAACGTGCTGCAGCCCGGCGGCGCCGCCAAGGTGAGACCCCGGCCCGCCCCAGCCCGGCTCGCCGCCCCGCCGCGGGGGCCCGCCCGCTGCGCCAGGGCCCGGCCTGGGAGCCGGCTGCGCGCCCCCTCGCCGCCTCCCTGCCCGCCGGCCTCGACCGGGCCTGGCCCCCACCCTCTCCCGCGGCCGCTGCTTCCCCGCCCGGCTCCGGCGGCTGCCCCCGCCCCGCCGGCAACTTTTCCCCCCTGCAACGGGGGCGCAGCCTCCCCCGCTCCCCGCCGCCTCCCGGGCCCGTGGGAAGCTTCCCCCGGGGTGAGGCGGGGGGGGCCCGGCCTTCCCCGCGCCGCGGCCTCTCCCGGCCCCCGTCGCTTCAGCCCCGGGCTGGGGCCGGGGCGACCGCGAAGCCGCCGGGGGGGGCGCGGCGGAACCGGGCGCCGCGCTGGGGCGCGGCCGGGCAGCGGGGGGGAGGGGGGGCTTCGTCGCACCGGGCCCGGGTCAGCCGCCTCCCACCCCCTCGTCCGGGCCCTGGCGGCGGCGGTGGGCCGGATCTTCCCCTCAGCGCCCCGCGGCTCGTGGAGGGGGGAACCCGCCGCTCCCCGGGCTGGGACGGCGGCGGGGCCCTGGGCGGGCCTGTTGCACTTGCAGAGGTGCGGGAGGGGGAGCGGCGTGCCGGGGAGGTGCTGCCCGAGCCCCCGGTGTGGGCCCGGGGAAGGAAGGTGGGGGGTGAGGTGGTGGTGGTAAGATGCTGGAGATGCACGGCGTGACCCTGCTGCCCCGGCATCCCTGCCCGCCAAGGGTGAGCGCTATCTATTTCCAGCGTGTGACACACGGCGCTCTCGCTGGAGTTTAAAAAAAAAGTGCTGGGTTTAGGGACCGGTATTAACGTGCATCGTGAAATGGGGTTAAGCGAATGGCAGTGCTTCTGAATCTTGTGCTGTGCACCATGAGTTGCTGGAAAATGTTTCTTTGCCAAAAAAAAAAAAAAAAGTGGAAACCTTCTAAGGCTTATCTTTGCTTGAAGTGAACTGGCAAGAGAAAAAGAAACCTCAAATTAAATCGCAGCGCTCTTTAATTTTTTATTTTATTTTATATTTCAAAGGTGACTGTTGCTGGTTAATGCAGCTGTTCTGGTTAGTGATGTGACTGCCACCTCTTCCCTGATTTTTTTTTTTTTTTTGTTTTGTTTTATGGCTTGTGATGCTTTTTTAAGAGGATAAAGATGTATTTCTTCAGTATAGTCAGTGTATTAAATGGCTCCGGTCATAAGAATGAACAGTGGGAATAAGATGATTAAAATATAATTCGTTAAAGTGGTAGAACTTAGATTCAAGAAGCTCATTTGGAGGGAGAGGCGCGTCTCGCCAAAGACTGCTATCATAGTTGGAAATACTTAGCACTGGTTTTGGCCGCTTCAGCAGGAAGGCAAGGGCTGACCCAACTAATTTTGTCTGTTCGTTTATTAGTTGGTGGGGTTTTGAATTGAGGTGTGCTAGCAGGCTAAAGTAGCAAGAGTTTTGCTGCTAGGTCCCATGTTATGTGTGTCTTGTGTTTTACAACTTTGTATGTTGCTGCTGTGCACCTGACAACTTTCGTGAGCAAGGTTATCTTCTACAAAACCTGTTGTTGATGGTTTAATTTAATATCCCTTAATTATTGTGTCAGATACGCTGTTACACAATATCTGGTAGATGCTGGTCAGAGCTGCCTGTTTGCTCTTTCTGTTGGTAATCCTGAAGAAGAAATGTTACAATTTTCAGCTAAACTACTGCTTGAAGGTCAGTAGTTCAGGATTACTTTAGTTTCAAATTGAGGATAACCTTAAAGGGTGGTTAGAGATTGACTGTGGTAGATCACTTGGTAATCCATACTGCAGATCACCTGGTAATCCATACAGCAGTTAAAAAAAAAAAAAAAGTAAAAAAAGAAGAAGAAAAAAAAAGAAATTAGCAGTAATTCTAAAGTTGTAATTGGCATCTATGGATGATGATTACTTGTCTAAGTATCTAGATAAACTGTATGAAAACATACCAAAGCAAGTATCTCATTGCTTAGTGAGATTAATGAATAGGTAATTAGATGACAAACTTTAGCATTGTTTAGCTTATTTGCATGTAAGAAGAAAAATTGTGAAGGTACAGTGGGGTGATGCTTGTTGAAAGGTGGAGAGGTTACCATACCACTAACTCAGTCTTCCCGCAAAAGAAGAAAATCCCGTGCTCTGCGAATAATGAGAGTTTGTTCTGGAGACCTCAAAGTTTGTCATGGTTGTTTTCTGTTAGTGTGAAGAAACCACATACAAGCAGAAATATATTGGATTTCCAAGAGATGCCTGAGTCATCAGCATACCTTATTCAGAACTGTGGTTCCCAACATTGTTCATCAGATGTTTTCTTACTGTCATACAGGAAGTATGTGTCAAACTTCAGCAGTACTTGGAGATGTAGGTTTGTATTAATAAATGCTCTAACTACAAACAGCCTGTTTCCCACTGAAGCTATCTTTAGTTTATTGTGTAGTTAAAGCATCTGGATCGGGTCAAAAGAAACTTTTTATTTCATGTTTACTGGTCATCTTGACTCCTGGTTAAAACTTGTAATTTGTCTTCTGAAGCAAATAATTAATCACATTACTCTTGTTGCTTACAGCCCTTGTGTGCTTCTCTAACATCATTAAGTGTCTATAGGTTATCTGTAACATTCATATTAAGATTAAAGCATGTGAATAAAGGTAAATGGCCTGGTAAGTTAAAAAAAGTAGCCTCTGGTTTTGCCCTGGCTGTATTTGCATCCAGTAAAATACTTTTTGTCAGGCATTTTGCTGCTGAAGAGCTAAGGCATGTGTGTTGTAGGATTCCCTGTGCTCCAGCCAGTCCCGCGCTGCTGCTGTGGGGACAGCTTGCACTGGTGCACTTTTATGTCGACTTTTCTCTGGGAGGAACACTGTCCCAGGCAGCCCCCTGTGGTGCGCAGACCCTTCCCTCAGCCAGTGTCCCTTACACTGGGGCAACAGGGACTGGGGATGAATGAATGGTGATTTTTCTAGTAGTTGGAAGAAACAATGTGGAGAGGTCGTATATGTTTCAGCAGCATCTCGGCTCTAACTAATAATTTATCCTGTTGGTCATCTCGGAACAGCAGACCAAAGTAGCTGGGTTTTAAAGGGTGACACTTAGCTGCCCTCTCAGCAATGTGTATTATCAAGTTCTACTGCTTCTGGAGAGAGACCGAGTGTTAGTTGATACATGGGTTTAAAGTCTGTTTTATCTGTCCTTTGGTTTCCCACACCCACTGTTGTTTCAGACCTGTCATTCAGCAGCATATTGGCAGTGTGATTACAGGAATAGTAGAATAAAGTTAGGTGTGTCAGCTCAGCTTGGTTTTTTTAAAAAACCTTTAAGGATATTTACCACTGGAAATAATGCATGGCTTAAAGCACGGTCTAATACTACTTACTTCCTCTCCCTTGCTCTTTTTTTGAGTAATAAGAAGAAAATTGTGCTAGCTCATGTGTGTGCTTCTGCTCTGCTTGTCCTGTGTATTTGAGGTACTTATTATTGAAAGGTTTAGCTAATAATACGGTACTGACGGCTTTTCTTTTCTGAAAGCAATAGCCCCTAACTTATTAATACTGCGGTAATTGTTCTTATGGAAGATGATATAGTTGTATGTCGCCAACAATTTAAATAGGGATGTTGATGCAGTCCTGAATGGCAGGAGGTGATCGCACTGAATATCTTCTGAGGACTTGGTATGCAAGGAAGCTATTTTTGGAGTTGTGCCCCCTTTATTTTTTTTTTTTTTTAAGTTATCTTGATAGGTTGCAATCTTCCAAGGATACAGACTTTAAAATCTTTGTATTTTGATCAGTCAAGTTCAGGGTTTCCTGACCGACCGTTTGCCTGGTGGATCCAAGAGGCTGCAGGCTCCTGCTCTCATCACGTGGCCAGAGCTGCTCTTGCCTGTGACCAACATGCAGGTGTCCTGTATCTGAGAAATACACCCTGGGTCATGTAATGAGGATAGGTTATGTATTTCCCCACAAATGGGCTGCCTGTGTTTGGATTGTGTGGCAGGCAGGCTCCTTGCACAGTGGGCTTGAATATGGGGGGATTATACCTGCTACTGCTGGTATTGAAAGCTTTTTTTACCATTTCTGGCCAGGATGAGCAGAATAACCAGACTGCTTTACTGAAAGTGTTTGCACCAACTACTAAGTAATTTTCAAGAAGTATTTTAAATGCTCTGCTTTTATATATGTACACATCTTGTTATGTATTTAAAAAAAGCTCATAAAGAAAACTTGGTATTACTTGTAGTTACACCTTCTACATAGATTCTCATTTCTAATTTCTAAAAATTAGAGCAAGGTGCAAAGGTCAGTGATTCAAAGTAATTACGAAAGCCCTTATCAGACTGGTATGCTGAATGCCTTCTGGTTTTGTGAATGTTCTGATGGATTTTGGTGGGAGGGTGTGTGTGTGTGGTTAGAGTTGGGGTTTTGTTTTTTTTTTGGTAGCTATGCAATCCTGCTGAATCTTGGAAGATTTTTATTGGTATAATATGGTATGAATCTGCACCTTTTTGAAATCTTTAATAGCAGTTTTAAACCTGCTGCATTCTACAAAACCTTTCACGAAAGTTTAGTAATGATTTTAGTTGTGGTAGCAGGAGTTTAAAACTATAGTACTATCATTAGCTTCTGTCTGAAATAAAGTCTTCAAATATCTTTTGGTCAACACCTTGAAAGAAAAATAGTGCTTCAGAATATGAAAATGTAAGGTTTATACATTTTCCTGTTGACATTTTGTAATATTATTTTAAAACATATTCTGTACTTCCAAAAAAAAAAACCCCATACTTTTAGGATAACCCTCTATCTGCAGTTACTAGGAGTGGCAGCTACAAAAGATGACAAAACCCATCGTCTTTTATGAAAAGGTCAAAAAGCAAATTACTCGTGTCTCAAAATAGAAAAATATTTCACATTTTTAAAAGTGCTTTGTAAAGATAAGTGGGAGGATAATTGAACAGTTGCTTTTCTTTCACTCTTATGCCTGGAAAGATATGTTAAGGCAGGAAGTAGTATCTCTAATCCTGTGAATTCAGTTGCTGTTTGTGGACTTCTCTAACTGAAGCAGAATGAAAGGTAGAATGAAAGCTATAACTTCTATTATGTTTTTGGCTAAATCTTCTCTTTTTCCTGGCTGAAGAACACACCCAGGTGTCGACAGTCCAATTATTCAGTCCACAAGAAGCTGGCTTCATAACTTCAGTGATGTGCATGGTTGGGTTGAGGGACACCCCGGACACTGGGGGCCCGGTGCAGTGGCCGAGTTGTTAAATCGACCCGATTCCCCACCAACTTAGAGGATGCCTTTTCAGGCTGGGCCGAGATCTTTGCAGAACTGGCTGGGAGATGTCTAACCCTCACACATCACCTGTGCCAGGAATTGTTTGGGGTGCTGCATCAGTCTTTGGTGGTGCCAGTGATGGGGGGATTGCTGAGGTGCACAGGGGTGCTTCTAGGCTTCATTTATGTTTTATTGCTCTCTGCTTTCTGTAGTGAAGATACTGATTTGCAATTCCCAGCTGGTCATTTGGCAAAAGCTAAGAGCCAAACGTGACATTCCTGATATTTTTTAGCATAAAAAATAAACAAAAAGCTTAAGAGCAGTGTCTTCACTTACATGTTTTCATTTAGGAATAGATTCCTTAAAAACAAGAAGTCAGGCTTGTATGTTTGGGTTGTTTGGTGAGGTGTGTTTGTTTTTCTTTTTTTTTTTTGGTGTTTTTTTTTTTTTTTTTTTTTTTTTTTTCAAATTACTGACTTCTTGTACTTATTATGGAACAGGGCTCTTAAAAATCGAGGGTGAGGTGGGTTGCCAGGACCTGGACCGAGAAAGGAAAGTATTTCTACTTTCACTGAGTAGGAAAGCCATGTGTGTGGGAGCAGCTTTTCTGGGAAACGAAAGTAGCCTGAGCACTTTCGCTTTCTAGTTCTCTTGTGATAACTAGTGTGATAGTTAAGGGCGGGAAGGTTGCATATAGTCACAATAAAAGTGTGTGTGTGTGTGTGTTGGGGTTCTTTGCTTTTGTGTTTGTTTTTTGTTTTTGTTTTTTCCTTTAGATGGCTGTATTAAAACTTCCCCATCAAAACCCAGTGACTAAGTTACCTGTGTGATGGTCTTTAGTGAGCAGATGGACAGCTGTAACTTGAGAGCATTCAGCTTCTCACCAGGGGGGCTGTTGACTCCTGCCTGGGGTAGCAGTGTAGCATCACGATGCAAATAACAAGCCAGAGTATTAGGTGAGTAATGTAGGAGAGGTTGTTGTGGATACGTATTTCAAAATGATTTTATGAATTCAGGGTAGACTTCAGTCTTTTTTTTTTTTTTTTTCCCATTAGGAAATAAAGACTGCTGCTGTTAGCTGATGATTGCGCTTCATCAGTTGGGGTGCTGTTAGAGAAGTAAACAGCTGCCAAGAGTAGAAAATGTTTGACTGGAGTGAATGTTAGTTCAGATTCACTAGTTCAGTGAAACTAGTATAACTCATATGTGACTTCTGCCAGAGAGCGAAGTGCAATAGGTGGGGTGGTAATTCCTTCCATTTACTTTGGGACTGTGATCTGTGCAAAGTTCTGGTTATTGAGTGGTCAAGTACAATTAATAAGGAAAAGCTAGTACTGTGAATCACAATAGTTAGTTGCATGTCAAACTACGTAGAGTTGAAACTTTTCTGATACATTCTTTACCCTTTTTTATAATTTTTTAAAAAGGGAGAAAAGATGCTGACAAAGTAAACTAAAGTTGTGAGGCTCGAGTAAAGATGAGGTGGTGAGATGCTTTACTGCTGAACAGGGTAGCAGGGGCATGCCTTGCATGACAGTAGAAACTTGGGCTTTGTGCCAGGTACAGGGAACTACTTTTTCCTGTTTCCTGCATCTGGTTGGCAAATGGTATCTCTCGCTGTTTTTTTTTTGTGAACACTCCTAACTTAATTTGGCAACACAGCGTTCTGAACAGCGCACGCGTGTCAAATTTTTTTAATGTTACCTTACATTAATGCTGTGCTGAATATAAATGCTGTCATAAACTGTATTGTGCCAACGCACCTCAGCCAAACTTGCAGGTAGAATGGAGAGCAGAGCAGCCAGAGTGTGTGCCATGGTTGAGTACAATCACCATCTAAAATGTTGTTTTCTTACAGCATTAAAATTTGTGCTCTCATTGTATTGCAGGCTTCAGATCTCTTTATCACTAGATCTTTAGCGCTTCAAAACTAGCAATATGGTAACTAAGGGCTCTATGGACCAGTAGTGGAAAGTTTTCATGACACTTCTTTTTGAGTAACCCTATCCATACCACCTTTCTGCTCAATGTTACCATCCCAGTTTTCACAAGTGAGTTAAGGGAATGTGTGTCTCTCTGCTGCAGTGGGTTACACCTTCCTGCCTGGATATTTTGGGTGAGTACACTGCTCCGTGACCTGGAGTAGCAGAGGTGGTGTGCTGCCTTCTGCTTATACCTGCAGGGATGTATCTTCAGATAGAGGGGTGGTTTTAACATACTGAACTACATAGTAGTTCTCCTGGTGAATGTGCTGTGGAATCTGTGGTTTTAGGCTTTAATAGGAGTGAGATGTTAAGCAACATTTTGAGTTAATATTATCAAAATTCCCTTGAAGTGCTATGAAGGAAGAATTGGGCCCTAAGATGGGGTAAAGGACAGATTTGACACAATGTCATAAGTGTGTGATGCTGTGATAACTTCAGTCGTCCCTATCGGGCTTTGTGAGTTCTTGTCTATTTAATTAAGGACTGGTTTTCCCTATATTTAGTAACATCGTTAATTCCAAGTAATTGAAAACAAGGAAAATACTTAATCTATTTACAGATACAGTCTTGCAATTTAAGAAGGCACAGATTTTTTTTTTTTTTTCCCCAGTTAGGTTTTGTAGCTTTCATTCTTTTGAAAATGTCACTAGCTGCATACTTTTGCTTTTCTTTGTCACAATGGATGAGATTCAGGAGCATGTTGAAAGCCATCAGCATGAGAGTTTTCCTGAAACCTGATGTTACCTGATGATGGGACTTTTAACAGAAACAGCACTGTTGTGAGAGGTGACAACACTGAGTGTCCAAAGTTTTCAGGTAGCTCTCTGAAGTAAGGATGTTGGAGAGGTGTAATCCAAAGAACATGCAATGTGAAAGAGTTTGAAGGCTTGAGTGCAACTAGGTTAACTTTGGAAACACCACCTGACACAGATTTTTGTATGTAAAACACTTTTTTTTTTTTTTTTTTTTTTAAGGCAGCAGATATATCAGTATGCTAATTCTAATAGTTTTTATTCTGAGATGCACAGCTTTGACTGGAAGCTTTTGTTTATAGTAGGTTTCTGAATTATTTTAAATGGTGGATTCTTGCTGGAAAAAAAAAATTATACCCTGCACAACATTTCTTTTGAAATGTTTCTGTTATCAACTAATTGGCAACAGTCAAGCTTATCAAAGTTTAGGTGTCAAGCAAATGCAGACTGTGTTTATAATATCCTTGACTGAAGCTTTTTTTAGCCATCAGGTGAAAGCATATTTTTAGAGTTTATGGTAAGCAGAAGAATGTAGACAGAATAATGTATTTAACAAAAGCTTTTCAGAGAGGCATTAGTATTTTCAAGGCATGATCCGTAGCCACTTAAATTTAATTGACCCTTGTATTTTATTTTGGTCTAGACAGAATTAGTGGAAATTAATGCATGTGATAAAGTGGCATTATATGCTTCTGTGGCTCCTTCCTACCAATTGACGTGTCATCATTTCACTCGTGTTGCACCCCATAATCCAGAGGGCTCCCTTTAATTAAAACAGGATGTTCATTTGACAGTAGGATCTGAGTCTGAGACATAAAAGTTTTGGGATTCTGAATTGTGTACCTATATTTAATGCCATCTGTTGCTTTTGGTGAATAGTACGTGTTAAACTTAAGTTCATGCATGGTTTCTGTGATAGCTGTTCTTCTCACAGCTGTATGAGTTAGGTTAACGAATGGATGTGATGATCTTAAGGGTCTTTTCTTGAAGTCATAGAATCATTTAGGTTGGAAAAGTCAGATACCAGTGCTGAAATGTTCTATTATTCTCAAACCAAAAATTACTCTTTCTGAATTCCAGTAGAATTTCAATTAAAAAAAAAAAATCATTTTGAGAAGTTGAATTCAGCTGTGGTTTTACTGGGATTAAACTAGGAAAAAAAAGTGTGATGTGAAAGTTGAAAATAGTATTCATTTACATTCAGGGGTGTGCTTTGAGAGTGCTTTAAAGTAAGCAGCTGGAAAAGGCTGGGTATGCACAGGCATGAGACATTCTTCATTCTTTTCAGAAGAGGAGGAGATAGTGAGAACAGACTCCTACTCCGCTTTCCTTTTGTGTTCAGTTTCATTTTATTCTTCTGAAAGTTAGCTACTTTAAAAAGAAATTAGTCCTGGGACCACAGCTGTTGGAAATGTACTTTTTTTTTTTTTTTTTTAACATGTTCCAAATTGCTGAAGTATAAATGGACTGGTTAGAGGACTGAATACTGTGTATTTCATCATAGCCCAGAAATCTTATGTCATGACTGAGAAAGGATCTCTGTATTTTTGCAGATTTTAACTTTTGCGTAATTTTGGTACAGAATCATGGGAAAATATGAGAGACGCCTTAAGGTTGTAAATATTTATTTATTAAAAAAAAAAAAAGCTAAATAGGTTTTGGACAGCTTGCAGAGTTGCATTTTCCGTATTGGTATTACCTACTTTCCTGTTTGTCAGCTTTTTTTTTTTTTTTTTTTTTTTTCAAATTCTGCTTGTCTGTCTCATGTAGTTTTTTCACCTGTTTGAAGACTATGCTCCTTTCATTTAGAGACTTTCCCACTATCGTTTTCTTTTCTTATATTACAACCTTTTGATTATTTTGTGGTAGTAATTTTGAAGCTTTTGGGAAGCTTTTGTGATTTGAGTTCGACATCCTTGAGGCAGCAAGGAAGGTGTGCAGCAGGCTGACCACCCTTGACTTTGGGAGAGCTGACTTTGGCCTCTTGAAGAATCTGCTTGGTATGGTGCCAGACTAGGGAAAATGCGAACCCTCTCTGGAAGGAAGCACAAGAACTGGCTACCCGGGACAGAGACAGAGCTGAGGTACTCAATGACTTTTTTTGCCTCAGTCTTCACTAGCAAGGACTGCAGCTGCACTGCCTGTGACACAGAATGCAAAGGCGAGGATTGGGAAAATGGAGAACCATGCACTGTAGGTGAAGATCAAAGTGCGAGACCACCTGAGGAGCCTGAAGGTGCACAAGTCCATGGGACTGGATGAGATACATCCATGGGTCCTGAGGGAACTGGCAGATAAAATCGCAAAGCCACTAGCCATCGTATTTGAGAAGTTGTGGTGGTCTGGCGAAGTTCCTACTGACTGGAAAAGGGCAAACATAATCCCTATTTTCAAAAAGGGAAATAAGGAAGACCCAGGGAACTACAGGCCAGTCAGTCTCACCTCTGTGCCTGGCAAGATCATGGAGCAGATCCTCCTGGAAACTCTGCTGAGGCACATAGAAAACAAGGAGGTGATTGGTGACAGCCAGCATGGCTTCACCAAGGGCAAGTCATGCCTGACAAATTTGATGGCCTTCTACAAAGGGGTTACAGTGGCAGTGGACAAGGGAAGAGCAACGGATGTCATCTACTTGGATTTGTGCAAAGCATCTGACACGGTCCCACACAATATCCTGGTCTCTAAATTGAAGAGACGTGGATTCAACAAATGGACCACACAGTGGATAAAGAACTGGATGGACGGTCGCACTCAGAGTTGCGGTCAACGGCTTCATGTCCAAGTGGAGAGCAGTGGAAAGTGGTGTTCCTTGCAGGTCGGTACTGGGACACATACTGCTCAACATCTTTGTTGGCAACGTGGACAGTGGGGTCGAGTGCACCCTCAGCAAGTTTGGCGACGATACCAAGCTGTTTGGCGAGGTAGACATGCTGGAGGGGAGGGATGCCATCCAGAGGGACCTGGACAGGCTGGAGAGGTGGGCCCAAGCCAACCTCATGTGGTTCAACAAGGCCAAGTGCAAGGTCCTACATCTGGGTCAGGGCAATCCCAAGCACAGGTACAGGCTTGTCGGGGAATGGCTGGAGAGCAGCCCTGAGGAGAAGGACCTGGGGGTGCTGATTGATGAGAAGCTCAACATGAGCCAGCAGTGTGCGATTGCAGCCCAGAAGGCCAACTGTATCCTGGGCTGCATCAGAAGTGTGGCCAGCAGGTCAAAGGAGGTGATTCTGCCCCTCTACTCCACTCTCGTGAGACCCTGCCTGGAGTACAGCATCCAGCTCTGGAGTCCCCAACATAAGAAGGACATGGACCTGCTGGAGCGTGTCCAGAGGAGAGCCACAAGGATGATCCGAGGGCTGGAGCACCTCTCCTATGAGGAGAGGCTGAAAGAGCTGGGGCTGTTCAGCCTGGAGAAGAGAAGGCTCCAGGGAGATCTTATTGCAGCCTTTCAGTACCTAAAGGGGACCTACGGAAGAGCTGGGATAGGACTTTTTACTAGGCCATGTAGTGATAGGATGAGGGGGAATGGCTTTAAAGTGGAAGAGGGCAGGTTCAGATTAAACATTAGGAAGAAATTTTCACTTTGAGGGTGGTAAGGCACTGGCACAGGTTGCACAGAGGGTTGTTGAGGCCCCATCCCTGGAGGTGTTCAAGGCCAGGCTGGACATGGCCTTGGGCAACCTGGTCTAGTGAGAGGTGTCCTTGCCTATGGCAGGGGGTTTGGAACTCGATGATCTTCAAGGTCCTTTTCCTTTCCAACCTAAACCATTCTATGATTCAGGCACCTAAGTTTACAACTTTTTTTTTTTTTTTTTTAATGGGATAGTAGAATTAATTCTTCCCTTTCTCTCTGTATTCCTTTACTTCTTTGGAATTTAAAAAATAACCAACATCTTACTGGCAACTCTTAAGTTCTGTCTAGTCTTGTGTCTTTTTTCTGGGACTTGATGCTGAAAGCCACAGAACACTTCTTGTAACAACCCTGGCTGGACCATAATTTTCCCCTTGACTGAAGCTGACTGGGCTGCTTTTTTTGGGTACACCGCACTGGTCTGCTGGGTAACCTCTGGATTTATTGATGGTAAAGATGGACAGATATTCCCATTATCACCAGTTCCAGCTCTTGCTAACTTGGCATGTTGCCTTGAAGCTTTTTCTGGGGCTGATTTACAGGCGACTGCTGAATGTGCCACCTACATCCTAGTGCGGACTGGGGGTGTATGTGCAGTGTACAGACTGCACTGTGTTGTTACAGACCAGGAAAGGAGTTTGCAGCTGCCTCCTATCCCCAGCAAAGATGCTGAGGACTCTGTTGCTTTGCAACCTTACTGAGTAGAAAAGGGTTGAAAATTTTGCTACTGGAGTTTATTTCTGTTGTTTGATGGGGACTGTGTTGGCATAATGCTGCTGCTAGGAAGGCAGCACAGAACTGTCATTTTTTTATCATAGAATTGTTGAGGTTGGAAGGGACCTTTGATATCATCAAGTCCAACCATTAACTTACCCTGACAAAACCACTTCTAAACCATGTCCCCAAGTATCACATCTACCCTTTTTTTAAACAGCTCCGGGGATGGCGAATTCACCACCTCCCTGGGCAGCCTATTCCAATGTTTAATAACCCTTTCAGTGAAAAAAATTTTTCATAATATCTAATCTAAACCTCATCTGACATAACTTGAACTCATTTCCTCTCGTCGTATCACTTGTCACCAGGGAGAAGAGGTCAGTCCCTACCTCTCTACAACCTCCTTTCAGGTAGTTGTAGAGAGTGATAAGGTTTCCTCTTCTCCAGGCTAAACAACCCCAGTTCCCTTGATCGTTCCTCATAAGACTTGTCCTCCAGACCCCTCACCAGCTTTGTAGCCCTTCTCTGGACACACTCCAACACCTCAATGTCCTTGTAGTGAGGGGCCCAAAACTGAACGCAGTACTGGAGGTGGGGCCTCACCAGTGCCGAGTACAGGGGGATGATCACTTCCCTAGTCCTGCTCACCACACTATTCCTGATACAGGCCAGGATGCTGTTGGCCTTCTTGGCCACCCGGGCACACTGCCAGCTCATGTTCAGCCAGCCGTCCACATTTATGTTTCAAATTTTTTTCAAAAATGTGAACTCTCTGGAGGAGCCTTTCGTATCCCTTTTACTCGTTAGCCTGTGAAGTTTCAGCTAGGTATGTGGTGCTGAAGGGTGGCAGAAAGTCACTGTTGGTGATATTGCCACTACAGCACCGAGGCAGTGAGGACTGACAGGGCTAAATTATAACTGGCAGTTGTAAACCAAAGTTGTCATAAGTTTCTTGAGACCATGCCCTAATGTATTAGAATATAACACGTTCAGCTTCCTGTGGGAGCTGAGGCAAATGTGCATTTCAATATAAGGTAATTCAAAGTCCATTCAAAAATAAAAACAAAACCAAAGATCCTCAAGATTGTCTTTTTTTTCTTTCTTTCTCCTTGACAGAAAATGGCCTAGAAAATGTCAGTTGCCCTCTGTGGAGTGCAATGCTGAATTTACTGTTTCTTCAGTTGTGAGGTAGTAAAATTATATGCTGATCCTCAGTACAAATCTCAACACATCTTTAAATGCTGTAGTGTCTCCATTGTGTTTGAGTTTCATTTTAATTCTAATGTCATCTGCATCCGTGGAGGTTGTTACCTAAGGGAAATGAAAGCTGCTCGCTGACCTTCACAGGCCGGCACTCAGTGGTGTTGCAGTGGCCTTTCTGCAGGGACGCAGCACATGCCAGCAGCGTCCTGGCACTTGACCCAGGAAAGGCTGTCTCGACGGAGAAGCTGGAACTGCTTTCAGAAACCTGTCACCTTGCAGGCAACCTGTTAAATGCTGCCCCGGATTTTAGGTGACTTGGTGTTATCTGTAGTCTTCGTTCTCCTGTAGAATTCATGTATTTATTTTTCCCTTCAAGATAACTATGTGTGTCTTTTCGCAGGATTCGCTTTAAATGATTAGTAGAGGGCAGGATAAGCTATTAAATAATTTTACTGAATGCTGCAAGTAATGGTGCCTGGCTTTTCTGATGGAATTTCCTCTTGTAATGTGCCTTGGATTAGAAGTTGAGGTGGGATGGGATCCATTGAGGCTGCAGAGTGAGCTCACTTTTGGAAGACCTCCCTGCAGCAGTGGAGGTGGTCCCCTCCGCTCTTCTTCCCCAGACCCCTGTGTCCACTCACATCAGTTCTGGTGGCCCGAGAGGTGGGCAGCAGCAGGCAGTGCCCTCGGGAGCTGCATCCTGGCTGGCCGAGCTGTGGGGGGCAGCCCCCTGCCCCACTGCAGGCAGGAGTTGCTGCCGAGGGTGTTGGGGATCCCTGGGGTCCAGCTGAGCTGCTGGAGGTGGCCTCAGGCTGCCGAGGCTGTTGATCGACAAACAGGAGGGCAGGTGTGTCTGGGTATGTGCATGCTTTGTGATCATAAGGCCTGTTTCTGTAGGAAATCAGGTTAGTAATTATTTTTTTTTTAATCGGACTAAATGGAAAAGCCTTTACTGAAAGGCTTTCTGTTAGGTATTTTTTTCTTTCTCCATTCAGACCAGACAGCTGAGCTCTTTGCCCAAATGTGTCCCTGCTATTGAATACTGTGGACTCTTTGTAATAAAGACCTGTATTAAAAAATGCAATTTAACTTTTTACTCAGGATTTCCAAGCTGTACTATTCTGAATTTTGTACTATTCTGAATTTTGTGTGGAAAAATTGTTTAGCTTGTGAAATCTCTGGTATCACTTACCTAGGGCAGATAGTAGGCCTGTTTGAGATGAGGTGGGATTTTTGATACATACAGAATCATAGAATGATTTAGGTTGGAAGTGACCTTAAAGATCATCTAGTTCCAACCCCCCTGCCATGGGCAGGGACACCTCCTACTAGACCAGGTTTCTTAAAGCCCCATTCAACCTGGCCTTGAACACCTCCAGGGATGGGGCCTCAACAACTTCTCTGGGCAACCTGTTCCAGTGCCTCACCACCCTTAAAGTGAAAAATTTCTTCCTAATATTTAATCTAAAGCTACCCTCTTCCAGTTTGAAGCCATTCCCCCTCGTCCTATCACTACATGCCCTAGTAAAAAGTCCCTCCCCAGCTTTCTTGTAGGCCACCTTCACATACTGGAAGGTTGCTATAAGGTCTCCCCGAAGCCTCCTCTTGTCCAGGCTGAACAACCCCAACAGTCTCAGCCTGTCTTCATAGGAAAGGTGCTCCAACTCTCTGATAATCTTCATGGCCCTTCTCTGCCTCTACTCCAGCAGGTCCATATCCTTCTTGTGTGATTAACAGCTGTGGTAAATGAGATCTCTCTGGATATGAACACCTCAACCAGAGAGTGGAGAGCAGAGTATGTGGTTTTGGGCTGTGCAGGAGTGGGCCTGGGTGTGTGTATTCACTTGTGTGATGTGCAGCTTTTACCACTGAAGCAGACCAGGAGCATCAGATCCCTGCAAGTGTGCTGTTGCTGGATGAATTTTTATAATCACTTCTTGTTGGAGTAAGTTTTCTGCAATAGTGCCCAAGTAGGATGAGGACTGCGGGAGGCTTTTTTCCCCTCAGTTTCTCTCACTTGATAAAAATAGGATTAAAACAAAGATAGAGAAACAACTGAATCTCATAAGGCTAAGGCTGCTGCTCCACAACAGTTTAATCTAGTGGGAATAGGCACAATCTTGGTCTTGTCCTCGCCCTTGACCCACCCCTACTCTCGCTAAGTCAGCAGGAATTTAATTAAAAGCAAAGAGCAGCTTTCGGATGGTATATTGAGAGCCAGGGCTGGCTTGCTGGAGGTTCAGGCAAGTGGCAGTGCTGGCTCAAAGGGAGGAGTGTCTCGTGGCCAGAGCGGTTGGCATTTGGCAACAGCAGCCTAGGCTGGCTGGCACTGGCAGGAGCTGCAGCCTGGGGAGAACAGCTGGCTTGTCAGAAACGGCTTGTGGTCTGACAGCCCCTTTAAACTTTATTGCTTGCAAGTATCGTGGAGACTGGGATCCCACTGATATGGGGACACTTGCAGCTTCCAGAGTTGGTTTGTTTGTTCCTAGAGTTGTTGTCCTTGTTGTTGTAATAGCAGAGCAAGAAGAACAAGCGAACTGCCTTGACGTTGTTTTCTTGGAAGCTCTTCCGTATTGTGCAGAGCAGAGTGAGATTATCATGATGGCTAGTTGGAAAAAAAAAGAAAACATAAAAAAGCTGAACACTTGAATGGCCTAGTGGGACTGCCCTCTGGAGTTGAGAGGTAGGTCTTAGCCTTTCAGTGAGAGATCACAAATGGGTGATGAAAGGACTGTGAAGAGCCTCAGATGTGAGCCAGAATAGCTTGTGTTTGGCATGATGGGTTAAACTGTGATTGGGATGCAAAGGAAGAGATCTCAAAGTTGGAAGTTTAAATGTGGATCTTTGCAGCACTGTTTTAGACCTTGGAAAGACAAGTTTTTGTGAATTGTTAAAAAGACTTTCAAAAGGACATTTTTTAATGGCTGCTACAGTAAAATTATGATACCCTGGACAATAGTCCTTCCTGTGAGGAGAAACCCTGTGATATTACCTGGGCAAACACTGTAAAATTTAGTGTTCAGGCATGATGGTAAATGTCGATAGAAGAAAGAAAATTAAGAAGGAAACTTTTACAACAGAAAGTAGCCAGGGGTGATTGGAAAATGTGTGTGTATATTTACATACACACAGACTTGGCTGTATTTTTATCATCCTTCACCCTCCATCTTCTTTCTATATGTATAATGTCGCCTATCATTGAGCCCACTGGTTTCAATTTGCTGTGGCTTGTGCATGCTGCTGGGCAGCTCTCTTGATGCTGTTGTCCAAATGTGTTGAGGTGGGACTGGGACGTGAATGGAGGCTGGAGCATGATGCTGGGATGTGGCGCTGCCCAGCTGTTGTCTGCAGGTGGGCTCTTGGAGGAATCCTTCTGAATTTTATACGTAGTTTACAGATAATGTGGTGCTTTGAAAGACCCCCTGGCTGCCACCAATAACTCTAATCACCCATTAGATTTGGATTGGAGCAGAGATATTTTTGCTAATTACTGTCACAGTTTACTGCAGTGTGTAAGAATCAAAAGTGATTTTTGTAAAGCAAGTTTTCCTGTGGCCATTCCAGTGAATACAACCTGAAGTTTAACTTGCATCTAGTTAAATGTAACTAAAGATGTCATTGGTTTTACAGTAGTTAATTAATTTTTAGAGCCGTTGTCATTACTATCAGTAAGCTCTCTATTGTGCTGAGTAGTGTGTGAGAAACCATGATAGTAGTTTAAAACACGCAAACCTCAAAACTCTCAATAGTTTTATATTTCTGGCACCTTTTATGTTTTCAGTAAGTTCTAAGGCTGCTATCCTTTCTTGATTATAAGCCTTTTGCTGAAGCTTGTTTTGGAGTAGTTATCAATAAGAGCTGGAGATGTGGAACTAAGCAATTCTTCACATGCTTCTTCACTCAAACAACAATGTTCATAAATCAGTTCATAGACTAATTTTAAGACAGAACTTCAGTTACGTTTCTGTTTATTCCTCAATTGGTTTTAAACCGTGTTGCTTTGATGGAAATGACAGGATTTTTTTGAGTCAGTTCACACTTCTGTTGTGGTTTAAATGGCTTTGCTTCCTTCCTAGTGTTTACACTTGCTTTGTCTTTATGATAACTACTCATATTGCCTTCAGCCACTGTTTTCTTCTTTGTTGTTGTTGTTTTTGTTTTGTTTCTTTTTCACTGGGGAAAACTGAATCTCTTGATAATGTAAACTGAGCATGACTAGTTGTAATCCAGGCAATAGACCTGTAGGGGTATTGAGTTGGAGTCCAGGGCTGAGTTTCAGTACTTCTGTGGCCTGTGGGAAAATGAGACAAAATCCACTAAACATGTTCAAGGAAGTGTGTTTCTCTTGCTTTCTGAACGCTCTCCATGTTATCATATGTATATCCTCAGTGGTGTCTCTTCCAGCTGCGTTATTACTCCAATTCTTTAGCATCCCAAATGTACCTAGGAAGACCAATATAGTAATAAGGTGATGCTTCCCCCATGCTTTTCACTTGTCACCCCTGAGCTGTGTAAGAAATCTGGGTCTCATTCCTTCCCTGTGCTGTCTGAGTGTATGTGGAAGAAAGGGTGTGAAGCCACTTCTGCCAATGGTGGAATAGTTGGGAAAGTCATGGACTTTGTCTCTGTGAACTGACAGGGTTCCCTGTTCATTGCAAGAGTATTCCCCACATAGGTGATGATTTGGCTCACATTCAACTTCTGTTTGTTTGGGTTTTTTTTTTTTGAAAATGTGTATAACTATCTGAGGTGGGTCTGCCTTATATTTTGTGTCAGTAAATACAAACCGGACTTCTCAAGCCTCTCTTTAAAATCTCATTTCAAAAAGTTTAAATATTAGCTTGAATTAAAACAAATGTTATGTCTTGAGAGTAAATGCGACCTGGGGGGGTGGGAGGTGGGGGAATATATGAGGCTCAGAATAGTGATGCTCTTGTGTTGTGTAGAATTCTTACTATCAAGTCTTGAAATTCATTGAGAAGTCACTTGTTAAAGCATTTTTCAACTGACATAGTACAGCTTTGTTATTATTCTTGGAAACCATAAAAATGTGGCGAGAATATTCTGAGTGTTATCTTATGATGAATATAGGTTACATCATCCTATGGTTAAGTAAGAGCCTCCCTTTAATTTTTCAGGGAGGACTGTATGCACCTCAGTAATGCACTCAAGCCTTTTCCCCATGAAACTTGTATTTGGTCCAGGCTGTGGCTGGCTGAAAGTTACTGCCGTACAGTGTGTCCTTTTGCTTCCTTTAAGTAAGTTTGCTCTCAGTCCAGTTGCAGGTGGGTAATTACCCACTTTGCACAAGCTGCTGTTGTAATTGGCAGCTTTTGGCAGTCTGCACAGCAGTCCCGGACTGAAAATCTGCTGTCTCTGTGCACGTCCTTTGCTCTCCATGGGTGATTTTGTCCAAGCCAAAGATGAGATGCATTTTGCATTTGTGTGAGTATAAAAATATGCCTTTACCTACTTTCTTAGTGGATACAATGTCATGGCAGAGGTTTCTCTTTTCAGGACTGAACAAAAGGAAACCCAGTTAGCAGATATCAGGCAAAGCAACCTAATTCCACTGTGCTTTAGGAAGGTACTGTAAGAATGAACACCTTAAAGCCTGTGCAAAGATTTAACTTGGTCTTTGCACTAGTAAAATACTGCTAGTATACCCACTTTTTAATTTACGTATTTATATGTGCGTGTTTATTCTACACACACATAGAAAAATCTTGAGGACAGAGGTGATAAGAGCAAAGACTTGTAACAAAGCCTTCTGGAGTTGACTGTGTGTTTTCCCTGTATTTCAACTTAGTATCTTCATGGAAGGAGTTAGTTTTTATTTGCCTATTTGGAACATGACCAACAGCTTATTTAGAAGATGGTTAATGTGTTGCTGGAAGCCATAATGCTCAGCAGTGTATGTGGGTCTTTTAACTGTTCCTGGGAGATATGATTAATGTGGCAGAAAATAACACTCACAGTAGTAATTGAGGGTCTTTAGTATACTTGTCCTTTGTGCATTTCCTATTTTTTGTTTATTTGTTTGTAGCAGAAACTGAAAGCCTTTTTACAGAGGATTACATTCATCTAATCTTTCAGTATTCTTCTCATTACAGCAACACCATATGAGGAAACTAGCTTATTAGCTACTTGTCTGCAAACAGTATCATTAGCAGGTCCTGAGCATCTCAGGTTACATTAGAATTGTCTTTAATATTAAATATTTTGTGCAATGTCATTCGGGTTTTCCTCTAACACATAGCTCTTACAAATCGGTGTTGCACTGGAAAGTCAAGTAAGCGGGTTTTGTGTGGAGAAACCGAGTCAAGATGCTGCTCTTGACATTTGCATTTCCCCCTCCCCTCTCTCTTTTTGTCTCTAATACAAATATTCATCTGTTGAAGAAAGGGATTCCCATAGTTCATTTCCATTATGTACTATTTAAATGAACTGTGCAGTGAGGCAGCAGGCCCTGTTTTCTCCTGGTAATGGTTGGACCATCTCATTTAGAACTAAACATATGACTATTTCTTTGCTTGGAAACTGAAGAGGGTTGTTTTATCTTCTAAGTTTGAAAGTGTTTGTGTTGCATATACAAATATTTGGATATTGCCATGAAGAAAGCCAAAGCTTACATGTTACTCCTTCAGAAGCTACAGAGATGAGAAAATAAAACAGATCAAAAGGTGGCTAATTTTCTTCCCCAAATTTATCTGAAGTATAATTCAGAATTAGTCAATTCATGAGATTTACCCTGTCCAAAAAAGCATTTGTGCAATTTAGCTTTTTGTGCTGATTTTGATAAGTTATCAGAGTTTACAGTACTATTGTGGAACTAATTTGGGCACAGTATCTCCCTAAGCAGATAATAGTGTAGGTCCTTTTCCGCTTCACTAGCGCTGGCACAGCTACTGAATATGCTATTGTGTGAGGTTATAAACCAGATAATCTTAATTGGGCATTTCCTGAGAGGAAGGGAGGGATGGCTGAAAAAGGAAAGAATTGGAAATAAGGGCATGCATTCCTAATATACAAATTTGGCTTCCATCCAGGAAAATGGGAGAATTTCCTGTTAGTAAAATCTTCTAAGAGCTGAAAGTCTGGAGATACATACCGCATACCTCCAGGAGCCAGAGGAAGGAGGAAGGCTGGGAATAGCTTGCACACGAAAGCCCCGGGGAACCGATTGCTGTGTGATGTGGTGGGATTGAGGAGTGTGAGCAGCTGGATCTCAGGGCAGCTGTAGCATCAGCAGACAATCTCCTTTGCCTGGCCAGGGATTTGGGTTGCCCTGCAGCACTTGCACCAGCAGAGTCTGGTGTCGTAGACCAGAGCCTTTTTAGAGTTGAGTCAAATGCAATTCAAGCTACGTGGATTGTGCGTGTGTATGTGTTTTACATACATATATATATGTATATATATATATATCTCTGTGCATGTATAATGTAACACATTTGGTGGTGCATGTACACTGTAGATATGTGTGGAGTATTGACTCACTAAACTGGAGGATCTGTGCTATAGATAAGCTATGGAATCTGTCATGTAAATTTGAGGAATGGATGATAAACAGAAGTGGGTACAGGCAAATAAGTGCTGAAAGAACTGAAGTGGGTTTCTTTGGACCAGTAGTTGCACCTGCTTCATTGGAATAATCTCTTTTGGATCTGCATTTGAAGAGAGAAGTTGCTTATTAAATTGAATTAAAGTGCACTGAGTTCAGAATTAGAACCTCTACTAATGCAAGGTTGAGGGAAAAAATAGGGAATCAGGGAAGAGCTGTGTTGAAAAAAAGGAAACAACTTATTTATGTTAGGATTGCTAGTTGTGTTCTGAATCCCCCTTGCTGACCTGATTTAATTAACATATATTAGTGTAGATGCTTCAGACATTTGTAAATACTTGTAGGCCGCCTTCTTAATTTCTTAGCTTTGCTTTAGTGTAGTGTGAGCTTTTTTGGGTATTTTTGGTAAGTCTTTGAGTGAATTATGATCATAATTGTTTAGAATATCTACTTTATTGTTTGTGGACGTTTGAGTGTCTATATGCTATAATCATATCAGCTCAAGGTAGCCCAAGCTCCAGGAACAGTAAAGCTCCTAGGGTAGATGTAATTGGGCAGAGCATTAATAGGAGTAAAGAGGATGGCTTGTTTTTTTCTGTAGAAGACTGCCCTAAGTATTCTATTAAATATCAGTTACAATACAGAAGAGACTTAATTGTTTACTGGTTGCGCTAGAACTTGATCTCCGAACTTCAGTCATGGGTAATAGTAAAATAAAATCTTTAAGATCATCCTATATGCCACAATAGCATGTACTAAAGGAATATAATTGAAAACAAATAAACTTCACCCATTTTGACTTTGGCAGTTTAGTGCAGATGCACTAAATTAAAGTTACATCAAAGTTACATCAAGAATGAAGTAATCTCAGCTCTCTGAACAAAAGTAAACTTGTGTTTCTTAAACTTAGGTGAAAAGAAAAACAAAAAGAAAATTTGATCTCACCCTCTGAATGAGGAAAGGGTTTGGTAGTAACTGCCTGCACTGTCATTTGTAATGTAAAGAAACAATTACCTATATTAATACAGTTTCATGGGTATTCAGGATAACTGTTGATTTTCCTCTTAATTTCTGACACTTGTAACTAGGATGCTTATGGATTCTCTGTGTTCACTTAATTACCAGTTAGAAATTTTGGAGCTGAATGCCTTAAACATACTTTTTTAAGGCCAAGAGTTTAGGTACTTGATGAGAAAGGATCATCTCCGGGTCTGGTTCTGATCTGTTAAATGTGTATGTCCTTGGGAAGGGGGCCTTGAACTGCAGCTTTACACCAGAATACTGAAATCTGGATATAAACTACAGATGTCTAGGTTTACAAGTCACAGCTGTGCTCATAAATTAACAGCCAATATTTTGAACTGCGAAGAGATTGTTTGTTGGTAAACCATGTCTCTTCTATCTTTTCCCAATCTTTGTGAACAATGAATATCCTCCAGTCAGCCTTTCCAAGTGTTGTATATATCAGGGAAGATACAGAAATGTGGTATAACTTCTTATAACAATTTATAGTGAAACTATTTTCTATTTTATTAACCACTGCGTTGGTAGCAAATGCAAAAAGAAATCCATTTTGCTGCCATGCACTGCCCTTGAATTGCTCCTGCCAGTGTTAATGCTGTTGTAATTACTTTTCCCAAATACTCTATTTCATTTCTTTGCTTCTTGCCAGACCCAGAGGCAGGAAAGCAACTTTATAGGGGAAACAAATCCTGCCTTAGTACAGTGCTATGAAATGCACAGAGTAAACAAATGAGGGGGTGAGGGATGGGGAAAGAGTGGGAGTTTGTTTTCCTGCATCACTTCACTTTTCTTGTGCCAATAGCAGGGGTTTTTGAAAAGAAAAGGGGGAAAAAAAAGGCAAATTGGATTGTTAGCAGTGTCCCTTAGGATCATAAATGACGGGAAGATTGTGTATGTAATTCATAAACATCCTGAACTATACGCCTTCTATTTCAACTTATTAGGGCATGAAGTAGTGCCTGCCAGGTTAATTTCACACTGGGGAATTCAGCATTCATGCAGCTCTTAATTTCCTCTTCTATACAAAGCTGTGATAAGGAGAGAATAAGAGTATTTGGCTATTTGATACCAAATCATTCGTTTTAAAGAAAAGTATTTTAGAAGTAGCTGCAAGACAATCATAGTTGTGTTTTTTTTTTTTTAATTGAATTTGGAATGTAACATGAGAATGTTTATTTGTCTCTGCTAGGAAATATTTTTTTTGTCTAGCAAACAAACCCTGTACTTCACAAAATCTTCTCTTTTATAGATGAAATTATTGTTTTGAGTTCAGGATGTGGTGGGCAAACAATAAAAAAAGAAAACCCACTTGAAAATACCACCGAGCTTTTCTCCTTTTCCCATCTGCCAAAGGAAGAATGGAATTTGTTAGTATGGAACAATGGTCAGTCCTCTGTATTTTCGTGGTTTTAATGGTTAAGATGGTTTTAATGGTTAACTGGAGTTCAAGGATTGTTCTAGCCTCGTGCCTACTTTTTGCTTCTGTGGTGTGATATCCAAACATGAGTGAAGGGAATCATCTGTTGGCTCTAAACAGGAGTGGGACCAGATTTTTATTTAAAAAAAAAAAAGTCTCAAAATTCATATGGATTGAATATTTAAGAGACACAGAACCTCTTATTCTTTTCTAACTCCAGTCTTACTTGAAACTTAGTCATGGATGCTGACTGATGTGATAGGGGAGAGTTGGATTCAACTTGTCTGGGAAGGCAGTTAAGGTTTTGCTTTAGTCTTGAGAAACTCTGTTTTGTGTGGATATTTTTATAGTATTTCTCATAAAATGAGAATGATCAGTAAAGATTAATTTGTTAATTTTGAGGTGGGAATGGCTGGGAATTGTGTATGTTAAGGAAATAGTGGGGTTGAGAATAATTGGGAGTTGAATAAATTGGTTTTGATGGGAGTTCAGTCAACTATTTCCCCTACTGCCTTTGAATCATAGAATCATAGAATGGTTTAGGTTGGAAAGGACCTTGAAGATCATTGAGTTCCAACCCCCCTGCCATAGGCAGGGACACCTCCCACTAGACCAGGTTGCCCAAGGCCACGTCCAGCCTGGCCTTGAACACCTTCAGGGATGGGGCCTCAACAACCTCTCTGGGCAACCTGTGCCACTGCCTTACCACCCTCAAAGTGAAAAACTTCCTCCTAATGTTTAATCTGAACCTGCCCTCTTCCACTTTAAAGCCATTCCCCCTCATCCTATCACTACATGGCCTAGTAAAAAGTCCTTCCCCAGCTCTTCCGTAGGTCCCCTTTAGGTACTGAAAGGCTGCAATAAGATCTCCCTGGAGCCTTCTCTTCTCCAGGCTGAACAGCCCCAGCTCTTTCAGCCTCTCCTCATAGGAGAGGTGCTCCAGCCCTCGGATCATCCTTGTGGCTCTCCTCTGGACATGCTCCAGCAGGTCCATGTCCCTCTTATGTTGGGGACTCCAGAGCTGGATGCTGTACTCCAGGCAGGGTCTGACGAGAGTGGAGTAGAGGGGCAGAATCACCTCCTTTGACCTGCTGGCCACACTTCTTCTGATGCAGCCCAGGATACAGTTGGCCTTCTGGGCTGCGATCACACACTGCTGGCTCATGTTGAGCTTCTCGTCAGTCAGCAACCCCAGGTCCTTCTCCTCAGGGCTGCTCTCCAGCCATTCCCCGACAAGCCTGTACCTGTGCTTGGGATTGCCCTGACCCAGATGTAGGACCTTGCACTTGGCCTTGTTGAACCACATGAGGTTGGCTTGGGCCCACCTCTCCAGCCTGTCCAGGTCCCTCTGGATGGCATCCCTCCCCTCCAGCATGTCTACCTCGCCAAACAGCTTGGTATCGTCGCCAAACTTGCTGAGGGTGCACTCGACCCCACTGTCCATGTCGCCGACAAAGATGTTGAGCAGTATGTGTCCCAGTACCGACCTGCAAGGAACGCCACTTTTCACTGCTCTCCACTTGGACATGAAGCCGTTGACCGCAACTCTTTGAGTGCGACCGTCCATCCAGTTCTTTATCCACTGTGTGCTCCGTTTGTTGAATCCATGTCTCTTCAATTTAGAGACCAGGATATCGCGTGGGACAGTGTCAAACGCTTTGCAGAAGTCCAGGTAGATGACATCAATTGCTCTTCCCTTGTCTACTGCCACTGTAACCCCTTTGTAGAAGGCCATCAAATTTGTCGGGCATGACTTGCCCTTGGTGAAGCCATGCTGGCTGTCACCAATCACCTCCTTGTTTTCTGTGTTCCTCATCAGAGTTTCCAGGAAGATCGAATAGGTATTGAAGACCAAGCTGTGGAGTTTTATTTGTTTAGGAGGGCCAGTTGTGGCTTTTTATAGGCTCCTTAAAGCCATCTTGCATAAGCTTCCCCCATCATCAATTTTTTTTTGGTTAAAAAAAAAAAAATACCACCACCATAAAACCCCACCAAAACCAACCAAATAAAAACATTACATTTGGGAATTAAAAGTGCCCAAGTTACAGAAACTTAGACAAACTTGAATAATGAAGGCTCTACCCTTTGTGGTGCATAAAGCTTATGTGGCGATAATTCTAATGTTTGTAGAGAAGCATATTCTTGTAAGTACCTAGTTTTGCTGTTATTTGGCTCTTATCTTATTTCGATGATCTGTTTTTCTTTTTAGCACCAGCAAACATTTTTAAATCAGCTGAGGGAGATCACTGGTATCAATGACATCCAGGTACTACAACAGGCACTAAAGGTAAGATAGATTTGTCCGAATTGTAACTGAATGTGTACATCTTGTCATTAACTGTCTGTGAAAGCCACAAACCCTACCCTTTCTTACTCTCGTCTTCCCTTCCATTCCCAGCTTAAATACGCTTTAGATCTATTTCACGAAAAAAAGCTTCTTCACTTTCGAAGGAATCTTGATCTGTTTTGGTACTGACACAAAAATTAATTTGGTGTTCAAAAATGAAAAGAAGGGAAGGGTATGACTTGCCTTTACCCTTTGGCTAAAGTGTTTTGAGATACCTTGGTGCTAGTACATCTGGTCAACTCCTGAATGAGTTAAGTGTTGTTTTCCTTGACAAGGCGTAGCTAAGTTTTCTATCGTGGACAAGCCCTGCTCAGTATGTAGAATGAAGAACTCTCCTTGAACTTGCCACCCTTTGCTAATTTGCCGTTGTTTCACTTTTTTCCCCAACCATTGTAAATTCTTTCACAGCACAGGAGAGTTCTTTGATGCAAGTAAAGAATGGCAGGTTTCTCTGCATCCTATTTCCCCCAGTATATATATATATATATATATATAAAACAAATATATCCCTTGTCTCCCTCAAGCAGAAGTTTTTAGCCATTTATATGTGGTAAATGAGGTTTTAGTGGATTTAAATCATATATATATCTGTTGCTTCAGATTCAGCATGTCATGTACACAACTGCCCCTCAAAAGCCAGCATTTCTGGCCTTAAAAATGAAATGGTAGCTTTTCAGAAGACTTCAGCTGACTGCTGTTAAAGTCTGTGTGTGCTGATTATGCTTGTTGAGGGGTTGACCTACACAGACCTTTAATTTTTTTCTGTAATAAGTGGAATTCTACCAAAGCAAATTCCTTATAAGGTGTTCTGTCTTCATTTTGGTTAAAAATAGTGAAGTATGTAGAATGTGTCATTTGGAAACTTTTTTTTCTAATCGATACTTCACCTGAAAGTACAATGTGTCGTTGATCTTATAAGTTGCTTATAATGTTGTTCTTTGCTGTTAAGAAAAATAAAGATATAGGGTGGGGGGACTCTCACTTCCTGTTTTGTTGATACTTAAAGGACAGCAATGGTAATCTGGAGTTGGCTGTGGCTTTCCTCACTGCGAAGAACGCCAAGGTTCCCCAGCTAGAGGAGGCAACTTACTATCAAACAGCCCTTCCTGGAAATGACAGATATATCAGCGTGGGCAGCCAAGCAGACACCAGTAGGTATTTTTTTATTTTTGTAAGTTTTGTTTAAAGGCAAGGAAACTAGAAACTTGTCTGTGAGATGACTGTTCATCTGCTGATGATGCTTACTTAACATTTTTTAGATTACTACGTATTCTTTCTTCCCTTATTTCAGTGTATTTTTTTATTTATTTGAGAAATCCTTAATACTTACCATTACACGTATGGATGGTACTGATCAGAAGGGGAATAAATGAGTTTCCGATCTCTTTTTTTTTTTTTTTTTTTTTTTCTCTCCCTATTATAGGATTTATTTTGGGGTCATGCAGTAAATAGTTAAAGGCAAAAGCTGGGTACTCTTCAGACAAAATAAAATAAAATTGGAGAAGAGTCTGTGAATGTCTGTCAACCATATTAAGCTTTAGCATATTAAGAGTAGCTTCTCCCTGATGGGGCTGACTTTCCCAAAGGAAGAAGTGAGAGGTTAAGTGTGCATTTTGTAGTGAAAGAGTAGGTATTTTATATGTGAAATTGACATATAAATATATGTAACTTTAAACAGTTTTATTTAGTTGATAAAGGAGGTCCCAAAACCTTTATTTCTCTGAGCCTTGCAGGTTCCATTCCTTTCCTTAAGTACATAGTTATTTTTTGGGAGTAAGGGAGGGAAGAAACATTAAAGCTTTATAAAATGTTGATGAGGAAACTGTTTTGCTTTCTTGTGGTCCTGCATGTTAAATGTGTTCTGCAAGTAAATATGGAAAATAACATGAAAGAAGTAGTCAAAGGAAGTTTTGTAGTGGGATTGTTTTCTGCAAAGTCTGAGTTTCTTGATACTGTATTTACATTGTACAACTATGTTTAGAATGACAATATTTAAATTGTCTATTAATCCTTTGACCATATAGGTAGTATATCTATGTAGCTTTTATTGAATGAGTAGAATTATTTAGCTTCACCAACAGTAGGATTTTTTCCCTTTCATTTCAGTAATACTGGGGTGGCTACAGTGGCACCATTGTAAAGTAGTTTACATCTCTTTTTCAGTTGTACAATAGTCTTTTTGTCTCTGACACCTTGACATAAACATTTAAAAAAAAAACAAACAACTTTTTTTTTTTTTTTAAATTAGAGATGAGTTTATTCTCGACATCTCTGATCTGAAAACTGCATTTTAATCTTTGATATTACTAGGAACCCCATATAAAATTACCTGAGTGCATTATAGATAGTTGTAATATCCCCCTACTAAGTTGTGGGGGATGATTTGGGTGGTTTTTTTTTTTTGTTTGTTTGTTTGTTTTTTTCTTTTTTCTTCTTCCCCTCCTTTGGAAAGAAAATGCACACAAAACCCCACATGTATTTAATTTTCAAGGTCAGAAAATTCACATTGAGGAAATAGAGACTATTTTCAAGAAGCTTACTGCTGTTGTCATAGCCTCCAGTACTGAAGATCTACTATGGCAGTGTAATAGTAAGCTGGATTCTCTCGCAGTCTGTTTTTAATTAGATTTATTAGCAATCCCATTAATAGAAGCGTTTAATTTTGCTGCTACTTACTGTACTATGCAACCTTATTGAAGATATGAGGAGACAAGGGATGTAAGAGAGGGAAGAGTCAAGCCTGTGGCATATACATTGCCCATGACTGATGGTCAAACTGAAAAGAGTAACTCTTGAGTTGCATATTGTAATGTGAATTTCAGGATTCTCTTCTCTTCTGGAGGGCTGAAGGCAGACCCAGATTCCTTACAGTTATATAGAGCTACAGGTCAGTAATCAAGAAACGCCAACTGCTGTGGAAAAAGCAGGCAGACTTTTTTTTTTTTTCTTTAATTTTTAGTGTCTGGTCAGGTCCAACAAAGATGAGAGCCCTTTGCCAGCCTTTGTTGTTTTATTTAGACTGAAAACATGTTTTGAGATAAAGGCATCTTGGCCAGCTTTTCTTCATGTTGAAGGACTCATGGGTCAAGAACTAAACACCCACAGCAGAACAAAAGTCTAAACCAATCTCTGATCATAGAGCCCCTCCCCCCTATCTGTAGAGATCTACTAAAAGCTTCTTGCAGAAGTCTGCAGTTCTTTTTGTTGGGATCTGCTTGTCTGTAATTATTTTGATTATGAATTTAAAAAATGCAGTACACTTAAATGGGCGAGGTTCAGGGCCCTGCACTGGTAAGTACTGTCATGTAAGGGAGTATGGTGAAAGACACTGGATGACTTAGGAGAAGAGAATGGAAGGGTGGGCATTGATGGAAAACATATTCTGCAATGATAGCTCCAACCATCAACATTCCCTTCTGCAAAGAATGCTATTAGCGCTTCTCAGTAACTATGCTGAGTTGCTGACAGTATCTTGCCTTTCAAATTTGACTCCCTTTTGCTATCCCACGTAGGTATAATTACATGAAGATAATTATAACTCACCCTTACTGTTTCTTACTGCTTAACTACCTCTGTGCTTTTGGAACTTACGATGTTATGAGTCACCGAGCTTTGCGGTCCCACCAAGTTAAGTCATTCAAACTGGGGATGAGAGGGAGTTACAGTTAAATATCAGAACTGTCTTTTATGCTGCAGAAAACCTCCAGTTGCTTACAAATGCTTATGAATATATGCCTTGCATAAGGGTATATCAAATGTATTGTGTGAGCTTGACTGACTATGTTTCTTTGAAATGGCTACTTAGTTAAGAGGTAGAATAAAAATGTATATAACAAGACATCATATCTTAACAGTCAGTGGTTATCCTGGATTGTGCACTGGCTCTTCCAAAAGTCACAGTGGTTATTCAACTGTTTGAGAGTTGCATTCTGTATGTTAGGGGAGGTATAAGGAAACTTAATTTCTCTTATTAGGAAATGCAACATTTCAGCAGCTACAAAAATATTAATGAGTTTGCATAAAATTTACTCCATCTTTAAAAGCAAAAGCTGACTTACACAATTGATGTTAATCATGATGCTTGTCTTTTTCTTGTTCAAAATGGTATGTGCAAGCACCTGCGAGAGTAGGTTTTTCACGTCAAGAGTGATGCATGCTTTATCTGATCGCTTTGCAAAGGGTTTTTTCCTTCCCTTCGTGCAATCTGTTATTGAGCAGAAAGTGCTTAAGTATTAGGGTTGCAATGTACAAGCGAACACCTTTTAATCTAAGATCACTTTCATGTTCTGCTTAGTAGCATAAATCCTAGGTGCTGCACTTAAAGCAAACCAAAAGTTGTTTAGTAGTACTTTCCAAGACTTTCACTTCATTGATTTCTCTAGAAACCTTTTGAAGTAATCCAGTGTATTTTCATCTATGGCTGCACAACAGAACCATTGCATTGCTAAGCATATATCCATTTCCTTATTATTATTTGAGAAACTTGCAGAACCCAGGGTTAAAGGAGGCAGCAGAGCGAAGACATGTATTTTAGAAGTTGTATTGTCTTAAAATGAAAGAGCTGTCAAGACAAATTCTCTCCCTCCCTTCTTTTGAAAACTCAAAATTCTTTTTCACAAAAACTGAATTATTAGTCTTTGCAATTGTACAGTCCACAGCCGAAACAAAAGATTTCAAGCCCTTTTATAAGGACATAGTACAATGTAACTATAAAATGCCACACACACCAACTTGAGGGTTGTAGACTTCATTGCTTCTGGGGACCTGGCTTTTTAGATCTTCCTGTTCCTAGAGTTTGAGCCTTTGCTTTGGTTTCAAACGTAATTCAGTCACTCCTTTCAAATGAGGTAGACTTAACTGCACCTAAAACCTCCCTAAGTGATGTTTATGTAACATTTCTTAAAGACTCTGAAAAGTTCATGGAGTAATTTGTTTTGGTGTTTCACTGTCCTTTTTTTTAGACTCCTAATATCTTGCCTAAATCCCTCTTGCTTCAGGTTAGGTCATTTTATTCTGTGTTATCCCCCGTGGAGATTATAGTACGCTTCATTCCTTTTCTCTCAGATGAAGTTTTGTATGCTTGAAGACAGTGCATCGTAATGTCCCCACAGACTTTACTGGGATCTAAACTAAACAGTCCAAATTCTTTCCAAGTCTTTGGATACATTTCCTGTGCCTATTGTCATTTTTTTTTTCTCTCTCTTCTAGACCTTCTGTAATGGTTTTGCCTTTTTTGTGATCTGACACTCAAAACAATAACCAGGAATTCAGCTGGGTTCTTAAGAAAAATAGGTGAAACTCTATAAATGTCCATATAGTTCTCTGACAATATACCTCAGTGTAACACTTCATATTTTTTCAATGCTGCGATGATGTGAATTGCAGGTTGAACATGAATCAGCTGTAGCTCCTAGATCTTTCTTGGCAGAAGTCCTAGTAAGTCCTCATTTTATAGCTCTGCATTTTATTGTATCTGTGAGTAGAATTTGACACTAGTTTCTTCTGTTACGTTACCTAACTCGAATATTGCTATGTGTCTTCATGACATTTCCTTCTGTTTCAGGGATTATTTGTGTCATCTCCATCCAGGTTCCTGGGAGTGTCTCCAGCTTGGTATGGCAGGGTCCCTGCTTCAAAATGTCATGAGTCTTGTACCTTGAGGTCCTTCTTTTGTCTTGCAGATGCACTTGTTCCTTTGTTCCATGACTACCTCTCTCCTTCCCATCCCTGTCAGTGTGAGATTTGTCACTTTAAGATGTTACTATCCTAGGACAGTGTAAATGCAGCTGAGATGAGCAAGTTCCTGTGAGATAGTGGTGGCTAACGTTTCCGAGCTCTTTCATCAATAGAACTGTTTGGGTTGGCTAAAGAGCTGCTGGGGTGCTGTGTATTCCTTCCCAATCTAGTTTTAACCAAAATTGGCATATATAGCCAATTAAATTCCTTTAAATCTTCATGTAGGAGCCCAAGGCCATCATGACATTTAACATCACAGAATAGATGGTAGAATATAGGATCTTGCTTAGCTCTGCTTGTGATAAACAAAACCGATGTAATCACAACTTTTTTTTTTTTTAATTGTTGGTGTGTTGAAATTAGAGTCTTGCTGCTGGATTTCCATACTTGGCACCTGTCCATTGAACGCATCAGGCCTGCCCCTTCATTTTCTTCTCCCTGTGCCAGCGGTTGCATCACTTTAGTTGCTTATTGCCTGTCCCTGGGTTCAATTGCTATTTCAGATCTGTCCCTCATGCTGAGTTTCCCAGCCTACTTAAGTTTGAAGTTCCTACTCTCTGCCTTCTCCTGGTATAAGTAACAAGTCAATAAACCAGTAGTTATTTTAATGACCTAGGCAATTGCCAGGTAAGAACCATTTATTTAAATGATGATAGAAACTTCTTAAGTAAACAGATTGATAAGTTGTTTTCGAAAAGAAAGAAGATATATCGGGCTAGATAGATATAGTGTGTGCATTTACTACATATACACTAGTATATGTGTTGCAAATTTTAATATGCAATTTAAAGTTACTTTGTAGAATTAAAAACTCTGTCAAACTCTCTGGATCTTATGTACCAGAAGCACACATTATTATATAATAATGGTGTAAACCAAAAATACATTTCTTAATAAAACAGTTGATTAATTCTGCATTTTAATTTGTTGAATAAACAACATCAATGCACTAAGCTAGACTGTTTTGATGTGCAGTTCCTTCATTCATATGGAATTTTTTCAGAAGCAAACTTTTTTGTTTATCTAATATTCATGGCTGAGTTAACCTTTGCATTTTCTAAGGCTGTGTGATATACAATAAAAAGTACCTTTATGAGGATGAGCCAGTGAGAACTAAAGTGTCCTGTGACCTAAACGAGGAGTATTACAAAATCGGCATATGTAAATTAAAGTCAGGTAACTATAAATTTGGAAAAGTGCCATTTTTCGTAATACCTTTGTGAAATGAATCCTTCATCCTATCACAGGAATCTCACGTGTGTCTGATAAATACTTTGGGTAAAAGTCAGCTTTATTTTTTTCTTCAAACTCAGACCTTGAACACAGAAGTCACATAGGAAACTTCAGTAGATCAGTTTCGTGAATGAATTCAACTGCTCATTGCTATGAAATAAAATCATAGGTTTGCATTAACACTATAAAATTGAAGTCAAATAAGTAATTTAAAACTAGGTTAATGTTGAATTTATTAAAGATTGCAGGAGAAGGCAAAGATCATACTTGTAGAATAACTGCTTGAAAATTGGACATCTTTTCAGTAAAAAGAAAAAGAAATGCCCATGTAAGAATTACAAAACATGAACATGCTTTAAAACACAACCAAAAAAACCCTGCATGAATTTCATGTAGTGTATGTACATTTGTATAATCTATAACCGACAGAAATGCAAACTGTGCAGACAAGCTGATATATATATTTTTAAAGAGGAGTTTAGTCTCAGACTCTTCCTTCTGCTATGACGTCTTTTGAGATCTCCTCTTTATAATCCCATGATTTAGGATTCAAGTCATATGTGAGCTGTTGCAGCTTAATGAGTTACTGTGTCAGCTGAGATGCTGAAAAAGGCCTTGAACCTGCTCCAAGTACAGCAAACATGAGCTGAAATACATTAGCTTAAATCTCCCAAAACATTTTTGTTTTGCATTTGCTATGAACTAAAAGCTTGCATGGAGTAGGTTATCATGGATCAGATGATACTTAGCAATGTATTTTTCTGACATAAGTTATGCTAGGTAATCTCTTCGTCACATAAGTTGATTGCGCCAATCTGGCAGCAGGTCTTTCCTGTATTGTCTTTTTTCATGCAGATCAGGAACAATGTATATGTGAAAACAACATTTCTAAAGAGAATCCTGTATTGTCTGCTCCAAAACCCTTGCATGGCAAAGGAAACCATTGTGTTGATCTGCTTTCTGAAAGCAAGCGGAAGTGAAGAATTCGGGGTTTTAATATTAAAGTAATGTAATCACTGGTAATATTAATGGTAATAAACTTACAAATGCATAGGGTGGTGGTATAGATTATTAATAAAGATTAAGTAGCTAGGGAGGTGCAATGAAGCTGAATAATTTAATGAAAGTGTGAGTTGGAGTTGACCTCGATAAATTTTTGTTGTTGTTTTGTTTGTGTAAAAGTGGGAGCTTTTGTTAACCACAATTTTCAGCTAGGTTATGAGTTCTTTTCTGAAAAATACTCCCCATATAAAAGGGCTTACTTCTTAATCTAACTTTATTCATTATTGTTGTATAAGAATTTCATCACTCTTACTTGACAAGACAATAGCTAAAGAAATATTCCCCTTTGTAAGTAAATGATCAGCATAGCCCATACTTCTCCGTCAGCATATGTGGCTGCTGGATTGAGGCTTACTCCATCTTCAGTTGTGACCAGTATTACTTTGAGAAAAACAGCTCATCTCCAGTGGAGATGAGGTGCTTGTGTGTGACTACCTGCAAACGGGTAGAAAATACAACAGAAGCACCACACTTTAGAGCGTAATAGGTAGTGTGTGTGGTCACGGGATCCTCTTACTGCTGTTGACCTTTCTCCTGCTCTCAGGCTGTAGAACAGAGCCATGCTTGTGTGTGACCCAGGCTGAGGTGCTATTGTAGCCCGAATTACGTTGTTCTCAACATGGCAGCTCATGTATCAGAACTCCTCTGGGTGAGACTTTTGCTGGTGGTTCTTGTAATTGTTTTAGTCCTTCTGAAGGAGAATTTCAGGCATCTGAAATATGCTGGCAGATCTGAGCTGACTATAAAAAAAATAAGAATAAAATTACAAAGCGCTGCTTTTGTGGTCATAGCTTTTTTCCATACTTCCAGATCATGACAGATTGTCCAGTTTACTTTGCAGGTAATAGTGCTTCCTTTAAATGATCAGTAAATAAAACTCAACCATCTTTATTAGACGGAAAAAAGAGCTAAGTTGAAAACTAATTTTTGAAGATGCTGGTGTAAACAGAAAAGTTTCTTTTACAACTTCTCTTCAGTCTCAGCTTTCTGTGAGGATAAGTCATCCAATTTTCTGTTCATACATGGCTATGGCAATGATTTTTGTATCATAAGTTCAGTGTTTTATTTTGAGAAATGTCCCAGACAAGTAAGCCCAGGGAAACAGGGGAAGCTGTCCCTGCAGCGTGTCAGCCCATCCTGGACAGAAGTCAGAAGCTAGATGGAGAAGCTCATTGGGTATGAGTAGTTGAGCTGGCCTGTGGGAGGAGAAAAGCAGACAAGCTGCTCATCTCTCTTTGAAGCAATCATCAGTTGCAAACCTGTATCTTTTTCTCGCAGAGTCTTTTAGCTTCTACTGTCCAAACTCCAGGCTGGATGGAATCCCTTTCATAGTTCCTTGGGTAAACTTTGGCCTTGGAGGAGGGAGACTGAAACCAGTCAATGCTCTGTGTGCCTGTCTGTCTAATACTGCACATATAAGTCCCTCTTGCACTTTGCCCTCTCTGTCTGTCTGGCTTGCAAAATGAGACTTTTAGCCTTTGAAATCATGATAACCAACGACCTTGTCTTTTCTGAAGGCCTTGTGCAGTTGATGGACATTCCTTTTGGTCCTGGCTACTCTGAAAGCATGGCTGTGCCTGACGGGGTGATGATTGCTGTTGTGGTGTGATGTGGGTAGTGAAATCCCTCCCTACTCAGGAGAGGGAGTGCCATCGCTACCCTCAGGAAACAGGGAGGTTTACAGGGGACATTAGTATCTGATTCTTTAGATAATGGGAGCTGGAGGAAGGCAGAAGTAGGATTGTTTTCATCTTCATTACTCAGGAGCCTGTCTAGCATTCCCCATGTGTCCAAGTATGGATCCTCATTTTGACTTCAGTATTTGTTTTCTTAATTCTCCTGTTGAGATGGGATACTTCCACTAGACAGAAATTGGATTTAAATATGTTCAGAAAAGGAATGCACAGACAGGACAGAAAAGAATTAGGTTAAGTGAGAAGTCTCCCACATGTTATGAAATGGTATGAAAGTATTTGGCTTACTAGTACACAGAAATACTTGTAGAATTTGGGGCTGTATTGGGAAAACTTCTCATGAGTTCCACCATTAGGAGGAAAAAAACAACTATGCTAGGTTAAGATATCCTTTTTAAGAGAAGGTTGTCGTCATCATGTAGTCCCTGGAAGCAACTGATTATGGTAGCTGAAGTAAAATATTTAAGTGTATTGCTTTAAGAGGGCTTTCAGAAACCACGGATTCTTAAATTTGTCCCATAGCTTTGTGAAACTTAAGAACATTAGGAGGAAAGAAGACTACTGCCCGTCATATCTTAGCAAGAGCAAGCTGCTGAGGCTTTTATCTGGCTTGGAGGCGGAAGGGAGCTGTTAGCAGGGTTAGTGGTTGGAAGAGCACAGGGCACAGGAGGGATGGACTGGAATGATGCTCAGTAATCCACGTGGGCTCTCTCTCCTCTACAGTAAGACTTGCCTTTTCATTCTGTTTCACTTTTAATTTTGAGAAAGATAGTTTTGCTTTTCAGATGTGATTGATCTCACTGGAGATGATAAAGATGATCTTCAGAGGGCAATTGCCTTGAGTTTGGAGGAATCAAACAGGGCATTCAGGGAGACTGGAATAACAGATGAGGAACAAGCCATTAGCAGGTAAACAAACAACTTATATAAAGCAGAAATTAAATTAAAGAGTTGGAGATTGGCCTGTATTGCTTTTTTAAACTTTTAATTTAACAAAGAATAACTTGTTTACTTTCACTTGTGCTACTGATATGCCTGGCTTCAGGATGTTGCTTTATGATATGTTCTACACTGGAAAATAGCCTATTATGTGTGGGCTAGGATTTAATAGTATGTTTCGTGTCGATGTATTTGTTTAAATATTGAGGAAGTGAATGGAGATAGAGGATATACGGTCATATTTAAATTGGGATCTAAACCTAAAAGTTTCTTGTGTGTATCAGGTAAAAAGCAATGAAAACAAAATATAACTAAGAAGCTAATAAATTCTTTGTCCTGTTTTTTGCAGTGTTCACTTTACAGTAATATTTTCTTATCTCTGTGTTAAGGCTGAGATTGGGGGGAGGGGTAGTAATGCTATGACGAGTATACTAAGAGCACCTGCTGTATTTAGGCTGATAAAGTATGTTATTAACCTCTAACAAATAGGATTTATAAGCTTGGAGTGAATTTAACTACTTGGTTTAAAGTTTTATGAATTTAACTTTCTCAACTTGGGCGCGATAAGAATCTGTAAATTATCTTTTTATCAGATTTTACAATAAATTTCTGTACAGTGTTTGTTTATATGTAAATACAGATATAATTATGAAATATTTGGGACTTGAACTAGGCCTGAGCATAGGGTTGTGAGGGAGGGATGTTTTTTTTTATCTGTGGCTGGCCTTGTTCTAGGGGAAAAGGGCAATGATTTGATCCCTGTGTTAGAAGGTTAAGTACTGCCTCCTTGTAAAAGGCTAATTTTATAAAAAATTGATTTAGATGAGGGGGATTCACCACAATAATTCTTTTCCTCAGTTCACTGTATTTGACAGACTAAATGGCTTATCAGAAAAGTCATACTCTGAGAATATGGAGACTGTTACTTTGTCCACAGTCATTTGCTTTTCCCTTTTGAAAAATAAATGTGCTAATTGTGAGAATAAACATACCCCTCCGTCCTCCCGTTTGTGATAAAAGCCATCTTGTTATATGAGTTTAAAGTAACATATATTAGGAGAGAAAGGCAGGATGAGCGGGATTTATATTCTCATTAATAATTAGAAGAAGATTTTAAACGGTTGGTTTTTTTTCTGAGACCTCTCAGTGTGTGCGTGTATACAAGATTTATGGTGGAAGTTCTGTCCAGTTCTCATTCGGAAGTTTAGCTCTTGCGTGTTCCTATTTGAAAGACACCACTTTCATAATTATGGAATTGTGATTTAGGCAGACCCTCAGAAAGAGGGACCTATTTCTGGGTATGGAAATCTTTTTCTCTTTTTTCCTTCAGCAAGCTTCGGCTGCTTCTGCTGTGCTCACTTCATGGGAGCCTCAAAGCTTTAGTTTTTTTCTCGTAGACTTTGTTTTTCACTTCTCAGATTAGAAAGCCCCTTTTGGTCCTACCTGCTGAGCCCGTAACTAAGTATTATAAATACATTCTACTTACATTATGGTATATTTTTTTCTGGTTGCAGAAAGTAACAAAGTATGCCATTCCACCCCCTACCCTGCCCCCGTATGTACTAAGGCATGTAGGCAATCTATTCCATTATATACAAAGAAAAATGCTGGTCTTCTGGTGAGAGAGAGATACACGTTTGATGGCACAATTACACACAATACTGTGTGCCAAATCAGGAGCCTGTTGCTACCAAGGGGGATATGGCCTGCACACCATATCACGTCTTCTATACTTGCTGTAGCATTTGTTGCATGAGTTCATCTCGTAAAGCCATACAAAAATACTCACTCAAAGATCCAGAGTGTATCGTGGCACAAGACAGGGAAATGGGACTTTGTGAATGGAGGCAGAGAAGAGTGAGAATCTTAAGGGTTTTGGCAGTACTGGGGTGTTAGATCAACTCAGTTACACACCAAGATGCACCCTGAGTTGATGGCAAATTATGTCAGAGTTGTACAAATACAGGAAGTTCAGAATTCTTGAATTTTTGATCTAAACTGTTCAATCAGTTTCCTTAAGAACAGAACTTCTGACTTTAAAAAAAAAAAAAAAAAAAAAAGGAAAAATCACTTTGTAGTTAACACCCCACAGAAGAATGTTGGCATTCCAATAGAAAGCACAGTATCTGTGCAGGACTTCTCAAAACAAAAAGTAGAACGCTGTGGTTGTAAACAAGTCAAGCTGCAGCCATTTACTTTTGTTTTTCTAAGTTAAATAAGAAGCTGAAATCGAATAGGAAGTCAATAATAAGCAAATTAAACTATGGAAATCTTTCATTTTTAATAATGTAGGATGTGTGCGTACTTAAATAGTCTTTGGTGTGGAGGATATTTTTTTCAAAGGTATTGATAGTGGTTTGGAACCTAATTTGCACTGATTTTGTTAAGGTTTCCAAGGGAGCATTAATGGAATTTCTTCACTTGTGTAATTAATGTTGTAATGCACGTACAATTTGTCTTCCTGAATGTAATTGCCTTGTGCTACTTAATGAGGACAGATCTGATTACTGTGTAGGTGTTGAGGATTGCAGCTGAAATGTCCAAGTGTCCAAGCTGAACATCTTGTACATGGCGTGTTTAAAGTTTATTACTATTTTCTCTTTAAATCTCCCAGGGCAATGTGCATGAGCAGGGTATTTCCTAATATGAAAAACTTATTCTATTTATGTTACTTCTCATGGATAGAAGGAGAATGAGGCTGGCCAGAGAGGGCTTCACAGGGAAAGCTAGTAAAATATGACTAAAAGGAGAAGTTAGCTGGCCTGTGTTGTGCCTGGGGTAGTAGCCATATTAAAATGAGAGCCCACATAGTGCATAAGGGTGTGCACAATCCCTAGACTTTTTTCTTTTTTTTTTTTTTTTCCCTTTTTTTTTAACAGGGTCATTGAAACTGCTGGGGACTCTGCGCTGTGGTTAAGCATTGTGTGTATAGATCAAAGGTGAAACTGGGGAGGCATGTAGGATTAGGGATATTCTTGGATGTCCGGCTATAAGACAGTCCCAGTATAAAGAGTTTTCCGTGTTCTTTTTTGCTGAGTAGCCTGCTGGAGTGGGCTTTTCTGCAGCGTGTTCAGTGGGCTTCCTCAGAATGGTTTGGCTGAACTTCCGTGCTGTGGACTCAATTTGCCCGAGGCTTATTGCATTGTCTGGCTAGCCCCATGCAAGCAGCTCTTCAAAGCTGCTTGGCTATGCCCAGCTTGTTACAGAGAGAAATAAAACACTGCTTTCAAGTCCCATGCCAAGCCTGGCATTAACTAACCTTCACTCCAGAGCTTCCCTCCAAACAAGAATCCAGCACTTGGAGGTGGGGAAGCCTTTGGTCCCGTGAGGTTTGAGACATGCCATACCGTGCACTTAGCTTATGGCTCTGCTGCTAGCGACTGCTGCTGTGGTCTCCAAGGGTCACAAAGAGGGTGTTCCGGATGCGTAATGAGAATTGCTAAATCCTTGTACTAACTTTCTAGAAGGATGCTCATTTTGTTGAGAGCAATGTGTGAGTAGGATTCTTTGTCAAGGTAGTCTCCCAAATCAGGACTGTATGAATATAATACAGTGAACATTATAGTGTAAGAGGTATACTCACTATGCTGGCAAATACATATATTTATGCAGCTTTTGAGCTGATCATTAGGTTCCTGTTTACTATGCTTACTTTTATTTCAGTTTGCATCACCGCTATCATGGCTGAAAATGAATTTGGCATATAGTGTGTGCAGCTATTGTGTGTGCTTTATGAGGACAGATAATGTTATAAGGAAAAATATCATGAAGCTTTGAGAATCAAATACTTTATTAAGACATGGAAACAAATTTGAGGTGGAGCTAGAGATGAGGAAATCCCTCACTTGCTAAAGAAATAAAAAAAAAATTACAGGAAGAAATTTTAGTTGGTAATTAAGTTGATAAATGGTAATATCTTTGGGGTCAGGGAACTGTTTCAGTTTGAGAATATATATTTTTGTGAACTTGAATCTTGAAATATCTTGAAATATTCTTGAGCTTGGGGGGGGAAGGGGGGAAGTTTGGTTGTTTCCCTGAAGCAAAAGTGGTATGGAGTAGGTATTGTAGTTCTGTTCCAACATAATTCTAAATTTATTCCAGTCTGTCAGAGTCTTTCCGTCAGTTTTAAAGGTCCCTTCAATTTAGTTTCAACAAGAGCTTAGGTTATTCCACCTGAATGAGAAATTGTTTGAAATATGTATGACTTTTTTTTTAATTAATTTTTAATGTCCCATCGAATAACTTCTACTCTCAAAGCAGAAATACACTGGTCATCTAATACTTTTGAACGGTTGTGTCAGTGAGAAAGGAAATGAATTTGTCTGTTTCTTTACATTTTGGGATTTTCTTAGATATGCTTAGATAACATTATCATTGCTAGTGTAAGAGTGTTTTACCACTGAAGAATCAGGTTCCATCCCTATGCGTTATTGGAAGAGACGTCAGAGCAGAAAGTCTTAAAAGATTATATATCTGTCCTTTCAGTGTCCTTTGGAAAAAGATGTGCTGTTTACAAGGTTATATGTCAAAAACTATGTGTCAGAATTTGATTAATCTGTAGGAAATTACAAGTTTTAGGTTCTTCCTGAGATGTATTGATACAAAAGTGGTATCTGTACCCAATGGGCTCTCAAATTCTGAATGCTTCTATTTTTTTCCAAAATAAGTAACAATAACAAATTAGTGTGTCCCCCAAAGCAGTTATCTATGGTAAATTCAGGTAATGCTTCATAGTTCTTGTATATCTTGTAAGATACCTTTTCTTACTTTGACAAGAGCATAGTTACAGCGAGGAAACCAAGGGATTATTGTGTGTGTGGTTTACACACACACCACCACCCCCTTTCTTTTTTTTTCCTGAGGTGTTTAGACTTTGTTCGGTAGGAACTCCATTTACAGACCAGCCTAAACATGCCTTCATTTGATGCTTAGTGAGCCTAGAACCAAAGGGGGCAATCCTTCAGGCTGCACAGACTGCTCAGGTGCTTGTCGCACAGTTCCTAAAATTCTGCACTTGACGAACGTAGTGGTTCGGTAGCAGCTCAGCCTTTCGTATGATGGTTGGACTAGATAGCTGGGGATAGTGGCTGTGTCAGTAGTAGTGCGCATGCTCAGCAACTTTGCTTTTTAGTTAGAGCCGTCATTATATGACCTGAATGTATCCATCTCCATCTTTCTATTTAGAATATGTGGCTACCACAAATTACCTTTAAGAGGTTCTTTGTCACCAGGCTAAAAATATGTGCAGATAAAGAAATACTGTGTTGAGTGAAGCTTGAGTCTGGGAGCATAGCATAACACACGTCAAACCTTACTGTCATGTGAAATATGGACATTCAGCATAAATCACGTAGGAACAGTTTTACTGCAAAGAGTATGGTCATTGAAGCACACAATTAACTTGTTGGGTGGCATTTGAGAAATTGTGGGGAGATGTCTTGTCATGGCTCGGAGTAATCACTTGCTATGTAAAGCAATTAATACTGTTGCATAAGTTGCAAAAATGGAAACTAAAAAAGCTTCTTCCATTTTTGAAAGTTGCCTAGCTAGCTTTGCTTTCGTCAGTAAAATAAATATTGGTGCCTTTGTGCTTTGCATACCAATAAAAGCATTTGTAGATGAAGGCACTACACTAATAAAGCTGCCTAAAATTTCTTATTGTCCATCCTATTTAAGTCTGGTTCTTAAACAATTGATGACTCACAGACATGCATGGCTCTTGTATCTAGAGCTCTCAAGAGATTCGCTCACTCACTAATACCATTTTCCAAAAGGTAATGGAATTACTGTAACATATCTAAAAGTAAAATAGTGTGTAACTTTTGAAGACATATGACTGCATATAAATTTAAAACCAAGTTCAGCAACAATAACTTACCAAATGATGTAATTAAGATGTCTGTATTAGTAATTGAAGATGTTTTACTATGTCTTTTTTTTTTTTTTTTTGCTTTTTCTCACATTTTTTCCTTCCCTTCTGTTCCTGAAGAGTTCTAGAAGCCAGCATTGCAGAAAATAAAGCAAGTTTAAAGAGGACGCACCCAGAGGTATGGAGTGACTCTCCAAACCCTTATGATCGAAAGCGGCAAGACAACTGTCCAGTAGGATTAAAGAATGTTGGCAACACATGCTGGTTTAGTGCTGTCATTCAGGTAAGCACCCTCTTTGATTAGCTGTGTATACACTCCGTTGTATTTAATGTGAGGTGAGTTATCTTATTTTAAGTGGATAACTTCAGATATCTGTTTTCTGGGAAGTCTAGGCCACTGCATGAGAAATTTTTGAGCATTACTTATTTATTGCATCTCTTAAGATGTCCGTTCATAAGTCTAATCGAAGTGTAGAAAATACTGTAGCATAACTAACTGAAGCTTCAAAATGTTTCTTATTAAAAAGTTGTTCAAGACAAGGAGTTGAGTCTCTGAAGGTCCTGTCAGCTCATGCTGGCATCAATAACAATTGTGGATGCCTAAAAATATGTGAAAATTGGATTACAGATGAGGAACAGACTTTTAATATAAAAAGGAATGCATGCAAATGTCTGAATGAGGGTGGCTGACAATGGAGGTAGGTAGAGGAAATGAGACATCCTCAATCATGGAGTGCTTAGTAGAATAGTTACAAGGAAATAGATGGCTGAGTAGGGTAGAAGAAGGAATAACTGACAGAGAAGGAAACCTGAGAAGGAGGAAAGTGAAGGTCTGGTATGGATACAGTTGTGTCTGTTTTGGGTGGTTTTCACCCACAGCCAGTATGTGTGCTCTTAGTCTGCTTTTGTGTATATGTAGGTTAATTAAGAGACTGGTTTGTGGTTTTTTTTTGGTTTTTTTTTTTTTTTTTTTAAAAAAAAAGGTCAATAGGGAAATGGGTACAGATACTGCAACTTGTCTAGTGAAATCTAATGTTCTAATATCAATAATTCATTGTATATGGACTTTATGAATCCATCTTTTAAGAGATTCTTTTAAAATCTGTATATGTTTCTGTAAATAATCTGTGGATATATTCAAAAGCATCTAAACCCACAGAAAACTGTGGGTGAAACTGGAATACAAAAGGAGGAAATTTATTTTTAGTCTACAAGAAGAAAATTCAGCATATTGTAACTTTTCATAGTCTGACATTTTGAGAGGAAGCAAATAAAATATTTAATATCCATTTCTAACAAATTACTGTCAGGCTGAAGCACTTCAGATAAACTAATATTGTTACTTTCATACTGATGGCTGTTTTACTTCAGGCTGAGTCCATTTAGATCAATGTTCTGCGTAGTAATTTCCACAAATGGATGCTTACAGAGGAGTGCAAACAGTACGCATGATACTGCTTTGTTAAAACACTCTCAAGCCTCCAACTGCTTTCATCTTGGGGGAGGTTCTCAATCCTTTGCAGTTTTAGTTGGTAATCCCCAGTGGAAATTGCTTTTTTGTACTTGTCTCCCTTGAACCTTGCAAACTTCTTGTACACATAGGGTCCTTTGGGTAGGAATTACATAGTTGTGCTCCCTATTGCATGAAGAATTGCCTCATTTTTCTTTGTTTTTTGAACCTGGCTCCCACTAGCTTTGTCTAGTGACCTCCATGTCTCCTTGTTGATTGCCATTGACAGTTCTCTGCACTGCTGTCAGACTCTCTTTCAACAGGTCGGTGGTCTCTTTTTTCCAAGCTGACTGCTGAGTTGTTGCCAATACAGAATCTGTTCTAATCTGTGACCCACCTTGTTGCTGTTCTCCAGATCTTTTCTAGCTCTAGTAGCATTTTAGTTGGGGGACCAGAAAGCTTTCAAGGTGTGAGTGGGCTATAAATTTATGAGGTGGTATGGTGGACAGATACAGGCTTTTCAGGAAAGGCAAGTAGGCCTGACAAGGAAAGGCATTGCCTTCCTTGTGGGGGAGCAGCTGAAATATATGTGGTACTTGTGTGCGACAAGATGACAGTTTAAGATGAGAGTTTGTGGGTCAGGATCAGAGGAGAGGCTGGTAAAGGTACCACCCTGGTTAGTCTGGTACAGACTATCCTCCTCAGGATGAGGATGTGGGCAAAGCTTTCTTTAAAGGCAAAGAAGTCTCTGGATCACAGTCTATGGTTTCCATCGGGAACTTTAATAAACATCCAGGCACCTGCTGAAAGTCTGACACAGCAGGACACAAGCAAACCAGATTTCTGGAGAATATCAGAGGCAAGTTCTTGATACAGGTACTGATGGGCCAACCTAGAGGTGATGCAAAGCTGTATTTGCTGTTCCCTAAAATGGAAGAACTGGTTTAAGATGTAATGTGGGTACTCTTTACTTCAGTGACCATGAAATAGTGGAGTTCAAGATGGGAGTGAGGAAGGAATATAAGGTACAGATCCTAGAGTTCAGGAGAGGAGACTTTGGCTTCTTCAGGAAATTCATATCTGGGATCCCATAGGAGGCAGCTCTGAAGGGCAGACTAGCTCAGGAAAGCTGGCAGCATCCTTTAATTGCAAGAAGAGTCTGTTCTGCTGCTCAGGGATCTTACAACCAAGCTCCAATGCAAGCAGGCAGTGTGCAGGATCTGGAAGCAGAGACGGGCTACGGAGGAGAAGTTTGGAAATGTTGCCCGGGCATGAAAGGATGGTGTTAGGAAAGTGAAAGCTAACCTAGACTTGATGCCTCAAGGGATGTCTAGGGTAACAAGAAAAGGTTTTGATATTATGCTAGTCATAAAAGGCCGAGCAAGGAGAACACAGTTCTGTTGCTGAATGGAGCAAGTAATTTAGTGATGGCAGGCTTAAATAAGGCTCAGGTATTTGGTGCCTTGCTTTGCCTCAGTCTTCACTGATGAGGTCTCCCACTGTGCTTAGCTAGGAGAGAGGAACTCTGAGCAGTGGTTAAGGATTGAGTCAGAGATTACTCAAGGAAACTTCACCCATAAAAGTCCACAGGACCCATTAAGCTGCATCCAGTGGTGCTGAGAGAACAGGGGAAAGCCTTAGGAAGACCACTCTCTATCATCTTTTAAAGATCATGGAGGTTTCTGATTAACTGTAGATAGGCCAAAAAGTCAACCTGGGAAGTTATGGGATGGTCTGCATTAGCTGACCATTGCAAAGATGGAGCCAGGCTTTTCACAGTGGCGCATGTTCAGAGGATGAGAGGTAATGGGAGTAAGTAGAGAAAAGAGAGATTTAGCCAGGATATAAGAAGCACTTTTCCCCATGAGGACAGGCAGGCAGTGGAGGGGGGTTGCCCAGAAGGGCTCTGCAGGCTCTGTCAAACCTTGAAGGCTTTTTAAGATGTGCCTGGAAAAAGATCTGAGCAGCCTACTCTGATCTCACAGGTGACCTCCTGCTTTGACCAGTAGGTTAGACAAAAGGCTTTCATCAGTCCCTTCTGAACTCCATTACCCTATGATTCTACAGTAGTTTTCTGTTTCATTCTGTCTTCCTTTCTTAATTATTTTATTCTGCTTTTGACTACTTCATATGTTGAACTGATACTTCCATGGAACTATCTGTCATAAATCCACAGTTTTGTATAATACTAGTTAGCTTGGAGTCTGTCATTTTCTGTAAATTTTACAGTTGCTTTCCACCGTGTACCTCATTGTACACTTACCTATGTTGAATTTAGCTTTCTTATTACATAGTCACTCAGTCCCTTCTGTCAGTTCATCTTTGCCAGCTCTTATTTTTACTACATTGCATATCTCTGCTGAGCAAACTTGGTCATCTTGCCACTTGCTCTTTTTTCTAGATCACTTCAGAATATTGCTTTCCAGCACAGACTTCGTGAATTTGCAGTAACCTACTTTCAGGCTGGAACAAACTGTTTGCTTCTGCCCTCTTTTTCTTTTTGATTGGCTCTTTGTCTGTGCCTAGACCCTTCCATCTTACCTTATTGCTGCTTAGTTAAAAGCTTTTGTTGAATGACTTCTTCAGAAATTCCTTTGAGATCCCAGTAGATTACATAAACTGGATTGCTGTTATCCATGTTCTTTTTGACTTCTTGGCATTAGGTGTTTGTTTTTGTTTGTTTGTTTGTAGTGGCTTTTTTTTTGTTATAGGCAGGATGTGCTTACCTGCAGGTAATACTTGGGTAAAACTGTAGCTAACGAAATGGAAAGGCTTCTTGATTTGTTCTACCATCTTCCTTCCCACCAAAGTTTTTATGTCCTTAGGCCTCTTTCCTTTCAGCATCTAGTAATCTATCAGATGTTTGAATTTTCTATTTTCCTGAGATCTTTTGATGTTTCCCTTGTTCATGACTCCTCCTTTCCTTATTCATTCACATGCATAGCTCTTTTCCAAAGAGCAGATACGCTGTCCTGGTGCTGATAGATAGAAACACTTTATTTCCATAAAGCTGTTTGTGGAGCTAATATGACTTGGTGTTTTACCAAGTCTCTCTTGTGTAATCAGATGTTGTATTCCATAGTAGTCCTAAATCTCAAGATGATTGATTTTATGTATATCTCTTTAAAAGAAGTATTATACATAGGAAACTGTAAATATTTAAATAAATGTTTTCAAGGAAACTAGACTTTTAATTCATTAACCACAGAGATAAGAACGGAGGCTAGAGAATGTAAAAATCTATGCTAGACCTATGATCTCATGTTATTTATACCCGATGTGTAACTTTATACCTTGAAAATGGATTATAAAGAGGGCTATCTGGTTCTTACGGTCATCACCCATATCATGTGAAAATCTGTGGCATTTGTAGTTATAATGGTTTGACCCTAAAAGATAGTTAAACTTCTGTATTTAGGTCTATAGAATGTAACTCAGGTAACCAGTTCAAAGATTTGTAACTTCAGTTGGTTGAAAATTCAGGTTATTAATATTGTCTGCAAGCCAGGAAGACTTACGTTTCAAACAACCATCCCAGGAAATTTAGTGCATGTTAATTTAGAGCATTAGCTAATACCATATTTATTTGTCAACGGGTCAGATTGATTCCTTGGGTTGCATTGACTACATAGAAGTATTTTCAAGCTTTCTTTAGGACTCTTTTGAAACTTGATACATCGCATAGGTCAACAATATCTAAATGTTAACTACTGTCAGTCACAATGATATATTGTGTAATATAATCTAAAACTAAATTGCAAACAAAGAAAAATCTTTTTCTTTCTACTTAAGGGGTGCTTGTTAAGGGGAAAAAAAAAAAGCTTTTGACATTTTGACAGTTTCCTGATGCAATGTGTGTTGTTTTTTATACCTACCAATTCAACCATCAATGTTATGTTTGCATTAAGAGCATGAAATTCCTTAAAATATGTTTGCAGTGAGTGACAGCAAACCTTAACAAGATTCAAACATTGCTAGAAATACTGCCTTTTAATTTATATTTATTTGTGCGTTAGAGAAATGTGCACATGTGGAAGTCATGTAGGGCAAGAGGGGAGTCTCTCTTCAGATAGCTCCAAACCATAGTTTTGCTTGTAAGAGTTACGTTCAGCATCATTAGAATGAATAGTAATATTTTTCCACAGTGTAACTTTTAAAAATCTGTTCTGCTCTTTAAGACTTTCAGCTTGATAATAACTTGAATTTAAAACTGAGAAAGAAAATGTATCTGTATTTAAATTTATGTAAAACAAAACTGTATTAAAGCATACTTGCTTCTTTCTTACCTGCCAAGAAACGAACCAAAGTCTCTCAATGATTTTCCCACCTCCTCTTGAACCTGTAATAAACCTACATTTTTGACTGGAGTTCGCCCATACATGCTTTTTCTACTGTTTAGTTGGATTAACTTTTACAGAAGGATCCCTAAATCTTGATGTTTTAGAAGATTTCTAGAAGGTTGTTTGTGTGGGGGTGTTTTCTTTTGTGTTTGTGTTGTTTTTGTTTTTTTTTTAATTCTGATTATTGTAATGGCATATGTCTGCTACTGAAGTAGAACTTAAGATATCAAGTTCTTTAAAGAAACAAAACACAAATACACTACTACATATTGTTACTTACTTTTTTGCAGTAGATTTCAGTGACTCCCTTGTAAAAAGGTAACTTCACTATTTTCCTTTGTTTTAAGAGTTTATAGTCTGAAAATGTCTCATAAATAATACATTTATTGAGCCTGTCAAGCAGCTTCTTTGTGTCATGCTGAGCATGAGTTAAGTGTTCATAGGACGTACGATGTCGAAGGTGGGTAACTTGAAGGACACGGGCTCACTGTTGGAACCATGTCTGTAGGCTTGCCGCCTCTGCAAGTTGTCTTCTAGGTCTTTTGCTTTAAGACATTGCACAAGAATAACTCTGTCTTTTGGGGTTCCACATTGGGTTTCAGTCATGAGCGAGAAAATGCCCTGGCAGTACTTGCCCCTTGAAAAAGGTGCTGTGAGAGATATCAAGTAGTTGGTCATTCAGTGAATGTCATCCACACAGTGAGCTAGGACGAATTCCTGATGTAAGTCCCCACACACTTTCTTCTTTCCATGAAAATTGTACTGTAAATGCTGCTGTTTCCTCTCATCGCTCTCTTCCCCCCCCCTCCCCCCCCCCCAGTCCTGTACCTAAAGTACTAGGTGCAGCATTTTCCTGGGTCTCATGACTTTCCAAGGGCCTGTCCTGAGTGTAGCTCCTCCCTTTACCAAATGAGTTATCCCAACAGGACAGCTGAGGTTTGGCATCTCCACACTCTTTTCTCCAGGAGTCTGTCAGAGTCTGGTTAGTCATTCAGTTAACGTCTTTTTTTTTTTTTTTTTATTTCCCCAAAAGTACATAGCTTGCAGAACAAAGAATTAACAAGCTACCATCTTACAAGCCTCAACCTCTATGGCTGCTCTTTAACATTTGTTTTCTGGGTCTCTAACACAACTTCTGGCATTTTACTCTGTTGCGCTGCGTTTAGGAGCAGCCTTCTTGCTTTCCTGATGCCAGGATCTCATTTGATCCTAAGCTTTTAGTTTTGGGAAGAAGCAAACCAGCTTGATGGGTGAGATTCAAGCATTTTCTTCCCAGTTGGTGGCTTGGCTATTGTTCTTACCGTCTTTGAAGCAGCCTACCACAAGTATCTAACTTTCCCATTGTTTTGTTATTCCTATTCGTCATGTTGAATGAAAGGGACTGTGATGGATGATGTGGCAGCGCAATACCAGAAAGCCTAGTATTATATGGTAGGAGTTGTGTATATGTATATTGTATGCGACTCCCTTGCTTCCCTGGGCATTCAATGGAAGGTTGCATGCTGAACAACATTCAGTGTGCAATCCCCATTTGAGTTAAACTGGTCACTGATGGAATATTTTCTCTCCATTGTTTTCTCTGTGGAACCATCTGGGGCAGGGCTGTGTGTGGGAACATGATAGAAACTGTTCTGTAGAGTTTCATGGACAGAGGAATAATGTTGTTGGAAATCTGGTTTCTTGCTTTCCCTTCCTCTGTCACTACCTCTGTTCCCCTGCAGAGTAAAGACCGACCTGTCACTTCCAAGTTGAGTCATTCTATCATATTTGCTGACGGGATATCACTTTTTCCTGCTTTTTGTTCTTCTCTATGCTCTCCAGTTCCCTCAGGTTGCTTGTGTGATTTTTTTTCAAACTCTTACTTTATATTTAGTGGTATATAATATTGTGAAATTTCTATAGTGAAAGGTTGGAAAGCTTTAACGGGTGATGGCTTTAGCTTTGACTCATAAGTAGTCGCTCACTTAATTAAAATAAAAGGGTACAGAATAAGTGTTGGGTTGTGATCCTATGTGCAGTTCCTAGGTTTAGGAGCGCATAAATCCATTGCATTGTTTGTGTGGTGTTTAAAGTTATACCACAAACTTATTTAATGTTGTTGTACATTTAGGCAAGAAGTTGAAAACTGTAACCATGTAAGGAAATGTTAGCTGTTACTTTATGTCCTAACATATTTTTTTTTCCTTGGTTTGAACATGTAATAGAGGAGTGGTTGAATGGCATTTTTTAGTATGTGCCAAGACACAAGTATAAAGTGAATTCTTCTGGGCACATCTCATATCATACTTATCTGTCTTCTGAATTGCAGTAATGTTCTGAGTTTGTTGCTATAAACAAGTAAATGTTCTCTAAATGCAGGCTGGTAATACCATGGTGAGCTGTTTGTTTAAAATGTTAATTTAACCCAAGTCTGCTAGAGGTCTTAAGTTAGTTTGACTTTCTAGGTCAAACAGTATGAAAGCTGTTTTCCGTCTTCTTCCATATTACACCTCAGCCTTTTGGAAAAGCAAACCATGATAACTTATAGCTGCATGTTATACCTTGGTTTTCAGCAGTTTGGAATGCTGATTGGTTGACTGTTTATAAACAAAAAAGGCAATTTTGAGATACTTTCCAAAGCTTTTAAGATCTGGGATTGAATCTCTGTGACTTCGAAAATGCTGTCTCCCGACTGCTGCCACTGTGCACGTGAGGTGGTTCTGCTGAAGTTCAGCCATGAGATAGTGTTGTATCTGTAGGAGTTTTGTTTCAGAAAGGGAGAGAGAAAAAACTCCTCTTCCTATACTTCCACAACAAAGTTTGAACAGGAGAACCCGCTCAAGTCCCAGCTTTGAAGCTGCTTTCCCCTCTTCTCTTCCCTTTTCCTTTCATGCAATTTTCTAAAGAATGTGAGGATATTCAGGAAGGCTTTTAACTGTGCCAAATTCTCAGTGCATGAAAAGAAGCAATATCAGGAATATGTTTTGGGTGACCTCCTCATTTTCTTAAGTTTTTTTTCTCTAAAAAGCAGAAGACAATGCACAAGGCTACTGTGTGCTTAGTAGAAAATATTTAAAATTTTCTATAGTCTTGTTACAGTAATTATTTTCTATGTTGTAAGTAAAATGTGTTTAAACTTACATGCAAATGCAAATAAGAGTATCAGTCAGTTTCCTTTCAGTTTAAGCATTATAGGAACAATACTTGTTGTATTATGCTTGTTGGCTTTTACTGCTGTGGTGTATGCATAGGCTCAATTATAGACCTGATGTCCATGTTTAATGCCTGTGATTAGTCTCTATTCTGAAAACAGAATTTACCACTTATAAGATACACACAAGTGGAGTAGGAGGCAGCCCCAGTGTGAGTTATAAGGAAGTGCTGGGTGGAAAGGAGTGTCCCGCAGCAGCAGAGCGCACAGTGCAGTGCCAACAAACAGCCACTTCATGGACTTTTGTTGTGAGAAAAGTGGGTTCAAGTTTATGAACCAAAAGGTAAAATAGAGCAATGAATAGAAAAAGTGGGGAAGGCCTTTAAGAGGAGGGAGAAGTGATTATCTTAAATTAGTGGTATGGAGTCCAAAAGACTTCAAAGTTGGAGAGAAGTGGACTTGGTTGCCCATAAGTTGCCTATGTTTTCTCAGTATGGAGATTTGTTGGACACTAGTATTCAATCTGAGCGCACAGGAGTGTTAAGTCACTAATAAACTGAAGTACACTATTTAGTAATATTTTTAATTTGAACCCTTAGCACTTCAAATATTAATAACTAGTAAATGTAAAGTTCTTAATGTTATTGAAGGAATATATGGTAGTGCGTGCAGGTGGGAGCATCCATTCCATAGCGTTCTGCATTTTCTTTGATTTAGATTACTGGCACGAATAGAAAGTTAACCCTAATAATGACCAGTCTACGCCACTCAAACTAGCTCTGTATACAGTAAACCACCAAAATTGTTTATAAAGTGAAGTGAGAACAGAAGTTTAATTTGTCATGTTGGCATAGGCAAACTATTCCAAATAATATATTTAATGACATAGGCAGAGCTCTATTTCTGCTTTTTATTTTAGAACAATAATAATAATGTATTCATTCTTTAAGATTGCTTTCTGCTTGCTATACAAAATGAAGGTAGATATGGTCTCTGTTTTGTGTCTTTAAAATCTGAATAAACGTAAAATTGGAAAGGCATAAAAGGCCCCAGATGACTAAATGAGGCAGATGGATGTTGCAATGTGTTAATGTATATATAAGCTTGCAACTTCCACAAGATCATGTTTTAGCTAAATGCTGATACCTGAAGCAATACGTTTAGGAGCTCTGCAGGAATGCATGCTTTTCCTTCCTCCTGCTGAAGAGTTGGTTTTCAAGCTGTACTAATAAGATATTTATTTTTTTTTATTATTAGTCAAATTAAGTCCTTCCTAAATTTTCTTTGCCAAAATTCAAGTTAGTCTTGGTATTTTTCTCCTGTTAAATCTCAAGCCATGGCACTAATTTGGACAAATTCCTAGCCAGTATTTGCTGCTGACAAATAGGTATCATTACGCACACCTATGCTAGTCGTGGCATCCTTGCCTGTTGTTAATCCCCTTCACTTTGGTAAAAGTGAGCCTACAAACTGGCCTGCCACAAGAATGCAAATTGCACAGCTTTTCTTGGGCACCTCTAAAAGAAACCTGAATGATGACTGCATTTCAATGATCAGAGGGCTGGAGCACCTCTCCTATGAGGAGAGGCTGAAAGAGTTGGGGCTGTTCAGCCTGGAGAAGAGAAGGCTCCGGGGAGACCTTATTGCAGCCTTCTAGTACCTAAAGGGGGCATACAGGAGAGCTGGGGAAGGACTTTTTGCAAGGGCATGTAGTGATAGGACGAGGGGGAATGGCTTGAAATTGGAAGAAGGTAGATTTAGATTAGATATTAGGAAGAAATTTTTCACTCTGAGGGTGCTGAGACACCAGAACAAGTTGCCCAGAGAAGTTGTGGCTGCCCCATCCCTGGAGGTGTTCAAGGCCAGGCTGGATGGGCCTTTGAGCAACCTGGTCTGGTGGGAGGTGTCCCCGCTTGTGGCAGGGGGGTTGGGACTAGATGATCTTCAAGGTCCCTTCCAGTCTAAACTCTTCTATGATTTCACAATATGCTGATGGTGTTCCAGCTGAATGCAAATAGGTATGTCCTATTTGGTTTGCTAAGCTTCATTAGTAACCGTGATTTCCTTTCTTTACTTATTTTTTTTTTTTCAGCTTAGAAGACGACTGGGTTTTCTGCAGCCATTACAGTATTGGACAAATGTAGTCATCCTGCCTAAGCATCCTAGATGATTTTCTGCCTAATGAGAATGTTTTTGGCATCTTGCTGGCTGGTTTAGAATTAGTAGCCTGAATCGCTTTAATATTAGAATATTAGTTTCAGAGATCATTTTGAAAGCCCTTCCTTCTTTTCAAGCTTAATCTTTATGAATTGAATGGCAAGATGGCCGTGTTCACAGTATTATGAAATTAGGGTTTTCATGTAAACTTGTGTAAAGGTGATCAATATTAAAAATTTCCCAGTACTTGTGCAAAGGTTCCCCCCGTTAACAGTGGAAACAAATACAAAATTGCTAGTCAAAGAAAACAAAAGGTTTTCATACATCCATATGTATGAAATACATCCATCACATACATTGCGAAACAGCTGTTTTTAGTGTGCTGTGCTTGTAGAACTTGCAAGAATCCATCACAGAGTGCCTGTCTAAAGCTCTGTGCAGCAGCTTGATAGGTCATCTTTTATCTAGATGCAGAATTACTTTTTTACGACTCTCCAAGTTTTGTTGATGTCAGTAACTTTACTATTTTAGGACTCTGCTGGTGGCTCTTAATGATCTGTGGTGCATGCCAAGCTTTTATGGATTTAGTATGCTGACTCATTTATATTCTTGCAGTATTAATGCAGCATCGCAGTTCTTGAATGTTAAGAATTAATCCTTTACTCAGGCAATCTAAATTCTGCCAAGGGCCTTACATTTGATAATCCTAGACATTAAAGGGGGAAAAGGGATAAGCAGGGTGGTTTAGGTGAAACCAAGGTATCTTATATTCTGAAATTGCATTTGGACTCTATATAGTGTGGGTAGACATTACTCAGAAAAGTGAATGTTCTTAATATCTTGTAGTCTTGAAGCTACAGCTCTACCTAGCTCTCTCTGGCATGCCAGAAAATACATCTACACCACCACCACCTATAACAGAGGAGACCCACAGTATGTCTGTTGTCATTCAGCAGGATTAGTTTGAATGCCCGAAACTGACACTGGATTTGTGTTGCTTTCATTTATTCTCATTTTCTTTTAATCTCTTGTTCAGCCCCCAAACTTGTATGATAGGAGGCAGGTATTCTGAAAGTCTTGTGATAATTTGAGTTGATATAACTTAGCCTTGGCTTGGTCAAGTTTCCAGGTGGAGGCTTTTAAATCGGTTTAAATACACTGGAAAAAAACCCCACCTTTTAGAGAAATTTTTCTTGCGTGCATAAGTTTTGCATAATTTACACTGGTGAATTTTAAACATATTTGATCAAGGCCAGTAGATATGAAGTATCCACCTTTTAGATCCAGCCTGTTTTCTTACACTGGGACTCCTGACACCTTTCTGTAGCTGAAGCCAAGTGGGTGAGAGATGAAGTGCTGCTCCATGCAATGTGTTTGGAAGGCCAGCGCTTTGGCCTGGGGCCAGCGGGTGGCATTCAGGCCAGGGACAGTCTCTGCTGTGTCTTTCTCGGTGGCAGCAGAACAGCTTCTGCTCCATGGCGTTGCCTACCCTGGGTGTAGGAAGCCTGGTCAAGAGATGGCTCTGCAAATTGGGAATTGTTTTGCCTAGCCCCTTTCTGAAGCACCGGGGTGGCTGGCCATGGGAGGTCTCCGCTGCGATGAGGGTTTAGGTGAGCCTGTTTATGTCTCCTTACCTCAGGAAGAACCGCAGGTACTTCAGGCGCAAAAGTTGCTTGGTCTCAGGCACACTTATTGTATACTTGTTTATACTTACACTGGGAAATGATCTTTTTTAGATAAAGATAGAAGTTTCCTGAAATTTATTTAGCTCCACATAGAAGAGCTACAACACAGTACTGTCCTGTTAGCATTAGTGGTGGTGGTGGTAGATTGACTGCGCATTCTGCTGCATCTCAGTACAACCGTGCACAGTGTAAGCTGTTTTGGAGAAAAGTTTAGTAACTAAATATCTAGCATGAGAAATTTTGAGTAGAAAAGAGCATATCAGACAGTCCTCTTAATTATTTTCAGCAGCTTGCAGAAATAGGTTTGTTCAGCTTAGTAAAGCATGAAGTTACATGCTCACAGTTTAGAGGTCTGGATTAAAGAAATACAGTTTTTGTGAAAAACTTGTGGATGGATTGCCAGGCAAAAATTCTAAACTTTTGTACAGTTTTCTGTACTTAATTTGTGTGTGTGTGTATTATGAAATTGGCCAGCTCAGCTGCTTGGCTCTTTGATGGCATTTGGATTAGTCATAGAGAGAAGTCAGTCTTTGGACATTATATTTCAGCAGCTGGTTTATTTTGTACATAAGACACTGCTATGTTTTGCTTGATGAAGAGCCCACCAGTGGAATGCTGTTACATCATGAGACATAACTTCAATTAGTATCAACTTCTAGAATGACACTTGAGTTAAATATTAACATTTTCTATGCTTTGAGTAAGTAAACAAAGGACTGTGTTTTAATCTCACTTCTCTGCAAGGATGGATAAAAGGGGAACCTGTATTTTGAAAAGCAAAAGGCAGGGGAGGGGAGGAGAAGGGGAAAGCTTGACTGCTCAATTTTCTGCGTTGAATTAGCAAGATCAGGAAGGTCTCCTTGGGTTGGTGTGTTTGAAATTTTTTTTATTATTATTATTTTATTTTTAAATCTAAAAATGTTAGTAAGGACAACTTCAGCCTTTTTGTTTTGCTGGAGATGCTGTCTACTCTGATGTACTTGAAGAGGTTAGACAGTACAGGTTCTTTCACAAGGACAGTCAGGAATGCAGCAACTTTTCACAAACCCATCTTTTTTTCCTTACAACATTCTAAATTATTAGAACAAAGGCAGTGCCTCGTCACCATTTGTTTCACTTTCTTGGCACTGTGGGGTAGAAATCCTATTAAACCCGCTGTGGTCTGTGACTTAAGTCTTTACCTGTGAGGAACAAGTTGTGGGATCACAGTCTATTGCTGGGGTAGGCAAGCTCTGCCTTTCCAAAATAAATAGCAATATGTGATCGGGGGGGGAAAAAAAAAAAAAAGTTAATTATAGATTGTAAAATCTGAAGGGGATGAACAGGAGGGCAAATCTTTCCTGTGCTTCTCTGATAATTATGTTTAAAACACTTTAGACCTGTTCTGCTACCCTTACTGTATCAAAATGCTAGTCTGCAGTAATGAAGTGAACTTAAACTGAAGTGCTTTCTGCCTGTACGCAGCAGTTATGCAAGTGCAGAGGACTTCAGTTCTCAGCCACTGCTTTGGACTTTAATTTTTGCAACCCGGAGTCATCTTATTTTTACACTCTGTTGGCTCCAGGTTCTATGTTACCCTGTGGGGTTCTTTCAGTATGCCTGTAAGACACTTGCTTCCATGTCTTATTGTCCATACAACGTGAATGTTATCAGTTACTTACCTGCAAAGATGTATAACGCGGTTTCCTCACTCTACTGTACAGTATACAGATCCTATAATAACGGGAGGAGTGGACAGAATGCAAAAAGTATGGATAATTGGAAATGGACTTAAGTTGCATGTACAAAAATGTATTCTTTCTGCACTGAGGAGGTAGATGATAGGCTACAAGATGAATTTTACATGGCTAAACAGGCTTTAATTTTGATTTGAAAACTAAACTGGCAGTTATAAAATTAATAAAATTCTTATTGTAAAAAGTAATTTACCTATCATCTACAGTTATTGTTCCATTTACGTGATTAACTGTAAAGAAGTTTTTTTTATTATGCTGTTTTCTCAGCAAAAACAGTTGTCTTCTGTTGAAAATATGTTTAGCAAAATTAAGTGAAGTAATACAGCTTCTGAAATGAAATTTTAGCATTTCATGTGTTTGACGTTTCATTTAGTTTAAGACACTTTGGGAAGAATTTTATATTGATTACAAAAATGCTTAAACGTTTTTTAATTTTTTTTTTTTTTTCATTTTCAGTCATTATTTAATCTTCTGGAGTTTCGAAGACTAGTTTTGAATTTCAATCCGCCTGCAAATGCTCAAGACTTGCCCCGAAACCAAAAGGTACAATTAAAAGCTAACTTCCTCTAGTGGCCGATAAGGGCATTTCTCCCTCGGCACTGAATTTTGCACTGTTCTGTAGCTCAAATTAGGACGGATTTTATAGGTGCCAATTAAGACTTCTCCGAGCTTTCTATTATGGATCTTACACAAAACACATTAGCTTCACAGTAGAGTACAGGGCAGGGTGTTGCGAGAGGCAGAGTTTGCTCAGCGTACTGCTGCGTAGACCAGGTGGAGTGGCAGGGCTTTGCTGATACAGCTGTAGCAGCACCGGGCGCTAGTGGGTGAGCGTTTCCAGTGTGAATGCAGCACATCTTAACAAACGTATTTTTTTGTAGACCCCTCACGCTGTGCGCCTATGGGCATGCTTTTTGGTTACCTGCATGTTTTTGGTCTGTGTAGCTGTACAAGCAGCATTGTTGGTGTTGGCCTGGCCACTTTATTGTTTTTTCAGGGATGTTACGTACTCGTAACTCATGGTCTGAGATTAGGCTTTCTGTTACTAACTTGTTTCTTCTGGCCTTCTTATGAGGTGGTTGTCATAAATTTTCCCATGCTTATTCTGGTACTCACATGGGATTGAGGCGGGGGGACCTTGGCTCCTGTTTCTTGTGACCTCAGACTAGCAAGGGGGAATGGTTATGGACTCAGGAACAAAACAGACCGATTTTTCTTCCTTCATGGGTGCCTTCTGAGGAGATACATGGGGGTACCTTGGTTTCTGTGTTAGGAAATAGAAAGGAAGAAAGGGGAAGAGGAAGTGGCTGTATTGAAGCATGAAGGTACTCGATGCCCTGATTTTTAGAAATGGCTTACGGAGCAGTGATTTTTTGCCTATCCAGAAGCTAGGCTATTGCCTTTCACCCCTTTCTTTTGGATTTTAAAAAGGGAGTATGTTGTCGGCCTGTTCTTAGTTGTTTGGCACTGCAGGCTTGACTGGAATGTTCATAGCAAAAGTAAGAGCTGCAATTAAAAAGGCAAATGAAAACAGACATAGAAAAGATAATGTCAATTTTCTAAACCTCTAGGTATGTACTATAAAAGAGAAGTTGCATGTCCAGTCAGAACTGTGTAATTTCTCCCCTGCCCCCCCAAACCTGTTCAAAGAGCAAGTTGTCACTTGTTGGATTTTTTTTTTGTGTGTGTTTTGGGCTTTTTTTAAGGAAAAAATGTTTGCATTAGGTCATGAGATGGTGTGCAAATACAACACAGGTAGTATTGCGAACATGTCACATGAAGGTGACAGGACAGGGTATTTTAGTAAGAAAGACAGAATAAAGTCATGCTTTACCAAAGAGTTGTACTGAAATATTTATTTCTTGATTTTTAGATTGACTTTGTGCCTGGTATTTCATTATTTATCTTATAATTTGTTTTAGTAAAATCCTCCAGTACTTGGAGTTCTTTACCTTCATTTTTCAGGGTGTAAAAAGCAGTTGGCATCTAAGAGGTGGTATGAAATAGATAATAACAAGCTGTTGTCTTTGAAAAATGTCTTGCCCAAGCATTGACACTAGCAGCTGAATGCCTTTAGTGATTCCAAAGTGCTATTTCTTAGAAATACTGACCATGACAGACAATATTAAGCTTGTGTGAAATGGTGTGACACCAGGCAAGTATATGTATTTCTGCTGAAACCTTGCTTTCTGCAAGCCTGCTAGTAGTCTCTGGCAGTAGTATGTATCCTCTCCTTTGTTAACTTAAGTTCCAGGATGAAATAACATCATTAATTGATGTATTCATCTGTCCTATCTACAGCTGAAAATGGATTGTCTTAGTGTTGAAATATGTTATGGGGAGAATTTAGGAAAAGAGATCGCTTCAGTAGTTGGAACTTAGACAAATAGTGAAAATTAGCATGCATGCCCCCAAATTTGGTGCTTTTATTTCTTTGTAAGGTGAAGGCAAGTAGAGGCAAATTGATTTAAAGTTGTAATATAAGCTCCCAGTTGACAAAAGCTCTGGAATTTACTTCCATCTGCTTACTTTTGTTTTAACACTATCTCAACTTGGTTTTGTTTTGGTTTTTATTTTTAACAAGTACTAACTACTGTATGTGACTAACATTCCCTAGAATCAAATTTCCTTGCTAATAAAGACCGAGTTTTAGCAATCCCAGATTTTCTAGACTTTAGTTTACATCCTGTTGTTCTTCCAGTTGGTGGAAAGTAGAGGTTAATGCTAGGGTCATGACAGTCTCTTGGTTTAGAATTAATGCATGTGGTTGTACTTCAGGGAATATTGCATAGTGTGGTGTTTTTGTTCTTCCCTATCAATATATCGAATCCAAATGCTATTAATAATTTGCAATGTAAATTTTTTTGTCCAGAAATCATTGGTATGAATTTTCACTTTAAAAAAAACAAACAAACCAAGCAACAGCCTGACCCCATTTGCCCCTGCTAATTGCACTTTTCTGGATTTTAAACTTGGGCATACAGTTAAAATCTCCAATCTGTTTTTGTTCCTTTTCATTTGAAATTCATTTTTCTTCCTTGGTGTGTTCCTCAGCTTCTTTCTGTAGAACAAATACAGTTCTCTGTAGTTACTGAAGCTTTTTCGCTCTCCCACTTCTCTTATCTCTTGCTGTCATATGAACAGATCTTTTTTGCTGTACACAGTGAGGCCAGTTAAGTATTTGGCCTCGACGATATTTCAGGAAATGTTTTATTATCAGAGGAAGTGTGTTACTGTGCTACAGGTTAGCACGTCCTTCCCTCTGTTTCAACATTATCATTATGCCAGTGTCCTGGCATACTCTGATCACAATAATAAATGTTTGCTGTGTATTAAACATGTAGATTGCTTTAGAAACATTTCTTAATCATAAATTGTTCCAACATCAGTGTATTAAGAACTTATTTATGCAGGCAGGATAGGTCATAAAATTGAGAATGTTTTAGATTGTGGTCTTTCCATACGGTTTTTATTTCAAGGTTGATTTTAATCTTTTTTTTGTGTGTTGCTGCACCCACAAGATGCTTTAAAATTGAGAGCTGTATGCTGTGCTGTGATTACTTTAGTAGTTCTTTTGTTTTATATGTGCAAGTCCTTTGTGGAACTGTTTACCTTGTCTGGGGGATTGGCTCATGTCCTCTTGAAGATTTTAGGCTTTGTTTAGTCAGAATCACTGTTTGTTGTGGTAATGCCAACATAATCTAGTCAAGGATCATGCCTAATGCCTTAAATCAAGTTTTCTCAAAAAAACAAGCATAGTTTTAGAGAACTTTTATAGGCTTTACAGAGATACTTGTTCTGAGTAATCCTACTGACATCAGTAGCCAGTTTTTAAACCTTAAGCTACAAGTATGCTTAAAACTCATCCAAATTAGTAGTGTAAATTTGAGCAAGTAATGCAATAACACTCATTGCCTATGAACTTTAGATTTAACAAAACGAAGGTGAGATTTAGAGTACTCAGTGGTCACATGTATATTATGCAAACGAATTACCACTGGTATTGAAGCATCTTGATAAAATGCATCTGTATCTAAAACTTGAAATTCTACTCATTTTTAATAGATCACTTTATGAAAATAGAAAGAAAAAAGTCACTTTTAGAATTTGTTTCCCTGGTTTGTTGTTATAAAGTGTGTTAAATATGTAAGTGGGAGACTGGTTTTATTCTTAAATTATGATCATTTAATGCTGAATTAGGGTGGGATTTGATGAAGTCTTCAGCCTTTTCTGTGAACAAGGGCAAGCAAAACTTGAAAATTTACATGACTAGAAGTATTTTTTATGTATTATGCAGAACATGTTCCAATTTACCACACGGTTTTTAAAGCTGAACTAAACCAGACTCTATGTACAAAAGCTTTATGCATACTGGATTGACACAGGAGTGACTAGACAAGACTGCTGTTTGATGAGCGTGTGAAATAGTTTGTCATCAAGTAATTCGAGTTTGACCTGCATCTGACATCTGTGCTGCCTTTGAATGATACTTTGTTCTAAATACAAGTGGATATTACATGGGTTTTAATTTCACAAGTATTTGTCAACTGTCTACTCAGGAGTATGAGTGATATCTGATCTCCACAGCATTTGTAACCTGTGGTTTAATCTATGGTATGACAGATTTGTGTTTCAGTTAACTTGCTTTTCATTGTACAGGCAGAAAGTATTTCTTCTGCTTCTCTCCTGGAAACCAGATAAAGAACTCCATATTCCCCATGAACTATACTTAAAAAAATAGGTAGAAAGGAGAGCAGGCTAGTTCTTTTACTTCTGTGAAAAGAAAATAATAATGATTTGTGTACACCTTACACCTCTGTAAAAAATAAGCTTATAAAGGTACTAGTCAGTGTCTAGGCTCACGAGAAATTCTGCTAGAGGTATAGAGGAATACTAATTTCAATGAAATCAGTGCATATTGTGGCAGTGCATTACTTAAAACTTAGTAAGTCTCGGGAACAACATTTCTGACTTAAATGCAGCTCAGCTTGTCCTTTTGTCCATTCAGCCCCATTTCAAGTCAAACAGCCACATCTAGATGTGGTTTCAGGAAGCTTTCAGTTCCTGAAATGTAATTTTCTTCCCAGAGAACTACATTATTTTGTAAAACTGACAAGTAAAAGGCATGCAACTCTATCTTGGTAGTACTACAAGTAAGCTTCCATATTATTATGATGATTGGCTGGACATATGCTTAATTCATTGGGTAACAGTTCTGTAAAGCAGATTTTTCTTACTGCTTTGTTAAATATTTTTTTATTCTTCAAATTCAGGAACATAGGAATCTGCCTTTTATGCGTGAATTGAGGTACCTGTTTGCACTTCTAGTTGGTTCAAAGAGAAAATATGTTGACCCATCAAGAGCGGTTGAAATCCTTAAAGATGCTTTTAAATCAAATGATTCCCAACAGGTAATTCCTATGTGTTTTTATTCAAGCTTATGCATATTTTCACATGGTAACCTGACAATAGGAAATAATTGAAATGGACAACAAAAATTCAAAATGTCCACAGAAAATAAACTTCTAATTGTCACAATCTTTGAGCTTTCTCTCTAATATTATGTGATCTCTAGACACTTTTATTAAAAAAAATATAATAACAATATAATTCTCGACAGCATGACTGTTTTATTCAGTGCACTTTCTCCTTGCTATTTTAGAAACTAACTTATAGTTCCACATTCTTGCTTTTAGGGTTTAGTTTAACTTCTAAGTCTGTGGTTTTTGAAAGAGCTTTATTCCTGTGATCTAACAGTACATCCAGGGCTGGTACAGTCCTAGTATACTATTTGTGTGGATATTGGTTTGGAGGGTCCTAATATTCATATTTCAGGATTCTTGCCTAAGTCACAGTGGGTATATTTTGCTTTTCTGAGAAACACTTTGTTTCTTGAGATGCTTTATTTTTCCCACATGAGGTTATATGGCTAAGCTGTTTAATTACAACAGCATGCTGAATTTAGTGCTCGATGAAAGTAATATTAGTCGCCACTTGTGAGATACCAAAGGGTTTGAACAATGGGATTCATAAGATGCCTTTGGACTAGCATGGTATGAAAGCTGAGCCCAAGTAATAAGGATCACAGGGCAGTGTAATGGCTGAGGAACACCAGAGCCTTAGTGTGCTTTATGAGCCACGCATGAAAAAAACAATCATGGCATAGTCTTAGACATAGTGTGATGTTTTTGGAGCTCTTGTCGGGGGGAATACTGCTATACTAATCTTATAAGGTGACACTTCATTGTGTTCTGTTACATATGTGAACATATACTAATAATTTTATACTTTTCAACAGCAAGATGTTAGTGAATTTACACACAAATTATTAGATTGGCTAGAAGATGCCTTCCAAATTAAAGCTGAAGAAGAGAGGTAAGATTTTTTTTTTTTTTTTTTCTAGTTCTGTATCCAGCTCCATTGGGTCTTTTTCAGCCATACAGTGAGAAGAGGATTTTTGGTTGTTTGCCTTGCTTTTTCTCATCAAAATGTTCAGTATACTTCTCAGAAGTAAATACTCATCGTTTGTATAAGTGGACATCTGTAAACTGTCTTTTGAACACATAATCGTTTCTAGAATGTTGCAGGAAATAGTTTTTACAAGGGTTTTGTACAGTTTAACCACTCAGGAATTGAATCAGATTTACATAAATTTTCCTAGAATGAAGCACTTCTAACACTTAATTTTCACAATATACTTATCATTGCAAATATGTGAATCATTGCTATTGTCATTAGAGGAAAGTACAAAACTTAATGAACAGTAACTGAGTAAAATAGGCAGCATTTCCATAATGAATTCAGAATATTCTGCTCATGGTTTTATGAAAGTTCATAGCTTTGTGTTTGATTTTTGCAATAATATGCTTTCATGTTTTCAGGGATGGAGAGAAACCAAAGAACCCAATGGTAGAGCTGTTTTATGGACGATTTCTAGCAGTAGGTGTACTTGAAGGTATGAATCTGAATTTACTTTGACTTCTGTGCCCGTGTCTGTTTATTGCGTGTCTAAGTACACAGGTGAATGATGTGGTTGCAGCATTCTAGCTACTTCTGCAGAAGTGCACTTGGAGAATACAGATTTGATCTGGGACAAAGGTTTGTCCTGAGAATATGAGACTGTGATGGTAAATGCAGTGAGCTGCAGTGGTCCAGAAAGACCGTTTTGATAACTTTCAGGAGCTGAGTGTATGTACTTAAGTGCAGTAGAAGTTAGGGTGAGATGCTGAGCAAAAATGCTTGCAAGAAATTATTATCAGGGCACTTTTGCCACTTGCTAATGATATACGGAAGACAGTTACTGTGTTTCATTGAGCTAGTCTCTTGCATTTTCTCTGCTTCATTTAATGCAATTTAAAATTTCAATTCTTACCTTTTCTGCTGCACAATTTCTGCTATGGATAACTCACCCTCTTAAAAGTACAGTGCGTTGAAAACCAGTCAGTGGGAACCTGTTCAAGGAGAGTGTCAGAGATAGTACTGAAGAGGAAGAGACTGTACAACAAGCTTCCCTTTATCTGATCTGCATATAGTTAGTAGGTGTGCAGAATTGCAGCATTCTCTATTTCCAGGAGGCCAGCAGTTGTGAAAGTATTTTTAACATTGGTGATTCTGTCCCACATTCCGAGAGTGAATGAATCCTGAGATGCATCTGAATGAAGCAGCTATAATCTTAAAGGTGGCTTCCAGATTGTTCCTTGGCCTGGAACTGTGTATCTAATGATTTGTTGTCAGATTTCAAAACCATTCTGCAGATTCCTTGCTACTAGCTAGTATTCTTGCTCCTTTGGGTTCAGCTACTTTCATCTCTTAGGTTCTCATCTTAACTGAGGAGATATGTAAAAATCAAACCAATGAAAAAAACCTGATGGGTGTAAGACTTGTTACTGACTTCAGGATGAAATAAATTGAAATTGTAGATTGAAATCACTTGTCACCCTTATTTCTCCTATGTTTGAGCTTACATCTTTATACACTGTTACCAAATTATGGTCTTGTTTTCAGGACAGAAATCATGAATGTTCTCTTTTGTTGTTTATTTTTGTAAAATATACTTATACAAAGGGCTGTTTCATACCAGCAATTCCACTGACTTTGCTGATACAATGTAGGGTTGTATTACTGAGCCTCTATTTGCAGGAGGAGGACTTTGATTTATATGTGTAAAGCTTCCCATACGTCTGTGATGCCAAGTCATTTTTTGTTTTGCTTGTTAGCAATAGATGCAAAAACAATATAAAAAATGGGCTGAAGAGGAAAATACAGTAATTCTCAATGTTACATTCAACTTTTTTGAGTAACTTGTTTTCATACATATAATTGAATTCATCAATAAGAAAATGTAGGTATTGTTCAGTAGACTAGGTGAGGTGACCTAGGATTGTTAGGGTTTTTTTAAAGGCAAATGTTTGTTCCCAAAACCTTAACTGTTTAATTTCTTATGTGAAGGTAAAAAATTTGAAAACACAGAAATGTTTGGCCAGTATCCACTCCAGGTTAATGGCTTTAAAGATCTGCACGAGTGCCTAGAAGCTGCAATGATCGAAGGGGAAATTGAATCTCTCCATTCAGAAAACTCTGCAAAGTCTGGTCAGGAGGTGAGTTAAGTGCTCCTGTGGGCTTCTTTCATGTGTTGTACTGCTCTTTATTTTTCACTGGGATTCATGGCTGTGTTTTATGTGATCTGCTGCTGCTCAGGTTCTGATGTCTGGCATAATTGGATTGTTAATTTGGGGGGTTTGTATCGCTCTTGGAATATCTAGAGTACCAACGTTTGGTATTTTTCATAAGATACAAAGTTCCTTCTTGTTAAAACCTGGCACAAGTAAGTGCTTACAGTGATTTGGCACAGGCTGGTTCCCACCTGTTGCTGCTATTTGATCTGTGGAGAGGTCATGGGTATAAAGTCCTGTGGTAGCTGACCACTGCTCTGACTGACTTGCCACCCTGTGCCATACTGTAAACAGCAACCGTGATCTGTGCGTTTGACTTACTTCAAAGCATTGTTGTTGTCCCTCTGTGCCTCTGTCTTGTAATTCCTCGGCACCCCAGCCTTCTTCCCTTCTCTCATTTTTACTGATGTTTCCCAGCATCCTCCTCTTTGCCCCCTATGGTGGGCAATTCTCCTCCTCTTTGCTCGCAGTGGTGGACAGATGATACTTGCTCCATGGGCTGCTGTTCCCCTCAGGAGAGCTCTTGCTAAAGCAGGAGGCTGCCAAGTGCAAGAGCGTGCTGGAAGCATGGATGGAGGGATTCAGATGGAGCCTCACTAAGAAGTAGGGTATGCAGTGTATGGTGTTGGGATGAGGTGACAAATGAGATTTCTTGTGCAGAAGTCCCAGGTTAGGGAAAAGAGGTAGTTGGACCGATGGCGGTTGTAGAACTAGGAGGACATGCTCTGAAATGTCCCCTCTTATTGCTGGCATGCACATATATGCCCGGCATTTTTCTCTGGCAGAGCACTCTCTAATAACCTGGTTATTGATATGGTAATACAGGAATCCCCATTGCCAAAGAAGGCTGACCTACTTTCTCTGTACACAGTTGTTCCATGTTTCACCACAGTTATTTTAATGACGTGAAATCTTAGGAGGTTTTTGCTACTTAAGAAGTTTAGGTATAGTTTCTTCCTTGATGTCAATCTTTTGCAGTAATGAAATTTTGCTTCCTTTAATCGTATCAACGTACACACAGGGTTTAATTACTAAGCCTAGTGACGCACACTGAAATCATCCTTCAGTCTGAAGTTGTATTTCTAATTTTGTGTTATTAACAAAAGTTTTATAGCATCCCTTTTGCAGTCCCTTTTTCTGGTCAGCTGTTGTTGGTCAAATACTGATCAAATCAGATGTTAACAAGCATTTTCAAATGTATTTGCACATCTTGCTGGATGTGTTCTTCTTTCACAGGATGTTTAACTTTTTTTTTTATCCTAGCACTTGTAGAAATGTCTTCTTGTGATGAGCATGTTTCCTGAGATATAACTGGAAGAAAAAAAAAAATCTTATAAATATCTTGGTACAATCTGAAGTTCAATTTCTTTATGCAAGGTGAAATCTTGTACATGCCTATTACGAGGTCACGATTGTTCATCTTATAGGCTGAAAGTTGTCTTTCAGTTAAAACCTGTGTGCTTTCGTGCATAAAATGTCAGTTCAGTTATAAATGCTTGACTAGAAATGTCAGACTTGGGGATTTTTTTTGTTGTTGTTTTGTTTTTGAGGTTTTTTTTAACCTAGAATGTGAGGAAAGTATGGGGAACAGGATAGTCACGTACATGTGAAACTCAGAGTTTTAATCAGCTTGGCTTCTTAGTGTGTGGAAATGGAAGTGAAATAGTCACATGAGAGATTGACAACAGTAGCAAAACAAGAAAGGTAATGTGTTAAGTCCTGGTCTAGGAAAACATTACTGCGTTATTATCAGGGCCAAGTAAATCGGTTGAATTTTCCTGAACTGAAGTAATTTATTTATAGTGGCTGCTGCTGTTAGTAGTGATGTTTAAACATAATGCCTCAAAGATGTTAACAGTGCATTGGAAGGTTTGGAAGTACTAAAGGAAGCTGAATTTCTTGTAGTTTTAATGAAGACTGTCTCTGCTGAACAAAGACTTTAAGTGGTATATTTCTGAACTGGTAGATATCAAAGCTTAAAGAGAACGATATTAACATGGTACTCGCATGTGTTGAAAGACCCATTTTATCCTGAAACTAACATTCTAATTTTTTTCCTTGTTCCCATCATTGCCTCTAATGGGGTATTTAGCATGTTGTTAATTATTATTATTACTGTCACAATGCGTAAAAGCCTCAGCCATGGAGTAGGGTGTCAGCAAGTGAGCTAACATATGAACAGGAAAAAAAAAAACATTCCCTGTCTCAAGGAACTTAAATCCAAATTCAAGAGAAGATGGAGGTCAATATGCATACTTGGAGTTAAAAGTGTGGGGGAAATGATATAACATTTGTCAACATGATGGTTGATGAACTTCAGCACATCAGAAGCTTAGTCATCGTTAAGTGGTTTGGGGGCCTTGCAATAAAAGGGTTTTAGGGGGAAGGGTTGTGGTGCGGCTTTGCTGACTTCAGCATTGAAGTTTACTGCTGTGTGAAGTTGCTGCAAGAGAGAGGCCCTGATTATCTCCTTTAAAACTGAGAAGTTGTTTACTGGAGGTTGATATAGGCAAGAAAAGGGAAGGCAGCTCATTTTACGTGTAAACACATGAGAGTTCATTGCTGAAGGCAATGAACTGGGAAAATTCAGCAACATCCTGGAAATCTGTTAGTGTGACAAGGCTGCACATGCTAAGGCCAGGCAAGGGGAGAGGAGAGGAAACATTGCACTGAGGTGTGTAGCGATGAGAAAGTAGACCCGAATTTTAGCCATGAGCACAGGAAGAAAAGGCTGTCTTGGAGGTATTGCATGAAAAGACTGTTCAAGACATTTGGCTGGATAGGAGAACTTGAAGCAAGCCCCGAGTCAAATGCCATGTCTGGGTTGTTGGCATTGACGTCAGAAATGTGTGGCAACGGTGTCTGCAGCAATCAGGGAAGCTTGAGTTGATGGTTAGACATCCAAAACACATTAAATGGATACACCGTTTTTTTTATGTTATAGAGTGGGGAGAAAAAAGGAACTCTAATGCTGGAATTGGAACTGAATTTGTCTTGTATTTGAGAAACAAAGTATGTAAGGAAAGAAATGAGGACTAAGGATAGACCTCTACTGAATACTCAAAGAAAACCGGAATAAGGTGATGTTAACATGGGTTGGTCCATGGCCAGATTAGTAGTGATTAGACACATGAGCAGAAACTTCAGAAGCGGTTGTTAGTATGGAGGAGCTTTAAGAAAAAGTAGCAGATTTACAGTGCTGAGAGAGCTTGTCTGACCCAGCCCATAGTACTCGCTGATCCTGCTTCAGAGGAGGTCGTTAGAAACTTGGAGTGATACTAGGTGAATGAGAGGGTCAGAAACTTGAGTCTGAGGGAGCTAGCTGGAAGAACACTTGATACAGTATAAAACCTCTTTTCAGTGGCCTTTGAGAGTTAAAGGAGAACGGAACAGTTGGCAAGGCAGGTAGGTTCAAGCATAGGCTGCTTTTAGTACGAGTGAGACAACTGTGAAAGGAAGGAGCCTTCCTGCCTACTCTGCCTTAATGCAGATAGCGATAGATGAGTTGAAAAGCTCTGGTGCAGCATGGGTGACAGTGGTCTGTGTTTATAGTGAAGGTGAAAGATGTGAACTTTGGAAAGCTTATGCTGATCCACCCTCTAAAACCAGTTTCTCCCATAGCTGTCAGTCTGCTGGTATTGTAACATTATTACTAAAGTTCTGCTATTGGAAGGCATTCATTGTGGGGTTTTCTGTTTTTCTTTTGTTCAGCACTGGTTCACTGAGCTTCCTCCTGTCTTAACTTTTGAGCTATCAAGATTTGAGTTTAATCAGGCTTTGGGGAGACCAGAGAAGATACACAACAAATTAGAGTTTCCTCCAATTTTGTATCTGGACAGGTACAGTATAATATTATCAACGAAGTCCTAGTATGAATATGAATTAAATCTCATGAGTTTGGTAAAGTTGCTGGTGCACCTTGTACTCACGTAAATCACAGTAGATTTCTGTTCTAGCTGGACAAGTTATAATTTTCATGGGTTTCATCTGTTTCAGAAAATACACATAGATAACAATTTAAGACCTACTGCTACTTTGTGCCAAAACCTGCTTATATGTCAGTCTTTAATTTATTGCTAGGTAGTTGTGTGCACAGGCAAAATACTCTGAAAAATCACAGTGTTTATGAGTCCATTTGGGAAAGAGGGTGAGTAGTCAGATATTTCATGGTGTTCCAGATAGACTGCATGGATTGAAGAGGACTCTCAACATCAGTGCATACTGTTCATGTGTAGAAGTGAAATACTTGGCTTTCAGATAGATGATGAATGTTACTTGTGAGCCTAAACAATGAAACGGGAGTATTGCTACATGGTTGCTACCTAAACCACTTAATTTAGAGGCTTTCTAGTATGCGTTTATATACTTTTATAGAACACATCAATGGTATGAACAGAGCTTTTGTCACTGGGGATAATGTGTCAAACTTTTCTGAAAGTTGTGGAAGGGGAGGCTTGATGGGGTTACTGTTTTCTTCTCAGTTCTGTTCTACTGCTTAACACGTTGTAGGTAAAATAAGGTTCTAAAGAGGGTTAGTTTTTATTAATACTAAACAGCATGGCTGATGGGTACAGACCTCAGTTTCAGTGTTGGAATATGATGGGCTGACACCTCTCTAATTTTCATGTTTTACAGGTATATGCACAAAAACAGAGAAATAACAAGAATTAAACGGGATGAAATCAAGAGACTCAAAGAGTACCTCACGGTTTTACAGCAGAGATTAGAACGGTACTATAAATAACTGTTCCCAGTGTAAATGCAAATAATATTATGGGCTACATAGAATAACTCCTTTCAACTGTGCACTTTGTGTAGTTATTTGCTCTAGATTTCCCTTCTGTATCTCTTCTCTTTTACCATTTTCCTTGGAAACTGGGCATAAGCACGGTAGTGCTGGTGCATGAAACATGCTAGGAAAGGCTTGCTTTATTTAATTGCAGTCAACCAGAAAAAAATCCCCCCCCCCTTTTTTTTTTTCCTTTTTTTTTTTTTTTGTATATGTGAGTCATGGCATTAATACGTTTTGTGGTTAACAGATATTTAAGCTATGGTTCTGGTCCTAAACGATTCCCCTTGGTAGATGTCCTGCAGTATGCCTTGGAGTTCGCCTCCAGCAAGCCGGTGTGCACGTCTCCCGTCGATGACCTGGGTGCTAGTGCCCCTGCCAGTGGCACACTGCCAGCCCAGACCTCACCCAGGTAAGGGCTGCCTCCCACTCTCCCAAGGTGAGAGGCCAGTCTTCCCCAGTAGGAAGTTTAACGGCTTCGTTTACCAGATTAATACAACTGGGCATCTTTGAAGGGGTATAGCATAAAGTCTCTGCTGTCTTCCTAGAAGTATTTTTCAGCACAACAGACTTAAATAAATAAACCAAAATGTTAATAATCTGGGGTTGTCTTATGCGCTTATAAAATTGTCTTTAGGTGGAAAATTACCATTTTCAAACAAAGCACAATTCCACCTGCAGTTCCACATAGACACAATATCTGGTGGGATCACTGCTTCTGGAGTGTATTGTTTAAGAACCTGAATTTGGGCAGCACCATCCCTGGAAGTGTTCAAGGCCAGGTTGGATGAGGCTTTGAGCAACCTGGGCTAGTGGAAAGTGTCCCTGCCCATGGCAGGGGGGTTGGAACTAGATGATCTTTAAGGTCCATTCCAACCTAAACCATTCTATGATTCTATGTAAGTGCTGCATAGCTTCAAGGTTCCTGGTGTACAATTTATCTGTTAATTTTTGCCTGGGAATTAGGCTCCTTTTCTGCTTTGCAGCTTACACTTATCACCGAGTTTGTCAGGAACCTAACAGTCTGACTTTTAAATACAGAATAGCCAAAGTGTCAGGGACATAAAGGTCCAATAATGTTTTCTCTTTATTGAAGCTAGTAACTATGTAACAGTTAATAGAGTATAACTTAGGCTAGGACTTGGCTAGGTAGACACTAACAGCTTATAACAGAGCATTTTTTTATATTGTATTCGGAGAGTAGGGTTCTAGGTTCTGGGCCAGTCAAGATGGATAACTTTGTACTTCAAAGAAGTGAAGTAAATGACTCTAAAAAGCCTTTAAAAGATTTCAGATGTCTTACTGATATAATGTCATCTTACTGATGATTGATAAGACAAACTTTTAAAAGCTACCATTGCTTGCATGAAATACAATATCAAAAGTAATATAATTTGTTCAAAATCCTATATAGGAAGTTTGTTCTGTCAAAATGTAAGCGTTATGACTTTGTTTTGTCAATCTGTAGAAACAAAACAGCATGTTGTGTCAAATGACATGGTCAGCTCTTACTGTTCTCAGAACTTTCTAAACTACTGAAGAAGCCCCGTTCCCCAGGCTGTTTCATGATGCCATGCACAAAGTAAAGTCAGAGGCTTGCTAGAAAGACCTTCGGATTCCTGTTATGCATATGATTACATATAGGTGGTCTTGTTGATGGGAAAAGAAAAATCTGTAACACATTTTAATATTTAATATTCTGCTGCTCTTATATAGTTCTCCTAAGTTAGCTGCTTTGCTGTTTGAGTAACAAGACATGCTTGGAACAAGTTTAGATGGTTTGATGTTAAATTTCCAGTGTACCATAAATAGCAGTGATCCCTTCATTGTTGCTGTTCAGTTAACATAAGTTCTAGGTAGGCAATCGGATAAAGAAAGTCTACTAGGTGTAAGACATGTGAAGAACTTATTAACCAGAGAATTTGTATGTATTGGATTTTATGGTCAATAGGGCATAAGAGAAGCTACTGTGATTTTTCTCTCTGCAGTTTGGCAGTAAATGTTTCAAACCACAGCGATAACTTGTATCACGTTATTTGAAAGTGTTGAATAGCATTTTGAGTAAAGCAAACTGTGGCTTGACAGATCCAATTCAGATTCTGTTGGTTTTGGTAATGGCAACCAGAGTTGTTATTGTGCTAATTTGTAGTACACCGCAAAGTTTTCAGAATTTACGTAGTAATTCCATATTGATACTGTAGGTGTCTTTCCTGGATTGCATTGTAGGAAATTATTACCTTTAAAATTTCTGTTTTCAGATGAAAAGCTTATTTTTCTGGTATAGCTTTTACTTTGTATGCGTGATGATTCAATTTTTGTATTTCATGTTTCGAATGAATGCAGCACAATAGAGCAGCAGGGACCTTCATCTTCAGATGTTCCAAGCACATCTCCTGTACAAAGATCAGTAATACATAAACCATTCACACAATCACGAATTCCTCCTGATCTGCCGATGCATCCAGCACCAAGGCACATCACCGAGGAAGAGCTGTCTGTCCTAGAAGGCTGTTTACATCGCTGGAGGACTGAAGTAGAGAACGACACTAGAGGTAATGCCATAAGCTGGGAAAAGCATTTGCCCTTGGAAAGGTTTTCTGGAGGTGGGGGAAAAGGCCTTAATGTCTGCGTGCATGCAGAGTTGCTTGTTTCATACTTCCAAACTTATCTCTACCACAGAGGAAGGGAAGTCACTTAGAGATTGTAGTAGACCAGAGGTATATAAACTGAAGATGCAAACTGGGCATTGAGCGTGGCATACATGGATGTTTCAATGCAGGTTTCATGTACCTGGTGTTGGGGGGAGTCGAGTGAAACAGAGGTGGGATCCACACCAAAGAACGTCTCTGCAGATGTGCTCCAGCTGTCAGTGTGATAGTGGCTGCTCTGTGGGGGAGTTAGGGTAGAGCAGCCCCTTCTATGAGGGAAAATTCAGCAAATTTCTGAGCAAAGGCTTTTTGGAGTGGGTAGAGCTTACAGTCTGTTCTGTTGCTCCGAGGGAAACAAGGGAAGCAGTTGTTCCAGCAGGGGTGGTCTTGGTTGAGCTCTAGGAAATGAGCAGTGGCATGTCACGAATCCCTCTCTCTGCTTTATCATCTGAGAAGGTTTAGTATTTGGCATGTAGGTAGATGAACAGATGCACCAAATGTGAAATGTACCCTTGTTTGAGCCTTTAATGAGAAAAAATAAAGATGTAGCCATGTGCAATTATGCAGCCTCATGGAAGAGAGCTTCTTTTTTTTATTTTTCTTTTAGACTTACAAGAAAGTATATCTAGAATACATCGGACAATTGAAATGATGTACTCTGACAAAACAATGGTCCAAGTAAGTACAATTTCTGCATGAGATAATTCAAAATTGATCCTTTTTGTCACTTCAATGGAAGTTCTTAGATGTTTGAAAATAAAGCAAGTATACAACAATTACATATAATGGTTTGAGAAATTTCATTGGAAAGTCTTAACGGGTTTTGCAAACCTTTTAATTATGCGTCAGATGAAGGACTGTTACAATATTTTTACAGGTGACATAAGACAGGTATATCATACGACACACTTAAGTTTAAGCAACTGCGTGATGAAAAGCCCAAATATGTTCTCTCTCTGATCTGCTTTTTTGAATTTAATGCAGAACTTCAGGTTTTATATAACAATAAATTTTTCTAACCCTGATTTGACCATATTGCTAGGTAGCTTTATGGCTTTAAGGTGGCAAAGTATCAGACACAAGAAACTATTATTTTTATTACTTCAATGCTTATTGCCATTGTGTATTGCAACTTCCATACTAATACTAAAGAATTCAAGGCTCCTGATTTTAATTTGTAGTTAATAATGATGGTGGGGTTTTTTGTTGTTTTGTTTTTGTTGAGCTTTTTAAAGCTCTGTCTAGATTTAGTTTCAGTCACAACCTTGACTATTAGTATAAGCTGCCTTTTAGGGAGATTCTCATGATCTGTAATCTGAACAGCATTTTTAGAATGCTTTACTATGGAGTCATGGCTTCTCTGGTATTTGTTATGTTCACATACTTATGTTTGCTCACTTTGACGGGTTTTAAGGTTAAGGATTACTTCCTCTGTTACTTTCTGTTAGGAAAAGAACTATTTTCCTTCCAAGTAAGATCTGTTCAGCTTATAGTTTTCCTTGAGGTATGTTTTCATTTTGTACATGGCTTGTAATAGTTCCTGGCAGCTGAACTCTGATGTTAAGGATTTCAGGCAGCCTTGCCTAGATGGCTTGCTTTAAGCTTGTACTGGTAGGCTTTTTTTTCCTTAATACTTGTGTTATAACAGGAAGGCTACAGGCTACGTGTCATCTAACAGTAAAATGAAGTAATTTGGCGATCTTGCATCCAAATAGCTTACCTTTTGTTGGCTTATGTATTATTGGAGGAAATACTTCTGGGTGGCGAAGATATTAGTCAGCAATCATTACAATGGAAAAAGGACATTACTTAGTAAAACACTTTGTTCTAGTACAGATTTGCATAATGTAGACTAGATTTTTTTTGTTTTGTTTTGTTCTGAAACAGAATTCTAGAACCGGAGGAGGATGAAGATGGTATATAGATTTGTAGAGGGGGTTCCTGTGCCATGCCTGAATGGAATGTGTGTTAAGTGATTGTTAGGGAACAACTACTGAACCCAGCTGAAATCACAGGCTGGAAGCAAAGGCTGCCCTTCTGCAGCTCAGCTAGTTTTGGTCCTGTGGGTGTTTTGGCACAGTGGGAAGGAGGCAGGTGCATATAGCTGTCTACTTTTCCCCTGCCTATGTCTGCATCTGGGTGATTGGATAGCCTCATTCTCTGGGAGCAGTTTCACAGTATTGGTCTTTTCCTCTGAATGATGCCATTGTAGGACTGTAAGCTTTTCTTCAGAGAGTTGGTAAAGGTCTGGGCACATAAAACTAGATATTATTTTTAAGGAAAATGTACTATATTTGCAGATGCTTCCTAGTCTTCATATGAACTATTTAAGAAGTTGTTAATCTAATTCTTGTGTCTGCTCTGATTCTAAGGAAACTACAGTTGTCCATAAAACCCTTGTCAAATTGTCACATGAAATATATTCCTGAATTTATTATTTCATCTCATCCTCCTGAATGGATTTCATCAGCTGCTTATTTGAGTATTTCCCTCCCTGTGTGAATTTGCTGTGAGGAAATGAGACACACCATCTTTGATATATCAGCTTTAATATGTCTGTTCTGTAGCTACATGTCACGAGGGTGGTGAAGCTCCATTTCTGTTTCAGTAGTAAGTGTAAGCTAAGCAGCTTAATGCCAATTATTTGCTTGTTGTGTTGCCCTATACCATTAATTGCAGTTGATATAATGGCTTATTGCAAGAGACGCCTGTTGACAGCGAACTTGCCTGTCCTCCAGTCACAAACCTCTGTGGGGAACTTTCCTGGAAACTCAGTATGGATGACTGACTACCAGTCCTCCAGAGCTGGAGCAAAGGGTAGGGACCCTCGAGCTGGTCCAGTTAGCATAGTCTTAAGTAAAATGATTTAAATCCAGCTGAGATTTTAATGCCCTGTTTTAGGGTGAGGAAATTTTATTGTCAAAGTCTAAAGAGACATCACTTATCTTTTTTTTTTTTTTTTTTTAAATCAGGATTTGCATATATTTATGTGCATTTGCATGGACTTGCAATCATTTTAAGAAGGCTTTCACACTGGTTTGATAACAGATGTTAAAAACCCCAGACCATTCAGATTTAAGGACTTGCAAGGATTTCTGCTGTGTATACGTGTGTTTGGGAGACTTACAGTACAGTTTGTTCTCTGGGATGACAGTCTGTTTGATTCCAGCTGCTGTGCAGTCAGCCAGCTTTACAGTTCAAGGGGGGGTTTGCAAAATCTCCAGCACTTGCATGTAACCTGGAAGAGAATGATCAGGTTAAAAATAACTTCAGGACATAAGTCATAGTTATGTATGTATTTATGGTTACTAATTATTGTTGTGTTCAAATTACATTTGCAACAGATACTTAGTACACCTTACGTTAAATAGACCATTTATCTACAGTCCAGACTGTGACACCAGTAAAAGATGGTTTCAGTTCTTTCATCCTAGCTAAGCTGCTGTCATTCAGGCATACTGTGCATAGCAGGGAAGATCAGTTTTCCCTTTTATGTTGCATGTGCTGTTTCAGCGGGTGAAACAAGCCAATCATTAAGATGCTTTTAAAAAACTTATAAATAAGGAAGCACTCATTCTGCTTCTCTTTCCTTCAGATTTCCAATTATTTACATAGAAATTAAGTTTACCATTCTTCTTACTTGTCGGTGAACACATGTAACCTGGGATACTTTTTATATTGATCCTAAAAACTGGTATCTTCCTTCTCTGCCTTAGAAGGAGGAGAGGACATCTTCATGTGTTCCATCCTTCTCTTAGCAATGCTTTTGCTGATACATTTAAAATACTGGAAAAAGTTGTGTTCCTATTCTACTGTGAGGATTTTACAAGATTTTTTTTAAGGAAGTATTCAACTCCCACATATTCCTTTAAATAAACTCTTTTACTGGCACATAGAAAGCACAGAGTTTATTACATTGAATTTGCGTATGCCTTTCCAGACTTCAGGACAAGTTTACCAGGTCAGAACTGGAGCAAGGGAATACTCAATACTCAAGGCTGACGCATTTGAGGGGTTGTTTTGTAGATCCAATGAAAGTAGGCATATTAAGGAATTAAGAAAAGGGGATACTGGCAGTAAAGGCAGCAGAGTAGACATTTGTGCTGTAGACTCACTAATGTTTTTAAGATGTCTTGTAACTGGTAGGGGTAAGTAAAATAGTTCAAAGTCATTTTTCTAGTTTCTAGTTTTACCTTTCTATTTTTCCCCTGTGTCGTGTTTTGATCCTGCTTAACTTTAATTTTGTTACTTCTATTTAATGTAGCTATTATTGCTGGCAGGTAGTAGGACCTAAATGCTGGCAAGGAGAGTTTGACATTTTGCATTACTTGTTTTTGGTGGTTTTCTTTTTCTTTAAGGTTCCTTATAGGTTGCATGCTGTACTAGTTCATGAAGGTCAAGCTAATGCAGGACACTACTGGGCATATATTTATGACCACCACCAGAACAGATGGATGAAATACAATGATATTTCTGTGACAAAATCAACTTGGGAAGAGTTGGAACGGGACTCTTTTGGTGGTTACAGGAATGCCAGTGCATATTGTTTAATGTATATCAATGATAAGGAACAATACTTGATACAAGGTAATGTTATGGATATGTTTTCTGCATGATATAGAATAGCAGAATATATTGATAAAGAGAGCTTCTTTCAGATGGATTTCCAGATTTTTTAAATTATTTTAATAATTATTGGAAGTTCTATTTGTGCTCATAACCATTAGGTTGTTTTTGTGGGTGGAACAATTGCTCTTCAAGTTTTAGATTAATAAAGAATGCCATTGTTTCAGCTTTATTAACAGAGCAAAATAAACTAAGTTTGCTAAATTGTAAACATTTTAGCCAGGTGATCACCTGTTCAGAATTTTGGACATATCTCACTGAAGATTAGAACAGAAATATGAAAATAAAGAAATTGACATTAAAATCCCTGTGTAGCTTTTTTTCGTAAGCTTCAGAAGTTTACTGGAGCATGGAAACTTGAAGTTTTATGCAGTATATTGAAATGTGAATAACTTAGCCCTACCAACCACACATTAAACCAAACTAATACATGTGTTGGGAAAATTTTTTTCAAGTCCTGTGGTAGTATGTAACTATCAGGCTTTTTCCAAAGCGTTTGGAGAGAGGGCAGATATCCCTTAGCACAAGTGTTGTGGGGCCTGATAATGGTGGCTGGGGAGCTGACTAATTGGCCGGGGATTCAGTAACAAGTGGTGGAAAATTTTCATGTTCCTGTCTTTTTATAGGGCAGAAAGCTAGAGTGTGCATTTGTTCAGGTTTTAAATAAGAACCAGAATTAACCTTGACATTTCTAGATTGCCAGATTTCTAGTGGACTTCCAACCACAGGGTTTATGGGCCCTGTTGGGTGGCTGTGCCACTCTAAGCCTGAGGCCTGCTTGCTGGGGGACAATTACAGCTGACTGATTTCCCAGGATCTAGGATACTCTTGCAGAGACCATTAGAATCATAGAATCATCTAGGTTAGAAGGGACCTTTAAGATCATAGAGTCCAACCATTAACCTGGCACTGCCAAAAACACCACTAAACCACGTCCCTAAGCACCACATCTATACGACTTTTAAATACCTCCATGGATGGTGATTCAACCACTTCCCTGGGCAGCCTGTTCTGATGCTTGATAACACTTTCAGTGAAGAAATTTTTCCTAATATCCAATCTAAACTTCCCCTGGTGCAAACTGAGGCCATTTCCTCTTGTCCTTGCGAGAAGAGACCGACCTCCACCTCACTACAAGCTCCTTTAAGGCAGTTGCAGAGAGTGATAAGGTCTCCCCTCCCTCAGCCTCCTTTTCGTCAGGCTAAATAACCCCAGTTCCCTCAGCCACTTCTTGTAAGACTTTTGCTCTAGATTCTTCACCAGCTTTGTTGCCCTTCTCTGGACACTCTCAAGCACCTCAGTGTCTTTCTTGTAGTGAGGGGCCCAAAACTGAACACAGTACTCAAGGTGCGGCCTCACCAGTGCCGAGTACAAGGGGACGATCACTTCCCTCATCCTGCCGGCCACACTATTCCTGATATAGGCCAGGATGCTGTTTGCCTTCTTGTCCACCTGGGCACACTGCTGGCTCATATTCAGCTGGCTGTTGACCAGCACCCCCAGGTACTTTTCCATCAGGCAGTTTTCCAGCCACACTTCCCCAAGCCTGTAGTGCTGCATGGGGTTGTTGTGACCCAGCACTTGGCCTTGTTGAATGTTATACCACTGGCCTCAGCCCATCAATCCAGCCTGTCCAGATCCCTCTGTACAGCCTTCCTACTCTCAAGAAGATCAAGACTCCCACTCAACTAGGTGTCATCTGCAAACTTACTGAGGGTGTACTCGGTCCCCATGTACAGGTTGTTGATAAAGATATTAAAGAGAACAGGCCCCAGTACTGAGCCCTGGGGTGCGCCACTTGTGACCAGCCGCCAACTGGATTTAACTCCATTCACCACAACTCTTTGGGCCCGGCCATCCAGCCAGTTTGTTACCTAGCGAAGCATATGCCCATCCAAGCCATGAGCAGCCAGTTTCTCCAGCAGAATGATGTGGGGAATGGTCAAAGGCTTTACTGAAGTCTAGATAGACAACATCCACAGCCTTTCCCTCATGCACTAAGTGGGTCACCTTATCATCAAAGGACATCAGGTTTTTCAACCATGACCTACCTTTCACGAACCCATGCTGACTGGGCCTGATCACCTGGTTGTCCTGCATGTGCAGCGTGACAACCTTCCCAGGCATTGAGGTCAGACTGACAGGCCTATAGTTCCCCGGATCCTCCTTCCGGCCCTTCTTTTAGACAAGCATCACATTTGCTAACTTGCATTCAACTGGGACCTTCCCGGTTAGCCAACGCTGCTGGTAAATGATGGAATGTGACTTGGTAAGCACTTCTGCCAGCTCCCTCAGTACCCTTGGGTGGATCCTATCCAGCCCCATAGACATGTATACATCTAAGTGCTGTAGCAGGTCACTCACCATTTCCCCTTGGATTATGGGGGCTTCATTCTGCTCCTTGTCTTCTAGCTCAGGGGGCTGGGAGCATTCTTGAAGCAAAAAAAAAAAGGTTACCTCATGTAGCTGGTGTCCTTATCAGTTGACTTTCCAAATCTCTGTAGGACCAATCTCCTTTCCCTTTTCTGCTGGGAAGTGGAGTTGTGTCCGGTTCCATTTGTCAGTAACACAAGCTATGGTGGGGTTTTTGTGACTTTTTTTTCTGAATGTTGACAATCATAGGGTCCTCATAGCCCCAAAGGCTCATCTTTCAAAATGGCAATGTTCTGATGGTGCCCAAGAACATATAATCCAAATATCCCAAGAGCAGTAGCTATATGTCTCAGTAGCAGAGGAGTCCCCAACACATAATAAAACCAGTTAAAAGTAATATAGTTTTAGAGTTTTGCTGCTGACCTGTATGTTTCCAGTAATTCACTTCAAGAAATTTGTTAAACATACTTTCTTTTCCCCTATTCTTTCTTTTTCTGAAATTTATATTTCATGTTACCCCAGAGGAGTTTAACAAAGAAACGGGGCAGACCCTTGTTGGAATGGACACGCTACCTTCTGATCTAAGGGATTACGTCAAGGAAGACAATAAACGTTTTGAAAAAGAACTCGAAGAATGGGATGCAGAACTAGCTCAGAAAGCACAGCAGGAGAAGTTGTTATCTCAGATACCCAGGGCACCAGCACCCTCACCTGCTCCAGGTTAGCTGCTTCTACCTGTTTGTAAAAGGAGTAGAACCAAAAATCACTGGGTTTTGTATATATTGTCTTGCAGCTTGAGAAAGGAAGAAAAAGTTAATATGTGTAATCTTGAACTAGAACTATTTACTTGTCCAAGGTAACTGCACTTGAAGTTTAGTCTGTAGGGTTTTTTTTTTCATTTTATTTTTTATTTAAAGAAAAAAAAAGATTTGTTTGGTCTTCTGCCTTTTCCTTCACAGTTGTGCTTAGGTTTTACTAAATAAATTATTTTTTTTTCTGTAGAAACTTTGGCCTTTCAAGACAGGTAATTAACAGGTCTCACCAGTCTGTTTGGAGAGTTTATTAGTCCATAAGTGATACATATTCTTCTATTCAGAGTGTTTGAATAGAAAACCTACCTTCTCATTTTGAATTAGGACAGAATTTAGATCGGAAGAGAAGAGTAATTTATTTGGTGTGATGTATTGAATATAGTTGGCAATGGTAGGGCCCACTTAAGAAATTATTATGTGAAAATGAGGGTGTTTAAAACTGTGGAAAAGGCTCTGAACAGCAACAGTGAGGCCAATGCTGTTAGGAGCCTAGCTAATAAAGACCACTGGCAATCTGACTATAAAGCATATCACTGCTTTGACACAGAAAAAACTGAGGTTTTAGGTTACGTCCACCTTTTGCTCCATTGCAGGAGGCTGCGTGTACATTATGTGAAAGATGACAAGATGGATATGCGTAGTGAGACTGCTGTCCAGATGTTTTCATTGTTGTATTTTGAGTCATTAAGACTGAGCATGTATTTCTTATAACTATCTATGACTACAAACTGAATGTAAAAAGTGCAGTGATTTAATGACATTTCTCTTTTGCAAACTCTCTGGAGAGTGACTTCATCTTCTATATGTTTTGACTTCACAAACACTTTGAAACTGGTTGTAGTTCTTTTGTTAGTAATGGAAAGTGCTAAATGAATATTTTATTTGACTGCCAATATTTGCTTTCATCATGTAAGGAATATAATTCACCATTGCTGATCAATTTTACTGCTCCCAAGCGGGGGAAACTTTGAGATTTCCCTTGAATCAGAAGAATATAATGCATTGATTATTTTGTGAAGTAAAAATACATCTGGCACTCAAGTGGCTGTAGATCATTCCATACATTGGATCTGTATCCCACAGAAAGTCCAAGTAGAAACTCATCTTTGTTCTCAGTCATCTGCTGTATGATTGATGAACGCCCTTCACTCAAAAGCCTTAATGAGTCTGTAGACAGGACGGGTCTGTTGTTCCTAATATAAAATCATGGGTCCGTTTATATAAAAGTATTCAAAATGACTTGAGAGACAGGCTGGTGTAAAGTTGTGTTCCTGAATGGTGTGACCTAACCTGTATTTTCTGTGTGGATTACTTTATCTATGAGACAGTCATCCAAATAAAACTAACCAATTCAAAATTCATGCTTATGCTAACACAAAAAATTATTATTATTTTATTTCTGTTACTAAGTTCAAGCAGGAGAACCAGAATATTTAGAGCAGCCATCAAGAACTGATCTTTCAAAGCACTTAAAAGAAGATTCTGTACAAGCAATCAATAAAGCTTTAGCTGAACAAGAAGATAGAGGTCCAGAAGCTATAATGGATACGGTGAGGATATTTTGAAGCTTGAAGTACTAATTTTGCTTTTATTTTGAAAGTGAAAATGATATAATAGCTGATAAAAGGGTGTGTGTGTGGAAACTTTGAACTGAAAGTTGCTATTTCCTCAGGGACTGTCCAACACTAAAGTCCGTCCAGAAAGAGTGTATTACAGTAATGGGTGTAGTAGAAGAAAATTGCTACGATAGGTGTCCTCTATGTGACTGAAGTACTTGTCAAGAGTACAGCATATTGTTCAAATGAAAATCATGTGTTTGTGTTCACCATCTTTTAAAAATGTTAGATGGTTCCATTTGTTTTTGAGGAGTAAACATCGACATTCCATGTAAAAGACTTGAAAAATACTGCTTTAAGCATTCATGTTTTTATCTGAGAAAGATAACATTATAGCTGAGTTCCTTTGAAAGACCTATGGAAGTTAAAGTAGTGTTCAAAAATAAGTTTTTTTCCAGCAGTATTCTGTAGCTTTAATACAAATTCAGAACTTGATGAAAATTATATTCTGTGGTTCATCAGATGCATATATTAACTTAAAATGGTTATAAGAATTAGTATTGGGTGATTCTGTTTTCACTTCATACAACAAATACTAAGAGGAATTGGAACTTCATGAATTTTTAATGAACTAATATTTAACAGTTTGTTCTTTCAGCAAATATTTTTTTTTACTTCTTTATAAGTATATAGATAAAAACCCAATGTATTTGCCACAAAAGCAAGTGCCTTTAAAACAATACATGCATCTGTCTTGGAACTGTATGCATAAGGTTAAAACATGAAATGTATAGCATAGCTTCCTTAAGCACCTGTAGTAACCGCTAGAGATACGGACAATTTATACCTGTGCAAAATTTGAAGCATGCTGCTTAAATTCAGGTATGAATACTCATTAAACAAAAGCAGTCTAGCCCTAGATATCTTTGGGGCCAACAGGAAAGTCCTCTTAAAGCCTTTGAAAAAGACATGACAATTTGCTGACTCTTACACCTGTTGTGTTTTCCGTCCCTCTCTCCTGTGGTGTCAGAGGAGCAGAGAAGCATGCTTTATCTGCTAAACTGAAATCAAAGCCAACGTGGAAACTAATCTAACACTTGATGAAAAGATGCTCTACCACTAATGCTTTAGGATACTGCATATCTGACTTTTTGATTTCTCAGAACACAGAAAAGCTTAGGGTGAGCCTGTTTAATATGAGTTACCTCCAACTGAAGAGGTAGCTATGAAGATATCAAACCCATGATGCTGTCCTCGTTCTAGGGTCTGTGGACATCCATCCTGCTGGGATGTGGAAGAATCTTGCAGACTTGATTCCATGGACCAAGTGTTTTAATTTGCATAGTGATCAGCCTTAGGACTTGACAAGACTGTGGTTGAGGAACTGCATGGGGAACATCATGATAGGCTTAATCAGGCAGATGCAGGCCGTCTTATTCCAATATTTTCACTGCATTGTTCTGCAACAAGGTGGATGGTTCTTTAAAAATAAAACCAAAAAACCCTAAACCATGCAAACTCTTTTATTTAGAAACAAATACATTTGAGCTGTTAGAATCTAAAGCAAATTTCTAGCTAATCTGAAGGTACTCTGTTAATGTTTAAAAGTTGCTCTCTGTATACCCAAATTTAACTTAGGCAGAATTGTGCTTCCTTCTCACTGTATCAGAACGCTTTTCAATTATTCTACTTCCATATGCATTCTGACATGCAGGCATATATTCCTTTCCTCCACTTTTTGTTTGTCCATTTTAAAAGAAGGAAAGCCAACATCAGAACATGTAACAAACAGGACTGTAGGTTAGTCACCATGTGATCATTTGTGTCCATTTTCTGCCCTTTTGTCCTTTTTTCTACCCTCTGCACAGTCTTCCTTTGTATTTATACACTGCTGGGTATAAATAGATACTGTGTGTGTTTCTGGAATCTTGGTTAAAAATGAGACTATTGTAATAGTTGCAGAACAAGTAGCATGGGACTCTGTGATTGCTTAGATTAGAGTCAAGGTTTAAGTTCTGCAAATGTTGTAAACTTGCTGTTATACAATGATAGACCATAGGAGCTGAGATTCGTCTCTGTTGTTGTTTAAAACTTACTTTTACATACCAAGAATTTCAGTGCCTAACATAACCTTCCCCTAATTTTCTGTCTAATTACTTTTCTAAAAAAATACTCCTGTTGATCATAATGCACCTTTAAATATTCTTTCAATCACCGTAATTGCTAGAGGCTTTTTTTTTTTTTTTTTTTTTTTTTCCTCCCCAGGCATCAGGAAATGTTAGCCTTTGGCTTGTTGCCATCCCTTAGGATTAGTTCATCAGATACTTCAGTTATATTTAGTAATTTTTTTGTGGAATGTAAGAAAAGAGGTGGTGGTTCACAGACTCATCCTTTATCAACTGCCTTCAATTTGTAATGGATGTTAGAGTTGCAATACTGGCATACTAACCTGTAAAGACGTAGATAGTGAATAAAGGACAAACAAAATCCTTTTAATAATGATGGCTTAATTTTAAAATGGACTGCTTAAAATTAAGAAACTGTAAGTAATTAAAGAATATGTGATATTTATAATTTTTTTTCAGAACGTCAGCAGTGCCTATTGTTTTACTTCATCAGCCTGTCAGTTTGCGTGTCTCTGTAATTTTATCTTTTTTTATTCTGATTTTTTTTTTTATTTCCCCCCACACATACTGATAATGATTTTCTTCTGCAGAGCTCTGATAATGCCCCAGCTCAACCATCTCCTAACCAGCGAGTTGTAGAGGTGGCGATTCCTGATGTAGGGACTTTTGTGATTGAGTCAGAGGAGGGGGGTTATGACGATGAGGTACATTTGATTGCAATTGTGTGCACCGCTCCTCCTCGGTGCTTTCTTGTGCTGCCTGATAAAAATTTTTGGCATGTTTGCACATTGTGACACCTAACAGATTTCTGCAAAACTAAATGCTTAGCGATTTGTAACCTTAACAATGTCTTAATTTGTAATGAAATATGAAAGGAAAGCACTAGCTACTCTAATTGGGCACGCTTTGCATGTAGCATTTACACTGGAGGTATATTTGTCTTTTGAGCTGTGGAAGTTGAGTGCTTGTGTTAGGCCAGATAGCCTTTGAAATGCTGGTGACAGACTGCAGTCTACTACATTATTTAAAAAGTAACAGGATACTGAGTGATTTTCTTAATGTTTATGCTTTCTTGTCAGTCCCATAAAGCTGATGTTCAAGGCCGATCCCTTATTTCCCAAGGCTAAGCTCTTCAGACTTCAGGGATTAAATCATCCATGGAAATAACCTGAAACTGATATAGCTGGTGGAGTTGACTCTTCCAAAGCTTAAGAAAAAAATAATTCAGTTCAGACCCAGGCTGGTTTGTGTACCTGGTACTACTTGAGGAACAGATGAAAGTTTCATGTTATCCCAAGACACGTTATTTTCTGCTGCCCTGTTTTAGCAGCAGAAAGCAACGCTGCCAGGTCATCAAACTGTCCTGCCTTGACACTGCTTGCTCCATGTTTGTTTTGGTTGGGGTTAGTGCTGGTGCAGCCCATTCTCAGGTGTCTGAGCATGTGTTCTTGGTGGGCTATGGGGAGCTTTTGTTTCCCTAGGCAAAGGGATATTTCAGGCCATTTTGCCCTCTAATTGTGATCAGTTGTAACTGGGAGGATGGAGTAGGGAATAAAATGATTTAATTGACATCATCGTGTTGTGTTTGGCTCCTCACAGATGTGTAGTCTCCACCTTTGGGTTGGTTTTTTTTTTCTTTTTTTCACTGTAGTCCCCATGCCAGTGTCTTTCTAGAAGGTGATAACTTTCTTCTCTGTTTCCCTGTTCTTTTTGTAAGTGTATTCGCTTTCTTTTTCAATGTTGTTTTTATGTGTGGGGAAGTTCTTCCGGAGAGCTTAGGGTTCTTCATCTTCTGTTCCTAAGGGCCAGCTGTCGTTGCTGTGCCAGTTGCTGTGCCAGCTATACCTTGGGCAGGGAGAGAGGGAGTGTTTTTCTTTGCTTAAAGATAACAAAGGGGAAAGGCCTTTCTGAGTGACCTAGATGTATCAAAGTGATTGTATATAACTGATGTGAATAGCTGCGAGATGTGTGTCTTATGTTTGGCTTTGTATTTGTTAAATGTTTTGGGGTTGAATTTTAAGCATTTGTCTGCAAACGCTTTTGGGGTCTCTTATTTTGATGTTGAATTACATATAAAATACAGGCAGTGTAGTTCACTATGTTTTCAGTATAGTATGTATAAAGTGTGATTGGGTGATTTTTCTATTTGAAACATCTTTTATATATATATATATATATTTTTTTTTTTTTTTTAATCCTTTGGTGGCCATGGGTAGCACTCATTCAGTATGCAGTTTCTGGTGGATACTAATGCTGAACAATGCATGTTCCTTTCCTGAGAAGTTTTGACCACGTAATTTTTACAAGTGTATTTGACACAGTTCTTCAATTTTTTTTTTTTTTGTAATCTTCCTTTAATCATATGTTGTTACAGTAAAAATATATACACATGCCATGACTGATTTGCAGAATATGCACACCAGATCTGTATTGAAATGTGCTGTTTCAATGTATGCATGCATTAAGTTGTTTTTTATCTTGCATGAGACTAAAAGCGTATTGAATTTGGTCATTAAAATATTAATCATTCAAAACTTTTACCTTAAATCCCTTGTGGCAGGTCATGCTGACCCCGAACATGCAAGGTATTATCATGGCTATAGGTAAAGCCAGGAATGTTTATGACAGGTGTGGGCCAGAAGCAGGGTTCTTTAAGGTACAACTAACATTTTCAACTTTTTCTCCTCTGACATTTCTTCTTAGATATGCCTTCCCCCTCCACCCTTTGCATATTAAGACTGTTGCAGTGTTTATACTTACTCGTCTGTGATATCAATCCACCGTTTTGATATTTCTCCCTTGAAAAATAGACAGCTATTTCCCTGTTGATTCAGCAATACGCTGCCTTGATATCAGTAGCTTATATACCTTTCTGTATTTTAGCTTTCTAATAATAGTAGCAAGTAACATGAAACCTATATGTGTAATCAATAAGAATATGAGTTTTTTTCACCTCTCAGTAACAAAAAACATATCTTTGCTAGACTGTTCATCAGTTTTTTCACCCAGGGACATCAGTGTTCAGTCATTTGTTGTTTATTTCAAAGAGATGTTCTTGTTTTGTACTCCTTAAAAGATTTTTAGTAAATTTAAATTACTTTATTTTGTGTAACTGCATGGATGTCAATACTATTTATTTATGCAGTGTTTTATTACTGGGAATTAGACATTAAGCTTTTTGTGGTTATTACTCTTCACAATGATACCAGATATAAAAATGTGTTAGTCTTCTTAAATACACAAACTTCTGAGCATTTTTAGCTCATGATCTTTTGAATTTTCAGGGTATTAGAAATGGAGTTACTTTGGCATAATGTAACATCCTCTCAAATGTGATTTGGAAGGGGGGAAGAAGTTTCTTGCTTGTTGTTGAGTAGCAGTCTGTTTTCTTATTAATTATTATGGTGTAGTTGCACTAGAAGAAATTGTAAAAAACAAAAGAAACAAACAAACAAAAAAACGCAAACAAACAAGACCAACCAAACAAAAACCAAACAGCCCCATCCTCAGTCTCCCCCCGCAGCAACAAAAAATGGTAAGGGAATTAAAATCCCATGGGTTGGTTTGTTTGTGGGGGTTTTTTGTAATGTATAGGTAGAAGAGTGTTCTGACCACAACACTTGTTTGCAGGGGTGTCTCTGTTAACCATGCCTGCTCTCAGGGAATGGAGAGGCACCTAACATAGCCTCTGTCTAGTGAAATAGATTTTGGTTGGGATTCATTGCTGGGTTGTTTTTGTTCTTGTTTCTTTTTTCAAATTTATTACTTAATGGAAAAATGTCAGTCTTTTTTGTTTTGTTTTGTTTTTTAAGTTGGAAAAAAAAAAGCCTATTTGATCAAATCAAACTCTTTACCAGAAAATTTAATTATGTCAATTTTTTTTTTTTATGTGAAGGGTGTTTTGATAATTTTAAAACAGAAATGCATTTTAAAAAAAATATGCTTAGTCCTTTGGCATTATCAAAACAATGCTCAGTTGAAATGTTTTTAGATCTTTAATTTTGAATGCTTAAACATTTTTCACTTCACAGGGACAGAATTTGTCTTTGAGTGAGAAAGTGTTCTGACACTAAATTGTTGGAGAGTAGAAAAGTTTCCTTACTCATTTTCTGCTGAATCATCTTTTCAGTAACTTAGAAGAGGTGGAACATGCTTCATTTTTGAGGAATACTTTAATATGAACTCATGCAGATGAAGTGGTCCTACTTAGTAACAAAATTCATATTTTGAAATGTATCAGCTGAAATCTCATGTTACTCCATAAACTTACTATAAAACCTATGATATTTTTAAATACTGTTATACTCCGGGTTTCTTCATGTGTTTGTTTTTTATAAAATCAGTTTTTACGGAAAAATGTGGGGTTTTTCTATCATGTCTCTGTTTTAGTATAACCCCGGTAAAACCCATTTGACGTGGGTCATTGTTACTGAGAAGGTTTCACTCCCCGTTTAGATCTCAGGCCTGAGACGTGACTGATACAAACCCATTAAGATATTTCTTCACCAGTAACCTCTGCCAATCATCTGTCTTTAAATTTATAGACAGTTTCTTGCAGAATGTTTGCCTTAAGATCTTTATATAACATTCTCGGTGAGAAAATGAAAGCATGTAATACTTTTTTTATACCATCCCTTTTTCCTGTATTCTGTATAAAGAAATAGTGTTATTTTTCATTGTACATAGGATTTCTGAGTCTGTAGTATACCATTTTATTTTTTCAAAATACGTATATAATAGTACAGGTTTTGTGTTGCATTTTTTCCTACTTCTAAGTAATTCTCTGAAAAATTAAATGTCTAATAGCAATTGCTTTTCATTTCTGGCCTACCCTAATTAACGGGGTTTAAATACATAGTTGTTCATGTTGGTTTTGTAATTGTAGAACTTCTGCCGGTGTAAGATAATAGAAACTTTGTCTGTGGCTCTCGATATTTATAATCAGTTCTCTCAAACTTCCTTTTTAATGATAATGCCTATGATTAGTATTTAAAAATATTGATGCAGAACATTCTCTTAAGTTTTAGAGTTCTTCACATGCTCTGTGTTTAAGCCTGTATGAACAGTATCCCACCCATGTGTTTAGTCCTGAAATAAAATGTGTATTAGTAGAGGATGGGAGCCCAAATTTCTGATCGCGAAACGGCAAGAAGTTACCTGCACTGCCATGTGTTTCAAAGGAATTTGAAATATTGAACAGGGTGTTTTTCTGCCTGCGTTGGAGCTTTATTTTGTGCATATGTTGTATTGAAACTTTGCTAATGTGTGAAGCTACTGTGTTAAGTCATCTGTTTCAAGTTGACATTTAGTGTTAGCAAACAATCTGATTAGCTCTCTATTTTGAGAGATAAATTATGGAACGTATTAACATTTGTCACCATTTTTCTAATTGTTTTTCATATTGTTGCTCTTGTTCATTTTGTATAGTTTCAGTGAATAGAATCTAATGAACATAACAGATGATGTTCATTAAAATCTAATGTGCTGGCAAAGCTGGAAAAGAAAACACTTCTGATGATCTCTAAAGTCGATCTAAAATATTTAGTGAGGACTCTGTCCTGCCCTATAGGAGACTAATACTATTTGTGTTGAAATATTATTTTCTTTAGAAATCCTACAATTTGTTTTTTGTAGAAAGGCATTTTCTGTTTTCTCTTAGTGTTTCCAAAATCATACATGTTCATAAAACTTTCTGTAGAATCTGTTTTATTCATGTATTTGCATGTTAACCATGTATTAGCGGTACCTTTTTTACCTTACAAGATTTTTAGAAGATGCCTTTAAGTAAAGTGTCTGACATCTTATGCTGCTTTTGGACTGTAAGTGCTTAAAGAAGCCTCTCTAGAGATTGCATAAACCTTCTCTCGGGGAGATATAACACAGGATTGGAACTGCTTTTGAAGCAAAGGTCTACCTGGGATTTTGGCAGGCTTGGTTGTGGAGAGACAGGAACAACTTCACCATTTGTCTGGTGGTTGTTTGTTTTTCTGATTTTTTTTTTTTTTTTTTAAACGTAGTTGAGGCTTGTTAGAAGGGTGGAGTATGGAATTGTTAAAAAATTATCTTGTAGGCAAGAGGCCATAGGACATGAATTATCCTGTTAGTGTCTCTGATGTTTAACAGTTAGAAGCCAGAAAGATTAATGTATATTTTTAAAATTATTTAGGCAATTAAATTGGAATACACGCGTCTGCTAAAATTAGCCCAGGAAGATCCACCACCTGAATGTGATTACCGTTTGCGTCATGCAATTGTTTACTTCATCCAAAATCAGGCACCAAAGAAGATAATTGAGAGAACATTACTGGAACAGTTTGGAGATCACAATCTTAGCTTTGATGAAAGGTAATAAGATCTGCACGTCTCATGTCCTGTGCTCACGACCGCTCTCTTATGGGTGGAGACACCCCTTTGTATTCAGATAGTGCACGTAACAGAGGGTTGGCTAGTGAGTTTTTTTGGCTTTATCTTTTAGTTAATACCTTGCAAGTATATTTTTGTAAAAAATATAATCTTTATAAAAATCTCTATAAAAAGTGTAAACCAGAAGTTGGGTTTCTGTTGTTATGAAACAAGGGGAAATACCCAATGTTGCTCATAGTTTTGCACGTAGATTTCTGTACCTTCTTTCAGAACACTGTGTAAAGCTGTGTAGTTTGCATTCTTCGCTGCCCTCAAAGCCAGCAAAACCTTGCAAGCTAGATGGATAACTTACTTGAATGAAAGACAATGTCTCTTTTCCACTCAAAATTCCATATATTTACTTATTTAAAGCAATAAATAAATTGAAAGGTAGAGAACATTAGTCTGATTTCTGCATAGTGAATAATCCTCTAATGTTGCTTTTGCAAAGTAGGTATCAGGGAGTTTCAAGCTGTCTGAACTTTAAATATAAAATAAAGACTAAGCAATGTGGCAATTCAGCAAAATAAACCAAGAAGTAATTCTTAAATAGCACAGGCCTCCATCATGTGTATTTCTAAAGCATGATCTCTCCTGCTGATTATATCATGCATAATAAAAAGCACATTTTCCACAGTGTTTTCATAATATTTTGCATAAGAATGTAGCTTATACTGTGGTTACTGTCTTTATATAGATAATATTCTTTATGGATTTCCAGTAATATCATGATTTTTTGTTGTTTTTTGTAAGGTGCCGTAACATAATGAAGGTTGCCCAAGCTAAGCTTGAAATGATAAAGCCAGATGAAGTAAACATGGAGGAATATGAGGTCAGTTATTTTTAACGCTTTCAACTAAATTCTAATGTGAAATAGTTATCAGTAAGCTGAATTTTACCTTCATAAATTTCTTCTTGTCTTACACTGAGAAGTTAAAACTGGTTATTGAAAGACCATTTATTTGCAGGAAGGCTGCTCTGATCAGTTGATCTAAAGCTGTTTTTTTCCACATCTGTAATTCCAATGTCTTGAGCCATAAATAAATGTCAAGTTTGAGTCTGTCCTTACTACTTAATGTATCTCAATGTCACTAACAAACAGTATTTTGTAATATATCACCATATGAGCCAACTGGCTTTCTCTAGTTAGAAGCAGCTAGCAGTAAAGGAGTGAAGGCTGTCTCTGCAGCTATTCCTATTTGCTTGTGAACACCAGGTTCTTTTGTTTGCTGAGACCATACATAACCAGTTTATGCATTTAATTTTTCCTTCTGTGCTATTTAGAAAAACTTGGAAAGAAGAAAAGAGCAAATCTCAGACATTAAATAATTGTGACTAATATTTGCCAAAATAATTCATCTCATATTTAAAGCTAAGTCTGTAGCTGGTTTTACAGCATCATTTTCAACTCTCTGTAATACTGTTCATTAAGGCCTCTTAACACTGGATATTTATGTCCCAGGCAGATTCCAGTGCACCACTTAAACCTCATTGTTGTGCTGTAAGGTCCAGACAGCTTGTTCAGGAGGGCTATGGGACTAATCTTCCCTCAACAAAACAAATAAAAAATATTTACTTGTCATTTCTCATTACTGGGTTCAGAACCTACAGTAGATGCTGCTGCATTACAGTGTGCCCTCCCTAGCCTGTGAGGGGAAAGGATGCTCATAGTGGGATTTCTGATGCATTTTTTAGGCTGTGTAAGGCTCAATATTTTACCATTTTCTGAATGGCATTGCACAGGTAGAATAAACAATTCTGGACTTAGGTTTAAGAGTGAGGGAGTGGGATGCCTTCCGTTCCCCTGCAGATACGTGTCACTTTTTTAGCTCTTGAGGCAGATATTTGGTTGTTTCTCCAAAGATTGTATCAGTATTTGTCCTGTATAGTGAGTTGGCATTTTGTGGACCCTTTCTCATGCCCTCTGTGTTGAATCTGCAACTAGCTATGTATTATGGTATGCTGTCCCCTGTTTTATCTTTAATAAGCCACTACAAGCTGGCTACTAACCTACTGCAGTAAAAGCACCTTTCTTACTTAGAGCGTTTACCTGTAAAGTGTACCAGTAGTCACTTTGTATAAATGGTCATGCAGTAAGATAAATGTTTTGCTCCAATACAAACATCTCCACAGTCTGAATTGCATTTGGTTTTTTGTCACTTCCCACGTAAAGTGTTCAGGCTTTTTCTATGTCGTTGTTAAATTGAAAGTTAAGCTTAATATTTAGTGTATAAAAAAAGCTTTCTAACACTTTTTGAGTAAATAACTGACTGTAATGTAGGGAGGAAAAAAAGCCTATTAGCTTCTCAACTCTTTTTGAGAAGGAAAAGGGGATCTTATATAATTCTGACTGTGGTTCTCCAAAGATGCTTTGTGTTACTTTCAAGTGGTAATATATTTTGTAAAAATAATCTCATCTAGAAAAATTTTAGATATTTAAGAATTTTCTTTTTATTGAGGGAGGGGGGATTCAGGTGGACTTTTCCCATGTGAAAGCTTAGTAGGGGTCCTCAGTGCTTACTGTCAGTATTCGACACTAAATGAAGTGTGTGGTAAAAAAAATGAAAATAAAAAATTGTATTTCATGTTTGTGGATGAAATTCTGTATACCCTTTCTTATATGCAGAGATGGCATCAAGACTATAGAAATTTCAGGGAAACAACCATGTTTCTCATGGTAGGATTGGAGTTTTTCCAAAAAAAGAGGTAAGTGGTAGTACAGAACTCAAATGTAGTAGAGCAATTTGAAGGCAAAATGTAATATTGATAAGTAAAGCTGTTTTTTTTAATTAAGAATTGTTTAATGTGTTCATTTAGTTAAGCATTTATTCAGTCCATTAATGTCTTCAGTCTTGCAGCTACCTCAAAGTTTCCTGCAACTTCCTATTCTTAATCCCCATTGGGGAAGGACTTTTTACTAGGGCATGTAGCGATAGGACGAAGGGGAATGACTTTAAACTGGAAGAGGGCAGGTTCAGATTGAACATTAGGAAGAAGTTTTTCACTTTGGGGGTGGTAAGGCACTGGAACAGGTTGCCCAGAGAGGTTGTTGAGGCCCCATGCCTGGAGGTGTTCAAGGCCAAGCTGGATGTGGCCTTGGGCAACCTGGTCTAGTGAGAAGTGTCCCTGCCCATGGCAGGGGGGTTGGAACTCAATGATCTTCAAGGTCCTTTCCAACCTAACCCATTCTATGATTCTATGATTTCCAATCTGTTAACAAGCCATGGCCTCTTTTCAGGGCACCCTCCACGTGCACCCTTATTTCTCCTTCTCTCCTACTCTTAAGTGCTCTGGGTACCCCTCAGACATAAAAATCTTTCCTCTCTGACACCACAGGTGCACATACGTTTATCTGCTTTCATCAGCAATCTCAATTAGTCAAGTCCCCATCTTATCTTTTTATTGGGTCTTCTCACAGAAGGACAGTTTCGCCTTATGCGTTTGAGCCAAAATTCCAACTGTGATGGGCTTTAAAGTTCAGGGAAAAAAAAACATTTTTGAGGAAAACTATTATGCGTAACTGTCATAGTTGTAGCTGATTCTGCTTAGCTCCATGAGGCAATGGTGATTCGTTACCTTCTGGTTTTGAACCAAGTCAGGAACGTGGCTGTATAAAATTGCTGACACTTGTGTACTTAACGCACTATAGTTAAAACTTATTGTCTGATGTACTACATACAACAAAGATGGTGATTACAATATAAATGCCTCAAAGCATTCTGCAGAAGAGCCTTTGAAACAAAATTGTTCAAAAGTACGTCTTCCTCCCATGCCCAGCCAAAGGAATGAAATGATTAGTTGCAAATTATATAGTGGCTGACATCTGTGGTGTGAAAATGGAGCTATCACATGATATGATTTTTTTGATTGTGAAAACAATTCTGTAGTCAATCACCGATATTTTTTTTTTTCATGTATAACACAGTAGGTGGGGGAATTATAGCAGGAATCAAGCTTAATTTCTTTTCTGTACGTTGTGTAGTAAATTGCTTCATATTTCTCTTTCTTGTCTTATATGCCTCCAAAGAAGAAAGGTTCCAAACAAAATAGGAAAATACATTGGAAAAGAAATGCCTTGTCTTTGTGACAAGCTATGGCTTTGTATAGTGGCTAACACAATGAGCCCATAGTCTTGGTTTGTCTTCTGGTTGCTAGCATGTAATAAATAGTACATTCATTAATAATCTAAATTGCAATATGCTACTTTGTCAGGCTCAAACAATTTATGTGCAAAGGTTAGTCAGAAGATTGCCTGGCTTATGTGAAAAATAAACACTCCAGTATTGCTTGATCCCTTAAGGAGGCAAAAATGTCACAGGCATCAGTGTGGTGTATAGGAACCCTTCTTGTTAGCCCCAGGCTTCATGCACTCTCTAAGCATGCAGGCAGCAATGGAAGATCTTCAAGTTCCTTGGCACTGGGTCTCCAGGATGCAACGTTCAACTGTAAAATACCAGTGTTTTCACTAATCCACTTCTTACCATAATATATTCTGATTATGCCAGGGCGAGGGAGGGAAGCACAAGTTTCTCCTCTGTGCTGAACAGCATTTTTGGTATAGTTTTCCGTTTTTTACATTGATCTCCAGAATTAGGGTTAGGCATTTGTTACCAAATATCTTCGTAATTTAGAAAACAAGCCTATAACGACCAGTCTTAGACTCTGGTATTGGTCAGAAATAAAAAATACAACATTATCAGACTCATCAAACATCCAAAGAAGTATAGCATTTACTCCTGTTGGCAAGAAATGCAATTTCATAAGTTCTTCAAGAGGTTTCATACAAAGACAGTAAGACTAGAGTTAAGCAAGCTTAGAGAATGGGTGAGGATTCGGGTATCCATTGACCGGCTCTAAAGGCATCTATTGCAATTATGCACCCATGTTTCAGCTACAGATTCCCAAAGGACTGAGATGTTTACATCTTGTACACTCTGGAGGGCAGTACTACCATCCTTATCCTGAAATAAGACTAAATTGATGAAATCTTCAGTTTCCCTTATTAACACTGAAGTAATAAAAATGTAACTTTAAAAATACTTATGAAAACATAGACTTTCATAATTAAAATACGACCCTCATTAGCAGGACTATTTTGAAGCTTTTTTTCCCAGAAACCCATCTCACTCAGTCAACCAACTTTTCTTAGTTTTAATAACACTAATTGATACCTAGCAGCACTCTATATCTAGATGGAGCCAAAAATCGGCCTTTACCCAGGTGATCTCTGATTTCCTTAAAAAATTGAATAAACACAAAATTGACATTAAAGAAGTAGTTTTGTTTATCTTTTTCATGCCTGCTTTCAGTGTTCATTCGTGATTCCTTATGGTGCTTGACAAGGCCCTCTTTTTACTGCAGGTGGAGAATTAAATGGTCTTTCAGGCATATCTTCTCTAACTGTACTATAAGTAGGAACCTGCTCTGGGTGAGATGAATGCAGCCAGCTAATGAATCTTGGCAGGAGTTTTACCTGCAGCTCACTCTTGTGGTAGTAACTGAAAAGTGAACTAACTGTAGACCTTAGCAGTTGCCTTTTAAGTTTCTTGGAAAGCCAATATAGTTCTTCAGTTTTGACTAAAATGCCTTTTTCAAAGCAGTGTTAAAATTTAGCCAGCCTGTACTGCCTGCATCTTTCCCAAAGCCTAGACCCGGTGAGCTCCATAATTCTGTGAGGAATATGAGGCTGGAGCTCGTATGTGCTTCAGGTGTGAAAAGGCAGAATCTGCTAATTTACACTGTAGTTGTGTTCCTCAAACTCTCAAGATACATAAGGACTCTGAGCTTGGATGTACAGTAGTGGTGATTTAAAATAGCTTACCTTGCTGTTAGTTGGAACTGTGGTGGTTTCAGGGAAAGGTCACACAACTGGGGGAAGGAGTAGGAAGAGGTCTGGGAATAAGGCCGCTACCAGCAGCAAGGTTTTAATTTGGATCAACTGAGTTTTTTCAATCTGCAGTTTCATAAGTAACTGAACTAAGAATGGAAAGGTAGAGAATGTCCTGCTTCTCTGGCTTTCTATCCAGTGATTCCAGTTCCTTGCTGATATCTTCTCTCTTTCCTCCTGCATTAAGTTTTCTGCTGTCTGGTCAGTTGTGTTGGTGATCAGGGGTGTGAAGAGTTTTCATGGGCAGGAGAAATGGACTTGAGGAGAGGGTCACAGGACTTCTTTTAATGAAATCATAGCTTTGTATTTTGAGGACAAAAAGGTGGAGAACAGTGACTGTACTTGTAATATATTAATTACTTAAGCACTAAATATTTAGAATTGCAAGGGTCTATGAGCAGATCTCATGGTGGAAGAAACAACTTCACAGTAGATTCTGAAATGATGGTGTTGGGCTCCATCTTGTTCTTCTAAACAAGGATATTAAAAGGTAAAGCTTTTAGGAACCATTGCTATTTCAAGTAGCCTTTTCGCTTCTTTGTGTTGTCTCATTGGGAGGCATTACTGTGAGTCTTGAGTTTGTCTACTTCGGAAAATTCTGATAAGTATTTTTCAGGTATGTCCTCTATGTGCTTACACATAATTTTTAGCCATTTTTGGTAGTTTGGTGGTTTGGTTTTGGTAGTCTAAACCTTAACCATGACCTGATCTCACTAGGAGTGAGTGAGTGCACAATGTACTGTTCCTCTAACACTCCATTAGGAAATTTCTCTCCCTAGATTTTTTTAGTTTGAATAAAAATGAGATTTCTAACTGCTTGTTTTTAGGGTAGCTGCCTGAACTGCTTTCAGTGGCGCTCTGTCATAACTGGGTTTCTGTAAGTCAGAGAATTAACAATTTAAGTTGTTTGCTGGAAATAGTATGCAGCAGTGTAAAAGGAGATTGTTAATCTGTGTGTGAAGGGATCTCTGTTGATTATTAACTGTTATATTCTTAGGTCCTCTGTTACTTGTCCTTTACCAATTAAGCTTGTATTTATTTTCTGCGTATCAGCAGTCTGTCAGCACTTCTGCTTTTCAAATGCTGTTGTGGCTTCTTCCATTGCTTTAGACTTCTAATAGTTTGGAATAATTTATAGTTATCAAGGCTAAAAATTCACAGTCTATTTCTTAGAAATAAGGTGACAGCTTTAAATCTTATTTGCTAAGGTGTAGAATGCTATCAAGATATACATGACAACAGAAGATCAAACTTAATGTGACATAAATGCACGTAGGAAAAATTAAATTTTCATGTATATTCAAGGCTAATCCAAAGCTATTTTTTGAAATGAGTGAAATGATATGCATTGACTTTAGTGAGCTTTGGATCAGACTTCATGTGCAAGTGATCTAACCTGATAATAAAATAAATTGTTCTAATGCACATAAAAGATGAAAATGTGTGGTAGAAAAACCAATACTATGAAGGGATTGGTGGGGAGGGGTGGACTTACAATCAAACAAGCAAGTGAAGTTACCTGTCTTGTGAAGAGCACAGTAGTTAGCTTGAAACAGGTGCTACCTGGATGTTGCATCTAATGTTTTTGTTTCTTTACTTTACTTCAGCTATATGGAAGCCTTGCTCTACCTTATCTATGCTTACCAGAATAACAAAGAACTCTTGTCCAAAGGCCCGTACAGAGGGCATGATGAAGAGCTGATATCTCACTACAGACGAGAATGTTTGCTAGTAAGTGAAGGGTGAACTATGTTTCAAAACGTTGAACTTGCTGCATAGCTTTAACAAAATTTATTAGTAGAAAAGTGTTGCCATCATGTAAAACAAAACCGAAACCAACAAAACTCCCTTTCATTAACAAGTTAATAGCTAGACTTGTGTAAGGAAAAAAGGCAAAAGTAAGAAGGAAAACATTATTCCAATTTTCTTAATAATTAATCATCTTCTTGTAAATTGTAAATAGTGTGCTCACTGCCGTCATGCCTGGGCTGGGTAGGAACAACAGTTGACAGTGTTGGTGGGCAGACTTACCCTTTTGCCACAGTTTGATGGGGAGACAAATACTGGAAAAGGAATCATCAGGAAACAAGGGGGTTTTTTTCCTTCATTATGTCACTTTTAGCAATAGTGAGAAAGCAAAAGCAGGTGATAGGACCTCAGTCTTTAAAAAGAACAGCTGCAAGGGTTGAGTTTGCAGTGGCTTTGAGGAATAGCACAAGATCAAGTGGTTTAATAGAGTATATGCATCATTGCTGTAAACATTAAGGCGCAACTGTGGTTAATACAAATTACCGGGTAGCTTTGTAGGAAGACTGTGCTTTAAAAAAAAAAAACAAAACAAAAACAAAAACAGAAACTGATGCATGGTAGAATGTGAAATGCTGTATACTTAAAGGCTTTCCTTTTTTGTGGTGGTTTATGAAGAAACTAAATGAACATGCTGCAGCACTGTTTGAATCAGGAGATGATCAGGAAGTAAATAATGGCCTGATCATTATGAATGAGCTTATTGTCCCGTGTTTGCCATTACTACTGGTGGATGAAATGGAAGAAAAAGATATTGTTGCTGTGGAAGATATGAGAAACCGTTGGTGTTCCTATCTTGGACAAGAAATGGAACGTAAGTCATTTATTCATTGTGGTAAAAGGCCATTGCGCACTCTTTTTTTTTTATTTTTTTCTAAAAATGTGATGTTTTCAATGTCTTGAATTAAGCCTGTATCTTTTGTGCCTTGATAATGTATTATGAGCTACCCTGACTTTTGGATAATCCTGTATACATTTAAATAAATAGTTTTTCCATATATTGCACTAGGGTATTAGGCCATAAAGCAAACATGCTTTTTGAATGGAAAAACATTTGTGGTGTTAGACCATCTGAAGGGGCATTTATATTAACATCTTACTAGGAATTGGTATGTCTTAATCATTGCTGACAGACCTGAAGAAAGTGGAGTATTCCAAGTGAAACTCCACCTCGTCCCAGCTGCCAATAAAAGAAAGAGTCAATGTTGGTCAGAAAAAGGAGAATTCCCCATGCAGACATAAATGCTTATGGTTTGTTTTTTTTCTTGTTTTATTTGCAGCTAACTTGCAAGAAAAGCTGACAGATTTTCTGCCAAAACTGCTAGATTGTTCTACAGAGATTAAAGGTTTCAATGACCCGCCAAAGTTACCCTCCTACTCCACACATGAACTGTGTGAAAGATACGCCCGAATCATGTTGTCACTCAGTCGAACTCCAGCCGATGGAAGATAAATTCTGCGACCTTCCTAAGCACATTGTATAAACTTTTTTAGTTCTTAAACCTTGCCTTCCTGTCACAGGGTTTGCTTGTTGCTGCTATAGTTTTTAACTTTTTTATTTTAATAACTGCAAGAGAGAAATGACTGTACAAACTTTAGCCAGACTGCAAACAGTTAAAGCTGAGAATCGCATGGCGCTCAGTCGTTTCAACCAGAATTGATGCAACATGCAAGTCTGATCATTATGGCAAAACTGCTTTTTTGCCACTTATCTGTTACAGTATTACTTTGCTTTTATCTTAAGATCCTTTACTTTATCAACAGCTGTCTGGATCATTTTGTGACTGCAACTACTCTAAGTGTCCAGTGCTGTGTAAATACATGGTACCTGGTAGCTTGTAAATGAAATGAAAGAATAAAGTTTTATTTATGGCTACTTCTGTGTTTGCAAGCAGATACCTTGTATATTAGTGTAAAATACGGATATTTTTAGAAGAGATACAGTATATTGATGGGTTACTCAATTTTATAGACAAGGTTCTTCAGGATTTATGGCCAGTTTAGTTACAGGTAGTCAAAGATTACTGTATGTGAATATATTGAAAAACTGTCACAGTATTATACACTATGGTTTTTTGTATGTTCTTTACTGATCTGTGTGATACTGCACCTGAACACTTTTTTGTGTGTGTGGCCACGCTAAATCTATTCTGATAGTAGGGACTGGCTTCTGAAGCAAAACAGTAATGGCACCTTCTTTCTCTTCTTAGAAAAAAAAAATGAGGAGAAAAAAAAGTATTATCAGTAGAAATATACTACACCCTCTGAGCAAAATTTCTAGAAATTGATTTAAGTAAAGAAATAGAGGTTTTAAAAGGTGGAATTTGTGAAGCTTAAGAATTAATCCTTTTTTTTTAATTAGTATTTTAGTCATGTAAGTGACCAGAAATAAAAGCTTATATTAATTTCTTACTTGAAATGGGTTGCTATTTTTGCAACAAAACATCTCACAAATCTTTTATCTGTCCTAATTAAATTTCTATTGGAAGTAAAAGAAAAGATCTATAGGGCTTTTTTTTGTAGAACTGAAATACTGTCTGGTTTTAATGAAGAAACATAATTATTTTGTGGAAAAAGAAGTTAAATGCATCCTTAGGTAATCCTGTTACCTGGCACTATTTTGATTCCTACTCTTTATAGAGAACGTTTTGTGTTAGAACAGTAAAATATGTAAATATTTGTTTGTATGTTTTTATTGGAGCGGCACTCAACTTTTCATTACAGGCTTTCAAGTGGGGTTTATTCGAATATCTACTAATAAAAGAACATGGAGGGAACGAGTAATTAAGTTTAGACCACCTAGAAATGTAGTGGGCATAAATGTAGGCATCTCATAAGCAAGAAGAGGCAGAGTTCAATCTGAGTACGTATCAGTCTTGAAAGTTCACTCTTGAGAGATAGTGGATCACAATACACAATGAATAGAGTGTGACCTTCAATTCAAAATCTTTTTAGGGATGTCTTCCTCTTCTGTTTTCAATATTGGAGTGCTTCATACTTTATCAAACTATCAATTTATTTTATCTTTGTTTTTTAAAGAATATTTTAAAGAATATTGAATTCTTAAAAGTGCAATACTAGTCAGGAGCCTTTGTTAAGGTCTGAAACTATTGATGTGTGAAATACCACCTCTCAAGGAAAAAGATATGCATATTATGAAAGGGTGAAGATGCATTTTAAAAGATTTCACATTTTGCATCTGTTGCACTTCAATACTCAAGAATGTCCCTACTTAGCACTGTGTATTTTTAAACAAGGTTTTGAACAGGTTAGAGGTTTTGTTTGCTTTAAGAATAACAGTAAAAACATTTAAAAGTGAAAGAGGAATTTTATTTCTTTATTGCTAACAGGTTTTGAATTCGAATGTTTGTGAAAACTTTTAAGGAAAGCTCCCCTCTAACCCTGCAGAAGCCAATCACCCTCATCACCTGTGTAATCTTCCATGACAAACACAGGGGAAGAGGCACTCTTTCTAAGGTAAAAAGAGGAAGAAAGTCTTTCACTTGGGAAGAATATCTAAAATATTTAAATTAAAAGCAAGCAAGCAAGGGCAAGATTATTTGTTCTTTTTGTTTCAGGTTTTGTCGGTTTCTTAAAGTATGAAAATGATGCACTGTAGTTCATAGCACTGAAGATAAATATGTATTCATTTGCAATGACTTGAATTTTTTAGTTGAATTGAGAAGCTCTGTCTAGTAGAGCAGAAATAAATATATATGTATTTTTATTATCTTTTAAATATCTTGTATGAATTTAAACCTTCAGCAAAATCATTAGGGTACTATTTTTGTCTTAAAAGCCTTGCTTTTTTCACTGCAATAGGTTAGCTGATAGCTTGGATTCACAATGAGTAGCACAAAACCTGTACAAGTAACTGTAAGGTAGTAAAACAATACAGTTCATTTGGCTACCTAATACTCTGTGACTGAATTACATACTTAGCTATTTCTCTTCAGTATGGGATTTGTGAAATTTTTATCAGGCTTTCTTCAGTTTACAGAACATGAAGATTAAGGGAATTTAACCCAAATTCATTTACTAAATCACCTGCGCCATCAATTAAATGCAAGTTGGTTTCTTTCCCCCAGATGTTGATTCATACCATGGAGGACCCATAAGGCACCGCAATCTTTCAGTTATGTGCCCTTTTTTTTCCCCACCCATCTATTTAGCTGAGCTGTCATATTGCTGCTCTTTAACGGATATTTTGGTAGTATCAAATATCCTGTTGTTTCTAGTTAAAGTTGCTATAGCAGATCTGTTAGCTCCAGCCTGGGAGATGACCGTGAGCAGCAGCAGAATTAATCTGAACAAACGAAGAGGATTGATGAAGTTAATTTGTACTACTTAGATGTGGTGGTGTTGAAATGACACCAGAAGGAAGGGGGTAGACTTAGACCTTCAGTACTGAGTCACCGTTGCTCTGTGGACAGTCTCTACCATGAATGACGGATGCAGTGAGCATATTTGCTCTAGAAAAGGTGAAGTATGAGCATAGTCAAAAATGTATGCTTCATATTCAGGCATTAAAAAACCAAAACTTGATAATGCCTGTATTAAATATCTTTCAGATTATTTTTAGGCTACTCCAGTATGCATGTGAAGACAGCAGCTCCAGAAAGGTTCCTGACATAAACGGTAGCACCCAGGAAACAGTCTAATCCTGTCCAACAAATGTAAAGGTCCATAAAGAGAGACAATGGTAGTTGTTTATATTTTGTGTTGTTTCCTTTTCTCAAAATCCAGTGAGTCCAACTATCTGTGGGAGGTCTTATGTAAACACAAGAATGTTGATGAAAAAATGCACCACTCTAAATATATAATAAATCACCTCATCTGTGCAGCATTTTCCAGCATAAATATGTACTTTGATTTTTAAAAGACATATTCTGGTTTTGTGTCTAGAAGGAAACAAGAAAAATGACTATCAGTTATGGCATTGAGAGGAAGTGGTTGCATCTTTCCATTACTTGCTTCTGGAGAGGATATTAATACAGATATAAAAAAGCTCTTGTACAAAGAGGTCTTTTAGCAGTAGGTAGAATTCAAAAGGGGAGTGATTCTTTAAAGTGAAAGAGAATTATTTTTCATGTAGTATCCAGTTTTCCTTTATATATTGTGTCCTTGAAGATCTTCTGAAATCCTGGACTTGATGGATAAGCTATTAACTGAAACACTCTCAATTCCTAAGGAGCGTCTGTCTTTGTAGGCAAATTAGCGGTGTCAGTATACAGTTGAGTTTCCATCAGCAGATGGTTGCTGAGTTTCCATCAGCAGAACATTTGTGCTTGATTCAGCTCTTCTGTTTCAGTTTTGGTCCTTATGGGAGTGAAGCCACAAAACTTTTGCAGACACCTCTATTTCTTACAGCTCCAGCCATCTCTACCGTATACGTGTGCTCCAACTTTGTTGGCATTCCCTGAAAATCTTGGACTTGGCTACAAACTTTTCTTCACTATGAGTTTCAGATCTTCACTAAGCAGTGGGAAGAGACTGACACTTCTCAGAAACAGCTTCTTGAGGCAGCCCTTTGAAAGAACAGCTTGACTTGCTTTCTGAGGGTTAGGATCAACCCAAATCCCCTTCTCACAGGCTGGGAAACGTATAGAGAGAAAGGCTTATTTTCAGAATGGCGTTCACTGGATGGATTCATCGTGAATGTTAGGGGTATGGTCATCTGTCATCTATCCTTTCATATCTTAATTTAAGTACCTCTCTAAATGTTTGGGCCCCAGGGTTCTTTAATTCACTCTTTTTATTTTTTTTTTCATTTCCCCTCTATCCTGTTGTTCCCCATTTAAGTTACTTGACTATCCACTTTCCAGACTTTCTAGTTTGTTTAGATTTTGCTTCACCATCAGCTGGTCTAACCACTGTGCCTTCGCTACCAGGTAGAGCTAGTGATACAGAACCAGAAGTCTTCTGCTTCCATCTGATTAGCGTGGGCTTCAGTTTTCACCTCTATGGGCTCCTGAGTGCTTTTCTTGGAACCACTCTGGTGTGTATACCTGTGCAGAATCGGTGGGTCAAATAACACCGTCCACACACATGCTGTCTGGCAACTCTGCGCTTGAGAGCCTGAAATAGGAAAGTTATGGATAGTTCAAGCTGCAGACTCTTTCTGTGTATCATCTCTTGGCATGTTAAAAAAAAAAAAAAAAGTAAACAATTTGTTGGAGATTGACTTAACCAAGCACTCTCTGACGTGGGCACATGAGAAATGTGAGGCGTGTCTCATGCAGTGTCTTGGCACTGTCTATCCAGGTTTATGAAGGCTGTAGAGCCTATTCCTGATGTTGAATAACCTTCATGTCAGTTTACCCTGATCCTCATACTTTATTAAAACTGCAGTCAAATTTTGGCAAAAGCAGCTATGTCTTGCCGTGCTGGTTTAAGCTGGTATCTGTGCAGTCCCTACCCATATTGGTGTTCTGTATCTAGATATTTCCTGTCACTTTGTGGGACTGTATCATCTTCATTATCTGTCTTAAAGTTTTTGTATTTGTATTTCACGGACACGCAGGCAACAGGGAGAGAGCAATAATTCCTGTAGATTTCCTTCAAGAAACAGAACTTGTATTTTGTCTGTGACCTTAATCTGTAACAGTGAAAATTTTAATTTTACTGTGGACTAAGGGCTTGGAGAACCTGTGCAAGTTTGGTGAGGGGTGGGTTGTTTGTTTTTTTTTTTATTATAGATAATACAGAGTAATAAGTTGGAGGGAATTACTACATAAACATGAACATTTTTTCAAGTAAGAAGTTTTAAGCAAAAAAAGTCAATGTTAAGTAATGTAATTTGAAGAAAACTTCATGCTTTCTTAGGGGAAAGGTTGGAGTGTTATGCTTTTGAGAGAAACCTTGATCTATGGAACTGAAAATCTTGTAACTTTTAATAGCTCATGGTAATACATTCTTGTAATCTGCTTATGAAATTTTTGTTTGGGAAGGTTCTTTAAGTTTCGCATCTTATGAAGCAAATTTTTTACAAAACAAACAAACAAAAAACCCAGCAAAAATACCCTTCCCCACAAAATCAAATAACAAACCTCTGATTCCTTGTGGGAGATACTGTTCTGAGAAGTCCAAATTGAGGTTGGATACTCAAAAGACTTCTTATATCCTCCCTTCCATGCTCACAGTCTATTTTGAAAAGTACCTTCTGTCTTGGAATACATACGATTTCCCTGCTGGAATTTCTGAAGGAAAATGTCTTATCTCCAATGCCTTTGAACATGAGATTAAGACCTGTTGTATTTGTTACAGATGCTTGTTCCTCTGTCAGCTGATGGTGATTTTAGTTATGTGGTTGTTGTGAAGTGCTTGAACAGATGATTTCTCGCTACAGTATCCATCTATAGGATGGGAGTCCTCAGTATACTTTGCATACAAAGATTTATGCTGCTGTGTTTTAAGAATTGACTCCCTTTCCCCTTTTTCTTGGTCCAGTTTAATCCTGTTACTCAAATGCCTTGCACTGGACAAGTAAAACAGTGCTGATTTTGTTTGCCATCGTTCTTGTGTTCTCCACTGAATACATCTCTCTGTTATCTGGACTTCTGAAGAGATTTTGTAGTGCTTTGTGCTCTGTGAAATTGTTTAACTGAAATGGAAAGTGATGGAGTTAATTGCCTGCTGGTTGAGTTAACAGAGAAAAGCCATAACGTTTCCAGTGATGACGCATCTACCACCATTATGAAAATAACATAATGATGTTTTCTGATTAGTAACAGTAAAATTAAATAACTTCTCCCTTGACACAGTGCCCCACAAGATTAGGAAAGACGAGTATCTTCTCTAAGAAAATAGAATCCACTAGGTAAAATCTGGCAAGTGTTAAAAATGGCCATAATCCCTTAGGGAGGGCACTTGCCTGGGTAGCGCATTTGTTCTCCTGTCTTTGTTCCTGAAGTAGCCATACAGCTAAAAATACTGACTGAAAAGTATTTATGATTAATTTTTTTCTGCTCTGTAGTGATCTTATGGGTATTTTGCTTTACATATGTTTGCTTTAAAAAGGCTTGTTTTTTAAATGCATAATGTCAATTCTTGGTGATAAGCATGTAATCATGATGAGTTCAGATGGCTATTTTCTATCAGACGTTCGGTGAAGTTGCGAAACTTTGGACTTGCCCTCAGTTATCTCTATCCTATTGGCTGGCTAATTTGCCCCCACTCCCAATCAAAACACTTTTGAAACTTAGTAGTGGGCTCGGGGCAGACTATAATATTCCTCTTTTTTTTAGGGAGAAGTCAGTTGTGTGGCAAAGAGGGTTACAAGAGGCCTGAGATACCTACCAAATAATGGTAAACTCTGGCGAAGAGAGGCTTGTAATATAGCCAGTTTTAAAGCAATCTGGTTTATGCATTATTTCTGCTATTAGGACTGAAAAATTGGGTTTTAAGTGGTGTGCTAGTGGTTAAAAATGCTGTTTACGAGCCCCTCAATAAAAGGGCGCTGTACAAAGAATGTCCAAGGGGAAGCGCTGGACTGTGAGTAAATATTGAAGGCTTTTAAGTACTGTAGTCTAACACCTCTTTCCAGAGTGAAAGTATCGTGGGATTTGATCCCAGGAGAGATCAGAAAAGAAATGAGAGGTGTTATAACTACAGAAACACTCAGAGGTGTGAACAGGCAGAGGTATTCCTTCAGGATTTCTGCAGAGCAGGAGAGTGAAAGCTGCTGCGTTCCCGCACCTTGCCTTTGATCAACCCCAGGCTCTTTGCCCAGAGGAGACTCAAGGAGTCTCAGCAATGTAGGCAAAGCTGGACTTGGCCATGAGGGACGGAGTACAGGGCTCCGTTCTGCTGTAGAAGAGGGAGAGGAAATGGGCGCATCTTGGACAGGAGCCCTGGGGAGCCAGGCATGCTGTTTCTGGAAGTGGGAAGGATGGCAACAGTTGGGAGAAGCCCTCTCTTTTCCATAGAAGACGCTGCCCACACACTGGCCCTTCCCCTCCTTCCTCTTGTCATCTGCAGAACTGTGACTCCAGGCTCATGCGTCCGTGGAGCAGGCACAGAGCTGGCATGTCTGTCCACCAGCGGCCTGCTTCGTTGGCCGAGTGCCTGCTTTGCCACTCTCCTGTTAGGTCTCACAACTGCAAGCTCATTTTTACTTCTTTTTAAGTCTGTTCTGAGCCTCTCCTCTCTAGGTTACTAGCCCTGCTGGGTAAGTGAAGTGATGTTCTTGCTTCCTAAATAGTGAAGTAGAAGATCCTATATTAAACCTGCACTCAGTTGAATCCAGCTCATTGAGTAGTCTCAGCTACACTAATTGACTGACTGACTCATGGCAATGTATATCCTTCTTTCAAATTTTACAGCATTTTCAGATTTCATCAGTTACTGGTTATATTTCAGCTCACTGATGAAGAGGTCTTTGCAGGACCTGACTCCTTCCCCTCCCTTCACTAGTAATCATAGGATCATAGAATGTTTTTTGTTGGAAGGGACCTTGAAGATCATTGTGTTCCAACCCCCCTGCCATGCGCAGGGACACCTTCCCCTAGACCAGGTTGCTCAAAGCCCCATCCAGCCTGGCCTTGAACACCTCCAGGGATGGGGCAGCCACAACTTCTCTGGGCAGCCTGTTCCAGTGCCTCACCACCCTTAGAGTGAAAAATTTCTTCTTAATATCTAATCTAAATCTACCTTCTTCCAGTTTCAAGCCATTCCCCCTCGTCCTATCGCTACATGCCCTTGTAAAAAGTCCTTCCCCAGCTCTCCTGTAGGCCCCCTTTAGGTACTGGAAGGCTGCAATAAGGTCTCCACGGAGTCTTCTCTTCTCCAGGCTGAACAACCCCTGGAAAATAGTTCCCAGTAACAAGAAACCTGTATGTTGTGACTCCGCAAAAGCTTCTTTGGAATAAAACATCAACTTTAGGTCTTACAGGCATCTTGGACAGTGTTAAGAGCCACGAGCTTGTAATGGGATAGCTCTTCTGGTGGTCTGCGGCCTCTCTCCGTAGGTAATGACAGAGCTCCCTGTACCACTTGGTGTAGTTAGACTTGGCACTAGGCTTTGACATCAGCACAGCATGCTGTCATGACATAGTTTTCATGGTTCTCCAGAGTAATAGCTAATGTGCCGACAGCATGTGCAGAAGGGTTGTGTAGGAGATTATCAAGTTGTGTATGGGAAGCTGCTTCTACGTGTTAAGTCCCCGAGTTACGAATTTCAGCATTAGCAGAAGGCCTCTTGCACCGGAGAAAGATAAACACTCAGGTTAAAATGACATCAGACAGACTGCAAATGAACGCAGATTTGCTGAAATGGGAACCTTTGCTTTCTGAAAAATCTTACATGGCAACAGCCTAACCATGAGGAATACAGTTACCATACTTGAAGTTTCCTATTTGTTCAATTTTGAACAAATCTGGAAGTTTTCACTGGAGAGCTCAGTGACAGTCTATACATAATCTTTTTTTTTTTTTTTTTTTTTAACTTTCCTGTTGAGCTTTTCAGCTGACCTACATAGGAAATAATTTAAAATGAATGCATTAATTTGGACAGCCTCTTTTCTTCAAGTGTATAAACCACATCTATTATGGACAATGCTTTTAAATTGCAGATTTTACTGTGCCTATGGGTTTTGTCTGGACTGGCTTTGGTTTTGTTTTCTGCCTGTCATACGTACTATGTTTTCTAGAGAGCCTAATGGAGTAAGCGATTGCTTCAGAGTCTCTGATGATGTATTGTCTTGGGGAATAGGGTCTGCTAAGGGCTGAAGCGTATCACTGCCGTGCTCCATGAAAAACGTGAAGGCTTCCCTCGGTGATGGAGACAGCTGTTTATCTGGGAAGGCTGTGGGGGTTTTAATCTCCAGGGGAAAAGGATTCTGAAATATTTTAAAATTTCTTCTGTCTGTATAGATTTACCGAAAGTATTTTGGGTGATGAGAAACTGCAGAACACCAGCTGGAGGCGGGTGCTTGTGCTTGTGCTTGGGTCGTAGTTCTGCAAGGCTGTGGGATGCTCTCCGCGTTTAGGCAAAAGATTTCCAGTCGCAGGTAGGCAGGAGATCCCACGTCCTACGCTTCGGGGCAGATTTCCCACGAGCGTGATTCTTCGGGCACCCCGCCGGACCGTCGGTTGTCTTTTAGGACGCGGCGACAAACTCGCTCTTGCCACGGAAGCCGCGGGGTGGCTGCGGTTCCCGAGAGCAGCGAGATTTGGTGGCGGGGAGCGGGTGGGTGGGTGGCGGGGGACCAGTCCGGTCCCCGCGGGCCACGGGCGCTGCCGGACAGCATCACCCCCCGCATCCCGCGGCGGCGGGGGCGGCCCTGGCGCCTTCGGCGGGGCTGGAGGGACCCCTGCCGGCCAGTGGGGCTCCAGCCGGAGGAGGAAGGGGATGGGGGGAAGTATAGAAGTTACCTTTTGCTTTTATTTTCTTCGTTTCTCCGAGTCTTGGCAGGTCCGAGGATGTGTGTGCCGGCGGCAGCTGCTCACCTCTTCCAACTTCTACCGGGATGCGCAAAGGGAATTTTGTGCAGAACGTCTCCGTGCTTCCTTCTTGAATGAGCAGCAAAGCTCTTTGCGTCCTTAAAAAGCCAGAGGTGTTTTAAAATACGTCTGATTTTTCACCAGTTAATGCTATGCGTTGCTCAGCCTGGGCAGAAGGGCACTTTAGAGGCCCCATAGACATTGTTTGGGGGTTTTGTTGTTTTTTCGGTTTTCTTTTTTTTTTTTTTTTTTTTTTTTCTCGTGAGACTTCATACCTGCATCTGGCTGCAGCAAGGTGAAATAATTTTACGCTTTTTGCTGATGTCTTCATGTGAACCAGAACAATTTCGTCCTTTCCTTAGACTGGAAATGCGGTGTAGATTTTACCACAAAAAGCCTGAAGTGATTAGGTATTTTGTTAGGGTAGGCAGCTTCTTTCAATAGTTTGTTCTAATGGCAGTTGTTAGTGTTGCCATTCATACTTAACAACTGCCTGATTTTAAAAACGGCCAGTGATTGGTAGTGCAACGTTTTTAGGTTTTTAGCTGTGGCCCTTTTGCTCTGAAATTTCCTTTTTGATTGGTACCAATCACCTGGCTTTGGCAGGATGTGCCAGCTCCCAGGAAACATTCCTAGGAAACTGCTTGCTGAGACCCTGGGCTGCTTGCAACCAAGAGAATCAAAAAGATATTTATTAGAAAATGTTTAAAAATAATCTGACATATTGTGAATTTCACCTTTCTACCTTGAGGTTGTGTGCTAATTCAGGATAGCCATATGCTGGAAGCTTTCAAGGAACTTTTCTTGGAGTTTCCTTTATGTTTGTAGAAAAATAGTTATTTCAGTTTGCTTGTTTGTTTGTTTGTTTGTTTGTTTGTTTTTTACAGCTGCTATTGATGCCTAGCATGAAAGAGAAAAAATACTGTATGAAATTATGGAAGGTATTTCAGTGGATGTCCAGCACTTACTAACTAGTTAGTAGGTTGGTAACTAATAGGTTTCTTGCCTGTCTAGAAATGCATACGTGTGAATGAACAATAGTGAAAACAGGATGATCTGACTCGGTCTAAGTCACAAAGGAAAATGTCCACAGAAATACTTGAGTGAAGAAATAAAATTGGTGTCTATAATTTTGAATACCGTATTTTTAAGTGCTAGTGTTCCTAGAAAATCCCCAATGTGCCACGCTAGCTGCTCCAAAAATGGCAATTTTGTCTCTATTCTAGCATGTATGTAAGTGTCCCCTATCCGCTTGTCAGGATTGAAGTACTTCAACCGTCACACTGGCACACAAGGTCTGTGGCTTGAGCTTTTCTGCTGTATTTGAACTTGCTCTGAAGAAGGTGTCATCGCAGTGCCTCCCTGAACGCAGAGGTGATTGGTGGACTCCAGCATCCTATTTGGTGCCTAAGAAAAAACAGAGAAGAGATTAATCTTCATTGCGTTCACCTGGTTTGAGATTTAGTAGGCAGACCAAAGATTACTTTAGCTAATTAGACTCTCTAATTGGATTTAAAAAGTTATTAACCTTTTAAATAGGTTCTCCAGAGTGGTATGTCAGCATGTGCTGAGCTAATTTTCAGCCAGCTATTGGTTCCACTTGCAGGGCTGAGAAGCGGAGGGCAGGCAAGGGTCGGGTCGCTCCTTGGGGAAGGGAGGGCAGGGAAAATGTCGGTGGCTCCGCTCTGCCATGACCGGGGGTGCAGGGGAGGAGGGTGGAGCTGTGCACGAGTGCAGGTTCTCAGCAAGTAACACCGGGCTGGGTGTAGGCCCAGATAACTTTCTGCCTTACCTTCTGCATCGATTACCTCTATTGAACCTAGCTGAGGTTTTACCAGGAGTGCGAATGAAGAAAGAAAACTCTCCCCAAAGAGAGTTTTTCTGGCCTTTGACTTGGTCTTGCCTTTGTGTTTACCTTTCCTGTGGCATGTGGCACAACGTTTCTTCATCCCACAGACAGTAAGGAGTTCCTCCTACACAAAACCCCGAGATGCACGTTTCAGTGCACGACTGGACAAAGTTGTCATGGAGACAAAAGCTACAAAGCAGCCTAATATTATTTGCTGGACATGCTGGAAGGTGCAATTAGCCTTTTACAATTTTTGGACCAGGACTGTTGGTGACTTTTTCATTCTTGATGAATTTAAGTGGTGCTCAATGTTTGCTCCTCTGTGCCACTCAGTGCCACATGTGTAAGGCCAAAATAGCACTGTATGAAAATGTCAGAGATAACCTGAGATGTTTAGATAAGCTCATGATCAAAATCGTAAAGATGGATGGAATTTGGTCTGCTGTGGCGTGTCTGCAAGAGGTTTCCTGCAAGTATTTCTCCTCTTTTTCAGGACTTCTGAAATTTTCTTCCTCCCGTAACAACTTTGCAGTATATGAAGTCATATGGGCAGGAAAAAAGATACACGGCTACTTACTCAAACTTGCCCTATTAAATAGAACCTGAATCTACAGCAGAAAATCTGATATTCGGTTTTCATATATCAGCAAAAAGTCAAAAAAACCCAACTCTTAAGACCCGTTGCACTTTTGTTTCTTGCCGTAATACTTCTCCCCTGCTTGTAAGTTTTAGCACTCTGCGAGAGCTGGAAAACTGAGGCCAGCACGAGGCCAGTTGTGGTGTCCCTTCTAAAGAGCTGCTATTTGATGGGTTTCATTGACACAGCAGCTGCTCTCCGCTTGCTGCTTTCCTTCCTGCTTTCTTGACCAAGGAAGATGCTCTGCCAGCTGCGCAGAGCTCAGCCTTACCCTCCCAGCCATGTCACGCTGTGGATTGCTGGCAGCACGTCATACGGCTGTCAGCCTGGTGACGATGGACTTCAGTCCCTTTGCAAACGGAAAGCTCGAGGGCTGACCGCGGTCCTCAGCTGCCAGCCTGCTCTATCAAAATCCTGGCACTGAATAGAAGGAAATATGTCATACTTCTGGTACTGAGCTTTTTCCGTAGTTCCACTTCCAAATGCCTTGCTGAAAAGTAGCAGTAACTTTCTTCAGTTGCATATCATGCTCATGACAAAACAGTCAGAGAGAAGGTTTGCCAAAAGTCAGGGATGGAGTTAGTGCATGCAGTAATAACACTCAGTTCTTTTATCACAAGGATTTTTGTTCTTTTCATGCAAGTTTGCTGGGTTCAGCCTGGAGTGAGCAACCTGTGGAACACCAGGCTGAGATATGGGATTTTTCTTAATGGAGTTCTTACAGCAGTGGGAGAAATAAAATAAACCCAGCAATTTTATTCTTTTTTTTTTTTTTTAATAGAAACTCCAAACAAACAGTACTTTACCTGCCCTTACGTTATTACCAGCTATACGTGTGCCTTGTTGCAGAACAGAAGTGCAGTAAATTGTTTTTTGTCATTATAGTCTTCGTTTTTGCTGTTGTTAAGCTCTTTCTAGACTATACTGGGAGATTTCTGACCTGATTCACTGTCCTGTGTGTTAAAACTAACACGGTGCAGCACTATCCCCTCTTCGTCTATCAAGGCTTGTAAGTCTTCTGTGTGGTTCAGTCAGTGAAGTTTATGCTGTAATGGAAACGTTCGGTGGGAATGTGTAGTTGTAACCTGTACAGTCTGAAATGACGCACGCTTGGAAAAATCTTAATGCGATATGTTGTAATGAGGGATTATTAAAGTATGAAAAATAGATTCCTGCCCTATTCCTCCTCTGGAAAATTGATTATGCACTTCTTGGAAACGTGCTTCCAATTTTGGAGAGCCACGTATTTTCTGTCATAGTTTATGAGCAAGGGATCCCCGAGCAAATACAGCCCTTCAGCAATTTGACCTGACACTCACTTGTGGCAGGGAGGAACACAAAGCTTGGAGATGTGTAGTCTCATCATCACCCCCCGCTTTGTGTTGCAGCACATGCTTGAAACCCCAGCTCAGAGGGAAGTTCTGCTGTTAGTGTACTAAAATCACTAATGGCAAGAGTGAATAGCTATCCTGAACATCTTGTCATTTTAAAAGACAGAGCTGAGAAAGATATGTGCTCCCCAGTGAACAGAAAGGAAGCTGAGCAGAAATAAAAGAAAAATAAGGTTAGGCCATGTGTTTGAGGACTACATTTCTGATCTGGGTATTGAGACTTAATTGTAGAGCCATGAGCTTCCAGAGAAGCTGGTTGAATGCTCCGGTTTCCCTCTCAAGAAACCCTAAAATAGTTGTAAAACAGGTCTTGATTATGTGTTGTCGAGACAGTCTTCATTCATTCCTCCTACGGATGTGACAGAACGGTTGCTGGCTATAGTCTGGGATTGGCACAAATGTGTACATATATGCGTGTATTTGTGTGTATATTCTGATTCTTTCTCCACAAAGCAGAAAATGGAATATACTGTATGTTCAGAAAAAGAAAAAAGCTTCAGACTCACATTTTAACAAGTTCAGGATGGAGGTAGGTTGCCATGCGAGCAAATTTGTTTGTAATGGCTCGGTGATTCCATCTTGAAAGCTGATAATCAATATTTTTGTTCACAGCTGCTCAGACCTCTGTAAATATGCAACCTTAAAAATTATTTAAAGATTTTTTTTGTTCTGTTTTGATTTTTGAAATATTAGTAATTTTTTAAATCACTTTCAAAGTAATGAAGCATATAAAAAGTGTAAAGGAAACCGTGAAAAATCTGCACAGATAATAGGTGACATACAAGTATACAAGTTTTGGAGTGCTATGTGGAACAAACACAATTTTCAGAATGTTAGTTAGCCCTCGGTGTCTGATATATTCCCAATTCAAGTCTAATGTGTAATTTTTCTCTTGAATAACATTGTCACTTTATAGGTAATGTGAAAGAAAATGTTATTTAAAACATAGTTGAAAGCAGAACAAAACTCATTTTAGAATAACTGTATTGTCAAAGTAAATTAAAATTCAGTTTTATTATGCCAGTATTAAAACTATTGGTGTGTGTGAACCATAGGGAATTATTCAGCTGTTTAGCTATTTCTGTGCTAAATGGAATTTCAGCCAAGCTATTTTTGGGGGTAAATACTGAAGATAAAAGTGGGACTTAAACTGTCATTTTCAACTTCTGAGTTTGTACCTTTTACCTCTGTTAAAGCCTTTGTGTCCCAAGTGAACTGTAAGATTCCAGAGGTCAGACGTGTTTGGTGCGTGGCTTTTTGCATGGCTACCATGGATCACTGTTTGCATAAACAGCAGCAGCGACTTGGATACCAATGCAAAACAACCTTTTTGAAATGGCCATTTAGTGACAGCTGGTCCTAGGATCCAGCTTTTAGTCCTTATTTAGTTGTACTTCTCTCCTCCTGAAGGAGGGGGTGGGGAGGAGAAGCTTTGCTGTCACCACTCGTGTCAGAATTTGCTGCTTTCCAGTCCTCTTAGTCGTAGTAGATCAAACCGCTGTGCCAACTCCTCTTGGGAGTAAGTGGCATAAACGTGCTGAGACAACTCCTAAACTTCTCAGGGATTACAGAGAAGAAGGAAGAGATCTGAATCTGGAGTCACTGCTTCCGTACTGATGGCGCCGCAGAAGCCGGACAGATTCACAGGAGTCGTTTTCACGCAGTTGACGCTTCCTTGCAAAACATCTTTGGGGCTGGGCTGGGAAATGGCTAGGTAGCAGCCGAAGCCTGTTGCCTTACCAGGACGCCTGTTGTGGTATGGACATATAAGGAAGATGAGTTTTAGCTGTCGTTAGTCCTGTTAGTTTCTGGTGCTAAGTGCTTCCGGTGCTTTTAAAAAAAATATTAATAAAAATAATAACAACCTCTGTGTCAATATTTTGCTTTACAAACTGGTGTTGAATGTATTCCTGTAACTTCCTCCTCCAATTCTCAGAGGTAAATGCCCTTCTTGATTTCGAAGTGGAGGAAACGCGCAGTTTCAAATCCCGGTTTTGGAAATCCTGTTGTCTCTATAATCGTGGAAGGCAGAACGCAACGTGAGACATATGTAAAACATGATTTTCATTTCCTTTTTCTACTGCAGTCCCAACTGCTTTTTCTAAAATCCTATTCAGCAATTTGAGGAAAAGTTTTGAGGGCCCGAACAATTCAAGTACAAGTCAACAAGTGTTTATAAAACAAATGCCAGAGCTGGGAAAACATGTAACAGCAACAATGTGAAGTTTTGAATATATTGCTGCAGTGTTTTCTATAGCTGGTATTCTCATACTGATTGCATGTTGTATAAGTAATAGAATAGTTTGTTATTCGAAAAGAAATATTATTATTCTGACATCAGAAGTGAATGAAGCCGTTGGGTCTTTAAATCTCATTGCTGTAGAAGAATGAGGAGTGCCCAAGTCATGCTGGCTTTTTGGTTTTGGGGTTTGGTGGGGTTTTTTGTTTGATTGATTGTTTTTTTTCTTTAAAGCTGACTATCTCTTATGAAGCTCTACATGATCGGGGTGCTTTTGTTTGGCTTGGGTATTTAAGTACTGTGAAAAAAAATGGGGAAGCATGGTGTAAGAGATTAATACACCTATGTCTCTGACTTTTACATTTTCCTTTTAATTTAGGGTGAGCTTTCAAAAGAGACACTACTACAGTAAACACCTTAGGGGACACCACTTAATTTCCTTAAACCTTTGAAAATCCAAATACTTTCTAGGGGGTGAAGAAACGTCTAAGCGTAGGATATACAAAAGCGATCTGCTCTTCCTTCAAAAACAAGAAAGTGAACTATAAATGCTTTCACAAATGTGTTCCTCTTAGGTATCATCAAAACTTGCAGACCTGGATAAGCAATGTGCATGCGCTGTTTTGCAATAGTCGTGTGAATTTACCCATCTTTCTAGCAATAATGAAGTGCAGAAGAGCTGTAGCCGTACTGTTTTAAATATTGATTTTATTTTCTTTTTTAAATGATCGCTTGGGCATCTGAAAGTCAGACTTGACACGTATTATTAAATATTGACTTTTCAGAGCCTCAGTCAATCTTTTAAGACATTGAGGAATTTTATCATATAGGCTTGGGAAGCACTGTACCCTTAACATAACTACAATACTGCTTTTTACTATTAGTTCAAAAACCCGATAAACCTATTCCTTAAAAAAAGGTTATCTTTTCATTTATTTTTGTATTTTCAGAGGATTGACGTGATGCTCTGCGAAGAACGGAGCTGTTCTAATGGAGGATATCTTGCTTTTCATGTGAAAATATTTTCTTGCTCATCTCATACGAACTGAGTGTGTGTTAGCAGCATAAGCAACCAACTTTTGTTCTCGTGTGCTTCAGGTAAGATGTCTTGCAGATTTTTTTATTTTTTTCTTTGCTAATAAGAGATGGAGCTGGGTATTCCTTTCTTGCTCCTAAGTAACACAATGTTTGCCTGTTCAGCAAACCGAGACTTTAGAAGAATAGTCATATACTTGCATGTTTTCTGATAAGGTAAAACTAGTTTGCAGTGTTTGTAGTGGATCAGTGAACCTGATCGTTGTATTAAAATAGCAGTTTAGTGCAGTTTCTACTGTAAACAATCCTTTAATAATGTTTCTATTAAATTATCTTAAGACTTAGGATTATATATCATGTAGCCACATATTATTTAATTGTTGGCCCCCCACCAACTGTTTCATAATACTCTGTGTCACATACCTTGGGACGGTTTCTAGAGACAGACTCTTTCTCCTTACATGTATCGTGTGACTATGAGATTATCTGATCTACTTTCTTCAATCTTCCCCTCCAGCTGAAGTCTTTGCTCTAGGAGGGACTTTACTCTTGTTGAGGTAGAGCTAAATAAGTCCTATAAACCCGGGAGGATTTTAACATGGGTGAGCAGTATGTTGGTGGTAGCCTTGGAAAGAAACAACTGCTGATTCTGTAAGCGCCAAGGCTGCAGGGTGTCAGAAGCTGGGAGTACATAAGGGAAAAATCACAATGCGCTTGCCTCGGTCTTTCCCCTAGGATTCATTACTGGATCGCGTCAGGGGCAGGATATGGGGCTGGAAGAGCTTTTGGCCCTGGCCGGTACGGCCCTTTTTGTGTTTTTGTTACCTGATGCATCTGAGCTTTCTTACCTGCCTCATCTTGTGACGTGGGCTTTGGTGGTAGGTCCTCCACCGCACCTCGGGATCCATCCAGAAGGATTGGGCGGGAAGCCACCCTGCACCTTCCGTGATTATTTTCTGCTCATTTCTGCTCATCTGCAAAAGCAGATGCAGCAGTGTTCAGTCTTTCATGCTATTTGCTGACCCTCTGTCAGCAAGTGACAAACATTCCCTGTAAAGTGCTTGGATAGGGAAAGAACAGAAAGTAGTTAAATTGAGAAAGTTCTTTGGCCAGCTGTGCTTTGCGGTGCCTCTCAGCAGAAGGCGTTTGTTGTCTTTCCGCTGACTAAACCAAGGCTGAAATTTAATTTGAATGTCCTCTAGACGTGCAATACCCCTGGGAATGAATCCTATAAAACAGCCTGTATCAGACCTGTACAAACCGTAGACCTGCTTAGTTAGTCTGAATGAGCTTTAACCTCATTACGTTAGTACAGAATAATTAGTAGAAAACTGAAATGCAATTTTGTCTAAAGAATGGCAGTTCTGGGGCTTTACCTCACCTATAGCCTTGCAAGGCTTTTAGTGTCCTGACAAGCAATCTGTCAGAGCAGGAATGTTGAGTGCATTCATTTTTTACTTCAGTTCTTCTCTTACAGGAGCTCAAGTGACTCCACTGAAACTCTGGCATTTATCACAGACAAAATTAGGTCAGAAGAGAGCACAGAGGTAGGGAACTGAGAAGAGATAAATTCATCCTTAGAAGAAAAAAAAAAAGTCTCAAGCTGCACACTTGGGTTTAATTTATCTCCTCCACATAAGGTAGGTCTTTTCCTAAGGGATTTTCCAGCCAAGCTAACAGTATCTTTGATATAAATGTACTATCAAGTTCTATAGGAAGAATATTAAATACTTTTTGTTGAGCTATGTAACTTCAGGTAACTAAAGAACAGGTGTGTTTTTTTTCCCTAAATATAAACAAAAGCAGCCTAGGGAAGAATCTGTTCTGGTTTGGTCTTATGCTTTGTGTCCAGTTGTGCAAGCTGCTGAGCATGTTTAGGTAGCAGCAAGAGTAGCTGGACCTATTTGTCATTGGGAACTGGATGATCTTTAAGGTCCCTTCCAACCCAAACCATTCTATGATTCTAGTAAGCACGAAGGGTTACCTTGATGCAAGCTTCTGCAAGCGGAAAGATAAGGCAGAAGCTGTTCAGCTCTTTCCTGATCAGGAGGAAGAACTTGACAGAGCTCTGGCCACCAGACTGCGACTCTGACAGCCGAGTTGACCAACGACCCCTAAAATATTTAAATACGGAGTGAAGCAAGTCAGCAAAACGTATGTGATTCCAAATGTTGTGTGGTTTGTGTCAAATCAAGGTTATGAATAGAGTCCACATGGTCCAAGTGTAAAATATCTGAATAGAAGCACCTCCAAAATTTGACATCTGCGCCCTAATACTGAATGCTCATAGTTGAGGCTAAGTTTAGCAGCATTTAGAAAAAAAACTAGTCCTTTTTGAATGCAAAATACATTCTAGTTTAAAAAACATAAATATAGCTGAATGATGGTCTTGTTTTCCCTCATCTCTTAACAAAACTCTGTGTGGGAGTGTACTGCAGCTACGCAAAGTGTATTCGACAAAACTAGTAGGTGTTCACTTAAAAGCACCTATTATTACTAAGTAATTTCTAACAATAACTTAACTTTTGATGCTTCTGATATTACAAATTATTTTTGAAAGTATTTTTTAACAAATTGTCAAATATTTATGTAAAAGCATTTACTATATTTACAGCCGTGTCTTGGGACATCAAACACTGACTTTTTTAGCTAATTTATTTTAAGATTTATTATCCTAATTTAGCATGCCCCATAGTAAAATCGGATTCTGAAATGTAAGGATAGAGTTTTTATAAGGTTGGTAAATCAAAGTTTTTCTGTTAAGATCCTACTGTTATTGCTAGGACATATAATTAGCCAGCTTCTAAAGAATTACCACATCTGCATATGGGAAGAATAAATCACTGAGGTAGAAAGAACAAGACCTTCTTAATGTCCTTGTAAATAACATGGAAAATCTGAAGATTTGCCTGGGAGCCGATGTAAAAGAAAAATCTAGTTTAATGTGCTGACCTGATTCTGTTCCTCTCAGTAACCTTGCTGTAAGGTTTTAAATCAGATGGAGCACATTTGAGAAACCTAATAGAAAGCAGTATGGATAATGAAGTGTTTTAAATGAAATGCAGAAAAACATTGGTGATTCTGGGTTTTGTGGTTTTTTGTTTTGTCGGTTTTATTTTCTTTCAAATATGGCAAATGATTTTAGAGCATAAGGATATATACACCAGTGTGTTTGTTTTGACATGCTGTCACTTACATTAAAAAACCCCCAAACCTGTGTCTGTGTGCATTCACATACATGTGTGTAAACAGACATTGTATTTCACTGAGATGAAAGATAATGATTGTTTTCTTAAGAATAACAGACTACATTTTAACACAAGCTTTAAGAACTTAATGTTGGTTTTCAGCTATTTCTACCCCATCTGGCTGCAGCTACTACTTTCTTCAGGTTTGACGAAAAGAAATAATTGAAACACCTTTTCTGCATCTTAAGTATCAGCCGTGTTAGGTATCACAGCTTAAAAACAAGACTGAGAAAATTAAGCTGTATGTCTCGCTAAGTGGCAGCACGTTTGCAAAGATGATGATAATGGGAATTACAGTAGCACAGACTAACTGCTTTCTCTGATACCAAATGAACATGGTGCTAGAGCATTTCCCTTTGAAATGCTGCAGTTGCTCAAGGGCTATGAGGGGCAATCATTTGAGGCAAGGACAAGTCAGATGTCTCTTTTGAAGTGCCAAATTGTATTTTTTCGAGCAGTGTTCTCAAAATGAAAGATAAAGTTCAGAGTCTTTTGCAAGAGAGCTTCAGTGCAATCTGCACTTTGGAGAAAAGTCATTGGGGTTTAAGCGTGAGTGATAAGGACTTCTGCTGTACTAAATGAAAGAGCAGGACTTCAGAGTTCAGTGTTTGCCTTGCAACAATTGCCAGCTTCTGATATCTAGATTCCGAAGCGAGGTTGATCTTTGCTCTCAAAATTGCTAATTTTGTCTCAGAGGTTGAAATTGTCAGGGAGAAACCAGACCTCCCTAAAGATGAATTCTGGTTTTCAGTTCGACAGATTGCTTCTAGGTAGGAATCGTCAGGATGCCTTCACGGTTTTTTGTTTGCCCCATTATGCTGTGTATGAATGGAGCTGATTGGGAATTTTCTGGTTAAAGAAAATTGATCTAATTCTGATTAATAAGAAATCTTCCTGACCATGCTTTGGTTGGGTGGAAGAGAAGAGGACAGAAAGGTCCTGCTGTCAAATAGCAAGTAACACCATTATGGAAGTTTCTACAAGGAAGCTGAGAGTTCAGGCTGAGATTTCTGTCTCTTCTGCATGACCTGAGGGTGTCCCCCAGCCACCAGCTGTCCAGACAGGGTCTCTTGCTCTGTTTATACGAAGTGGAATAGCTCCAGCAGAGCTGGAGGTACTTTCTCCAATATAGTTGGTGATCAGGCTACAGCTTTGGCATCTTGGAGACCAAAGTTCAAACCCCCTTTCTGAATCACCAAGAAGAATTTACTTTTGGAACAACTTGAATGCAAAGGATTCTCTGCCACGTAAAATCCCATGTCGAGCAAATCAGACACGTGAGTCTGTATGTCGGATGGCTCAGAGGTGTGCCCTGAGAGCTGGGGTATTCTGAAGTGAATAATTGGGAATAAACGACAAACTTTGAAAGCCCTCCATTTCCATTCTGATGTGATTTTTATTGTTTTAAGTCTTAATCTTGCACAGGATTTCTCTGTTAGTTCGTAGGGCAGTCTGTAATAATCTGACCACATGGGTAATATTGAGAGGGTCGAATGGGCATATGACCATATATTTCTTCCTTACCTTCTACCACTTGCAGAATACTTGCCAAACGCCATGCATTGCTCAGATCACCCGCAAGGAGTGAATTATGGTTGCGTAGCAAGTAGGTTGTCTATGAGATCCCAGCTATGTTGTGGAAGGTTTCTAGATAATGAGGGAGGGAACTGGAAAAGGAGGGGAGTGCAAAAGGAGGCAATGAATTAGACAGGTTAAATGGTATCCCAGATACAGCATGTTAAAAATACACTCCTGTACAAAATGAGTGTAGTCACCACTAAATGAACTACAAAATGGTTCTCTGAGGAAGGGATGACTGCCCAACAGTGGATTTCTGCGAACTGATTCTTATTTCAGTGTTTTCCATTCTCTTCATGAATGGGAACCACGGTCCTGTTCTAGATCAATCTGTTTGGAGACATCCATGCAACTTCAGCCTTGTTTTCTTGTCTTTCATCGCTGCCTCCTCCTTGCTTTATTCCCTCACTGTCCACCCCGGCCTCTCCTCAAACTGCTGCCGCTTGCTCCTCGCCTCCCTGCCTGTCCTGCCCACGTTGCTGGCTGTGAAGCAGCGGGAGAATCAGACTAAACAAGATTTGCCTGTGCTGTGCCCAGGTGAGTGTTCAGGCATGCTTCAGAAGGGGAGCCAGTGACTGAAACAAAATTAAGTCAAATAATTGCAGGCTGGCTGGCTTGCTTGCTTGCTAAGATAGGCTTCTTTGGAAGAATTCCCTTTAAATACTGTAAGATATCAAAATACACAACTAGATGAAAGCATGTCCCTAATACTAGGATGAGCATGTCTTCCAAAGCATATTGCAAAAAACCTGATATAATAAATACAATTCTCTGATATATGAGAATAAAGCAAGCGGTGTTAACTACATGTGTAGTGTTTGTGACACCAGGACTGTAACCAGTCCCAGTATTATCAGTGTGGCCCTGTGGGGTTGTAACGCTAAGCTACATGGAGTTGTGTTACATCTTTGACAATTGTCAGTAGGGGATGCTTAAGGAAGAATGTGTAATGTATCAGCATACGGTGATACTTCCCAAGAACATTTTCCTAACCTCCAGCAATTTGTAGTTCAGCAACTTTGTGAACCAAAGGTAGTGACTTTGCAGTGAATAACTGAATAGCTACCCATTTAGTATTTGTAACGAGGGAGCGAACACTTTAGCAAATGTTATGTGAGCACATAAAGACTTTGTGTTCAGTCTATATATACGAGTGAGGGAGATGGGGAATTATTTTCCCCTTTTCCTGAATTATGAATGTTTTACTGAAGAACGTATATACTATTTTTTAGTTAAGTTCTGAAAACAAGGGGAGAGTTCCATGGTAAGGAGTGACTTGATAGGGGAAATTAAATAGCGATATTTAAAATAACATTAAGCAATGTTCTGGATGTTATGAACAGTGTTTCTGATTCCCATTGTAAATCTGGTCTTTAAAGGTAAGCAAGTTCTTTTAAATGTTGTGGCCTTGTCATTCATTTTATAGGTGAATTATTTTAGCATTACTTGGACATTTAATCTATCATGTAAGTCTTTAATATGAAAGGTAGGATGGCCAATTATTTCTCTTTTATGTAATTTTGTTGTAGGCACTGATATACAGCTCTGAAGAATACTTTCAGGTTCAGGTAGCATTAATAGCTGTCCCATGTAAAACTTCCTCATGTTTGAAGAATCTTGTGGCAAATATATATCTATTTTTAGTTCATTACTGTTCAAACTTTGATGTAAAAATATTTTACATAGAACTATTTTGTTGTTGTTGTTATTGCAGAGATGCATTAAAAAGCAATAAGCAAAAATTAAGTTCCTTTTGTAGAGGATTTAGAAAATTCATGTGACAATTCCTAATGCAATTCTTTCTCTGTGTCACAGTACATGATCACTTTTGATATCCAATTTTAGACCCTGGTCCTGCAAATTCAAGCATGATCATGACATAAGAAGATTCTGGGGATCTGGTGCCTCCACCTCTGAATAAACCTTGGAAATGTAGCCTAGGGAAGTCTGTTCAGCAAATCTTTTCTAGATGTCTCCAATTTAGCTTATCTAGAGTCTGGGTCTTCTGTGGCAGGAAGGAAGTTTGTTTCAGGCCTCACCACAGTGACTATTTTTACATGTCTATTGTCTAAAACATAGAAGTAATGTTGGAGATGAAATGAAGAATCATCTTATTTTTCCCTCCTGCATAGGAATGGCAAAAAGCCAGGTTCTCAAGTTCCCACCTGCTGGCACTCCTTCCACATCCATCAGTTTTCATCTCCTGATTGTGTACTAGTACAGGATGGAAAGTGCTCCTGGACTGTGAGAGTCATGGGGTGGGTCTAGAAGCCAATTTTTTCAATTCCTGAGAAAATGTTCTAAACATTATACCCCTTCCACCAAAGAAAGATGCTGTCAGCTTCCACTTCTCTGAGCTGCGCAGGTAGAGCTTCAGGTGTCTGTGCAGACTTGTTCAGTTAAGCTGCTTCCCGGGTCAGCCTTTTGAATTTGTGTGGCTAAATTCTACTTCCTGAATTCTTCCCACTTTAGGTAGCTGAATTGTCAGTAGATTTGGCCTCCAGTCTGCTGTGGTAAATCTTGTTCATAGACATAATGACAAAGCCCCTCTCCTTTCAGACTTTGGTGTCATCATGTGGACTAGTGTAGATGTGACTGATTTATTTTTAATTCATATTATTAATTTCCTGATTGCAAGAACTTTTTTGTGGCTATTTTATTTCTGTCAAGGAGAAACTTTAGACTTTTATGGGAAAACGACAACACAGGGACTAGGGTGATTTGGATAGTCTGAGGCTGTAGCGTTCACATTGCCACGGTTATTTGCCAATCAAGTATCTTCTCTAATTGGAGTATAACAACCTTGGCCATTTATCATTAAGCATTGCAACATCAGTCTCTGGCCTTTTACTGAACTCTTAAGAATTGTGACTTTTCGTTGAACTCAGCTTTTAGTTCCACTGACCCTATTGCCCATTTATAACTGGTGTGCCATTTATCACTCTCGGGCTTAGAAATATGGTTGGGAGAAAAGACTCAAGTGCAATCATTCACACCTATGGTCTCTTTGTATTTGGACTTCCCAGTTTCTGTGTAGTGTAACTGATACGGAGAGATTAGTTACAAAACTGTAATTCCATTGAAGGATTGTGACGGTGCTGTACCATAAACTGTATATGATGCTCAAGAGGTTTGACATCATCAGGGTTCTCAGATTAAGTTACAGCATCTGCTATTAGTCTCTGTCAGTATCTGTTTTAAAAGAGGATTTTTGTGTAACCTCAGTGTAAAATATAAGATATTTTGCAAGTTAGGAAACTTGCTGTTGCATTAATCCTTTCAGCGTGATATTAATAGTTAAACTATAGCATGACATAAACCAGATTTGATACAAAAAGACATAAATATTTCTATTTATATGCTACAGAGAAATTCTCTGTACTGACTACTGACAAGATCTTGGCACGTCAGACTGAATTGGGACCACTTTGGCATTTTAACAGTTTTGCCTTCTAAAATAAAAAAAAAGAAAGCAGCATGTAAACCTATCAGAAGGAGTTATGGGTGAGCCTAGAGTATCAGCCCAAGAAAAAAATCAATGTGTAATTTAAAAGCAAAACAAACATACTACTTTCTCTCTTGCATTCCTTTTCCTTGTGTGGTTTCTGCTATTTACACACACATACTTTTCCTGTGCCACTAGGAAACTATAGCTTTCCCTTCTTTAAGCTATTATTCACACCTTTGTTTTATCTCATTTTTCTTCATTTCACTCTTTCCTGCCTTTTCTTGTGAAATTTTCCATCATTTAACTGAGAAAGAGCTGAGTATGTTGTGCTTGGATGTGATTTTGGCCAAGGAATGCTTATTTTTAGAGAGATTTATCCTTACGTAGAAGAAATAAGGAATTGCTTCAAAACTCCATCAAAGTATGAAGTTGTTGCTAATATGGACAGGAGAGTCTTCATAAGGGAAGACTTTGGAAAGCTGAATAGCTCCAGCTGAGACTTTGGTAAGAACTCTCTTGTTATGAGAAGAATAAATCAAAGCTCAGGATTTCATGCCATGGAAATAAAAATGTTTTCTTCGAAATCAGAAAGATTTTTTCATTAATTTTTATTTTTTGTTCACTGCAATATGAACCACTCAGGAAAACAATGATTAGAATACCTTTTTCAGTTGGCATTCTCTAATCAAATACTCCAATTTTTATAGAAGATCCAACAAGCAAAGTGGTTTATTTTGACCAGGTTCAACAATGAACAGCACTTACCTTATTTGTCATTCTTTCTTAAGCTTCTTTTTGCCTCCTGTATCCAGGCTGTGTCCTGGTTGGATTGTGTTTCCCACGCCATACCTCCCTGATCACAACATTCCTGTGTTGTGTTATGATGTAAAAAAGGAGGGTGCAGAGGTGCCTTTTCCTAATGTCTGCCTTCAGTGTGCTTTTTTTAGGATAGAGAAATATTAATTTCCTACGAAGCATTCAATTTATGCCTAATAAGCAAGGAAATATTGAGTTATACGTCATATTTCACAGTAAATCTGTGCCAAAGCTTCTGACAACTTCCCTTGCATTTTCAAACCCGCCTTTCTCTTTACTGTGAAACACAACCCCCTCTCTGGTGTTACTTGTAAATATTCGTAAAATAGCAATAAAACTTCTAAGAAGTAAAAGAGTGCATGATGAGAGACTACCTGTCTTAAGGACCAAGTAATCAATCTCAAGCCACAAGAAAAGACTCAGACAGGAAAAAGTGTGGACACTTTTGTTTTGGTTTTTTTTTTCCAGTTTTGGATTCCCAGTGCATATAGGCACTTTCTTGAAATTCTGATTAAAATGTCTAATGTCCAAGTGAGACATAAGGCTGTAGAGCTGGCGTTTTTTCCTTCATTCTCAGTATTTCCTATTACCTAGCTCTAAGTAGGTACATGCCAATATTCAAACTTTGTCTCTTGAGTAAGGTGGTTGTCTTGAATCTTATGCTGAAGTGCCTAACTCCGATGAGAAGGCCTTGTCCCCTCACAAACGGCTCTGAATTTTACGTATTTTTTGTACATCTAGTCTTATTTTATGCTTTGCACTAATTACCCTTTAGAATAAAGAAATGTTGTGATATCCCAATGCGGCTATTGGTTCGGGTGCAATACCCCTTATGTTTAATTAGTAGATAATTAGTCATTAGTAATTGTGAATGTTATATATTCTGCAAGCCTTTGCGACCAGCATTGTTGTGTCGAAAGGGTTTCAATTTTCATTCATTCAGGATAAGGTACTTAAGCCACTATGTTTCTGTATTCAAAGTTGGTACTCAAATGAAGCCCTGTAAATCTTTGTTCCTCTCAGAGGGGGAAATGTAAATGACAGGAACCAGTCGCCGTTAATACTGGCCTGTTCAAGATGGTGTAGTTTAAACAGTGTTTCATAAATCAGGTCTGGTTTAGTCTTGCTTAAAACGCTCCATTTGGTTTTAAAACTGGGGCTGTAACCGAAGCAGAGACATCTGAGGAACGGAAGGTTATTCTGGTTTAAATGTAGACAAACTGGTTAATTATTCGATTCTTGCGTCATCTACTGGTAGCTTCTCTGGAATTTCCCTGCTCCCTAAAGTATTGCTTAGTAGATTTTAGTTCATACTATTTTAAATTACTATTTCACAAATATTAAAGCAAGCATTTCAGTGCAAGCTTCAATAGATTTATTTTGGAGCTTTTATATTATGAATAAAACAGGATGGTTAGTGCTACTCCTCTTTTCCACAGAAAAAGACACTGTGGCCCATTGTAAAAACAAAAAAAGAAGAAAATGAAGATGCTGCTTCTAGAGATTGGAGAAGGGCTCTTAGTTTCTCTTTGTGGCCTATCGACTGAGGATTTAATTTAGTTACATAAAAAGGTGGCTCTCCACCAGAGAGCTGACTTCATAACTCTGTCTCTGGAACAACAAATTATCCTCTGTCTAAAAAGTATGTGCAAGTATTTTAGAGCTGCCTGGGTGAAGTGAGTTTTGTTTTTTCCTTAACAATTCAGAGAGCATTGAGAAGCAGTCTTTATCTTGTAGGTATATAACATCATACTCTTAAGATAGCTTCCACACATGTTCTTCTGTTTGGGGGTAGCATTAGCTTTTTGTTCCTGAGGCAGTAAACCCTTGGGAATTTCCCTCCTGAGCGTGCAGAAGGAAAAATGGGGACAATTAAGTTGCTTGTCTTTTTAGTTAATTTTTTTCTCAGTGGGTTATGAAAAATTAAATAATTAAAATTGGACTATATATAATGTACTGAACTTGCTCTGCTGAGAGGTTCAATGTTGTCCTTCTCAGTAGGAGGACAATTTATACTGTAAATAAAATGAGTTCATTCTGTTGTCCAGGGACCGAAGGGGCAAGTGGGAAAGGAGTGACTAGTGCAAGCTGCACAGCGGTAAGATCCAGCTTTAATTTATCAAACCTAGCCTTGCTTCGGTGGCTCTGCACAATTTAAATAAGACTTGTCTCAGTGTGTACATGTGAATTTTATTGAATAAACTCCCTATCTGGTGATATGAGCTTTTTTTCATACGGCTTATGTGATCTGTAATAGACACTCTTACCCCTTTCCCTCAGATTTGAAAAAAAATTGCAGTGGCTGCTGACGCTGTTTTTTAATGTGCTTTTTAAACATTGTGTTCTTCAAATTTGAAGTTCAGGAAAAAATCTTGTATTTTAGTGACAGCAAAATGCCTAGAGCTTAGATTCTTGCAAAAGTGAAAATGCTTTGTGACATGAATGCAATTTACCCTCTTAACATTCTCCGTACAGTGCTCTCTGATCTGTTTGCTTCCTGTGTACTTTCAACCCCATTGAAAATGCCTTAAGGTCCCACTTGAGAACACTCATGAGCCAAAGTGTGCTGAACCTCTGGAAGATGATCAGAATGCTCTGCAAATTGATGCATCTGAGCGTTCAAAAAAGACCTGGGGAAGATTGCTTTCTCCTAGAGCTTGCTTGTAATTTCAGATTTGATGATAGTTTCACTGCTTGGAAGTATATGTACGTATTAAGGATTTGTTTTTGGCAGATCTCTACTGCTGAGTATTACAAAACATGCAAATTTGGTCATGGAAATATATTTTGAAAGGTGGTATCTTGATTTATTTTTCGCCTTGAGTAAAGTTACTGTAGGAGAGAAAAAGCAAGAATGATATCGATGAAGTAAAAATGAGTCTACTGCTTTTATGAGAATCATGTGAGAAGCTGTGAGGAGATACAGCTTTAAGGAATTAAAAAACAAACAAACAAACAAAAAAAACAAAACAAAAAAAAAACAAAACAAAACAAACAAAAAAAACCCACCAGTAATAGTGCACCTGATGGGTTTCTTTTTTCATGGTTGCATAACTTGAAGTAAGATATGACTATGATTTTGACATATTATTTTCCTTTTTTTTTTATTTTTATGGAAAGCTTAGAAAGGTTGCATAAATTTCCTTTAGTTTAGCTCTACAATTAGAACTGCATTTCTGTTGCAGCTTCCTGTCCTAACTCTTCCTGAGGAGGAAACAAATGCTCTAAATAAAATAAAACGTGTGTAAATATAATCAGGAAAGAGTGGTTAGTACAAGTGTAATAGCATTATATAGAAATAATAGGCAAGTCCGTCCACTTGAAACTTTAAGCACTGTCAGCTTTACGTTGCCCATGGATTTGCTTTTAGGACCATTTTATGCTTACCTTGATTGTCCTTATAGCTAATTATAGGCTCTGTCCCATGGTCTAGACGGGTAGACATGGTGCTTAGTGGTGGTTTTGGCAGAGTTAGGTTGATGGTTGGACTTGATCTTAAAGGTCCTTCCAGCCTAGATGATTCTATGATTCTGTGGTCTACACTGAAGCTCACACTGAATTAATGATTGAACCTATTGACGACTGTTTACATTAGAGCTACCAAAGTGGCGTAAACCAGCTTGTAAAGTCAATGGCTTTGAAAGCCCCACAGCATTTCAGGATAGCCCAAAATGTGTTACCAGGCTGGAGGTCTGTATTTGCTCGTTTATATTTTTTGGCCAAGTAACTCTGTGCAAGCTCAGAGGTTGTGTTTTTTTCTAGTTTCAACAATGTAGACAGTCACTGACATGTAGCTTTTTGTCTTCAAGTCACAATTTCCAAATAATATAACATTTGTCATTAACACGCGTTTCTTCTGAAAGAATATATAGCCGTATTTAGAAAGTCTTTTGTTCCCCTTTAAAATGCAGCTAAATGTATAGAGAACATGTTTGTCTATAGCAAATTCTGTAACCAGTTTAGAATTATTCATTTTTTGTGCTGAGACTGAAACAATTTATCAATTTCCACTGTCAAAATATTCTGTCTCATTATATGCCTTACATAATTTACTTCATACCTAGTAACTCTCTATTAAGAAAGAGTAATATGTAGGAAGGACTGGAGGGTTATTTTTATTGTAGTTGTGCTTAAAAGCTGCAGCCAGAATTATGATTCTGCTGTCTCACTTCCTGTATGTGTGAGAAAAGCCAAAACTTGAGCCTCTTCTAATCTAATTACACGAGACTTTCTTTGAGAAGAAAGTGGTATTGTTTGTTTTGCAGAGAGAGTAAAGTGAAGCACAAAAAAAAATTAGGCATCAAACTTTCATGACCTCAACACAGAGACTTCAGATGTTTAAAAGTTTACGGTTCCAGGTGCTGAACAATCAAGCCTTAAGTGTCCCCATGGCAGTAGGCTGTCTATGGATGCCTTCTCTCTATTTCACTCACCAAATGGATACTCAACAATTTTGAAGATACAGGTTGAGAATTTTGAGTTCTGGATATTGGGAAATCTGCACCTGGTTGATTGACCACTCTAGGACACAACCCTTATCTTATTTTAGCAGCTAGTATATAAAGAACTGTGATTTGGCTTCCAGCTTTGGATCTCATTGCTTTAACTTGAAAGACAATTCTGGTATTTAAATATGATACGCTATTCTTTTTTTCCAAAGTTGTTTGTCACTTGTACTTAAAGTATAAGTATGCTGTTTCATTAAACTGATCGGGTTTAGTACGTTTATCTATTCCTTGCCCAAATCTTACTGTTAAAAGTGGGAGGAGAGGGGGAACAACAATAAAAACCTGCACCCTTGGAAAGTAAATGAAATGCCAGGCCTCAAAAGTCTTTCTGTTAATCTCGTTGCTATTAAATATGAATTTTGGCACTATAGCAGGAACAACTTGCACGTCAAAATCATAATTAGTAGTAGGAATTTTATTGTGTTCTGTATAAACAAAAGAAATGCATTACCTCTTAATAATCTTTTCTTTTCCTTGTATATTCACTCTTATGCCCTTCGCTTCTGTAGAGTTTTTATCTTGCAAACTGTGAGAATCTTTTTTTCACGATACCCTTGTGCAAGCAAGTTGGTTGCATCACATTTATAAATAGAGACTGATGAAGCACAGTCTCTGAGTCTTTTGAGCTTCTGTCTAGTAATGTGACCCTTGACCGTCATTTCTCTTCCTTCTTATCACTTACTACTTATAAAACACTCCCATAGGAATTTGTAAATTTTCAGAAATGAAATGAAGATAAAGTTGAAAATAGTTTTGCGGGTAAGCGGTTTTGAAGATTGGAATAGTTCTACACCCAACTATTTTCTAAGATATAATGCATTTTTCTCATCATTGCGTGTTTTTCTCTCATCTTAAATATCAGTAGTCCAAAGTAAGCACTGATCGAATGCGCTGTTGGTCAAGCAGCTTTCAAACTGCCAGTTAATTTTAGCTCATTACTGACAGACCACACAAATTTCCATATTTTGAAACTTTGCGCTTATAAGCAACAGTGACTTGCAAGAGAACTCAGTATTTACATCTTCCTCAGGAACCCTGTTGTGGTCCTGCAGTGGAGAATCCGTTTCAGTTCAAGAAATAATTGTTTGGGGTTGGGGGTTTGGGTGATTTTTGGTGTTTTTCTTTTGTTTGCTTTTTCTTTTTTTAGTAGAAGATTCACTCAAGATTCTGCAGGTGTGTTAAACTTGTTAAAATGTCTGACGTTATAATCTTAGAGGTAAAAAGAGTCAAAACCAAAGATGTGAATGGTGTACTTGCTTTAACTTTCTTTTTCTGTATTCAAAAGTTGTTCTGATTGACTTAATTATATCTGATGTTGTAGTTCATGCTGGGACTTCTGAATCTAGATATGCAGCCACGCTTTTCCTCTGCAGCTGCCCTGAAGTATTAAATAGAATTTAGTTCAGAAGAACTTACAACTGTTGAAACTCAAAATCTCCTCTTATTCTACTAGGTCACTTCTATTTTATGTCACTGAGATTTTGTGAAAATACATCTTGTACTTTCTAGACAATAGCTAAGGATCTGAGTTCATACAAGCAGCAGCAAGTTTGAGGTCTCTTTAGAAAAGTCTGAGCCTTACCTCCTTTTCTATTCCAGAAAATGGGACTGTGAAGAGGCATAGAGTTTAAAATTGAATGAAGAATGGGTGAAAAGATGTTTTATTTTCCAAAATGTAAGTACTACAAATTCAGTCTGAGACTTGGAAGCGAAACTTTTTTTTTTCTTTCTTCTCTTGGGCTGCACGTAGTAAAATTTTACTGATTCTTCAACTCGCAAAGCCTGAAAATGCGCGTGAATGCTTTGCTGTAAGAGGTGGTCCCTCTTTTTATGATGAAACTGGAATGTCAATCATGTGAGTGCATGGATAGACTTCAACTAATAAAGTGTGAAAGGCACCACCATAAACACGTTTGTGGAAAAAAAACAAAAACAAAAACAAAACACCACATGGATTTAGCACCTGCTTATACTCCATGAGAAATCTTGTGCCTAAGCATAACACTTGTGTGGTGGGCTCACACTGTAGACATGGCCCAGATCTCCCACCTCCCCGGCTGCCAGGTGTGTCCTTAGTGCTTCACCACGCGAGCCCTTTGAGAAAGTCACGTGATGCTCCAAGTCACCTTGTATTTAGCCTGGGGTGAAAAGCCTCTCTTCTTGCCTGGATTGAGAGGAGCTTGAGAGAAGAATGAGACTGAGCCAGTGCTTGTGTTTTTGCCTTGAGGCTTTCTTGCTTTTGGGCACAGAAGCAGTGTGTGTGCACATACACCACAGGGATGCTGTATGTGGGTCCATGGATGCGTATAAGCTGAACATCAGGTGTCTGTCTCTAGAGCCTGTGGTGCAGTGCATGGAGACGCTTCCAAGAAGTATCCTTCTCCTTGCAGTGGTAGTACCTGTTCAGTGTGCCCTCTGGAGTGGCTTATGGCTCCGTGGAGAACTGCAGACACAGTGTTCTTGCTGTTTTGCTCACATGCACATATTTGGCTGTGCTGTTGGTTCCCAGTGGGTTCCTACAGGAATCACTCCTTCTGGAGCACAAGGTGGAGAGGCATGCAGACCAGGCTGTATTCTTGGTGGTATCGGGCTGTATGCGGGTTGCTGAAGGCATAATTTGATATAAGAAGTAGCTATTGTGGATGACGTTAACAGATATAGAAAGAATCAAGGGTGACTTTTTTTTTTTTTGTTGCTTACTATTTGGGGTATTGTTTGGTTTTCTCCAATTGCTAAACAATGTGCCAATCAGAGAAACAAGAGCCTCTTTGACCCGTCCTTTCTGATGTTCTTATACTAACCCTTCAAAACTGAAATTGTATTATTCTAATGTAATAATTACTTTATTTTTCTATTTCACATGTTTTCGCATGCTTTCTTTTCAATTAGATCTAAAATCTTTTAGATTTAGTTTACAGATCCTGTAGGGTAGGAGTTTATTAAATACAACACAGAAGAACTGTATATATTCTCCTAAGGCCATTATGAAGTAACCAAATACTATAATTCCTGGTTATGTGATGGAGAAATGGAGTCACAGACTTGTCAAAAAAAGTAAAGTATTTGGCATGCTACAGAGTTGGAACACAGAAGCTTTCTTGGACCCATGCCCCAACCACCAATAAATAAGGCTACTTCTCATTAGAGGTTAAATATAACTTGGGCTTTTGATCTAGTACTGAGGGAGAATCCTGCCCTTGATTTGAAGATGCATTTAGTAAGCTTGTGTTCTTCCATAACTGATTTATGTTAAGCAGATTTATCACCTTATGTTATGCAAGAAGGAAGTGGGCATGTGAGAGTCCCAGCTGGGACGGTGAACTCTGGCTTTCCACATATCCGATATGGAGTAGAACAAATCTAAATTTGTCTCATCTTTAGCAATTGCAGTAGCAAACACCAAAATTGCTCAAAATGTAGAACAGTTTTATGAGCCTCTCACAGGCTTATTATATAACTTTTGTGTAATGAGTCTAAATACAACAATTCCAGGAGGTTTGACGTCACTTTTAATGTGTTAGTAAAAGATATAGTTGGGTTGAAATGCAGAACCACAAATTTCAATTTCAGTTTCCAGGCTGTAAGTTTGCTAACCTCTTCCAGGATTTGGCATAGCTGAATTGTGCAGCATTTGGGATTTCTGGTACGAACCTGGAAGGCTTAATCATTTTTATAAGTACCTGAGATTTTCAAAGATAATTTTCTTGCTTTTTTTTTGTGAATGTTGCTTTGAATTTCAGATTAATCTTCTAAATACTAAGGGCTTTAGGAACTCATGGTATGACATAAATGTTTGTACCTATTGTGACTCTAACCCCTAGTCCCTTATCTTTCCATTACCTTAATGGACATGCAAATAGTAATAGGGATAAATGATCAGATTAAAAGTAAGTGCATCTACTAAACCCTATATATAGTCATAGAAGACATAACCCTATACATAGCCGTCAAAGTGAGCTTTTGGAACATTGCAAACATTGCAAAGTATGTTTTTTTTTTTTTATGTCCTCTTTAATTGCTGGAAGTATTGCGACTCTCTACTGCTATTCCCTGTAGTGTCTCGTAATTAATGTTGAAAAGGTGCTGGGAAATACTTGTTACATCTCTAAATGATGTGTCGCTCTGAGTTTACCGATGTTCCACGATTTCGGCCTGCAAATACTTAGGTTTTCCAGTAGAGGTCAGGATGACATTGTCAGATATTTTGTAAACGTGTTGACCTGAATAGGAACCTTCCAACACTTTTCTTATTATCACAGTCAAAACGTTTGGGTGGGTTTTGTTTGTTTTACTTTTTAATATGAAGATAAAGCATTGTATAGTTATGTTTGTTTCCCCTGGATTTCATCAGCAACTTTGTAAAGTTTGATAACAAATATATTGAGTTTCTTGAGAAACTGTGAAGGTTGGGAATAGAGAAAAAACAGCGAGAAGGAGATGACCCCGAAGAATTAACACTGCTATTGAGGTAAAGATCTGTTACACTGCGTATGTTAGGACCAGGGGGCCTGGGAAATCAGTTTAGAATTGTCCTAATTCTTTATATTGAGTGTGTGTATGTAAGTGTACATGTACATGCGTGTATATATACATATATGTGTATGCATAGCACAGACATACATATATACATATGCATGCATATATTTTTATCTAAGACTGTGTTACACATACACAGTAGCAATACTCAAGCAGCCTTTGCTTTGGCCATTCGTTTCTGCTTTGTCATCGTAGCTGCTATGCCTTGGCTTAGGTAAAAGAACAGATCTGGCTGAAAAAGTAACCCTATGCAAGCAGGAAAACAAGTTGTTATTTTTTTTCAGCCACACCAATTACTTGATCAGTTTTTCAGCATAACCGTGCAAATAAATGTATGAACGCGATGCACTGGGCTGCTCAGGGTATAAGGACTACCTAAGCTGTCACGGTGATAGAAAAGGGATAGGCAACACACTACGCATTTTTATAAATTAAATCTTCTTCTAGAGTCTGGAACAGAGTTTTCTGCCTGGGGTAGATTTTGTGGCAAATTCTATAATGCAGAACCACAAAGTACGTGTAGCCTCGTGTGCTGGTGCTCTCACCTGACACTGTGGATTTGCTCATGCACATACACGGGTGGGTCACAGAATGCCTCACTTCATTTATTTTGCACAGTCCAGCGGTGGCTGACACTGGAGTATATGTTTCTATTTGCAGGCTTACTTGGCATTAAGATCTCAAATACACCCACACATGTGCTCTCACACACACACGACACACAAGAAGTTATCTGTGGTGCATTATATGCCTTCTTGCGATTACAGAATTGTGGCATTTAGTCTCCGCGTCCTTACTGGCACACCAGTTAGTGGCACATCAGCAATTCACATGTATGCACACACAAAGCTCTTTTGCACCAATGTGGGTTGTTCTTCTCTGGATGTGTGTATGACTCAGCTCGTGCAACCAAGATTGCAGTGGGCATCAACTCCTGGCACACTCCTCTCATCACTCTGTTCAGAGACACTTCAGCATCTGTATTCGAAAGGAACGATAGCAGCCTGTTGTTTACTGCCCCTTAGACTATCTACAAAATGGCTTACTCCGCTTTCAGTAGGAACTGACTACAAAATGCACATAAAATTCAGGCCCCAAAATGCAACTTGGTTACCTAAATGGAGGAGATGATGTTCACCATCTCTGAGTACATAAAATGTTGTGGAGGAAGATAAATAACTGAGGGTGAGGTGCAATAAGATGAAAATGAAATAAAATCTGCTTTTCCTGATGTCTGTTCTAAATTATCTTGACAATAAAGGTTTTATCAGACCATGGTGTACTTTCCAAGGGGAAGTGGTGAAAGTTCATATTGCCAGTGACATTAATAGTTAGACTGGAAAAACCACTTTGAATGCTTATAGGGAACGAATCAAAAAAGTTCAGTGAGACATATGAGGTAGCTCAGTTGGTCTTTTTTTTTTTTTTTTTGTGACAAAATAAAATTAAATATCATGCTTTATTTCTCCTGTTTTAGGAATTATTTTATATCCAGATAGCTGTTTCATCTTTTTATTGGAAACAAGGATACTATGAAATCAACCAGTTCTGGACCGAGATGGCTGCAAATGAAATAAAGCAATGCTCTCTCACATTATATGCTCCATAATTTATCGTAGTAGGCGAGGATAGTTTTACAAATGACAAGGTCACCTTGCATTTTAGGAGGCTAGGTTCTCTTACCAAAAAGGGAATCTCTTTCCACGAGCGATTCTTATCATTTAAGAAATCTGCCTAACTGGGTGATGAATACATACTTACTTTCACAGAAATCCTGAGAGAAGTCCATTGATATATTGGGCATGAGATACAATTACTGGGTAAAGATGAGCGGTATTTCTCTCAAACTCAGAGATATTCAGCCCATTAAGATCAAGCTCCTCCTTTTGAGCTGAGAACTGTCTACGTGGTTGAAATTCAGGTTTGTCTTTGCTAATCAGTCATTAAAAAAGTAGCAGAGGGATGTGGCAGGCTTTATTTATTTATTTTACTTCAGTGCATTTTTAAGAGAAGAGGTACTACTGGTAGACAGTGCAGTGGCACTTGGGTTACTTGGGCTTTTTATAAAGGGTTTTACCTGAGGCATCTTTGAGGTTTTTAGCCCAGTCCCTTTTTAGTTCTTGTCTGCCTCTGCCTGGCGTTTACAGCCAGTGCGGGAATCCAAAGCGCTGTCAGGTTCTGCCATCTTTTATACCGTTGGGCCTAAGCAAGCTGTGTTCCTGCAAAAGCCTCCCAGAAGACAGTCCCACATCTTCCCTGCTTCCCCTGGTAGCCGTTTTCTGTCACCGGCCCAACTTTAACTCATCTTTCCCATAAATGGCAGACTTCCAGGTGGTCTTGCACAATGGCACTCAACCTGTCGTACCCCAGACCTGGCTGAATCTGAGCAAGGCAACAAATTGGGTCCTGACCAGCTGCTGCCTTCTGTTCTAGAGTACATAGCCTTTTGTCTAACTCTAAAGCTATCACCCAAGCTTCACCAGTGGAAAGTCTTGATCTCTTATCATACTCCAGCTGAAACAATTCCCGTTGTCACTGATACGGTGTCCATCTCTGCAGCACCCAGCAGGTCAGTAAGGAGGAAGGATAGCCCGTTCAACTTTGCCAACTTGTAATCGCACCAGCCAAACTCTCCTCTCTTCTTGAGTCTTATGACATCTGTTATATCTACTTTGTCAAAAACAATGAGAAAGGTTGGTAGGCTTTTTTTTTGTTGTTGTTGTTTGTGGGGTTTTTTGGTCCTTTTATGCTGATAGAAAACAACTCATTCTAGCTCATTGTTTGGAATGTGTAAAAAGGATAAAGTCAAAGCATAGATTTTTCTTCTTGGTCAAACCACAAAGTTAACACTATTAACAGGGAAGATATTAAAGAAATAAAGCATAAGAATATTTGTAAAAGACTGCTACTTCATTCTGGAAAAAAATGCCCACTTGTTTCTGCAATACATACCGTACCTGTTTTCCAGGGTGGTGTTTTAGGAATGTGCTGTCCTAAGGAAAAGGCCTACCATAACTATAGTTATTGTAGTTACTGCCGAGGAAAAAAGCTAGCGCTGTTTGGCTTCCAATTTAAATGCAAAGATCTCATTTATACTTGATTATTTTTTTTTTTGCATATGTAGCTTTTTTTCCCAGTCTTACTTCACTTTTTCTGATTCCTTTGCAGAGAAGTAAGAAACTTTACATTCTTATTGGTAGTAGTTTGTTGTTTGAAATTTAAATTGATAATGGCACGGGGCATCCAGGGAACAGCCTCAGTTCCTATCCTGTTCTCCTTTTTGCCCAGATCCCTTATCTGTAATTTGAAACATGACTTTTTATATTTCAGATCCACAAAGTGCTCACCTTTTTGACCTCTGATATCCAAATAGCACCCACTGAAGTATTTCTAAAGACAGGTTTTTCTCTGTCTCTGAAATAATGTAGCGAATATATGAAACAGTAATCTCTTATGTGCAGCCTGTTTTCAAATTTAATTCGAGTCATTTAATACATCAAGTATTTAATAACAAAAAGTTTTAAGTGTCACCATTTTGATAACAAGAATATATTGTTGATGACTATTCTCAGATCATGCTTCGGACAACAAATAAAAGCTGTATGTCCTAAATTTTGAATGTTTATCTAAGCACATTTTTGTGTGACATCTTACTAGTATAAAAAAGATTAGATTCTGTTGTATTTAAATCTGTGTTGAGATCTGTCCTATTGTGTTTACTGTTGCCCCATTCCATATGCTCCTTATTTATGTGCACCTGCCTCCCAATTAAATCTTCATTAACATGCACATCTGCAGAAGCTCTACTTGCTTTCATCCCACTTGAAGCATTAGATGTTTACACCATATACATTTCTAGCTTACTTTTTTTTCTGAACTTCCAAAAAAATGCGCAGAGAGATGAAAAATCCAGAAGTTAAAAAAACTCCAATATTAACGAAACCTCGGGACTCAAAAGTCTCGTTAAATTTTGCTCTGGCTTCTGTTTTATTTGTATTAATTTCTCATTTCTTTGTATTCACTGCAAATGTAAATATGTATGACAATTTTCATTATACAATTTGGGACTGACTGACTTGTCTGGAATAGTTGATGTTCTTCCCAGAAAGCCCTTATTTAGTAAGAGAACCTCTTCAAAAGTCTCCAAATTGTGGGACTGATTTCAACGGGAAACAAGCGATCCACTTCACTGCGGCGCTCAAGGAAAATAAATTTACCCCTGCTGCCATTAACACCTTAAGTAAATCATGTGCTGTACATATGTTGTGTACATGTTCAAGGGAACTTGCGATGAAAATTTAACTGTGTAAGAAGATATAACAAATACCCACTGGTATAATGATTGATCTCCGTGCAGTACTAGAAGTGCAGAACTAATGCCTAGAATACAGAAGCTGAATTACTTGTTACTCTTAAGAAAAAAAAAGAAATATAACCATTACTTCAGGTCACCACTGAGGTCACTGACAGCACAGCGTGGGGCATTCAAGTATAGCAGCATGACTGCAACTAACTCATGGCTGTGAAAGAGATCTTTAGTCCCCGTTGCCACTATGTGCTTAAAATGGACGAAGCAAGAATACGTTCTTTTTTGTTTATTTGCTTTTTGAAAAAGAAAAGAAAAAGACAACTTAAAAATGAAATTTGAAAAGAATCCGGTATAAATAAATATTGCTGTCGGTCCTGCTGTATACTGTTACATGAAGATGATGTCTTAAATTAGTAAAATCGAGGGTGAGTGGGTTGGTGGGGAGACCCCTCTGCAGTCCATGTACTGCTTGCTTTAATAATTAGATACGGTCCTGTTGTCAAACTGTAGTCCAGCTTTTATCATTCTTGGCAGACAGAGCAGAACAACACTCTGGCACTTGACCTGCCCATAAAAACTTGAACAGGAAACAGTAATAAATAATCCACTCAAAAGGCCCTTGAGAAAAGCATTACACTTGATTCCTTATAGGAACTGCATGCTACTCCAGGGGGAAAGTGTGCGCTCTTTCAAAACACAGGCTTTGTATAGTTAGCATTTTTTTTATTTTTTACAATTAAATGTCTCAATGGTCGCTTGAAAGATAAATTTTTGTATATAGCAGAGCTGAGAAAGGCTTCAAAATGGTTTCCACTTTTATTCCTTTTAATATACATACAAATCAACTTACAGTATGCACATACAGAACCAGTGTTTCAAACAAACCAACCAATCATCCCTCAGATTCCTCCGGATTTGGTCCTGGTTCTTTCAAATGGGGATCCTGATTCTTCTTGTTCTGCTTTACGTGGAAACCTCCATCCTTCTGCAGCGACTTAAAAGTTTGACCACAAATCCCTTAACTTGGTTGGAACATCCCTGCTAACTTGGTGCCTGGGCGTTGAAATGGGCATGAGGTGAAAAAACTGCTCCAGTTTCTCTAGAAACTTATTCCATCATTTTTGGGGGAAGCAGAAGAGTATTTCAGTTCTCTTTCTACCCTGAGAGAATAGACTGATTATGTTTTTATTTTTGCAACATATTTATAGGCTCTGACGACACAGTCAGTTCCACAAACTTTTACATTAATCTCTGGCTTTTGTCATGAAGTGAAGTAGCCAATTAAGGGCATAATTCGTAGTGGTTTTAGTCACATAGTAGAGTAAGTTGCTTTTTCGTGAATGTACAATAATTTAATTTTTCACATTCATGGTGGTGAGGCACTGGAACAGGCTGCCCAGAGAAGCTGTGGCTGCCCCATCCCTGGAGGTGTTCAAGGCCAGGCTGGATGGGGCTTTGAGGGACCTGGTCTAGTAGGGGGTGTCCCTGCCCATGGCAGGGGGGTTGGAACTGGATGATCTTTAAGGTCTCTTCTAACCTAAACCATACTATAATTTCAGCCCTGAATGAATCTATACTAATCTGTGAGGAAAAGGAAAATCTTTAATATTTACCAAGAATAATTTGAGTGAAAAAGGCTTATACAGACTACTATCACACTTCTCACCTTTAGTAAATTAAAGTAATTAGTAGTTAAATGCAGTGTGGTATTTTTTTGTTTGTTTGGGTTTTTGTATGTTCACTTATATAGTCTTTGTCTCCAGCTCTGCTAGCTTCTATCTAGATTCAGAAACTTTGAAAAAAAGCCAAAACCAAACAACACCCCTTTGTCTTTTTTTAAGGCTTATTTTCAATGAAATTAAAATAAACTCATTTTTTCCAGTTTATAGAAGTTGAAATCCTAGATTTTTGGCTGGTCAGACAAGTCAGTTTTATTGAAGTTATTCTCTTGGCTTTCTGAAGTTATGTGTATTTAAATATCAGGGCAGTGATTGCTCAAAGGCAGAAATTCTACGAAATATTTTCTAATTTGACAGGAATGTTGTTTTTCAGAAATAACTGGTAAGCTACATGAAGAGCAGACTGATGAAGTTCTAGGTCTTCCCAATAGATCCTAGTTTTACAGCTGGTCTGAGTTCAAACATTGCAAACCCAAAAGAACATGAATCTTGTCTTAGAGAGTTACAGAAACTATCATCTCTGTTTGGTTGCACTTTTCCCCATGTATTCCTGCACTTTAGCCTCCCAAAAAGCACTTTGAATAACTAATGCAGAAAGGTACTTGGGACCAAGTTAACAGTATAGCAACTAAAAATAGTTGAATAACTTGATTAATTTCTTCAGTGTTACGATTTCTTATATGGCACATATTAACAGTGTATTGATGACAATGAGGCCCATACTCAAATGAACTTTGAACAGTTTCAGGTCTTTAGCTGGCAATGTGTTCCATCTTCTGACCTCTTCTTGCAGACCGGGTGAAAACAGATACTCATTACCGCTTGCATGAGTTTGCCTATTTTGCATAGGGGCAAGAAAGCAGTGCTACCAAATATAAGGTAGTCTAGGATCGCCACTTGCATCCCATTAGTGGGCAGTCTTGTCCCAGCCATATGCCTGCTGAGATTTGCTGGTAGGGCTATCTCAGTACACTGGAACATTGCATTTATGTGCTTTACTGCTTGCTCTTTCCTCTTTTTTTTTTTTTTTTGTTTGTAAGTAGAATATTGTCAACAGCTTGAATGTCTTGAAATTTTGGTAATTTGTGTAGTTTTCAACCAGACTCGAATGCATGAGTGATTTGGTAGTAAGGACAAGTAAAACCATTGGATTCTGCCTAGTAAATAATTGCTAAGCTGTTAGCATTGTCTATTTAATTTTTCAAATTTTCCATTAAATGTTCAAAAAGATTAGAGTTGTGTGGCTTTTACAAACATCCACCCTTGATGTATATCTAATTTCTTTTTCTGAGAGCCTTACCCTTATACCAAGTATTTATTTGCCTACATGGAATTCATAGGCTGGTGGAGAACTCATTTATTTATTTACTAATTTTCTTGGTTATTGACTATGCAAAAGTTTCCACTAATGAGAATTCTTCCCCATTGTGAATCATTAATACATTAAGTACACTTCAAATTCCTCCAGTAATGATACAATGAGAATTGCTTAGCTGATTTAAATGACACAGATGTAGTACTAATTATACATTTTAAATTGGCAACAAACACAATTAATTTGCTGATTATCTAAAACAAAAGTAAACTTTTTTATTATAGTAATTTACTATAATTTATCACACAGCCATTTTCTTTGTATAATATTTATGCATTTGACAAACCTACAAAGAGAGATGTAATTAGACCTGTTTCATCCATCATTGGCTGCCTTTTAACCAGAGGTCTTACGTGAACAGCTTACAAAGACACTATCAGATTAACCAAGTCGTGATGGTGGCATCTTTTAAATCAACAAATGGATATTTTTTTTTGCTCGTAATTTCTGTGGATTATTAAAATTGAATGGTTTTAATTTAACTTACGTTACTTGAAGATATTTTACAGGGCTGTTATTTGGATGGTGGTTTGATTGGCTGTAGTTTACCAGTTCCGTCTGTGTTTAGATTGCAAATTCTTTTGGAAAATTTGAAACAAAATTCATTTATGGGTGTTTTTTGAAGTGAAAATGCCCGTACAAAACCCGAAAAAACAAAAATTCCCTCCGCCCCTCCCCCCTTCTTCCCCCTTCCCCAATAGCAATGATACCCTCTCTAAATGCTTTGTGCTCAGAGAAGTTTAGAATGATTTGTGCATGGATTTGGAAAATCAGAGCGAGGCCATTATAATATTTCATTTTCATTCAAGCCTAGATTTTGGGCATTAAAAATCTACAAGTGTCCATATCAAGCCCTGTTACCAGGTCATGTATTTGCCTATTAAATACTGGCTTTAGAGAGCTTTACACTGGTACTTATAGTGTCAGTGAAATTTGCCAGATGTATGGCATCATTAAAATAGTCTTCGAAGTTTATTTTAACAGAATAGACAGCCACGTCTTGTAAGAGATTCTAATTGTTGGCTCTGGTATAATTCCTTAAACTGACTGTAGGATCAGGAATTAAAAATAACAAACCACAAACCAAGCCCCCCGCTCCCCCAGCCTTCCCCTCCCCAACCCAAAACAACCCAAACCCCCTCTCTTAGATGCTTATTCTGTGTTTTCAATGTCACTGATACTTCTCGAGGAAACCTGCGTGTTGGTCATGTTTTTATACATTGAAAAGCTTTTCAGTTCATTTAGAAATCATGTATAGTTTGTTGAAAACTCAGTTTTGTTTTCCATTCAACGTGTCTAAGTAAAAAGTTGCTTTTTCTAGGTCTATGCACAGTGGGTGCAATAGGGGTATGAAATCCCCTGTTTAAAATGGAATTTAAAAATGAAAAATCCTACTCACCGTGATTTTTTCCCACATTGGAAATTATTATTAATGCCCAGGAAATAATAATATATCCAAGTGAAGAACGGGATCTACTAAAGAGAATCCAGAATTTAGTTTCCTTGGACACTGTCAATAGCAGTGCCAGTGATGACAGGTGCCAGCAGCAGCGGAGTACTCATCCCAGGTGAGCACATGCGCCTGTGAAGAGGATGCCCCTCCATTCCCTCTTCTAGCAGGTTCATTTGCCCCTCATCCTCTATCTCCAGCTACACTCACGGCCTTATGCCAAGATCCGCTCTTCCATCATCTGCAATCCCGAACCCCCAAAACGTTCTTAAAAAAAAAAAAAAAAACCAAACCAGCCCAAACTTGTATTATATTTCTGACAATGAATCACCTACTTGCTGAGGAAAAGCATTTATATCTGTGTTTGTTTATTTCTGTTTTATAGAACAGGGGCTTGGTAACAAACATTTCCACAACGTGTTTTCTCCCCAGTTTTAAATTATTTTTCCTTATTTTTTTTTTCAGCAGCAAAAATGGGTAGTGGTGAGTGTACAGGTATGGATGTGCAGTTATTTGGGAAAAATTAAGTTTTCCTTTTAAAAGTAGAAAAGAGCAATCTCGTTATGTAATGTAATTTCACTGTATTGTACCTTTAAAAAGAAATATGCAGTTGTTCTTGAACTATTAAACTATATGTGTCACCGATTTATCCTGTTACCAAAAGGATCTCATGTGTTACTTGGCAGAATGACAGCTTTCTTTCCAAGTCTATTGTATAATTTTGTTTTGTTAGCTGTTTTTGTTTTATAAATACTGTACTAAAGGGATCTCTAAGATCAAGATTTTTGATGCAGTATTTTTCTTTGCTGTTCTTTGATGTTGACCTTCCCCCATTCCCATCACAGCAACAACCACAGTATTTTGGTTTTCAAAAAGTTACCAATTCTATGTCAGGAAAAAAAGCGTTTATTTTTCATGTCAGAGTTTTTGCAAGCAGGCCGACTCTATTCCAGCAGATTCCTTGCTGAAACTCTTCTGAAACAATTTTCCCGGGAAAACTAGGTTTGTGAAAATTTTCTTTATTAGAAAATCTGCAAAGAGACTCCAGTGTTATCATTCTTCAAGTGTTTAACTATGTGAGCTTGCAATACTAGCATTGGTATATGTTCTTTCTCCTTCCCAAGAATTTCCCTTTCCAGCAAAAGCAGCGACACGGGCTCTCTCTTTGCCTGTAAATTTAGAGTGAGAATATTTAGTCAAAATCCCTCTTATTGAAAAATAATTGAATAAGTTCTTATCCTTTCTCTTGCTAGTTATGGAGAGAAATTATTTGTTGCCTGCTTTATAACAAGTTCTACATATTGGAAGTCTGCTTTTAAGCTCTTCCTCCTGCTTAATCTTCTCTTGTTTTTACTAAACAAGCGCAGTTCCCTTAACCTTTCGTCCCAGATCACGTTTGTGAAACATCTTGTCAGCCTTCAGGTTTCCCTCAGGGCTCTCTGCAATTTCTCTACGTTTCTTGCGGAGAAATGACCCGACTGAACAGAGTATTCCAGCTAAGTCTCCTCATTGCCAGGAGAGCAGAAAATTTACCTCCCATGCCTTTTGCGTGACACTTTCAAAAATATTTTCCAGATTGACATTTACCAGTTTTGCAACAGCATTATGTTTTTGGCTTCTATTCAGTTCGAGCTATTATAAGACATCAACTCTGCTTCCACTGCTGCTGCTTAGCCGGGTAGCTCCCATTTTATGCTGTGTTTTCTCTTCCCTTTTTTTTTGAAATGAAACGTTTGAATTTTGCCTTCATTGAATTGAATCCTGTTGGTATTATAACACTACTCCAATTTCTGAAATGAGTACAAAATCCAGTCCTGCTCTTGAGGGTGCCTGCAACCCCTCCAAGCTCAGTGATAGCCATAAATATTATAACTTATTTGCTATCCCGGTTGTTAATGAAAATATTTCACACTTAGCAGATTTGTGCTAAGGCCGTGCATAATACAACCCTCCAGTTTGACTTGTGAACCTTTTCTTTGGTAACTGTTCTTCAGATAGTGGTGGATGATATAACTATTCTATGTGCTCAAAATTAAATGCACGTGTATTCTATGCTATGTTTCTTAAAAAGAGGTACACCTGGGCAGCAGGGAGGAGGGCTTGGCTCCTGCCCGTGAGGTGAGGTGCAAGCCTCGAAACGGGGAGAGGGCTGCTGTGCTGGCAGTGCCTGAGCGTGCTTAGCTGGAGGAACCTTCTGGAGTGCAGCCTACAGCCGGAATGAGAGGGAGATCTCTGCGGAGCTTGGGAAGCAAGCACGTAACCGTGCCTCAGAGACTTATCATAGCAAGCCCTTGTGTCCTTGCAGAAGAGACCGTATTCTCCAGGCTTGCTTTCCAGTGTGACAGCTTTCTGTGGTTTCATGGGTTGCAAAGAATTTCTGCCTAGTCTCCCCGGATCCGCAGGAAAGTGGCATCTGGTGGGCTGGAGGTTGTCAGTCCTGCCTATTGTGAATAGCTTTATTGTTGTATTTATCCACCAAGATGAGCAGTAGTGAGTTTTAGAATTAAGTTATATAGTAGAGGATGAAGTTGGGTTTTGAGATTTTTCTGTGTCTGGCTATGGAAACTATATATGTAGTCTTCCATAGAGAGATTCTCCAAAACTTAAATCAGGGTCAGAGCCTGGTGTGTCATCTCAAGTAGTGGGGAATTACGGGGAAACCCTTCCACAAAATTACTGTGGCCCGAAAGTGTCCTCTGCATTGTATCATCCTGAGGGATGCTGGGGAAGCAATCATCGTTCTCCAACCTCCTTTCTTAGTGGAGACCAGTGGACAACTGTCAGTCAGGATGATTTTCTGTTATTGAGTTAATGTTTAAACTATCTTTTAAGACACTGATGGTAAATCAGAATGTGAAATTATATTCTAATTATAGTCTGCAAACACTTGCAGTACACAGCTGTCCTGAGGTCTTCAAGTTTACAATATGGGTCTTGAACCACTCAATCAAAAATGCTTGGCTTGATGAGAGTTTATATGTTCTCTTAAATGAACTATGTTTTATACAATAATATGTTCTCAGGACATTTGAAAAATAAATAATCAAAATGAACTAAGCATAGGAAATTTATCGTCTGGCTCAGCTGTCATCTTCTGGAATCTGGGTTCACAACCTGATAGATTTTATGGCTCGGACAACTAACTGATATCATGACATGGCCTTTTAGAATTGCCAGATGAAAAACTAATTTTGGTGGGACGAGTGGCCAGATGTATTCCTCACTGTCCTCAGTCTGAACTGGGTTAGCAGGGACTATAAATAGCTTCATAAATATTTTACTGTGTCTACATTTTGGTCTTGATGTAAAAGACTGGGGCACATATTGTTCAGGTTCCTCATGAGTATTATTGAACAGGGTGAATAAAAAAATTACCCTTACTTTAAATGTCAGTTTTCTCCTAGTTCTGTAATATGTCCTTTTTGACTGACCAATGCTTGGTGATATCAGCATTTCTCTTTTCTCCGTGTAGAGGCTGGTGCTGAAAAAATAGCCCCCCAAAAATGGCGGTTGCTGTTGACTTCAGCCAAGAAAAGACCTTTATCATGGATGATTTTCTTGTCTGTGTGGCTTTAACTGAAGAAAGAGATGAGCTACAGAAGTAGCATTGTTCAAACAAAAGGGGAGTATTTTGTATTTGTTGCTTTTTATCTGCTGTTCTGATTAGGAACCTCTGTCCCAAATTTAAATGCTAGCTTTCAACTGAAGATAAATGTGTCTATGTTCTCAATCCAAGTGCCTCCACCTATCTTTATTGAAGTTAATTTATTTGTTGAACTTTGACAGGTTATTACCCAAGCTTATTCAAACTGTGCCGTTTAGCTTTATCTCAAAGGATGTTCACTGGCAATTTATGGAACAGAGTTCAATATAGAAATCAAAAGGTAATCTACATTCATTTGTATCCTGTGGCCACAAGAGAGAAGAATCACAGCTTGGCTTCTGAATTTACATTGGTTTGAGCCAGGATGTCTTTTTTCCCCCAATATTTAAGAAAAAAGAAAAAGAACAACACACAAACAAATTTCCTTGCTATCCTGGATATTGAACAGGGAAATTTAAGCAGTAATCAATTTCCTTTTCATTATTTTATTCTTTCAAAGAAAGCTAGCTTGCTCCTGTTCATTTGTATTTGTTTTAGGGAAATATAACAGGTATTTTAAGGCATTGTTACTAGAAAAATCTGCAGCAATGTGTGACATAGATCTCATCTAAGTTTTGACTATGGCAAACCTCAGCACTGTTCATCCTTTCACAAATCAGCAAAGTTTTGTTCTCATTTTGAAGTTTTATTTTAGTAAAGAGAGTTTAAGTATGTTCTTAATATGTGGTGTATGAGAAAGTGCTTTGCTCGTTTATTAAATCCAGTCCTTAATTTCCAATGTTCAGCTGTCTGTCCTTGTTATTATTCAGAGCAAAGATGGGATCCATGGCAGGTACAGGCCACAAAATCTGATTTTATTTCATTCAAGTAACCATTTGGCTGTCCGATGTCTATAATCAGATGGATTAGTGTTCCTTGGCTTTGCTTTCCAAATTTGATAGAAAGCAAAGTTGTCTTGTTAAATAGATTCCTTGCCTGCTCCGTAATTCTTAGAGAAAGCCAAAAAAACCACAAACAATTCTCTTTGCTTTCCCTTCCCACAGTCTGAACTGGCATGTGTCACAGGTATGACATCGGGACCAAAGTTATCCCACTTTTGTAACCTATTTAACACATTGTTATGTGTTAAATGCACCATCTCCGCTTCCAGTAAAAAATATTGATGAGGAGGAGAGAAAGCATTTTAGGTCACGTTCTGTGTAGCAGCTTGCATACCATCTATATATTGGCACCCTTCATAGTTTTTTTTTATTTGAGGTTTTGTAAAGTTTCATTTGGTACAGATAATTTAGTTTCAAACTAGGAACACCCAATATCCAGGGGCCTCTGACGGATGACTTATACAGCAGAGTAGTAAACTTATTTAATTTGTGACTCTGTATGTGTATGTTTTTCTTTGGAGCACTGTGATCAGGATTTCAAATGAAGGAAAATCCAACTTCCAAAATTTCTTGTGGAATAAAAGTTCCATATGGTTTTCTTTTTTGAAGACATCCTTTTATCACTCAGACCTGATTTTCTTTACGCTAGTTTTTTTTCTTAATATTATGCCACTGAAAGAGGCTGGTGTCTTTGAACATACTGAATTAATCATATAAAATTATACAGATTATTTACAAAAGTTTCAAGTCATTGAGAATGAGTGTTATCCTTTTTTGGATAATCAGTCAACTGAAATAATTTGGTTAAAGCTTACTGTTTAAAAGCTTTGTTTTTCACATTTGACTGGTCTACTATACCTTAAAACAAACACTGAAAAGCAAGAAGACAGACAGAGGTATGGTTCTTGGTGCCTCATGTTTTGGTACAGGGGGCAATCACTCCAAGAAAACCAGCAGGTATTGGACTGGAGATCACATGGATATTTCTTCCACCAGGTTGCACTGGAAATAGGAATGAAGAATATGCTATGATAGTCTGGAAGGTTTGTGTCTGAATGCTTAGGTATTAAAGGTGTCTAAAAATTGTTTGGATCAGATATAGGCACAAAGGGCAGACAAGTCTCCTGAAAATACCTCTGAATATTGCTCTCTTGGTTGGAAGCAGTGCCTTTTCAACTCTTTATTCTACTGCTCCTTTGGCGATTCTGGTACTTGGAGGTGGAGAAGGAGGTTCAAGGATTTTCTCAAACCTACACTCTGCCAACCAAGAGGTGAAACTTCTTTGCTGTTCCCTGTGGTTAAAAAGAGGCAAAGGGCTCTCTAACTGAGCAAGCTAAACTTCATCTTCACGATGTCAGAGCTCAAACTATACCCTCATAATTGCCTCCAAATATGTGCCAAGTGTCTTGTATGATAAAACTAAAGAAATAGATCTAGGCCTGCAATTCCACCCCCCACTTCCCTTTTAGTAGACCACAGTATATGTTTTGTACACAGTGGATAAATATATTTTATTTTATATAGGTTGATCTGTGCACTATTATCTCAAATGCAAACTCATCAGCTATCAAGAAACAGACCAATGTTTGTCTTACAACAGTTATGACCGTTTGGTAAAGGAATAGGAAACACTTAACTTTTCCACGAATCAGACTGACAATCAGCAGTCTTATTACAAATACAAATGTAATTAATATATTAAGTATTTCATACCCACATCAAAAGAAAAGTTTTCCATCAACTACAGCTAAGTACTACAAGCCTGGTAAAAATGCTAACAAGAAGGACAAGTAATTCCCAGCTCTTATGAAGTGCAGATGCTCAAGGGTGCACAGAAATGTCACGTAACTTCTGTCACTACTTTATGATCAGAGTTGTACCACAACAGGATCAGGGGGAAAGGAAGTTGGGGGGAACCTTGCTCTATTTTCTATATGCTATAATAATTTTGAAATAAGATATAGAAGTGTAGTCAACATTCAGAAATGGAAAACAAAAAAGGGATGTTGTCCTTATTCTTTCTGAAGAAGATTTCAGTCTCAGGTATTGGACTGTCATGTGTTAGTGAAGCATGAACTAGTGTCAGGTAGACTTTTAATTAGTTGACAGTAACATAAGTATTTCATCTCTCTGCCATGAAGAGTTTAATTTTGTAGAATAAGTTCTTACCATTTCAGCACTGAGGAGAGAATAATCTGACTACTCAGATGTCCACCGATATTTGCTCAGTTATCCTAAAAGAAAGTATAATATGTTAGATGGTTGCACAATTTTAGAAGTATTTGCTGTTAGAGCACTTTTGACCTCAGAGCAGCTTTTAACACACTCAGTTACTGTACTGCCTGCCCAGGATGATGTGTGAGACTGTGTCGATTATATAGGTATGTTCTTACCAGAAGATGGAAAAAATTATCAATAGGGAGGATACTCTTTTAGAAATACTGTTGGACGGCAGTCTTATAAAGGGGAAGTTACAGTGTAGGTCTTAAAATATTCTGCCAAGAATGGTTACTGTGTACAAAAATAAAATAAATAAATAAAATTTATTCAGTAGCTTTACATTGGAATATATGACTTGAAGCTAAATAATAACAACAAAGATAATGAAGAAATTACATAGGAAATCTTCACAGAAGGACATCAGTATTTGAGGACTGCAACAGACAAGAACAGACTAGTTCTTGTTCGGAAAGCATTTTAAGGAAGAAAGAAAAAGTAAGTGGTGCATAAAAAGAAGTAAGAAGAGTATGAAAGCAATGTATGTATCAAGTAGGGTCAGGTTATCTGGGTCCAGATTATGTGTACTTGGTTTTCTGGTTGGTTGTTCTGATTGTTCTTTGTTGTTGTTTGTTTGGTTTTTGTTTTTCGAAAATAATATAGGATTTGCTGAAATTAACTGGTCCATTTGAAATCTACTTTGGATATAAACTGGAACATTTTCAGAATGTGGATTTGATTTGTTGGGTTATGAAAAAGGAACTCTCTTAAGTCTTTTCCAGCACAGAATGAGTGATGGAGACAAAAAGGAGGGGGAACTGTGCTAACAAATGAGGTCTTACGGATCCAAGTTTTGTGTTCAGTCTTAATAAATACACACATGTGAAGCCCAAACAGTAATTTATTTATTTTTTTTTAACATTCCAGGTATTCAGAGCCTTCTAGGCCTCTTAAAATGACAAACCAGCTGGAAAATCTTGATGCCACGATGACAAATATTATTTGGAGATGAGCTTAGGATATTTTTTAATTTACTTTTTCGATTTATCTTGATGGCTCTAAAAAATTAAAAAACTCAAAAAAAAAAAAAAGGCAATTTTCTGAGGCATATGTAACTCCTCACCTGGAGAAAAATATAATTTGTTCTTTAATTCTTTTTGCGGTATTACTCGTAGATTGATTCTCTCTCTTTGTATAAACCTTTGCTGATGGTATTGGTTCTCTTTTAATACAGTTTACAGGAGTATTTGATATTACTGTTGTCAGGTAAATTTGGTCTGAATCATGCTGCAGTCTTTAAACTGATCTAGCAGCACTGGTATAAATGTCAATTACGATGCACTTAACTGAAAGTAAGTCCAGCTTATGTTGGTTGTAGTTTAACCTTCTCCATTTCTTTCCGTTTTCAGGGATTTGATTCCACTTCCTATTACTGGTTTGTTTTGTTTATTTTTTTAAATATGTTTCTGTAATATCCAGAGGCCAAAGTCCTGTTGTGTGCATGGTCCTGTACAAACATATAGATGACTGCTAAACTTTCTGGAGCAAGAACCATCTCTGAAGCATCTCTTACAGATGTATGAGGAGAATGGAGTCCACAAGGATAAATCAAGCTGTGCATTCCCTTTGCCTGGGAATTTCAATCTCTTTTCCCCTATTCTCTGGAGGACTGAATTTCATTCGGCTTTCTTCCATGCCCTCTTTTCCCTTCTTCTTGACCGAGTCAGCAAGCCATATTGCCTTCCCTTTCTTGCTGAGACTTGCTCTCCTGGCTGGGTGCCTCTCTTCCCATCAAACAACCCTTTTCTCATTTTCAGCTCTGTCCAGAGGATTTGATTGCCAGATATGTGCACTTATTTTCACTCATCTAGCTGCATTTACGGCTCTGTAGCAGTAACCTCTGCGTGTTTTTAAGTTAAATGTTCTTCTTTGGGTAGTGGTGGGGGACAGGGAAGAGGAAGGAGGGATTGCTCATTTGCTCCGTAAGGGTGCACACAGTTACTTGGGTCAAAACAATCCCTCTCTTTGTGGTAATCTTACTAAACGGTTGGATATGCATCTTTATTAACCTCCTAATACCATGACTGGCAGGTACAAGCATTTCCAGACAATGGGGTTCATTCAGTACTTTACTGGAACATTTATTGTACACCGTGGCTGATATGAGCAGCATGGTGGATAAAGGCAATTATTACTGCAGCACAAGGTGCATCTAGATTAGGGGTTTTCTCCTTTCATTTTCATTTTAAGTGAAAGCATTTCTGGCTCCCTATTAGACTGGCCATGTCAGGAAAAGTTGAGTGTTACACCTTCTCATCTTGTTTCCGGGTTTGCTAGAGCGTCATAAAGAGATCTTTCAGAAGCTAATGTAGTTCTTGAAACTGTGACGCTATTCAGAGCCCCCAAAATAATAAAGAATCAGGTTCCAGTGGGTGTCATCAGTTATCAACAGCACAGTAAAAATTTAACAACAAGAGTAGCGGCACTATCCATGTATCTTGCACTTTGCTTCAGCTGGTTTGAGTTACTTTCAACACTTATGTAAGAGATTTAATAGCTGAAAGCATTTTGCTGCTTGTGGTATTTGTTAGAAATGTAATCTGAACTGCTGCAGTGAAGGAACACCTGATCAAATTTTCAGTGACAAGAGACTGACTGTTTCAGTTTTGAAGTCAGCCTTGACTTTTCAGCATGAGTAAACAAAGATGAAGTAATCCCTTGTTGGGTGTTCACAAACAGTGGGGTGTAGCTTTCCAAACGGTGTCGGGGCAATGGGATGTGACACTTGGGAGGACATGGTTTGTGGCCACGTGAGATGTGCAGTCTTTTGAAGCTGGGCTATGTAAATTTCCACACCAAAAGGCCACAAAGCATTTTTTTCTGAGAGATACACGTAAGAAAACAGATGACACATATGTCACACATGTCATCTGACAATAATTAAGGGAACATATTCACTTTTTTCTGTCAAGGGGTTGCAAGATTTGACTGCTGTCCATTGCTTTATTTGCATTTGTCATGTTGAGTTGCTGTATTTTCCCACAAATGGCAAAAATGTATTATGTAAAGGAACTTTCTTGCCTGGTTTTAGCCAGGCACACTTGCATTTGAAGTATAACTTGGTGGCTGGTACTAAGAATTAAAAGCTCTATGCAACATTGTCTTTCTGCTTTACGCACATTCTACAGTACTTTTTGTGGAACATAAAGAATTTCTGGTGCATTAAGTGGAGTGAGTAGGAGGAAAGGAGAAAACAAAAAAGAGCTGGAGTGGTTTCTGAAAAAAAAAAAAAAGTTATTACTTTAGGTTTCAGAATTTGCTGGTGGAGGGGGGGGAATCTTCCTTGCATTTTGGAATAGCACATGTGGGAACAATCATGTCTAAACAACATTTTTTTGTACATGTGCTTCTGTAGCAAATCTTATCGTTTACTGTCTCAGTGTCCGTGCATAACCTGCACATGGGAAAACATGTACCTTTACCAGATAGCAATACCCAGTGGAGGCTTTTCAGCCTGACTTTAATCTTTTCCTTGCACATAAACAAGTGTGTTTCTTGCTGCCGTGTATAAATATTATCATTCTTGATATTTCTATTTGGAAATACATAGCAGGTTAGTGGTGGAACAAAATATTTTGCATCATCCAGATGACCTGCAAGATCAGATATATACATGGAAATAATTAGTTTTGGTTTACTGCCACCAAAAAAAAAGAAGTTCACGAGGATGCATAAATCCTGGCCATTAGTTAGGGAGTGTCTTTATATAAATGCTTGCAGCACCTGTAGGAAACAAGACACCTGAAATCAACAGTGGTATTAGTGTTCCTTCTCTAACACTACTGATACAGCTTGTCAAAGGCCATGGGGATGTACTGTTTGGATTAATGCAGGTTTGCATATGGAACAATTGTATCAACCAGGTTGAAATCTTCTCCCTCATGGTCATAGAAAATTAAGTTCTGTCATCCCAAGATTTAGGAGCCAGAATCAGATCTCTGAAGCCTCTGAAAAGCAGGGTAAAAATAGAAAAAAAAGGAAACAGAGGGCAAGGTGGTTCAGAGCCCTTGAGAATTTTGTTTATTTCCCCCTATTACAGGAGGGAGAACACATACAAATCAGTGTGTTACATTTAGGTAAAGTAAGTATAAGCTGTGTTTCTCATCATCTTTATATTGTAACAAAATATGTATGGAAGACTTGTATATATTTGGGCAATAAGCTAAATCCTCTTTGACCATGGGACAGTTGTCATCATTGTTTTGCCAAACAGAGCAAGAAGACTCTTGCACCTGATGATCTTTTTCTTGGGTGATTACGCTGAAAAAAATGGGAGGATATGTAATGTCTGCCTCCTGTAAGGGGTTTAAAAAAAAAAAATGCTGCTATGTCAACATATGGGACAGATAGCATGCAGCACAATCGACGTCTACGTCAATTCCTTGATGCACTGAAGTTCATATAAAGGGGTTCACATACTGCAGCAAGCCATAGGCTTAGACATTGCATAGCAACCCAGCAGGCATTAGTTTAATACACTGACTTTAACTTGGAATGATGTGTTTCATCTCCACCATCCATTTGCACATCTCACATGTGTCTTGTTCATTTGGTCTTTTTTCAAGAGTTCTTTATGTGGTCGTATTGTCTACATGGATTTCACATCTGAAGGCCTGTTTTGTAGTAGAGGGGGTACTCCAGATGTGTTAGTACTTAGGTGAAATAGTTATAATGGAAGATGTGGATTTGCAGTGCACCAGCGTTTGGGAAAAAAGTGATGGCATGGCTGTGCTTCTCTTACCTTAGTACTAGCCACCATACCACTTCCTCAAGACAGTACTTTACCGTGAGCAGGTTTACAGAAGAATGAAATTCCATGTTCCCCTGACACTGTGAGGCAGGTTAGGACGCTGTCTTGCTGGGAGAAACCATTTTATTTCTCAACAAAAACTAGACAAAATCTCACCACCATGGAATTCCTGCTAATAATTCTTGTTGAGTTGTTATTGTCTTCCTGAGCATTCAAAGTATGGTGTTAACGGAATCCTTATTGCCTAATGGATTTTTTTTTTCCTGTTCCTTTTCTAGTTACCTCCAGAATGATTAATGCTAAATATTTCTTTCATGTCATACATATATTGAAAATCGCTCCTTTTAGATTATTTTATTTATACTAAATTGCAAACTATTGCTTTAGGTAGGGGTAGAAATAGAATTCTTAACACAAATCCCCTGTTACTTAAGGCTTTTATCAACTTAACTTAAAGCTACATCACAGGTGTGTTGAAAAGGATACAAGTAACATGAGTTTGTTCCTGAATTTTCTGAATTTTTATGAGGTCCTTCGCATTTTTGTCCTGAGGAGTTAGAAAAATCTGAGTGTTTTGATTGGTGGAAAATGGAACTAAAGCCAAACATATGAAGTTCTCTAGTGGTTTTGCTCACTTGAATGTTCTGTGTGGGCTGACGCTTAAAGTGCACAGTGCACATAATTCTATGCCTGCATTTTGCCCAGCTGTACAGTGATAACATGAACTGACATGTCAAATAGACTTAAGAGCCCAGCAGGACAGGCAGCATTGCCATCATATCAAAACCTCTATCCTGCCACTGCTTTTCTTGAAACCTTTTATTAACCTCCCTGACTGGAGACACACAGGTCAAGACAAATTCAGAGCAGTTATGTCTTCCTACCAACACTAAGATGCATGTTTTCAAAGCATTGTATAGCTAAATCCCTAAACAACCCCCACTGATACTGATGGGAATCCTACAGCGAAATCCCTGAATGTTTCCCTGAGCATGTACTCATTACGACTTCCTCTCCCGCCCTCTATCTCCCACCTCTGTTTTCAAGTAGAGGGCCAAGAGGTCGTTTTTGAACCAAAACAACCGAACAAGGAAACAGTTAATACAGGCATTGTGTTCTGAGTGACCTATCTATGCAATTATGAAAGTCCTTGTGGTATGTAACATCTTTCATTTGATGTGGGAGGGTATATCTTAAAGAGCTATGGCAAAGAAAGCTAATGGTGTCAGGAGCATTTCCCCCTTACAGTCCACGGGAGAGGAGCAGTCTGTTCTGGTATTGTGTCTCATATCGAGGAGCCAAATATCGTTCAGAGAAAAGCAAAAGGAATTTTATAGACTGTGGGATTAGCCGTCCTTTCATATATATATTTTTTAGTGATTGCATTCAATGAATTTTGGCATTTTAAGAAAAAAATAATGGGATATGGATAATGGGAAACCTTATTGCAGAATAATGTTTTGTCAGCTTATTACAAGAGTTGTATGCATGTTTACAGGCTTGGGGATTTAGATAATTTTCCTACTCAGATTTTCCTCCTTTGCTTTCTCACTGGTACTTACTGTAGCTGCAGGTAAGTTAGCATCTGTATTTTTTTCTTATATACAAAATATGTTCCGTGTATGTTGTATTGCATACAAGTATAAAGAAAGTTAATAAAAATTTAAAGTGTTTTAAGTTGGACTAACATTGAATGGCATTAAGTGCTATTTATCTAATTTTTGTATAGTGTAGATCAGGCTGATTCCTCTTTTTGCTCTAGATCTATTTACAGGAAGGACAATTTAGGAGATGAATGTTTCATTTAGTTTCATATCTCAGGGATGAAAGTCCTATCTGTAACAATACAAAGGTAACAGCCATACCCTTCATGAGTATTTTGAGAATAACTGCATTAATTCTGGTATAACATTCAACAAATATATCAAGATATATTATTTATACAAATAACTTTTCTTTTTCTGACTGATTCCTTCTACTTAAAGTCCTTGGAAATGGCTACCAAGGCTTATTTGGCAGAGCAGGAATAGAATAATGTTTTGAGGAACATTCGTGCTGTATTTTCTAATTCAATGTTTGCTCGGAGCCTTTTCTTTTGCATAAAGAGCTATTTCGTCAGTCAGAATGAAGAAGGCAGCTTTGTCTCAAAATGATTCAGGCTGGCCGTATATAGTCCCTCTGCACACCTTTTTTTTTTTCTGTCTCCCTTGACTTTATTTATTCTTAGGACAACTTACTGATGCTCAGGAATGACTAGATTGGCAACTGAAGTCTGCCACTACTTGCAACCTGGTCCAGTATCTCTCCGGGCAGGTTCCTGACAGCTGTAGGTGGCCCCAGCAGATAGGTCCCAGAGCAGGGTGTTGCCAATCGTGGGCACGGATCTGGGTTTCTCAGGCAGTCTCCCAGGTGCAGAAACAATTTCTGATAACAGTGCTGTTCATCAAGGGCATTGCAGATTGACAACGTGGGCTGTGAAACTAGGGTGACAACTGTCGAAAATACCTCAGGTGATTGGTTATCCTTTTGCATAACTAAGCTGGCTGTGGCAGCTCAGTTCTTCTAGCTAAATCCTTCAGGAGAGCAAGTAATGCAAGGTTAACAAAAGAAACTTCTTAGGCATGTCCATTTTACTCCCAGATAAGTTAAAACAAACAAACAAACCAACAGCCTAAACAGTTATGAGGAACAGCAGGGCATCCTGATTTTTACAGCACATGTTGCTCGGGCCAGAACCTCTAATGAGACAGAGAATCCTCTGACTTTCTGCTCAGTCCCCAGGGCACAAAGAAACTTGAGCCCTTTCAAAGCAGTCCTCGGCCTTTTCCATCAGGAGACCAGGGTGAGAAACTCAGCCACGTGCCTCTAGAGTAGGGATTTCCCAGCCCTGTGTAGAGGATCCTACTCACTAGAAGAACTGGGCCAGCCTTTGCGTGTTCAAGAGCAGCATCCTTCTGCTGGGACAGATAGTGGGAGCCACACAGAACCAGTATCTTAGTTTTGTGCTCCCGTCTGCATTTCGTAAGTCACATGCCTTGTGCATTACTTCTGAGGATGTCCTAATTTTGTCAAGGATAGACTTGTCAAAGGTTTCGGGATGACCTAGGTGCGTGAAAAAGCAGGCTGTGATACAGACTGTGGCAGCGAACATTGCAGGCAGGTTGCTATTGTGTGGAGTGCACAGTTTGACTTGGGAACAGTCCAAATCCTTTCACAATTATCAATACGTTTCAAACAGCAGCTTGTACTGAATGCACACATATTTATACTAGGAAACCTATAATTTATTAATCCTAGCTATTAAAGTAATACATAGGGTTCTTTGATTGACGTCTGGCTCTGCTTCCTAAGAATTATGCAAAGGGGAAGACCTAATGTAACAGATAAGCAAGTTTTCTCCTTGGTAAAAAGGAAATATTTAGGTGTCCTCACCTGGATATTCCCATGGCTCTGTTGTATCTGAGGTTGAGTCAGTCAACCTTTTTTGTCCTTTGCTGGTCAACGCAGGCATTATTTTAACTCTTGTTCCTTTCTTCAGCGACCTGCTTGTTTGGAGGAGTTCAAAAGGCGGTGGAGCCATCTTATCACCTGTCTGTGCTCAGACCCGTGGGCCTGGGTAGAGCAGTGGTAGATGGCGAAAGCTATTTCCACTGCTTCTGCTCTCAAAGGGTTGTCCCCTTCCTGCACTGCAGATTCGTAACTGGGGATAGTAACCTCTTAGATCACCCCAGCAACTAGTGGCTGGAGAGGTCAGAGAGGTTTTGAGCAATTCCTGCCTGAGTTTTCCTTTCTACGTCTCCGGCTTTGTGGAGGTGAGACAGCAGCAGGAGCTTCTTGTATTTGTGTGCAGAAAGAATTTAACTATTGGGCAGAAAATGGTCTTCATACATGTTTTGTCTTGAAGGCTGACTGAGAATCCCTGTCCATGGAAAACTAAAGCTCTCTGTAGAGAAACCTGAGCTCGGGATGAAAAGCCATAAGCACTGTAGCTACTTCACAGCGGTGTTTCACACAGGCAAACTGGTCTATGTGTGTTCATCTAAACACGTTATCAGTCAAGGAAAAACGTTTGTGTGAACTATTGTTCTTCAGTCAAGAAGGAGGCAACAGTGTACACCAGGTGTGGGTGCCCAGGCCGGGCTGTCGGGGGGGCTGCCCCGAGCTGGACACAGCTGGTTCCAGTCAGCTCCAACCGACCCACCACAGAGCACGGCTGAGCCCCACAGCCACCATGGTGCCGCTGTGGGGAAAGCCTCTGTCAGAAAGGGCAAAATGCTGCCCAGCAGCCGGGGGCTGAGGGGAACAGTGTGAGAAACAGCCCTGCGAGACCCCAGGGGAGAGGGGGAGCAGGTGCTCCAGCCACAGGACATTCCCCTGCAGCCCCTGGAGATGACCATGGTGGTGCAGGTATCCACACTGCAGCCTGTGGAGGACCCCACACTGGAGCAGGTGGATATGCCCTGAAGGAACTGCAGCCTGTGGAGAACCCCCACACTGGAGCAGGTTTACCCTGAAGGACTGCAGTCTGTGGCAAAGATCCACGCTGGAGCAGGGGAAGAGTGTGAGGAGGAAGAAGTGGCAGAGAGGAGCTGTTATGGACTGACTGCAACGCCCGCTCCTCATCCTCTCTGTGCCACTGGGGGATGGCAATGAGTTTAATTACTTTTCCCCAAGTCGAGTCTGTTTTGCTGGCCAGCCAACATCAGCCCACCACAGTATAAAAGTGTCATAATGATATTGTACTGCAAATGGTGCCCAAGACTGCATATCTTTCTGTGTTAGTGGTGTAAAGATACCAAAGGGATGGCAGATGCTTGCTGCTGAGAGGATTTTGTAGACTGTGGCTTCTTGAGAGAGAAGATTGCTTCAAGGTAAGTTTTGTTTGAAAGGTGAAGGTAAAATATGAGGGTGGGATTCAGTATTTTAAAACTAGGCACTGAGTGCCATATTAAACTGGTGGGTATCCAAGGCATTTGCATATGCTGGGCAGCCCACACACAGGACTCGAGGTCTCCCGTCCTGGTGCACTAAGTGGCCGGTGGCACTAAGTTGTTTAATGCCAAACACCAAATCCTGCCCCGATTGCTAGCTTCTGCAGGGCAATACATGTGTTATTTACTAATGATGGAGGTTTTCTATGTTTTAGGGGAAGTGGTGGAACTTCCTTGTGTAACAACATGTCAGAAGTACCTGTCAGTAGCCATCCTTCATTGTCTTGCTGCTTACATCAGTAGCACCCAGTAGTCCAGACTGACATTGCCTCCCTGAGAGATTTCACATGTGGACTGAGGGGATTGTCATCTTGCTCTTGACATCTTGTACTTAGTATTTAGAAGTCTTGTGCTTGGAGGACTTCCTAACTTTGCATTTTCTTTCAAATACAGTGATTATTTTCTGTATTTGAGGAGAGTTAACCTGAGGTGACAAAACAGTTGACAGATAAGTGGAGTTACAGCTGGGTAGCACAGGCTTTCTGCTTGGCTGCTGGCTGCACGATGTGCTGAAATATTACCCAAAATAGAATCGTAGAACCATTTAGGTTGGAAAAGACCCTCAAGACCATCGAGTCAAACTGCAAACCTAACACTGCCAACCCCACCACTAAACCATGTCCCTAAGCACCACATCTATACGACTTTTAAATACCTCCATGGATGGTGATTCAACCACTTCCCTGGGCAGCCTGTTCTGATGCTTGATAACCCTTTCAGTGAAGAAATTTTTCCTAATATCCAATCTAAACTTCCCCTGGTGCAAATTGAGGCCATTTCCTCTTGTCCTTGCGAGAAGAGACCGACCTCCACCTCACTACAAGCTCCTTTAAGGCAGTTGCAGAGAGTGATAAGGTCTCCCCTCCCTCAGCCTCCTTTTCGTCAGGCTAAATAACCCCAGTTCCCTCAGCCACTTCTTGTAAGACTTTTGCTCTAGATTCTTCACCAGCTTTGTTGCCCTTCTCTGGACACTCTCAAGCACCTCAGTGTCTTTCTTGTAGTGAGGGGCCCAAAACTGAACACAGTATTCAAGGTGCGGCCTCACCAGTGCTAAGTACAAGGGGCCGATCACTTCCCTCGTCCTGCGGGCCACACTATTCCTGATACAGGCCAGGATGCTGTTGGCCTTCTTGTCCACCTGGGCACACTGCTGGCTCATATTCAGCTGGCTGTTGACCAGCACCCCCAGGTACTTTTCCACCAGGCAGCTTTCCAGCCATTTTCCCCAAGCCTGTAGTGCTGCATGGGGTTGTTGTGACCCAAGTGCAGGACCTGGCACTTGGCCTTGTTGAATGTTATACCACTGGCCTCAGCCCATCAATCCAGCCTGTCCAGATCCCTCTCTACAGCCTTCCTACCCTTGAGCAGGTCAACGCTCCTGCCCAACTTGGTGTCGCCCACAAACTTACGAGGGTACACTTGATCCCCTTGTGCAGGTTGTTGATAAAGATATTAAAGAGAACAGGCCCCAGTACTGAGCCCTGGGGGAACACCACTTGTGACTAGTCACTGGATTTACCTCCATTCACCACAACTCTTTGGGCCCGGCCATCCAGCCTGCTTTTTACCCAGCGAAGCATATGCCCATCCAAGCCATGAGCAGCCAGTTTCTCCAGCAGAATGATGTAGGAAACAGTGTCAAAGGCTCCATTAAAAGTAGGCTCTCATGTTCAGTGCAGATTAAGAAATTCCAAGTGTGTCCTAGATGCAGATTTTTAATACGACAAAAACCCTCAATGATGTAGATGGGTGTATTCAGTCCTCTTCACAGCAATAGCACCTTGCAATGAATAAGGAGACTAATGAAGTTGAAAATATTACCTTTGTCTCTCAGTCCTGGTAATTCAAACATTCAATGGTACCATAGGATTTACTGGCCAGATAGACCCACTTACTCTGTCTTGAGATAAAATAACATTTGGAAGTAGATCCATCATTTAGTATGTTGTTGCTTTGATACTTGCATCAAGTGATAAACCCCAGAATATTTGGTACTGGAAATGAACATTTATTGAGGCTTACTTAATGCATACACAAGAAAAAGAAGGGAAACTCTTAAATCAGCAATTTTGTTCCGTTAACTCAGTTCCAGCAACAGCTTATGGTAGCCTATGAACATACAACAGGTCAAATACTCACATAGTCACAGCGCATATGACTTCGCCCAGAGTATCCTGTTCCCAAACAAATGAAAGACAGGTAAGTGAGATTAGGTTTATGGTGGGGTACTGCAAGGTAAAAATGCTTAATACCCTATAGCTTTGGTGGAGAAATAGACACTTAATCATATGTTTACATGCCTGTACAATCAGTTTAATGAAATTACTGTCAAAAGCGTATAATTCATTTTTTCCTCTTTAGGAGGACTAAGTAGAGCCTGAGGAAAGGATGGATTCTGAATAAGGAGAAGATGCAACCAAGTATGAAATGAAGGTTAAAAAACCCAAAGATAAGTTTCTTTGAGGGGTAAATGAACTAGAATGGCACATGCATTTAAGTGGTACAGACTAGGCATATATTTTTTATATATTCTATAAACCGGCTAATTAAAAATTTTCCTAAATGTGACTCCTCAGTGACGTTTAAAAGGGCCACACAATTTTGCCTCCATTATTTTAAATAATAAATAAAAATATTAAAAAATGGTAAGAAATCCCCAAAGAATGTATAAAACACTGCATGTAAAAAGGTTATGATTTTACCCCCAAATTATGGACCTTTATCTGCTTTTATTAATCAAATTTTTAAAAGTGTAGGCTCTGAATTTATTGGGAATGTAGCCCAGCAAAATTTCCTGGAAAGCCTGAGTTAAAAAAGGGAGGAAAAATTACTATATCTCACTATTCCCATGGATGGTTGTTTGGCTGGATATTTTCATGAAAGGTACAATGGTGGAAATCTTTCAGTGAATTTTAATCTGTGTGTCTCTGTCAATGCCATAATGCCAGAGTAGTTTACAACCAAACCAGTTAGGCCTTGGGCAATGAATTTCCAAGTTTCTAGCACTTTCTCCAGATACAGATATCAGATACAGAGATTATTAGGTGATAACTAAACTTTTTTTTAATACAACTTTTTTACAGACCTGATATTTCACATCAACCCAAATACTAGTCTCGTGTCGCCACGAGTTTAAGTAGTAATATTTAATGCTACATATTTCATCTCTTAAGCCATTGCTACTTTTCCACAGAAGCTTACAAGCCTAAGCTTGGAAAGCTCCATTCCATCATCAGAATATTTGGGATTGTAAGTGTTACTAAAATGAAAATGATCAGGTCAATATTTGCATCAGGCCCTTTACAAAAGCAAAGAGTTTGTCATCTGTATCGTATTAAGGCAGTTCAGTTAACAGGAGCTCCTGTAGTGTATAATTGAGCTGCAGGTTGCTGAAAGTCAGACTACCTGCTTATTTAGGATCTTAAATTTCAGTTACGCAGTAATTTTATGGAATGAAGCTTATAGCAGGACCAGAATTTAAACGTGGATGCCAGACACTGAGCATTGTTTGAAAATTCAGACCATAATTCAGAAGATGAAGGTGTAGCACATATATACACCAAATATCATCATAACTAATGCTATTGACAGTGTGGTGTATTCTTGGAATTTATAAGAACTTGAATAAAAGGCTGAGGCTGATAGTACTATGCACTATAAAAATACAGAACAAAAGATGATAGTTTGTGAATAAAACAGCAACTGAAATTAAAGGATGTAGAAAACTGATGTGATACATGAAGCAGTTCTAGAACTAGAAACCTCACTGTAAACATAGATGTATTTAACTGTTGTCCATTTCATTTGATGCCAAGTATAAAAATCAGGTAATTTTTTTTCTGAAATTTCTTAGTTCAGACTATTGTTACAAATTTTTACTCTGCTGGAATGAGTTAAATGAAAAAACAAGTGGTACAGTAGGGATTATAAGATAAGACAAAAATCTGCCTGTGTTTAGAGGTATGAGATTTCATTTACTTCAATACAGTGCTTGAAATTTGTCAGGTTCATTGCTGCAAACAAGAAACATATTAGTTTTTCTCTCTCAGTAAGCATAGAACAGAAAATTACATATTTTCTTTAAGCAAAACACTGCCCCAAATTCTTGCGTGAATACTTGAAGTTTTCAGGTGCTATCTTCTAACAAAAGCTTCAAATTAACACTAATGTACTTGACATTATGGAGTGGGATTCTTGATTAGAGGCCGTGCTAAGGTTTTTAAAAGGTTCATACCTTAAAAATTCTATCACCATTCTGCTCTCTAACAGTTTCCTTTTTAACAATGAAGCTTATTTTTGTGCTATATGATGTCATAGCCCAGACATTTAAGTTAAAGGGAAAAATTAATAATTAGCTCACAGATTCGGAGTTGTTGGAGTTTGAATTTTAGGTAGAGACAAACACAAAGAAGCTATTTGGCAGCTTATTGTTTTGACTGAGACAATAACAGTGGTCTGGTTGAAGAAATATGCTTTAGTTAATATTAATGGGTTTAAAATGATTTTTTTACTCTTTATTTTGCGTATGCAAAAAAATCTACTTTAGAGAACCAAAAGCAATTTCTTTCTTGTCATTATTTTAAAATTTGCATTCAATATAGTTAGTTAAATTTATAGTAATATTTTATAAAAAAGTCTAACACCTTTTTTGTATATATTTTGTATAATGTAATACATAAGAGAATTGCTGTCATTAAGAAAATGCATGGCTGCATTGAAGAATTGATTCAAAGAAATGTATAGTATACAAATGTAAAGAAAAAAAGCTCTTTGTGGTGGTATTGAACACAGTGTTTTGTGAAAACTGATATACAACAAGGCCTGTCAAACATATGGCTATTGCATTAAAATTTTTCATTTCCCATTGGAAAAGTAAATATTTTCACCTTGCTATCTGTAGTATTATCTTTACAAAATGTAGAAAAATGTAGGGAAAAGCACACACACGTGTAGGTAATGTTATCTGGCTATTATAAGGAAACTTGGGATGTTTTGAGTGGCAGCTACCAGACAGATAAACAAACATTTTAAAATAATTATACTAAACGCATAAAAGGGACAAGGTTACAGTAAGTATATCTTTTTTTTTTGTTTATCTATATGAAATTGTTATAAAAATCAACATGTACTGTGTTTACAATACTGACTGAATTGTCTTTCCTCTGGTGATTTTTCTTTTTTTTAAAAAAAAAAAAAAACACAATAGAACCTGAAAGTCACTCAGGATATATTTTATCAGATTTGGAAAGCGTGCCGTTCTAATAAGTTGGGAAAAAAACCATCTGTGATAACGAAGAACACCAGCTTTCCTGGGAAAGGTATAGTTCCCTAATTCAGAGCTGGCATTTGAATGTGAAATCAAGACTTTTAAATATCAAATGGATTTTCTATTCTTTTCTGATTCATTAGGATTTTTGTGCATTCCTGGATGAATATGTCCGAAGCATCCATAAACTGAAAATGGTCTCGAATGCAAAGGCAAAACTTGCAGAACGTTGGGCACCAACTGGAAAATGATTTTATTTCAGCTACCGGTGGATGATTACTAACAACACGGATTTACTTTGCCTTCGTGTTCAGCATACTTACATGTTTTTGTAAGCCGTCTACTCAGAATTTATAAATAGGAAATAAAATAACCCTCGAAAGCCAAACAACTTCTTCTCCTTGTCGCCATATGCTGCATCTTTTCCCCCTAGGTTTTGTATACTCTGTGTGCTGAAGAATGGTGTCTTTTCTTTTCATGTTGCTCTGTCGGCGGTCATAACAGCTATTCTCTTCATGAATATGTAAATCCCATGCATAAAATCAGAAAAATTAGCATGGCGATTCCCACTATAGAATGTGCCCAATTATGTCTGTCTAATACGTGAATAGTGATGATTTAATCTTTTGACTATATGAGCGGATTCAGGTACTGTTACAAGCGATGCTGTAATTACAGAATACCCAAACACAGAAGCTGGATGCGTGCACATGCTGGGGGATCATCGGGCTTTTAATAAGAACTGGGCATCTGATGCGGAGCTGTGATGGAGTGCATGCAGATTCACTTACAGGCGCTTACTCTGATGGTTAGTGACAAGGGAGAAAAATGCCCCAGGTCTGCAACACCCTTCCCCTTACTAACTGAGACTCATTTGCATTTGAAATTTTTTTTTAGTTCCTACTGAATGCTTACAATTAGAACGGAGTGAATAAAAGTTGGGATATGTAAAGGGAGAAAATGGTGACCGTATTTGCTAGGCGTCCTTAACTCATTTGGTTTATCAGCTATGGGTGTTGGAAGGGGGAGGAAGGACATGCAGAAAACAAAAACAAAAACGCACCACCAGCAATTGATGCATTTTTGTATTTAAATAAGCGGGCGTGCTCATGCATATTTATATGACGTGCATGCCTATGTGCCGCTCTGAGCAGTGGCACTGCGGCTCGGCTGCAGTAATTAGGCTGATGTAATTATAGCAAAACAAAGCAAGCTTAGGCTCATTTTTTTTTATTTTTTTTTTATACAATGGGAACATTAAAGACATATGCGTATTCCAGTGTACAAAAAATGAACCTGAACTGCTGTCAGAGGCTAGGAGGACAGTGTGGCCAGTGCACCTATTGTGTCACTGCTGTAGAAAGCAGCTTAGCGATTGGCCACTGTCTGCAGCACATAATACTGACTGGTTATAAAGGACTTGTCTAGAGGAAAGCCTGTAGGTACTCCATTGTCTGGCAAAGTTGATATGACTGCATTCTTTTTGCAGGGGGTCAGACAGCTGAACTGTAAAAGCTGCACAGATTTTTTTTTTTTTCCTTCTTCCTCTCTCTCTTTCTCTCTCTCTCTCCGTCTCTTCCATACAGCATTTTTCTTTCATGCCCTGTCTCAGTTTGCATAGTTAAAGAGAATGCTAATTAAGATCCCTTGTCTTAACCTGAAAATAATGACTCGGATGTAAATAGAAAACTGGCGATAATTTAAGATATTCCTGCGTAGCACCAAGATATCAGTTACCGTTCTAGGGGAAAAAAATGAAGATTCTTTTTTTTTATAATCAAGGTAAACAAAGAAGAGTTATTGCTTCTCTTTCCTCCTTTCTCTCATTCTTTCTTTTTTTTTTTTTTTTTTAAACCAATGATGCTGTGCTATCTCAGGTCAGATAATGTTTTATTTCAGAAAGCGTGCTAGCTACATAATTTAAAAGTCCACAAATCAGTTGCAATTTAGTGCTTATTAATCCTTCTTAGGATGTAATTCGGTGAAAGAACTGCTTTAAAAAAATTCTTTTCTGTATTATAGACGGATCTAACAACGCAGTCTGGGCTCCGTGCCAAAGGCTGGTATTTCACAGCAGCGACCGCCTTACAGATGAGCTGTGGGAAGCAGGAGGGAGACTCTCTTAGGGTGCCACTACTATGGAGACACAGCTGGGCTGAACAAGATTTGCTTCAAACGACAACAAGAGAGACAGAAAGTGTCTGGTTCGACCGCTGCCCAAGCAGGCAGTAACCAGAAGAGCTAGCAGCCAATCCGGCCATGCTGCACTGTTCGAAACCAGCTCTACATCCCAGCCAATCAGTGACATCACTGGTGAGAAACTCATTTACATCATGCAGTAATGAACTTTGTTTAACGTATCCTTTTTTCTTTTCTTTTTTTTTTTTTTTCCTCACAGAGATTAGGTCCTCCATTAATTATTCTGCCAGCATAATTTGAATCGCTATGCAAAACGGTGGCTACATTTTTCCTGATTTTTTTTTAACTATGTGCTGTCTCTGCAGGTAACCATGGGCATTGTTCCATTTTTTTTTCTGTTGGCCCCATAAAACCTTTAAAAGAGTCTTTTATTGTTAATATTGTGCATATATTTTTCTTTCGTGTATGTTTGTCTCCTTGTAGTCCTTATCTAATGTGGTACTGCTTCCTCCAATTATAGTCTGAGATTACCTTTAACCATCTTGGAAGGTAAAAAGGGTGTTGTTGCAGCATCGAGTTTGCATCTTTAGCTGCCATCACGATCTAAGTACTTATTCTAATGCTTCAGAAATCATTTCGCTGTGGCCGTTTTACATATCTGCCTTTCTCTAAAGGTTCTTACATGCATCTGTTACAACTGAGTGAAGTTCAGTACTGTTATATTTCATTCTTCACCACTTTCAGCCAAGATGTCATTTTATTAATGAATAGAACTGAGATCATTTCTGAACAAATTTCACCCCCTTCCTTCCACCTCAACACAATGCACCTGATTTGCATCCATTTACCAGAATAATTGAATACAAGAGCCAGTATGAAAGGAAGTCAAGGGAGAGCTTGCATACTGCTTCAGGGTATGTTGCAGCAAAGCGAAATATAGAATTTTTGTTTAGCTATTTCTCTTTTTACTTAGGATGTGCTTAATCTACACAGAAAAGATTAGATCTTAGCTTGAAAAACTATTTTCTAGCCAGCTTTTCATATTAGGGAATAGATTTGGTGGTTTTTTAAAAGATAATAAACATGCACATTTTCTTGAAATGTGTTCAATTATAAATGGAAAACATTTGGGCAAGCCAACATTGTGTTGAACATTTGGATTTAGTTCTTTGTGGGTAAAGTAATTTGTTGTGCGAACAATTTAAAACCAGCCCGGAATACTGTGGAATGCAGAGATTTCAGACCGCATAATCTAATGAGGCAAGGTTTTGCTCTTCAGTATTCTAATAGCTGAAACAGAATCAGATAGGAGACAAATTCAATATTGTGTTATTAAATTAAAGCTCTATCTGTTGCTAGTGGGCTTCAAGAGGTCAACAGTCTTTGGTAAAGCAGAATTTTATTTAAAGAACTATTCTTAAATAGAATTTTTGTTACAATGTGATAACTTCCCCCCTCTATGCACACAATAATGTGCAATTTGTTTATGGAGCTTCAGTTAGATATTGATCCTTGTAGTCACTTTGAAAATACAGAGGATTTAAACACTAAACCATAGCTCTTTCAATGCATGATGCATTCCATCATCCCATCATCAGTATTCTGTGTGCGGCTGTCCTGATTCAGCCACTAGCTCCCCTGCTGCAGATCCTGTAATTTGAATCATGCGTAATAATATATTATCCTACTGGGGGCCTTCTTTCAGTAGGAGAGTGGTTTTATACCTTCTGCTATAAGAGAACTGTTGGCTCCTTGCCATCTCGTAGCCATTATTCACAGAGGCAATCAAGATGGTCTTCCTTAAGGAATAACATCTGCACAACTGCATGTGCCAGAAATATGCAGCCTCCCCTCACGTTATAAATTTGGTTTTCTTGGAAGCAGGAATACTTGAGAATATTGGAGCATAAAAACTGGACGTTTTCAGGAATCCATCAAAAGTATATTGAATGTACCAGGTGCTGAAATCCAAGCTGTGAGGACATTCGGAGTGGATACCAGGGGCAGAGAAGAAGAAAATAGAAGCTGGTGGCTATTCTGTGGGTCTTGCTAAACTTTTTCATACTCAGGTTATTGACTTAAACGATGATTAGTGCTGTATTGAAACTGCGATATTTTCCTTGCTGACAAGGTAATTTTCTAGCTAATGTGCTGACGGTATGTTGTCAGTTGGGACTGGAGCTGCATTTCCCAAGTGGAGAATCTAACATTATTGGATGCATTCAACAGGATGCACTATCAGTTAGTAGTGAATGAAAAACAGATACAAAAAGAGGCTAAGGTTGTAGAAAATATGGAAACTTCACAACGAAGTAGAAAATCTCAGAAATACAGAATCTGAGAATCCCCTGAAAATACACATTTATTAATTGTATCTGCTGGTAAAAGCTCTGTAGGGCATCCAAAGGCTAGTGAAAGCAGCTGCATGGGGACAGAGAAAGAGAAACCCTGGGTCTGTGCAACTCTATGATCTATAGAATGTGCACTGCTGTCACATGTAGTGTATCTACCAACACCGTGGCCTACTATTTTCTTTCCTTTCGTTCACGTAAATATCATCGCTGAATCACAAACAAAACCCCCCCGAGATCTTATTTTTACAAATATTCTTTTTGTGTGAGCATACAGAGTAGTGGAATTTTGGTTTGAGGATTGACCATACCTGTTAGTGACAGCAGATCTGTTATTTTTGAATTAGGGAAGAGAGAGGGGAATATTGGGGAGAGAGAGAAGAAAAGCCTGATTTAGTGTATTCATCTCATCCTGGAGCTTTACATATTCCTCGTTGAAGAACAACAATACAACTGTATTAACTAACCCTACACAAGCTGTATTTATTACAGTACTATTGAGATGTATAGAGATGGGGGGGGAGTCTTCTTGTCATCACCTCCTGTTATACCTCCTAGAAGAGAGAAATAAGGTCCACAACCCGGCTGAAAATCAAAAGTGCTAATATTTAGAAACAGACGTTCTTCTGAGACTAGAGGAATGATAGTTAAGTAGGGCTCATCTGGTGGCTGACATTTAAAGAATCTTCTCAGAGGGAAGACATAACCTCAGCACCTGAATAAGCTGTCATATTCAAAATACTGTACGAAAAAAGATCGATATTCTTTAAAGAAACAAGGGAAATCCAGTAATGTGGCCTAGAAATAAACTAAATTTTAGACAAACAGGTTGGTGGTTACTCCTTACTTCCTGACTCATGACAAGCTCGTAGTGTGGAAGAAAGTTTCATCGGCTATCAGTGCTCCATCGAAGAACATCCCTCCGAATAGTCCTCGAGTTTTCAATACCTGGGGATCAATAAGCAAAAACAATACAAAAGAACATAATGTTTTGTAGGATTGCAGGGAGACAAATCATCTTTTGATACCTGAACTCTACTTTGAAATGAGGAAACAGAGTAGAGCATGGCATTTGTCATTGTTCATCCTATTTAAAAGAAGAGTTATATCATTTAGGAGGATGAGCCAACAAAAAACATCCACGGGAAATTACAACACTTTTCTACTTCTGTGAACAAATACGTTCTACTTGATTATGTTTTTCTGTGCTTGCATTCATGCTTTCTTATGAAAGTTCTAACAAAAAGTCCATTCAACATATTTCTTCTAAAAAAAGCCTATCATTTCAATATCTGATGTTTCCAAGTAGGACACCTACATGAAGAGGGTATAGACACTGAAATTTGTTTTCTGCCATTACATAGTCTATGAAAATTCTACTTTTTCCAGCTCGAGTTGTACAATTTATAACGAAAACAATAAGATTGGATAGCAGAGGTGACTGCTAATGCAAATTACTGTATTTAAATTTTTATGTCAGATCTAATTTTTTATAGTTTAAGAGAATGTTCCCGTTTCCTCAAATAGTCAATTTTTAAACAAACAAATTCATTCAAACAGTTCTTAGAATTAAGGGTAACAATGCTGGGAAAACACACAAAGAATCCAATAACTTCTAGGTTCTTCCTTCAAAAATAAAAAGAGTGACTGTGAGAAAGATGTAATTGTTTCTTTTTTGTTGATGACCTTTCAGTTGCTGCCCTTTAAAAGGCCTGTACATCCTTGCTTTTTGCAGCATGCTAAACTGAATTGTTTTTAATACTAATGAATAAATCAAGACTAGAATACCCTGCATATGTTTACCTAAAGGCAGAGGATATCGAGCTATTAAATACACTAACTTCTTTTACAGTCAACAGTGAAACGGCAGAAAGTTATAGAGAAATATCTGCCTTGCTGAGTTTGGTCTAAAAATCTAGAATAGTACATACATGTATATTTCACTTGGCATATAAATGTTCTTTGAGTACAGAATGTTTATTATTCTGGTTTTAACCAGTACTTAGATACATACTTGTCTAAAACTGTGGAGGAAAGAGCTTATTTATGGGATACATTAATACTGAATCAAAATACCATCTTGGGTAAACAAGGTCAGTTACTATTTTACTGTGACACTTTAGCTTTCCTCACTTTAAATTAGGCTGTGGGAAATGGAGTGCGATCACTATTCTCTGTATCAGAAAAAGCCTGGAAGGGACTGAAAACGGTTTTCTAGAAGCAAGTATAGAAAGGGTGGTGAATAATAGGTTAAGGAGTCATCAGTTGTTCAAGGTCAGTCCTACAATGACTTAAGGGTGATACTGGAAAAGAGGCTCTTTCTTGGCATAAACGCTGCACTGAAATGTCTTCGTTTTACTGGTGGCTAATGGCAGGGCAGTTGAGCAGTGTGCGTTGGACTATGTCACCCTGAAGGCCACCAAACAGAGGCTTTGATGTGCAAGGCAGTAAACTGCTGACTTCTATGGCTATGTTTTTATTTCTTCTTAGACTTGTTTTCATTTTTCATGTTAGACCTCAATTTTGTATTGTGCTTAGTGAATATTTTGGAATCCAGACAGCTTTTATTAATGCATGTATAATTTTTCATTTTATTCCTGCATTTAAATGAAAGCAGAAAATATCATGCTATTAGAACGTCCTTAACCCAATAAATTTAAGACAGTTGTTTTCACTGAGAGAAACTGAGCTCTGTGTTGCTATCCAGAAACAATAACATTAGGTGTTAATACTTTGTTATGAAAACTATCATTTAATGTTTTGGGGAAGTGTCTTTAGGAGTATTAAAGAAGTCATACTGACTGGACAGAAAATTGTAAGAGAGTATCATGATTTATAGCAGCTTCTGGCTGTGGCCTCATTTGAGTTCATGAAAAAATGAAAGTTATCTCGGAAGGGCAAATTTAGAGAAATATCTTTGCCAAATTCTTAGGTTAGAAGATTGGCAGGGGGTTGGATTTCTTTTAACATGAATAAACTAGTCCAAAATTGCCCAATGACACAGACATTTAAAAAAACCTTAGATTGGCAAGATAATTATTAAAGCATATTCGGATAACCTCAGGCAATGTATAACCATAAAAAGGGGCAGAAGTAGAAAGAATGGTACGGTTTGGATTAGATATCAGCTGTAGCATGAACCAAGTTACCTTGGTATTGGAAGCAGTCTTGCGTGGTGAACAAGGTATGAGCTAATCTACCTTTGCAGCTAGCCTAATTAGCTGAGATAGATCCCTAGTTGTGGTAAATTCAGTTTCACCAGGTGGCTCTGCATTGTGCAGTATATATCCAAAATGGCTAAATAGAAAGTCAAAAAAGCCATATGAGCCAAAATTAGCTTGAAAGTTGAGAACCGACCCTCATTCTTATAGTTACAAGCTAGTATCAAAGCGGTCGGACCTGGAAGAAACGTTCTTTGTCAAATGTCGTATTTCATAATTACTTTATATGATATGCACAGACTTCCCATACTGGCTGGCAGTGTCCTTAGTCTGTCAGAGTAAAATTTTTGTGCAGAATTGTACGTGTAAAAAGATAAGTGGAGGGCTTTAACTTTCGGGGCAGAAAACTTGAAACTGAATCACTGGGGAACTTAACCTTACTGCAAGAGGCTATCAGTGCAATGGCATTGTTTTGAAGTCTATTACTAAACACACTAAAAGCTATTGTTACACTAGTTGAATCCTTGTTGAGTGGTTTCATTCCTGGAAATAAGTTTAATAAGTATGTACGGAGATGGAAAGATACACCAATCACAACCTGCTCAGTATCTGAGAAAGTGTAATCAAGTCTTCTTCCTGGCCACTGCAAAGAGAAATGGGTATTTTTTTTTCGTCTCCAGAGCTGTTCATCTATTGATGGTTTGGAGGACTCTCAGAGGGACAGGAAGCTTTGGGCTGAGGCAGCAATATGAGGATGTCTGACCTCTAATATGGGGGTTGTACCGAGGAAGCACAGCTTGCCTGCTTCTGTTATTAGTTAGCTGCTTCTTCCTTAGGATTTAATTTTGCCTGGGCGCTAAGAAATCTAGGGGATTATTCTTTTATATTAATCATAAAGGAGATATAGATTTTGGGGCTGTCTGTTACTAGTTTTCTCAAAGGCTTTGAACAGGGGCCAAATGGCAATGAGAAACATATTTACAACATCTTGGAATTTCCAGTCAAGGTGGAGTGGTGTTTGGTCCTACTACTGTCAATAGGCAGAGAAACCTATCAGGTCTGTCCTGAAAAACAGACTGTAGCTCACTTATGACCATTTTTGTGTATCTGATCTAGTCTGCAGAATTCAGAACATTTTGCAGCTGTTAGAGTGGTTTGGGAATTCATAATTGTGCTGGTTGTCCAATGAAAATTACTGATTCTGTAAAATCTGAGCAAGCTTTGGGTAATGTTTGTTACCAAGAATTTTCAAGTTTAAAACAGGTAAGGAATGGAAAAATAACATTCCACTGCAGCTCAATTCACCTCAAAACCAATAAAAATCACCTAATGAAAAATTGGCTTTTGAGTTGATCTGACAAAGCTGCATGTGGCACGTTCCATTTTAGTATGTCGTCTTATCAGAATAGTAGCTGGGCTTCTTTTCTCTTTTATGTTCTATGCTCAGCACAAACAACAAATGGTACTATGGAACTCTTCACCGTAAGAAACTCCTGACTCAAAAAAATTACCTTTACTGAAAGGCTGCTCAGTCAAATACGTGGATGAAAAATCCATGAAGAACTGTTGAACATATTGGCATTACCTCTAACTCAGAAAATCCTTGAGATGTGAATTTCTGAAGGCTAGGAAGTTATAGCAGGAAAGTATCTCTATGGCTGAGTGTGTCCTTACTCTTTTCTCTTAGGCATCTACTGTCAGAGATAGCATACTGGAATCTCTGATGTGTTACAGTACATGTATTACTAAGTTCCCTGAGGTGCTAAGTATAATGCCATTCAAATTTTCCTCAGTGCTATGTACAGGAATCAATTGATTTTAGCTAAAATAAAAAAAAAAAAATGTATCTGAGCAGATAGTATACACACAAAAATGAAAACAGCAAGCCACTAAATTGTTCTTTTTAGGTATTGTGATAACAAAAGATAGAGGAATTGTGACGATGCATGAAATAAAACATGTTGAAACACTGTAGTCAATTAAAACAAGATATTTTGATTTTTGGAATATTCAGAGGTCTTTACCATTTATCAGCAAAGATGAAATATTTCTGAATTTTTAAATTCCTTTGGAATGTCCCATTTGACATAAAATTTTGAAATTGCTATCCTTTGACCATTTCGGTTATGAAAAAAAATCTGAAGTGGTGAAACATGTTTCTACATGGAAATTTCATATTTTGATAGTTTCCAGCAAGCTGCTGTATTAGGCTGTAAGACTGTATTTCCTTTTTCTGTTAACTGAAGGATGCTCTCCTGACCTAAAGCCTGTACATGAAATGCCTATGAAATAACCACTGTGTGTGTGAAACAGCTTCTTCTTAGATTCCCATTAATTTCTGAAATGACATCTATGTTCTGTGGCTGTTTCCTGTAGATCACTTCAATTAGTCTATGATTTTTTTGTGAGAGGCAGTTAATAATGGTTTGGGTCTTTAAGTTATTAAGATATAGTTCATGGTAATACATGCAACATCTTGAAAATGATGTACATTTACTGTCCATGCAGAATGGGCTAAGTACACATAAATGTACATATTTTCAGTAAAAGCACTCATTGTTAAACCAGCTGCTTTAATTGGTTGACAAAACTGAAATTATTTCCTCTTGTTTCTTGTCCTGCAAAATATGGACACAGAATTAAGATTATGATGATGATGATTGCCATGCTGAAAATAAATATTTGCATTGTAAATAGCTCCCAAACACTAATTTAAGCTGAAAACAAGACTATAAGGATTTGACAAGCCGTTGGTAATTTGTAACAAAAAATATTTTCATTTCAGCCACTGAACAGCAAAAAAGTGTTAAGCGTTGCTTCTACAATTTTTGGAAAGTTACAAAGTTCACAAAGACCTGGAAAATTCTGAGGTTTAATGCTTCTGTGGAAATATTTCTAAATAGTCAACATAGCGTCATTGTAAAAAAATATAATAATTACATTTGTGAATTTTTTGCAAGTTCTTTTTGAAGACACTGCGCGGTTTTGTTTTCAATCCAAATTTGTAAGCCACTTTGGGAGCCAACATCAACATGAATGTTGATGTGAATGCAAACCATTATGTTGACATAGTTACATAATTTTGGTATACGCATTCATTTTCTGGCATGTATTTAGAACTATATTTGTGTATTTTCAAAAAGTTTTGGCGTAGATGACTAAATAAAGACCTGCCCCACAGTTGCATTTTCCTATGCCATTCTGATACATATCTGAAATAGCCTGTGATTTTGTGACATTACCGGTCGTTTTCCCCATAGGGGGATACGATAATGTCCCATTCCCTATTGGCCTATGCAGAGGTTGCGAGCTATTTGGGGCAAAACTTGCTCTACTATGGTGTGTGCTTGTTCGGGGCCTAGTACAGGGAGGCCACTGGAGCGTCCAGGGATTCACACTATGCCAGTCACAGCTGTGGTGTCAAAAGAAATGGGCATGCTAGGTGGCGAAATGTAGTAAAGAAGGTTGTTTTCCAAAAACCTGTCTGCTTTCTTCAGTGCTTCTGGCAGATGGTCTTTTAGAAACATGGCTATGATAGGATATGGAGACACAGCCTGAAATGCCAGCCCAAACAAGGGCTGAGCAGTCATTTATACTCCAATACTTTCCCCTTGTCTGAAGTCAGAGTTTACAGCTACCCATGAACAGGTCTTGGACTGGAGTGGGTATGTGAGAGGTCATGTCACTGGCAACTGTAGGCATGGGATAAATGACTAATGTTTCTTTTCTTCCTTAACTTACCTGCTCAGTCTCCCTTTTGATTAGCATTGTTTCTTTTACAACAGTGTTGATGGAAAACAGAAATGTATGTCTTCATTAAAATGTATCTCTGAGAGAGACCTAAGTACAAATTTTGTGCACCTCATAACCAGTTGCCTCATATTCCTAATAGTTAGGCTCTCATAACTGGTAGCTACATTACGCATTTTCTCTCATTTCTTTTCACAGCTCACATTACCTGTATTGCTTATTATTAATGTGACTTATTAAAATTTTCCAAAGACTTCTTGATAACTTTCAACTCCTCTTGCCTTCCTACCAATGCAGTTGTTATGTTAATCTTAATATTAATGATAACAATCAGAGCAATTTTTCTGATGGCACTGGACGCCTAATCAGAATCAGGAGCTAGTGTTGTTATACAATAATTACAAAGACACAAATCCTGTCCAAATGACCCCCCCCCAAAAAAAAGAAAAAAAGAAGAAAGAAACAAAAGCAACGCAGTGTAGTGTGTATCAGAATACCATATGATAGTCTCATTATTTATTGTTGCTGCAAACTCTGTCAGCTTCATTCCATATATCACATTTTATTTCTTTAATATGTACACATTCTCATGTTGTTCAAAATTAGCATAATACAAGAACATGTAGATTTTTCTACACAATAATGTTAATAAAATGTATGTTGATGCCATGTTCAGACTGTACATAATCAAAGCTGGCGTCTCCCACTTGTCTCTATAAGTGGTGTTATTTTGCTCTATTCAAGAGTTTTTCTAAATAGAGTTAATCACATGTTGCCTAAATGCAAGCATGTAAATCGAAGACCTTTAGCTTTGACTCATAGTGCTGAAGGATACGGAATCACCTGTGATAAGAGATCTGCCTGTTCATCTGGTCATCTTATATTGTATTTTCTGATCTGTGTCAGTAAGGTGTACTCTAAAAAGTGGTACAAATATCTATTAAGCATTAAAGTACTTTGAAGAATTCAGTGACGAATAAACAAATGCATCCTCTACCGTATTTGGGAAAGGTATAGTCATAGGAAAGAATAGAAAATACAGAACTGATTTCTAAGGACTCAGCTGTTGAGATAATTAATTTATCAGGTTTTTTTCCAACAGTTGTGTATAGATAGTGAATTCGACAATTTGTTCTCCCTCTCTTTTGTACTCAGCATATCTTAAACTGTGATTGTAGAAAGTTTATTTCACACTGTACCTAGAGTTCAGCCCATTAGTTCTGCCTCTCTATTTTACTTGGTGGATAATTTCAGCAAGTCTCTCAGTGTGCATTTTCACTTTGATCATGCCCTTTCCATCCAGTTCAAGGGAATTAGATGGGTTCTCAAGGGAGCTAAAGTAACTCTTCAGATTGGTTTTGTTGAGGTTATTCACTCACTGGTGAAGAAATGGAACACCAACAGGGAAATATAGTAGCATATTTGGATTCCTTTTCCACTAGGATAATCCTTGAAAACAAAGCTTCGTATGATGTAGATTCATGCAGAATCATAGGACTGAGTGCACCTGGTAGGCAACAGGCGGCAAGTCATTTCAGCAACAAGTTTATTTGCCATAGCCAGAGATCTTGTGAATTGCTCACTAAGTGCAAAACAGTTTATTTAAGTGGCCTCCAAGGAAAAGTTTGAGAGAAAGAATAGTTTACGTCACAAATCAGTTTGAAAAGATTTGGTAATTTTTTTCACCTCTTTGACCTGATCGGCTGAAGCATCAGCAACCTCTTCCAATAAGCACACAAACCTCAGTGTTAGTTGTTCTCTCTAGCACCTTTGTTAACTTCTGTTGAGCTATTTCTGCGTGTTAAACTTGCAAGTATCCACACTCCTCTTGTTTCTTGTACAGAAATGTACTTCCAGCTTTTATAGCTTACCCTCTTTTGTTAGTTGAAATATTCCTTGGTACATAGACAATCTTAATGTTTATTCTTCACTACTTAACCCTGATATGTAGTTTAAGCTATTGTTTGTCCTGTGCATTTTTTTGCCAGATGCTAGAAATCCTGATAAAATCGTATGTCTAGAAACTGTAAAAAATAATGAATGAAAGCGCAATTCCAGTGGTGTGCTTTCCCATTGTATGTAGATAAAGCATACAATTTAAAGGACTTAAAAGATTTCAATTGGCTGCACAGAATACACTTGCATGATAAAGAACAAGCTTTGTGTTCACATTTATTGAAAGAGATAACATATATTTGGTGTTCATTACTATCCTGCTTCTCTGAATTATGAGTCAGTTGATATGCACCCTTTCTGTCCAAATTTGGGGCTTTTGGGATCTTGGAAAATGAAACATTCTTTAGAGGGATTGCCTCAGTCTTGTTTTAAACTCACTCCTTGTCAGCCCTCTGCTTCGCAGTGGCGTTTGAAAAAGTTGTTCCATTTGTGATAGTGTCAAATGTATTCAGTGACCATTTATTATAGCAATGCGTGACAGACGTCTGTTAGAAAGAAGAAAATAGTGCATTTTGCTAAATTAGCTATTGAATTTGCCTGGCCCAATCAGACAAGAGGTTTCAATATCACTTGTGAGACTGCTGGGAAGTGCTATTTAGAAAAAAAAAAATGCTCATTTTCTCAGCGCATACATGGCTATACGTTATCTTTATAGCAGCACCTAAATGCATTAATGATTTTCACAGATGAGTTTAGTTCTCCACTGTTATTACAAAAGATAATGCAGTTTGGTAGCTGTTCCCTAGTGGGTTTCCCTGGTCAGAGATGAGTTTTGGAGATACCATCAGGTATTGCTACCTTCTATCACAGGAAGATTGGTATTTTTGCTTGTGCTTCGTGCTTGTCTTGTGTATTCTCTTTATTCATTTTGTGGTTTTATTGAATTTAGTGTTATGGACAGTTGGTGAATAAGAGATAATCTTAAACAGTGTTACAACTGTGCCTCCATGTAGATTTTTATGGCTGCATATAGAAATATATTGTGTATAGGTTTTATATTAACAATTATTGTATTTTGAGGAAGGATACTTGAAATGATGGTGTTTTGTTTTGTTTTGGTTTGGTTTGGTTTGGTTTGGTTTTTTTTCTGTGTTTGTGGCTATAAATATTCATGTTCTTTAATAATATTTAAGAAAATTACAAGTGAAGAAGGATTCAGTGTTGAAGATAGCAAATTTGCTAAAAAGTAGTAACTGTTGGGTGATATAGGATAACAGTGTGTTCTTAGGGAAATTGCAGTCAATAGTTCTATGATTTTTTTTATTTTTATTTTTTTAAATTTTTTTAGCAAATATAGACTAGAGAAGCTGTTTAAGCTTGACTTGAGAGGAGAAACAAGGTACAAATGGATAGTCAGTGAACACGCATTGGTATGGTGCAAAACTCTAATCAGACTCATGTTTGGCATGAATGCTTTGTATAAGTTTTATGTGATGCTAAGGACTTCTTAGTTTTCATTTCCTGATTTGCTCCGTAGTACACTGCACTGTCTTGAATTGCTTTCTGTGAACATAGTCCTTGGGACCTTTCACACCAGCAGTTTCCTGGGCTATGTCAGCCTTGAAAGACTCTCAGAAATTTTCAGGAGCATTTGAAAATCTTCCAGCCTGAGCAAAACCACTGTATTTGTAGATAGCTTATTGAAAAACTAAAAAAAATATGCACTATGATGAGCTACAAGAATTTCTTGGAAAAATGCAAAAATAAAATAAAAAAATAAAAAAAAGCCAGGACAATGCCTGTGTGTGACTTGGTCTGCTTTTCCCTTCCAAAAAGAAAGAAAGAAACAAAAATTCTGCTCAAAAAGGTCTTCGACTTTTAATGAGAATTTTTGATCCTAATTCAAATATTTAGGTATTTTTATAGTTATCAGATAGCAAGGTAAAATATATCTTCACTAGAAATACTTTTTAATTATTTAATTGTTATGTTTCTTATTTCAGCTTTTCTGTTTTCAATCAGAAATGGAGTCTGAGTATTTTGTCAAGTTCTGTTCTATGGAGATTAAAATATGAAGGCAATTCTAGCACATATTAGAAATTTTTTGAATTGAGATGATATAGCAAGTTTACTGCTACACAATGTGTTGTCTTTATGGCTAGCATCTCAGTGTGAACTGGGGCTGAAAGTGATATATTCCTTCAGTAAGGGTGGAAAATGTTCCTCTTATGGTACTGTGCAGTGTTTAAGATGAAGCACAAATAATTATAATGGTTAATTGAATACAGAAAGATTGGGAAAAGTGACTGAGTCTATGCAAGCCTTTGTGTAGTCTTACACAGTGTATGTGCGGCTGTGTATCTAATGTTTTTTGGGGGGTTGTTTTTAAGATTAAATGCCTTTAGCAAGGCGGACCAAGGGGTAACAGAACCCCTTTCCATGAGGCAGTTTCAGTTACAAAGGTATATAGCAAAGCACTGTAACAGAAAAGTTGAACTCCAAAGTTGAACTCCAAAGTTGAACTCCAAGGCCTCTTCTACATGTAGGTCTGTCACAGATACACTTGTGAGTTAAAATAAAGGATTGCTGCATGTGGAAGTAATGTCATTTTTATGTAAGAACTCTGACTTCTGGCTTCCTTGTTCTTCCCATTCTACTGTTGGAGCAACCTGGGAAAACACAATGTTCACGCTTATATTGAATCCCTTTTGGAAAGTTCAACATAACTATAAAGCAACTTTTGACTAGTGAAAACAAATTGTGTTTCTCATATAAGAGAGTGAAGCTCACAGAAGAGAATGAAGGTCAAAAGGTAAACTCAACTTCCTGCAGCAAATGTTTTTTGATCTGATTGCTGTTCAGAAGACAAGCACAGCTTTCCCTTGCAGTGCGTGTTGAAGCAAGAGGTGTCATCTAGCTAAAAATATCCATAAAACCTTTGCCAATATGCTTTTACTTTCTGACTTTATTTTTCGTGGTTTGTTTGTATTCGAAATTTTCTGTGAATGGATCACTTCTATATTGTACAGCAAAAAAAGGAAAAGGAATGCAAAAAGTGAAATGAAGAAAATCATGTTTTGATAGGAAAATTATTACTCAGTGACATAGAGAAAGGCATTCGGAAGAGACAGAAAGAAAAATATCCACCAGAAATCAGAGCTACCAACAAAGAAATAGTATCAGCATTAGAAGTAGTGAAATAATTAATTTACGTTGTTTGGGAAGTTGTTTCCATTGATTTAATCATAAACTCTCCTAATGCATTCTGATTCTGCTGTTTTCGCTGCAGTCTCTGGCTCTAATTAAAGCATGGAGATTTGATATCAGAACCTGATTGTTACCTTGAAGCTGTTCTTCTGGACTCTGTTAATGGTTTGTCAAAACCTTCTTTAGTAGGCTGAACTTTGCAAGAAATCTAGTGAGAAGCAGTTTCTTGCTATAGGATTTTAGCATCTGTTCTTCATACTTAGGAGCAAAAAGTGCTGAGACCATGAAAAGAAGCTGGCAATCAGTCTAGGTAAATGGGAGGGAGACACATTTTTCTTATATAGAGAACATCCCTCTCTTCCCCTGTGCAAGACATGCAAACGTTACTGGCAATAGAATGGAAGTTTCAGCAAAGCACCTATGGACTCTATGACTCTGGGAGCACAAAATTACCTTCATATGTTATACAGGTGGCTCCTCCATCAGTGTCAGTTAATATTTAGTAAGCAAATGTGGGAACTATGAGCTGTCTGTGCTCTATTACTACATTGAAGAGAAAATACTCATACTTCACAGACTATTAGAGTGAAATAGTAATTTGGGAGAGTCTTTTTTTTTTGTTGTTGTTATAGAGGGTCATGCCTTGGAAAAGACGGATCTAACGAACAAAATAAAGGAGAGAAAAAGGGAAAGAAGAGGGAGGGATTTAAAGTGGTGGCTTTAGACCAAAAATGCTATTACTTTATCCTTTCTTTTCTTCAAGATAAGTGACTGCATAAGTACTATTTATTTTCCAAAATAACAATCACAGAACGAATTGACTCTTGTTTTTTTTCTGTCAATCCAACCACTACAGCTTTTAATGATACTGTGGCTTTCCTGGCTGGATCCAGAGTTGGTTTTAATTGCTGTTGCTGTTTTTAATTACTGATTTTACTTTTGTTTTTTGAAGTCACAGATTTTTTGTATTTATCAATGAAAGGGTGCATGAGGAGATCATAGCAGAATTATGCGCTTAAACTCCTAGTCTCAATTAAGTGAAACAACGCACATATTGTCACTAAAACTACTTCTTTTCTCCTCTTTAATTTGCTGTACCTAATTAGTTATAAAGTAGAGGCAAGAAAAATCCCCAGCTTTTATTATTAAGCTTTGTAAGTTAGGGCCTTACTTCATCACTTCATCCACTTTGAACAGTGCCTTTACACGCAAGTAATTCTACTCTTGCAGTGATTGGGATTACTTATATGGCAAGAAAGTACTTAGGGAATGAGGATGTTAGACTCCTGACTTGAATCATGAGATGAGGTGCTTTGAAAATGTTTAAGTAGGTGGGTAGGGTAGCAAAGATTTTACAGATGTATTATGGAGAAGTTAAAGCACTCGTTATTTGAAAAGCAAAAGATGAGTTCTTCCAACTTAGAAAAGCAACGCAATACCCATTCTTGAATGCTTCCAGCATTGGTCTCGCTCTGTTTGTTCTGTAGTGGGAATCCATTGATGATCATTGAAATCAAATAAGCTGGCCTTCTTTTCACATCCGTAGCATATTGAATACATTATGGAAAAACTGTTATGACAGTTGTATTCATCTGTTACATTTTTGGAAAATGGAACATCTCATTCTTCTGTCCTTTTTCATGTGTGCCCGTAGGCAGACATGTCATTTCACTTACTTGAACTGCCTCATACTTCCGTTATCCATTCAAGTTTAACTGTCTGCCTGAAAATTTTCATTGCTAATGGTGGCTATTTAGAAATGTGATGGACTGATAATTAGAGTTGTGCAGGCAATGTTCCCTTTTAAATCTAAGGCAAGTTTGGCCAAATTTTAGCAAAGTTTTCTGCCGTGTTTACTAGCTGTGTAAGGATTTGATTTAGGCTCTATCAGAGGTGGATGAGTGTTTTCAGTTTGCTTTGGTTTCTTTCAGAGCCTTTGGCACAATTCTTGGTTTCTTGGATTTTCCATAACACCATCTTTCTAAAAACACCTTAGTAGCTCTCAAAATATGTGCTGAGATTATCGTCCTTTCTAGCTTTGAATTTAATTTGTGGTGCAAGTGATAAAAGTGATAAAAATACAGACCTTTATTATTAAGATTTGATAGTAATGCAGAAATCTCTCCCGGAGTTGTTGTAATTTTAACTCAATCTATGAGGGTAACGTGGCTGGTTTTGCCAGGTTTCCTGGGGATTTGTTATGGGAAAAGAAATCCAACTTTATATCTAACTCTAGTGATAGAATGACTTAAACATGTGCTGGAAAGGACTATAACTAGTATGCCTGGAGGTATTCCCCTTGAGGTTCAGACTGCCCTACAGCTATCCTTGTTATTATATACCCTACTCCTCTTAGAATTCCCATTTTCTTTGCTGGGTACAAAATCAAGTTAATTCATAGTCTTTCTGTTAGTGCATAATCATGAAGTTTTGCAAATGAAATGTTACAAAGTGTGATAGGTCCTCAAAAAAGCACTGCATTTATGAAAAGCAGTTTAAACATGACTTCTTTAATTATATATGCAAGTAATATGCATTGGAAGAACTGGCATAAAATTCCTGACTGCATTTGAAGTTGCTCCTTCTACAGTCTCTTAAAGAATGGGAGAATAAGATGGGTTTAAAATTACATTATTAGGGCTCGCAGTTCCTAGTAGTCTCTTTCTTTAAGGATATGGGCATATTGCATGTTTCTCTTGAAAACCAAAAGCAGTATATAGTAACTGTACTGTTAACATTTCCAAAACAGTTATTAAAAAAAAAAAAGTAAGCAAAAGAATGACCACATGCAATTTATTTTTTACAACAAGGGGTGTGTGTGTGGTCCACTAAGAATAAATAATCTGCAAAATAATAAAACTTTTAACAGTCAAGTTGGGTCTAGTGAAGGTACTAGCATATAGTCATCTTTCTACCTAACAGGGTGTTAGTAAGAGAAATTAAGCTGTGTTACTTTGAGTTTTTCCTAGTGGTATTGAAGAGTTTGGGTGTAGGAATGTGCTCACTTATCACGGGGTTCTAACAGCTTGCTTTTGAATACCCAAACCTTTTCAGCAAACAGAATCCTTACATTCTAAAACTTTCCTTGGATTGCAATGACTGAGCCTCTTCCTCCTCTGCCAAATTTTCACATCGGGAGCTATGAACCTTTTACCTTTTTACAGACTCTGGAGGCCTTGTTGCTCTAGCTGAATAAACCAAGGTACCTGTACTTCACGACAACTTGGATAGCCCTTTTCTTGGCTTACAGGAAAGTCTTAGTTTGAACTACCATATGTGGCTGAACCGTAAACTAACAAGCATGCAGACTTTGTTTCAAAAAAATCACTTTTTATTTCAAACAATTTAAGAACTAGAGTAAGGAAATAAATACATTTCCTCACCTCATTTCTTGACACCTCTCAGCAAAAAAGGCAGAGTTGCTTATGGCACCTAGAAGTCTTCAGTTCTCTTAATCAGTATCTTCTGGAACATGGAGTTTCTGTTTTGTACCTGCAGTCGTATTCCATCTGCTCTATTTTTAAGAAAAAGCAAATCATCACTAAGCCTCACTTTATAAATTATAGTTATTTTTTGTCAGATGCCCTTCTGATTGGTCTTATCAGATGGTTAAAAAAATACATCATCTAATTTATTATTAGCTACCGCTCTCATGCCACAAAATTTGGGAAGACACACTACTGGGGTTGTTCATCCTGGAGAAGAGAAGGCTCCAAGGAGACCTTATTGCAGCCTTTCAGTACTTAAAGGGGGCCTACAGGAAAGATGGGGAGGGATTCTTTATCAGGGAGTGTAGTGATAGGATGAAAGGTAATGGCTTTAAACTAAAAGAAGGAAGATTTAGACTAGATATAAGGAAGATATTTTTTACACTGGAACAGGTTGCCCAGAGAGGTGGTAGTTGCCCCATACCTGGAAACATTCAAGGTCTGGTTGGATGGGGCTCTGATCAACCTAATCTAGTTGAAGATATTCCTGCTCATTGCAGGGGAGGTTAGACTAAGTGACCTTTAAAGGTCCCTTCCAACGCAAACTATTCTATGATTCTATACCACTCATATCCCAAAGGATATCCAATAAATTATTCAAAGAAGCTGTTTTCCAAACAGTATTCACCAAGATTTAATGTTCCCTAGCTGCTAACCCTGTCTCATTTATCCTGTGGATGGAAATTTTCTATCGGTGTGATGGGAAGTTCACTAAGACAACAGAGAAGACAAATGTGTTTCATTCTAAAAGGAGTTCGCGGATGCAGATACGCAGAAATGATGTAGTAAGAAAAGTCAGGCTGTCATTAAGGAAACCTGTATGAATATGTTCATTGGTAGAATTGGAGTACAGAGGAGCTCAAGTTGCCAGCTCAGTCTGTGTAACAAAGAGCATCTTAAAGACACCCAAATTTAGAGAGTAAGCTCCTACAAGCTGCTATAGTTACAGTTCCAAAGGTTTAAGCCGTGACAAGCTCCATTACAGTGTTTGGGTTTGTTTCTTTACCATTGCACTAGGAGCCCTTCGTAACACTGGTGTCTTGCCATGGTGAGGCTTCTTGTAAGCTTGTGTGACCAGACACACAGCAGTGGTGGGAGATCCCCTCCTGACAGTGATGTGCCGATTGGGCAGATTGCAGAGCAGAGGCCACATCTGATGACTGAAGAACAGCCTCTCCTCCTTTCAGGTCAGAGCCTTGGGAAGATGCAGAGTCTTGTAGCCTCGCTTTGTTCTTACTGTAAAAAGATTTTACCAACCTTAGCTCTCAAAAGATCTGTATAAAATATACTAGAAAAATTGTGCTTTGAAATAACGAATAACATGGATCAAATTAAAGGAACTAGTCTGGAATAGGACTGATTGCCAGTGAATGTTCTCTGGCTTCTACATCTGATTTCAAGACATATAAATTGCAGTGAGTTTTTGTGGCACTTGAGCCTTCCAATATATATATATCTCAACCAGTCACTTTCCTGATTAACCTTCATTTGCTCAAGAGGAAGACTCCAACATTGGCCACCACTCAAACTGAATATTCCATATACTGATAGTAGAAAACATAACTAATAAGTTTTCCACAGTGACCATCAATCTGTGTCCCGGATAACTCTTGTCTTAAAACTATTACCGTTTTTATATACTACTCCTATCTAGACAAGAACTCAAATTGAGAAGAATGTAATGCCCAATAAAGTCAGAACATTCCCAACATAATAAATCTGCTCTATGGATTAATTTCTGTCTTATTATGAAGTTGCACAGGTTTCAAGGCATGACTGTTCTCTCAGAGTGCCAACTAAAAAACTGAAGACTATCTTGATCTGTTCTAGACACTTAATTTTCTGTGATAATGTTTGTTGTTGTTTGAGTAAACTTCCATAAATGTCAGGCTTTAGTATTTTTTATCACTTCATTTTTTAATAATTTCATTATGTCTGTGTTCTTTAGACAAAAAAGTAGCTTTCCTAGTAGACCCAGAACTGAGAAAGCTCTTGGTTTCAATACTGGCCACAAACCATGATAGCGGTACTGTCGTTCCGCTCCACACCTTTTCCTCCTTTGTTTTCCTGCACATTTTTGCAGATATTGAGCTTCAACAGCATTTGCTCCAGCACTTCTCATTTGCATCTGCCTGCCACTCTGTTTTTATTTCAATGCTGTTTTCTACTTTACTCAGCAGCTATGCATGTGCCCTTTCCAAATTAATAGATTGGAAAGGACTTTCCATCAATGATTTATTTTCCAATTGCATCAATCCTGAAATGTGAAGAGATGAAATTGCATTTTCACATAGTCTAGAAAGTTGCTAAAGAGACTGAAAAACTTTGCTCAGCATTCCCTTTTAAGCACATTTCTCTGTGGTTGCTTCAGTCTTCCCCTGCTCACTGTGATGAGTTGATTAACTTTCATGGTGCTTATTAAGCATACTGCCACTTGTAATTTCTGTTTCTAAACACTAGAAATACAATCTAAACACTTTTGGAAATAGCGGCTCTTGCTTGTTCCTACTCTGACATGATGATTTCAGTAACCAGTTATTTGTCTTCATAACTTCACAAGTAAAACTTCTACCTGATCTTAAGAATCCATGCTGAATTGCAATACTTCTGAGTTCAGTAAAAAAAACAACAACTGCCAATTGTGACATTGCTAATGCATGTGTCTTCCTTTTAGTTTCCCTTCCTATGTATCATCTATTCATCATTCCACACAAAGTTGATCAAAGCTAGATTTTTTGTTCTGGTTTCTGTGACCATAAGTCATCTTGCAATATGTCAGACAATTTGCTTCAAGTTCAGGTAGTCAGATGCAGAAAGTTAAAGCAAAAGATTCTGTTTGGTTCTGGAATAAAAAGTCAAATCATGTTTCTGTGAAAAGAGAAAAAAAAAACAAACAAACACTTTTCAATAAACAGCATATTTCCTTTCAGATATCTCCAAACTGAAATGATCCTGAGAGTATAGGATAGAGGGTATCAGCTTACTCAGGACTTCTAAAGATCTGGTGTCCCTCAGTCCTGTTGGACTGGCTGTGGACTGCTTCCAGATATCTGTGAACCACAGCTAAGCTGAACAACTTTAGCATTCCAGTGATGTGGTGATTAAACTCCTGAAAGTACATAAGAAATTCCTGTGATCTGCTGGCACAGGAGGTATAATTTTCTGCATTTCTAGTCTATGACCATATTAATAAAGGAAATAGGACCAGGCCATTATTTTTAGTTCTAATATGCAATTATCCATGCTGTTTAATTGCTAGCATGCTCCCTTACACAGTTTTGGCTTGTGGCTGAACATGTCTTAAGCAATAGCATGGGCCAAGTGATACGATATGGCAGTATGGATGTGCATTCTATTTTTAGGAAACAAACATAATTAACTATATGGTTGTAAGCCTTGCCGGTCTTTCCTCTGGACCTCAGGGCCAGAGAACAAGTTTTGTTTTCCCACTGAGACATAATACAAAGTTTTCTTTGGTCTTTCAATATGTCTTTTACGGAGCTAACAGGCTAGGCTGTCAGAGTAAAGGCTAAAGTTGAATTGCCTTCCAGGCTTCTTGCCCCACAGCACAGAGCCTCAAACCCTAGGACAGGTTACTGAAGCATGGTTTGTGTAGAAGCCTTCCAGGGAGTCACTGGAAATCACTTTGTGCTTCATCAGAAGTTTGCTTAAGTTGGTGTTTGTTTGGGGTTGTTTGTTGGTTTGTTGTTTTTGGTTTTTTTTTTTTTTTCATTTACGCTACTTTCCTTTCATAATCTGGTTATCAAAGGAATTTCTGCTTCATATTGCAATTCCAAACAGCACCATTACTAATCTCATGAGACTCGTGCTAGGAGTGAGATGTTAGCGAAGATTGTGCTCTTTCAGCTCTTGATTTTTGAATAGACAGTGCCAGCAAGCGAGGTGACTTCATGGACAATGATCATTTTCATGTTGTAGATCTGAGACCATTAGTTATCTTGCCTGGGGCATGGGAAGGTCCATCTGCTGGTATAAAATAATTTCTGCCATTTTCTAGGAAAGATCAAATGAGCAAGAAGAAGGAACAGAACAAATGAGGCCATTGTGGAGGTTAACCTGTTTCCAGTACTAAAACCAGTACTGAATACCAGTTTATTTAGGCTAACCTGATAGTATTGCTGTAGCACTGTATGTTGCATTGTAACTGAACTGAATTTTTTTGCTGAAAAGACAGGAGACTGGAGTCAGTCTGTTTTCCAAAAAAGTATGTGAGTTTTACAGCCAAGTATCTTCCCAAAGTAGTGAGAAAAACACCCACCCCTCTTCTATGATCATCTCCTCCCTGGGTGGAAAGGATAAGAAATATCAGCATATGTTAAAAATAATTAAAAAAAAAAAAAAAAGAAGGAAAAATAGCAGACAAACCCCTCAAATCGAACACACATTTAAAACGCCAAAGTTTAAAATAAGTCACAGGCAGCTTAAATAAATGTTTGACTTTCAGAGGTGCTGACCACCCACAGCTCCTAAAAGTTTTTAATCAGTACTTTGATTCAAAAATGAATTTCCACTTGCTTTTTAAGTTTAGGCAATACAGTTTTAAATGTGGTCTGTGAAACTTTAATCAAGTTCCCAGATTTTTATAAATATGTTTCCATAATGTGACAAGAACCTATATCCAAATGTTGATTATGTGCAGTAGCCTGTTAAAGTCTACTGTAAAATACCTTACACAAGACAGCGTTACCATTAAAGCAATGATGTTTAAAGTTCCGTAATCTTCATAAATTAAGATTAAACATTACAAACATGTATGACTCTGTGACCAGTAAACAAAGTTCTTTGCTTTGGAACTATAACATATATATATAAACAATGGTAAACTTAATGCGTAATGAAAATTTGCCTCTTTTTCTAAACATGGATGCCAACTTGTCAAGGTTTAACTATGGTGAGTTTTATTATCACAACAGCCTATGTAAATATAAAATTAGGACCTGTGATGAAGTTAATGCCATTTAAACTGGTGTATTCAAGAGCAGAATTATGTTACAGAAGTCTTGTTACAGAATTTGTCTTCTAACTCATGTGCCTGTACTGAAAGTGCTTTTAGCTAACTTTTGATTTCTACTTCGCCCTGAAACAGACACTATAAGTGCTCAAATTTGGGTTCCTCGTTCCAGAGGATGTGATCAGCAGCAGAGCCTGTAACTTTATTTCCATATTGCAGCCCACATTCATGCAACATTTTTTAATTGTTCCTGTATGCACAGTCAAAGCACATACTATGATGACTTGTGTGTAGCTGCAGGGTCTGTGAGATCAGCTTATATGCCCACGATGTCTCATCATACTTCTATTTTTCTGATGTTACTTTTTGTTAGCAGTTACCTGCGTCTGATCTAGCCAGCGTTTGACTATATTTTTCATGTTCCTCTGTCTTATTCTCCATAATTCTTTACAATGAACATGCTTCCCAGGAGTAATCTACAGATGCTGTCTTGCGGTATACTTCTACAAAGTTTTCTAGAAGAAATGTCTTAGTGAACTAATAATAACCATGTTGGGAAGGGGGAGAATGAAGGGAGCTATTTAGATTAGTTTCTTAAAGATCCAGTAAAAAAAACAACAAAACAAAACCTGTGCAGATTTTGAAGGTAGCCACCTGTGATTTCTGCCGTCTTTTCTGTCCTGCTACAGCTGTACTCCACGTACTGTTGTATGAGAGTGTTGTTCAAATTCAGAGACACTCTCTAACTATATGTACCTGTTTCTCCATAACCCTGTCACTTCATTTTTTACCAGCAGGGGAGCATTCTGCTCTTTGTTTTACCTCAGTGAATTTTTGATTCTTAGTGAATGTTTTCTTTTGTTATTTTAAGTTCTATAAATGCTTTTCTCTAAAACAAACTAGATCTTCTATAACTTTAACATAGTCCAATTTCTGCACTACATTTTGAAATTCAGACTAAGAACAATATTTTGAGTTCTGTGGATTTATATGTGCCATGACATATCAACACTGTCTCTAAAATAGTTTAAAAAATAAACTATGTAACAAATTAGAGATGGCTCCCAGCCCTCTTATACCTTGACTTCCATTCACAGCAACCTTGCACACATTTGGAGCTTGTCAATATCCAGGGAAAGAAATGGATCCCACAAATTACTGTGATTTGGTTTTCCAGATCTGTTTCAACTTGCACTCACTCACTTTATTTGAACCTTAACTTGCCTTCCTTGTCACTTTTGTTTCTTCAGAAATCTTCCTTCAGCTCATCCTTCTCTGGCTACATGTGAAATATCTTGTGTGCGTAACTCTTCTCCAGCCTGTGCGCTTTACGATTCAGATTTAGCAACTGGATGTCTAGTTTATTCCCCCTACCTCCCCTTTTCTTTTTCTTTTCTCTTTCTTTTCCCCTTTAGGGGTCAGAGAATAGTTAAGGTGCTGCAAAACATTCTGCCTTGGCTATCTCACTCTTAAAACAGTTTGTCTGGTTGACACTTAAGGACTTGTCTGTATATCTTAAGGTATCTGGCTAGTTCTGAAGAATTTTTCCCACTCTGGAATGAGAGTGAGTAACAGTAAAATTACCTAAAATTTCATTGGATTATTTTTCATTGCAAATAAATAAAAAGATAGGTACATGTTTACTTCAGATGAATTAACGTATTGCCTAAAACCCTAAGTTGTACCATGGGTACAATTGCATCAGTTGAACTCAATGGATTATAAATGACATTGCTCTTGATTACAGACTTGTGCTTGTTTCATCCAATAGGTCAGAAAATGAATCTAAAAACAAAAACTGAAAAAACCTGTTTTGTGACATTAGAGGAAAATATAAAAGGGATTGACCAAAAGTCCATTGCAGCTGATGATAATTTTGTCATAGATGTGTAATGTAATACAGCTTGAAAGGGACCTCCTGAGATAAGCTAGTCCAACCATCCGCTCAAAGCAAGGCCAAATCTTGCTTTTTTTGATTAATTTTAACAAAAATTCAAGACAATCTCAGGATCTTTCTCTGAAAAATAATTTTTAACAGATTGCAAAAGATTGCTGATAATGTTTTGCCACAGTTCAAGGTTAGAATAAAAGTTTTCAAATATGACTAGCCTCTTTTGTAATGAAGGAGTTCAAAACAAGTGCATAGATTTGGGGGGTTTCTTGTGGTTTAAATGAACACAATCCATTGTCAGAGTCAAATCTACCATTCATCATTTAACAGCATAATAAGTGCTGTTAAATAAGGTAGACTTTTTCAGCTGTACTTTTATTTTAAAATACTTCATCTATTGTTGAGGAGGGAATGATATTGCAAAGATATCAAAAAGCAGAATGACCAGTGTTGGAGTTGAGTACTGTCTTTATCCACACTTGGTAATGCTTTTCTCTTCAATAAACTCATAAGGACTCAGGAAGAACTATGGTTAAGCTAAGGCTTTTACAAAGACATCTAGGCCTTCTTGCGTAGTGAAATGTCTTTACAGATTTCTTCGAACGTTAAGATAAGACCATTTGGTGAAACACTGGAAGAGGTTCCCAGAGAGGTGGTAGATGCCCCATCCCTGGAAACATTCAAAGTCAGGTTGGATGGGACTCTGAGTAACCTGATCTAGCTGAAGAAGTCTCTGCTTATTGCAGGGGGGGTGGACTAGATGACCTTTAAAGGTACCTTCCAACCCAATCTATTCTATGATTCTACTTCAGTCCAACTAAGCACTTAAGTTTTTGTGTGCTTTAGTGCTCTAGCTATCTCTTTCAGGAGAAAATACATTATGAGCAGTTTCTAACCGTTTCAGACAAACTAGGTCTCAGAGCCACTGCACAATGTGACACTATTGTAGGGTTTAGAATTGGATTCGTGAGACTAGGAAGAGGGGAAGCTTGTTTGTACCCAGCAGTCTGAATAAGAAATGACTGTCATATTTTTTGACTGTACATAGATTAAGTTATACCATCACGCACTTGTTAGTATATAGAAGCTGTCTCATCTCCTCCTTTGCTATAGTTATAAAAGTTATACAAGGGTCTCTGAATAAATCCTTTTCCACTGGTAGTAACCTAAACTTGTTCTCTCATATCCTTGATTTCGGTGTAATCAGCAAAATGTTTATCTTCTTTTATGTATCCATGCACTAGTTCATTCAAAAGGAAGATCGACTTGCAATACCTCTTGAAACTCTTTGGCTTCCATTAAGTTCCTTTTAGTTTTTAATTTTATTTATTTATTTTACAAAGGTTGGGTATGGTGTCAAGGACAAACGGAAAAGTAATGAGATTTTTAAGGTACACCCTAGATGCAATTTAGAGCAACATACATGCTTATGTACACTAATTGCTGTTCAAGGCTAGCAGTTCTTATTCAGTTAAGCCCATTAAGACTTCTGGATTTGATTCCTGAACTTTTGCATGAGATGTCTTTTCAGGCAAAAGATCTTTGATTTCTCAGGTAAAGCCAGTAGGCAGAAGACAATAAAACAAATTCATTGAATTCATCCAGGGGTACCCGTAGCTGTGAGATTTTGAAATATCTTTTCCTTTCAATAGGTGGCTTATTTTTAATTAAATTGGCAAGACTTCAATTATCTTAAGTAACTAAATACATTATGTATTCATTTAGAGAGCCTATATTGAGGCTTAGTACCAGTTGCACTCATTTTGACAAATTTTAGGCAGAAAATTTCTCAGGGGAGTCCTGCTTTCTGTCATTTAAAAAGCTTTTATAATCACTTAGTCCAAAATGGTGATGTAGGCCGAAGTTTGAATCCCTGGCATATTGCTATAATGCTGCATTAGCTTAATCCTTCATTTTCTTGTCAATTAAGGACTTATCTTTATTCACAGATTCACTTATCTGTTATTCTTAGTGTATTTTAATGCTAGTAGTTAAAATCCCTTTGTTTATGGCAATAAGGCACCATTCAGTTTGTGAACTTTATAAAACCAACCTCTGCCAATTTTGCTGTTTGAGAATTGCTGTAAAGAAGTGTTCCCACAGTAATTACTTATTCCAGAGATGTTCACTAAAGAATGAAGTAAGGGGAAAGTGTATAAAACAATTGTACACCAACTGAGGCAAGTTTTACCAAGCACCTTCCCAGCAACTACAGGGCATTAAAAAAAAAAAAAAAAATCCTTGCAAAACAGTACACAAAAATCTGTTGTCTTTAATGCAGTTGCATATACTGACTTTACAAATATTGGCAATTACTTAAGGTATTCACATTTAAATTAGATCTGGCCAAAAGGTTGGGAAAAAGTGAGGGAGGAGAAGCAGGGGGGTTGGCGACAGCTTTTCAACATGGGGCTCAGCTGCCCATCATTACTTGCTTTCAATGGTTTGGGTCATGGGTAGTGTCACTCATTTTAATACCCACTTAGTCACATTGAAGTAGGAATGGCAATGCTAAGATAAAAAAATATGTGATAAACAAAAACCTTAGCAAAATCTTTCCAGTTGGGTATTTCCTATGTCACACACGGGTTTGGTTTTTTTTACTTTGTTATTTTTTAAAATGTATTTTAATTTAAAATGTGGGGTAGGAAGGAAGCAAGTATGCTATTAATATTCAATAGTGATTGTGGAAAATAGCCATGCGTTTGTACTTTGAGCATTTTATTTTAGCAGTACTCATAGGCTGCAAACCATTGTGAAAAGCTTTGTGAAAACTTTAATGAGGCCAGGAGTTTACCCATGGCAACTGCCCCAGTCACTTGAAGCATCGCTTCTAAGAAACAACTAGCAAATCTGGAAGCTTCTAATTTTATGCTACCTCAGTGCATCTGACCAGCAAAAAGTACAAAACTACTTTTTACTTTAAAAATGGAGAAAGTTCTGCCTTGGAGACCCCCAGCTGAAATACATCACCTTCAGCGTGACATAGAAAAGACAGAAAGAAAAGAAAACATGTGTGTAAATTTTTATTTACATCTAATTTTTAGTATTAACAATGTAAGAGTTAGACATGTTCTGCTTCTCAGACTTCACGGGCCGTATTTCTTCATAGGCAATAAGGCAAATGTTGGTTTGTCAGAAAAGAGTTCTTAAAGCATGTTTCTTCTGCTTTCTAGGACAAGAGATATGGCCCATTTTTCAGATGCCAGAACTATTAGAAGCCTAACACTATTTTCAGATAGCTTCACCTGAATGTACGAGCTTTACTTTGATGGGACCTTGCCCAGTGGTCTGACTGTGGATGGTAGGTAGGCTTTCTTTACTGAAGGCAAAGACGAGTTTAAATTGTCACATATCTGGCCATGCATACGTATAAGTTGGTGTTTTATTTACAAATGCAGAGAAGGTTTGGCTTCTTTTGAAGTCAGCCATGAATCGGTCAGGGAGAATTTAAGTGGTTACTGAAATCAGTGTGTGCTCAGTCATCCTACTGGTGCAGAGTATCTCCAGCACCAGGCAATCAACAAATAAAAACTTAAAAAAGATCTCAAACTATTCAACCGTTAAAAAATTGTAGATGTCTCTTTAGCATTTAAAATACTAATTTAATTCTTATTGTACAACATAAAGTAGTTCTCATTGACTTTTAAGGATACCCAATATTTCAAGTCGGCTTCTGTAACACAAATAGATGAGTGATCTTGGTGGAGAGTGGGGAGTAATGCAGGAGTTACTGAATTCAGTGGAGAGCAATGAAAAGGAACTGGAGCTGAAATTTTGGTGTCTAATCCTTTAAATTTTACCATAACCAAGTAACAGCTGTTCTTTCTATATATGAGCTATTCTTTCAGACTCTGAGGTGACTCAGTCCTCTTCCTTTTAGCTAGAAGAAGAAGAAGAAGAAAAGAAAAAAGAAAAGTATGCCTGTTTTAGTGACTTTGTTCTGCTGAAGAAGTTCATGAAGATTTCTCCTGATAAACTGCAACAGTTACTTTTAGGGTGCTGCTTATCTTTTCATTCATTATGGCTGCTTCAGGAATAAAGCTATTATAATTGACTAAGGAAAAAAAAATACTTTGTAAATAGACAGATATTATCCTGAAGCCTTGCAAGAAAGGATTCAAAGATCCCTTTTTAATAGGAACTTTCTTCAGGGAAAAGCTTTGCATACTAGTTTTAAAGAGCAAGCTTAATAGATGTCTTCTGCTTTTCAGAATATTTCAGAAGTGGGTTAGTAATTGGAATTCAACCTGGAAAACTGGGTTCTCTCATTATTGGTTTTTGCAAATGATGAACCATTATTCTGCCATTCACTTTTTTGCCTACAGCTTAATGGCACAGGATGACCTGACGCTACATTTTCTGCAAGATGGCAATTGTCAGCAGAAAGATAACAATTTAAAACTGATTCTTTCTGTCTGACTACCTGGATTGCTGCACTAGACTAAATTAGTATATTTTTTGAGAGCGTCTGCTTTTGAGAGCTGTTATGTACCTGTCATACCAGACAGACAGATGTTCGGTCTTTGTTGTGAACCACAGTGATCTCTCTAATCAATAGAGATTACCGAGAAGACGTATGACTGCTGGTTCCAACTGACCTGTATACTAAACCCTGAGCCCTGTGCTCGTCTTCCTGCGTGAACTCTGACTTTGACTCTGCATTCCTCCCGCGTTACTTAAAAATGACATTTGCCTGCCAGAAGCACGGCATGAGCAATAGCTGTAAAATATTGCCTAAGGATGGAAATGCTACTGAGATGATAGTTTCACAATTGGGTTAACTTTTCTCTTACAAGGGAAATACTTTGCATTGCATTTGCTTGAAAACAGGCACTGTCTGTTTCCATTGCCCTTGACTGTTTTGTTTTGTTTTTTAACTGCCTCTGTAAAACTTGGATTCATGTGAACTGCCTTCCTTCTTTTTTAATTATTGAATGTCTTAGGACGTATATTACATCACAGGTTTTAATCCCTGGTTTGTTTCGGAAAGCAATAACGTATAGTTATTTTAGGTTACGTAATGCCAGTACTGAGTAAAAGCAGGTGATCTGGTACATATGCATCTATATAATTTTGCAGTATTTTCTACACCATTACTTCTGTGGAATACTATGTTAAAATGCTATTCTAGTAATGAAAGTGTAGACTGTAAACTATAATCTCCTCAGCCATGTCAAGCTTCAGATTCCATTAAATGATCCCCATCTTATCTTTTAAATAATCAGCACAGCAAATACTTAACTCTAAACTTCTGGATAATTTGGTTGTCATAAACAATCATTTATAAACTGATTCTTTTCCAGACTGCTGCCAGCTTGTGGAGCAGTGAATTCAGCTGTATCCTGCTATTAAGTTCTATGCTATAATCCAAATGATGGGACAGGAAACAACCTGAGCAAAACTTGATAAGTTAATTCACCAACAGTGCATCTTACCTCCCTGTATTAAAGGTGTTTTTTGTTCCTTCATTGAATGTTAAGTGGTCAGTGAAAACAAGTTGCCCTTTAATGAAATTTCCTTTTGACAAGGTAAGTGGTATATGTACTAAAAATTCATATTGATTATCACTTAGATCACCCAAGAATCTGTATCACCTATGGCAAAAGTCAAATGAGCAATAATTGAACCCAGGTGCTGATGTCAGTGAGTGGGAAGAAGACCACTAATCAGTTTATCCAGTGCAGTCAAAGAATAGCTGTGTGGAAGGGGCAAACGTCAGGCCTTGGGACCTGACTAATGAGAGGATCTGCAATTTGTAAGTCTTTCATTACTGAACAATTTTCAGCAAGTTGTAGAAACTAGCCGTGAATGAAACCTACCTACCCAAAACTGTAAGCTGCGTTATCTTAAAATTGTAGTATCTGTTCCCTCAGATAGTATGAGCAAATCTGGCAGTGGAAGTAGATAATAATTTTTCTTTCTCCTCTCTGGATCTCACAAACTGAAATCTGTTGAGTGGGTACACCAGTTTTGAGACTCCAGGCAAGATCATCTGATGTATCCTTTTTATCTCTCATAACACCTATCTGCTAAGTAGTTTCCAAGAGATCTAGCAGACTAGGTGAACTATTAAAAAAGCATCTAGTGATTTTAAATCTCATATTAAAAAAATAGTTTTGGTCTGAATTACTTTTAATGAAAAAGTGTAGAAGCTGAATTTGAGAGTATGTTATTGATGCTTTGAAAAGCCCTTAAACACATATCCTTCAAACTCATAAATATGCTTTTCTGTGCTTCTCCTGACACCTCAGCATCTTATGAATTGTAAACAACCACAAGGATAACATCCCTGATGACAGTGCCTAAAGGGCGTTATTCCACCTCTTCTATATATGCTCTTTGCAGACATAGTATCGAGCCACACATGTCCACGGCTAGATCTTATGACTGCATGTGAATGTGAGACATGCAGTAGATTTCCTGTTTGTGTGTCTTTGTCAGGCCTCAGTATACCTCGCAAATATAATGACATTAGTTCTGATACAAGTAATGTCTTTGTCCAATGCTTTACAGTTTGTAAACTTAAATTAACATCATGAAATTCAAACACGTTTAGAATTAATATAATTCCTCGGTAGCACATTAGAATAAAATTTTCTCTATAACGCACTTGCTCTGAAATGAAAAAGTTGTATAGAGGGTTTTATAGTGTTATTTTTATATTTTGAATTCATTACGGTTTGTATTTTCCCCATTTTATGACAAAAAATATTTTTCTTGATGATGTAGGGCAGTTTCCTTTTTTGTCAGCAGTTTCTGGATAAAAGCTACTCTAACTTCGCTTTCTGTCCCCTTGCAATACAAATAAACTTAAACTAGAATATCTAGTTTTATTTTAATCACTTTTAGAGGCATATTGCTGTCCTGTCATCAAGGATGTGAGAATTGCCTAATATGATTGGCATAGTTCAGCCTGAACTACAACTGTAGAGCTTGGACTTTTCCCTGCTCAAACTTTTCCTTCAAGTGTAATCTTGATGTGAATTTTGTTACACCTATGTAAACATATCAGATATATGCAGTACAATATCAAACCAATTAGTAAGATTATTATTCTGAATAGAAAATTACATGGTAGCATGTTTATGTAGATTTCCCAAATTAAAATTTCCCAAAGTAAAATTACACTGGAAACATTATGGATATTTTAATACATTTTATTCTGAAAACATGCAATGGTTTTGTTGGCTTTTGAGTAATGTTTCCACTTCCCAAATATTTTAGCATATCTTTTACAAAAGTATTTTACTACTTGTTTTTTTTAAACAGAATAATTTGAACAAGTTTTTCATTTGGGCCCAAGTGAAATTCAATAGCTAGTGTGTAAGAAAAAAAGCCCCACCAAACAAACCAAGATAAAAGCTTGGAAGACCTGTCTTCTCTCTTATCTAGGTAAATATACGAAGACTAATATGTATTGTCCTCTACTGTGAAAGGCTAGTGATTTAACATCCCCCTGTGGTGAAGACAAGAGAACCTATAGATGATCTGGTCCATCTGAATAGGTGATTTAAGATGATATTAGCCTTGTGAAGGCAGGGTCATAGTATATCAGTGAAAGCTGAGGTGATTTGGGGGTGGGGAGAGGTGTTCATTAACAAAGGCCAAGCTGTACAGCTTTCATCACTTTCAATGAGGACACAGAACACTTATTTGCTGTTTAACAAAATTTCTCATCACAGTACTTGGGCCCCAGCACATCTCTGCAGTTTTGAATAATCTGTAAAACCGCTTTCCTAAGTCATAGAATCATAGAATCTTAGAATTGTCTAGGTTGGAAGGGACCTTGAAGATCATCAAATCCAACCATCAACCTAGCACTGCCAAAACCACCACTAAACCATGTCCCTAAGCACCACGTCTACCTGTCCTTTAAATACCTCCAGGGACGTTGACTCTAGCACTTCCCTGGGCAGCTTGTTCCAATGCTTAACAACCCTTTCTGTGAAGAACTTTTTCCTGATATCCATCCTAAACCTCCCCTGGCATAACTTGAGGCCATTTCCTCTTATCCTATCGCTTGTTACTAGCGAGAAGTCGTCGACCGACCCCCATGTGGCTACAACATCCTTCAGGTAGTTGTAGAGAGTGATAAGGTCTCCCCTCAGCTTCCTTTTCTCCAGGCTAAACAACCTCAGTTGCCTCAGCAACTCATAAGACTTGTTCTCCAGAACGCTTACCCGCTTTGTTGTCCTTCTCTGGACACGCTCCAACACCTCAATGTCTTTCTTGTAGTGAGGGGCCCAAAACTGAACACAGTACTTGAGGTGGGGCCAAGTACAGGGAAACAATCTCTTCCCTAGTCCTGCTCACCACACTATTACTGCGTGAATGAAATACTCATACATTTGGGAAAGTTTCTCCTGGTGCGAAGAACTGAAGCAGACGGGGCATGAGATGGAACCATATATACTTAAGTATAACGTCTGTTCATGAAAAGGCTGAATTAGTTTGCTGTTAGTATTCATAGTACTGACTGTTTTCTGAGTGATTTACTATACAGGTGCTTTTGTTGTTGTTGTTGTTGTTGTTGCAGAATATGAGGTAAAATTTCCTCTGTCAAAGAAGGTAGAATGTGTCCCATGTCTAATATTCACTTGGCAGCAATAAATCATGCCAGCCTGTATGCTGTGTATAGTCAGTAGGAACTTAAGCACCTGTTCTCCTCCATGAACATTCCATTTTATTCTGTTAATTTTATACTTTTAAACTTAAAGTTTTCCTGACTTCATCAGACCAGCATAAAATCCTTACCAAGTCTGTTGCAAAGCACAACAAGACATTTCATGTAGGCATGAGTTATTCCTTTGTGGTTTGTTTTTGTTGTGTTTTTTTGTTTGTTTGTTTGTTTGTTTTCTTGATCTGCTGGTTATGGTAGTGATGCTCCTGATGCTCTGTAATGTTCTGGTAGTAGTTACAAACCTTAACCATGGAGGTTTAAACTCCACAAATTTCGGCTAGGAATCCTTTTTATGGTTGTATGATCTCTTAATCTGTGTGGAGCTTGCAAGGACTCGAGTAGTGCTTAGCTCTGCTCTGGCTAGCTGGCAAAGTTGCAGAAACATGGACTTGAATTTAGAGCAGTTTAAACTTTTTGAAAGATAAACCAAATCCGTCTTTGACCATCTGTGACCTTTTCCTTGGAGTATGTTTAGTTTGGCAGTGTCGTGTCATGCCTAGCATGGTGACACTGAGAGCGCAGGCGGCTCAGAATTTACCTTTACCCTGGAACCTCTCCCTGCAAGGCAAAGGCAGCCTGCCTGGCTCTCGTGTCTGTCCAGCAGGATCAAGAAAGACCAAGCTCCTAAGCGCACATCCTTAAAAGGAGAGGAAGTCAACAGTTGCTATTGGAACTGGGCTGTGCACTTTAAGTTAATTTATGGCCAACGAACTCTACCTTTCTTCTGTATACTCGTATAAACTTTGTTTAAATGTGGTGGAATATAATTGCACACACACCCCCTCAAGCGTTTTAAAGAAAACAATTTTCAATCTTTTTCTTTTCTCCTCTATTTGCTCAGTTGCAGAGTGGCCTGAGTTTGCAGTGTCAGAGTTTAGAACTTAAGTCTGAAAGTTTCAGAACTCTTTTTGTCCTCTCTTCTGCTTCCTTTTCTGCTCCCTCTCTTTTCTCATCTGGCTACAAAGAATGTGTTGGGGACTGTAAACTAGTCCAGAGTTTTCAACTGAAAATAACAAAGTTAACTGGATATTTGTGTTTTGAGTATAAAAAATACATTTTTCAAAGTTACAAAATTATTATGAACCAAAATGAAAGCCAACTACACGTGAAAATGTGTTTTATTATGTATTTTTCTCTTCATTTTAACTTTTCTTTGGTCTATTTATACTGAAGGAATAACAAGTCGTGATATCAGTAGCATTAATAGAGTTTTAATAATTTTATAGGAATCAATCTCTAAGTGTATTTTTTAGCACTTTAGTAAATAAGATACACGAGTATAAATAAGATAAAGCATTGGTTATCAAGGGTTGTTCAATTCTTCGTTTCATTGCTATGTATATAGGATGATCATAGGGCGACGTATAAGTTGTGCTTTTTTCATGTCCCCATTTCTAAAAGTCTTAAAAGTTCAGAATTACAAGATAATGACAATATATTATATATTATATAATTTTATATGTTATATATATATTATGTAATATAAAGATAATGAGAAAAAGTAAAATCTACCTGCTGAAAGTTAATGAGTAATTTAGAAAAGAATAAATACAAACCCTTCTCTTCTTGGATTACTCTGGGATGCTGAAAATGTATCACTGAATTTTGTAGCAGTTGGCAGGTTAAAAGAATGCTGTGAACATTTGACGATTACAGCGGTAGTAAGTACCTAAAGTATGATGCATTCATGATGGGTGAAATAGTTGGTAGGCTACAGGCATAAGCTTACATGGAGAAGGCACGTAAAACAAAACCTTGCAGAGCTTCAGAATGGAAAATGTGGGAAAACATGAAGAACAGGTCAAGTAAATGACGATGCTTCCTCATTTTATTCTCTCATCCTTTAGTGGATCAAGCAGTTGACTGTCCTAAGCCAGAGGTTCTATCTATACTTTTGTGTAAATAAGCTATGATTTACCTTCTTGCATATATTTTCAACTTTTTTTTTTTTTTTTTTTTTTTTTTAACATATATACACGTAATGAAGTGTTCTGTGTTCTGTGGCAATGAGTTCCAGGATTTAGATATGACCTGTGTGGAAACGTGCTTCTCTTGTATGTTTTAAAGCTGCTGCCTGATAATTGTATTTGAGGCTCCCTAATGGGAAAGAGTGGATAATCATTATCCCTCACATTTTCTATCCGGTTTCTGATTTCATAGCTTTCTGATTTGTCCTGGTACAGAAATGTTATTACACCATAGATCATCCTCTTCACTTTTCTCTTGTAGAGCTCTGGTATATGTTTTTTTGGCAAGGTTGCCAGAATTTTGCCTGGACTTAAGTTTTATAATAATGGCTTTATATCTTTTGTTCTCTATTCTTTTTCTATTAAGTTTCTAATATTCTATTTGTCGTCTTAATTTCCACTGACCGTAAAATTTGTATTCTTATAGGGTCCTAGATTGTATTCTTATAGGGTCCTAGATTGTAATAGCCAATTAAGATTGCATCATTAAGTGTGTGTATGTATAATTAGGTACACAGGGTATGTATACACTTATGAACAGATACATATGCATAAATATGTATGGATATTTGAGTCATTTTTTCTCAAGTGCACTACTTTACATTTATCAACAATGAATTTCACTTGCTATTTTACAAGCTGATGATTTGATATGACAAGATCCTCTATGGCTCTTCCTTTTCTTTTGGCTATACAAATCATTTTGCATTTGTAACAGAGTCTTTTCACTATTCCTTCTGCTTTTATTGTTTCTTACAACAAAAACTGTCATGAACAAAACAGGGCCTGGCATAGATCTGGCAGAGGATTGCTCTGGTAGGTTTCCTTTATTGTCAAAATCAAACATTAATTTCCTACTCTTTGTTTCCTTGCTTTTAACCAGCTCATAGTTGTTTCATTTTATCTCAAGAGCCATGCTGGAAGCCAAAGTAATGAACATGACAGGACAAACAGGGCTGATCTGTCCTCAGCTCTTCTCTTTGTCCAATAAAAGCTTGAATTTTTCCTAATTTTGCTTTTCTCCTGTCACAAACATTTAAACCAACTTGAAAGCTTCAGAACAGTTTTGTATAACTTTGCAACATAGGAGAGCACAGTGCAAACCAATATAACCTTATTTTTTCCGTGTAGTTGATTTGTAGCTGTTGCTACTTAAATGCATAATTTGAATGACATTTGGAAAATTTAAATGAAAATTTGTAAAATCAAAGCAAGAGAAAACAAAAGATTTGGGCATAGTTTCCTCATTAAGAAGAGATATAAATTCATTAGCTATAAAAACTTCAGGATTCATTCTGTACTGCAGATGAAACAAGTTATAACTTCTGGAACATGCTTCCCAGGGAAGCTGTGGATGTCCCATCCATGCAGGTGTTCCAGGTCAGGTAGGACGGGGCTTTGAGCAACCTGGTCTAGTGGGAGGTGTCCCTGCCCATGGCAGGGGGGTTGGAACTCAATGATCTTTAAGGTCTCTTCCAACCCAAACCATTCTATGATTCCATGGTTCTCAAGTGTTGCTAAGTGACTACCTCAGTACATTTATAGTAGCTGCATGTTTAGTAAGAGACTTCAGGTTTCTTTAGGTGTTTGACCTATAAATCACACAGTGCTGAAAAAAGTTAATTTTCCTATTTGTACACTGACTACTTTAAGGACATCTGTATGTGACTTTGCATGGTTTGTAAGACTACATCAGCAATGCATATGGTCTGTGACATATGTTTAAAAATTAGTTACCAGGATTCCTTGATAGGAGCTCAGGTTAAGTACCTGAAGGATAGTTGTCACTGCCAGAAGCCATTTTGTTTGTTTTCCTGTGAATTATTTTGGTTGCTGAATCTACAGCAGTGTGGCAGACGTACTGCTCTCAACACACTGTGCTTGGTCTGAGTCTTGCGGGTCTAGTGAACAATAGGAATACTTAAATTTCCTTGTCTACTTCTCTTTGGTGATGGGTTTATTAAGGCCTGCACCCTTGGGCAGGAGATTGCTGGAGTGCAGGTTACGTGTGCACCACTCGGTGTTCAGGTCATGGTGAAACCACAAAGACACATGATGTCATCGTCATTGCTTCTGGCATGGTGCTCTCCTCTGTCTCTAACTGCACCCAGTCAGAAATGGAAGAAAACTGAGTCATACTTTCCTTTTACAGTCTGCTTTAAAACACAGGAAAGTTTCACTAAAAAGGTCTTCAGTAGAAACCTAAGGTAAATAAGCAAATTTTATTTCCAAATATTACCCATTAGGACATGAGTAATTTTAAGCTTTGCCTGGAAGTCAAACATAGTCAATTTTATAAATACACTGTCTGTACTTGTCCATACTGCTGTCATACCTGTCAAAGTATGTTACTTGTTTTCCTAATCCAGGCACGGCTGGAATGTGTGAGAATATTAAGAGTAGTCCAGGTGAATATGCTGGGTTTTGACGTGTTTGGAGGGCAAAAGCTGCCTGAGAGACAGCAACCGATCAAAGGGAAAGAGAAGAGGGCGCAGTTGTGAGCCTGGGACGCTCGCAAGAGCCGGCGTCACTACCAAACCCCAGTGTGCTCTCAGTCGTGTTCCTCATCCTACAACCCTCGAGGTGGCCATTTCTGATCCCAGATGCAATCCTCATGGCCTGTAAGATATTAGGCACTTGTGCTTGGCCTTCTAGTAGCTTGACCTTGCTGTGTGATTTATGCCCTAACAAACTGATATATGTTTTCAGCCAGTGTGAACCCACCGTAGGCTTTTTACTTGCCTTAATCATACATTGTAATGATGGCATAGAGAGACAAACTTCAGTCCACATCTGTGCTAAAATCTGTAAAGTTGCCAAGTAGATAGATTGGGGAAGTCTTACTGGGCAACTTTTTTTTTTTTTTTTTTTTTTTTAAACACAATGAGATTGTTTTATGGGCTGGGGAAATGGCAAGCACATGTGATTGCTCTTTTTTCTTTCACACTTGGCCCCTATTTTGCACTGTAGGCTGATTAGAATGTAATGTGGCTGTTGTTTAAGTGAAGTGGCTACAAAATTAATGTAAATGTAACACTTCACACAGTTCCCAGCTGTATCTTTCAGCACATGTCTCATCTTCATTCTTATGGGACTTTAAAACTGGTTGGATTTGTGGGGTGTTTTGGTTTAGTTTGATTTGGAGGGTTTTTTTGGGGGGGTGGGAAGTGTTGTGGGTTTTTTTCTTTTTTCTTTTTCTTTTTTCTTCTTTTGTTGTTGTTGTTTTCTTACATGCCAAAGCACTGCTGAGCTGGTTCCTTGATGATGAGGGTTTTCCAGAGCGGAGAGGGAAAAGGGTCTTTGTGCTACTCAGGGCCTATAAGAGAACTGTCTCCCGTTTAGTCTGACGTGAAGGCATATATGAAACCCGGGAAAATATCCTTCACCTTGTCGATGAATATCCTTCATCCTTTTGGCTTCTGCCCGTTTTCCTCAATTGCTGATTTCTCTCCATCTTCCAGAAGATTCTTGTTTCTGGAGGACGCAGGGACTTCCCGAGGAGTTGGCCGCTAGAGGATGCTCCTGGTCCAGCGTTGGAGAGCATCGTGCCCAGGGCCGGGCATCCTCCTCCCCGACACAAACCCCAGCCCTGCTCTCCGAAGAGGAGATCGCCTATCAGGCATTACCCGCAGAGCCTGGCATATATAAAATACAACTTTGCGCTGGGGAGAGCCGGGATATTTCCCACAGTCTAAATGGAAAACAAATTCCAACCAATTCGCAGACAAAACTGCAAAATGCTAATGACAATAAGAGAAACACGTTGTAGGGATTTGAATGTGTTTCTTCTGGCAAAATCCTTGGGCTTATTTAGGTGATACTTTTAATATCATATTTGCAATGTGCCCCACAGTATGAGAGTCCTGCTGTGGATGGTCACACCTTGGTTATTCAGATGTTCAGCTAGCTTTCATTTTTCTTCCAATCTTTTGAAGTGATCCAAATGACAGTGCTTAAATGAAACTTCCATTTTATTCTTTAATATATATAATGGAAAAGACATTTTTGATTAAATAAGGGACTACTTAGCATGTACAGTTTTTCACGAAAGGCACACACATTAAATTAGTTCCATATTTTAAATAAACCTCCCCCCCCCCCCCCCCCCAAGACCTCAAAACCAACAATGCCTTAACTAAAAAGCAAAGCATAAAGTTTAAAAAGTTATATATGGCAATATCCTTCTTCCAGTCCTCTATTGCCCTTCCAAAATTTTGTTCTAGCATAAGCAAGTTCTCTGACACGTAGAGCAGAGGATCTCACATGGCAATAGCATGAAAAAAAAAAATGTAGAAAGAGTATTTTTAGGGTAGCAAAGTGGAGTACTCAAAAGTTATAAAATGTCAGATTTGAGGTCATTCAAGATAGCTCATTTGTTCCTGTGTGTTAGAACACAGTCTTTAATTATGTAATCACATACTGCCTCTTTCTCTGTCCTCATGTCCTCACCTCCTATGGGATTTCTGCCTTACCCAGACTACAAGTTAGACCTGCCCAGAGATACATAGGCTTGTGCAGTGGAAGAGACTGTTCATTTCTTGCAGGTGGATGGCATGTAATAGATAAATCAAAGACTACAGGAAAGGAAATACATAGGTGAGAAGTTAGATAAGACTCTGAAAAATAGGACTGTAGTCTTGTCTCTGCCACTGATGTTTAGTTAAGTCAGTAAATTTTTCATATCGTGTGTGTATTCCCCAGCTTCTGTGTGCTGACTGTGAGATCCTACACTCTGATTAATCAGAAGTGTTGAACACCCACATCTACTCCTGAAGTCACTGGAGAGTTGTGTTTCGAGTCTACAGAATAATGAATAGTGCTATCTTCTATTCCAGCTCATGTGCCAGATGTCTCAGATTTTGTGTACCTGTATCTCTCTGACTGTAATCTCAGTGCACATCTTTTGTCATCGGTAGAAGACAGATGCAGACTTTTTCAAGGATGCAGCAAAAATAATACGTCTGAATCACTTGTATCCTCTAATGATGAGCACCAAACAAATGCCTGGACAAAGTACATAAATTTGTCTTCAGAGCAGGTTTTGAATTGCATATAGGAAATAAAGCCCACTACAAAGGATTACAATATGAGCAACTGAACAAAAGAAAATACCATAGAGCGAGTTGCTCTTAAAATGAGCATTGCCTATCTTGTATGTTAAATAAAGCAACATTAGTGGTATGCATTAAAAGACAGTATCATAAACTATTTATTAATCAAGCCTAGATAACCGTTTAGGATGAGTTTAGATTGCACATTAATTCTGCAATTTCCTAACACATATCTACTCAATTCTGTAACCTGACTGATATTGCTTAAGGGGGGTGTGTGTGTGCGTGTAGGTTGAATAAGAAGGAAACAATCCCATTACCCTCAGTGATAGCAGACTAGCACTTTTTAGTGAGAAAGGTTGTATAGCTCCAGGTGAGATTCTAAAATATGGTTTAATTATGAATTTTTGCTCTTCTATTTAGTTCCTTGAGTAAGGAGCCACAAGGAGCAAGGAACTTAGTGATTTGAGTGCAAAAACTCATGTAGGAATGGGTCTGTTTTCTCTGGTTGGAGGTTCATATGCCTTCTACCCTCACTATTCCTAACATCATCTCCCCTTTCCCATGAAGAAGAATGGAGTTCCTGTCGTTTTGTCCCTTATTTCTGCATTTCACTGCATGTAAACAAGGCAGTTTTATGGCATATGCTGAGTGAGTTGGCTTCCTAATGCTCAGGAAGTGTCAGACTTATCTTACATGCTCTGCAAAGCCAGACGGTGTGATGACCTGTGTCTTTCCAGAAGCATCAGACTCAACAGCAAGTACACAGTGATGCTCTGTGGATAGCTACTCCACCTTTACCCTTTGCCTTTCTGTGCAACTTGTGTTGTGTGCAGAATTCTGTGAGCTTGCAGTTAAGCAAATCACTCTCTAAACTATTGAAAAGACACTGGAAGATTTGCAGATGGTGCTGTGTGGGTGTGATAAGCCAAGAAAACTCCTTTAGATCAGCCAGCGAACCTGCCTTATTGCCTCTGCAACTTGGTTTTCCTGCTTGTAAGAAGTTTAAACACCCAAATCCAGCAAAGTAACCCAGAAAAAAAGGCTGAAGATGTAATTCATAAAACAGAATAATTCACCCCATTTCTATGTGTTAGGAAGCAAAAGACGTCTATTTTTGACTTTGTAATTTGGCTTGGAATATACTTGCAGGATACAGAATACAAGCTGTGATTTTTATCTGTGGCATCCTTTTTTTTTATTATTCAACTGTGTTTTGTTTTCTCCCCAGTTGTAACAGGAGTGTGAAAAAAAAGGAACCTCAGAAATACTAATTTTAAAATGTGTTCTGGAGTCTGCGTTACAGCTGCTGTCTTTTGCTATGAAATTAAACTGGCATATACCTTCAACCTAAATATAGACAGATAAATAAAAATGGAGACAAAGTGACCAAGAAGCTTAATTTATATTCTCAAGTCATTTAGGAACCATACTCTAATTCACTGCTCAAATTGTGTTTACAAAGATGTTTATGTCCTAATTCACTCCCACATGTCAGTAAACCTTCCCGAGAGTGGTAAAAGAATGGTGTCGGCTGTGGAGGTTATTAAAGTATTGTCATTATTTAAGGTATTTTTTCAACAAATGATAGATTAATTTCTTGAACTTCATCTTGGAATTAGAAAAAATGCTGGAGGCTTTCAAATTTCATCTCGCAGAGGAAAAAAAAAAAGGAGGTTGCAGAGCAGAATGGATTTCTTAAATCAGGTTAGAAAATTTCCATCAGTATCTAACACTTTGAAAGCTACTAAGGTCAAAGTTACTTTTATTACTTTTGTGTTTTTCTGCAGTGATAGCATTTTGTTCCACTATTGAATGAGTTACAGTGTGTTTTCCTCGTCTCTTATGTTTGGTTTGATTTCAGTGTCTTGGCTTGAGGATGAATATCTCTTTCATAATGTCTTTTTTAATATGTCCATATTTATGGGTAAAGGTATTTGAACAACCTTGACTCTAATCAAGTGAAACTTTTTGTGAAAGAAGATATAAAACTAGAACTTGGTCCTGTTTCTGGTCTGGGAGGTTGTGCTGTGAGACTTAGTGAGGCCGTGAGGGATCATGGAGCCCTGCTTGCACCCTGGAGGAACGGCGGCACATTTCCATGCTGTGCTCTCCACTGGTGCTGCTGGCAGGGAAACCCACACTGCTGTGGGCACCAAATTCCTACAGCCACATCAGGCCCTGCATGCCATGCCTGACAACAGTGTTCGAAGGTGTCCTTGGTCTTTTCTTCCTGAAATCCCCTGTTTTCCTGTGGGGTCAAACACAGGTAGTCACCACCATCTTATGCCTCCCAGTCCGTAGGGCAGTCAGGTGTTAGCGCTGTTGCTTTACAAATGAGTTGTTTGAGGACCTCGGTCAAGGTGATTTCAAAAAGATGGCAGGATGGCTCCATCCTGTTGGTGGATGGGCAGTGCGGAAAGGCAGCCTGCCCCTCTGGCCAGCAGATCAAAACATGAGGGCCTGACAAGTTGCTCATCCATGCAGCAGCAGTGGCTGATCTGGCAGAGATGAACAGCTGCTGTTGGGGGTGGAGGCCTGGCTGGGGGACCAGGAGCATCAGCTCGTTGTGGCCATGTCTGCTGATAGGCAGCGGTGACAGTGGGAACACTGTTTCCCCATTTTTTTCTTGGTTAATTTCAGTGCAAACTCGTTGGTCAGGTTAGTCCTGTTGGTAATTTATGATGTGACGTGCAACCAAATATGCACTTCAGCCATTTTTCATGCATTTTGCTAACGATGGGTCACACAGTTTCACTGGAAGGTTTCAAAGATTAAAGCCATCAGAAAAGGCAGCCCTGGTGACTGATATTCTCTGACCCCATGACCTACCAAAGGCCATAGTGCCACACTAAATAAAGCTGTCTCAAGCTCATCACTTCTGTTGGGCTTTAATACAGATTTTAAAAAGATGATCAGGCTTGACTTAAACACTTTCAGGATTTATCTGCCATGTCCGTAAACAGGCAGTTTTAATTAACATTTATTCTTTGTGTTAAAAATGTTATTCCTCTAATAGGAATTTGTCCAACTTCCTCTTGCACCAAAATATTTTCTATAAGTAGTCTCTTCCCACCTACATACCAGAAGGTACTCGTTGACTTGATTTAATTTATTTTTTAATAGATACAGCTCTGGATGATACACAGTATGTGATACGGTAGCAAGAGGCCCCTCTTTGTTATGATATTGTGAAGTCCTCCTTGTAAAGTACAAATATCTAAGAACACAGGTAGGCCTCTCCCGTCCATACAAGTAAAGACCAGTCCTGAAGTCTGTAATTCAGCATCACAATTGCTGTGTCTTCTTTCTGTATAAAAGGCATTAGAACAGCTCTCCCCAGCTCAGCCTTCAGGAAAGATGAATAATAGAGAGAATCCTTTTGATTTTTGTTTTTTGTTGTCTGATTCCTTACTACAGGCATTTGAACCTGAGGAAAGTAGATGTAAAATGCTGGGACAGCAGCATGAGTCATCAGCAAAGTGGTTACGTTAGGTGCCACAAAGTGCAGACTCAGCTCCACTTGTAAAGTCCAGGACTCCCAGAAATCGTGTCATGCTGAAATGGACAGGATTACAGCAAAGGTAATGCTGCAGTTTTCATGTGTCCCCTTGAGTTGTCTAACCTCGCCCCAGTACAAGCAGGGAGCAGCTCCCATTTTCACTTAGCTGCGGGGTGCTCTGTGTGTCCGGAGCAAGAGGAACACAAAAGTCCCCAGCTGCTTTCTTATGTCCTTCTGCCAATGGCCCATACTACAGAAAACTGTTTTTTTTACTAGCTTAGCCAACTTAACTCTTCGATATAAAGCTTTGCTGTACAGCTGTTCTCCAGTAGGAGATCCACAATATTATGACTCTTCATGCAGCATACCATATATATTTAGCCCTAAAGATTGCACTTCTTGCCATGATAGTTTTTTAATTTACTGTGTTTCTTGCTGCTAGCACCTTTGAAACTCAGTGAAGCCCTGTGGGGGTGTCTCAGTCTCCTGTTTCCTATCTCCTTTGGGCTATTGCATTACAATCATCTGTCAAAGATGAGCGGGAGTCAAGGAAATGGAGCACTTCAAGTGGCTGACACTGCTGAGCAGATAGCCTTCTATTTTTGCTGAGTGTTTACATACCTCCAGAGTACAGATGTGTCTGAGCTTGATTAGATACACAGAACGTTTATAACACCTTCACCTTATAATAACAGCAGCCCTGATGGCATGTGAAAATTACAAAATTTTAGCAACTGCTATGACCTATAAGTACTGTTCCTTTGCCACGGATGCAGTCATGATGTCGCTTCACGCCAGACATAATTGCATGTACACTGCGGTTCTACTCATTAAATGTTGTGGTTGAAAAAAATTATTGCACCTCTTGCAAATTGGCTAAGGCAGTGAAGTTCTTGAAAGAAATCAGTCTGAGATGGAGAAGCTTTGTCCGTGATGCATAATGCGATGTTTTTTGCCTTCCTCCTAAAGTCACCAGACTGCAGATGCTGTCTGCATCCCATTTCCATTCCACAGCAGTGTTAGGAATGAGAATGTAGGGAAAAGAAACCAGCAGAAGATGGTTGTCCCAGCAGTAGTGACTGGAACTGGAATAAACTGTGTAGGAACTATAATTAGTGTTTGGCAGAAGTTTGGCTGGTAAAACTCATCATTGCAGTTTAAAGAATATATACATTGTTGTACTACAGAATGTACTTTCTGGTACTAACGGCAGTGAACACTTAACTACTGCAGGTATCCTATGGCCTAAATTAATATATACTTTTCAAATAACACTCTCCCACTCCTTTTTCTTACAGTTTTGTAGAAGTGGGTTTGTTGCAATAGTGTAGATGGCTTTGTACTTATGTATTTTTTTCTTATTCTAAACCAAAATACAAATTTCCCATTCATGTCTTAAACATTTTGGAGTGGCTAAATCTTTGTTGATTCCCTGGTTCTCAAACAAGTATTTTATTGGAATCCCCAATTAAGCCAATTTCTTCCATGACTCATTTAACTTAGCAACCGAAATGTAAGCTGCGGCCTCTGGCCCTAATGGAATCCTTTAAATGCAGTCTACATAGCAAAAGGTTAAGGGGGCAAGGCACAGTTTAATTTCCCAATAACACTTTATGGGAGTCTTTGTAAATGTACTTGCTTCTGGAGTTTTCTAACGCCCCTGTTTCTGAAACTGTAGTCAATTTACAGCCTAGGAGTTGCTATATTAAAATTACATACATGAGAGAGGTTGGAGGGCAGTGGGGTACAGGACCTTCCTGCTAAATTGCTAATCCAAATTGGGCCTTAGTCAATCTCTTACAAAGTTGTCAACATCCCATGACCTATATGAAATGAGTTGGTAGCTTCAGTCCGATTCCTAGAGAGGTGTGCACATCAGAAGAGCAATCAGCTGGCACTAATTGGCACCCTGGCTTGCAGCCACAGCAGAGAGCCAAAGGTCTTCAGAGGAGCGGAGACTGAAGTGCTCTCTCAACCTTAAAGATGGTCCCTCTGGGTTGGAGTTTAGGGCACATTTGTAATGTCATATGTGGAATTTTGCTGGGCATCTTGCAATGCTAGACTGGAGCTGTGGCTGGGGAACTGCACTCCTCAGGGCTTTTATAGGGCATTTTGAATGCCCCAGGGCATTTCAAACTCTGAAATCACCTCAGCTTTCCTTCAGACATAAACACAAAGAGAACATTCACTAAGCAATAACCCGATATTCTGATGTGTCGGATGGCAAATAATCGCTCCAGTTGAGGCATTGCGCTGGAAAAGGGAAGGAGAGGGCGCGTGTATTCCTTAAAGACAAAACTTTCTCATGTCCATGCCCCGCGTGCATAAATACCTTTGCTCTGCCAATTTTTCCACCTGTTAGGCTCAGAAAGGGTATAAATTAGTGCTGCTTAAATATTAAAAATATATTGTTTTGTGAGAAGGTTTGTGAAGTTCTGTTCATTATAAAAGCAGAGTAACACATGGTCTTCCTACACTGGGAATTGTTCCCAGACCATAATAATTTCAGAAAGTTTATTATGGGTTATTATCTTCCCAAAAGCCTTGCATTTAAGAAGTTTATTTCTTGTTTTGTTGTTCTGTTTGCAAAGTTTCAGTCATTCAGGCAGGGTGGAAATAATGTCATGAACTTGAAGCCATGTACCCATTCAGCATGAATAGGGTCAGCGAAGTAGCGCTAAATTAAGAAATGAGCAATGTATCTACCTAGTATTTTAAGCTAGGCAGGCAAAGGTGATAAAATATATTGTCCGAATTAGAAGTTGAGCAAATTTTCTTTACTTCCATTTACCCTTGAACATATGACTGAATAAGGAGCAGCAACAACAAATATTTGGTTGTCTGCGGTTGTCTGCTAAGCAGAAAAAATGGGTTCATTTGATGGAGGTTAGGCTGTTTCACAAAACGTTTGGTGTCTTCACCTGTGTATTGTCCTTACTGATAAAGATGAAATGAAGGTCTTGCAGAGAGCGTGCATACCTCCAGAAATCAGAGCATACTTTTTTTTTCCGCCATAGCTTTGCATTACTGGAGTTACCAATGACCCACTGCAATTTTCCCCCCTCTAAATCAGATACAGGAGAAACCAGGATCGCAGCCATAACTGAATCGATAGCGTTATGAAAGTGTCGCCCTCTTCCAGTCATACAGCGGACCCCTTTCACTTTCACTGCCTCCGCACTCCCTCACTGGATGATGTCTTGCACATTTATCTGACGGACTAAAATTGGAACAGCACAGAAAGGAAGGCAGTATTTACATCCCTGAGCATGGGATCATCAGCTGCGGTGAAAAATCGGGGAGTTTGGAGATAGTCTCTGCTCTCAGCAGCACTATGACCCGCTGCAAAAAAATTCACCCTGAATAACGCTGCGCGCTTGTGTTTTAGTGGTTTGCGCTGAAACACAGTGGTGCCCTAAATGTATAAAGTGTTACCATTTGCGAATTCCCACCTATCATTCGCGTTTCCGGAAATAGTATCCCTCACTGCAAGTCTGGACGTTGCCCCAGGTGGTGTCTGACTCTTAACCCAAATCAAACAGTAATTGTTCAGATGCTGTCTGGCTCTCAGGCAGTGGGCAAGGAAAGCACAACAGCCTTCTAGTTACCTCTTAGTAAACCCGGGCAAGGATTTCCCTCAGGAAATTTTCAGCCTGTTTCCCTCGTGGGCCTTTAGGGTAAGGTTTTAGGGTCATGGTCCCTGTTGCCCTCCCGTTGCGGTAGGGTCCAGCGCACTTGATGAGCGGACTGTACACTGCGATGTAAGAGTGGTAGTGCAAAGGGGACAAGCATGGGCTTTCGTTTTTCCTTTTGCGGGTAGTACCTTGGTAACGTAACTTAACTTAGGAGTGGCCACACTACAACTCTGGAGCTGTGAAAGGTTTGCCAGCAGCTGAGGTGTGGTTACCAATCTAGCTCTTAAGACCACCGGCAGGATTATTGCAGGGTAACTGGGATCCCTGGCTGCTGAAGCAGAAAAACCCCAGCAGGTCCCTCTGAGGCTGCCATCAGAATGGCTGCAGGTCCCAGCCCCGCACGCCCCTCGGCTCACTCTGCAGCAGCATTCCTGCGCGTTGTGATCGTTCCCCGCTCACGAGCTGCCCCCGGAGCTCCTCGCCCTGTCGGGTCCTCAAGGCATGGGGCATGGATTCAGCCTGGCTTGTAGAATCAGGAGTTATCCTCCAAAAGTATTAAAACAAAGCTGTTAAACACTGATAATTCCTTGAGAACTGCTGGTTTAACCCTGGTAACCCTGCGTGTGGGACCGCAGCTCCTGATACTGCAAAAGGTGACAGCCGCCATGCTTTTAAAATCAGAGAGGTTCTAGCGTGGATACAAAGAACAGACTGAAAAGATGACTCAGTGCTTGAAGGTGTATGCAGGCATCAACAAGCACTCTAGGCAGTATGGGCTGCCCTGCTTGACTTAACCAAAATGTATCATTGCCTTCCAAGGGCAGGATGTGGTATGGGGTTTACACCTGAGACCCCCATTTATTTGATCCTGACTTGAACCTATTTACTGAAAGGGTCATCAAGCATTGGAATGCATTACCCAGGGCAGTGGTGGAGTCCCCATCCCTGGAGGTATTTGGGGGTCGTGTAGATGTGGTGCTCAGGGACATGGTTTAGTAATGGGTTTGTCAGTGTTAGGTTAATGATTGGACTAGATGATCTTACAGGTCTTTTCCAATCTAGGAGATTCTGTGATTTTTGATTTGGCCTTTTAGCCCAAACTTGCACTGTCGTCATCTTTGGACCCAATGAAAATAGCAACATATATATTGTGGACCTGAGCAACACCCAGTGTCTTCTGTGACAGGAGCGGAGAAGTAACTGCTCTGTAAAAAATAAATAAATGGTTCAGTGTTAAAAGAACAATAATGTTTTAATACTAAATGAAAAATAGTTACAGTTATAACTAGTAATTTGATTAAGTTAAGAAAAGAAGTTATATGTTCATTTTTGAGAAATATTTTTGGTATTAAGAACTGTTACAGTGAGAACTCCAGTGATGGTGTACTGTCTGGAAGCTACGAGAGAGATCTCTAATACCTGTGATTATGAATCATTACTCTCTTCTGTAACAGTTTAGAGCCTTATTTTTGAATGCAAGATAGATCAGCTGTTCTAGTTCACTTGCCTGGGTGAATAAACTAAACAATATAGCTTTGCACTTTCAGATTTTTTAAGAACCCCATGCCTTCTCTGGAAACTTGTGTTAATCCTAGGGAGGACCAAAAGAATCTACTAACATATGCACACTGCCAAAATAAATTATGGATGGATTCCTGAGCTAATCTTTGCCTTTGATCTTGTGTATCAGAAAATTTATTTGGTAAAGTAGTGATGAAAAGATTTCTGAGCATTCTGAAGTATCAGCTGCAAATAGCCTAGACTTTTTGATTTTCAAGATAAATCAGGAATTATGGGTTTTTTTCCTCCCTTTCCAATCCTTGGTAATCTCCATAGAAAGCTTTATAATAAAGCAATTCAGGGAGTAGCAATAGCCATTCTTTTTCTGGCGCTTATGACCTTGTATGCGAAATTGCATGACATGTTGTGTCAGTGTGTGGAAATCTGACTGTATTGTTACCTCTGAAAGTAATGGCAGAAAGAGATGGCAACTTTTGTCTTACAGGTTTTCCTCATAGGCTGTGTTTTTTCCTTCTTTCCTTGATCTACGTAAAAGTTCACAATTCATGGTGTTTCTGTGCTCACAGAAAATAACTTAAAAGCATAGTAATGACACATGGTCATGTCTTTCTTGCAGTGGATCTCCAGCATGGAACTTGGTCGATTTTTTTTCTGTATTCTGCACAAAAGAATCCTTAAATAGCACTGTTTTGTGCTCCAGTTATTACTGATCTTGCTTTGATGGTTCCCCCACTTGCTTTTTTGTTGTATGGAACCTTCCTTTTCTTGCATTGTCCATTTACTTCATATTTTCAAATGTTTTTAAGGTTTCATATTTTAACTGATTTATCTTGGATCTTTCAGTACTGTAGAACATGCCCTTCTATTTTTAACACATAGGGATGTTTTGGTGTAACTGCAGAAATCACTGAAACGTGATCTTTGAGTGTCTTAGATCCTTTCTGAGGAGGGGTTGTTTTTAGATTTGTTGGTTGTTGCACGGGTTTTTTTAGGTAAAATACAGCCCACTTTTTGCAAAAGCACAAAAGTGCTTTTTCTTTAGCACTTTCTTATTTCAGGACTTTCTGATGTTTACAGCTACGTGAGAACAAAACTGAAAGTCTTTTACTACTTACTGCGTAAAACCTATATGATAATGAAGTCCATGCTTGAAACAGCTTATACTCCAGATGGAGATTTTACAGATCAGAACACGGGGTACAGAAAGATTAAGTTGTTTCACTGAAGATTAGAGAGATATGGGGTGGAGCTCTGCTCAGATCTTGAACATGTTTCAAGACTTTTATTCTTTCTTACAAGTGTAGATCATTGTGACATCATCTACTAGGTTAGGAAACACATTTGTAGAAGGAAAAGACCAAGTTCTCATTATCTTGGGGAGATAGTGAGAAATCGCTGTGGCAGTTGTCACAGTTGTTCCTTTTGTTGGTAAGTTCTGTCTCTGTCCTGTTTTGTCAACGCTATCCAGGAGTGTGGCATAGGCCTGAACTAAACCCACCAAACAGTCCCATCCCATTCTCCAGAGGTGGAAGAGTGACTGCAGACAGAATGGCAAGATGGGGAAGGTCACCTTGCCTGCCCTCACGCCATCCAGCCAGACCCTGTACCTTCGCGCTGTGGTGGGCATGGAGGCAGTTTCCAGTATGTTGGACTACTGCTGGGTGGCGGCAGGGATGCCTTAGGAAGGCAGAAAGGTGTTAGCAGTTTCCACGGGTACCACAAGGCACAGCAGAAGAGAAGGCAAGAACTTCCAGTTGTGGTCTCTAACCTTCTTAAAGCCTTGAGGGGAGAAGGAGAAAAGGGCATGCCTGCTGCATATCTGTAGCCAGCAATGGCTTGAGTCGTTTGTGCAGTTGTTGCAGTTTGTGATGACATCTCCAAGCTGGAAAACTGATTTCCTTGTCATTGTCTGTGGTGACCTTCAGATTGCAAATCTGAGTTGATGGAGTCCCAAACTGCTGATCATTGCCAAGCTGTGTGGAGAAGGTATGCTTTTGCATGCACCTGAACACAACAGTAATGAAAATATTTTTAAAAATTAATAGCAATTAAAATAATATTAACCAACCAGTAATCTATTTGTAAAAATGAGTCGTTATTATTATTTCTTCTGTACTAGTGTGCTTGATAGATATCAGGTGGATAAAATATATCTGCTTGTGGTGTCTTTGTCCCCTTTCTAGTTTTTTCGTTTAGCTCATGATTTTATTTAATGGAAGAGTCACTTCTCACGTATCAGCTTGACAATTTACAAGCATTTGTTTGTGCTGAATTAAGCACATTTCTAAACTTTGTATGTTGCTGCTGACAGTTTGGGGATTGATTTTTATCCCCAGAGAGATGCCTTTTTGTCTTTAAGGCAAATTGAAGTTGACTGCTGGAGCATTCCCTGGTAAGAGAGAGAATCTACTTTGGGGATATTTTTCTACAGAGAATTCATTTTTAACTGAGAAGCTTCAGAAAGGTCATGTTTTTCATGACACACACAAAAAAAGTTCACAGATAAAGAAGTAGCATTAACTTTAGATAAAATAAATAGGAGCAAATATTACCAAGCTTTTTTCCCCTGTAGTTGTCTGTCAGGGAAGTGTGCCTAGATATGCAGTAGGTAACAATTTTCCAGACTTTTATTTTGGAAGCACGTGTTAAATGCCAGTGTGGGCAATGGCAGAAAAAGATTTTACGCAACCATGTTTTTTCATGTGTGTTATGAGTTTAAATTTTAAAACTTCTGTAGCATTTTTTAGGACATTCAGATTCTTTCAAGAACGGATTCGCTGCTTGTCCACATTGGGAACATGGGGCAGGGTTTGCAGACATGAATGGACTAATGTAATGAGCTGTTTGTGAGGATGTAGCATCTCCACCAAACAGGGGCTTTAGGAAGTCTTCATTCATATCAAGTGGAGCTACATACTTTTTTACAGTAGGTTCTGTGGCTGGCTGTGCAGGGCTAGAGTTACTGTCTAAACCTTCTCCAACCTGTATCCACTGACCCCTTGCTCCCTTCCCCCCAGTCGGCCCGACACAGTTTTTGGATACAAATATTATATGGTTGCTATATTGACAGGGATTCTGGGATTCATTTATCTATCTCTCCCTTCAAGGTCTCTTTGGCACTAGGTTTGTTTTATAGGAATATTTTTTACAAATACAAATACTGCTAAAAGAAAACAGCGTCTATGTATATATCTGGTCTGGTTTATGTGGCCAAAATGAATATTACCTCACATCTGAACAACAAAGATGGATCCAACCATCCTGGCCAACAGGCAAGTTGAGTGAGGTTTTTTTGTAGTGGCACCTGGCAGGTTACTGGTGAGGTGATAGACAGACCTCATTAAATTCTCCTTTAATGCTTGTCTCTGGAATGACTGCATTCTCTTTAATCTCCGTCTTTGTATTCACTCATACTTCTAAGGCCCAAGTGACTTTAAAAAAAGAAATAAATAGCAACCTTAGTCCTTCAATGAGGTACCAGATGGCAAAACTCAAACCCACTTGTTTGCATTTCCTGGAAATCACACTAGCTGAAGCAAGTTTTTCAGCACTATGCACCTACACAAGTTGTAAGAACCCATTCTTCAGGAAAGTCTCATCGTGATCATGATAAAATCTTCTTCAAAGGAGCTGCAGGTCTCTGCAGTCTTCCTTTAAACCTTTGGGATCTTCTCATTGTATTTTTCCCACATTTGAGTCCTAAAAATTTGATTTATCTCAGTACGTTTCTGGACACCTGGCTATCAATAGCCAGAATTTTCATTTGCCCCTGTTTGTTTTCCTTTCTCAGATTCCTTCTGAAATATTTGTGACAGTTCTCTCTTAGTAGCTACTGGACTAAGACATCAGCAAAATCCAAGAAACAAAACTTACAATATTCATCATACTAAAAAGAAAAAAAAATAAAAGCACCCTCAAACTTGTTCAAGTGTCTTGTATATGCAAAAGAAAACACTAGGCTGGTGTTTGGGATGCAGTAGGTGAGGGATGAGAGGGAGCAACGTTGTTTGGTTGCAGCTGGTGAGCAACATCCCAGAGCTACCACACTACCAGATCCAGGGGGCAGCCCAAACAGCAAAGAACTCACATTTTCTGCCATCTTCTCAATTCCATCCTTTTGTTAATTAATTTTAAAATTTTTACTCAACTTCACCTTGGAGCTTGGATCTTTTCTTGAAAGGAAGTTATCTTTAAATTAGATCATAGCATTTATTAATAGTATGAAAGTCCAGGTATTCATATTGTCTCACTTTCTGCTCCTACTTTTGTTGCAGATAGGCTGGTTAGATGTTGATTTTTGTGAACTGTACCTTTTCTACCTTAATCAAGCTTGTTTCTGTTTTGTCCTTTTGCCTTAAGATTTCTGGTGTTTAGAATTAACTTTGTTCTCAGCCCTTTTCCATTTTGTGTACGATTATGCACCTAATTAGAGGTAATTGTTTCCTTGTTCCTAAGGCATCAGCCAAGCAAGCGGATCTCAGCTACATCTGCCTATATGGGGTTCCTCCATCCTAGGAAAAGTGTAGCAAAGACTTCGGTAATTTAGTATTTCTCTCTAGCTCTTTCATTGTTCTGTAGCTGTAACAAATGTGCCTTAGAGGTGTTTCACCTACTTCACTAAGCTATGGAAATCCTGGAAACCTGTGTATTCTGAGCGGTCAAGGAATGATAGCATGAATGTTATAACGCTGTCACAAAGGTTGTCAATCAGGATTTTTAATTATTGTTTTAACAAGGCTTTACCATTTATTAGCTTTTTATCAGGTTTTCTCTTGTTTTTTATTTGTAGTTAAGAATAAATGTATAATTTTATTGATTTTACTGCAACTTTTTCAAACTTTAGAGTTCCAGGAATGAATTCTTATATATTATCTGGGACTCAGACAAGATATTTAACTGGTTCGATTCATGACAGGATGCAAATTTCCATTAATTAAGTTTGTAATTGTGGAGCAGGAAGGAGAACAATTTATAGACGCAAGGGCAGGAGGAGAACTTCAGTGTAGCAGTGCATGGCGAATGAGATGCACAGCTTCCATTATCAATAGGAGCTGCATGTCTAATCCACCAGACTCAGTACTGAAGAAAATGTACCCTGGGATGTCAGGTGTTAAGAGGAAGAATGGGCCTCTCACGTTCTTTGCACTTACAAGCCGGCTGTAACCTTTTGACTCTCTCTCTCTTTCTCTTCTTGAGTTTTGTTTCCTGAAAGGAAAAGGGGGTGGGGGAAAGCAGGGGAAGAAGGCTTAAAGAGTGGAAGATCTGTTTCAAAGTACTGTAGTGTATTTGCAAGCTTTTCCTTTTTTTCTTTTTTTTTTTTTTTTCCTGGAATTAGTTTTGTTTAGATTTCTTAAAGAAGTGGTTGCTTTTAACGTAGAGTTTTTAGAGCATGATTTAAGATATGAATATCTTACTGAGTATCACTATCAACATTATAAACTTTACACATTCTACCACAAGTGTTTTGCTTTTTTATCTTTTTAACTAAAATTAATATAATTTAATTTAAAAGCATAAGAGAGGAGCAGAGCTAGTTCTGTGAATTAACATTACAGGTATTGCTTTATATGTTGACCAGCATTATGCAGAAGAACAACCCCCCAAGTAACAAGAAATCTCTTTTATTCTCAAAGGATCCCCTAATGTAGCATGATCATATATTGATCGTATTGAACTTTGGTGTATTCCAGGCCTGAAGATCTGCGTATGCAAAGAAAAAGTTTGTATAATACTTGCATATTTCATCTCCTTCCTGCCTCTGAGTTAGTAAGCATGAAAACGACTCGGTGCAAGGAGGAAGATGCGTGCACCCTAGGTGAGCATTTACTTGCTAGTATGAACGAACAGGTGACAGTTATAAGGAAAAAAAAAAAAAGGTGGCTAATTAAGGTAGGTCTCTCCAAAATTTGTGACTTTTGAGGAAAAAGAGCAGAATGTGGAAAAATATGTGAAAACTTACATTACCCTTCCTTGAAATACAGTCTCTTCTGGGCTGATCCTTATTAGAATGTAAAAATGGAAGTACAACAGTGGTGTTTTCTTTCATTAATTAAAAAGAGTCTCACTCATAGGAGAGCGCCCTGAGAATGTCAAAGGTGTTTTACATATTTCTGGCTACCATCTTTGGTTTGAGGACCATGTTCTCCTCTTAGCTTTGCATCTTTCTTCATTAGAGATTGTTCTGAAATGGCTCATGTTGCCTTTGCATGGCTGAAATGTGGCAGCGATGGAGTGGAGCCAATGGAGGGGTAATTTTACAGCCAGCAATCAGGAAAAGGAAGAGCCCTTAGCCAGGGGACTCAACAGTGCCAGGAGGAGCCATTATTCTATTATTATTTCCAGTGTGGAAGCATTGTTTCAAGTTACATTAAAAACATCCTTTAAATTTCATTGTTATTTGTGTCATAAATTTTCAACCTTCCCAAAAGAAAGGTGTGTGACTCTATAATGTATATCCAAATGGAGTGCGTGGGGTATATCTTGCTTTAGAAATTGTAGGTTAAATGGAAACCTGAAATTAATGGTAATTCCTCTGACTTAGCCCCAAAGTTCCCTGAGATTGGCCAAACACGGAGTGAGTTCTCCATTTCTTAACACTTGCAGGGAACAACACTCTAGACAGCCTGTCTCCAGACAGGCACTGTCTTCCCATTTTTTTCTACTGTTAGGGACTCCAACCCCTTGTGATTTAAGGGCCCAACCCTGTAAGCTTTCCAGGAACCTTACATTTAAATGGCTAAAGGAGAGAGAATGAAGTGTATGTCGTTATTCGTGTGCGTGAATTTGCATTTATCTCCTGGAGATTGTGTGTATGTTGAAGCCCATAACGGATTTGAATGATGTTTCAGGAGATTTGATGTAGAAAGTTTTGATGTTTCCAGTTACTCAGAAGACCTGTGGCTGTAAATATTTTATATTCTGTACTGCTTTAATTCTGCTATGTAGAGCATGTGTTGTGAACCAGTATTGAAGGGATCCATATATTGGATATTATCATAACTTTTTTGTATTGATAGACTTTGGGGAGGAGAAGGTCTTACGCCTGTAAGGCAAGTGATATTTGGCAAAAATCCAAAAGATAAAACAACATCTCCCAAATCATTCAGGCAGTCTGAGACACAAATGGGAACAGAACCCAAATATCCTAAATCCCAGTCCAGCATCTTAATCCCGAGCCCATTTTTTTCATTCAAAATTAAAGTTTCATGATTATTATTTCTACTGCCAGAGCTTTCCAAGGACTTAAATGTGACCTAATTTATTAAATGCTGTCTTATGTGCAAGACAGAAGCAAAATCCTTACCCCAGGGCACTTACTCAGTGGCCCTGATCCTGCAATCTGATCTCTGGAATGAATGTCTGAACTAACACAAGCCATGCTGCCTGTTGGGAGAGTTTGACTGGGATTTTAATGGCGAAGAGACATGTAGATTGCAGGTTGTCTACAACATCCTCAATGAATTTCAATACATTACCGCTACTTTCCTGTATTATTATGTGTTTCCCTGAGCCCTCTACGAGCTTTTGTGTAGCTGTTGCTCAGTTACCTTAAGTAGAGAGTGAAGTTTGGACTGAACTGGGTTTTTTTTTCAACTGTGTGTAAGCCTTGATCTATGGCACTACTTAAAGATGCTTTGCGATGCACCTTGAGATTAAAGTGCATCGCCCCTGCAGTGCATTGATCTTGTCTGGCCCAGAAAGGGGTTGTCATAGATCTGCTTTTGAAATCAGGACTCCCTCATGGGTTTTTCCAAGGCATCATCTCCATGTCATTGGGTTGGCAGGATATGAAGCTGAGGGTCTTTTTGAAGTTTTCCTTCACACCAAGGGGTGTATACTTGTCATGTGGGAATCATGGTAAGTTACACCCTCTTCTCCCTGTGTGTTCAATGCAGGATAACTTACTGCAGTATTTAAATATTCCAGACCTTTTTTAAAAGTAAGTTGTTTGATTTTTTTATGTTGGAGTATTAAAAAGAAGAATGGAATCCAAATGCTCAGAACTAATTTCTTGCAGAGGACTGAAATACGTGGGCTGAACTTCATGAATTAATTAAACAGTCCTATAAACATCTATTCCTTTGCAGCTACAGACAATAGTCTTATTTTAGGAAACGTGATCATGTGCTTCATCAAATGTCACTCATGCCAGTATTATTTAGTTTTTGCATAATTTTAAAGCAAATATCTCTTTAAAGTCTGCTTGTGTATCTCACATTTCAATCTCTTTTTTTTTAAGTACAAAAAAGTTAGTTTCCTGCATCAAAAGATTTGTTATTGGAAAAGCAAAGTAACATTTCTTTACTCCGAACTCTTCTTGCTGCAAAACTGCGGTACATGGAAAATGTTTTCCAGCTTTCAGAGTTTATTTGATTTTGAGCACTTTTGGTTATGTAAGTTTTAATAAGTGGCTTTGGTGTACCCCTAAAGGCACACCCCACACACTTATGTTGTGTGACCTAGGGTCACAAGTAATGGCTGCAAGCTAATTGATTGAGAAAGGCTTGTCTGACTGGGCCCCTTTGAGTCCTCCCTTTACATTCCTAAATTTCTGTAAAGGAGGCACTGGCAGCTTCGCCTGGCGAGAGGAGGGGTTGGGGGAAAGGGAGGAAGTTTCTCCGTTTCTGATTATGCGCAGAGTTTCCTTGCACTGAGCTTATGTTCTCCACCCACTACTTAGTAAGAACTCCTTAACAACTTAAAGCTTTATCCCTGTGACTACCAGAAAAGTGATCTGAGTATTTATTGAGCAGGGAGAACAAACTGCTTGCTCCAGGCAGGGAGAAAGCTTATGGAAATGATATTAGACCTTCAGCAAAGTGCACAGCTGCATCATACAGAAGCTGAGACTCAAACTGACAGGCAAATAAGCCAGATCACGGAAGGGGCCTCTGTGTGGCAGCTCTGAGCTACCCAGTGTTGGACAACTAGGCAAAAAGTGCAATGGAACAGGGCAGAAAATAGCACACTAACTTCAGGCAACTGTTGCTTTTTCATGGTGAGTCCAGATTTGAAATCTTGTTTGAAATGAAGCTGTTTCTGTTGTTTCTAAAAACCCTTCCGTTTTACCACAGCAATCCTTTTGCGAAGCTCATTGTGTTACAGATTATTTGTCCGGATGTGCACTTCAATTCTGAACGATACAGAAATGTACAGGGATAGTCCCTTCCTTGCTGCTTGCTCTCTCTTTTGCTTTTGCTTGCTTCAGGAGACAGGTCCCCTTTCTAAAAGCACGCTGCATGGCTTCCGATTTGGAAAGAATTCCTTTTGCAGCTAGCGCTTGGTGCGCGGCTGCATGGAGGTGAATGAGTGAACATAATGTCTATGCACAGTTTTCTGCAGTTTGAGCTTTGTGGCACCTCTCCATTGCTCCTTATTTCGCTGCCTTATCTTGAGAATGTATGGCACGGTCACTATGAAAAGAGCTTTGTGTTTGAATTCCTGGTGAGTCGAAGGGTCAGGGCCTATGAGTTATCTGCCTGCCAGCAAGACTCATTGCTGTGTCCCTTTATTTTTCAAGCTGAAATAGAAAAAACATGTGTCCTCATCCCCTTTTCATAAACGTATTTTGAATTCAGGTTTTACATGCTGTTTGTGTGTGCTTTGTTCTTTTGACAAACTCGGGTTTGGGGGGGAAGCCAGTTTTATTCCATCCATATTTATTTTATTTATTCAAGCTTTCCTGCAGCTTTTTTTTGCATTCCTTTGTTGTGATGCACATAAATTTTTCTTGAAACAACATTCAGTGATTCTGATTTCTGCTAAGAGAAAAAGGATTTGTACTTGGATACATATTTCCAAAAATACCAGGGAGCTATCTAAATTTTAGGTAAGTTGCAAATTTATACAGAAGATAAGGGTTTTGTAACTTTTGTCTCACTTAAGGAGGGAAACACAATACTTCTGGATAAGTTCTTGAACTCGTCATCTAGTGTAATGGTAATAAATATGATCCGAGCTGTAATGTTATTTCAGTTACTGACTTAGTTTGAAAAAGCTGCTTGATTAGCACAGCAACAGAATTAAACATTGCATGTTGACAGTAACATTAGAAAGATGTTTGCAAGAACTGCTGAGTGGATGAAATTTAGAGCAATAAATCATCAAGGCATGTCAAAGTTACTCTGTATGTGATGTTTTAAGATGTCTGTGATTTAGAGGAGAAATTAGTCTGTTTTTCCTCCAGCAGAAGTGTGATTCTGTACAAAATGATCTTTGTTGTATCTTTCTTTAAATAAACAATTTTCTTTTCAAAAAATTAATAACCAAAGTCAGAAGGTGCAAGAAAAGTCTCAGAATTCTGTAGCGGTTGCTTCAAGTTAAAGAGAAAATGCTTATTTGATAGAATAATTCTAATATGCAGTGTAAGAAGTTGGTCAGATGAACTGTATGCAGAGGGTGTGTGACTACTTGTTTCTTGACCTGTCTTTCCAAGTTTGTACGCTCATCTGAAACTTACTAACAATTAGCAGGGTGCCTGTTTTAAAAAATAAGATGATGCTTCAGATCTGAGTTAATCTGACATTGCAGTCCCTTTCAAGTGCAGAAGTTCATGTTGTTCACCTATTGTGTCCATTCTTATTTGCCAGTTGGGGATCTTGAGTTTGCCCATCAATTTTGAAAATAGTTTTAAAAAGAAAGGGGGTGGGGGGGAGATTGTTTCAAAGAAATGGTACCAAATGTGGATTTGAAGGTGATGCTGCAATGTAAGATGATCTAAATTGGATTTCATACTTCTTCTTTGCTTATTGTGAATTTAATTCCTATCTATTTTGATTGGGCTAAACCTTAGACTTTCTACAAGAAATTTTTGACTGTGTCCTTAGTGCAGTTAAAGGTGTGTTTTTCTTTTAAGAGTTTCAGGGTTCACTTTGAGGAAAAGAAATGTGTCCTCTTATGTAACAGAAATGCATGGTTTTGTTCTTGGCTATGCTGTGATGGAGGAATACCTGCTGAAGTGCTCTTTACACCCTTCAAAAATGAAAGAAAAAGAAACTTTGAGGAGGTGGTCTCCTCCCAGCTTTGGTGGCCTGGACCACTGGGGAGCTGGCCACCTCCTGGTGGTCACAAGGCACTTGGGGAGCAGGGGATGGTTGGTGCTTACATGCAGCCACCTCCTCTGTAGGCACACAAGCAGAGGACCAACCCTTTCTGTGCTGTAGGGTTTCCATTGGCAAAATAAGGCACCAGTGGTGTTGTGACATCAGATTAGAGGATTATGAGACATTTCTTCATGCTCTGATGACCAGCCTGATGAAGGGGAAAGGACTTAATGAGGAGGAGAAGAATTTACTTAGGATTTTGTGCTGATAGCTGTCATTAAAAGGAGAATATCTGCTCCCAGTAGCTGTGTTCTGTGATTCATGGAAATGCCTACAATAATCATGCGAATGATGATTAAATGTGGTTCTTACTGATTGTCTGAGGACTGACACAACATAATGGGACTGGCAGGAAGTTTAAACATCTATAGTATATCTCCAAATACTACTATTTTCTCTTAGAGAAAGTCAAAGAATCATGAGCTCAGACTAAAATAATTATACTGGCTTTTTACATTCTCTCTGACACCAGTTAGAGAAAAAAGTAGTTTTGAAAAGGTTAAAACACAGTTGCTTTATAGCTCTCATTTCTTTGAAAGGTTTGTATTTAACATCTTTAATGTTTAGTCAAGGAGGAACTAGATTTGCTTTGCAAATTACATAGAAAAGTGATTTTGGAGGTTCACTTTTAGGTTTGTTCTGTTGTTCTATGTGGAAGAAGAAAAAACTTTATTTACTATATATGCTCATTTTATTGACATCTGTACATTACAGAAACAGTTCTCCATGGTACCTATGGACATCTTCACTGTCACATGAGAAAGGATGGAAACTCAAGACTAACAGTTGATTTTTCTGTCAAAGAGAGAAACTAGTTTGTGCTGTCATGACAAGGTGATGTCTATACCGAGAGATGAAGGAAAATTGACAGGAACAGGAGAATTGTAGCACTCATGGTGTCAGTGAATCACTATGTTGGTAAGACAAAAAGAGAAAAAAAAACACCTATGTCATATCCTAGCAATTTTGAAACACTTTAGTTTTTAAAGAATTTTAAAAAAGAAAAGGAAAGAAAAAAATATTTCATCTACTCAACTACAGCTCATGATCACATTTTAAAGTTCTTTTGTGACTATAATTGCTTGGGCCTTAAACTTCTTGTATCGCCAAGCTTCATAGATCTGTTAAAAAAAAACAAAAACAAAAACAAAAACAAAAACCAAAACAAACAAAAACAACCACACACAGAAAAAAAAAAAAAAACTAAACTCAACAACAACAAAACAAGTGAAAATTGCCAGCGCTGGAGTTTTGACATTCAGTAAACAGTTGAGGGAGCAAGAAACAGAAGATGTACACATGCTTGTCCATGAAACACAAAGAAAGAGCAGAGACCTGATCTTTGGAATACTCAAGTTGACTTCCAGTTAATTTTTACTCTCCTGCAACATATTCAGACCATCACCACAAGACTGTCCCAAAAGGTGATGATGAAGGCAAAAGAAGAACAGATAAAAGGAGAAAAATTTGTCTTGTAAAGTGATTTAAGTGATTCTAATATGTAGGTAAAAGCAAATGGACACAGAGAACAAGCAGAAGTAATCGGATATGAGAATAGGAGCAGCGATAAGGGAGGCAGGACCTTAAGGATCATAACAGGAGATCTAGAAGTAGGAGAAACATGGCATGAGAGAGGAAACCCACCCTATCTAAAATGGTCTGTCAGTCACTGGTACGAGCCTGTGCCTTGTCAACTGACAGGCAGTCATCTGGTTCCAGTGAAGCAAGAGGCAAAATACTGAGGAAAACAGTAGGAAAAACAAAGACAAAGGTGCTGTCTTTCTCCTGGTTTGTTCAGATGCATTTCCACTGCTGGCATTCAGTTTCTGAAAATGCCAGCAGTGGAAATGCATCTGAACAAACCCAGGAGAAAGACAGCACCTATGTCTTTGTTTTTCCTACTGTTTGTCACAGTATTCAGAGAGGGGAGGATGTGGGTGGGAGGGAGGACCTCTCTTGAAATTACTGCCTGTCTGACAGGCACAGGCTCGTACCAGTGATGACAGACCATTTTAGATAGGTTGGTTTTTGAGCAAAGGTTAAGTTTCTTTTTTCAACTCCAACAGGATTCCAGTAACTTTTTAAAAATTTCTTGGAAAACCCTTTGGAAGATCTTTTGGCAATTCTGATTCTCGGGTCTGGGAAAGACGCAAGCCATTTGCAGCATGAAACATGAGACAATAGAAAATAGGAAATCAGTGGAGTGAAGGACAAGAGAAAAGGCAATGGATTTTTTTCTACCTCTCCTCTGACCAGACCGTTCCCTTCTATATTTTTTTCATCACCCAGAGGTTTATCCAGGGTTCTGTCAAAGATCCTACTGATTTTGGTAGGGATTAGGTGAGGCCTTAAATTCAAATCACTCATCTGTCAGTTCAAAACAGTATCCACAGTGATTTGTAATGTATATATATATGTGGTGCCCATAATAGTTTAAGATTTCTTAGTATTCTGCTGGAAATGCCACCCATACTACATGACCAAGGTAGTGCTACCTCAAGTTACTGAAATACCTACCTCTCCTTTAGAGAAATGTCCAGTGATTCAAACAATAACTAGGTGAGTTTTCCAATTCCAATGTTACATTTAAACCCCAAAGATGATATTTTAGTGTTAATTATGTAATAACAGTTTATTTAACAATATGATATATGTAGGTAAGAAATAAAGCTTTGATTACTGCAAAAAGCACCTTCTTCTCCTTCTTTTAAGCCCTTTCAAGTGAAGGTATTCCATTTATATCACCAACTCTCCACATCTCGTCTTAAGCCAAAAAATGTTCTCTGGACCATAAAAGTGCTGTGGAAGATGCACGCACCCTTTAATGGGTCCTGCTTTGAACAGTGCACACTTCATGGTATTAAATGATAAAGCAAAATACAAATTAAAGAGAAGGCCCTACCCTGAAGTACATGTCCATCATGGCTGGTAATTTTCATTACGTCCAAAAAGCTGCCCCAGCTAAACACAACCTTCCAAGAAAAGTCCTTTGTGGGAAAGCTGGTTGAAGGTACCCCAGTGGTTTTTCACTGCCTCTTCTCCCACTTCTCTGCTCCCCCTGTAATAGTATGCGTCCTTGGAAGGCTACTCAGAGAAATGGATCAGAATTGACCCTGGTTAAAAATAATGCTGAAAAAGAAGATTTTTTTTTTTTTTTAACCCGGATTGATCTGGTTCACCACATACCCCACTGTCATTTTCACTAGAACCAGCGCTGTGCAAGCAAAAGAGTAAAGCTGCAGGGAGGGACACACATTGATTTCCTTCACTGCCAACCAAAAAAGTCTAGGTTATTATGGGCAGGCTAGTGGAAGTGCCTTCAGATAGCTATGTTTCCTAAGTTTCCTATGTTTTCCTTGACTTTGCTGTGCCTACAGAGTGAGGATCAGTATCCTCTGAAAATATCGGCTCTGGTTTTGGTGTATATTTTATAAGTTACTCATGATTATGACCTGGTTGTCACTAAGTGTCTGTTATCTCAGCCTGCGTATAATAAATTCCTGAAATAAAAAATCTGTGCCCCTAGCAGGGGAGAGTAAGTTATAAAGAGTAAATGGGGAAAATGCAGGAGAAAGTGATCAGCAAGGGACTTGATTCATAAAAGATACCAAATGTGACACAGCAGCGTGACAAGATCAGTCCGTGTTGAAAATACCTTAGTATTTATCATGTGGAAATTGGACTGCACCCCGTATTGGCCCTATAAAACTTCTTTCAGTCTCTGCCTGGAAACTCACAAGGAAGGTTTTTCGAGTGTAGGCCCAGCTACCCTTCCACTGAAATCAATGAGAGTTATGTTAGTATAAAGCAAAAGCTGTACAAATTTATAGTTAGGGCTAAAGAAAAAGTAGGACTCTTCAAATTCTTTCCTTTGTATTTTTTTCCTCTGCATTTACAATCTACTGCCATCCTTTAGAAAAAAACAAACAAACAAACAAACAAAACCCAAAACAAACAAACAAACAAACAAACAAACAAACAAACAAAAAAACAAACAAGAAATTGGCAGGATCTGGTAACTTAATCATTTTTTAAGTTATATTGAACTGTTTGCTTTCTACCACTTTGCCATTTTTTTAACTGTATTTTTTGGCCTGAAATTTTCCATTGTGTAGTCCCAAACCACAGGTGATTCTTTTTTTTTCTTTTCTTTTTTTTTTTTTTTGTTAAAGGAAATATGTTAAAATTATTTTAAGCAGCAGAGATGGGAATAAATTATACTTTTCCTGTTAAAAACAAAGTAAACAAAACAAACTCAATAAAAGTCTTTGAACAACAATTTTTGAAACAATGTGATCAACAGGTGGTTTGTGGACTATTTTTAAAGGGTTTGAGGTAAAAAAAGATCTAAATTGTTATATACTGGAGATGTCAAATTATAGTTATTTATTACATGTCACTTGGCAGTAAGTGTTAGGGTATGCACGGATATTCTTTTATTTGCTGTGAGGATACTATGACAAATTGAGCATTGCATATGTATAACACTGAGTGTCTTGTCCTTAGAAAACACAATGCTGAAAGAGCTTTCTGTGAGCATATATCCAAGGTTAACTTAGCTGGGTGCTGAGAGCTAAAAACACGGGAAACAAGATTGCCATCTTGGGGCATCTCACATGGAGAAGGAATCAACCCACCCTCCATCTTCCAGGTTCTTCAAGTATTATTGATACTCAATTTTGATGTAGATTATTCATTTTAATGTTGCTGTTGGCTCTGTTTCCCAGAATTGTTTTGATTTCATTACTGAACCAGAAGTTAAGAATTGCAATCAATTTTTACTAGAGGTTTTATCGCAAAAAGAAGGAATGACACTGTGAAGCATTCTGAGTGAATAGAGCTCGTTCAAGTTTCATATGGATGTTGCTATGTATATTTTTATGGCTAATAGCACCAGGAGATACTTTTTTTTTTTTCATTAAGTCTTCCTAGACTATAATTTGAGCAGCAGCAGGCTGCATTAATTCAAAACCTACAGATGTGTTGGGTTTTTGTCCCCTTTTTATCTAGTGCCCCATAGACATCATTGCAATAACTCACCAACTTCTGCATCTCTCCTGATATTACCACCAGGCAATGGAGAGCAGTGCTGTGACTAGCTGACACAACTCAGCTAATTGGCTGTCTGGCTGCTCTCTGGCAGGACAGGCAGTGGCTACCTCCCTCATCTTACCTCAAAGCTGGCACTATTTTAAGTCTCTTTCTTTTATTCAGCCACTTATATTCAAAAACCTGTTATTTTTTAAATAGCACTGTGCCGTATACTCCTAGATTATGTAGTGTGCACGCATTTTATTTTTGGCATATCACCAGGTCATGGCAATTATAGCTTCTGAATTATTTTTTAAATATAAATATAGAAAATTCCATAGAAACCCACAAAACCAATATTTAATTATTCTGGTTAATATTGAAGTATCAGGGAACAGCGTCATTGCAACACACAGAATCTTGTATTTGTTCCATCTGTTACATGTTTTATTTTATAATATTAAGACTCCAATTGTATTACATATTTTTTTAATGGTGTACTTAATTTCATGTATTGAATCCACAACAATTTTGCCTAAAATTTGGCCCAAACTCCCCCCTCCACTATATTTGGTGGCCGGGAGAGAGGGGAGACGAGATGAGCAAAAGCAATACATGACAGACTCTAGGGAAATACATATGGTTTTTGGAGAAAGGGAATTTAGCTACACTTACCTTATGCTATATTTAGTAGTTATCTATTAAATCAAATCATGCTATTACTGTGAACATAATTTCTTTATGCCTCAATCTTCTCAGTGATAAGTTGAAATTAATAAAATGTTTTATACGTAGTCTGATATTGTGACTGCAAAGAACCCTTCAGTCATTGCAGGTGGGCTCCAAAAGGGAAAATGTGACAGCAGGTTATTTTTTTAACCTGGCCAAAACTAAAACATCAAAAACTTTAGATGTCAATTTGACTCTCTCACCTGAATAGAGCAACATATGGTATCTCTGTATAGTTGCATATCAGCCTGATTTTCAAGTGGTGGAATTTGTTCTTAGGACAGTCCAGTTATGAATTGTTGGAAAGAATGTCAAACTCAGACATCGGCTTGGTTGAACACCTTGATTTCAGTTTAAATATTTGAAAAGGTAACCATTTCATGGGGATTTAGAAACTTAGATGTAGTAAACAGTGGTGTTGACATTGTATCCATCTCTGTCATTTTGGGTTTACTTTGAGTTTACTACAGCATTGAGAAGTTCGAAAAGTTTCAGTCTATATCTGGATTTAGAAATGTTAAGGTGTCATCTAACTTCTTTGTAACTTTAGGCAAATCCCGTTAAACATGTAATTTCTTACGGCTAAATTATTTTTAGTATCTCTATTTATTTTATAAATTAATGTGTTCCTTTTTAGCTCCAAGTGCCTTAATTTGGTAATATCTATATAGAGGTGGTTGGGTTGGTTTTTTTTTGTTTTTAACTTTGCAGGTCTAATTTTCTGTGTTCTGCATTCACACCTGGCTGGATGTGTTTGTAGGTGTTCATTGGTACATCTAAAGGCAGGAAGTGAGAGTCCTGTATTTTAAAGTGCTAACTGTGGTGCAGATCTCACTTAAAGTAAGATGTTAGATTCCTGCCATATTGAAAGTAGGGTCACTCATCGCAGTTCCTGAAAATGGATTTAAGAGCCTGATCTTAGAATCTGTTAAGAAAACCCAAACAACCCAAACCGTAGCCTGACATTCCACAGAGCTGGTAAAATGTCACATTATCAACAGTATTATTCTTAAATATTTGTTATTACTCGCACTTTCTAAGAAAGTGAGACTTTACTAAGGCTTTTCTGTTCCCCTTTTTTCTTTCCTTCCTCCGTGGGTTTTGAACCCTTTTGTCTCAGTCAAATTTGGAAAGTGAAATTCTCAATGAATATCATGTTTTCGGAGAATCTGCCACTGTGTGGAGGAAAGAAACCCAGATCGGTGCCAATTTTGAGGAAAAGGCAGGCAGAACATAGCTGTTATACATTCTGTTTGGCAGCAGCTCAGTGGCCAAACAAAATGTGCGCAGTCCCAGACTAGTCACACCACAGTTTCTCCTGCCAGGTGATAGTGTAATAGGCAATGCGGAGAGATCTGGCCATTTGCAGTGAGAAGAAAGAACGTGGAGTTACAGAGCAAAGAGCACAAATCAGCAAAGCAGGTTTCATTCAATCTGGTGCTTACAGGACACCTATTGCAAAAGAATAAAGGACCAAATGCTGGAAGATCTTAAAAGGATGTAAATTGCTTGCTATAGGCAAACAAGAACATCTTGTTTGCTGTTTTTTTCTATTTACTGAGCATTTTATCCTGTATGGAAAAAATCATGTGCTATTTCAGTCATCACAAGCTGCACTAAACACGAGATTCATGCTAATCTTTCATATGAGGTGCACAACTGCAGTTAAGTTCTGTATAAATAATGAGATAGGAATGCTGAAACACTGAATATGGTAATAAAAGTTAAATTAGAGGAAACCTACTTTTTCCAACTGGAAATTTAGACAGTACTTGGTTCTCTTCTTGGCTCTGTCGAAGTCAACATAGACATGTTTAGATGGGGATAAAAGCTTGGTTTTAAAGCAGTTCAGTATTTTCTGTTTGTTTACATTTAAAATGCCTATGTATCCCATCTTACTTTGGACAAATTGCCTGCTTCTGTAGAGTTGCAATTACCTTGCTAAAGATGAGAATGACAATATTGAAAATATTAATGCTTGCCTATTCTTTTTATTTAAATAATAATTATAAAGAGCATTTTAATTCTCGGCTGAACAAGCTTCATCAATGGAAATTAATCACCATTGACTTTTATGATTTTATTGATTACATGGATACGGTTTTCTAAAATGTTGGAGCTAGCGTCTAAGGTAATTTTCCTTCTCCTAAAGTCATTCCAGATAAGGGAAAATGCCAACCGATTTTCCTTAGTATGCTTTTGTCTTATAAGCTGAATGAGTGCCAGATCATCAGCAATCATTAGTTTATTTCTTAGAGGAAAATAGAAACCTGTGACATTTGTGTATCAGTTGTCTTTTATGGACTATTTTAGAAAGGTGTGACTTCTAAATATTCTCCTGGGTATTTTTCAAGATAGGAATGTTACCACTAGCAACAGGAAATCTTAACGATTCAGGTCACTGCAAACAGAAGTCCATTCAGCAACAAGTTTTGGATGGAATTTGTAGCTGAATTTAAAAAGTTGTCATCAATTAGGATGTACTCTGTACTTTGAAATGCTGAATAACAGAGGGAACACTATATACATGCTCTTTAACGAAAAGAAAAACACAAAATGTTAAAATACTGCATTTCAGCAATAGTGCAGGTTTGTGTATGTTTAATACAGCAAGAAGTTTATTCCAGACCCCATTTTGCCCCAGTAGCTCTCTCCTTCTTGTTCATTTTAAGTGATCCTGCATGCAGTTATGATCCTGAAGGTTGTCTAAGGACTCCATTTTTAAGGAACCATACTTCTAATTTTGTATTGTGGCAGGGTAATAGACATGAAAGTTCATGGTTCTGTGTGATAGTTTTGATTCTGTCAGAGAACAAATTTTGCAGAAGCGTCATTGTCCATCACAGAGTATGCTATGGGCACCAGCAAGAACAAAAATCCCAAACCAGAAATTAAAGCAAACAAAAACATTCCAGCTGATCACGCTAAAGATATTTTAAATTAATGATAAACTGACAGCAAAATAATGTGAGAATCAAAATACAAAATTCTATTTAGAAGATGGAAAATTTGATTTAATTCTTTCGAAGTAAGATTTAACTACATGTTTGTTAGTTTTCACAAGATGGAAGCATGTGCAAATGAAGATAGATTTTCCTAAAAGCTCAGTGTGATGACAGACATTAAGGTAAGCAGTCAGATTTTAAAAAGCACTTTGTTCTCTTTAATATACAGACAAATGATGTATAAAATATGTTTTAAAATAGCTCTTACATGCCTTCATGGGAAGTGTTGAGGGCACAGTGCTCCCCAAAATGGCTGTTTCATAGCTGTCTAAGATTGCCATTTAGCAACACATCTGCAAACTCTTATGCATCTGAACCCAACTGCCAGCAAGAGACTTCTCTGGCATTTAGACACAGTGGCCGTTCTCTAATATCTGCTGTGCATACAAGTTCAGTGCTCAGAGTGCTGGTCTTTTCCGCTCTTCAGGGCATTTAGACTTTGAGGGACTTCCTTAGCATAATCTTCAATTCTTACAGCAGGTAAAGCAGAGCATAAAGGCTAATGTGAAAGTGGCATATGAAGGCCTTTGTTGCTCTTTTTTGTGTATTTCTGAACACCCTTTTTGCTGGGTAAACCATGGGGATTCTCTGGAGGAAAAGATTCTTGTGTACATGCAAGAGCAAATTATTGCTTCCAAGCAAGTGGGTTTTTTCCCCTTCAGGGCTGTCCAATTTCATCTCCATTCAGTAACCAGGAACCAGACCAGTAGTGTGCTTTTCCTTTTAGCAGCGTGTTGTGATGTTAGAACTTCCTGCAAAATCATGTGTTTCATATGGTTTTTATATTTTAATCACATTTTTAAAGTGCTTCCAGATGTAAGCATATATTTGGTTACAGTTTACTGCACGTGCTTATGCACTGATAAACTGGTAAGGCCTGCATCCAACAGCCTTTAAATCAATGTGTGGCATTCTATTGACTTCCAAAGGCTCTGGTTTGGGCTGGTGGACTCGCTGGTATAGTCAATGGATTCAGGTCGCCAGTTTTCTCAGGGACGTTCAGAAACGCTGCGATAGTTACAATTGCAGTAGCTTAGTAATGTGAAGAGTCCTATTGCGAGAGGGAATGCTTTGCCTTTTTCTTCCTCCTCCATGAATCAGACATCTACTTATGCTTCAGTTGCCTCTTACCAAAGACAGGTGAAGCACCCAGTCAGAGGGGCTACGTATGTGCTTAGGACTCCCATATATTTGTGCAGGAAATACTAATGCAGACACAGGAAGACTAGTGTGTTCTGGACTTCGGAAGTCCTTACGCAAATGCACTGTACGTACTAATATAGGAGGTAAAATTACTTTATTGCTTTTCCTTTTTTCCCCTTCTCTGCTTGGGAAATTCATGTCTGCTCATGGCATCCAGAGACCCTTGCTGCTTTCCCACCAGGCAGTCCTTCTGGGCAGAGGCAATGCCCCTAAGGGAAGCAGGCCACAGGAAAAGGATGAGTTGAGTTTCCTACACAATGCAAAAAGCAACTAGAAGTGCACGTGAGGTAAGCAAAGCACACGTTGGCTTTGTAGAAGGCTCAGTCCTACTTGTGCTTCACCCATTTTTTCCTTTCCAAGCAGGAATCGTTAGCAAAATCAAACACCAGCAGGTACCCTGTTGCTAAATCAGGTTCTGTAGGAGCTCAAGCAAACATGTATGGAAAGCTGAAAAATATAAAGCAGCTCTGTGTTAGTGCCCTTTAAGTGGGGGTGGTGGGGGTAGATGAAACTCCTTATTTCATTGCACAGAACCCCTGTTGAAAGTATTCTGGTTTGGCTTAGGGGGATGCCTTGAGAATCTAGTGTCTTAAACACGAGAAAAGCCATGGAATAGGTACCATGGTACTAATGGCTATGGAATAGACTTCCTGGAAGAACTGGAGGCTTTGGGAAAGATAAAAGTTCTCAGCTCATAGACAGAAAAATCAAAAACCTGGAAGTGTGTCACAAATTAGAGTATTTTGTAAAGGCTCAGCGAGTGAAACTGAGAAAAAAAAACACTTTACTTGATTTATTCATAGCCAACAATAAATTGGGAGAGTCGTGAAGAGATTGGTGCTGAAGTCTTTTCAGGTCATGCCATGCAGGAACATTTGTAGATAGCTTGAGGAAAATCTACAAAAAAAAGATTGTGCGAGAGATCCACAGAAATGTTCATCGCTTATCTGAATTGCTTCAAATGTTGTAAGGTGAGCTCAGTCTTGGCTTAGAGGCTGCATGCTGCTGGAGATTTACAAAAAGCAGATTTTATTTGGTTCACCTGGGACATCCCAAATGTTGATAAACTGGAAAGGACTGTGCCAGTACTTCTGTCATATGGTGACAGAGAAAAACATGTACAACAGAAACATACTGTGCAATGAATCAAGTAACACAGTTTCTATTCAGCTCACAGCCCTGCGGGTAGATTATATAGAGAGCAATTTTAGCCCTCTTAGAAGTGTGTTGCTAGAATTGCTCTATAAAGAGGAGAAATAACAGAAGCCTGGTAATTAAACATGCTGGATTAAAAAAGAAAAAAAAAATGGAGGGAAAATATTTATTGCAATAAGATTGAAACACTTAAAATCTTTTCAGTTAAAGTCTCACATTAGCCTTTGTGCACCAGTGGCATTTAAATTAAAACCAGTACGTTTCCATAAATAGAAAAGTTGGTTTGATGAAAGGAGAATTTTTGATGAAAACAGCTTCTATTTGAAATCCCTGATTGCATCTATAAAGCAACTCCTTTGAACAGTGTCCTGCTGGCATACTGTTGATGACAATAAATCTAAATATAAGTACAGAGAGAGATCTACAAACGTGTGCGTGCATTTATATATGTAACTGAAAATTTGAACTAACTGGGAAACTTGGCCAATCTAATTCACACGCAGATGCAATCTTATGATCCCTCTCCCCCAAATCTGGTCAAACATTATTTACAGTTTCTTGACAGTGTAAAAAACAAGCAGCGCCCACTGTACCACACCCATTATGATCAGATTGTAAATGCAACCCTGCCACAGTACATGTGCTGGTATGAAGACCTACACACAATTGCTGAGAAGGGACGTCTTGGGTGATATGTAGTGCTAACATAGGCTGGAAACCATGGGGCAGAAATCTAAAATTTTCACAAGAGGAGGTTATTTTTTAACCTTTTTTAGCCCTTTTTTGCTGTTTCCTGTAAGTATGTCTTGGAGTCATTGATTCACAATATCTGCCTTTACAAAAGAAAACCTACTGCTACTTTTCATTATATATTTATTCACCACTTTTTATTGTATAATTATTTATACAACTAAGATTAGGATGATTTTGATCCATTGAATCATTCCTGCTGTATCAGTTTTTCCAAATCTACAGCAAGGAAGTAAAGTTGATTTGCTACATGTGCATTTAAGATGAATGCTGAGGCAACCTTCCATCAAAATACTTGTAATAAGGAATGAACCATTACTTTATGAAGCATCATCTTTTTTAAAGGTGAATTGTGGTAAAATAACAAAGACAAACATAAACTGCGTCTGAATCCATCACTGATGTTGCCTACTTGTTTAGTATGTATTCAGAGAGACCTGTAAGGCCCCTCTTTTAGTGCTTTCAGCCAGTTGTAGTTGATGGCAAGATCCATTGGAGGCTTTATATTCAGATTTTTTTTCATTATTCTGCTTTCAGTATCCTGTACTTACGAACATATCTTATTGTGTATTCATAAGGAGTGTGAATTTTAATTGAGTGTACGATGTCTTTGATAGAATCCATAGAGCATTGACTGTTCTATAAAGAGGCTATATTTATTCTGAGAAAGCAAGTATTTACTATTGCTCATCTTGTATATTTTTAAGCATACTAATATTTTCTATGATTCTGAACTTGGAAGAAAAAGATAACTTGGGACAAAGAAGTTTTGCTTGACTTCTATTTAATCCAAATAGTAATAATTTTCTAAATCTTAAACACTTTAGTTATTAAGCAATATAATTTTGTTGCAAGTGATTTACTTATTGCAGCAAATGGCTAAGTGTTCTCCTGCATCAACACTGCTGCACATGTACAGGGAAAAACATCCTGAAAGACCAGCACTAGGAATCACTGGATCCTTTAATGCAGATCTCTCAAATGCAAGATACTTATAAAGGTAGCACTGGTGACTTGGAGGGTGCACTGAAGTTTTAAAGTCCTGAGGTCATGACATTATGTAAAAATCTTAGTTTCATTAAAATATATATATATATTTGCATAGTCCAAATTGTTATAGAAAGAACTATAAAACATGACTTTGGCATGAATTCAAGTCATCAGTAGAAGGTAAAGTTTAAAAATCCACCATGTGTTTTAATTTAATTTCAATTTTTAATATCTCAATCCTTTTGAGTCTTACTCTCAGTTTTTACATGCCAAGGTTTTAGCTTCTGTAAAGGCATACAGTATGTATGTGTATATATACATAAAAAAGCAAGAGATCACCTCAAAATGTCATCCAATTTCTCTGGTCCTTGTTAGATGAAGTTAGCTGAACACATGATAAATGGAGCAGAAATCAGAGAGCAGAAAATGGTAATTGGCAATTTAATCAATACATAGACAGACCGCAGTGTAAATATCTGTTGATGTTCGTAGCCTCTGGGATAACAGGAACAGGGTTCGGTGCTTGTTGTGCTTTGTAATGCTTTAGCAATGCTTGTAGCCATAAACCTGCCTTAAAACACCAATTAAACAGGGTTTATGACTGCTTTGTGTTACCGAAGTGATGCAAGAGATCAACATGCATCAAGGAAACTGGCCTATTGTTTTGCCTTGTTTTAAAGAAACAAACCTGAATAAGACAAAGTAATGTGAGTGCCTTGTGTCTAAAAGCAACATGTCCACATGCTGGATGGTCCTCTTCCTCCCTGTAAATTAACCACAAAAGAAGTTATTTCAATGAACTAATTGGTTATAAGCTATTTGGCCCATAAGGTCCATTTGAACCACCTGGCAGTTGGACTGCGTAGATGCTGGAGACTCAAAGCACTGTCCTAGCTGGGATGAGAAGTGGTGCACAGCTGGGGAAGGCCCCAGGCTGAGGTGGCGAGGAAGGTAGGCAGCAGCTGGAGGGTGGCTTCAGGGACCTGACAGTGAAGATTTAGATGAGGAGAAAACCTGCAGCTAGGAACGGGTTTGTGAAGATTTACCTTTGTGATAGCTGCTCCTAAGCAGAGCTTTTCCCCAAAAGCTTCTATTTGGTCACTTTTAAATCTTCTCATCCACCTCTCTCCACATCTGTGTATATCAGTCTAAACTGTGCAGTGTATGCCATGTTTTGTATGCCGTAATTTAACTATATATGTTATCATTTGCCGTTCCATTAATTTAATATACAAGAAGAAAAAAGGTATCTTTAAGAAGTAAGTCACTGATATGGGAATCACATCATGTTGAGGAACTAGTATTTCCATGAACAATACTTTGCAACTGTGACTTCTCATCAGAGCTTTTAAGATTGTTTTACAAATTCTATTGAATTACATAAGCCTAAATCATTGTTATGTGTAGTGGGTGCTTGTGAATTAAAAAGAAAAAGCAGAGCAAGAAACCTGTGATCATTCAAGCTAACCTACTGTGTGTAACCTGAATGAATTCCTATCTGAAGTATGATTTTCAGAACACAAGATCCAATCTTGATTTAAAGGGGTCAAGGACAGAGAGCCTGTCATCGCCCTTGGGAAGGTGTTCCAGTGGTGAAGTACTGTTCCCTGTGTACCTGCATCATATATCTGATCTGAACTTGTCTGCTGGAGCTTGTTTGTAGTGTTGCTTGTTATCTGTAAGAGCCTCCTGTCAAAACTCAATGATCAATGCAATGATCAAGTCAGACATAATTTTCATAGGATAAATGGAGCTGCATTAAGGAGTTTCTTCCAATCCTTTATTTACGAGGTTCTTTAGTGAGTTTCTTGAATTGTACAGACCAGACACCGATACAGCCTTCCAACACTAGATGCTTGAGTGCCAAATATACAGTTAATCCAAGTTCTCCAGTCCTATTCAGGCTTCTTCCACAGAGGCCTCTGGGAGTCCATTTTTCCTTTCGGCCCCAACAGCACATCAGGAGCTCATGTTCGGCAGAGTCATGTTCACTCTTAGTGCCAAGTCTTTTTAAGAATTGTAGCTCCCAGCATAAACTCTCTTGTTCTGCCAAGAGGAATCTACTCTCTTGTTTAATTTATAGATATACAAATTGGTTCTCAGAGTGAAGTGACTTGCCCAGAGGCTCACGGTGGCAGAGCCTGGGAGGAGCAATCAAACTCCTGAATATCAGACTATGTCCTTGCCAATGGACTATTAATTTACTTGTTCCTTCCCCTGTACTTTCTGTTCTGTATGACTGAATATTTTCCTGGTTTCCCTGCATGGGCTGAGGCTGTAGGTGCTCTTTCTTTTAGATTTGGTCTAGTTTCATCTGATGAACAGGGTATACCTCAGGGATTACAAGGCGATAATGCTATTTCTAATCATGTTTATTGCTATTACTACAAAATTTTATCTATAGGGTTAATTATTTCCCATAATTGTGTGATGAATAAAATATTAATCTCAAGTATATTATGAAATGCATCCCATCTCATTTAATTCGGGATTAAATTTCTTTCGTTGCTGCTGGGCCCTGTTCAGGGTGGTACGCTTCCCCTGCTTCCTCTGGAGAGCTGATATCATGCCGGTTTGTAATATTCATTAGCAGCCCAACCCTTTTTCCAGGGATAACCTCTGGTTATGCCCACTTCAAATGCTTCTGGTTTTAAAAAGTACATCAAGAAATTAATTATTTCAAGAAAAGGAGCCTGAACCTGAAATCTACTTCATGGGCTGAATACCGAGGAGGAAGAAGGAGCTCCTGTCTTCTTGAAATGACTTAGTGTTACCAGCATGACACCCTTGCACCAAGGGCAGAAGCTAATATTTCCCTTCTCTGATGGTAGAAGACTATTCCCTGGTGCTAAGTAGAAGAGTAAGACTACTTTTTTAGGAATAGTCTGTCTTTAAGGGCTTCTATTTGAATGGAGTAAGTGCTTTATAGGGGGGGGGGGGGGGGGGGGGGACAACACCAAAAAAAACCAAAACCAAACCACTGGTGTAAGTTACATAAATCACTGGTCTGCAGTCAAGCGCAGTCAAGCACAGCCATGCCGGGTCTCACCAAAGGCCGAGGCATCACAGCGAGCTGCCAGTGGTGACAGAGCCAGCTGCCTCCTTCATAGCAGGGAGCGCTGCAGTTGATGTGATGTGGGTGGAGATGGCAGTGGCTCCCAGTTTCTCTGGTCACCTGGCATCCGTGATGAACTTTATCATCTCCTGCTATTGGACGTGACACATTGTTCTATATGGTTATGCACTGTCTGGCAGTAGGAGGCTTGAAACATCACCAGGGCTACTAGCTTGTACCGTGAAGAATATCAGCCTGGACAGGGAGAGCTGCTGTGTTGAGGGGAAGCAGACAGTACAGACAAATCTCCAGGGACATGAGGCTCCTAGGCCATCCTGCAGTGCCCTGGAGCAGGGTGGCATGGATTGGGTTAAAGCATAACCCATGTTAGGTCAGGAGGAGGACCCCGCAGCCAGGCCGAGACCAAGCTGCTGCACACTGTGCTATGTCGCCTCTGAGGGTGCCAGACTTTGGGGGTGGTGAGGCACCCCTCAGCCTTGTGATTAGCATCAGGCCTGCAGTGCTGTGGACCAGACTTTAAGTGGCTTCAATAACCTCAGTGGTGACCAGAGGTGGTCACAGCATGTGCCAGCTCTGCTTGGCCACAATGCAAGGAGCAGGAATGGGACAAGGTCTCCCTCTCCCACCTGTGATGGTGGGGCCAAGCCCCCCACGTCCTTCCCCCTGCAGGTCCCTCCAGGAGTCTGGACCCCTCTCAGAGGGGGAACATGGAGACAAGCAGAAGGTATTTTAGGAAAAGCAAGACCAGCAGACACTCTTCCTCTTGTAAATTCTTTCAGTTTCCAGGCTGGCTGGTGTGAAATGCTTTCTTGGGCAAGTTCTTCAGTTAAAAAGCAGATGGTGTCTAGATGCTATGGTGTAAGTGCATCAGAAGTACTTGGAGGATGAAGATGGCACCTCATTGGAGCAAAGCAGGGCAGGGAGATGAATGACCGAAAGAGATGTCTTTAGTCAATACAAAGTCGTTGGCTTTTTGGGGGCATGTAGAAATATATTTTACACTGCTCAGCATTGCTAACTTTTCAAAGTTGTAAATCTGCTCTGCAGTTTATATAGTAAGCTAAGTAAAAGGCAATGTCAATTATTTTTATACTTTAGCTTTTTGTTTTGTTTTTCACCTAACAGGTAATGAATGAGTCCTTATGAAATTAGAAAAGCGATCCTTGTCTGGTTTGGGTAAATAGAAAGATTGACTTGTCCTTAAGAGATTGATTACTTTTAAATTACTGCGAAAGCTCCTTTTAAGTAGGTCAATGTAAGTGACAAAGTAAGCAAAGCTACTCCTTTTCCCCTCTTTGTTAGGGGCAGTTTTAAAATTTTTGGCATACACCTACGGTGTGGAACTCAAGATAATGCACATCTAACACACTTCCTAAATGATACACAGTTACTGTGAATGGAGTAGAGGTGATACATGTAACGAAGTTTAACAAGTTTTCCAGTTTTCCTTTTAGATACATTTCTTTTTGGCATTGTAACCTCTCTGAAGCTCAGAAACCGAAGTGCTTTCTGCTGTAGAAAGTGCTGGCGGACACCGTGTGGTGTGTTTTTGTTTGGTTTGATTTTAGGGAGGAAAGTGGATTATAATGATAGCATATCTGATTCTGAGACAAGGGAGAAAAATGCAATACTTCAACAGTTTGTTTGTTTTTGTTTTTGGTTTGGTTTTTGTTTTTGGTTTTTTTTTTTTTTTAACCCGCTTTTTGAAAATTTCTGCAGCTAAAACAGCTGAGGAAATATGAACCAATTTTGGCAGGGAATTCTGTAACAGTTCACAAAGAGGCTGGGTTTGATTTTTGATGGAAAGTCCAGTTTAATAATAAACATTCAAGCTGCTTAGCTAAAACGTCTGCTGAGCATGCTCATAGACTAGCTGTGTATTGGAAAGTCAGAATTTGAGATATCACTAGCAATTAGAAAGACAACTGGAAGGAGGCATCAGCAGATAATGTAAAGCACACCAGGGCTCAGGTAAGGGTTTTGCTTTATTAAACTGCGCATTGGTCTCCTCCCTACAGTTTATCATAGAATAGAAAGCGGTCATATCACACTGCCTGTCAGCAAGGTCCTGACTCTGTAGGACAGCCTATGTAGTGACATGATTTATGAAGCCAACATTTAATGGAAGACTCAAGTATATCTATTCATACAGCATAAAGTTTCTTCACGATTTGACTATGTACTGTTCACATTTTGTAACTGAGGTTTGCTGCTATGGAATAATTTACAGTGCTTAAAGTAATCTGTATAGTAATCTGTCCTTACATCTAAGGATAGAACAAAGTTACGGTTTTAAAACTAAGGAAAAGTGTTTTATGGAACAAGTGTTGTAAGGTCTGTTTTCTGAGCCTGTGTGTGTTTGACTTCTGTCATAACACCAATGAAGTAGAGCAGCTAGGCCCACCCACAGACCTCACCATATGAAAGCAAATTTCACTTTGCTGGTATACCATAAAAGCTCGATATCTTTGGAGAAGAACTGTCTGACAACTCTAATGTAATAGAAAATATACAGGTACTGCCAATCATCAGAAATGTGAGGGGAGCTAAAGCCACTGAGACTGAGAGAAAAATCAATACAGTTGGCTAACCTTAGTGTAGGATCAGAAACCTTGTTCCTTTACCATGTGTTTCTTTTCTTCTAAATAAATCGTAGCACCGCTTGCTCCCTGGTCTCCCACCAAGTGTCTCTGTTGTTCCTGTCCATCCTGTATTGTGGGCAACACAGGTACCTAGTGGCATTTCTTCAGAACTGCCTCTTTGGTCATTGGTGCTTCTCCAGAGCAACATCTGCTGAGCCCTGAGTCTCCCAGTACCTTTCCAGAAGAGAGGTATCATGACAGAAGGAACTTGTACAGCTTGCGTCTTCACTTGTTGCTGCAGAGGAGACCTTAAATCTGTGCTGTGGAAACAAGTACAAAGGACACAGACGGGGACAACTCAGCCCAAAGCTCAGAAGGGAATTTATCAGGGCAAAAGAAAAATAAAGCGGCTGCAGCTCGTGCGGGCCTCCCAAAGGCAGCTGAGGCCTGACGTGTTTGGCCCTGCAGCTTGCCAAAGAGGAATTGGATGCAGAATGAGGATTTAGGAGAATGACTAAATATTTGGGGAGTGCAGGAGTGGAATGAGTCTACTTTACTCTGTAACTTGTTTAAAGCACACAGTTTGGCAGCCAGAACTGTTTGCAGGTCAGTCGGATGCCCAGTGGGGCCTACAGAGTAGTTGTCAATGCATTCGGTCATTCTCTGCCTGGCTGAAATCCTAGGTTTGTTACAGATGTTTGGTTTACAGATATCTTTACAAGTGACTTAGATAAAGTTCAAGCTGTAATGCTGGCTAGCAGAAAAGAAAAACTTTTAAAAATGTGTTTGTAAAAAGCTAGAAGACCACTGAATATTAGTTTCAAAAACCTCACAACTGTACAGTTTGACTTACACAACGGATGGTCCCAGGTTTTTTGTTTGTATTCACGTGGCTGGTGTTGTAGTGGAGTACGCCAGAAACGTGATGGTTGCCTGCTCCAAGAAGTACCACTGGATGCTGCTGGTGGTTCAGGTCAAATCACCCCTGAGTAAAAAGTCCATTTGTTTAAACCTCTTATGTTTTGCTTTTTATGTCTGAAACCAAACTAAAGATTTGGCACTACAGTTTCATTACATCTTTATGCAAACAGCTGCACGATACTGAAAGCTTATCAAGATCTTAAACCACTAAATGTAGCTCTGCAGAGTTAAGCATAATTAGAATTTAATGCATCAATTTGCTTGTTTACATTAGCAAATAATAGAGTGCAATAGAAGCAAATCTAAAAAGCAAAACATTTGGTGCTGAGGACCTGATGTCCACACCTGGGGACACTTTAGGGGTTTTACTTCAGATTAGGTCCAGTCTGGTTCTGTAGACTGAGTGTTCATTTGTGACAGGAGAGTATATTGTTCATAAACAAGCAGCCCTGCTCTTTTTTTAGTCTTACTTTTATTTAAAAGACAGGTTTTTTTCCCTGACAGGAGGTGCATATGATGTTCTGATACAGGTTTTGGTTATGTGCCTGCCATATAGTAAGTAGCACAATGAAATGCAAATTAAACTTATGTTGATTCAAGAGGGTTTTAAAATGAGATTCTACTCTACAAATACCACACATTTTGATGAGGTTTCACTACATATTTTGCTGAAATTAATGTTTTAGGGCCATGGAGACTGCAGGCTGAAACAGGTTGCAGGCCATCTGCTCAATATGTTTTCTGTGATGGCAGCCAGTTCCAGGTGCTTTGGAGTTTAGAAGTCCCTATATTAGATGGCTGTGGAATAAAATAGCCGCAGGGCAATGTCTTTGAGGTCCATATCATGTTCTCTGTTTGTTATATTACCTTACGCAAAATGTTTTGAAAACATTTTAGTCTGAAAACAAATATGGTTTACTTCATACATACTAAGACATTGGCAATACAAAGGACCTCTCTATGTCTGAGCCTTAGGTACAGACAACTTACACACTTCACGACAATGTCTTCAAATGGATCAGAGCATTCTGTGCAGACATGATCTACAAGTTATACTGAAACTGATTTCTAAGTTCAGTAGATCAATTGAATCAATTTGGAAGCCACCTTTGTCTGATAAAAATACTTGTAATTTGTTAATGATGAAACAAGTTTCTATTATCTATATTTTTTCATTTTGCAAGGGGATGTGTCCCTCGGCAAGTTATTTGAGCTATTGTGCCCAAACCAGCTATGGAAACACAGTATCTATCCTTTACCTCCCAAAATGGTTTCTCGTTTGTAGACGTTAATAAAATAAAGATTTGCGGTCTATACCTCACTAGAATTTTTGTAGCTTTTTGCAGTCCTTCTGCATCAGTAGCTATATTGAATCTTCTGGATTACACTTTCTGAAGTTGCAGCTAGGGCGTTTGAAAATTGTAGTTAAATACTTGGGGACACTCCCCCATATCTCCAGTGAGATGGGCTTATAAGCAATTGCAGTGTTAATTTTTTTCTATATTTTTTATTATAGATAATATTTCACAGTACACTGAGACTTTCTGTAAACATTATTTGTATACCTACCTTTGCTATTGGCAACATTGTTTTCTCCTGTTCACTTCAGCATGCATTTATGAATCACGGAATCACGGAATTTTCAGAGTTGGAAGGGACCTCTAGAGATCATCTAGTCCCACTCCCCTGCTAAAGCAGGATTGCCCAGAGCACATTGCTCAGGACTGCATCCAGGCGGGTCTTGAAAATCTCCAGAGAAGGGGACTCCACAACCTCCCTGGGCAGCCTGTGCCAGTGCTCTGTCACCCTCACTGTAAAGAAGTTCTTCTGTATATTTGAACAGAACTTCCTGTGTTCTAACTTGTGCCCATTACCCCTCGTCCTGTCACTTGGAACAATTGAAAAGAGCCTGGCTCCATCCTCCTTCAACCCACCCTTTAGATACTTGTACGCCATAATAAGGTCTCCCCTCAGCCTTCTCTTCTCCAGGCTAAAGAGTCCCAGCTCTCTCAGCCTCTCCTCATAAGGGAGATGCTCCAAGCCCTTAATCATCTTAGTTGCCCTTTGCTGGACTCGCTCCAGCAGTTCCCTGTCCCTCTTGAACTGGGGAGCCCAAAACTGGACACAGTATTCCAGTTGTGGCCTCACCAGTGCAGAGTAGAGGGGGAGAATGACCTCCCTCGACCTACTGGCCACACTCTTCCCTATGCAGCCCAGGATTCCATTGGCCTTTTTGGCAACAAGGGCACATTGCTGGGCCATGGATAATTTACTGTCTACCACGACCCCCAGATCCTTCTCCTCTGAGCTACTTCCCAGCAGGTCCGCCCCTAACCTATACTGGTGCTTAGCATTCTTCCTCCCCAGGTGCAGGACCTTGCACTTGCTTTTGTTCAACCTCATTAGGTTCTTCTCTGCCCAGCTCTCCAGCCTGTCCAGGTCACGCTGGATGGCAGCATGGCCCTCTGGGATGTCAGCCACCCCACCCAGTTTGGTATCATCCGTCAGCAAACTTCCTGAGGATACACTCTGTCCCCTCATCCAGGTCATTAACGAATATATTAAACAAAACTGGACTGAGTATTGACCACTGGGGGACACCACTGGTTACATGCCTCCAACTAGACTCTGTGCCGCTGATCACAACCCTCTGAGTTCTGTCCCGCAGCCAACTCTCAATCCGCCTCACTGTCACCTCATCTAGCCCATACTTCCTCAGCTTCCTAATGAGGATGTTATGGGAGACAGTGTCAAAAGCCTTGCTAAAGTCAAGGTAGATGACATCTACGACTCTCCCCTCATCCAGCCAACCAGTTATAACATCATAGAAAGCTATCAGATTGGTCAAGCACGATTTACCCTTGGTAAATCCATGTTGACCACTTCCAATAACTTCCTGTTCCTCAACATGTTTGGAGATGACATCCAGAATGAGTTGCTCCATTACCTTCCCAGGGACAGAGGTGAGACTAACCGGTCTGTAGTTCCCTGGGTCCTCCTTCTTGCCTTTTTTGAAGACTGGAGTGATGTCAGCCTTCCTCCAGTCCTCAGGCACCTCTCCTGTTCTCCATGACCTTTCAAAGACGATGGAGAGTGGTCTAGCAATAACATCCACCAGCTCTCTCAGCACTCACGGGTGCATGCCATCAGGGCCCATGGACTTGTGAATGTCCAGCTTGGCCAAGTGGTCTCTGACACGGTCCTCCTCAACTGAGGGAAAATCTTCCTCTCTCCAAGCACATTTCCCTAGAATGAACAAGCACATTTCCCTAGATTTACCTTTGACATTTGTATATTTTTTAAAAACTGGAAAATCAGTATCTTGTTAATCAAACCCCTGCAGAAGACCTGGTTTTGCTCCATCTGTTCCTCCAGGCTGATGGGGAAGGGCAGGATGGCTGGCTGCAGGCATCGCTTCTACAACGCAATTTGGCGCTTACGAAACACGAAGCCTGAGACAGCAGTGAAACTTTCCACTCGGAGCACAGGGGTGTCATTTTTCCTTCTTCCTCCTTCCTCTGCCTTTTGAAAGTATTGGACAGCATTCACAGCTGGCTTAGCTGTTGACAGGGAAGAGCTGTAGAAAACTAAAGCAGCTGTTTTTTTGGAAGCCCTTTTTTTGGTGAAAATGGAGCTGAACGCAGAGAGTTTATATTGTGTTGTGAGTATAGTATATAAACCAGAATGAAACTGAGAGTTGTGTGTATGGCAGAACTGCCTACATCTCCACCCATCTTCCTGTTCCTGTTCTCCAAGCTCAACACAAGAACATCCTGACAAAATCCAGTTCTCCCCAAACCTTGCGTTTTTGTATTCTGTTTAAGTCTAGTTGATGTTTGTGTCTTCAGTAAGTACTCTGCAGGTCATCTAGCTGGGCCATTTGTTTCCTTGATATGTATTCCTTCCCACTCTTCTCCCAGTAAGTACCTGCCAATTCTCCTGAAACTCTTTTAAACTTTTGCTTGCTCAGAAAATCAGTTCAGTGATTCAGTTCTTATTTAAAAAATATTAACAAAGCTGTCTGAAGGAAGGCAAAAGCTGTAATAAGGAGCAATGTCAGGAGTCTTGCTAGTTCCAGTACTGAAACAAATGTGAAAATGAAATTAGTTTTCACTTTATTTTGGGACAAGATGGAAGAATAAGTTTTTGCAGCGTGAATACTTGAGTAAAATGTGCAGGAGACATACTATTTCATTCAATTGAACAAATAAACCAAAAAGCTCTACCTTCTTATCAAGTGACTCTTTCAACAACTGATGCATTGAAATTCAAGACAGTGGATTTTTATTCATGTGCCTCTTACTAAGCATGTATATTTTGAATTCTCAAAAGCAATAATACAAAGGTGAGAAATTAATAGCTTGGTTTGGGACCTTTGCTGTGGGTTTCTTGCTGTGGATATTGATTTCTTTTTGATATGTTCAGGAATGCTAGGAGGCAGGAATTGGTAGAGACAGACTTGAGCAGAGACAAGAGGACCTCTCCTGTCCCTTCCACAAACTTTCAGCCATCTTCTCTTTGGGAGCAGATAGTTATTCATGCCTATGTCATGTACTGTCTAATGCTGAGCTGATGACCCTTACTGGCTCTACATGCTCCCTTTTAAGGAGACCCCACTTCTTAAGGGCAGCGCTGAATTGGAAACAACTTTATGGACTTGCTTTTTGTGATGCGAATTAACTACTTGAATTACTTGTCTTTCTGCTGTGTTTATGGACTTGCCTATCTTGTATATGAACCAGTTTAATTAGCCGTGTCAGTTCCAGTGGTTGAAGAAAGATTTACAATGGTTGATCTTTGCTGATATCTCCACTCCACAGTCTCCATTAAAGGTAGTGTTAGCACTCTACAAGGGAACATAAGTAAGTGGAGATCATACTGTGATGGTTTCTTAAGGACTGTGGCATTTGTGTGCATGTGTGTTGGTGTGTGTGTCTTCCTTTTACTTATAATTAAATGCTATGTACAAGTACTATAGCTATATAAGAAATACTATAGCTATATTGGAAGTGATGCTATTTCTGATTAATTCTCCTTCAATTCATTTGGCTGTAGTTATTCGTTATACATAGCTTCTTATTTAGTGGGAATAACATATGGTGAATATGAGAAAAATGCTGATTTAAGAAACATAGAATATTGTGAAATATTAGATGTTACAGTTACTGCTTTAATAATCTTTTATCTTTCTAGCAATATTAAAAGTCCAGATTACCATTTAAAATCTCTTATTGATTACTTGAAACATACCCTCAGTTTAAAAAATCAAACAGGAGCACTGGGTTTGTACAGTGTTTTCCATCAGAATTATAAATATTTTTCTCACTTTTGAGTTCTTCTTTGGCTTTTTATGTGCCCCTCATGCCAGCTTTCCTGCTGAGTGTGTCCCAAAACAAAGAGTTTTGGTTTTGAAGGTACTTGAGGAAAAAATCGTTATTTTGTAGCTTCTTATTTTGGAGTCTGATTTCTCTGCATTCTGCAAGAGTAATTAGCTTAGACTATGAATTGATTGCAAGAGATGCTGTGATATGTTATAGAAAGATTGTAGGCCAATTTATTTATCTTGTAACTAAAGAGATTTCATAATCAGAATTTGTAACAGCGGCAACCTTAATCATTATTTCAAGTGATAAGTATTGTTCTCCTTAGTATAAAGTAATAAGTTAGGGAATTTTTCAAAATTAAATTAGGCAAGACCTTAAACAATATGGACTTCTAAAAGGTTTAGGATTTTTTTACCAAGGAGACATTGCTTTTTCTCTGACCTATCATAACTGCTATTAATTTTGGTGTATCATGTCTCACCTACTTTGACATGTAAGTTTACAAAAAGAAATATGCAGAGTTTGTGTGTTAATTGACCAAGTAGATATGGGATATTTAAATACTCAGTTGTGCTCTAGTAGCCTCAGAACTATCAGAAGGCTACTAGAAAGGAAAACGAATAAATAAGTGTCTTCTTAAAAAGAGGGATTTTGAAGGGATGTGGAAGCGCCTCATTCCTAAACAACATGGTCAGGTGAGTTCAGCCCAAGGACTTGAAGGTAGCTGTGAACACCTTTGGCATGTGACTTAATGATTTAAAGTTGCCAAGTTCGCCTACAATTATCCATCAACACAATAGTGTTGAAAATTCCGAAGGCCTCAATTCCAATATCATTTAAATTAGCCTCCCACTGATGTGTTCAGCTAGAACTCAAAACAGAAATCATACAAAATCAACAGACCTCCAGTCAAACTTAGTAAAACATGTGCTTTTCTAACTGCCTTTTATTGCCTTCCTTTTCTAGGTCTTTAGGGATTTTACACTGCGTATCTGGAAAAATGAGTCTCCGTTTAAACACTAAGTCCACAGCTTGAATGGTAAGGGATAGCTGTGTTGTTATTAATTAGTGTGAAGCTGATGACTTGCCTGAAAGAAGTGCAATACTAGTTTCTTGGCTTGAAACTTTCATGCTTTAAGTCAGTACACACCTGAAAGGACTATTTTTTTTAAAAGTCATATAAAATAAAGCACAGTTTTTAAACACTTCCACACATAATTATGCATTTGCCTCAAAATGCTGTAGAGACTCTTCAGCTCCCCTTGACCTCATTGCTATTCCTTGGACTTTGTACATAGGCATTATGTTGTATAGATTTCTATTTTTAAACATATGTTTTAAAATATTCAGTATGTGGTTGCTTAGATCTCCTGTTTTTATCATCCAGGTTTACAGTGGTTTTGCCTTCAGGCTGGCAAGTGTTGTCTATGAGTGGTGCCTAGCATTTTCCACTCTAAGATCATGCTTTCAATCAATTTCCGGCAAACTGTAATTTTTTGAAGTTAAAATTATCCATCTTCTTCACTCTTCCCTTTCCCTTTCTGCCAAAAGGATTCAGAAATTTAGAGGAAACCCTTCCATTAATATTCAGCCAACCTCTTCCAGAAAGTGTCTTCTGCCCTTCTGTTAACATAGCAGGGCAGAAGGAAAGGTGCTTTTTATAGTACTACAAAAATTGCTCAAATGTAGCCAGATTGCAAGCTTTCCGAAGGCTTCAGTTTTTACATGTTCGGTGGAGAGTTCTAGACCTTCACAGCTGAAGAGTTTGTATTCTTTCCACATTGAATAAACACCAGCTTAGGACTGAGCAGAAAATTATTTTCTGCTTCAGTCAGGAGCTGCTTCAGGCAAATTTTGATTTTGGTATAGAAGCCCGAAGCCAAAAGCAGGTTGACTATATCTTTCCTGGGCTCCCAGTGACTCTGCTTCTGAGTCTGACTCGAGTGCAAATGAGACACAGAAGGAGGTTCATTAGGTTGGTATCCTTTGAGAGATATTTATAGACTGAAAGCGAGCCCAGAACCGGAGATGTGTTTAAGAACTTGAAAAGTAGAAAAGTTCATCAAATTTAGGTTGCCCTATTACAGTTACTCTGAACCAAAAGTCAGATTGTTTTCTACAGAATTAGTTGTAATTATTTATAGCACACATTGAGTGTATATTTTTTTGGGGGGATGGTGACAATTAATTGCAATATTAGAATAAAATAGTACAGCTTCAGCACATGACAAAACATTTGAAGTTAGAACAAATAAAACGCAATAATGTCCATGAGGAGTACAGATCATCTCTCACTGTGTTTCAGATCCATTTGGAATTCACTGAGGGAAAAGTGGTCCCTGGATTTCCAAGGTGCTCTGCTCCAGAGCTTCATAAAAGTCCTCTATGCTTTTTTATTTCACATTTCAGTAGGTGCCACCAGGGCTAAGATAGTCTCTTTTAGGTTTCAGTAGGTTTCTGAAGACTTCAGACACGCTGTCGTTTTTCATACCTATCTTTTGGCTTGTGCATACTAACGGTGAACTCTGACACTGGTTCTCCAGTCTCTCCAGTGTACCCAGTATACCAGTCAGGTGAAAACTGGAGAAACAAGGTTCAGAACCTTCAACTATTTGTTGAACTTGTTCCTAAGTGAAAGGATGAGCAAAAGATAGAATAAGAAGGATAACAGAGATAGGCAATGGCAAAATTAGTGGTGAAGTGATTACAGTCGATTTATTCCATCTGTTACTGCATAAATCAGCAGTACGAGAAGAGACCATATCAGAGGTTTGGAGTGAAATGAATCAAATGAGAAAACTTCACAAAAGTATCCTAAAAATATTATTAAACAGCCACAGATAGTACATGCTTTCAATTGGTTTTTAAGAATAAAAATCTGGCCTTCTCCTTTGGGTGCTTGTATATGAAGCCTCTGGCTACCCAATTTATCTTTGGATCCTGTTTCAGGACAAGCTGGCCCTTTCAAAGCAGGCTTCTGAGATATTAAAGACAGTCTGAAACATGCAATTTCCTAGAGAAGTAGCCTGGGAATACAAGCCCAGCAGAAAGCAAACAAGGAAGACTGGAAATTAATCTCTTGGAGGAAAAGCCCAGTAGGAAAGAATGAAGATGCCCATCTTAACTGCCTAGTAAAAGATGTGCAGGATGATGCCTGCAAGGGATTGCTAGGCAGAGGAAAGCACATGGATGACATTTGGAATGTATTTCTCTCAAACAAAAAATGTAACCTAAAACTCATGCCCTGAAGAAAATTAACTTAACTCCTATAGCTCTTAGGAACTCTCTGAAACACTAGCCAGTGAATTAAACCACTGATTTAGAGGTTTCTCGGGTAGCTAAAAAATATATGAAGTCTTCAGGGCAGGGAAATCTTTTCTAATACATTTGTATGTCATCAAGCACAGTGCCAAGAAGTGCTGGTTCCATTTATGCCAGTAAGAGTGCAGTATAAAAACTACTTTGGAAGTCTGTAGTTTAATTTCCTTTTAGGGTCACTTCTACCAAAAAAAAAAAAAAAAAAGTTTTATTATATAATTGGTTGCTTTCTTATTTTTTTTAATGTGGTTTTGGCCCTTGAATTTGATGGAGAAAGTGCATGATGGTAGCACCAAAGTAAGAGTTCATATTGAATCCAATATAAAGGGATAAAACACTTCTTTCTAGCTGGCATCTACAGCACAAAGGATCAGTATACAGTTAAGAATCCCTTTTGTGGGGTGGAGTGTTAATTGCCAATATTTGTCTAGGGAAAGGGCCTGGAACAGACAAGGGGTTTAGAAGAGGATTCAAGGAATGGTGAACTTCAAGGAAAAACAGGGAAGCATGTGAATCTGTTTTCAGACCTGTTTGTTCCAATTTTTTTCCCCCGTGCACAAATAGCAGAGCACTCTCAGGGGTTTGTTTTGGTCACTGACTGCTCTGTCATCAGTTCCAGTGGGAGCAAACCCAAACCTAACTGGAACTAGTTGAGGTACTCATAGAGACAGTAACCCCAGGTCTGGTCTGAAGGGAGAATGTCCAAGCATGTTCAGCCTGAGATAGATGGGCAATTTGAGGTCCGAATCCTGGGGTTGTGGGGCATGTCTGTACTGTGGAACTGGTTAAGGGGCAAAGGAGGTACTGCTGCCATATATTATCCACCCAGCACAGTACTATGTAGGCTTCCTAGCGTGCCTGTGGGAGCAGGGAATCTCTGTTTATATTGTGCCAAGGTTGAAGGGAGGAAGGCTTTTTTTACTTTTTTTTTTTTTGCATTGGTATTATAGGTATGAACAAAGCCATAGCATATCAACAGCTGAGCTGATTTCAAATGTCTGCACAGCACATCCCCTCACCCTTTGGGTTCTGCCATTAGTGATGGTGGCCAGCATGGGGTTGTACCTGCTGGCATTGGTGTGCTTACCCAGAACAAATATGAGAAGTAGAGTGCAATGACCAGCTTCATCTTCTGCCCCTCCCCATGCCACCACCACCCACAGACATATGTCTCCTAAATGTTTGCAGTATTCTTCTCTGGAACTAATACCTTTTTTGGTTTGCTTTGCTTTGCTTTGCTTTGTTGCTGTAGGTTCTTTTAATATTGCTGATGTATCTTGTAGCACATCCAAGAACCTTCACCAGAAATTAGATAATCCTCGGTTCTGTACAAATATATGTGAGAAAAAAAATGTTGTCTCGACAGGATAATAATCAAAGGTATAAATGGCAAGTGACTTCAGAAGTGAAAAGCTTGCCATCGTATTTCTGTGGTTTGTTATATACTTCATAAAGTAAATGTAAATAAGTATCAGTTATGTAAATCTTCCAAACCAGTCTTTGAGGAGAAAGGTAACTTCTTGCTGATAGTTTTGCAGAGATGATTCTCAGTAACCAGTTTGAAAGAGGAGAGGTTCGTTGTCTTTTATGACATGCATTTTTTTATTCTTTCATGTTTCATCAAGAAAAAAGCAGTTACAAGCTCCTATGTGTACTCCACGTAGTTATGCTTGTAAAGTTGCCTACAAGTTACATTCTTAGTCTTTCTGCAATCATGGTGATTACAGCATCATGGGAAAAATGAGGCTGGAAGGGACATCTAGAGGTCTTTAGTCCAATGCCCTATTCAAAACTGATCTAGTTTGATCTGGTTGCTCAGAGTTGTGTCCAGTTGTGTCTTGAATTCCTCCATTGGATTCCTCCATGAGGAGATTCCACAGCCTGTCTGGACACCCTGTACCAGTGTTTGAGCACTCTCATGGCAAAGCAAACAAACAAACAAATAAAAGTTCTTATATCTAATCAGAATTTCCCATGTTCTGACTTAAGTTTGTTGCCTTTTGTCATTCCACTGTGAAGCTCCAAGAAGAGTCTGGCTCTGTTTTCTTTGTATCCTCTGGTCAGACAGCTGTAGACAGCAGTAAGATCTCCCCTGAGCCTTCTCTTCTGTGGGCTGAAGAGTCCCAGCTCCCTGAGTCTCTCCTCCTCAGTCCTGGGCTTCAGCAGCTTGGTGGCCTCTGCTGGATTCACTCCAGTATGTGATTCAGATCAGAAATCTACTTTCATTTCTGTATATATTTTTTTTTTAATGAATGAGCTAAATCTGTCTTCACTTTACAGATTTCTCTTGTAGCTATGTATCCACTTATCTAACTCTAAATTGGTTTTGATTTCTTTTTTCTTCAGCCTGGATAATTTAATAGAAACAGTTCTGGTGGCTGAAAACAGTGAACATGCAACTGTATTGTGTTTTACCATTAAGTTTATCATAGTGCCTAACATAGAGAATCAGAGACTGGCTGAGGCAGGAAGGTGTCCCTGCAGATCACCTGGTCTGACCCCCTGCTCAGAGCAGGGTCAGCCAGAGCAGGTTACTCAGGTCTGTGTCCAGTTGGGTTTTGAATGTTTCCAAGGATGGAGACTCCACAGCCTTTGTGGACAGCCTGTTCGAGTGTTCAAGCACCCTCACAATAATGAAGTGTTTTCGTATGTTAAATTAAATTTCCTGTATTTCAGCTTGTCCCCATTGCCTCTTGTCCTGTCAAGAAGATTCTGGCTCCATCTTCTTTAATTTACCCATCAGATCTTTATACATGCTGATAAGATGCCCATGAGCCTTCTCTGCTCCAGGCTGAACAGTCCCAGCTCTCTCAGCCTTTCTCATATGACAGACGCTCCAGTCTCTTAATCACCTTTGCTGGACTCACTCCAGTATGTCCCTGTCTCTCCTGTACTGGGAAGCCCAGCTTGGGACCCAGCACTCCAGGTGTGTCTCACCAGGGCCTTGCAGAGGGGAAGGATCACATCCCTCAACCTCCTAGCAATGCTTATCCTAATGCAACCCAGGATGTCAACGTGTTGCAAGGGCACTTTGCTGGCTCATGATCATCTTGGTGTCCATCAGGACTCAACGTCCTTTTCTGCAGAGCTGCTTTCAAGACAGTCAACCCCCAGCATGTATTGGTGTCTGAAGTTATTCCTTCCTGGGTTCGACCTTGCATTTCCCATTGTTGAACTTTATGAGTTTCTGTTGGCCCATTTCTCTGGCTTGTTGAAGTCCCTCTGAATGGCAAAACTATTTGGCATATCTGCCTCTCCTCACAGTTTTGCGTTGTTGGCAAACGTGCTAGGTGTGCCTTCTGTCCTATCACCTCCGTCATTGAGGAAGATGATTAAAAAATATTGTCCCAGGGGCAGACTACTAGGGACTGGCCTCCAGCTGGACTTTGTGCTGATCAGAACCCTTTGAGCCTGGCAGTTCAGCCAGTTTTCAGTCCACTTTGCTGTCCACTTATCTAGCCCATATTTCATTACTTTGTTGACGAGGGTGTTACAGGAGGCCATGTTAAATATCTAAAATCAAGATAAATGTGCACATCTCGTTTCATCACAGAAGGCTCTCAGATTGGTCCGACATGATTTTCCCTTTGCAGTCCCTATGTTGACTACTCCTATCATTCCCTTGTTTGTAATATGTTTGGAATGTTTTTCTGGAGGATTTGTCCCAACACCTTCCCAGGGACTGAGGTGAGGCTGACCGGCCTGTAGTTCCCTGGATCCTCCTTCTGACCCTTCTTCAGGATGGGGGGTGACATTTGCTTTCTTCCAGTCCTCAGGAACCTGTCCCGGTCACCACAACGTTTCAGCAACTATTGAGAGTGGCCTTGCAGGGGCATCAGTCCACTCCCTCAGCACTCATGGGTGGATCCCGTCAGGCCCCAGCGTCTTGTTTACATCTACTTCGTTTCATTTAAATGTTCCCTAACCTGATCCTCCTCCACTGAGGCTAAGACTTCCTTGCTTCAGATGTCTCAGGGGCCTGGGATTCCTATCTTACCAGTAAAGACAGAGTTGAAGAAGGCATTGATCACCTTGGTGTTTTCAATGTATCCTGTCACCGTGTCCCCTGCTCCATTTCCACAGCAGGCCCACATTTTCCCTTGTCTTTCTTTTGCAGCTGAAATATCTGTAGAAGCCCTTCTTGTTGCCCTTCACATTCCTCACCAGATTCAACTCCACGTGGGTTTCAGCTTTCCCAACCCGGTCCCCGCACACTCAGACAGTTTCTCTGTGTGTATCTTCAATCAGAAAATGTAAACTTGGACTGTGGGGAATATATGATGTGAACAGCATCTATGAAGGAATATATGATGTGAACAGATGACTTAAGTTAAAACTAAGCACCCCCAAACCCTCAACAGCATAAATATGCAACACAACAAAAATAAAAGTAATGACTGTTATATAAAAACAAAAGACTTTTTCCTAGGAAAAACTTTATATAAATATTTTTTCTGTTCTGTATGGAGCATGCCTGACCTGCCAGTGATAGGCAGAGTGTTTTGTGTGTTACGTATTTGCCTTTGTTTCCTTCTTTGTCCCACTGAGTTGATAAAGATAAGATTAACTTATGATCCATAGCTCCTTAAGTAAAGTTTCTAGCTTTCCTTGATTATTAACAGTTAAGGTTGTTTAGTCATGTCTTATTTAAACAATGGCCAGATATTGGAGTAGGTACTAAGGGCACTTCCTTACCTCTTAAATATATTTGAACCACTTACAAATAGTCCTACCACACTTTGTTTGATACACAAAAACATCTCTCTTCCAGCCTCAGACTTTGTATGCAAATATATTACCCAGATCACCTTTGGAAAAGGCTTTATCTCACTTTTCTAGAGTATAAGTATATGCTTAGAAGTGTATCCCTGGCGTACTGAAGTAGTCTCAAGTTTACAGCTATCTTTATCTGTCCTGCTTATATAAACAAAAGTTGAAACATAGGTAGGTCTCTTGGTGGTCCTTCTGTAAGTGACAGAAGCTTTTAATCTTTATCTTAGTTTAATTTGTGTCCAGTATTCTGAATGGTTGTTTGATATTGTCAGCCCAATGCTGACATTAAAGTTAGGTAATTCCTGCTTACTCATTATCCTCTTGAATGCTCTTAAGTGAATGTGGTTTCACTGTACTTATGGAGAGGATCAATTAAGATAATCTTGGATTAATCCCATTACACTATTTGGTCTTGTTTATGGCTTTCTTTGTCATCAAAGTCACACAAACTGTGAAAAGACGGTTTTTGTTTGTGGTACTGTCATTATCATTCATTACAGAATTTCCTCCCTGTAAATTGTAAATGCATCCTTCATTGAATCCTACTGCAAACACATATACAAAACAGAGACATGCCAAAGATTTTGTATCATGTTACTTCAAAAATACTGTAAATTTAGGTATTGCTTTTACAGATATTAATATGTATTAATATATGTATTAAATCACTTTGATGCGCTCCAGTGAAATTTATAGTGCTGCTAATAAAACTAACTTTAGTTTCACACTTAAATTTTAGGAAGTTCAAGACTTTTAGCAGGGCATCTAATTTAAAACTTTTCACTACTAATGGGCGTTAAAAAAATAGGACTCTTACTCATCAGCTACCAGAGAGCTTATAAAATGAGTCTATGCAAAGGGGCCTAACATAAGGTGCATTTACCTTTCTCAGTTCAAAACTATTAGCACAACATTTATGGGATCATAAAAAATACTTCTTGTTGAAAGAGTGCTTTGATGAGCAAACCTGCTAAGAGCATAGAGGTGTATGGTACGCACTGTAATTTCAAGTTGAGCTGTAATCGTATTTTTGATGTGTCAATATGTAGGGGAGTAATCTGTTTCATTTAAAGAAAAAAGTGAGTCAGATTCATTTTCACTGGGTCAATTGCTGTCGCTAATCCAGAGTCTTTGTCAGCTTGCAGCCTTTCTTGTGTGTTGTGTTTTTTACACTTTTGCTTAAAAGGCAGGTAAGATGATACTGTTAGCACTTTCTGCTCTTGTTTTTTTACTCGGAACAATAATGTGATAGACTTCTTAAATTGCTGCTTTTAGCAAATTCTATCTTTCACATGTGTACTTATGGGGAGACAAATGACCGCAGAAGTATAGAATGACTTTGATTTATTTACATTAACCATCTTTTTTCTGTTTATGGTGTTATCTTTAGTGTCACACAATGAATCAGTCCTGAAATTCATTCATGAAATAAAACGTTTGATATTCCTGGAGAAAAAAAAATTAGTTGTGCTCTCTGAAACACAGTACAAACGTTAAAGAAATGTAGTTTATTGTGCTAAAGTTTGAAGGAAAAAAATGCGACTTTGTGCTTTCTGAATATTTAATGAAAGGAAAATCTCTCAGGACTGTGTCATGTCCACAGTATGAGCTCATCTCCTGTGTTTTATATTTGGATTGCAGGAATGTTCTCTCTCCTAACTTTGCACGTATTTCCTAGTGGACTATCTTTGCTATACTTCTTCTTACTTATAGCATGTGTTTTTAAATTTTGCATTCTAATTCTTACTATTTCAGACTACTAGTTTTGTTGATATTTCTTAGCAAAATTTCATACAGAGAGAAGTAATAACTCTGTGGTTGTGAGTGGGTATGTTGTCCTGAGGTTTACAGGGTGGTAACTCTATTGAGAAGCTTAGACTTGTAGTGAATCCACATTTGATACTATTGCTATAAGGACCTGGCACGCAGGAATATTTCAGGATTGGGTCCCACATGCAGTCAGCATGATAAAGAGCATTAATTCCAGTAAATGAACATGCACATGAGGACTAAGAGCTTTGGAAGTTGTGTACCCTGTGTGTGTGTATGTGTGTAAACACATAATGATGATTTTATTTGCTAGATTTACTTTTCAGTATTTCAAACTGCTACAGCAGTAGGAACTGTTTTGTGGATTCTAACTCCAGTACACAAAACAGGTGAAGTCCTAGGAGAACTAATGTTACAGAATCTGTAGAGTCTGGCACGGCTTTTTTTTTTTTTTTTTTTTTTTTTTTTTTTGACAGAATATTTTAAAAATCATTAAAGCTGCCCTTTTTCTTCGGTTTGGTAAGCAGATTTTGACAGTTTGGTGAAGCTTGACGTTTGACAAAGAGGCAAAACCCAAATTGTACATTACTTCTAAAAAGATTAAAAAAAAAAAAAGAGTCGTGTGAAGAGCAACTTGGTCTAATCCCACGGAAAACAAAACCAAAACCAAAACCAAAACAAAACAAAACCCAAAACAACAAAAAAACCCCCAACCAACCAACCAAAAAAAAAAAACCCAACAAAACACCCCCCCCCCAAAAAAAAAACCCAAATGTTTTTTTTTTCTCCTCCTTCCTCTCCAGCCAGCGCAAACGGCAGTGTCCCCTCCCACGATTTCCCAAACCTCTGTTTGGCGGCTGCGGGGGCCGCCGGAGATGCTGAAACCGGCGGGCCGGGGGAGCGCGGTGCCCTCCGCCTGCGCGGGGGACCGGGCACCATCGGCCTCCCAGGGGCCGCCGCAGGACTCTGCGGGGCTGCCTGCCCGCCCGGCCCGCCCCGGCACGGCCTTTCCTTTCCCTTCCCTTTCCTCCCCTTCCCTTCCATTCCCGGCCCGGCCCGGCCCGGCGGGGCCGTCATTCCCCGCAGCCCCCGGCGGTGCCGGGGCGGACTGAGCGCCGCGGGAGGGGCGCGTCCCCCCGCGCTGTCCCCTCCGGCAGCCGCCGTCCGTGGGTCCCTCCCGGCAGCCAGCGGGTGCCGGGGTTTCTGCCCCTTTCCCTCCTCTTTTTCCTCAGCGCACGGGGGGCTAGAAAATCGGAAATGATCTTAATTAAATGTTTTCTATACAGAATCAACCGGGCGCTTTTTGTGCGAAGCGAAGGCAGCAGACCTTATCACAAAAGACAAAGGCAAATATTTATCAGGGAACAAAAGATGTCCACGGTTGCTTGCAACTAGGGGGGACGGGGGGGACGGGGGGACGGGGGCGGGAGATTTTTCTCTCTCTCCTGGTGAAGATGTTTAACAGTGTAAGATGTTTATCGGGGCTCCTTGTTGGAATTCTTTGTTTCCCTGTATGATCTCCAAATGAAACCGTTTTTCTTTCTGTGAAGCGCACAATGAAATCCCTGAGTTAAACTGCAGAGAATGCAAACACCTGCTTGTCCCTCTGTTGACTTTGCGTTTCGAGATCTTTTCTGTTTCACATGATAATGGTTTGGGGGCTCGGTTTTGTTCGGGTTTGTTTTGTTTTCTTTTGTTTTTGTTTTTAATTTTTTTTATTATTATTATTCTGTGAGGAGAGAAATGGTCGTCTTGTCTGTCTTCCCTTTATGTCACTCCTGATGCAGCGTTTGTCTCCGTTAAAGGAATACCAGGTTGTTAAATAAAAGTATTCCTTCTCCCACAGAATCGTGTGTCACCGAGTGAATAAGCTATTAGATTTTACCGCTTTGCTTGTCTGGCGACTGCTTAGTTTTGTATACTTGTTTTTTTCAAAACGCTCTGGTTGATAAGCTACACGTCTGACAACTTTACATTTTAAGCTGTGAACGGGAGGGAGGAAACATTAAAATCCGTGTAACTCTTTACAGCGTTTTTGCCTGTTCCCCTTAACTGTTTCATCCATGGAAACACAGTGTTTCAGCTATACTCGAGCACTGATTAGCCAGTGGTTTCACATGCGTGTATCCTTAACACAAAAAGATTTAAGTTGGTATTTGAAACATACAAACACTTACTTTTAGGAGTAGTCATCCCCCCAAACTAGGTCATCAGATCCCTACTAAATCTTGTATAAAAGTTTAAGATTTTGTTATACAAAATCCCACTTTCTCCAAGTTGTGAAGAGACTAGCTGCGATTAAATTTATTCACATGGCAAATGTTCAGCCTCATAAGTATGATAAGCTGATGTTGTTGCACAGATTTTTGGCACTGAACAACATAATTCATAGCAGTGTCTGTGATCCAGTATTTGGGTTTTTATTATAGTTCACAGGATTTGAGGAATACTTCAAAATATTTTTGCATGAAAATTTACAATAGAGCTTTACAATGAGGTAGGCTTTTACATACAATGCTGCAGAGTAAACATAGTGCATCACAACAGAAGTGTTATACCCAGGCAGGGCTTGTCTCCTGTTTTAATGTATTTCATAAATATTCGGGGAGGAGGTGGGGTGTCTGGTTCCTTAAATGACTGTACTTGTAGATAGTCCTGTTTATCTAAGAAAATGTATTCAAGCTGGTGGGACTCCTGGGAGCTTGCAGAATTGACACCTATCTGTTTCAGATACACCATTAAATTTCAAATTAATAATGTAAAATGAAGCTTTGTAATGCAACACAGATTGAAGCATTGTTTGTTGTTTCTTCATTTATGACTAAAATTTTTCTCAAACTTCTTAATCTCTGACAATTCACTAACTGCCTGCTTTTGAAGGATACTTCCTGTGTGTGTTTGTAAATTATTTACCTTTGTACAGAACGCAAAGGTATCAGTTTTATTGAAATCAAATTATTTCAGTTGAAATATAACAGAAGAGTTCTAAGATAAAGATGCTGTGTGATTCTTTGTTTTCAGGTAACTATTTTTATTCTCACTATAGAGTTTGCATTCTATTTTTCTTGAATTACTGAGTCCAAATAGTTTGATACAATCTCTCTTGCCTTAAAGTTGTACAGAGAAGCAGTAAATCAGTTGGTCTGAGTATGTTCTTAAAACAGATAAAATTTCATTTTGTTAAAATAAAACCTTTTTTCTTGACTTTCTCAATTGAGAGTTTTTTCTTTACTTTCCCACAGGTAAAACTTTTTCTATGATAACTTGCAAAATTTGTCTGTTATACTAAAGCTTTTTGTATTTCTGATAACATTAGAGTGTTTCTCTGGAAGCTAACACATGAATATAACAAAGTATACAGTGTTATTATTTTTTCCATTTAATTGAATAAAGTGATTAGCTAGGCTACCTTGGCTTGAACTATCATCATTTTCTCAAGCTCTTTGACAAGACACAAGTATTCTAGTAAGAGAGATTTATTCTTCAAAAACGCAGAGTATATTCTGTAGGAATATATTCTGTAAAATATTAAATGGCGTATACTTTTGGACTGCTTTTGTCCTCAAGTTTTCTTCTTAAAAAATAAACTGGGGCTGCTCCAGCTTTCTTTTCGAGCAGCATGCACATTATTTGAGCATTTTATTATCTTGAGTTTTCTAAATACTGTAGTGAATTAGTATTACCACAGAAGCAGGAGAGTAAAAAAGAAGGGGAGAAATAGCAAGAAGAAAAAACACTGAGAATATGCCCAAGTTTGTAGAAAAAGCTCGTCTTCTAAGATTACTTACCTTCCTGCTTTCTTCTATCCAATAGCACGCTCATAATATTTCTTTTTCCTATGTATGAAAAAATTCGTAATGGTTAACATGGTCAACAACTCAAAAATGATGAAAGCTGTACTGCTGTTGAAATGAATTCACTCCGACATTAGGAAGTAGTTTGTACTACCTTAACGCATTGTAGCTTGTGATAGCAATGCTGACCGTTTGATAGGGTGTTGGCTAGCGAGGAACTAGTTTTTGAAATTATTTTTTAATGTCAGCAAAGTATTTAGAGATGAAAGGGAAAGATATTAAAATACGAGTATTTTTGCTACCATTTTGTACAGATGGGACTGTAATTGGTGACATGGGAATAGTATATATACAGAAATATTTGAAATGCTAATTCATTTTTGCTTCAGTTTTCCAACTGCCGGCTGTAATTATGGATCTCATTTAACAGATGCTAACACAGGGAGTAACTTCACTCCTGGAGTAATCCCACTGAGACACGGAAGTAAAGTTAAGGCTCAGGTACCTAGGTGTTGGTGTAGATACGATTCAAAGAATTTGCTGGATGCTGTTATTAATGACTTTCTGGTACATAGGTTATAAACCGTTTGCATTTTGAATGTATTGCGTTATACGTAAGCAAGGTTATTCACTAATTTTCTTTATAAAGATTAATGGAAGCCTTTAGACTTAAATTTACCACTGTTTACAATCCTAAAATTTCATTCTATTTTGAGAGAGGGCGATGAATCTGAAATATTTTGTAGCTCCACAGAGCTCCCGTAAAATTTCAGAAATTTATGTGAAATTGTTTATGAAACTATTTCAATTTGCTTTATATTGTTTTCCATGAAAATGTATTATATACATAAAACTGTTCTAATAACAGTAATAATGTCTTCAAAATACCTCAGATCTACTTTTTGAAAATTTTTAAAACATCCTAATAAGGCATCTGTTTGAAATAAGTTCTATACAAGCTGTTCAATTGGCAGAATGAACTGAAATAGTAACTTAAGGCTTCCATCAGCGTCTTTCTTCTGTGAAAATGATACAAACCCTTTAAAAAGACAAACTGTTTTAGCCTCTCTTTACTTATGGTTAAAATATAAAATCAACTAAATACATAGAATAAAGAGGTTTTTTATTTTCTTTAATGAATATTTAAATATACGTACCATTTAAAGTTCCATTTTTATTTAATTGAAAAATTACATTTTGCTTCATTGAGAAACCCTATATTTTTCAATCCAGTTTGGAAATTTAATGTTGAACTTTCAGGTCAGATGAAATGTCTTTGTAATTGTAAAATTAAATATTATTAATATCCTGAATGACTTCTTCTGTCCCATAGGACTTTTCTACAAGGACGTAGTAGGAATGGATCCAAAAATGTTCCCTATAATATTAATGGAAATTATTTTAAATTCTTTGTCATGTAACAGGAAATATCGTCCTTTTGTAGCACTTTGTGGCTGTTGAACAATCCTGTAAGATTTTGTCATAGAGATATGATTTTGTTTTAGCTTCAGAAATTCTAGGACAGGGTAATATTTTCCCTGCTCGCCCCTGTAAGGACAGAAAATCCTTGCAGAACAAAGAAATACAGGCATGAAGGAATGAACAGTAGAACAAATTCTTCTCAATTCCTGGAAAGGAAACTAAGCGCATTATCTTGGGGTTTTGGGTGTTTGGGTTTTTGTAATAATTATTTTCTTCCCCCCGCCCCCCTTCCCCCAGTGAATTTAAGATGCTTTAAAAGTTAATGAGAAAACAGAAAGCACATTTTGGAGAAACTTTTGAATGCTTCAGAATAAATGAAACAGTCTGATTCTATGCTTCCTTTTGAAACTTAAATTGAAACAAAAATAGTTTTGCATTTCTTCAGATGCCTTTTCTTCTCCTTGATTTGAAAGCACTGTAATTGAGTAGCGATTTGTTTTGATAAGAACTAATGTAAGTGTAATTATAAAAGGGTGAGTAGAGAGGACAAAAGATTATATTGTTTCAGATTTTCAAAAATATCGAATCATTGTTTTCTTTACGTTTATGCTATCTTTATGTCAACGCAAAAAACAAGGATGTGATTAATGCGGTACTTAGAAGCTTAAGGTGAAGTTTCAGGCTGGATTCAAAAGCAATAAAAAGTGTAACAGGAAACTTTGTATTGCTTCACATTAATGTCCAGGGCCAGATCATAACTACTGGAGCGATAGGACAGTGTTATGTCATTTGCTGTCTGGGTTTACATGGGTTTTTTTGGAAGTACCATAGAAGAAACAACATATTATTTTTTAGGAGTTAAAAGGGATTGATTTAAAAAAAAAAATTAGGGTCATTGCTTTGTCAACCAATACAATTTATTTGCTTTGGTTTTTGATGCTTTTTTCAAGATTTTTTCCTGTGGAAATTCAGAGATGGAGACTGGAACTGAGGTGGCTAATTATTCACACAGTTTTATGGAAGATAAAACCTCCTAATTTTCAACCATTTGTCCTTACATATCTTACCATTGGGTGTTCTTATTTTGATGCTTGGTTATTAAAGCCATAGAAATACGTGACAGGTCTCTGTCTCGCCACAGATGTACTGTGCTTTATACAGTCGGTTTGTTTTCTTGATGTGTGTGGAAGGTGGCAGCAGTGTAATGAAGTCAGTGTAAGACAGTCTCTGAGAGGTTTTGACCTTTCACTGATTCCTTGGAAAGAGGTACCATTCCCATCCCTGTGCAATGCACAAAGTGGTGAGTGCAACACCTGCACTGACTACGCTGTGCCAACATCTGGAGGCTTGCTGCAGTCGAGTGGATTTTTTGTCAGGCTTATCATTAACTTCACAGGATAAAATAAGTGTAATAGCTGTATGTACACAGCATGTATATGATGGAGTGTGGTAACGTTTACAAATAATGACAAGCGAGACTTTAATAATGCATCTATGTGTGTGTATGTCTATATGTACGTATAAACGTGCCAACTGCTAGATTAAAAATCTGTTAAAAATCAGACTATAATTCTGTTTTCAGTTACAATTAATGCCTAAGTAACCAGTCTGTGTTGAACAATTTTGCTTAGCGACGAGCAGCATGGCTGCCTTTTTTAATGGCAAAGTTCCGATTTTGAGCTATGCAGCCTTCCAGCAGAGGACTAGTGCTTCCCTATAGCATAATATTAGAACGGTGGGCATGCTGGGGTGCGGTCGGTCGTTTGTTGAGACAGTAGGAACAAGTGTAAAACTGCCTAGGAAAGAGCTGTTTTGGGACACAGAGTAAAAAAACGCCTTTTGCATGAAAGGAGAAGACAAGTGAGATCTGTTTTGTGTCTCCTTCCTGGGCTGCCCTGTGCCCCCGAGGGCCGTGTGGGCTGACTCTCAGCTGCCTTCAGGTACTTTCAACAACTCTCTGTCTCCCTCTTCCTTCCCACCCTCTATCTGCGGCATCTGGATATAAAATGCAAGAATACACACATCTTTTTGGTGAGATTTCGAGCCAGTCTTGACCTTTTTTAGGCTTGAAGGGAAGAGACGCTGGGTGGGGAGCCTCGGTGTGACCTTAAAACTGCAGGTGAGAGAGAGAATGATTTTGACGAATAAGCAAGAAACCAGAAATTCCAAAGTGTTTCTCTAGCTGTGAGGTGGATTTGGTTTTTAATGATGCGAATGAGACAACAAAAGAGGAAGGATTCAGATATTCCTTTTCTCTGTAGTCTGAGTAGTACCAGAAAGGTGTTTTGTGTGCAACATCGGGAACAGAATAAACGTATTGGGTTCAAGGATGTTGCTAGTATCTCTGTTGAAGTGATAGATGTTTGTTAAAAAACTGCATGTTGCGGACAAAATCAGTTTTAAATTGATTTGTTTTCAAATTGGTTTAGCCATTCAGATTCAATTTTATCTAAGACATTGAGGGGTTTCTAGACAACTCCTTCCTGAATGTCACTACAGAGCTTTTTGGCATTATACCCAAATTAACAGCATGCTGCGTCATTAAAAAATAAAAGAGCTGCAATTTTTTCTTGGCGTAGATTTCTGCAAAGCGATAAAAGACTCCCTATGTTGATTACAAATATTGTAAAATGTTTTCTTTGCTCTATAAACTTGGGGCATTTCATGCTTGGATATATTATTTGTGGCCTCTTAAGACCTTTTCAATTTTTCTGCTTGTATCTTGTTTGATCAGGGTTTCAGTTCTCACATGCAAGAGAGATTTTTGAAGGACGAAACCAACGTACCCTGCAGAGAAAACAAAGGCAATGAAGGCAGTTATAGGCAGGATACACATTAGTTAGGAATCTTGGATTTAGTTAACGCCTACTCTTTTACTGATGGAAAGTTGCACAGTTTCCCAGTGCCCTCATTTCTTCAAATTTAAAACAGGAATAAAATTGACCTGGCAAGCAAACAAGTAGTGCTGTTCTTTATTTCTGCATTGAAATACTAAAGTTTATTTGCTATTCGATATTTGTTAGCAGACCAAACACAGCTTGGTCTCTTTCTCCAGGTGCAATGCTTATACAGAGAAATTCCCAAGCCTCATCATACCTTGTAGATGTTCCCAACTCTTGAAAGTATCAACTGAAGGACCACGTGCAACTTGCCAGTGAGGTCTGTGCACCCTAAATCTCTTCCTACATAATCTCTTATGAGCACAAAATCTTCCCAACCAGGAAGTGCAGTCTTCAGATTTTATAAATTGTAAAAAAGGATTACAGCTGGCTAAAAGCTTCTCAGAAGTGTTGATAAAATTGCCTTTTGCTGTCCCCGTAATAAAGAGTCAAGGATAGGCTCCTGCTGCCTTGGGCAGAAGAGGAGCTGGCACTGGACTTAGTCTGTGGGACAGGGCAGGGACCAATTTCTCAAGTATTAGACTTTAGCTACTCATGTGATTGCAGGTCACACCCTAAGCCCTAGAGCTGGCTGAAAGCCGAGAATTTAGTTTCATAAAACCATTATGTGTTGTTTAATTTTGCTTTTGCATTTCATTGCAACAGAAGCATGGCTTTTCATGCCTTTTGGTGTAGCACATGGATAAAGGGCGGAGCACATGGGAATAGGAGAAGCTATCCTGGAATGGCTGGAATCCCGAATGCCTCTTGCTGTGCTTGAACAGAACAGGGATGCAAATCCGAATCTCCAACTTTTTTTCTTTTCTGAAAATGAAGAAGTTCTACTTTATAAAATATGTTTTTATGAAAGGCTCATATTTTTACTTGTTAGCTAAACTTTTTGCTGGTTCATTGATGGTAGCATTCAGTGGATAGCTTTTATGCCATAGCCTCCTGCTATGCAGGGTTATTTTCCAGATATCTTTCATGTTGAATAACACACAATGTCATATGGAATTGACATTTACGAAAAATAGAAATATGAGTGCTAATGTTCCTGCTGTGAAATTCTGGAGGAAGTTAGTAAGAAATTTTAATCAGCCATTAAATAATCAATAGTTACTAGTTCACAAAAGACTTTTCAAAATTTTAATTTCTTTGGTTTCAGGATATTGGAAGTTACAGATAGCATTTTCAACAGGCCGCAGGGAGTTAGAATTCTGACTAGCATTGAATTTAAAAGTAATTTGAACACTTTATTACCTCAAACTTCCTTGAAAATCCCAGCATGCGTGTGTTGGATCAATTGTTCCGTTACTACTGAAAGCAGTGAACTGTGGATTCTAAATTTCTAGTCCTTCAGAAATGTATGGATCTGGATAAGGAGAAGTGAAACATTCTCAGTTAAACTTTTGATTTCTAGAACATGTTGTAGAGAGACTTTTAAATACCTCATAATGAGTAAATTCCGTTTAATTTTTCATCTTGTCCCCATCTAGGGTCCATCTAATTCTGTGGAAAAGACCATGCGTTCTCAAATATTTCATAATCTTTTCCTTTTTGTTAGTTGCATAATTTAAATAAGAGAACTCTGGCAAAGATTTGTAGTGTGAAGACTTTTTTTTTACTGAAAAGCACTTTTATTTTTTTCTTTTCATAGTTCCAACAGAAAAAAAGTACTTGCCATCTCTGTCTCTCTCTAGATATCTAAATTTATCTTTGGGCTGTTATCTTGAATTGGTCTGGAAAATATTTAGATTAACTTACTAGTTGGATACTCTTTAGTCTGTTTTTATAATTTTGAGTTAATCAGTCGAAATTTTCTGGGGAAATGTTTTCAGTGAATAAGCTTTTCTGAGTATACTTGTTACCTTCTCTCTTAGTATCATCTGAACAATAATTCAGCCATTCTTCTCAACTCCTTGGCACATGCGCCAAGGTTATATAAAGTCTCCATTAACTCCAGACACAGTTCATATGGATGCATGTGAAACAGACCTACAGAAAAAGATCATCCCTGTTTATTGTGCATTGGATCTTGGAGCATGTAAACCAGTTTAATTTCAGATTAAGCTAATGTGGGAGTTGAAATCTTCATAGCATGGGCATCAGGTCCTCAGTACCAAGATGTAGCCAAAATCACCTGTTGCCTGGCAGTTAGGGCATTTTCTTTAAAAGGGACTTGTGTGTATTGACCCTTTCATGCACTGAAAAGAAATGGATCAACTTTCATAGTCTGAGCAGGTGGTCTAATAATTGTATTTCTGTATTTAAAATAAGAAAAAAGAGTTAGAGAAACTAGCCAATAACATCGCCTTTCCTCCTCTGTGACTGGGATGACTTTTAAAGAAAAAAAATGCAAGCTGGAAGGAAATACTTCTGAAAACCAGCCTTGAGAGAAGTCTCTCTCCACAGGCATCATCTCATTGATAAAGGTGTCCTCCTACAGTTCTGAATAATGCATAATGGAATTAGGACTAAGTCCTGTCCTTAGTATTCCCTGTTGCCTAACTTGAGACAGTGGTCTGATAAGCATGCCGAGGACTTTTATATTGTCGTCTTCCTTCCTTCCTTCCCTCCCATCCAGCATTTACTTCAGTTTAGGGCAGAGCTGAAGAACAGAAAAGAGAAAGAGGAGGAGTCCTCCTTCTTTTCCCTGGGCTGATACAATCTCTTCCATCCCTGGACTTGGGAGTGTTTGAGCTAGTCGCTACCACTTGCTGTACAGTGACCTCCCAGCTCCAGCTTGCTCAGCCTCCCGTGGCTCTGAGCGACAAGCGTGAGTTAGCCCAGCCTACTGTACCAGGAGGGGACCTGGGATTTCAGGATGTTTGTGCGGGGTGGCTCCTACAGATTGAGTGGGAGGCGAGTTGAGGGTCAAAGTCCAGATTTAGAAATGCATAGTCATAGGCTGGACATAGACTTGGTCTCTGTAGGGTATAAAGGCTCCTGACTAGTATTAAAATAGGAGCTGCCCATTATTACCGGGCAGTAGGATGAGATCTGTAGGGAGGGCAGTTTTGTCCACTTCAGAAGCATGGGATGTATTAAGCACCGTTAGGGAACAGTTGTGTCAGGCTTTGAATCTGCTGTGGTAAGTCACACGTTCCCTTGCCAGATTCAATCATGTAACCTCTTAAAAACTTACTAATTGTCCTTCCTTTTGTTCTGCTCCGCAGTTCAAACTAAAACATGCTGCAGAAGGCTGTCCGTTTTGTCAGAAGTTGGCATTTTTAAAAGCAAAAAGTGGTAATGTAAGAGTAATTCATGTCTGAAGACACATTTCCTTTTGATAGATAACAGAGGCATAATGGAGATTTTTCAAAGTATTTATGCAAAGCAGCATATTATTTAGCCAAAAATATAGTCTAAATTCAAAAGACAAAATAAGGGTGCTTTAACTTCCTCTGTTTGTAGTCTGTTTTGTATATCAGAAGACAGCTGTAGATCAGAAAAGACATGCTCCTGGTAAGTGATGGGTATATATGAGCAAGAACTTCCTGTGAGATATTGACCTGGTCACAGTCAGCTGCCCTGAAATTTGTTAAGTAATCTATCTAATATGTCTAAGGAGTAGCATATCAGAATCAGTCCATCCAAATGCCTCAAGAAGATCAATAAAAGGATAATAAATCCGATAATTCTCTGTGATCTGCTCTGATGTGAAGCTACTGGGGAAGCCTTGTAGAGTATGAAGATTAATTCTAGTACACATTTGTTTGGGTGACAAATGCTCTGTGCCAGAACTGTGACTGGTGAAAAATTAATTTCAAATTAATTTTCAAACTTTATTTTGTGCAATAGTCTGCTGTCATGAAACTGATTGTCAACAAATGGCAGTTGCTGAGGAGGTTTTCAAAATGGAAATAGACCCAAAGTTTACAGTTTTCCAGCCTTTTTTTTTTTGCTTTTGTGAATCTCCCACTTAATTTCTCTTCAGCAAAAGAAGCATCTCTGTCTTTGATATTGTTCTAATTTTTAAATCATAGTTATTATAACAATAAATTATTCTTTAACTACACTAAAATAAATATAAAGGCTGAAGGGGTAATAAATGTATGTAGATAGTTAATATATTTACCAGATTAGGAACATCAGTTATCAGTCCTTTATGAGAAGGGAAACCCCTCCCCCCACCCCGTTGTTCAGGCATAGTCCTGGGAGTCAGCAATTTTTTTGTTTCATTAGACTGAGGTAGGTATAGAATCAAGGATATTATCTAGAAATGATTCCACATATAGTTTCTTCATTATTTTTCCAAGCTTAAACACTTTTAGGAAAGAATCCTAGCACTTCTGCTTCTGATTGAATGACATGGGAGAAGTGGCCTTTCTCAGGGCAAATCGGCACATCTAGGAAATATTTTCAAATGTTTGAAAACCTCAGAATTCTATTTGTGAGCTCCATTCTAAAAATGTTCAAAGATCTGGGGACTAGCTGCATATTTTCAAATCAACTCCAGACACTTTGAAGATCAAGTATAGTGTTTTAGCCATCTAGATCTTGGTCAGTGAAAGAAATTGGTATTTACTTTAAAAATAATAATAATAAAAAAAAAAAAACACAGAAAGGAAGTTGGAAGTTTCCATTTACAAAAATAAAAGCAGAGCAAATGTTGACTCACATAAAACACTTTTTTCACAACCTGAGTCTGCTAAATTTCAGCATTTGGATTATAGACTTTTCAAAACTTTGTAGATTGTGATTTTTTTTTCACATTCCTAAATTTTTGGTGCACAAAAATCTGATCATGCCTTAAAATCAAACAGAATATTCTTTGTCCCCTCTTCATGTTGCCATACTGTCATAGTATCTGCCTTTCATGAATCTAGATAAGGAAAAATTTATGTTGAAAGCAAAGTAGATGACGGAATCTGAGTCAGTGAAGTCTTGTTTCTCAGAAATGCATGCTCTGCTGATGCCAGCTCAAAAGGCTTGTTGCATTGTTATAAATTCAAGTCGATGATGTCTCAGCTTGATGGGTGCCAATTCTGGGGTGCATCTCTGAAGAAGAGAATTCAGACCTACTTTAAATGTCATCTTTAACTGTAGACACTAAGTGTTGCACTCGTTCTGCTCCAATTAGTGATATTTCAGTTAAGGTAATAGGTATAATTTATTAAGCCTTTGCCTGCAGACTTTTTGGTGTCGAATGAAAGTCTGCTCAAAAGTTTAGGTGGACAGTTAGAATAAGTACAGGTATCCTTAAGCAAGTTCACCAATATAACACATTCTGGATGAAACCAAAATGGATTTCAGGCAGTAATACTGGTGAAATAAGGAAGTAAATAAGTCTTTATAATCTTAGTGACTTGCTTCTTGGGTTAGCCAGTAGTTACATTGTCAGAGCTGACTTCAGAAACACCAAAATTGCATTACCCAATTAATTTTGGAGATTGCATTGGAGCACTGTAATCATTTTTAGTACAAAAACGTCAGGGTTAGGGAGGAAGTGTGTCAAGTTCTGGTTTCTAGTGTTTCTTACTGTTGGGAAAGAAGAAAAAGACAAAGAAAATAATACACGAAAAAGAGAAGTTAGGACTTAGCCTATAGCCATTTGATAGAAGAAGGAAGAAGACAACACCTTGGTTCACTTTCCCTATTTCATAAGCTCTCAGCTCTTGTTTGTTCCCTTACTTTCATCACCAGACTGTAAATTATCTACTGTCAAGGCATTGAATTCTGAAGGAGTATTTTAGCAAAATGATACATCAAGGAAGCTGTAATGGTGGCACAAAAGCAAGGATAGGAACATTTCCTTTTATCTAACAAAGAGATACTGGTTTAAGATGTTCGAACTATTAGCATAGCTACTTTTGGAAATAACCAAACATGACTCATAAAATATTTTCTTAGTTTTTCAATAGTAAATTCAGATGTTGTGTGTTTATTTTAACATGTGGACAAAGCTAGGATAAATCCATGTTCAGACTAGTGCAGTAGGAACTTTTTTGCCTGCTGTGCTCGTATTAGGTCACAGATTCGTCCAGGTAATTTGAGTTCAATTTATCTATTCAAGTCTCTTAGAATAAGGTGAGATAGCACTAATGCAAATTAAAATCAGCTGTTTATGGCAGCATAGAAATACAAGTTACTTCTGATTAGTGGCACAATGTTTCATTTCTGCCCGTCCCCTCTCTGTGAGGTTTATTTCCTAACTGGAACAGACAACTTCAGCTGCTGGGTTGCCTGATATGAAAAACGATGCAACATGGAGATGATACATTTGAGAGCTCATGTTCGTAGGCAGTATGTTTTTAATGTTCATAGGAAGTACCAATAAATAAGTAAATAAACAAACAATGAGGCCAAAAGAAGAAAGACAGGATGGTGCTTTCCATAACAAACTGATTTTCAGAAATGTCACCCCAAGTGGAAAAAGATCAGGGATCAAGCAGACCAAATGAATGTTGTCATTTTCTGTCACCTCATTCTGAAGCTAGAATGGGAACACATTGCAGTGTGATGGGGTATTGAAAATCCAAGGAGCATTAATAGCACATAAGGCTTTCAGATCATGTATGAAGAAAAAGCTCATTTCTTCTTAAAACAATTTTTTTCTTCTTTTCCGAGTAAGCTCTACTCTGTTGAATTTTTTTAGTGCTAACGTATTTATAATTAAGTCAGAAGGACTGCAGTTTGTACTCTCATTTTATGTATTTTGAGATGATAATCAAAGTAACAGTGTTCTTAGTTGCAAATGTCATAAAATTTGCTCAAGTAGTTTTAAATGTTATCATTCTTCATAGTCATTTGTTGGGTCTTTCATACCAATTCTTGAAAAGGGGGAAGAGCATTGTAATGTCTGTTCAGCCAGTCATGACCGTTCAGCACTGAACAGGATGTATTTTTCAGAATATCTACTTTTCCTGTTTGTACCAATTCTTTTGAACAGGCCTGCGGTCCTCCTTTCTTTTCTGCACACTTTGGAAAAAGACCAGCCTCTAGTTCCTCAGGTGTTGCTCTGGTGATTGGCTGAGAAGAGGCAGCCCTGACAGTGCGGTGTTAAGGTTTCACTTCTGAAAGAGAAGAAATAATACAGGAATGGGTCACTAGCTTGGTTGAAGTTAGGGCTTGGCTGTGAGTAGAAACTTTTTGCAACTTTTCTTTAGAAAATGGTTCAAACTTCTTAGGCAGGGCTTGAAGATTCTGTTTAACTGTATACGTTTTACTCTTTTACCTTACCGTGGAAGACAGCAGGACGTTGATATTTCATGGTAATTTGTTCCTATTACACTTACCTTCAATAAGAAGTTATTCTCATTCCCTATCCAAGAGAACTGAGATAGCATTTAGCATATAATGTCTCAGTATCATAAGATTTTGTTTTGGTATTTTTTTCCCCTCCTGCAACAACAACAACTCTGTTGTCTCTCACTGAGTTTGGTTTTGTTTTGCTTTGGGAACAAAAACTTTGATTTTGATTGTAGCTCTACTTCTGACCCTCCATGAGATGTTGATTTGAGATAGTTGTGCTATAGTCCCTTATTAAAGACTTACACTTTAAAATTTTGAACATACCTTATAATTTCTTATTCTATGGACTTTTATTTTTTGTCTTCATCATTTATATATTAAATGTCAGGTTTGCTCAGCTATGAAGTAAAGAGTGCTGGTGGGACCCAGTTTCAGCACGCTTACCTTGACATGTACTTTGACACAGATGAACTTGCATTAAGAAATCTGTGTAAATGTTTATCCCCTTAAAGCTCTGATTTTTAGGGAGGCAGTAGTACATGTTTCAGGTTATTCTCCTATGCCTGTTACTAAGATTGACTATAACTGTGGAAGTGAGTCAGGACACCATGGTATGCAAAGCAGTTGTAGAGAAATTCATTATGTGGTTTTTTTTTTTTTTTATATTACATACTTAGATACCCTTTTCTCACCAGGTTGAAACTACATGAAGTGAAGGAGAATGTCATACTGTGGCGCAACTATTGAGTTTTGTATTGAATGGCTACCAGTTAAGGGACTGAAATTTCAATGTATTCCATAAGCCACATAAAAAACAACGGCAGTGCTTGATTGCATTAAAATCTGTAGTTCAAGGGTTAACAATGTTATGCAAAAAGTAATCGAAACCCTGTAATTTTACCTGTGTGTAGCTTTGTCTGTGGAGATTTCTGTGTATGCTGATAAAGAAAACCAATTAGAAGCATGCCAGGCTTTTTTTCTTGTTTGGACCTACTCACCTACAGTATGTGCATGGCTGACATTTTGAACCATGGGTCTCCTGAGGTTTAGTCTTGTAATCATATATGTATCCGTATAAGTAGATACCCAGGCATGATAAATACATAGACATAATTCAACACTTGGGGTTAATGAAAGGGATGTGCACTACACTGGGATCACTTGCTTTGTATTTTTGCGTACCTAAAATATGTATTGCTTTCAATCGTAAAAGAAATTTTCCTTGGAGAAATAATAATTTGATTATCGGCTACATCAATTATAAGGAAAATATTTTATTTGCATTCTGCAGGTAGGCACTTGGTTTACAAACATCTTAGAACAAAATATTGAAAATATTTATTTTCTGTCTTCAGTCACTAAGAGAACTTCAAACACAGAAAGACACCTTGTTGCAAGACATTTTCTCCTTGCCTTAAAATGATATACTTTAAATGTGGGCTGCATACCTTTAGTTAAAAGAGGGCTAGTGACGTTCTGCTACTCCAAGCGAAGTGCATAAAGGTTGTATTAAGTCATTGGTACTTTATTCAATAAAAGATGAAATTAACACCATGTAAAATTGATTGCCGCTTTATTGAAGTTATGCATGTTTACACACTATCTTGAATTTGGCTCAAAATTTGCTGATGACTGTGAAAAGAGAATGCCTGAAAATAATGTTTATAAATTTTATATATCTTTTAATGGGATTTGTATTCCTTGTGGTCTCAGCTTGTTCTTTAATAATCAACTCCTTCTCCACTTCCCCTTTCTGTGTGTGTTTATATTGGTTGTATACAAGTCCATGTGAATTTAGGAGCAGAAGTCAATTTCTGCTTTGATTAATGCATTATTAGAAAAATTAATGAAATTCCAGTAATATGACCTTCAATTTGACATACATAGACCTCTTTAGTTCACATATGTCTAACTCTACAATGCCTGTCTTCACACTTTTATAATTACTGAATATTTTGAGACTGAAAGCTCATAAACCAAAGTAACAGTGTCTTTATTTGTAAATGGTGAGAATCAGTTTTTCAAAGAAAGACACTTTTTTATATTTATAAACTGAATCACTTTTACTGATGATGATATATAACCCATAAAAACATGGCTTGAACTCTAGATGTCAGATTGAGTTTGCCAGTTTGAGGAGTGGTAAAGTCTTTTATTATTTTTTTTTTTCCCTTGTAAAAGATCAGACTTGATAGGGATGAATTGAACAACAATAATCTTGGAATTATGCAGTGCAACGTTTTTACAGAGTCATTGCTTCTGAAAGAACTGTGCATTGTCTTTATGTTACAGGCCTGGAAAGTAACATTTTCTGTAGATGTCAGCTTCTGTCTGGTGGGATGTCCCATTTTTCTGGTGATGCCACATGCAGCACTGAGTAGTACTGGCAAACGGAAGAGGTCTGTTGGAATAAGGTAGGTTTCTTTCTTTTCCACAAGGGCATGGCTTGATGAAGTTCTTCATAATTGCTTTTCTATTTAATATAAATTAAGTCAAACAGGTATTTTAAGTCTTCTAAATTTTGGAGAAATGTTACTATCTCTTAGCTGTTGCTACTATTACTTGGTTGTACCTCTAAAATTATCAGCAGAAGATATTTTCAAGATATCATCATTGCACTACAGCAAAAAACACCATTCATGATCAGTAACAGAAACTAGGAAATAAAAGAATATATTTTAATTCTTATCATTGACTGTGAGAAAAAATAATGTCTATAATATCAATGATTTCTATACTGGTCCAAATTCATTGCTTGTAGTTTTAACGACTATTGAAATAGGAGCAGAAGATTCAAGTGTATATGGTCTTTCTTCAACGTGGTGCTGCAAAATATGGGATAGAGCAAACTGGAGCTAGGAAAGCAAAAAAGAATATATATGAAAAGCTTAGAACTGGGGAAACTGGGAAAGAGACTTTTGGTTGGAGAGGACCCTTTGATTAGCAAACCCTGAAGAAGTGCTATAGGGTAACTGTAGAATTATGACAATGGTGGGGGGCAGTTGTGAAAATAGATTTTTGTGCTGGATCCATGTTTCCTTTCACCTTGATTTGTCATTGGTTTTGGTGGCTTCCGCTGTGTTGATATCCGCTGAAAGGAGTTATTAATACATCCAGGTGTTACACTGGGCTACAATCTTCTGTGAGCTTTCATTAGTCTCACAGTTTTGTTCAAAAGCTTTCTTAGGATTGTTACCTGTGAATACAAGTATACTCTGTAGGCCCCGTACAAGTGTTGTCAGAAATAGCGTATCTTAATTAGCAGTCTATAGCCGAGGTCCCTTCCTAATAGAATGGTTTAATGAGAGCGATCTTGAGAAACGTTCGCATTTTATTTACGCACATCATCTCCGGTCAAAGTGCAGTGCAATGAATAGATACTGCCTAAAGGCATTGGTTCCAGTTTACTATTCTCTCACTGGTAAAAGACATATTGAGGTGAGAGTTTGTTACTTAAACATGGGGCTGGTAAATATGACACAAATCCTGCAATAGACCCACAACCATCTGGAATGGCAGCTGAGCCCTTGGCAGGATACTATAGGGTATGCAAAATGCACTAGTTGCTTATGCTTTGCAGTCCTGTCTTATATATTCGATTTCTTTTGAAAGGAACCGTACAACCTGAGCTGATTCACTTTCTGTTATGGCAGATTTTAATCCAGATTCAGAGGTGATGTTGTAAGTGGGAGTACCTGGAGACCTGTAAGGAAAGGAGGGTTGAAATGAAGCAAGTAAGGCAACCACTAGGAAGATGTAAGACAGTAGTGAGGGCTTAATTTGTCTTACTGTCCACTGATTGCTTTTCCTACTTCTCCTCCTCATGCGCTAGCAACTCACCACTTTCAAGTGAGCGACATCTTTTCTGAGTTGTTCTGTCATGCATTATTTCACAAAAAAAGAAATCTATTAATTGCTGTACTCTGTACTGCATCCCCTCATTGTGTACCAAGTAAAAGGGAAAATATTATGGTTGGTACGTGACGTGTGGAACTAATTTGCCTCCATTGGAGTTCAGGGAGAGGTCTTGGCTATTGCAGTGGAAGAAAACATTACAAATTATAGGCACCTCACCTCATGATGCTTCATTTGTAGTTTCCATGTGTGATAATATGCTGTGAACAAAATATGGGGACGATATCGCGGTCCCATTGAAATCAGTAGGAGTTTTTCTCTTAACTTCAGCTAGGCCGTGACCCTGGGAATCTCTGCTGGCTCCTGGTGAAGAATTTGTTCTATTCATGCCTTTACCTAGACCTCCTCTGAGGACTTAGTTTTTAATATTGCTACCAAATCTGCTTCTTAGGTAATAAGTTTCTCTTATTGAAGTTTATTTGTACTTGGTTTGGGGGATCCTATGCTCAAAGAAAAACACCTTTCTATACCTCCATTTTTCTATCCTTAAATATGACAGTACCGTTAGGGGTAATTATAGACTGACTCTCAGGAAATACTACCTGATAAAAAGAGAGGAAGGACTTCAGAATAATTTCCCAAAGGATGGGGGGCAATCCTACAGGTAAGGTACAATATAAAACTACTCTGCTTGTTGAAGTGTATAAAACGGACTGCAAGAAACAAGGCTTAACTCTGAGAGGAAAGACTAGGTCACTTAATAGCTCTTTAATATTGCCAGTTTCTACAATCACAAACTCTTTCCTTGAGTGTGTTGTGGATTTTTCTGTACCAACTGTTTTGATTTGATAAGCTTATTATTGTCTATGGGTGAGAAGTTGTTTTTAAGTATTATTCTTGCTTTAGTAATAGACTCTTTCATGCTCCTACAGTTGGAACCTGTATCGCCCACAGGTCATTCATAACTTACAAAACTTTATACTAAAGGGCATTAGAATTCTTATTTTGTACATAATTTTTCTTTCCTATCAGCTGATGTGCTGTTTAACTGCTCTTTGCTCTACTGTATACCACTCAATGTAAAGAGCAAGCATAAGGGTATATTAAAATTGGTGTGTGACATGTGGAGCTAAATTTTGATTGTCAAAAACATGAATGCTATGTCAAAGCTTTTTCTGGCTCTGGGATATTTTCTTAATGCAAGTATTTGTTGCTTTGAAAAATGAACAGATGTAAAATTCTGAGTGTGCTCTCATCTAATATTTGATTTGATTTCTCTGTTTCAGTGTCTCAGGTTCATTGAGCTCATTCATCACGTCCTACTGGAAATTCCGTTCCAGTGGTGGACCTTGTTTTAGGAAACTTATAATGGTTTTCATTAAAAATCCCTCCCAGTTCAAGCTGGGTCTTTAGAATTACAGCCTTAAAAAGTTTGTGCAGTGTACGTGTGCATATGCATATGTATGCACACATCTCTGTTTATGTTCAGGGTTTGAAGCTGACTGGTAGGGATATTTAAAAAAATCTTCTTTTCTATATGTTCAGGCCAAAGTGTCCATAAGAATGCTCTTGTTATGCTCTGTTATACAAAGTTATGCCAGGAGGGAAGGCCATGAATGTATTAAGCCATTTATTGCCTATTCCTATGGTGCTAATTTACCATTTTATGCTCCCTTCATTTTGCTCCACTCTGTTAAAACTATGTAAAAAACATATTTTCCAGCCTGAAATCCCTTGCTGAGACATTACCCGCATAGATAAGTATCCTTGCATTGGCACTCCCTCTTCTTTTAGATGGTTAGATTATTTTCACCAGGGAGGAAACATGACGTCTGTCTACCACAAGTATTACTGCATTTAATTCTGCATGTTCTTCCTGGTGTCATAGTTTGTTACCTTCTTTACTGACTTGTTAGAGATCTTTAGGAGAGTGATGTTGTATGCATGTATATTATATAAGTAATAAACCAAAATATTTAACCTTGCTTGTTCTTGTTACTTTTTGATCAACAAACTGAATCCACATTAAGCCTTTGCTTTGTTAATTAACTTGCCAAAGCATACCACTTATTCAACTGGAAGAGTACCAAGAAAACAAGACCCTAGTGTTCTTCTCAACGCAGTTGTCCTAGATTCTCAAAGTATTTGAAGTACCCTGGAGGTAGATAATCTTAAACCAATTTGTAAAGGAGCCAATATAAATAGATCTATTTTTATACAAGATTTCATAGTGATAAGGATGTTTGATGGAGGGAAAATGATTCAGTGCAATTTGTAATGTGGAGAACATAATACATTTGACTCCTTTTTCTGTATAATACAAAGAGTTCATATGTTGCACAATGTTCATTTTTAATTAAACATTTTATCATTGCACAGCCTTTTATTGACATTCCTCATAATAGAGCTGATAAGATCTTGACCTACTCTTCAATAAAGCAATGTATAACTCAATATTCTGGCACACACTGTTCCCTTCAGAATTAAACACATGATTTTCTGATTTAATTTAAAAATCTTTTGTACTTTTATTCACATTTATTTACTTTAACTTTTCAGATTTATGCCCTTTTTTGACTTATTTGGATGCAACCATTTCTTGTACTCTTACTCCTGTTTGCATGAGCTTTTAGCTAGCCTGGACCATTTTATTGAGTTTTTACTCCTTTCTTTTCCTTTTTAAAATTTGCAATAAATAGTGATATATCACCTAATCTTGTTTCCTACTGTAACTTTTGAGCCCAATTTTGATTAGGTGCACTAACTTCACTCACTCTACTGCCTTAATCTTAGGTTTAGAGGATTTCTGCTATCACAGAAATTCCTTCAGATACATCATGAGAAGAGATTCCTGAAGGTGTCCCCAAAGATGAATTGCAAAGTTGATCCCTGTCAGTAACCTTAAAGAGCCCTGTGATATAAAGCTTCCCAGGATCATGTGTTTAGCCATACTGATAACTTTAGCCATACTGATACTTTAGCTTGCCAGGATTTTCTCACCTCCAGCGGAGCTGCAGCAAGGGAGCAGGAATCGATCCCTTCAATTGGTAGTGGCTGCTGAGGTGCCTGCTGACCCAGGAGACATCTAGAGATAAACTAGAAGTTGGCTGTAGAGCAGCATCTATAGGGGATAAGCCTAAATCTCATTTCCAGGGTTTGCTGTCTCCTATGTTAGGTTTATTATGTCAGCAACTGTAGTATTCCTCTACATGTGAAAACCATGATTCTCTTGACATTTTGCTACAGCAAGTCACTCCTTAGGAGCTGTGCACCCACCATACTCACCAAAATACGAGTTATGTGTAGAAGATATGGCATCTGCCTGTTTGCTGACCACCAGGTGTTGCAGGACCTACTTTCTCAGTAATCTCCTAATCTCTTGCTATATCAGCTGTCTCAGATATAACCACTCAAGTACCCCGTGCTTCTCTGTCATGCTTCAGAAAACCAACTCTGGGCATCTGCTGTTCGTCCTTATCCTTGTATCCCAGCTCTGTCACTGTTCACTGTAAGTGTATATTGATTTTAGCTGATAATTTGGAGATAATTTAAAGAACCAATTTGAAAATACTCTATATAATCTATCACAGAAAATGTAGAACTGCCTTGCACTTTGGAAAGGGTTTTAAAAAGTGGGCAACACTAAGCTTGACTATTGAGGATGTATTTCATACACCCTCACAGATTTCCAGCCTTGCTTTGTCAGCATAGCAGAAGTTAAAAATCACATAGGGCCTTTGAAAGTAGGAAGTTACCATGTGCCAGATGTGTATCTTTCAAAATTAAACCTTTCAAGCTTTTTTTGTCGTCAGTAAGGTCCAGATCCTTGAGGATGAATAGGTATGTAATCTATTGAACAAAGTAGTCATTAGATGCTTGAACTAAACCTAGCTTTCTGATTTTGTTCTGATTTTTTTTCTTTGGGATGTTATCCCCCCAAAACCTCCAGGAAAAGATACCGTCACATTCTTGGAAACGTAGAGGTTCATATTCAGATTCTCTAGCTGTTGGGAGACAGAAGTATTGGAGACCCTGGAAAGTATGAAAGTGAGTGAGTTGAAAAAAACAGCGTATCGTGTTTTGTTAATTGTTCTAGAAGGTAATTGTTTAGGAAAAGTGAGTAAATCTAAGACCATATGTAGCAGATTCATGGCGAGCTACACCTAGCCAAGTTAGAGAACAGTATCAAGGGAAACACAAGCCAGGTGTGCCTGGGCTACCTGGGAAGCTGTCAGCACGGGTGTGAAAATCCACGCTCCTCTGTCTTTTCTGCCACTGCCACCCATGCTGACGAGATTAAACTAAATCAGGTAAATGCCAGCAGAAGTTGATGACGCTGTTTGCTGCGCAAGCATATGATTGATACACTGATGTTGCAGGGCCTCCCCATCCCCCGCAGAAGAGAGGGAAAGACATCTGTGATGATGAAAAAGCTGATAAAGTTGTTAGTTGTGTCCATCCCTGAAAGCTCACTTGTTAAACCAGGCCCAAGTCCTATCAGATGGAGCTGCCTATTACATTAGAGATACTGGACATCACCACTGAAATAAAGATACCCAATTTTAATCAGACTGTTGGAGCAGAGCGATCGAATTTACGCATAGGAGGACCCTGCTCTTCAGAGGCAATGATGAGAGTGCTCACCAACAGCCTTGTTTGCTTTCCTTCGCTCCCACCACTCTGGGCAGTCCTGCAGCTGACATGGAGAATAGGAGGGGGTAACATGGGTATTTTGCTCACTCGCTTTGGGGTTTTTTGGGTTTTCTTGGTTTATAGCTCTGCAACTTTGGGCTGGCTGGCTGTGCTTGAGCTAGCTGACTCTGCAAGCTAGGATGGTGACTGGCATCCTCACAGATGCATTGGTGTTAGTTTTCCCCCAGCTTTTCACCACAAGCTGTCCTCTAGGTATTTTAATGGGCTTCTAGAACTAATAAAATAAGATCCTGGGTTTTAAACATACTTAAAACGTGTTAGAAAAAAAAAATTTCTGCTGTGTTTGCTGTTGAATATTTGTCTAAATGCCCCCTTGTATGTAGGGGACTAATGGAAAGATCTTTTTTGTATCTTTGACCAGAAAGTAGAATATTTATAGAAGAATGAAAAAACTTGAAATCTAGTCCTAACGTCATCCATGTAAATTTTGATAAGTGAAGTATTTTAAGATGCACCATGTACTATGTAGAAGTTTGTTTTCATGAGCACCACTTTAAAAGCAAAAGTTAGACTGTGTTTTCACTGACAGAACTCAAAGAAATGCAGATGTTTCTCCAATAAGAAATACTTTATAATGGTTAATTAAATAAAAATAAAGCTTGTGTAGCTGTGGTTTTTGTTATTCAAAGATACACCCTTGCCAGTGGGAAGGTGAAAATGCCATTTAACGAAGTCTGTAACCTCATTTCAAGAGACCTGTGTTCAAATTAAGGCAAATTAGTATTTCAAATCCATTTCCTTGATCACATTGTTTACATTATACGTGCAGCATATAATCTGGCACGGTTAGCAACCCCATGTAAGTACAAGTCAGCAATAGGCCACACCAGTTAAGATCAGGATGACCTAGATAGATAGTTCTGGCTTTGTTGTATGCTGAATTATCAGCTTTCTAAAACTCATGAAAGTTTACAACCCCTTCATGTAAAGTCTAATTTGCTTCTGTATACACTTGAGACAGGAAAAAAAAGTGTTCTTTAAGAAAAGAGGAGTTATGTAGCATTGTTGTTTCTGCGTATATTTGTTTAGTGCTTTAGAATTTCTTGAAAGGGAAGTCTGCTAATTATGTGCTTTGGTTACATTCAGTTTCTTAAGGATGGATGTATTCTGTTTATCAGCTTATTACCTGATAAAATAGCAGTTAACATTGTATAGAGAATTTTATTGGTATATTATAAGGGCATTATTTAAAATGAGTGAATAAGCCTTATCTTGTTGATGTTTTATTGGGGTGTACCCATTGCAAATCTCACTATTTTATAGAAAACAGTTTAACGATTCATAAAGTGCTACAGTTAATTGTTAAAATACTGATATCAAACTCTTGTAAAGTAAAAAAATATCTATTAATTCTAATAATTTAATTCTATTACATTATTAATATGGACATTTAGGGTGTTCTATTAAATTTAAAAAGAAACACCAAAATCAAAAACTTTTTAAGTTCACAGACTGTCATGTAGAGAATACATACTGTACTTAGAACATGTATATGTAAGGTAAAGTAGCAAATAGGTAGGTATTGAGGAAAGCTGCCTGTTTAGTTAGGATATAGCTAGAACTAGGAAGATGCAAGCTTAGTTAGTGAATTTTACCATGTTTTTTTTTTTTTTGATCTGCCACGCCAGGTGGATCCTTTAACTTCCTAGGAGAAAATAAGTGAGAATTTTACCAGATGATTTGAGGAGCCTGCATTTTAGTCCAGCCTCCTTTTTTTTTTTTTATAGGATGAGGTTAATTTTCTACCATTTTTCTTCTCCTTTCCTCTTAGTTTTATTTTATGGCAAAAGCCTATAGGAACTGTTAAGATTTGTTATTTCAAATTAGGTAAAGACAACAGATTTTAACCTTGCCATTCTTTTGGGGGAATAACGATGAGAGTATTTAAAAAAAAAAGATGAAAATATTTATATTTGCTGACGGGACTTCACATTCTTAACTAGTTCCAAGGGTATATATTACATGTAGTAAAGAATTGTCCAAATAATACAGGTATTTTGTCAAAAAAAACCCTAATGAGAAGTCTCTTTACTACTTTCTCTACGCTATGTCCATTGGTCTTGATAGAGGTTCCCAAAGAGTACAAAACATGAAGTTGAGGTTATAGTTGGCAAGTGTTTTAAATGGCTACAGAAAATGAAAGGTAGTGAGACACATACTCTACATTATACTGAGATGTGTACGTGTATATACATGATACGTCACTTTTATGCAACTTCCTGCTATGGTGTTCTCCTCCCCCCTGTATCCACATGCACATTGAACTGCGTTTCTTGTCTGGATTTAATTAAAGGACATTCTTCTGCTCTGCAGTTGCTCTCAGTTGTTGTATTTAGTGCTCTGATATGGCACCTTTCACTGTATCCATAAAATATGAGTGAGCATCAATAAGCTATCCAAGAGAAAGGAGTTTTAAGGAGGTATTTGAATGAGGAGAGGACGACTGTACAAAAAAGGAAGGGGAGTTCTCTGAGTTCATACTCACGCACTGGGGAGAAAAGGAGAAAGCCATTTGGGCAAGAAAGCCTGCAGGCATCCTGCCACCGGGTTAGACGATATGTTGAAATTGTAGATTCCACATGGCAATCAGTGTGTTCTGTGAGCGGGCACGTATTGGTGTAATGGAGCTGTCCACTCATCCTCTGCCTGCAACAAGGATTTGCAAGAACAGTTGCACTGAAAGTCCCATTTGAACAAAGCATTTTAACTGATGTGAAAGTAGATTCCTTGGGCAGTTGCAAGCATTTCTGGAGAGTTAGCAAACAGAAAAGGCCTTCTTGTCTACACGGCTTGGGCTGCCCAATCAGGAAAAAAGCACAATTTTGTGAATTAAGTGACCAGTCACACATCACGAATAACGAGTAGTGATTGTTCGTATTGGTCAGTTAAAAAATGTGTCATAGGGTCAAACATGTTTGCATACACTGCTCAAGGACTTGTGACTAACGAAGCAATTAATAACATCCATGACCTATTTGCAGACACCTGGTGAACAGATTTAAGGGCTCAATCCATTGGCTATGTTTCCCAAGGAGCAATTCTACCAGCTTTAGCTAAAAACGTGTAAAATCAAGACAAGAACAGAAACAATTTTGTCATGTACTAGCAAGATCTACCCTCAACACCTGCTGCGGTATATCCTTTATTGATACGAATATAACATAGAATGGATTCAGCACCCGGTTGTGTGACCCCCTTCAGTCCAAAACAGCAGACCCCCAGAACATTCAAATACCTGTATTATTTTTTAGTTAGCTTTTGTGTTTGAGATACTGTCACGATAATGATAGTCCTCTACTAATGATATTCAGTAATGAGTCAGCCAAGCCCTGCTCAGAGGCAGGCAAAGGTCTAATCTGCTTTTCCAGGAGTTTGTACTTACTGTAAGAAGCAAGTTCTTTGAGGTCACCGGGCAGAAGAGGAAGTCTTGGTGAGTGGAGTGCTGGGCAGGATTGGTCCCAGAGACACAGCTTCTGTAAAGCTTTTCACATTCCAGCAACTACCGCAAACAGAAACATCTTTCCAGTCGAGGAGGAGGAGGAGGGAGTGGAGGCCAGGGCTGGGATCATGCAAAACTCGGAACCACAAGATTTTAAATTCCATTGTATAATTAGTGCAGTTATTGTGCATCTGGGGCTGATGTGCTACTCTAAAGAACGAGTGAAAACTGCAGCAATCCCTCTGAGTTGTTGCATTTCACACAGGTTTTACATGAATACTGTATTATATTTTGTCCCTACAAAAAAAAAAAAATGTTTTTGAGGAAGGAGTAAAGGGGGGTACTGTGGTTAGAAAATGGTGTAAACTGTAGGACATCTAGTTTGTAAAAATGTTTAGTCTCTCTTTCGCTTTTTGTTCTGTAATTGATTACTAGCACCCCCTTTAACCCACCTTAAAGGGCAAGCACGAAATTCATGTTTTCGTTCATCAGCCCATCCCTCTGAAAAGCGTTCAATATTAAAACAGTTTGCGAGGAGCAAAGGCAGAAGAAACAAGAGGCCCAGTTAGACCGTGGCAAGGTTAGGAGATGCATGTCTGATGCCTGCAGCAAATACCGGCTCTTGTTCCTGTACAATTTTTGCATGGGGAGACCAAGTTAATTGGGGTATGGCTCTGTTCTTTCCTTTATGTGTGACCTTTTATTATCTCTGTGGCCCTGTAGCTCATGCAGTGTCATAAAGCTGTGGGAAAGTCTCGCAGCTAGTGTTATCAGCTGTTGGAAATTAACTTAAAAAATGAAGTATCTGTGTTTCCATTTGCCTGAAGGTGTCTGGGAGTCTGTAAACTGCTGCGAAGGTGCAATTATTGTGGTTGTGATTTTGCTGTAGCTGAGTGTTGCTCGTGCATCTTTTCCCCTTCTTTCTCTCCCCCCTCTTCCCCTCCCGTCCCTGCTTTTTAGTGCAAGCTGCGGGCTGGCAATCAGGTGTTGTGCTGGGGGAGGGGGTTACTTTAGGAGGGGGGTTACATGGCATAATTCCCACGAATGTAGGAGGAAGATGAAAAAGATAAAGAAATTTTGTTTTTCTGAGCTAGAGGATTCTCTGCATGACTTCCCCACTGATGGGATCATGTGCTTTCAGGCTGAGATTTTATTAACAATTCAAATGGAAATTGAGGGCACAGGAGGAGCAGATTCTCACATAAACTTGATCTGTCCATGAATGCAGTTCTCTGTTTGCCCTGACCCTGCGTGGCTTAAGACACTGCCTGTGAGGCCTGAGTGCCAGACACAAAGACCGAAATGAAAAGCAAGCACATTCCAGTAGTCTGCACAAAGGCAATGGAGCAGTTTCTAGCCGTCTCCCCAGGGAGAGATCTTATCTCCTTGCGGCTAAAACCCTTTAGAGTGTTTATTTGTACTCTAGCACCCGAGGTTTACGAATTGATATGGATGCTGATTAAACGCTGTAAGTTTCCTCAGCGAGTCGTTTTGGGGGACGCGGAGGTGTTCTGCCTGCCTTTTCTTTCCCAAATATGTATCGATAACTTATCAAAAGGTCGCTCCGGTTTCCTGACGAGCGAACGCAGACAAGCGCCGAGGAAGAAGGCACTCCAGAAAGCACATTCCTTAATAAAAGCCATCACCAGCCTTAGGAGAGTTTTTGCAAAAACTTTGGCTTTAGGACGCGTTGCCTGCTTTTAACGTTTCAAGCGTTAGCGCAGCCTGTCACCGGTGCCGGACGCTTGTGCTCGCCCGCCCTCCGGAAGGTTGCTCCTGAGTAGCTGTACCGATTAAACGTTGTGTATACTTGGTTGACCTTGTGCTACGAAGCCAGCACTGGGGCAGAGGGAGGAACGCGTGAGGCAAGGCTGCTGTGGCCACATCTGCCCGGGCAGTTGCTTTCCGCCAATGGCAGTCGGTGGGTGATGCTGCCTGTCAGGGGAATTCTGCCGGGGATGAGAGCTGGGGGGGTGAACGATGGGGGTTTGCTGCGGGTTTTGTCGTATTCTTGAGACTGCAGGTGGGAAAGGCTAGGAATGCATCCCAGTGCAAAAATATAATTCATAATCCCTGTCGCTGCCCGGTGTTGATATTGGCGGTGTCTGTAAATGCTGGAGGTTCCTTAATCAAACTATCAAACGTTGGTATTCCTGGCTGTCCTAATCAGGCTTCCTTTTATGAAAGCTCTCCAAAATGGTAGGGAAAATGTAAGTAAACAAATGTTTTGATTGTGGTAATTCCAGAGAGTCACAATTTTAATCACCTTAGTTTTCGTTATTTTTAGCCAAAATAAAAGGGAAGAAAAAATCCCCCCAAACCAAAAGCCAGCAACTTTTAGGTAGGAAATCATAACCATATGTTTTTCCATTTTTCTTCAGGCGTTTAAAGGTTTCAAAACTTTTGATACTCCTTAAAGTAGTTAAATTAGTGGAAAGAGACTAGCAAAGGATATTGATTCAAATAGTTTTGTTCCCTTAATTTTATGGGGTTATATTATCCAAAATTAATGGTTGTACTTAGGCAAATTGTCAGTAATTGGTGACAAAATTGCTTTATTGCTTTTCTTTCATTTGATGCTAATTAATGGCCCTACATTATTAAGTTCAAGCCTCTTCTGCATTTCTCCTTCTCCATAAATATTCTTAGTGGTAATGTGTCAGAGTAAACTTTTTTCTTCAGTGTATGCAATAATTACTTTATAGAAATGTGATAACAAACAGATTTCTGGCATAATTTATGGAAATGTGATAACAAACAGATTTCTGGCATGATTTTTCCTGAAATAATGTAAATGTTATTTGTTCAAGATCTTGAAGTCATTTTGATATGAAGGAATACATTAGTAACATAATGTGTTAATTGATTCATGTTTTAAAATATTAGTTTTTCATATCAAAGTACTCCTTAGCAACTTACCCAGCAGTTACGTTCCAAAATCTAGCCTTTGTTTTATTTTACCAGTTAAAAACCCCTTACCTTCTCTGCTACTGTTTTACAGTGTGTTTGACCCAATGGTTCTATTTCAGTGCATTAGAGTATCACCACAGAACTTGTCATCATATTTTCTACCTGTTAATGAAATTGGTATTTGGGACAGAGCGGTGTTATAGAATTTTAATGCTTTGTAAATATTTTAAAGTCTAGAATAAATGCAGTAAGTAAAAGCTACTTCTAGTTTTTCATACAAGCACTATGGAAAAACCAGCTTGCGTGTTTATGTGTTGCTTTTTTGTTTCCTAAGAATTAAAAAAAAAAAAAAGGTTAATGAATATATGTCACAAAATTTGATATGTTGAACACCATATACCAAAGTAGAATAAAGAAGGAAGGAACTAAATATGAAATGACTTTTAAAAGGGAGTTTTGATGGCCTTGTGAGTATAAACTAATGAAAAAAATATTGAAAGCCCAAAAGACTTAAAAATATAGGAGGAAATATTTTATAAGCTTTTATAGTTTTACAAATTATATTTATTTTCTCTATTGTCTAATTCTGTAGTATAAAACTGAGGGAACTGTATCTTTCATTTCACTAGTGGAGGACTGCACCAATGTCTCTGATTGTTGCCCAAGTCCTATTTATGTTTAACCTCAGTTATACTCAGTTTTCAAAATTATGATTTCTTATTCCTGTAAGTCCTTGTTTCATCTTTCATCATGAGTTATGTTTAAAAATTAATATTAAAATAAGGTGTATACATTTATAATAATTTCAATCATTATAAGGTGGCATGTTATTTAAAGAAATCTTTATAATTACTAGATTTTATAAGCAAGTTCATACCTCTTTTTGACATGATCTTTTTTTTTTTTATTATTTTATTTTCCCCTAAAAGCAGTTTTTGGGAAAAAGGAGGGAGAAAATTGACATTTGGAGTTAGAAATTTTTAGCGTTATGTAAGTGCTGTTTCTTGGATTAAAGGAAAATTGTCAAGTAAGATTCTTGGCAAGTTGAATTATTTTAAATTTGTTGAAGGAATTTTATTTTATTTTTTTTAAAGCGTGCTCCAGTTAAGAAAACAGAGTAAAACTTTGTAGCAGAGTCACAATGCACCAGTAATTCTGAACTCTGTCCCATCCCCAGTTTCCACTGAGGGCCCCGTACCTCCACGTGTTTGGAATGAAATATGTGTAAATGTCTGTATTTCGAAGGCAGCTAAAAGAAACTGTAACTCTTTAGTGCACTAGCAAAGAATGATATTTAGCAAAACGGCTTGAGCTGGTTTTAGTGAAGCATTTGTGGGTGAAAACTGCCCCAGCAAAAGACAGAAAGTTAGTGCTTGCCTGTAATTCTACCTGCAACCCTTAGCTGGTATGGTTGCGCATATCTTATTTCGTTGTCCTTTTTGCACCTTTGTGTACTTTAAGATCTTTGCTCTGACTGTAACTATCACTACGAGTGCACGAGGAGAGGTTTTCAGACTTCAATAAGATATCTATACTTGCTTACATATCACTTCGGGCTGTGCCACGTGCTCCTCCTTATCTGTGGAGGTACAGCTGCACCATCTCAGATTGCACAGTGCAAAGACCTTTCGCTTGAGACTTGCCTGGTTTCAGGCATGGCAAAGCTCTGGACCATCACGGGTGTAGGTGTGGTAGAGGAGCATTAAACCACTACCGCGACTCGAATTCACATGGTTCAATGTGGGATGGGTGGGAGCTGGTAGTTTGCCTCATCAGCTGCGCTAGCTTCTCCCTGCGGCGTGGTCTCCATGCCCCAGTCCTGTGGTGGCCTTGCCGGGGAAGGGGTTGGAGCAGTGGCCTTCTGCCAAATTGTAGTCTCCTGGATGCCTGTTGAAGTGAAATTCACGGCTCTTGCCTACAGTGATGTAACTGAAAGACGGTAGCCCATAGCTTCATGCCATACACACTTGAAATTCACTTCACCAGTGTGTGTGTGGAGGAAACGCCTGAAGTCTTTTTCACACAGTAGCACAGATCACTTTTACCTTGATTTTTGCATTTGCAAAGAGACTAGAGATGATTAATTTCCTGGTAGGGCTGAGAGTTTGTTACCACTTTAAATGTGGGACGTTTCCACAGAGAGGGCGTCTGTGGACCTGGGGAGATTCCTCTCCCCTGAACATGAGGGGACACCTGCTGTCCAGGCAGCCCTGGTTTTGCTACTTGTAACGTCCCTTGGTGTTAAAACACCTCTGAGGAAGAACTTTATACCTGTCTCTGGCAAATTTTCTTATCTGCATGTGTTGTCTGTGCTTTAGTTTTGCTTGAATGTGAGGATGATGGTATTGATGGACCTCAAACATCTATATCTGGTTTATCTGCTTGGAATTAGACCTCTGGAGGGAGGTACATACTTCCTTGCAGTCCCTACAGAGAGAGTTTAGGTCCTAAACTTAGGTATTCCGGATTTCATCACAGATGCATAAGTTAACCTCAGGTAAACTGTATGAACTCCCCTCACAAGTAAATGAAAGGGGAGAGGAGAATAACTAGAAACACTGGGATTAGATGAATAAGTGGCAATCTGTGGTGTAAAAATGTGATTTTAATCTTGCCAGAGAATCTGAGTCCACAGCATTCACTTCTCAGTGCCTGAAGTAACATAGCATTTCTCAGGCTGCTGTTCAAGCAGCCGTTTATGATGCTTTGCAGAATTAAGTACAATGAAAACCAACTAAGAGGAAGAGATGGTTGTTTAAAGACAGGGATAGTCTGTAAGGTCAGCTTTTCCTGACAAAGATGACCTTGGAATGACAGAGTTGGGAACTCATTCATGTAGGTTTTTAGGAAGCAAAAACTAGACCTCTGTAAATTGATCTTAATGAGGGATTAAATTAAAAGACTTAGGTTTGTTTATGTGTTGTGGTGAAATACAGGCTCAGTTGCTAAAAATTTTTTTTGCAAACCACTGAGAAATTTACAATGTGGATGGAGTTGGTTGAGGAGAAGGCTCTGTCTTCATATAGACAGTTAATGAAATGTGCAAACGTTCTTGGAAATCCCAAATCTTCTAAATGTAATCTAAAGTAAAAGCAAAGTAAATGCTTGGGCTTAGAGCTGCTTTTTTTTTTCTTTTAGCATCCTGGGGAGATTTCTTTGAGTGATACATACTGCAATTGTCATAAATAGCATATAATGTGTACTTGGTGTGTTTCTTCATCTTTTGTCTATAGTTCTTGTCCACTGGTACAAGCAAGGGAAGAGGAGGGGAAGAAGCCTATTGCAGTCAGCCCCCAGCTCGCACTGTCCCTTTCGTACATGGAAAATGCTATGTTTTCCCTAGCTTCATAGAGTGGGCACCAGAATAAAATCTGTGCTGTCAGCTCTGTTTACCCTTTGTACCAATGCAAGCACTTCCAGATGGGCATTCACACCATCCCACTTCAGTTACCCAAACTGGGTACCTAAACCGGGCAGTTAGTCTCTGTATGCTTCCTCTGTTGTTGCTAGAGAAGCTTTTCCCAAAGATGGTCTGAGCATCCTTCTTTAGACTCTCCCTTTTAAAGCAGTCTTTTTTTCTCGTTGACTGTGTAGGCACCCTGAAGTCGTGGGATTATGACTTGCCTGAAACTGTGGCATTGAGACTTTCCCAGCTCACATCCCTTCAATTAATGTTGCCAGATTTTCTGCCAAATTATATGATGGTGGTGTCTAGTATTTAATATTGGCCATATTCTAATAAGGCATTGTCTCCAGTAGGTGTAAGATATTTCATGTCTGATTTCTGTGATTGGACGGTTTCAATGATACACTAGTTATTTTCTGCTTTTCAGAAATAATTTTATAAGGAAAATGTACTTATCTTAACTTTTGATTGGTCTGGGTGAATCTTACATAAGGAGAGAGTCATTGAACCAGAAAAACCCTTTTATTTTAATTTTTCTATTGATAACTCAGGATTAGATACTATTTTGAAAGATGAAGAGAAGATATGGAGAAAGTTTCAGCATACTTTTAATAATACTGCCTATTCGGTGATCATTAGCATAATGTAATTTCATGTACTTGCTATAATTTTGGTATAATATTGAAAACTAGTTTTTTCTTGGGTCTGCTGTGTAAATATGCTTTCTAAAAAAAACCAATATCAACAGAAACTAAAGTTGTTACATGTTTAAATTTGCTAGATAAGTGATGAACTGAGGAATCTTTCTAATTTGAGAAGTCGTGTCTCAGTCTCATACCTTCAACCAAGTTGTATTTGATTGTTGGCGCAGGAAAAAAGAGAAGAAAAAAAAAGCTGCTCTAAGACTAAGCATGAACATAATAATGAAGAAACAATGCAACGTAGTCAACCAGGCATGAAGAATTATCTGTCGAAGCTAAGAGGCCAAGTGTCTCATCAGTTGGATTTTAATAATTCCTGGCAGAAGTGCTTGTACTTGTACAGCAATTGTTTTAATATCTAATTGAGTTTCAAGTTGAAATATGACAGTCTGTCCTGAAATATGAAGAGAACATTTCCTGTGATGCAATGTCTAAGAATTTCTTTACGTACTAGATGGAGACTAGAAAATTGGTAATACTTGTGTTTTTCAGATTCCAGGAGCCTTCTAATCATGCATAAGTAAAGCTGTATCCTGTGCAGTTTTACTATTGTTAACTCTTTCCTCTTCCTGTCTTTATAATTCATTTTGTGTACCGTATTCACTTGATGCAGCTCGTTCCTTTTTTTTTCTTTCTCTCTCTTTTTTTTTTTTTTTTTTTTAATACTCTTAGCTGTTTGCATTGGGGCATTTTCGCCGCGGTTAGCAGAACACCTACTAGAATGTGCCCTAGTTCTGCTTGAGAAGTCTAGCTACAGCAGCAATGTAGACTTTAAACATAAATGTGACTCCAAAGCTGACATACTAATCAGGGTCCCGATAACCTAGCATTACCCTTACACGGTCAGGAGTACCAGATCATCATAAGTGAAGGTTAGAAAAAAAGACGAGTTTGAAAAAAAGCTTAAATTTTTACTTAGCATGGATACTGAAGTGGATGCGATACACAAAATGTAGCCTTGTTTTGAAATGGGCTTTCTTTCATTTTATTTCTCATGATCGATTGGTACGTGAAGCTGGAGCTTTTCAGGAAAACTCTGGGATTATGAGTGTGTCAGCCTCTGCTTTTAGCACAGCAATGAGGTTATCAATAATGCATTGGAGATCTCAGAATCCTTGAACATAGGGAAATCACAGCTGGTCTGGGTTTATTGTTGAAATTGCAGATTTGTGCCAAGAGGTCACGACAACTGCATGTCAGACGGTCACACACACATGCACACAGACATGTCTTGGGGGAATGAGGGGAATAATATCTGAAGAATTGCCACTGCCCATGTTATTTAGAAACTCTTCATATGTTTCTGTAGTACAGCTTTAAAGGCAGCATATTTAATGCTGCTTGCAGCGGCCTTTTGACATTTTGGCCTTTCCCAGTATTATAAGTTTTATTGTTTTCCTGACAAGTTTATTCATATACTAACAGCTTGCTTGGCAGCAATGTTCAAACTCAATACTTAGGCTTTCTGGTCACGGTGATGGCTGGCAGTAATAGAGAGGGAGAATAAGTGAGTGTGGAAATGCAAAGCTGTCTCTTGTTACATTTTATCGATCTCATTCTGGTGTCATTCAATTAAGACAGAAATGTGATGGATAGTGTCTGCATAGATTCCTACTTTGCTTTCCAGCCACTCTATATAAAGCTTTTCGGGGGAGGGAGGAGGGAAGGGAAGGTGGGGGGGGGGGGGGGGGGGAGGGCTAGTGAATCAAAGATACAGTGTGATTTGGATTACAGATCAAACTTATCTTTTAAAAAAAATCATTATTCTAAAGCTACGTTGAAAAGGAATATTAGCAGAGCTAGCATTCTGTGCTGTCTTGCTAATAAGTGTCTGTAAATGTCTGGCCCATTGTTCTTTGTGGTAATGTGGGGTTTTTTGGTCCAGATATTATCTGTGATTTAAGAATAAATGTTTTTTCTGAATTTAGTACACAGATAGAAAGGGGCCAAGAAATGAAAGGACTTACTTGTCTAAGAGACTTGCCTGCATGCTGTAGGGCAGTAATTCCAGATAAACATCGAAAGACGAGACTTGTTAATTTCAGTCCATTGTTTACTTTAAATATGGCAAAAAAAAAATAATCATTGAGCCGAGACTAGCTCCATAGGCTTAAGCAGACCTTCATTAATTCACAACTGTGCCTCTCACCCAGTCTTCAGACTGTGGTAATTTCAGAACTAATAATTTACTTTCCATCCAACTCACAGTTTTCTGCCCAAAATGTGAACGAGAGAGTCCTGGAATGCACTGGTGATTCCCAGAAGCGTTTTTTGTCATCAGACCTTGGGCAGGCTCCTTAGTGAGACAGAAGTCCCCTGGGAGAAAAACCTTGGTAACTCTCACCTCCTGGTTTTCCTTCCCATCTTCTGGACTTAGAGGCAGCAGCGCTGTATGTCCGGATCTCCTTTGTTCCCACGGAACTTAGAGGGGAAGCATTCGTGACTCAAAGTGCAATGCCCAGGCCAGGTTGGGGATTCTCTGCTGAAATGAAGTTACCTGGGAACAAGCCAATTCGCCAGAAGCAGAGTACTTCACAAATGTGTATTGGCCATTACAACTATCATAAACAAAACCCCAACCAAACAAATAAAGAAAAGCAAAACAAATAGATTCCCACCAGCTGGCTTGAGGAGCTTCTGGGAAGCCTGGATTTCAAAGGTCTGCAGCTGTGCCACATGCAGTATGTAGGGTTGGTACTCCCCGTCTTTCCAGGCTCCTGACTTTGTGGCTGGTGATGATGTTCCACCCTTCACGGCTTGGCTGTGGCTCCCAAAGTCCCTTTTCCTGCACTGGGGGAGCAGAGGAGCCCTAGGAGTCACATTTTAACTAAGAGCTTCGGGGCTTTGATGTTTAGGACTGTATTCTCCTTGCAACTGCTGTTATTGAAGACACAGTTACAGCTGTGGGAGGCATTAATTACTCTGAGAGATAATTAAGTTTTAAGATTTTTAAGTTTTAATGTAATTAAGTTTTAAGTCACATTTTAAATGTGATGAGGCTAAGATTTAGAAACTAAAGAGCACCTTTCTAGCCCCGTTACTCATTCAGGTAAGTATTCTGAGTGCTGGTCTGTGATGGCTGTGTGCCTCAGGTTAGCAGTGGTTACTTGGTGCTCTGTAGAGCCTACAACACAGTTATGGGCCTGAGCACCGGATTCATGATCCTGAAGATCAAACGACAGCTGGGATTTGAGTTTTCAGATGAGATGCTGGGACTGAGATGAACAGAGGTTTCTCAGAATAGTTTGATTTTACTTGTGGTATTAATAAGATGATTCTGCTAAATCGACCGGCAACGTTTATACTGCTGTGAGCATAAAGCATTCTTCCCTTTGTGCAGGACTTCTAGAAGGATCTATAACTTGTCTTCTGAGGACTCTAGGAAAAGAATTATATGAGTAGGGTATGGTCTCCCAGGCATGAGGGTGCAAGAAAGGGCCTCAGGCAGTTCCAGTCTCTTCTACTTTTTTTATCTAGTAGCAAACCTAGGTATGTTCAGCACTCAATTATTGTTGGAGCTGCTTTTTGTGGACTGGTCTAGAATAGGGAAGCTGCTTAGGTGAATCATAGCTATTTAATTCCCACTCCCTTATATGCAGTTCTTGAAATCTCAGTGGTACTGAGTATGTACAGATTGAATGCTTACTCCATTGCCAGTATCTTTGGAAATAACTTTGAATAAAAGACAGTGGGGCGGACGCTTCTTACGTTCCTATCCCCCAAAAGTGACATTGGTTTTGTTGTTAAAGTTATGTCATAGTATAAGGTGTTGTAGCAAAGACAGCATTGTTTGTGCTACATCCCCTCTTTGTTGAGGAGACTTTCAATGCTGGACTGCTTGATAAATCATCCTTTCTGCATTTGCTTCTAAGATACGAAACAAAAAATGTTAGTATGCATATAAGGCAAACAGCATTCCACAGATTTTCTGGGCAGTCAAACAGCAAGTGGTTCGGGTGCCAGCGCTGTTGATCTAGCTTCTATAACGTAAAGCAATTAAAGTGATTGCCTCATTTCATGTCCTGAGCAGACATAGGTTTCTGGTTTTTTCTACGCTCCAAACAGAAGGCTTTCACTGCTTCTTCCTGACTTTGTGAGCTCACATAATGTAACGCATAGAATAATTTTGCATTTTTAAATAGTGTTCATCTCACTGCAGGAAGGAAAACATTTGTGATATAAAAAAGAGGAAAATATTTTTTAAAATACTGTGGCTCTAAGGGAGGAGATTAAGGGGCCTTGTGGAAAATTTACAACCAATGTAAAAGTTGACCATGATTTGTTCTGGATTTTTTTTCAATGGTACATTTAAGTATAGCAGGTTCCAATAGCCATACATAAACCAATGTTAGGAAAAAGAAAGCCAACCAGCCTCCAAATTCAGCAGTACTTCATAAGTTTTACAAGGCAGCTTTTAATATCATTTCTCCACCACACACTTCTGTTTTCCCTGACCTGATGAAAGCTTATTGAGGTATACTTTTGGATAAATCCAGCTCATCTACAGCTAACCCTTGAGCTGAAAATGAACAGACACTAAGTTTGCAACAGCTTAGTTAGATGGTTTTGTGTTAAGTTTCACACTTTTTGTACATGTCTGCACTTCATAGTGACAGAAGTAGTACCACAAGTACAAGTTGTTTTCTACGGTATTTTAATCTCAGAAGGGAACAGCTATAGCAGCACAACACAGACTTGCTGTCTTAAGATGTCCACTTGAATTTCCAGTTTTGTTTCTAGATTTCAGAAATTCACAGAAGGTTGTGGAGAGGAGGGAGGGAGGGAAGAAGGGAGGAAGGGTTTCCTAGGCATAAGCACATAAGTGGTTATGGCCTATTGTACTTTTTTTAGAATTGAAATATTTCAATAGCTTGAAAAGGAGCCAAGACAGCCTGTGTATTATGAAAAGGGGGAAAAAAAGATAAAAATAAATAAAGAGCAGCTGTAGTTCTGTTAGCAGTGCAACAGAGTTAAAAGGGACCTGAAAAATTATAGCCGACTTTATGTATACAAATCTAGGAGAAAAGAACCCCAAAGTATATAAAATCTTGCCATATTCTGTTCTGTTCTGAAGAGTTAGGGTTCAGTGTTTAATTTATGAGCAACATTTTTTGTCCTTGTTCAAGTGCTTATGGAGAATTAGGATTAAATATGTAAGACAAACAAGGCAGAGCTTTAAACAGCTTGCCTTAAAACAGAAAAAAATAAGTCTCTCAATATCTTAGTTATGTTTTCAACTATTATCAGCCGTAGCAAGAATTTACCAGTTACCCAGGAACAGTCTAGCAAAATTAGAGTAGAAAAAAATAATGTTGCTTAAGAAAAAATTACCTTTTCTTTTGGTATTATTTTTTGGCTTCTCAAATTCCTGGGTTTTACTTCTTTTGGATATTCAACTGTAGGTGGGTCCGTAGGCAATCACGTTTTTTCCATGTGGAATTCACCTGCATTACTTCAGTGTGCAAAAAATATCTAAAGTATTCTCATTTTATGTGGTAATTAGAGAAAAAAAGAGAAGTGGTCAGGGTCTGCTTGAATTTTTGAGACATTTGGTTCCAGAGTATGGTGAACATTCATTCAATTTCTGTGTGAAGGTGAAAGAATAAATACTATTTTTCTTCATTTCACTTTATCCAATAAACTCAAGCTAGTAGCATAGCCCTGGTTTTGTCTTTTGATTTTTCAGTATTAAGTGTTCTTCCCCATTAGTCAGAAACTGGACAGTCTTTCATAGACAATGTTCCAACTGAAGAGGAATCAATGAGGTTTACACTTTCATTCCACCTGAAGTTCAGTATTAAACTCTTGTACTAATTCTGGTTGTCAGCAAATGTCAGATGGCAGATATAAAAATGAAGCATTTGCTACAGAGGAGTAAACTGAGTTTCAACTAGGAAAGCATCAGTAAATAAAAGTGGCATGCATTATGAATTTAGTCATAATAACGATCAAATGTGGTAATGGTGATTACTAAGATTTTCTGAAATCAAGTCAGGAATACAATCATGTTAACTTATAGCAAGACAAAGACCTCCTCTTCATTGCATCATCTATTTCTGCGTTGGACTAGTTGAACAAAATTCTTCACACCTGCTTTTGTATGTGCAATTTTACAAATCGGTTCTCACAATGCTAGATAATCGGAAATAGAGAGTAGAGGGGCAACTCACATTAGTAATGTGGGCAGCGATAATGATTTTGAGAAATACAGTAGCGATCAGTTTACCAGTTCTGTACCTTTGTATTTTAAAAGGAAAACGGTCTTTCAATTTGTATATTAATATAGCATCTCTAATTCTACACTGTGCTCCAAGTGTTGGTAAACAAAGGGAAGCGGGAGTCAATGTGGTGGTGCCCTTGTCCTGCAAAATAGTATTTCCCTGTTCCTGCTGAGCTCCTGCAGGCACTGCCATGAGAAGCAGACTTGCACGAAGGCAGATAACTCCCAGTTTTCCAGGATGGCAGCTCCTGTTGCCATCTGCCTTACCTCACTTGCTGGAGCACCTCTAAACAAGGAGCATGCTGCTGATGCACCTAAGCCAGAAAATAGCAGAGTTTTGACTCTGTGCAAGGTTCCTCCTTGCTTGTGGTATGCAGAATGTAATGTTTGTCTACAAACATGGCAGTGTGGCACTATTTTGACTAAAGGTGGTGTCCACTTTCAAAACTACAGCAAAGATCTCTTTCTTTTAAAAAGTCAGGATAGACTTCTTTAGGTTCTCTCTTTTGTTGGCAGCTCTCTTCTAGCACTAGGGATTCCAAAAAAATGAATCACATCTTCCCAGGAAATGTCAGATGCAGAGAGTGGACTTGAAAATAAGATAAATAAATACATTTATCTTTATAGATAAATAAATTCTAGTTTCTACCAGAATGGTTAAGAATTTTCCTGTCACGGTCCATTTTCTTGATTGAAAGGAAAAAAAAAAATCAAGGCTACTTGTCCGGAATATGCGTCACGACATATATGTCTTCTTATGTAATATGGAAGCTCTTTACAGTTTCTGTAGCTTAGGATGGCTTCTAACGATCGGTTTCCTGTATGCTTCCCAGGAAGAAAGAACTTCTGAATTTCCATTTTGTAAGGCAGTCCTTTAAGCATTATTTTTAAGTGGAGTTAGTGGGCAGATGACTATGGATTGTATATATTGAAATTACTTGTAGAGGGGCCACAAATAAAAAAATATTTAAAATAAAAAAACAACAGTAGAAATTAAAATGTTTCCCTGACCAGGAAACATCCTGTTTGTTCTTGGAGGAGACAAAGAGATGAAGGCCTATTTGTCCTGTTGCAGAAAGGCCAAATATTCCTTTAAATTTCTTCCACAGAAGAGAACTTTTACTTGACTTTTTTCTGAATTCATAGCAGTCTTTACAGAACATTACATGATGTTCTTGCATGAACCCTGCTTGGTGTACTTAATCTTCCTTGCGGTGCTCCATCCTCTTACATTGTGTAACATCAATCCCTAAGGAGCACAGGGTAACTTTGTGAGTAGAAGAATTACATAGTTCTGGAGAGGTGTCCAAAATTATCAGTAAGTTTTGTCCATGCCTTTTATGATTGCCCAATTCACAGAAAGGCAGATGGTTTAGGATAAAAGTCTGGGTAACCTTAACAACTGTTGCTCAAGAGGACTGCATTTCATTTTCCCAACAGCACCGCTTTCTCCCAGATAACTTCATGACTTCCCCACCATTAGACACACAAGAGCTGCAATGGTGCAGTCAGACTGCATTCTCCTGTATATTTACCACTTCAGAGTACAGAGAATATACAGCCGACAGAAGGGCAACTGGAACCTCACCAAGTCCTGCTGAAATGAGAGAGTATTGTCTGTGGGCAGGAGTTGGGGATAAGTGCTGGAAGGAAACTACAGCTGTTTCCTAGCTGTTGTCAAGAATGAGATGTTTAGTCAGAGGCTTCTCTGAGGAGGAGTTGAGAGAGGGATTTTTTTTTTTTTTCTGTTTAATTTAATTTTCTGCTACTCTTGCCTGGTTTCTGTCACTGCCTGCTAGGTGGCCTCCGTAAACTGGCATGATCCTTCTGTCATTTGTAACGTGTTTTGGCATGTTTTTCTTAGTTGGTTTGCTTTCCTAAAATTCGGGCTATGTTTTGAAGATTTTGACTCCATGAATAGTTTCATCTTCCTACAGTGAAATAAGTTGTTCTTGCTAGTTTTATAGTAGTAGGAAAATAACAACCAATGGCCTTTTACTTTTCCTGCTTTCCTGTTTGGCTATGCTACAAGCAATATCCAAAGAATCCAAGACCATCTTCTGAGAATTGAAAAGTAAAAAAAAAATTGGTTTTAATATTCATTTCATATGTGGAACACTTTCCTTGAAATTGCTGAAAGCAGAGATTTATATTGCTTTTAAAAGTAAGATTCTGTCAAACTGCTAAGCTAGGTAGCCAAATGTATTATCATAGAATCATAGAATGGTTTAGGTTGGAAAAGACCTTTAAGATGATCAAATTTAGCCATTAACCTAGCACTGTCAAGCCCACCACTAAACCATGTCCCTAAGCACCATGTCTACCTGTCTTTTAAATACCTCCAGGAATGGTGACTCAACCACTTCCCTGGGCAGCCTGTTCTGATGCTTCACAACCCTTTCAGTGAAGAAATTTTTCCTAATATCCAATCTAAACTTCCCCTGGAGCAACTTGAGGCCATTTCCTCTTGTCCTATCACTTGTTACTTGGGAGAAGAGACCAACCCTCACCTCTCTACAACCTCCTTTAAGGTAGTTGTAGAGAGTGATAAGGTGTCTCCTCAGCCTCCTTTTCTCCAGGCTAAATAACCCCAGTTCCCTCAGCAGCTCCTCATAAGACTTGTGCTTTAGACCCCTCATCAGCTTCGTTGTCCTTCTCTGGACAAGATCCAGCACCTCTATGTTTGTCCTGTAGTGAGTGGCCCAAAACTGAACACAGTATTCAAGGTAAGGCCTCACCAGTGCTAAATACAAGGGGAAGATCACTTCCTTAGTCCTGCTGGCCACACTATTCCTGATACAGGCCAGGATGCTGTTGGCCTTCTTGTCCACCTGGGCACACTGCTGGCTCATATTCAGCTGGCTGTTGACCAGCACCCCCAGGTACTTTTCCACCAGGCAGCTTTCCAGACATCTTCCCCAAGCCTGTAGTGCTGCATGGGGTTATTGTGACCCAAGTGCAGGACCCGGCACTTGGCCTTGTTGAATATCATACCATTGGCCTTGGCCTATCGAACCAGCCTGTCCAGATCCAGATCCCTCTCTACAGCCTTCCTACCCTCAAGCAGATCAACACTCCCACCCAACTTGGTATCATCTACAAACTTACTGAGGGTACACTTGATCTCATTGTCCAGATTGATGATAAAGATATTAAAGAGAACAGGCCCCAGCACTGACCCCTGGGGAATGCCAGTTGTGAGTGGCTGCCAACTGGATTTACCTCCATTCAGCACAACTCTTTGGGACGGCCATCCAGCCTGTTTTTCACCCAGCGAAGCATATGCCCATCCAAGCCATGAGCAGCCAGTTTCTCCAGGAGAATACAGTGGGAAATCATATCAAAGGATTTACTGAAGTCTAGGTAGACAACATCCACAACATTTCCCTCATTCACTAAGCTGGTCCCCTTGTCATAGAAGGAGATCAGGTCGGTTAAGCAGGACCTGACTTTCATAAATTCATGCTGACTGAGTGTAATTGCCTGGTTGTCCCGTGTGTACCACGTGATGATGCTCATTACTGAAAACCTCCCATTTTGGTGCTGGACAGGACAAATTTTTTCTGTCTTTTAGTATATGTTCTAAATACTTCTGAGGAAACCTGGACAGCATAACAAAGTACTAAGGACTGTGACTTTTCAAAGAAAGGAAGGCATGAAATGAAAAGCCTTGGATTTATATCTGGTGAGGGATGTCGAGGTCAACAAGAAGGGTTTATTCAAGTACGTTGGAGGCAAAAGGAAAACTAGGGAAAATGTGGGCCCGCTGTTGAATGAGACAGGTGCCATGGTGACAGATGATGCAGAGAAGGTGGAGTTATTGAATGCCTTCTTTGCTTCTATCTTCACTGCTCAGGCCAGCCCTCAGGAGTCCCAGACTTTGCAGGTAAGAGAGAAAGTCTGGAAGAAATAAGACTTTCCCTTGGTTGACGAGGATCAAGTTAGAGATCAATTAAGTAAACTGGATATCCACAAGTCTATGGGTCCTAAAGGGATGCACCCGTGAGTGCTGAGGGAGCTGGCAGAAGTCATTGCTGGGCCACTTGTCATCATCTTTGAAATGTCATGGAGAACAGGTGAGGTGCCTGAGGACTGGAGGAAAGCCAATGTCACTCCAATCTTCAAAAAGGGCAAGAAGGATGACCCAGGGAACTACAGGCCGGTCAGCCTCACCTCCATCCCTGGAAAGATGATGGAACAGCTTATTCTGGGTGTCATCTCAAAGCATCTGGAGGAAAACAAGGTTTTCAGAAGCGGTCTGCATGGATTCACCAAGGGGAAGTCATGTCTGACTTCATGTGATAGCCTTCTATGACGGCATGACTGGATAGATGAGGGGGGGACAGTGGATGTTGTCTACCTTGACCTCAGCAAGGCTTTCGACAGTGTCTCACACATCATCCTCATAGGCAAGCTTAGGAAGTGTGGGTTAGATGAATGGACAGTGTGGTGGATTGAAAACTGCCTGACAGATAGAGCTCAGAGTGTTGTGGTTAGTGGCACAGAGTTTAGTTGGAGGTCAGTAATGAGTGGTGATCCCCACGGATCAGTACTGGGTCCAGTCCTGTTCAATATATTCATCAATGACCTGGATGAAGGGATAGAGTGTACCATCAGCAAGTTTGCTGATAACACAAAACTGGGAGGGGTGGCTGACACACTGGAAGGCTGTGCTGCCTTTCAGTGTGACCTGGACAGGCTGGAGAGTTGGGCAGAGAGAAACCTTATGAAATTCAACAAAGGCAAGTGTAGGGTACTGCACCTGGGGAGGAATAACCCCAGGCATCGGTACAGGTTAGGGGTTGACCTGTTGGAGAGCAGCTCTGCAGAGAGGAACCTGGAAGTCCTGGTGGACAACAGGATGACCATGAGCCAGCAATGTGCCCTGGCGGCCAAGAAGGACAATGGCATCCTGGGGTGCATCAAGAAGAGTGTGGCCAGCAGGTCAAGGGAGGTCATCTACTCTGCCCTCTACTCTGCCCTGGTGAGGCTGCATCTGGAGTACTGTGTCCAGTTCTGGGTAAACCGATTCAAGAAGGACAGGGATCTGCTGGAGAGAGTCCAGCAAAGGGCTACAAAGACAATTAGGGGACTGGAACATCCTTCTTATGAGGCAAGTCTGAGGCACTTGGGTCTTTTTAGTCTGGAGGAAAGAAGACTGAAGGGGGATCTTATCAATGATTACAAATACTTAAAGGGAGAGTGCCAGGTAGATGGGAACAGTCTTCTTTCAGTGGTGTCTCTTGATACGATAAGAGGTAATGGGCACAAACCTGAACATAGGAAGTTCCATCTAAACATGAGGAGGGACTTCTTTACTTTGAGAGTGACAGAGCACTGGAACAGGTTGCCCAGAGAGATGGTGGAGTCTCCCACTCTGGAGACATTCAAAACCCGCCTGGATGTCATCCTGTGCAACCTGCTGTAGGTGACCCTGCTCGGGCAGGGGGGTTGGACTAGATGATCTCCAAAGGTCCCTTCCAACCCCTATCATTCTGTGATTCTGTGAAATGAAAATAGCAGTTCTTTGTGCTCCCTTAACTTACGTGCTGCTTGGACTGTGTACATTAGTTTTTTTTCAAATATCTTGGTTTGGTGGACTGATGGATGGATGGATGGATGGATGGATGGATGGATAGATAAGTGTACCTGGGGATACAAAAATGTGCTTATAGGATCATAATCAATATTTGTGGTCATGATCATAATACTATTTCACATGTATATATTATGTATATCTGTTTCTATTTTATGCAGAGGCAAAAAATGAATATGCAAAACTCAATATTAGAAAAGCAGTGATGTTTGTCTCTTTATGTATATAAGAATATATTAATTCCCTCAAATTAATGAAATACTTGAAGTCTGTTTGACATTAAAATTCACGTTGGTAAAGCTACAGGGATGACAAAGGTTTTGGGAAGCACTTCCAGATAAATGAGAGCTTGGGTGAATTAATTTCCATCATTATATGTACCAAGATTCAGTCTCTTTAGGTCTTTCCTCCTCTGCTTTATTTTCATTATATAATTTAGATGATCATACCTAATTGATGGTTGACCTTCTTTATTGTCAAACTGGAAAATCCCGAACCAGTTGTATTTAGATGTAAAATGATGGGATGAATAGTCTCTTACAGAATGGCTGATCTATAGCAATCAGACTCAAAACCAGTTTATTCTAGTCCTTGGGAAAAGGGGAGTTTGGAGTTCTATATAATAATGAAATAAAATTCCTGTCCATTCCTGGAAGGTTGATAGCGGAATAAGAATACAGATGTTGATATCATCAGGTGGTCCAAACAACATGGATATTAGAGCTGTGGTCCCCTGCTCCAGTGAAGGCAAATTTAAATCTGAGATCCTTAAGTGTTGATACACGTTGTTTCTTTTGTTGATTCTTTCTCTTTTCTTGATTAATTTTATGTATGAAACAGGTCTTGACTCCCAGTATAAATCCAAAAAATATGAATGAAAAAATGTGTGGGTAGGAGTTTTCTAGATTATCGTGAGCCAATATCCTTTAATATTTGTGGTCCAGGAATGTAATACCTTATCACTGAGTTTAAGCCCATGAATATTTGTAATTCATTTCCTCAAAAAAATTCCCCCCTTGCATGGAGTTTTGAAATGCCTGTATACAGTCAAAGAGCATGAATGTGTCTTTAAGAAACCAAATAATCCTGGAAAGTAAATACAGACAGACTATTACATGAATAATAACTGTATAATAGTTTTTAACAGTTTATGAAAATAGCATACAAATAGATGTGATCAGGAGAGTAGTTTGAAGGCCCACAGTTCTAACAAGTGACCTTATCTTTGTGGATTTCTGTCTGAATTCAGAGTTGACTAAATGAATGTAGAAATATGCAATCAGATACTGCTCAAAAGCTGCTCTGTTTAGGGGACTCAAGAGCATATCTTTTCTGACTTTAAGCGGGCAGTAAATTATTTTCAGTAATTCGGGCTTCAGTTGTTTCCGTAGGTAGCAGAAGCAAAATTTGTAGTTGTTTGATCAATTTTTACCTGCTTATGTAAGCCGTTGATTACTGACCTGTATTACATGACTTTTTATCAAGTACAAAAGTAAAGTGGACTTTAATAAAATCTTTGTGGTGGTGTGTTTGGACATCTGTGATTTCACAGCTAAACAGAAATGTCTTTTGACCAAGGAGGCACACTTTTCAATTGTTGAATGTGGTAGAGGACAGAGAATGGGATTTCTTCTGCTGTAGTAGTTTTATGGTGGCTACAAGCTCTTTTTTGCGAGGCTCCCGTTGCACACACATGCTTATACTGCTGATTTTGTTCTGGAGTATTTCAACAAACTTATTGACATTAAGGGTATAATGGCAAAAAAAGGTGATTTCTCAGAAGGGGCATTTGGACTGTTGTCGAGCCGTCAAAATAAAGTAGAAAGTTATAAAATGATAATTATTTACCTTGTTCGAGGATTAATATGTATCAGTCTTGCTGCCCGTTGATCCGTGCTTTGTTGTCTTACCTCAACAAGCTTTCCTAAAGCATGGATTGTATTCTGCTACAAATGAGTTACTTGGTATGTATACAGAGAAAGGTCTGTAATGATTGGAACGTGGTTTCTAACCTAGAAGGATAACTAATGGACATAGAATAGAATGGAACTTGCTTTCGCATTTATTTTTAAAATACTTCAGAGTGCATTAGAATAATGAGCTAGTTACTGATAATGGAATGAGAATAAACAAGGCCGTTTGTATGGTATGGCAAATTAGACATCAATTATGTGGCAAAGCAGCACTGAAGGATGCAGCAGACTGGGAATTAAGCTGTAGTGTTAATTGATTATGAAATCATTTGATAGCATTTGGTTTCATTGAAATGATTCTGAGAGTGCATCATAAACTTAAAATCCATTATAGGAGAAGCACAATGTTCTGTAATGATGGTAACGTCAGAAGGTGGGCCAACCTTTGACAACAGTGAAAAACTTAGTTCAGTTTTTGCAGCTATTTTACATAAAGTAATTAGAGGATTGTGCATCTTTCTGACCATAACTATTAGTACAATTTGGATCTACATCCTTTAGTTTTGCAACATCAGTATCTTTGTTTCAGCTGTTGGTATAACTAGTTAAGTGACAAATGTGTTCTTAATCTTTTATGTATATATATTTTTCTTCATAGAATCATAGAACAGTTTGGGTTGGAAGGGACCTTAAAGATCATCCCATTCCAACCCCCCTGCCAAAGGCAGGGGCACCTCCCACTAGACCAGGTTGCCCATCCAACCTGGTCTTGAACACTTCCAGGGATGGGGTATCCACAACTTCTCTGGGCAACCTGTTCCAGTGTCACACAGTAAAGAATTTCTTCTTAATATCTAATCTAAATCTTCCTTTTTTCCCCTTTTTAAAAACGGGGGCTATGTTTCCCCTTTTCCAGTCAGCTGGAACTTCACCAGACTGCCACGAATTCTCAAATATGATAGATGGTGGCTTAGCAACTTCATCTGCCAGTTTCCTCAGGACCCATGGATGTATCTCATCAGATCCCATAGATTTGTGTACCTTCAGGTTCCTCAGAAGGTCTTGAACCTGATTTTCTCCTGCAGTGGGTGGTTCTTCATCCTCCCAGTCCCTGCCTTTGCCTTCTGTGACTTGGGTGGTGTGGCTAGAGCACTTGCTGGTGAAGATGGAGGAAAATAAGTTAAGTACCTCAACGTTCTCCATATTCTGAGTAACCAGGTCTCCTATTTCCTTCTGGAGAGAGCTCACATTTTTCCTAGTTTTCTTTTTAACACTGACATACCTGTAGAAGCTTTTCTTGTTGCTCTTGATGTTCCTGGCCAGATTTAACTCTGTCTGGGCTTTAGCTTTCCTAACCCAATCCCTGGCTGCTTGGACAATTTCTCTGTATTCCTCCCAGGCTACCTGTCCTTGCTGTCACGCTCTGTAGGATTCTTTTTTGTGTTTGAGTTTGTCCAGGAACTCATTGTTCATCCATGCAAGCCTCCTGGCATTTTTGCCTGACTTCCTCTTAGCTGGGATGCATCACTCCTGAGCTAGGAGGAGGTGATCCTCGAATATCAGCCAGCTCTCTTGGGCCCCTCTTCCCTTTAGGGCTTTATCCCATGGTCCTCTACCAAGCAGATCCCCGAAGAGGACAAAATCTGCTCTCCTGAAGTCCAGGGTAGCAAGCTTGCTGTGCACCCTCCTCACTGCCCTAAGGATGCCCTTCCTTAAATTAGAGGCAAGTGTACCCAGTGCTTCTACTTGAAGAGGCAAGACGCTACAGCACTAGCTAATTACTGTCCAGCCTCTATGCAGGGTGGTAGCTCCCAGTTTCTTTTGAATTTGGAGAACACTGTAGTTTGGGTCTGTTTTTATGCCTCTCCTAATGGTTTTGCCCTTGGTCTCTGTGGGAGATCACTGGACGGCAAGATGGGCATCTAGAAATGTCCTGTACCTTTGGATGTTTTAAAATCTATACTCATGCAAAATTTGGTACCTGCCTCGCCAGGCTGCCCACTCCTTTTTTTTTTGTACTGTGTTTTGGTGAGTCTCCCTTTGTCCTCTGCCCCAGTTCAGCCTCCTAAACTTGCTGGACCTTTTCAATTTCGGAGCAATTGCCATAAATTCAGAACACTTATAACCTAAGTGGTTTATAACCTTGTAACAGCTTTTGCTGTTGCTGCTCTTCATGCAGGGCTGCCTGCCTTTTGTTAAGAGAAGGTCTAGGCAGTTTGGCAGCCATACTCTCATTCTGGACTACCTCTCTTCTGCCTTGGACACGATCTCTTTTTGCTGCTTCCCACTTTCTTCTTTTAAGGGCAGGGGACTTGTGTCTGTGGAGAAGCCAGAATGTAAAGATAAAAGGAAGATGACACAGGGAAACAGGGTAGTATGAAGTACAAAAAGCATAAAGGGGCAGGCTATAAATGTGTGGCACAAATTGGGGAAGACATAGGTTTATTATGTGGTCATTCAAGATAGCTGCACAGTTGTGCTCCACGCAGTCAGAGTTTTGCTCTCCCTGGTGACCTTCAACATTCAGTTTTATTTCTTTTTGACAACAAATGTTGTCCTAGACACTAGGGTTAACCTCCATTTTGCTGGGATGTACCGAGGGGTTTTAAGTTCTGTGCAGAGAGCTGCTGGGCATTGGCAGAAGATGTCTCATTTTAATGACTAACTTGAAGAAAGGAAAGAAACCCTAGCAAAAAAGCCACCATCAGAAACTTTTGACCCCCGTAATTCCACTGAATAATGTTACCTTTGCATATAAACTTGTCCTGAGTAATAAGACTCCCGGGTATGGGATGAGATGGAAGGCATTTGAGCCAGTATGACATTATTACTAGTTGTGCTGGTTTTGGCTGGGCTAGGGTTAATTTTTTTTTTATTTTTTTTTTTTTCATAGTAGCTAGTATGGGGCTGTATTTTGGATTTGTGCTGGAAACAGTGTTGATAATACAGGGATGGTTTAGTTACCGCTCAGCAGTGCTTGCACAGCGGCAAGGACTTTTCAGCTTCTCATACCGCCCCACCAGCGCGTAGGCTGGGGGTGCACAAGAAGTTGGGAGGGGACACAGCTGGGACAGCTGACCCCAACTGGCCAGAGTGATATCCCATACCATATGAAGTCATGCTCAGCATATAAAGCTGGCAGAATAAGGAAGGGGGGGACATTTGGAATTATGGCATTTGTCTTCCCAAGTAACCATTATGCGTGATGGAGCCCTGCTTTCCTGGAGATGGCTGAACACCTGTCTGCCCATGGGAAGCGGTGAATGAATTCCTTGTTTTGCTTTGCTTGCATGAGCAGCTTTTACTTTACCTATTAAACTGTCTTTATTTCAATCCACGAGTTTTCTCACTTTCACCCTCCTGATTCTTTCCCCCATCCCACAGGGGGAGAGTGAGTGAGCGGCTGGGTGGTGCTTAGTTGCTGGCTGGGGTTAAATCATGACACTAGTGCATATAAATACTGTTCTAGTGCCACTTATACATGGGTACCATACATATCTTTAATAGTATTTAATTGAGATTAAAGAAGCTGTTGGAGTGGATGCTGTGAATGCATATGAGGAATATTACTTAAAACCATAAGCCTTGATATGATAAACCATAACAAGTCTGAAGGACTCATAATGGCTTATCATGTCAATAAAATGCACTTAAAAATCCCCAAGTGATTAGAAGGAGCCATTTCAGTCTATTATATCAACTGTTATACGCTGAGAGCATGAGAGATTTATTTTTCTTTTCCATCCTCTGTTTAAAAAAAAAAAAGAAAGGAGGAAATTAAATCATAATAAGCTATGTTCAAATAGAATCAAGGTACTAAAATAAAGCCACAGAAGGAGAATTACAAATTAAGGAAGGCAGTGAAAAGTTCTCTCCAAGCAGAGAATATTCTCATGTTACATTTGGTCTCTCATTCCTGAGGATTGCATGATGTTTAAAGGGTGGAGAGCGTGCTCGCACCAATGCTGTTCCTGTTGAACTGTCAAGAAGTGTGAATTTAACATTTTGTGGCAAGAAATCAGAATCATTTTGGCCCTTGTACCAGTGATGACCTCCAGCACTTGAACATAGGGAAAACTGAATTGCCTTTACTACCCCATGTGGCAGTAAACGCTCAGCAAGGACTCTAGCAGAAGAGGGTGGTGATTTTTCCTGTCCCGGTTCTTTTCCTGACTGTTTTTTCCAAGCATCTTCTTCAGGAGAGAGGCAAAGGGTAAGGAAGTAGCACCCAAGCTTTTGGGGGTGTCAGGGGCCCTGATGTTTGTCAGTATCACACTGACAGAGCCTTAATTACAGGGAACTGCTCTAAAGCAGCTGTTTGAAGGTATGTTTTTGTCCTGGAGACAGTCTGTTAACCTATATTTTCTCTATGCATTACTCCACCTGTTGTCTGTTTGCTTTTTGTCACCTTGACTGGCCTGTGAGGCTTGTGCAGATCCAGCAGGATCTTTGGAAGATGGCATGAGGGGTTGCCATAAGCATTGTCCTCTGGTGTAGGTTAGGGAGGAGCTAATTTTGGAGGTGATTACTGCCCAGTCCAGTCTCCATTTTAGCCAGGGGAAAACTTGGTTTGTTAATTCACACAGTTGAATCAGGAAAATTTGGAATTGTTTTTTGCTAGTTATGAATAAAGATACTATGTTTTCCTTCTGCAAGGAAAGGTAACTCTCCTCTAAAAGGGGGACTTTACTTTTCCCCAGTAAATCATTTAACTGTACTGGCATCCCGCATTTTTGGCTTCCTTGCTGCCACCGAAATTCATGCAGGGGAGAGGAGCCGGCATGGATCCCTTATATCACTTACTTGCGGGCTCTGAACTGGATTACGTAGCCAGTCTGTAGCATTCCAAACAGACCTGAGCTGGCTCTCTGGGGCCAGCTTTGCAGATGGGTCTGGTACAGTCTTAAAATAGCCCCTGGGGGCAGATTGCTGGTAAAATTAGTGTCACGGCTCCCCAGGCTGGTGCAGTAGTTAGAGGGAGAGGCGCGGGCTGCGGAGTAGCTCAGTGTCCTGCTCTCAGCTGGCAAGCTTAACCTCTGCGGCGCCCACGTTTCAGCTGTTTAATGTCTGAATAGATGGAGAGTATTCTGGGAAAGGGAATTTTTTCTCTCTCAACGGTATCCCTGCTATTTCATTTGCCGATACTATGTCTTACACTTAATGCAATCCTTCCAGATAGTCCAGCTTCATCTTCTCAAGGCCTGAGTCATGCCTACTCCTGCCTGTGTGGAATTAACCTGTTAATTCCTGCGCCCCGTTCACACGCTCAGGCTGCCCCCGGGACAGGGATGCGTGGGGCTGCAGCTTTCGGGGGATTCTTCAGCGCCGCTGCTGGCAGACAGGCAGGAGAGAGAAAATAAACAGGTTCAGGAGGTGGGGAAAAATGAGCTGGTGGAAGCCAGGGGAGGGAAGCAGTGGCAAGTAAACACAGCTGAACAAGAGGAAAAAGATGTTTATGTATGCTTATTTAAGGTTTGCAGTGGGGATAAATGCAAGTCTGTCAGGACAGTTTCTCTCCTCACAGTGCCGTGAACCCTTTGTCTATTTACATGCCGTTATATGTAAGTACAAAATTCGGCATTATGCAATTTTCTTTATGACTGGAATGCATACAGTGAGGTTTGGCAGAGGTGAATTTAACTGGTGCATGAGGGTCCCAGTTTGAGACTCAGCCGAAATAACAAGCTATACGTGCATTCACATGAGTATGTATACACATATGTACGTGCATATGTGCATGCTGTCTTGTTACCCAAGAGAGGATGCTGCTAATTGGTTGACCACTTGGCAGAAACAACAATTTAAGGGTGACTTAAAAACATACACTGGATTAAAAAGGAGATGGCACCCTAAGAAACACCCATAGAATTCATGTCAGTGTCATCTCAAATTATCAAAACTGGGGAAACCAAGGACGTCGAAACACAGCCTCAGTGCTGTCAGCAGACATCTGACTGCACGTTCTTGTGCTCTGTTCCAAGATTCATTTTTCATTTTCTCTGGTACGTTATTGTGGAGGGAGACATGTGGTTGAACAAAGTGATCAATAAAAGAACAAATACTATTAATATTCAAAATAGGATTTTTACTTGAAAATCACAGGCAGCTTTATTCTACAGAAATCTCTGAACAGAACATTTTTCAGTCTATTCTGTTCATTTACAGCAATATTCATTTGACAGACTTATGTTTCAGGCAGGCAGAAGGAAAAAAGTAATTTAAAAAACCCTACAAATACTAAGATGCAGGAGAAAATAACTTGAGAAAATAGATTGGGACCAAAACCAAACTAGCAAAATAAACCTCCCTAAAAGTGACATAAATAAAAGTACAGTTTGGAGTTTGACAGTTTTAAAATCTGATTATTACGTCTAGATTTTAATATCTTGAAGTAGGACTGTAAAAGTAATTATGAACATTTAAAACCTATAAAAATGGCTAAATTACATCTGTCCAAATGATCGTACCAAAGTCTTTGAGGGTGCAGGGAGAGACACTGACTAATATTTTGCAGTTTTTAAATAGCTTGGCTTAGTGTCCCTTAGGAACCTCAGAATAGCATTATTAGGAACAGAAAAATGAGAGGGGCATATTTACAAATATTTGTAGGTTGATAAAATATAGCCTTTTAAGACAAACTGCTTAAATACATTATCTACATTCATCGTGTGTCTGCATGGTGTATGTCATGTGATTTATCTAGCATGTAGTCCTGTATTATTACAGTTGTAGAAATAATCGTGGCTCAGTGTGACTTAGACACTTTCCTCCATAAAATTATTCTTTAATAGACGATTTGTGTTATTTACTGAAGAGCAATACTTACACATCTGTGCTAGTATCAGTAAAATAGTGTATGGTGGGTTTTTTTTTAATGCTTTGAACTAAAAACAGGCGAAGCCAGGATAAGTTTGTTTGTGGAAGCTTGTTGCATACTAATAAGAAGAAAAATCATCCCAGTCATACTGAATAAATTCTGTAGATAGTATGAAGGATTTTCAGTGATCCATATTGTCCTTGGACTTGGCTGTTGCTTTGTACTTTAAATGGAATTGATTGTGTGGTTGTAATGAAAGTAACAGATTGATTTCTATACAGAGTTACACAGAGTAAATAGAAAAATGTTCTTGTCTTGACCTGCATTCATAAACTAAAAATCAGTGGCTTTTGACCTAATCCTTAATAAAAAATGTAAATGTAATATAGGAAATCGGAAGGTTTCTTTAATTCTTAGAAAATTTACTGTTTATTGGGTTTTGTGGGCCTGCTTCCTTGGATTTTAATTGATTTTGTTTAGGAATTCTAATAATTGTATTGTATTTTCTCTTTGAGGAACTTGTACTTTTTGCTATTTGCATCTTTTGGGAAAATATATTTAACTGTTGTTATTTTTTTCTTATTATTCCTTGTGTCTTGACTACATAAAGGAGAATGTTATCTAGGTAGAATATTTTTGATTTTCACTACCTTTGCTGTTAAACATTGTTAGCATATCATCTTTGCAAGTGTATGATCCATACATTTTTGGGTTGCTACTGCACCATTTCATAGATTATTTCTAAAAGACAGTGTTTTCTGAACGGAATATGCAGACTAATAGCTTTATGTTGTAATAAAAGAAGGCAAGCTGTTGATTGAAACAAGGTGCAACATTCTTTCTATTTGAATAAACCCCAACGAATGCTTATATTATTGCAACTATTACCTCAGTAAAAGGCCATAAGAGATATTTATGAGCAACGTTTATTACTCTGTTTTTTGTACGTGTGAGATTGTGGTTCAGGCCCCAGTAAAATGAACAATCTAGCCGGTAAATTCTCTCAGCGAGCTGTAAACTAGGACTACAATGAGGAAGATCAGAGTTACTGCATTCATCAGTTTCTCGGTGAATTTTGTGACTTTATTTTTGGTGCTTAGAGTTTAATTTCTCGCTGAAGTAAAGCAGGGCATTGTAACGGTGCACAAACAAGAAGACCAAAACAATAGAAACCCTAACGCACCGACGGCCACCGCTACTCCATTGTAGCTTCCAAAGGCACTCTATTCTTCCCAGCCCACTTGATATCCTGCAGGTTGTGGCAGTACAATTCACAGGAAAAGCTTAGACATTGAGCTTGCACGCTTCTTGACTCCATTTTAAACCCTTTGTTCACACCGGGGTGGCATTTTTTCACACCACATGTGGCAGCTTTGACTCCTATCCAGCTTGTCGTATAGAATCAAAGTCTGTGGTTTCTTACATTCCCGGTGTTGTCTCCTGTGCCGCTGTATTCTTCGTAGCTCCCAAAATATTACAAATCTTAATTTCATTCACAGTTTTTTAAAGCTTTATAGGGTATGGGATGAGACAACTATACCCGCACACTAAGATTTGGTTAAATCAAAGCTGTTTGCAGGGGAGGGGGAAGAGCTATTTTTTCCTCCTTACTCTCTATTAAAAAACCTCAACACTGGCTATTAAAAATGATGTAATGAACTTGATATATATTCAGTCAGCCTGATGTACGTTTTACTGAAAAGAGTTAAAATAATGTGTAATACTAATATGTTTAGATTTGTAAAAGACAGGAGTGGTCATAGTTTGATTCAGTATTAAAACGTTGCTTGTTCATCTTAAAAGATATGTACTTTTTTTTGTTGCATGCAGGCATGATCTGAGGTGCTCATTTCCCTACTTTTTCAAAGACTACCTTTCTCTGCAATTTTGCTGGAAGTTTTATATTCCATAATGTCAAGTAAATTCTACTTCAAACTAATTTTAAAGAGAAAAAAAAATAGTCTACCAAAATGGATATCCCTAAAATATACTTTGTTTGAAAGTTTATTAGTAGAAGAGATATTGCTTAAATTCACGTCATTCAGTGTAGCTAAAATGCCACTTGACTCCTTAAACAAATGCTTAAGTAGATTTCTTACAAAGAAACTTTACATGGATGGCAAGTTCAGTGTGACATGGCAACAATAACATTTGGATAAAAATTGTCACACGAGCTAAACTAACTTGTATTTTACACTTTTGGATACATTTTTAAATGATCAATGAAATTTAAATGGTTGTAGGATTTGAAAGAAACATTCTCAGTTCCATATATATTTATAAATCTTTATGTTCATTGTTACTACTTCACTCAACTGAAGATAATAGAATAATTTCTCCTTAGCACACATATGCTAGCCTGTACATTGACATGACACCCTAATAAATATTTTGACTCGAGAGCTGTTGTTTGTTGCTATTTGTCAGGTGGTTAGAACGGTCTTTTGGCTGCTGCTTCCTTTGTGAACTAAAATATTAAAATGTATGCTTTCAATCTAGCAGTTTTCTTATTGTATTTTGATACATTTTCTGACTGTTCATTCTTTCTTTAAGAGTATAGTACGGAGATGTGCTTAATGCATACTGCTTATTCACTAAAATCTAACTAGTTGCTTATGGTGTTTATGAAATACATTGTTTTTATGCTTGCTTTTAACAATGGCATGAAATCATATTATATAAGAGAATAGTTCAGTAACATAGCCTATGGAAAGACAAAATTTCAGTGTTGTTTTTTGGTTTAGAAAATATAATTAAGAAAAATTCCACATGCATATTTTTATGCCGTTTCCTTGCCATTTATTTATGTAAGATTTGGTGTTAAGTTGTTGAATCATCTTAGCTGGTCTTGTATATAGCAGCACTTGAATAAGAGAAAGTCTGTTCCAATTAATCTTTATTTTATATTTCAGTCTGAAATCTGAAAGGTATGAACTAACCCCTACTAATAATTTATTTTCAATTAGCAGCACAGTTTTATTAGCTCTGACTGCTAAGCAGTTTTTGTGCAATTAAAAAGTACAAAATATACGAAAGCAAAAATTTAACTCATGGTTGTTTGGGGTTTTTTTTTGTCTCTGATTTTCAAACAAGATAAACACTTGAAAAACATTTAGAATCTGTATCTAAAAATGGTTTTATTTTGCATACTAAATGATACAACATATAGAAATATTCTTTGAGAAGATCAATGATTACTTTATTAACACTTGCATTAAAGTGGATTTTTTAAAAGTTACCTATTGCTTAAAAAATTAATCTAAATTAACATTTCTATAGACAAAATGAGATACTGTTTACTCCTTTTGCCAAGTATCTTAGCAGTTTCTGCAGTTTAGCTAGCTACACATATCCAGATATTCTGAATGCAATTTTAGATGATAAAAAATAGTTGTTATATGAAAACTGCAACAGTAAAAAGAAAAATCCTTTCAGAATTTAATACAGTAATTAATGCTAAGCAAGTCTTTTCCAAAGCAGGCTATAAGGAAACAAACACACAAAATACACATGCAAGCTTACCTATTTACTGTTTAAATATTAAAGCAGTGACTCAGAAATGTACACGTTTAGCAGAAAGTTATTTTACCGTCACAGTTATCTACATCTAAACTTGATATCATACAGCATTTTTAGAAGATTCAAGTATGAATTTCTCTGAAACAATACAAGTTCAGTAAGTGTATCAAAATTAGTTTACCTACTTTCACAGCGCATATTTACTGAAGAAATGGCATGATCTTATTGCATTTAAGTGTCATGAAGCAGAAATATAGAATAATCGTTTATCAATATCCATTCCAGAAAATCCCAACTTTTATTTCTTGGCATTTCTTACTTTTCCCCATGTTTCTTCAGACCCTCTTCACGTTAACGTTGCTTCTACTTCCAGAAAAGAAGGGATGGGGGGGGGGGGGACGGGACCCAACAACAAAACCCCCCAAACAATCAGCAAAAGCATAATTGGTTTACATTGCCTTTCAGCTTGTGGCCTGTCCTCATATTATTAAATCAGATCATACATACTCCCCTAAAATTCAGCTTGGAGTAATCCTCTGCTACTTAAGGCTGGATGAAAAGAGTACTCATTGTGAATTATGTTTCATCTGTCACAATAACCTTCTTTATTCTTTAGTGCACCTCCCCTTTGCCTGCGGCAATTAGAGAAAATAGGTATGCCTTGAAGTATGAGATAGTGGTATCTCAAAAATATATATACTGATGTCATATACAGACAACGCTGGCTAAGCAACACCCTGAAGATTATATAAGCCCTTTTTGGTACAATCCGAATTTTGTTAGAACAGAGTAGAGGCAAGCATATTTTACAATGAGTAGGTGCTGATGCCTGTCACTAGGTTATTGTTTTTTGACAGGCAATGGTCAGAGAGTTTGCGATTCTGTTAAAAGAAGAGAAAAAACTTGCTTACCGACCGATTTCATGAATGTATCACTTTCCATGTTAGCTACAATTCTGTCTTTTTTATTCGAAGGTGTTAAAGCATCTTTTTCTTCACTCCCCCCTGAAATTCCTAGAGTTCTGTTGGACTCTTTGACTGCACGCTTCAGCTACATTTTCTCAGTGGCTTAGCATAATTTTCATAATTTCTTGCTATGGTTTAGACATTTATCCATATGTTTTTTAAATGAAATGTCTCTTTAAAAAAATAAGATTGGCAGTGAATATTGAAAATGTTTGTACAATAGTACAGAGGAGTAAAAACTATCTTAGAGCTCCCATGTTATCAGATGTTAAATTTCCAAATTACTTGTATATCGAGTGGAAAAAAGGAGATAGGATTCTTTTAGGCTTTTAACCACCACTGTCAGGTTATTTTGTCTATTACAATATCTGTCTTTCATTACCACTATCTACTTTATTTGTATTTAACAAAAAAAAAAAAAAAAAGAAAAAAAAAAGTGCCATATTTGCTGGATTTTTTACTTTTTGAATTTACTTTGGAAGCCTTCCAAGTTCATTTCCCCCCCCCCCCCCTGTTATTTTTAAAGCCTTATGGTAGCAAACCTCCAGTCGGTATCTTGTTTTGAAACCCCTCACGATTCTGGGCTATTCATACCGATTCAAAATCAGCCTCCCTTGCACTTTAAGAGGGCTGATGTTCAACTGGGAATGACTAAAAGAGAAAGCACCTTTAAAAAAAATTAAAAAAATAAAGTGCTAAATCAAGCAGATTGCAACAAAGAGATTCTGTTGTGAAGCCGCTCTAACATGAGGAGACCGTTATTAAGGTACCTAAGAAACGACTATACTACAAAAAACAATAATACTTGTGAATAAAGGAAGAGAGTTTGGCCCACTGCACAGGTTTGGGCACAAAAGTGCTTGCTAAGCTATCTATTTCACACATGCAACGACAGAAGGTTCGATATTCATTCGATCGATGACTGAAAAGGCACAATGGCAAAATCGGACGGACTTCTTTTCAAATACAGATCTCCGATGTCCCCCTACAGTCTGCAGTCGCACGGCTGGTGGTGTGGCACAGACGGAGCAAGGGTTACATCAAGGCTGTTCTCTGGACCGTGCAAACAGTCTAGACCAGTGACCTGCAGCATCATGCCCTTTGAAGAAGAGGCAAGTTCGGTCACGACGAAGAAAAATCAAGGCGTACCCCTTTTAACAATAGGGAGCAGCTCGTGGCTGCAAAGAGGTAAGCAGGGGTAAGCAAAAAAGGCATCTGCTTCCATGGTTACAGGCCAAGCATGGGAACCTTGCTTTTGAAGAGGGACGGTTCTCAGGCTCCCTCACAGGCTATGTCATGCATTATAAGCAAAGGCAGGTTGAGCTGAAATCCGCAGAGTTATTTCAGAGTAAAATGATACGCGAGCACATGGCTGTTAGCAAAAAAAAAGTCACATGACTGTTTAGAAGCAGGCTTGCACTGTTTCCGAATCAAGCCTTTCGTTTGGGGCATTTTCTTCTTTTCTTTCTTTCTTTTTTTTTTTTTTTTCTCTGTTTTTGCAGCAAACTAAGAAAATTGGGACAATGTTTATACAAAACAAACATTTGTTTGATACAGAAGATTCTGGCTGTTCTCCTTCTCTAAACTGAAAAAAGGTCAAGGGTCAATGTTTTTTCGTGACAGGGCCACAAATCCTTTTGTTAGCGTAGCTTTAGCAAATGCCATTTAAAATAAGATTTTGCTTTTCTTTCCAAGTGCATATTATTATAAGTTTGACAGAGCATGAAAGTAATGAATTTCTATCTCTCTGCAATAACTTTTTTGTTCCAATATTTTGCCAATTATTTTTCTTCCCTTTTTGGCTCTACGATGGTAATTTTCAAGATTTGCACTCCCAGGAAAGACAATTAAAAATGCACACAGAAGTCAGCACGTAGAAGTCTTACCTTCTTCAGGGGAAAAAAAAAAAAATTATCTCCAGGGTATAGGTAGTAAAAATGTGATCACTGAATATAAGCCAGTGGTGTAACCATTAACCTTTGAGAATCGTTATGTTTGTACTTTGTTTCTTTTTGCTTTGTTATTCCTTTAGCTGCAGCGTATTACATTTCCTCTTGAAAAATTAAAATGCGTAGTGTATTTGCTACGGCATAAGAGTGCCTGTTTTATTAATTGTATTTATTAAATCTGTTCTGTGAAATTTTAACTGTTTGTGGTAGTTTGTAAATTTTGATGGCTTACTATTTGTATTAGAATTTTACTGTTACAATGTTTGCTTTAGGACCAGTAGCTTCTGTTATATACTTAGTATATGTTGTTCTGTTTTATTACAAGCCACAGCATTTGTGTTCTTATTATCAGTATGAAATTAATTTTATTACAACTATTCTTGTTAAAATTGGGGGGTACATATATCTGGTGAACTGTTGAACAGAGTTTGAAGTTTCAGGAACACTAAAAATTACTCCGGTCGTTTCTGTCAGTAATTTTTGCTGCTCTTTAATAACTGCAGGGTCCTGTGCTATTTGGTAGAATTTCTATTGCTATCTATAAATGTAATTAATATTTATGAGTATATCAAGTAGTTTCTCAGGGTATATTCTGAAGTTCCGTTGATCTATAGGACAGTTTGATTTAAATTTAGACTGGGGACTGCATATTTGAAATGAAATTATGTATGTGAAACAACTATAAGTTGCCTCTAAACAGTCACTGGCTTTTTTGCAAAAAGTTTTTGGCCTACCCTGCACATCTATGGGCCAAATTTGTCTAAGAAAACAGCAAAAAATGCATAGGACAATATAAACATGCAACATAAGCAATTAAATATTAATAGCAGAAGTAGGAAACCCATTATCTTAAAATAGTCATGATCTGGATTCATTGGATTCATTCTGGATAATTTATATCCTGCATATTAATCCAGTTTTCAGATAGTCTTTGACATGATTGCAAATTGTACCTTTTCTCCAGAAGGTCCATTAACTAGTCCCATTAGCTTAAGAGAGAAATCTATTTGCTGATCTTTTGTGTAGACTGTTACATGTAATAAGAGATTTTGGTATTCCTTCTGAACTATAGATGCATGTTAATCATGACAATCACGTTCATACTGACTGCAGTTTAGAAATTTATACACTGTGTGGAAGTGTTGTGCCTTAAGATTTATTTAGACTATGTGAGATTCTCTTTATTTTTGTTCGTTACCTTCAACAATAAATTAAAAGATTAAGTACTCAATCTTACCTGTATGGCATAAAGAGTGCAAAAGACAGTGCTGTTGTATTTAGTATCCAAATACTGCTTGAAATTCAGCAATGCAATAGCAGCAATCACTTATTCTCATGCTAATAACACGTTAAGTTTTAATAAAAAATAAAAAAGCAGAGGGAGAAAGAGAGAGATTGGCTCCTGGAAGGAGATTTTTTTAAAATAAAAGGCCTCCCTCTTGTTCCTTTTAATGTAATTGATAAGAAAGTCATGTCTAGATTCACAGCAGTCTGCACAGCGTACCAAGGGGAGGATCTGATCTTAATTATATTCATGATCATTTCTTGAAATAATTAGTCTTCTCCTGTAAGGAGCTGAGGATAGAGCACTGCAATGAAAGATGTATAAGACTTGGTGTTAAAGGGAAAAGTTGCGTCTCTATGAGCAATGAAAATATGATTGTGAAACCGTTAAGTTTTATTTCTGTTGGTGGTGTTGTAGTGTGGATTTTACCATGTGTTGATGTGTTGCCCCAAAGTACTTACACCCCTGGCCCTCTTCTGATGTTGATGCTGAAGTTCTGAAAAAACATTGGGTTATACTGGGCTGTTGCTTGAGCGACAAACCAGCTTTGCACCTAGTTATTTTAAGCTAAAGTTCAGGCTTCCACTTGGAGGCATTTTACTCTGTTAAAGCCAGTGATGACTATTAGGCCGAAACTTCTCTTTTCCCCTTTGAGCCATTCATTTAGACGAAGGAGCAAATCATCTAAACAACTTATTCCCCTTCTTGAATACCAGGGCTATAAGGGCCTCAAGAAGCAACACTATCTTCTTACCTCCATTGCAATATAGAAGCCAATTCAGCTTCTCTGAACAAAGGGAGTTGCCTCCTGGATGTTGTGAAGTTTTGTGGTTTGCATAGCAAGGACTATTGGATGCAATTTCCTTCATAATCAATGCAATTCATGCCCCTGTTGTTTTCACAAGAGGCGTGGACAATAATTTAACACAGTATGCTGTAGACAAGGTTCCTGTGTCATCAGTTTATTTTAGAGGGATTTTAGACTGAACTGCCCACTTGAATTAAGGGAGGTACCAATCCTACCAGCATGGTTTATCTACCCTTTCTTCCCTCCATTTTTAATTCCCTGAAGAAATACAAAGAATTATGGAAATCTGTTAAGATAGCTGAACCAATGTGGAACACCTAGCCTATGAAAACTTCTGCAATTGAGAAAAAGGTTTTATAACAGAGTTAGTTATTTCACTGAAAGTCTCTTGAGTCATCAATGTAAGCCTCTGAAAAAAAGTGTCAGCTCTATCATAGTATACAGAATGAAAACAAAGCAAATACACTGAAGAGACCATGATCCTCTTGCTCAGTGAAGATAAGGGTTCTGCAGTTTGGTACCATCTTTAAGCAATTTGTATACTGACACTTTATTATGATATGCAACAATGTTGTAAGTCATCATTTCAAGGACAGGAGTTTATCATGTTGCACATCCTAATAATCTACTGGATAAAGTAAAAGCAGCAAAAACCAGACGAGAGCCCAGGTTTTAGTCTGGTGATACACAAGGAATTATGGTTATCTGAAATTTGATTGAAAAGATACCTTTTTAATTCCAGGTTTCTAAACGTGCTGCCAGCTTTAATCCCCACCAAAAATCCTTTGTTTTGCTTCTCCAGGTTCATCCTTATCTACATTTCCTTAATGACAGGGAATATTCAAGCCTGACTGTGGACTTGCTAAGAGCAAGGACTTGGAGAAGCCCATTTAGCAAAGAATCATCAAAGCCTAAAACTGTGTTGTTTGAATTTTGGTAGTATGTGAAAATCTCTAGGGTTTTTGCCTCAAAACCAAGGTACCTGATAGATGAGTTAAACCAGTAACAGTTACAGTTATTTGCTGTAGGTACTATATGTGGATTTGCTGTATTATAAACTTGGGAATGATTAACTGCATCCACTTCGTTTTAAAATACAAAACAAATTAATTCTCTCTGGCTCTTCAATATTCTTCTTGGGCTATAAACACCACCACAAAAAGCATTAGAAATCTACTCCTTATTCTAGTCTCCTTCCAAGTGCTTTGAATATGAATACCAGATGCAGGATGAACTCTGAGTCAAATGACCAGAAAGACGTATTTTCTCACTCAATGGCATAGTTCGATGATGTTTTGTCCTTGAAATGGAAGTCAGTCTGATTCCAGGAGCGTGTGAAGTATATGAAGTTCATTTCAGTACTGTCATTTTCTGAGCCTCTGATATTGATAAGCAGAAGTCCCTTTAATGCTTATGTTCCCTTTATAGAAAAGAAAGCTTTAGCATTACTGAAATAATGTTAATCTGAAATAACCTGGTATTTCTTGTAGCTTTTTAACAGAGACATGCAGAACAACAGCAATAACAGCTTCGTTCTTGTGTAGACCCTGACTAATTTTTTAATAACACAATCTTTGTGATGTGATTCCATGGCAAAAATATTTCCTGCAAAGAGTTGGTCATGCCAAACATTCATAGAATCATAGAATAGTTTGGGTTGGAAGGGACATTTAAAATTCACCTAGTCCAACACCCCTGCCAAAGGCAGGAGCACCTCCCACTAGACCAGATTGCTCAAAGCCCCATCCAACCTGGTCTTGAACTCTTCCAGGGATGGGGCATCCACAACTTCTCTGGGCAACCTGTTCCAGTGCCTCACCACCCTCATTGTAAAAGTATTCTTCCTTATATCTAATGTATATCTACCTCCTTTCAGTTTGAAGCCATTCCCCCTTGTCCTATCACTATAGGACCTGGTAAAAAGTCTTTCTCCATCTTTATTACAAACTTCTTCAAGTATTGAAAAGCCACAATAAGGTCTCCCTGCAGCCTTCTCTTCTCCAGGCTGAACAATGCCAGTTCTCTCAGTCTTTTTTCACAGGAGAGGTGTTGCAGTGCTCTGGTAATTTTCATGACCCTCCTCTGGACCTGTTCCAACAGGTCCATGCCTTTCCTGTGCTGAGGGCCCCAAAGCTGGATGCAGTACTCCAGGTGGGGTGTCACCAGGGTGGAGTAGAAGGAACGAGTTACCTCCCTTGACCTACTGGCCACACTTCTTTTTATGCAGCCCAGGATATGATTGGCTTTCTGGGCTGCAAGCATCATCCTAATGTAGAAAAAAAGTTTTTTTCTAAAACATGGTTGCTTTTGCCTTTCTAATATTGTCAGAAGAGCATTACATGAGTTCCTTCCTAGGCAAAACTTGCTGCCTTCTCACCATTTGCCTCCTCTTGTGTGCTGCATAATGATTTATGGAATATCAGACAAGACTTAGGAGGGACCAGGTTGTGTCTAAGCTACTGTTGGTCTTGGTTTTAAAACATTGTGCTGTCTGGGGAGTGACTATGATTTGTTTCTTACTTTATTTCTTCCAAAGAGATAGTAATGAAAGAGGGAGTTCTCAGGATAAATATTGTCTATTTTATATACAGATATGCCTTTGGTAGAATTATTACGTCCTGTTTCAGAAACAGGTGTGGAAATTTCCCCTCTTTGTATTGGTTGAAGAGCTCTGGAAGTTTTACATTAGTGACAAGAAAGAATTCTAAAGAAATCTTGTAATATTTGTATGATCTGAGTAAAGAACCTTGCAAACTAGGGCAAGTATGCAAAGTCTGCGCATAGCAGTATGTGAAAGAATATGTAGCAGAATGCAAAATGAGAACAATATTTTCAAAAAAGAGAAACTTTGAAAAGGTCAGCATATATGCTTAACAAATGCCACTGTCAAAGACACATTTATGAGAGTTCTGGCCTAAGAAAATAGAATTTTCATGGAGAATGGAAAATCTGATGATTTTTGGTTTATGAGGGGCATGATGGGGGATAGTTTGACATTAAAAAAAAATTCTGAAATTACATCCTGAAAAAAATCTTTCATATTTCTCTGAAATGACATACCTTTGATCATGCTGTGACTGGGATTTGGGGTCTGAATGTCTGTTGTGTGAGAACCATAATGGTATTTCTTCACTTATTAGTTCTGACTAGGCGATCTCACTTTTAGGCTGCGGTGTTTAAAAATTTTAAACAAATATTTTTTTCCCACAATTTTATTTGAATTTCCTCAAGGTGATACTGAAGTTCATCTGGTTTTTATTCATGGAACAAGGTAATTCAAGAAACGCTCTTGTGGGCCAGGCTAATGGTCCATCTATCCTTGTGCTTATTCTATGACAGTAGCAACAGGGTATGCAATTTAGTGAGAGCACATGGGCCTCTTTTCTTTCTGTGGTCCATTTCACTTGTCCTCCCTTGGCATCCATTGTTTTTGGATTTGTGATGTTAGAGGGGATATCCTTACCTGTACCCTTCAGTATCTGTTTATGGACCTCCATGAATTTGTCCTTGAGCCTGAATTATCTGGAAGTTAATCTTTTTTGGTAGTGTGGTTCTGGGAATGGAGTTGTTAGATGTTTGCATTTACGAGAGTTAGCCTGACTTTTGGTTTCTGAGCACCAAATAGGATGAAAAGTTCATAATGACTTCTGCTATGGTAAATAACTCAGTTTTGACTTGTTCATGTTTTTGTCTTCAGTAATATTCCAAATATTCTGTAATTTATATTTATCTTGGGATTGACAGTTGTTTGGATTAAAACCTTCCCCAGTTATCCCATCTCACATGGAATTTTGTCCCAACACTTGTGTCACATGAAGAATCGTTCAAATGTTTGTATGTAAACAGGATGTGAAGAAGACCTTCATGAGTATGTATTGGCCAAAACTGAAACTCTTGAGATATTCAGTCCAGCCTATTACTTGCTGCAAAACCTCTGGTATAAACCTATTTGTCTGTACTAGCACTTCCCTCACAAAGCATTGAAACACTGGTATAGTGGTAATGCCTTTTCTGTTGTATAGCTCATATTTGGAGGATTTAAGGTAAATTCTTAAGATTCAGCAATATTCAGTATTTAAATATTAATTCACTGCGAGACCATAGAGTATGGTAACTGCACTGATTTGTCTATGAAGGTGAGAGAGAGTATCAACTTCCTTGTGATTTTAATTTGTTCTTTGTGAAGCAAAATTCTGTAACTGTTCCATTGGAGAAGAAGATGACAGAAATATGTAGTTGTGCGTGCTTGTTTGATTTTAGTGTTTATCTTTTACTATTCAAATGTTTCAAGCTTCTTGCTCAGAAGATGTTGTTAAGGAGCTTTGATAGAGATGGTTTGCCAAAAAGCATCCTACCTACCTTCCCAAGTCTACATCCTTTTACCTATGATTGATCAAAATTCAGCCTCTTGTGTTCACTTCTGAATGTTATGACAATCTGATTTCCTAAAATACCTGTTGCTCTTTCTCATGTTCTAGTCTAGAATATCAATTGTCGAACTGTAATCCTGCCAAATCATTACACAAGTGCTTGATTTTTGAGGGGAAATTGTGCTACTTCTAGTTACTGTGGGTTTTAAAGGTGTGCTAGAAAAGCCACTTTCAATATGCAGTTCAAAAGTACTGTCAGTTTGGAATAACCCAGAGAAAACTTTGCAACTTGGAGACCGTTAGGAATAGAAACAGGATGGAAGTCTGAAAACATGAAGTTATATCTGTGGTTATGATTGCTTCTGCTATTATCTGATATCTTGTGATTTTTTTAAAAGGAAATGAAGGAGCTGAGTGTATTAATAAATCATAAAATAAGCTGTTCAGTTGATTCAAAACAGATCTCTCCAACTGAGGTGTTTGTTTAGACGTGGTCAGTGAAGAGTATTTCTAGGGCACAACAGATTTCTTCCAGTCAGAATCCCTGAAAATAGATCAGATGAATCATGGTGTAAAGTGTCTCTCTAATTATAAAAGGGGCCTGTGATGACTAGCTCAGAGCTTACCTAGCTTAAAGCTGGGTAAAATGAATTTCATCCAAAATGAGTGAGACAGCAGTGTGATATGTCCAGGCTTATGCCATTTCAAAATGTATCAAGTTAGACCTTTCAGGTAGTGAAATAAAATTATTAATGCCTCCATGTGGGGCACTGCAACAACCTCCCCAGGAATACTGCCTAGCATTCAGAGCACCCAGGTGCAGGAAGCATGAACTTAGTTGTAACAAACAGAGAAAGGCTAGTAAAATGAATAGCGGGAAGGGAGAGATTATTGTGAGGGCACTAAAAGCTTTATTTCCTCTTCAATAAAATAAAGGCCAAGAGAAAAGGTACGCTGTGGGGAGAGGAGAATTGCAAGCAAAGGAGAACAATCATTTAATCTGGAGAACAGAGCTTGGACAGAAATAACTGGCAGAAAATCAGACTGAAAGGTAGATTTCTAGCCATCAAAGCAGTAGCGTTCTGGAGAAGCCTCCCAATAAGTTGGTCAGGTTTTGTTTTTCCACACAAAGCAAGGTGGAAAATGATACATTTATGAAAGGGAATGTGAAACACGATTGCCTCTGATAGCAGGAGCCTGGACTCGATATGCCACCTCTTTGATCCTAGGAGGGGATGTGTATGCATGGCTGCACTTATTGAAGTGACAATAATTACGCTGTAGATATGCCTATACTATCAATGTGAATATGTTGTGGTGCTTCTTTAAACTTGTAATTAATACTAATTGAGCTCTCAGAAACTAAAGTATTCCTTGTTTAAAAATCCTGCGCATTTGTTGAATGTAACAACAGTTTACTAACTTATCCCACTTCTTGAAAAACTCCATGTTAATGAAAGCAAAGCACTAAATGGGATCTGTTGATAACAAACAGCTCAGAGGATCTCTTACTGCATAAACTAAGCATATTTTGCCAGTATACTGCTTCTGCTATGTATGTTTATATCTTTATACATATATTTATACATGTATTTATAAAATATATGGTTACAATATTTATTGTACTAGAAATGTGATCATAGACTAAAATTTTCCTAATAAATTCTACCAAATGTAACTTTGTGTTTGCTGTGAAGATGTTAGTACCAATGAGAAAAATTATAGGTTTTGTGCATAAATTCAAGCTATACCTTTTCTAACAATCTACAAAGAGAAAAAAGAATTTGCAGGTGCTAAAATTCATTCTAAAAAAAATGGCGTGGGTCGCCAAAAGTAATAAAATCCTGACTTTGTTTGCATACATAGCTCAGCACACAAGCGAATGTGCAGCCAGCAAGAGAGTGGCCCCTGGTTATAAGGTGACGAAAGGCTGTGGGGCCTGCACAAGAGAAGATGGCGGGGGAGTTTTAAAATAATTAAGGTAAATTATTTTAAAACTCTGCGGCCTGCTCCCCACCTGTGCCCATTGCAGCCCCTAGGGCAGCGGGGCCTGAGGGCAGGCCCTGTGCCGGCCTGCTGATGGGACGAGCCGAGTGTGGGGTCAGGCACGCCGCCGTGTGGTACCGGCTTCTATGACAATTCCCATAAAGTTGTTAACCTGTTGAAGTTCATCATGCCTTGAAAAACAAGGTTCCTCTTTTTTTTTTTTTTTTTTTTTTCTGTATATTTTGTAATTATGGGGTATAACATTATGTCTTTCTATGGAACGGGGTTAATTTTAAAATAACCAGGGGAAACTCGGTGAATGCTATTTTATTGCGCAGGTCTTGTATCTTTGTTCTGATGTCCTCTGTCTCTTCCAGGGGCACAGCTGCCTTCCCATTTCACAGTGGGACCGTGTTTGCCACTTCACCTGCGTAGGTAAGCCTTGAGACCGTCACCCAACTTTTCGGTTGCCAAATCACCGTGACCAACCTCTGGCGCATGGTGTCACAGGCAGTGCTGCTGCTCTCCCTCCCACAGCGGCTTTGCTGTGACGGAGTTAGGACACACTCCCTTGGCGTTTGAAATGGCTCCTGAGGAGCGCAGTCATGGTGCTTATCCTTGTGGCTGCCTATGGGTGGCAGCTGGTGCCATAGCCCCCTCCACCAGCCTCAGGCTAGGCTGGGCGGGTGCCCCTCATGCCGAGGCCCAGATGCTGGGCCCCGTAGCAAGGCCAGGCTGGGCCCCGCCTGCGTGTCAGGCTGGCTGCGGTAGCCAGTAGCCATAACCCCAGCCTGGCTGTGGTGGTGGCAGCAGGGCCCCAAGGCTCGCTCTGGTGGGGGATGTAGCTCAGCAGCGGCAATGCCAGAACTGGGTCTGAAATCCCAGCCCCATTAAATTTGATGGGAGTTTTGTCATTGTTGTCTTCACTTGGATGAAAACTTCCCTGTGAGTTTCTAAGGTTAAATGGCCACCCTCTCGCTTGTGGGAAGGCTGGGATCACCTTGGTGTGATTCAAAATATTTTTCCTTACAGATGTGACTAATTACTTCATGCCTTTTATGGAGAGTGATGGTGTTTCAAATCAGAATGTGCCATTGGACCATGTAGTTTAAACTCTTTTAACTTTTTATATTTTGTGCCATTACTGTCTTGTATTTTGGTTTTGAAGCAGGGAAGGACTTATTTTTAATTTAATCCACTATTTATCTTCTTCATAGCAAGAGTGATTAATTCCTGAAGCAAACTGTCAAAAACTGTGCCTTTTACCTGATTTAAATTGACTAACTTCAGCTTTGAGCCATAGTTTTCTGCTGGCATTTATAGATGGCTGTTGTTTTCCTATAATCACTGCTACATATTTGTTCAAGTCAGCTAAAATAGATCTGATATCTTTTAAGACTTTCACTGTAACACATATTCTCCAGTATTCAGTTTTTGTTGCTCTTCCTTCACCTCTGTCTGTTTTTGCCGTGTTGTTTTCAAAATATACAGGACTTTCTAAACATTACTGTAGGATTATTACTGATGTTGCAGCTGGACAAAAAAGTAGTTGTAACTCCTACTTTACTGGCCCTTTGAATGTCGCAGGGTTGTGCTAAACTCTTTGTGCTGGGACTTTACATTGAATGGTGGATCCCTGATCCCTTACTGTGTCCACTTCAGCAATGACTCATTCAATTTTTCTTTCTGATCTAAGGATGAATTTTGAGCGCGTGGTTATTCACACAGGCTTGCATTCTCCACTTAAAACTATTTTGGCTAGGTTCATACTAAAAATTACCTTTACTTTTCCTCTTCCTTCAGACGTTAGGAATAATTTACTTTTATGGTGGATTCTGCTCATACTTCCAACTGATGTGAATGTGCAATCTCAGAAGACTATCAAGCCATAATGAAAAGTTTATGAAAAGGTCTTTTGAATTATACTGTATCTAGAGATTGTCTTCAGATCAAATGACATTAGTTTGGGATGTCAGTCACCTAGTACACATCAATGTAAATTGCACTTACATTTTTGGTTTATGTAGAGGAGCTGGTTGTAAAAAGTGAAATATTCAGGAATATTAGCCATAAGTGTGAAGGACAAGTATGGCTGGCTGCTTAATATTGAATTAGTAGGAAGCAGTCATATCATTGCATTCTTGAAAAGCAGTAATTCACCAGCGTGTTTCAACTGGAGCAGGTAATAGAGTCCTAGCTTTTCTATTAAATAAATTGAGTTTCACTGCAATGAAACTCCTAAAGCCAGGCTTAATGGCAACATTCTTTGGCTTTCCTTCGCTTCCTCCTCTCTCTTCCCAAAGGCTTCACAATCATCATTTCTTTCCCTCCTGCTTACGTTTCCTCCTTTTACTGTCACTCTTTTGTTAGGTCTTGGTTCCTTTCTTTCATTTTTTATGTGTCTCAGATCAGTTTCTTTTTTGCTGTCCTTGTTTTCTCTCAAGCTCCTGTTTGTCCATAAAATCTAGGTAATTTTTTTTTTTTTGCTTTATTTTTGTGATCTTTTCTTTCCATCACAGTACTTTTTTTTTTTTTTTTCTTGCATATCTGGGGAAAATTTTGCTCTACTTTATCTTTCTACCTAAAAACTAAAAATGATAAACCAAAAAGGATCTGAATTCCTGCTTGTAGGATAGTGGAAGCCAGCTGTCCAAACAGACTGAGTATTTGGTCATAAATTTATTGGAAGATGAGTGTGTTTTATTAATAAGAATGTGCATTTTTGATATTTTCTTTGCAGTTGGCATAGACCTGAATATAAACCCACTTAATTATTCTGAATACTAATATTAGTAGAATAGGCGTGAATTCCTTTTTTAGAATATATGACATTTTCTTCTGGAAAATGTCTTTCAAAAATAAAGGGAAGTTAAAGAAATAAAAGACGAACGATAATCTTTTGGCTCCTAAAGATGGATATCCAACAGAGCAGTACCCATTCAGCAGATGACATTTTTACAGTGTCTGGACTGAAAAAAAAAAAAATCATACTTTTATCAATAGAAGCATTTGTTAGCTCCACATTAAAGTCAGTTTATCTTCTATGTAATATAGCGTGTGCTGCCTGTGATATTTTTGCTGTAGACGACCCTGATTTTTTCGTAAGTCAAGTCATCTGCACGCTGTATATTTTTGTCAAACAATTATGCACAAGATGTTTTCCATTTTTTCCCCTTCTTTGGTGTCCTTTAGTAATTTTAATTATTAGCATATATTGTAAAAGATTAAGTTTATTATGCAATTGAAAGTTACCCAGTCATTTGGTTTTGGGAACTATTCTTGGAAAAACACAATGACTGGAAATAACACCCATATTTCCCAAATTTCATGAAATTACAGTATACTGAAAAAATAACAATACAGGATGATACATGTTTTTAAAAAAAAACTTGTAGGATACACTGATCAAAGTTGAGCTTAGCTGTTAGTAGTAAACTTTATCCTCCAATTTGTCATTAAACAGAAGGAAACTGGAAGAGCTCTACATGTTGAAAAAAACAGCATTTCCCTATTACGGAAAAACCCAAATATAAAGAATGCCATTGTTTGCGGCACATGTGGCAACCAGGCTGGTTTACATTAAGTTGAAGTTACTGCCATCTGGTGGAGAAAATAGTACTACATCACTACAGCGGGAAGCAATTCTGTTAGGGTTACTTTCTCTGTGTATATGTGAATATTGTGTGTACCTGTGTGTGTGTGTGTGTGTATGTATACGCACCTATATGGAGACAGATATAGATATATCTGTATATAATATTAGCATCTGGGTTTGATTTTAAAAGAATTTGGAAATATTCCATGATACAGAATAGCCTGCTGAATCAGAGATTAGTCAAGGGTATAAAAATGTGTGAAAGAAAATAAGGAAAACGTAAGAGGTAGAACAGATAGATGTGCAAAATGTATGCTGTGGTACTGCCAGTGCACCCACACTTCTGGCCTAGATTAACATAGATAATCACACACAAACCATGTCCCTAGAAGATTTCTTTGTACTTTGCACAGCTGGAGATGTTACATTTTGTGCAGTGTTTTGTGTAGCACTTCCTATTTAGAGATGACCCCTAATTATTGCTGCCAAAACATCTGGGCTAGCGCCGCCTTAGTGATCCATTCTCTACTAAGATTTTCTCCTTGGTGCAGCAAGTTTGCTCCTTCTTGCGTCTTGACATATACTTGTGTTAACTATTGTCTGATTCTTGAAGGTTCAGCCCAATAGGAATGGATTTATACGAGTAGTGCATCAGGGAAGTCTGTGCAGCATCTTACACACATAACATTAATAAGGTTGTTTTCTCAAGGAGCTAACGCTTATGTTAAATGTTACAGTGCAGCAAATGATAGGCAAAGTGGTAACAGAAGAAGATTCAGTTGTGGGAGACAGTGTCAGATACCTATCTTTAGTAATAAATTGCTCAGTAACCATATGAGGACAATAACTAGTATCCATAACTTGTTCTTTTTTCATTGTTATAGTGCCTGAAGACTCCAAACAAGATTAGGTCTGCTTTATGTACAAATATCAAATAGGTTTTGTCCTTGTTGTATGCTGTGTTGGTCTTCTCATGGTTGAGAACAGTAAAAGTGGTCCTTTACTCTTTATCTGCAAAGTAAGTTGCCATTTTCTGTACTAAGAAGGCATGTCTTACTAGGGTTGATCAAAAGTGTATTTTTAACTGGCATCTTCCCATGTCAAGAGTTGAAGAAAAGTTTAGGGGATCCAAGAGTCTCAGGGGATGCATAGTGGCACGATCAAATTCCCAGCCCTGCTGTGTTGTCCGAAACCCTCCAGCTGCATGCTTAGCCTCCGATGGCAGCCTAGCTTTTATCAGTGTGTAAGTGCTGAGGTTGGTTGAGGTAAGGTAGAGGAGGCTTCAGTGTTGCTCAGGCTTGATAGTCTCCAGGCCCTCAGTGGCACATGGTTAATGATGAACACTAGACCCAGGACTTCAGTGGAGTTGAGGCCCCTGGACTCCAAGTCCTGCTAATTTCAGGTCACTGAGGAGGCTAACTTCAGGCCCTTGTGAACACCATCCTTTATGCTGAGCTGGACAAGCAGAAGTCAGTGGCAGAGTAACATTAGATTCCTCTTTAAAGGGATAACTAAATGCTGTCATCCTGACTGTCTTACAAGAGGTATATTATTCTGATTATATTTCTCCATTGTATTTTTTGGGGGTGGGGGGGACATTTTTCTGCTGTGGAAATCTTGCTTTGGTGGACTTTCTAATGTTGTAGTCTACAGCAACGTTTTTCTTTGGCTGCTTACTGGCCTCAACAGTGACATCCCAAAGAGGCCTGCTGAATGTTTGTCTGATTGCATGTTACATTCCTGTAGACCAGCTAGCTTGAATTGCAGGCGCTCCCTTGGTTGATAAAATTTGGGGTTCTGCTTCTTATATAGGTGGAACTTCCATTCCTGTCCTATGCAGAGCAGCTTATGAGATTCTTGGTTTATACATTTACAAAGTGCTTGGTCAAGTCTGGTTTGTGTGGAAGCCACATTCTTCTTGCTCTCATACTCATAAAAACTCTGTTTTGAAAACAACGGGTGAAGGGGCCCTAAAATTTTGTGAATTCCTTCATCCATTAAGCAAAAAACGTAATGATACTGACTTTATGTACATCTCTTAAATGTTACTTAATGGGTTAAGCTTGGTTGCAATAAAAGGTATTTCTCATCTCTAATTTTTCTTGTTTATTTTGTTTAAAATTCTTTTTTACTTGGCTGGGTTTTGCTGCCTGTTGTAGTTTTTGTTTGTATTTTGTCTTTCTCCTTTTTCTGAACTCTCTAGGAGTCGGAATCCTGCCCAAATAGTATCTTTCAAAAGGAAAACCATTGACCTTGTAATCCTGTCATTCTGCTTTTAAGACTACATTGCATATGCAGGTGTCTGATTTCTTCATAGGTTTTAGAGGAAGTATTTTTTCATGAGTTTGCAATGTAATTGCCTAATTGTTTTTCAAGGAGACAGACACTTTTCTCACAGTAAGACTTACTGGAAAGATTTAACAGCAAGAGTTAGAGCACTGGGTGGTACATGACCATATATTAAGGAAGTGCCTCAAACTCAGGCTCACAGTTTGGATCATACTGTGCCAGGAGCTCTCTCTGACTCAGTCTAGTTTGCACAAGACAGAAAAGTGGAACAGCTTTCAGAAGGAAAATAATCCATGGTTCCCTCTTCTAGCCTCTCAACATAAAGTTTACTTTGTGCTGTATGACAGAAGTGCCTAGGTTGATTAGCTTTTGATTGCAAAACTGGCTGCTTGTTCTTTTCACTACTGCTGATAAAACATGTAAAATGTAGAAACCCACTATAATGAACTTGTTTTATGCACACTGGAACTTTTCATCACCTTCATTAAGTTTGTCTCCTCAGCCTTTTCTAAGGACTGCTCAGGGTGGTGGGAGCCACATCCTATGGAAATTCAAGTGGAAGGCACAATTCTTTTATGTGGCTTTGTCTGACACAAAAATAGAAGTATGTGTATGCATTTATTAAAATGATAAAATAAAAGAAACCTTATCAAAACATTGTATTTTACACTTAATTTCCCCCTTAGGGAAAGAGGAAATGAACCAACTATGACAGACACTACTTCTAGCTCTTAATGGACTACTGAGTGTGCTTCGATAACCTGGTGCTAAAGGCAGTAAAAAGACTATATACCTAATAGAATACTAAATATTTTTAATGGTGCTTTATTTGCTTTTTAAAGCAAAGTATTTTATATATTTTATAACTTTCAGACTCACAGTACTGTGTCTTTAAATCCTGTGTGTTAGCAATCTGAAGATCAGTAAAACGCAAACAATACTTTCTGAAATTCTTGTGTTGTCATCTCTGGTTTAGAGGGAACACCCTCTCTCTGGGGTAGAAAAGTAATTTAGTCTAGGACACTTAACAATTTTGGCTGCTCTTGAACACATATCTCAAATAAAACAAACTTTTATGAACTTCATATGGTTCTTATTCCTATATAGTGGGGGAACTTCAAAACTCAAGTTACTCAGAAGTGTTGGTTAGTTGAATTCAAGGACCACTTTCTAAGTTGACATCATGTTTGCTACAGATGTGGTTAGATTACATTTTGGGAAAAATCAGTTTCAGTTATGTGCCATGATGTTGATATTCCTTTTCCTGGTGTATTGTCCTTCCATTTTAGAGAGGGATGCATAATTGAGCTCATATCTTTGAATTTAGGCTTGACTGATAATAAGCAAAGAAATCCCAATGAATTGTGTAGTGCTTAATTTACATATAACATAATTTGATCAGCTACAATACGAATATCTTTTGCAGTGAGTAGCCAAGATAGATAGATAACTGAGATGCAGTTATCATTCAGTATTTTGTTATCATTCAGTTTTTGGATTAATCACGCAGCAAATGCAGAGCCAGTTTGGTTCCAAGTCTTCAAACCTCAGATCTCAGTGCCATATTAATGTGGTTGTATAAATTATAAAACCATCTTAAGTCCACAGACAGATTAGCTACTTTTATGCTGCCTAGAGCTTTAATTAGTAAACCCTGTATGAACCCAACAGGCTCCATGCAGATGTAACTTGAATGTCCCTACATCACTTTTCCTGGATGAGGAACACAGAAAAAGTATGCAGAGACAAGTCCAACAGGTATTATCAGTTTGGACTCAATGTCAACTGTCCCAAACCCACAGTGCATCTATTTGCAGTCACTATCACTTCCTCCTGCTCCATTTTGGAAAGGTCTTATTAGGTCAGGTGTAGCAAACACACAAGCGTTGAGAGGCAGCACTGGGCTAGAGCTGGAAAACTCCAAAAGATCAGACTTCACTGCAATGCCTTTTCTCTGCACTCCCCAAACAGCACAGGAGCACGTAATAACTAGAGCACAGCATTGAACCCACGCTGACAGAGTCTCTTTGAACTGTATGGTGCCTGGCCCTCCAGGAAGCAAAGGCTCAGAGCAGCACTGTACTGTGATTGATGCAGAGCTTTGCTGCGTCACAGCCAGCTGTGTGGAGCTACATCTCAGTCTTGGCATTCTCTCTAAACCTGTCTGAGTTACCTCTCCACTATTCCCCTTCCCTCCTCTTCCTCTCCATCTTCCCAGTCCCCCCAGTTTCTGGGGAATCCAGGTTCCTGTTACCTTGGACAACAGAGAACTGATGATGCTGCAATGAGGAGGTAACTGAGTGGCTATAGGAATGCAGCATAATAATAAAATCCCTATGTTTTTAATAACTATTATTGTTAAAGGATTTGCTTTAATTCTGCCTGATTTTTAGTTTTGTATCTCAATCTAGAAAGCTCTCTATGCTTCATATCAGTATTCCATTTATGTACTGCTTTAAAATCGCTGAACAGAAGATGTAGGATTGCTTGTAACATCTGTTACACAGGTTATATTACGGCAGGGCCTATATTTTCATTTTTCTGGGCTCTTATTTCCCTTCAGATTACTTAACTGCTTAGTGGTGTTCAGAATGAGAATTTCCTCAATGAACATTTAAAATATTCAAGCTTTACCTCCCTTATGATTTGTGTTGTTTTGTTAAGGACTTTTTAAATCTTCTGCCCCCCTGACAGAGCAAATGTTCTCTGGAATGGAGTTTAAAAAAAAATCAAAGGGAGTTATACACCTTGTTTGGAGTGTGTCTGATGTGTTGGATTCACAGCTGCATGTGCAACAGCTCAGGAGGGGGATGGTGCCCTGGAGAGCTGGGTCCTCTTCCTGTGTCTGTCACACCACTCAGGTCACATATATACTGTATACGCATACTTCTGCTCAGATGGACCCCTATAATTTGTTCCTTATTTCCAGAGTACTGAAGGGAGGTACTCATGGCTTCCAGCGTAGCACCTAGGAACTCTCACAACTCCAGCAAAAGACAACAGGGGAGATGTGCTTTGAATGTACAGAAACAGGTACTTTGAAAAACATAAGTCCGTAAGAGGTTTGTTTTGTGTACCCAAAATAAACTGACCTTGATAATTTTCTGCCCGTTAAACTGAAACAATGCTAATGGCACCTTTCCACACAATGGTCTTGTGTATGTATGTGTTGTGCTCTTTTAGCTAAAGTGATGAAGGTTTGTGGAGCACTTGGATAGCACAGCATTTGGCAAAGAAACAACCTTTCAGAAATTAATAATGTCATGTTAAGTTTTAGGTGATCTGAAAAGTACCTTCATTAAAGGAGATAAAACATTGAGTAATGAGACCAAATAGATGTGCTGAAAGGCTACTTAGGCACTGACAATTGCCTTTCTGAGCATTGAGTGACGTCTGTTCAGATTATAAATTATGTATTGTCATATAAAGACTGTTTTGTAATGAGAACATAAACCAAGACTTACCGTTCAGGATCGTTTTTTGTTTTTCATGTTCTTTCATAGTAGAATGGCTGTATATATATTACTGCATGTACATACCAAATAAGAAAACCTCATATTTTGAAGCTACTTTGAGGTTACAAAGTTGAGCACCAGAAGATAACCTATAAATACCTGCATACACACATCTGGAAATAAACATGTAATGCATTTTTTAAATTTTTTAAATATATTGAATATTTCAATGCACAACAATTTTACTTCTCATGGGTACTATATTGGCACTCAACCTTGGATACATGTTCTAAATGTTCTGTGTACACAAATATTGTTCCAAGATCCTTTGAAATCAGTGGCTTTGATCAACGTCACTAAGCAGGCTTCTTTTCAAGGCTCTTTTTAGAAAAATAATGGTTGAATATGATGGCAGGTGAAATTTTGGGAGGAAAAAGTGTGTTGGTTTGTTTGTTGGGGTTTTTTTTAGAGCTTTCAAGTCTTCCAGGAAGGTTATGTTCCTGACTGAAAGGTTTGGCATTTTGATTTCTGAATAATTTTTAAAATTTTGTGACTTAATTCAGCTCAGTGTAGTTGTAGTACAATGGACGACAGTAGAATGGCATAGTGAAAGGCACTATTAATTTAATTTTAAAGTGGTGTTTTCAAAGTCAACATGATTATGCATATATATGCTGTAACATCAGGGCACTATTAAATATCTACAAATAAATGCCTCATTGCTTTCTATTGTGCGTTATGCCTCATCCATTGGTATATACCAGAGATACCATTATCTAATTTGAGAATGATCTATGTAAATTATTATTGACATGGCATTCCAACTTTGAAAAACCAAAACAAAGACTGACACACAAAATAGGTCATGAAGAAAAATGAGGAACCATTAACAGAGTTAGACATTAGGTGAAAAATTGAGAAATTTTATAGCCAAAGTAAGGTGAAAATTGCTAACTGGCGATGTAAGTGATGCACCAAAGTGTGTGAGCTATTGATCTTTCCCTCCTTCATTTCATTCATAAAAAGGTCATAGTGCAGAAAGAACAGGACATTTTGATTATTTGTCTGATTTTGCTGGAGTGCTGTTTTCATGGAAGACAAGTGAATTTATAAATCTGAAGGCATACAGGTTTAAAAGTAATCTAAATAAGAATTAAATGTAGATGGAAGATGAGGTAGCTGAACATGCGTTAGCATTATAAGCAGTCTGAGCATCCATGTGGTGCAGGTGTTCTCACATTTTTAGTAGTTATGGTAAATAAAAATTTTGAAGAATAAACAGCCATTTTGCTGACATAGGCTGTGGTGTGAGACTGAGAAAGCGATAGCAGGCCAAAACATCACATAGTTAAAGGTGCTTTTACACTTGTCACTCCCTAGCACGATGGGAAGCATGGGAAGTAACACGATAATGCTTGTTCCAAAGTGTACTAATGCAGACTGTCAGCATAGACCACTCTGGAGATCCACACCAGTGAGACCTTGCCCTAGACAGTGACCAGGGAGCTGAAAAGGAGGACAGCATGAACTCTTGATCTAGGAATATTATCTTTGTAGCAAAAAACTTGGATGGATTTGAGCATATAGGTTTGTCAAAGCCAGAGAAGAACGCCTTCATGTAATCGAGAAGTGATATTTTGGGAACCTGGGATAGGCAGTTGACTGAAGCTATAGGTGGGAAAGGCCATACATATGGCTGATCACATAAAGAAAGAGTATCCTGTCAATGAAGACATAGAAGGAAATTCATGGGTCCTATCAGTGAAGGCCAGATGTTAAAGGTTTTAGAAAGACTGAAAAGCATTTTATGGAAGGGACTTCTGTGAGAAAAAGTCTCAAAATTTTGTTTTAGCCATACCCAGCTTGAGTTGATGGCCAGATGTTCATAGAGAGATAACAGAAAGGTAGTATGAGTTTCATTGGGATAAAAGGAATGCTACTTCTAAAAGATTACATAGAATGGGGGATGGCATGAGTATATGAGTTGTAAGCTGGCTGTCTCCATGTATACTCTACAGAGATGAAGTGTTGTGTATGTTTGCTTTTCCACTGATGTGAGTGACATCTAGTTCATTTTTGATTGATCTGCTTGGAAGCCAGGTGGAGTTTGAGAGACATCTAATAAAAATGGATTCATCGATACTTGTTGTATAAGCTAAGAAGTATTTACACTGACTAAAAAAATCCCCTCCTTAATGTTAGAAAGACTAGACGGCCATTTGAGTAAAACTGTCTCCTTGAAGAGTAGATACCATTACAAAAGAAATTCTGAATAACTGCTAATGAGAAAACACATGAGAGAGTTTGTTTTTAGAGCTGATGGTATTTTTGCATTTCGCTTCGTAATCATCTTCGTTCAGAGCTGTTGGGGAATGGTACAGACAGAGAGATGTGGGTCAGTACTTGGTGGCAGTTTAAAGGAAGAACAGAGCAGGTAAGTAGCAATCGGATCTGCAAGTCATTTTGTGCTTTCATGTAGATAGCCAGTCATGGTCAGAATGGAAAAATTGCCTGATACTAACGTTTATTCAGTCCTTTCAAACGAAGTACAAAAGATTGCTGGTTGTTTTTTGTTTTTTTTTTCCAGATGATGTTAGTGTAAATGTTAAGGAAGAGTTGCTTGTCTATTTTCAGCAAAACTAATTTTCCAGATCTGAGCTCTGTTGGCTTTGGTTATTAGAAGTTCATACCAGATAACCACAAAAAGCACAAGAATTCAGTGTTTTATAAGAAATTAGTTAGTATTCATTTAACTACATTTTGATTCATTTAACTGTATTTGAAAACTTTGAAGCTGAGGCTGATAGACCAGTACCAAACTTTGACTTTTTCTCATCTGTATTAAACATAAATAAATTATATATAATCAACTGGTCTCACTTCCCTCCCTCCCCCCCTCTTCCCCCACTCAATAATGATGGCAAAATATCTGGTTCTGGCAAGAATGGGAAGATTACTTTGTTCCTTGTTATTGCTTGGCTATCCAATTCATTCTCACTGTCTAACCAAGTATGATATTCCACTGTAGCAAACCAAATAAGTCTCAGCTGCTTCACTGATGTTTTGTGTTCCTTACATTTAAATGGCTTTTCAGTATAGTACCTTAGAAATAACTGGAGTTAATTTATGCATGTATCCTCATATGACTGTTCAGAAAGTAATTGAAGTAGCTAAGGCTATGAACCACTTTTATAGCCTCTGTTTGGTTTATGGGGGTCCGTCTAAAGCAGTGGGCAGTGCCAGCCAGGATGCTATCTGTACTTAGTAACTATGGGGAGGTTGGCTTTCTAAGGGAAGTAGTATAAAGACTATGTTGAAGAGGCAGTGAAGAGTCAATATAAGATGTCAATTGTACATAAAACCTTTTTTAATTTGTTGTGTCACTGTGCTGTGATATGATACACATTTTAGTGGGGTCACTTGCGTCCTAGAGACTGGTCTTGGCATTGATTATTGCAGAAGTCAGCTGGCTGCAGTGACCTGCAGTAAGAAAGAGGAAAAGACTCTTGGCTGTTCTGCGTGTGGGCATTAAGGACGTAAGTACAGAGACTGACTGAGCAAGTGGCAGATGTATTCTGGATCACTGCATTTTTTGAATATTGTATTGTTCCAGTTTTAGTTTTCATCTGTTCCCCATACTTTGTCTCCTCAACTTTTTTCATATATGTAGATGACAAAGGTTGCCCAGAGGGGCTTTGGAAACATATCTCATCTTTGAACTCTTTGTTCAGTACAAGATGGTCATCTGAAGCTGAGTATATTTAAGCTTTGAGGATACAGTGTTTAAAATAAAGTGGATAGGAAGAGTGCTGAAGAGGCAGAACTAAAATGGAAAAAGGATACTTCACTCAAATCAAACATAGTGAAAACTTGAAACAGCAATAATGACAATAATGGGAAAACTGCTGTTTAGAAATGAACAGCAGCCTGGATAACGAGGAGTAGAAATTGAAATGTAGAAACTGCATGAGACTAGGAACAAGGTAGACTTGAGGCAGAAATCCATTCTAATGAGGGAAACAAAAGAGACAGACGATCAACTCTTGATACCAAGGTTTTTAAAGGCTTCTCAGAGCACTCTGGCAGTTTGCTGTGTGCTCCATCTTCCAGACTTTCAGTGCAGGCTAGAGGTTGCCTATTTTGATTACTTAAATAATGAAATTTGGGGATTTTTCCCCCCTCTATTTATACTAATCTATAGGACAGGATTAATAGTCCCATTTTATCAACGTACAGAAAAGGCAGAAAAAGAGAGAGACCGAGGCCAAGATCTTCAAAAGTACCTAACTTCTACCAGAAAAGTTTTTGGTACCTGTCTGTTTTTGCGGATCTGTGGCCCTTGGGTTAGCTCATAGCTGATAAAGTCATCTGGGCTGGTAGAAGGAATTTGATCTACATCTGCTGTTTCAAGGCTGGTAACCATTAAGAATTTTGGGGTTTTTGTTGTGCTTATCATATAATCTTTCCATAAAATTAGTTTCAAAGTGTTGTGATTGGTGTGTCATAATTGTAGCCATTTAGTTTGCCAATTGTTTTCTATATAGATTTCACTAATTTATATAGTAGAAATTTCTGCCTAAAGAATTAATTCAAGAATATGTCCAGACATGAACACAGAAAAAATTCCAAATGGATAGAATCAGTTTTCAAAATGCAGTCTCTGATCTTTGCATGTTCCTAACGCTGTCCACCTCAAATGAAATATTACTTTTTTACAAGACAGTTTAATGTTATTCATGATGAAACAGGTGGAACCACCTGACTTTTCAATAAAAAGTTGTGTAATGTAGACAGCTTTTTTATTGTTTTGGGGAATAAAAAGCAACTTTGCCATACCTTTATTGTCCGTGCAAAACACATTTTTAAACTGATAGACGAACACCTGAATCCACTTTAAATTCAGCATGGGTCCCTTTACAATAATGATGCCTTAATATTTTAAGTTTCTTATGGCAATTTCTTCTGAAGTGTGATCATTATGGATAATAGAGATAATTATGAAATTTGTTATATTTGAAACACTAACTTGTTGCACGTATTGGTTATTAAAATATCTTCTGTAGTATACATGAATTGTAGGGACGAGTGACATTACACACCTAGTAGCTATTTAGTTGCATTTCCTAACAATAGATGTAACCATCTGAAAAGGAATTGCAGAATTCTAGTTTTCTTTGTTCATAAAGTTGGTTTCCTAGAGCAACACAGCAGAATTACTACAGCTGTATTGGTGCTGTACTATGTTCCAGTTAGTCTTTAATGAGGAGAGAAGGAAGGATTGAGGTAGTGTGATGACACTCACTGTGCAGCAGACACTAGTAACTGCTGAGGCCTTTATCTAACACTTTAATCTTCATTCTGCAGCCCAAAGCCTGCATAGCCATCTCTGGTATGCATTGTTTCAACCAGATATCTGAACTGCAAGCCTTCATCCAAACATTTTAGGGCAGAGCCAAAACCAGGTGCAATTAAATCAAATGCATACTTTAAATTAAAATGTACATTTCTGAAACAGCATAGCACAGGCTGTGGTAAGTGTACATACTTTACCGTGTAGCATTTATAATAAAATAACATATGATATAATGTCTGTAAGTCTGCACTGTGCAGAAGATAGTCTTTTGCTTTCAGATGTGTGCATTTGGCTTATCTAATGTAAGAAAACTTCTTCTCAAGACAAATATGTCACTGCTTGCCTTTTGAAAAATACTCATTGAAGGCATGAAAGGGTACAGAGAATGTTTTCCCAGCACAAACAAATTTCTCGTTACATAACTTATTTGGCTTCAAGAATCAAGCAAGCTGTTTGGTTCTATACTGGGATTTTGAACCTGCCAACTCTGACGGCTTCACATAATCATTTAACTGTTGTTCAGTGGTATTACAGCAAACCTTTCTGCTTAGTTTACTTTAACCTTGTCCTCCAGGTGTGATTCAAACAATGCTTCCTCTTTGAAGGTGTATCTGTCAGAATATAATGTGAAAGTCAGCTTGTCTGTGCTCCAATAGAATTAGTTAAATGTATTTTTTGTTACAAGTGAGAAATGGGTAAGATTTTGAGATTATGAACACAGACACCAAAAGAAAAAGAGAATTTCAGGCTCTTCCGTGCAGAGTTTTGTGAGGTTTTATTTTGTCAATACAACATAAAAATATTACTGAAAACTACATAAAAATTTTGTAATTATTTGTAGTGAATTCAGGTATTTTTCTGCTGATTACTCTAAATGTTTTATTTTATGTTCTGAAGAATGTAGGTACCATCCTTTCATAATCAGTACTTCATTCAAATACTTCTTATGTGTGCTATTGGGTGGGTGAAGGAGTGACTTTTTATGTTGTGGCAAAATTTCTTTTTGTTGTTTGGTTGGTTTTTTGTTGCTTTTTTTTTTTTTACTTTTCTATTTAAAAGGTGCTGTAAACAGGATTTTATTTGCAATTGTGTTATTTACAATCATAAAAATTCTAGACAGCCTGCTATAGATTTCAAATAAATGTTTCCTTATTTATATGTATTTTACAACACCCTGAAGTATGATTTACTTTCATCTCTTTTGAACATTAAAGAAATGAGCATCATAATCTCAATGTCATTGTTTTAACATTCCTCATTTTTTAATTAACATATTTAAGCTCATCTCCATAATTTTCCTACTTCTAGATCATTTTATAAAACTGTTGGTCAGTATCCTCATCAGCACTGTTCAGTACCTCTGATATGTAAAACAATTGGACACCAAGCCCTTAGACTTACTTTACAATAAACACAGGGAAAAATCCTAATCAGCCAAAAGTCTTTTTTTTTCTTTTTTTTTTTTTTTTTTTTTTCTCCAGTTTTAAACTGACCAGGCTCTTCCCACATGGGTGTGCCTCTAAATCTCTTCCAAATCAAACACAGAGATATAAAAAAAGTATGCAAACAATAGCAATAAAAGGGCATCTTATTTGTCCCTTCTTGCTTTTTACTCATGAGAATCCTGAAATGTGGCCTTCAAATCTTCTATGAGAAAGAAACGTGCTTAGATGCACAGCCTGCTTTCTCAAGTGACTTGGGTTATTTACACTTTTAACTGTAATCATTTAACAATAGAACACTGGTTCCTAATCTTCCTTGAGGATCTCATCTTTGGAGGGACCCTGATTAGAGCATATTTTATCCCTTCTGTTTGTTCCCCCAATTCTGAGGAAAAAATGTAAATTGTAATTCAACCTCCTTTTAGAACTTTTGATCTCTAAATACATGTAGTTATATCACTTTTTCCCATACTCCAAACTGGTCCTTCAAAACCTGTTCCTCACCCATCCAGTGCCTATGTTGGCTGTCCTATAATTATGTTTTTAAATAAAAATAATTATCTTGTAACAACAACAGCAATGAAAATAAGACCCATTCCAAACTGTATAGATCTGAGCACGTCTTATAGCTTCTTATGTACAAAACTTATTCATGAGATTGTAAATTAATTTCAGAAGTATTGGTTTAATCTAACTGTAATTTCTCATTGTGACTGACATCAAAGGTATGAAATCGGTTGTAGTATTCCCACTATTTATGTGTGTAGTTTTCTGTAAGCATACCTACATGGCAACTGGCATACCTTCATGGCAACTGAAGTTTTTCAAGGCTTGAATTACTGTTGTTTGGTTTTTTTCCTTCTCAAATGCGATATGATCAGATCCTCTAATAGTGAAGAACAGCAGAGAGAAACAGAAGCCTTAGAAAATGTTGATGAGCATGTAACAGAACGGGCAAGATTTACTTTCTTACCACAACCACAATGATTTCCTGGGCTTGTATATAACTGGAGTTTTGGAAGACTTGTGCAGTTGCCACTAGTTAAGAATAAAATCACTCAAGATGCAGAATAGTCTCCAATATTATTCTAAACCCTTCAAACGGTATAGCACTAGCCGCAATAATATAATACACATTCACCTTCTCCTTCCAGCACTAGCTGGAAGAAGCTGAACGTGAATTATATTATTGCAACTTTTTAACAGAAAGTGCCTAGAGCTGAAAAAACAGATTGGTGTTTTTTAATGAAAGTGAATACAGTTAATCTGTGTATACTTTCATTGACAAGGTTCTGCACTTAGGAGTACAGCACAGATGGTATACGCAATGAATGCTTATGTCTGACTGTAATTGATCCTATCAACAATGACATACCTTTAACTGGGTTGTATCACTTTACGTCACATATGGTTAATTAAGTAAGAAAGGCCCAAATACACTAAGGAGATTTTTATGTTTATACTTAGGAAAACAGTCTAGACAGGTGTTAATGTAAATGAAGTTAGTACTTGTCAAAGGTGAAATTCTCCATATGTAGCCCTGCTTCAGTCTCCAAATAAATATAGTTGGGCTACATCTACGTTAGCAAGTACTGAGGAGCAATAGGACCTGATCTGCAGTGTGAAACAGTTGTTGCTGAGGATTCTGCTTCCCCACCATAGGGATCTGAGGGAGCAGTGAGGTTGCTTCAGATCTGTTCTGGTCCCACTGACTGAATACCCAGAAGTGATTGGAGGGAGATAGCAGGTGCAGTCTTGGAGGGCATCGTTTGGTTTAGATTCATTCCTTGTATGTAGTATCTTGCTGTGCGTTTTGGGAGCTCTTCTTTTTTATCCATAAAATAAAGCTTGCCCTTCATTTCCAACATCCTTCAAGCTCAATTACTAGAGATTTGCTTCCTTAGATAATCCCTCCTAGCATGCTTCCTGATTAGCTATCAGTCATTAATCGTCTTTCCCTATACGTAGATATCTGCCCCATGACAGTGTAGTAGAGCATCATGTAGTAGTGTTTGTGTTAATTTATATATATTTGGATTGGTCCTTAGTTGGGGAGTCTGTCTCTTGTAAAAATACTGTTGGAAAATTACATGTCCTAAATTCTTTCCTTTTATGGACTTTGCTTTCCATTGTGAAGCACACCTTCCCTTTGCTTTCTCCAACATGGAAAATGCTGATGACAAAACAGAACTGATGTTGTTCCAGTGTTGGTCTTGGAAATCTCCATAGGTATGAACTCTTTATATTAGCTCTAATCTCAGTACTCTACCTTACCTTTTGCTCTACTTTTGAAACTTTCTGCAATAGATTTACCTTCAAGTCACTGAATGTGTAGTTCTATGTATATATCAGGATGCAGTGGCCAACAGTGGGTGCCCCAGAAGCAAATATCAACCATTTTCTGAGATGCACCTGCAATAAATGCTCTCGGGGGTTAAATGACTGCTAAACTACATATTCTTCTTGGCTGATGGTTCTTCCAAAACAAGTATTCCTACAAGGATTCTTTTCTTTTTGAAAAAAAGGAAAACTATTCAGACCCTTTTAGACCTCACATGTTACCATTCTAGAAAGAAGTTTCATGCCACTCAGCCCTTTTCTTTAACAAGGTGGGGGTTTGTTTTCTTTTTTTTTTTTTTTCTGCTAGTCAGCATTTTATTTTTCCTCTGGTAGGTTCTCTCTGCTTTCAGAGCAAAATCTATTTTCCATCTCTCTTTATCCTTAGCCTAGTTCTAAAGAAGATCTCTGTTTCACCTCAAATGATTTTTATCAGCTTCTCCCACTTGAAAACATTGCAGCTGCTTAAAAGCTTTAATTTGTCACTGCTGAAACACTTACTTTATGGATGTCATGCCTAAACTTTCCCATCATCCCAGGTGGCTGTGTAATTTCCATGCTTTGATTAGCATCACCGGTATTGGAAGCAGAAATGTTGATGTCATTCTTAAGTTAACATCATCTTAGTTGTGTTAACCATTAGCCCGCTGCCAACATTTGACTGGTCCAATATTTCTTTGAATGTTATCAACTTTATAAATTGATATGAAAAAGATGTGCTAAAAATTATTTTACTAACACCTTGAATTTAACCCTCTGCTTATTTATAAAGTGAAAACAGATATGGCTGCTTGGTATGAAACTAGTTAGGATTACGTTCAGTTTTTAAATATATAATATCAAAAGCATTATAATTTAGGACACTCAAGATTATTGTGTAACATGGGATCTTGTGTATACTAGACAGCATCAAACAGTAACTGAATAAAATAGCCAAACTCCTCCCATGCTTTAAGAAACTGACATTAAGTAATTATGAAAATTAGTCTTGTCATGGAAAGTTTTTTTTTTCCCCAAGATAATTTATTTTTTAAACTAATTTAATATGTTGAAAAGTAGTTGGATGTGTATTTCTCTTTAACTTAAAGACTAGTTTAAACATCACAGAACACTGGCACATGATTTAGAAATAACAGTAAGCCTGACAAATGGAATAGGCACCTAAAGGCATACTTTGACTCCTGCTTATTGTAGACGGTTTTAGATTTAACTTTTATTTCCATTTGTGTTTTTATGCTTCAAATTGATGCAAGTTCTATTTTTCTATTTCTCTGCAAAAATATCTGCTATTTTGTAAAAGCTTGTTGTAATGTTGCTTATATATAGTAAAAGAATAGTAAGTGAGACAACCTTATAAAATGGACTGAAGTAAATATAGTAACAGCATTAATTTCCAGGTTTAGTGGGATGTTTCAGTATATTCAGATATTTTTCAGATAGCTTCTAATAAACTCTTAACTGGACTACTCGCATACTATAAAGTATGCACTAAAGTATCCTGCTAAATTAATTATCTCTTCTCACAGGTAATTAATGACAGAACAAGAGGGAATGGCTTCAAGCTCCAACAGGGTAGGTTTAGACTGAACATTAGGAAAGAATTTTTCACAGAAAGAGTGGTCAGGCATTGGGGAATAGACTGCCCAGGGAGGTGGTTGAGTCCCCATCCCTGGATGCGTTTAAGAGACATTTAGATGTGGTGTTGGGGGATATGGTGTAGGGGAGAACTTTTGTAGAGTAGGGTCGATGGTTGGACTCGATGATCCCAAGGGTCTCTTCCAACCTAGACAATTCTATGATTCTATGAGTCTATGATTCTAAATCAGCCTCTTAGTAAGTCCTGAGCTCTAAGTATTTCAAAACAACAACAACAACAAGGTACTATATTCTAGAAAACACTTCCTTTATGTTGCGTTAATGTAGGGCCCATCCTGCTGTGCTTTTTTCCCACTGAAGAAGTAGTGTGTCTCCACTGTAGGTTTCCAAATAACTTAAGCAGTGCTATCAGCCCATACCCTCAGTATAGTATAACATTATTTCTGAAGGGAGAGTTTATATATACTCATAAGAGGCAGGGTGTGTGTAAATCACTCTTCTGTAAGATATTTTGTTGTTCATGAGTAGCAAATTTACTCTCCACACACATTTTATCAGATAGCATAAAGAAGCTAAGAGAATGTTATCAAATTTGAAACCAATCATCGCCGATACCAACCATACTACAAGATTTTCTTCACAGTGCTTATGAAGATACAAATGGTGACACACACTGCAAAAGGAGAATCTGGAACATGAGCAGCAGCTTCCAAGTGAAAAGCTAAGTCTGGGGAGGTCGTTAATAAGTAGGAGAAAAACAATAAGCATATTTGTCTATTAAGCATATATTATGATTTATTTGCTACTTGTGTTTTTGGCTTGAGTTAGAAAGAAAGGATATCTGGGAATTACATTCAATTTTTAAAAGAAAAAAGGTTGGATCAAGCAGTCTGGCTAATCTTAAATACTCTTCAATGTATCTTTTAAAATGTTGTTGATCTGAAATTTACAAAATCATTAATTTTGCTTTGTCATGTTTTCTGGTTTGCCCATTCTGCTCCAGTAAAGATAGAAATATTTTCCAAGTATTGTATGTATGTGTTAATAAGCAAATAACTGATAGCAAAATAGGGGAAGATTTTTATATATTCTCATGAAATTGCACATGCAGTTTGTTTTTATATATTTTTATATAAAAAAATCTCCCACCTAATTATTAAGGGATTCACATTAATCAAAGTGAGAATATTCTTTAAAGAACAGATAAAGAAAAGAAACAAGTAAATAAAGACAACATTAGGAAGAAATATCTAAAAGACATCTAACATTGTAGTTATTGCTCATCAATTCTGTCTAGAAAAGAGAGAAACCAACTGCATGTGGAAATCTAAACAGTTTGTTTCAGTATGAAATACTAACTGCTTAGCAGGCCAAGAGAAGGACAATAGAAAGCTTCAAAGCTAAAATAACCTTTGTAAGCATCTTACTGTTAATCCATCAACAAATATTTTTTAAGGTAATTTTAATGTCAATTTAAATTATAAAAAAAGAAAAAAAAAAAAAAACCAAACCCAAGCCCAAAATAAAAACCCCAAACACAAAAACCTCTGACTAATAGTAAATGGTTAGGGTAAAATGAGATTTTCCTCAAACCTTTAACATGAAATATCATTTTTAGGAAAGAAATTTTTGTAAAAGTTCACACCTTAACTCTCAGGCTCCTCATTCATAAGCTTCTTCACCATTCCAACATATCTTCACCTTGAGTCATTGTACCTTGATTACATTTCCCACCTTGTTGTTGCATGTATCGTGGCCCCTTTTTCGCTCTGCCAGTGCATTCTACTCTATGGATAACTCCCTTCCATTAACAAGAATGATACTTCTGCGCAGCAAGGACTTACAATCTCTTTGAAGTACTTTTAAACTCACCTATTGCGCAGTCCTCACTGAAATGCATAAACTCATTGCAAACATTTACTGCATTGTTTGACAATTCTTTGAGCTGTTAATTCAAAAGTGGTCAGTTTAATAGCTTTGTGATTCACTGGGAATAAAATTAAATTGCACAAGGAAACTGAAGAGCCAAACAAACAAAACTTTTTCTCAGTTTCACCACTAAAATTTGAAATTACTTGGGTTTTTTTTTGGTCTTTTTTGTGTTCTATGACATAGTGATTATAATCTAATCAGCTATTGAGCCTATTTGGCTATGGCCTACAGCGATGGTCCTCCAGGGTCTTCATTACTAGGCTTTCCAGGACAACTTCAGTGTGTCTGCCGCCACCATACTGAAAGAATACATCTTCTGATGAGTAATAAACTCTCAACCCCTGTTTATAAGATTTAGTTGGGAATCCATTAGTCCTGGTAATGCCACTTGTATGTTTTCCAAACAGTGAACTAACGAAATTTGGCCTATAGCAATCCAAAAGGAGTTCTACGAAAATGAATACCAAGGTAGATTCTTCTTGATAAATAAGCAAATCCCTCCTCCGCCAGCTACTTTCTAGTTTGAGAATTAGTTTGAGAAGGAGCTGGTTTGTGGACTTCAGCAGAAAAAAAGTAGTACATAAATCATATACAGTTGATTAAATCCCTAAGGTTGCAGCCTAAGCACTTTTTTTTGGTATGAAGAGAAGTAATTTCTGATATAATACTAGTATTTCAGTCATATGTGATTCTTATTCTCTAAGTTTACTTGGAATAGCTTTTTCCAGACTACCATAGTCTTCTGTCCTTTTGTTTAAATATCAAAATGAAGACTAATATAATGCAGTACTCAGTATAGGAAAGAACACAGGAATGCTACATTTGGAAACTGAAATTACAGTTGTTTCTTTTTGTCCAGTTCCTCTCCTTCCTCTCTAGTCACCCCCCCCACCCCACCCCCCACCCCCCCAGTCTCAGTTACAGAAAACTGTTTATTGTTAGGTATAAAATAAAACAGTTAGTGTTTATGGCTTAAATATAAATTTGAGTGAGTGACAACATCAATAAAAGTTTAGAAATTCACACTGGAATACATTAGGGTTTACATAAAACGTGAAAAATATCTTTTCAACATACTGTTGGAAGAATTTTCCCGGAAGTGTTTAGCATTGTTATCTTTGTATTGTTGAATCCTGTTTGATAAAAACATCAGATAACTACTTTTTTTTTTTTTAATTATTATTTTTAATGTTGATTCTTTTCATGCAGAGTGGTTTTGGTGGCGGAAGTACTATTTTATTTTTTTTAGGTTTTCTGGAAATTCCAAAGACATATATCTGATTTTAAAATTCAAGTACAATTGAACCATTGAGACTGTTCCATATGAATTTTGTGACTCACAAAAGTAGTGAGAAATGTAACATTAGTTTTAGAACTGAAACTTTGCTTCTATTTGTGATTTTGCATTTAGTCAACTTTCTGTTTCAGCTTCCATTATAAACCACATTTGTAGAACTTGACTGAAAAAATTTTCTTTGGGTGAAAAGCTAACATTAAAGCTCTAGTGCTTGGAATGAAGTTGCCTTTCCCCCCCAGTTTTGAAAAAGAAAACTTTGTGGGCATTAATTCTGTATTAGCTCAGGATATTATTTAGTGTTTCTGTAATTCACAAAGATATTTATGAACATTGATTTTTTGTTTGTTTTACTGCTTGAAGGATTTCTTCCTGTTTCATTCAGTATCTTGAATAACCATTGATGGCAATGAAAGTTCCAGTCATAAATCAAGAGAATGACAGACTTTAGTCTTACAGAGTTGTCGAACTCTTAAAATACTGGAATATCAGAGATGTCTTTTCTTCACTAGATACATGTTTGGTACCGCAAACAAATGTTTTCTAGAGAATCAAGGGTAGAATATGATCCTCACAGAGCTGTCTTTGCAGTTGCATTATTGCAAATTGTTAGTGAACAATGCTCTTAATATGCTGAGCATTCACTACATGTTGGGATTGTCTGTTTTTCAAACTAGTGTGAAAATGTCCAAAGTTGGGTTTGGTCATATTTGGACATCTTGGGAGGCAAAGGCAGATCCTAACTGGTTGTTCACTTACAGCACAGGTATCTTAGCCCTATTCAATGATCAGCTGAAACAGTTAGTCTGGATTTGCTCCTCAGGCTGAAGTGCAAACAGATGAGTAAGGCAGGAGAGGAAGAGAAAGGCAGCTTTTTAACTTGACCTGTATCCTTCCCTGAACTACTTTTTCTCTTCTCTTAATTTTAGTTGACTGTGTTTGATGACCAAAGAATATGGACCATCCTGCTGGCAGGAAATACGAGCCACTCTCATAGTTATGTGCTACAGAAAGGATATTGCATTCGTAACACTAGTGTCATATTTTTATTAAATCAGTGCCCATGAACTCTTTCTTAGTAAATCCTCATGGAATTCTTTTAGTTTGTTTCTTCCCAGAGAAATTAACCATGAGTTATCATTGGAGGGTTACGTGCTAGAATGAATATCAAATTCATAACTTATCAAAAATATTTCATCTATTGATTTTAAAGGAATAACCTTTATAGCAACATTTCTGAAGTTTAAAATTCATGATTGCTATGGGTTTGCTTATTGATTTAGTTGCTGACCTTCAAAATATCATTAAAAAGAGTTTTATTAGGAGGGTATTACTCTGCAGTAATCAAGGTGTCATTTGGGTCTGTTTTTCACTTTTACTGAGGGTTTTTTTGAAAGTTTTAACTTCACAGTCTAATCTTTTTATACATGACGCTGCCATCAAGTGGCTATTGAGTAAAACCTCTGTGTTATCTGTCTTTAATTTAAATGTTTGTCTTGTTTTTAATTGGCAGCTTGGTTTGGAAGGAGGAAATACCCTATACTTGCTAACTGACAGATACAAATTCAATTTATTGTAGAGGTAGATGACCAAAGATACTTTGAAAGATGCTTTAAAAGAAGGGGATTTCAGTAACATTAAATTGTGTTGGCATTGATTTTCATATCAGCTTCAACAGGCGTTAGGGATCCCTCTAGTCAGCCTGTGAACTATTATGAGTGTCCACTTGCATTTTCAGGCACCTTAGTATGCAGGTAAATCTTCCCTTTTAATGTTCTATTTTGATCCATTCTACCAGAATTCCACAATACAGATATAGATGATAGACTTGGGCAAGGATTTTAAGATGCTGAATTTAAGATGCCAGAATTAACAAGGATCCTAAAATCAAGAAGCTGATGAATATGTAAAACCATACCTTCATGACAGCCCAACAATTGTGTCTTTTAAAGTAGACAAAACCTTAAGATTTTCAGGTTTTAGGGAGGTAAAGCCAACAGCCCAGTGCCAAATGACCATTTGCAGTTCCTGACAACCCAAATATTGGCATTCATCGACAATTCTCAGTTCACTTCCAGCAGTATGCGGCTGTTAACCAATTTTAGGCAAATAATGATAAACACCCCCATTCTCCTGAAGATCATTTGCCTTCTTTCGCCCTCTACGAATAATAATAGAAAATCATGTGCACATTTGCATATGTATTTACTGTGTTTGAATTAAAGCTGCAAACAGCTCTGATTCACTAATAACTGATGAAAGTGTCTCATTATTGAGCTACAAAACCTTCAACAAATTAATGGAAATTGCAAATCACCTTGAAAATTGCAGGCTCTTTATTCCTATATTCAGTGCTGAGAAAACTGCATAAATAGCCTTGTTGCTTAACTCTTTCTTTTGAAAAAATAGCTTTCTTATTACGTTTTTTAAAAAGCATGGCTTACTAATTAAGGCATGGCTAAGCAACATCTTTTTTTTGCTGTACTTTGTTTTCTGTACAAGATCATTAAACATTGTGTTATTATTTTTGGTTCCTTCTCTTTTTTATAATATTTAGAATCATAGATTCTCTGCCTCTGATGCTAAACGAGTATTTCGGGCACTTTTCTCTCATGCCCCAAATTACAGTGCAAGATTTAGCATGTGCTGGTTCTTTTCTGTAATGAGATAATGAATTTTTAAATACGTACACCCACAATGTTTTCCTCAAAAATTACAGCTTAATTAGAAGAAAATATTTCCTGAAAAGGAAAAAACCCTACACACTATGTATTCGTTTGTTCACTATTTGTTTGATTTTTACTGTTTCTGCATAGCTCTGAATCCAAAACTGGTGCATGTCACTTGTCATGAAGAAAGATGTATGGGAGCTGATCTCCAGCTGGTATAAAATTTCATAGCCTCATTGTCATGGAAATCCACTCTAGCAGAGTATCAGATGCATTCCTTTAAAAGGTAGAGTGATTTCTACAAAGTGCTAAATTCTCTTATATCCCACAATTCCGCTTTACAGCTGCATCTCTGAGGTAAACTTGAGTGATTTAAAGGAACATATTTCAGCATAACACAGATTTGAAATAAAAACCAATTGTTTGTAATTTTGTCTATTTTTGCTAATGTTTGAGTCATCATTAAGCTTGTGATGGGTAATTTATTATAGTTTTCTGTATTCAATGGATTAAAAAAATTATAAGGCACAGCAGACAATCTTTTTACTTGTAAATCTTCGTATAGCATTTGTGCTAGTGCAGTGTAACTATGGAGGAACAGAATTTACACTCAAAGATATTTTTCTGCTATATTTGAAGTCACTTTGGTTATAGGAATACTAAAAGTATTTGTGTGCTGACATGCCCTCTAGGTATTACTACTAAGAGAAATTCCAAAATGTAATGAAATCTATGAACCTCCAGTGACACCACTGCTGCTGTGAGTTGGCAAGTGCCTTTTACTAGAAAAGCTTTTCTGTGATTTTCCAAATTGGTTTCTTTCTAGGGCTGAATAGCCTGTAAGATGTCCATCATTAGTTCCGTCCAACAACGGAACTTGAAGTAGCAAAGAATCGAAGTTTCTGTTTGTCCTGCCCCATGGTTACAGGCTTGATGAGCAAGGAAAAAAAAAAAATTCCCTTTCCTTTTCTCTTTTTCTTTTTATAGCTTCTAGCCCACCGCCTTTTGTTTTTCTTTTCATACTTTTTTGGTATTATTGTTAATGTATCCACAATTCTTGGTGGTCATTTTGATTCAAACTGATCATAGTCTATTGTCTGTTTACTTTTCTTACTCTTTTTTTTTAGACAACGCTATGTTTGACAAAGTTTTGGCATGCACTGAAGTTTGTTGAACACATTCCTCAAATATTTGCTCCTTAAATATTGTGATGTTGTAGGGATTATTACATACCAAGATTCTACATGAAAAATATATACAGAGTAATAAACAAAAACTATATGTTTGGTTGTTCATGGTACTTGATTACTCATGAGACTAAGGTAATAAGCATGTGTTCCCCATCAGTACTTGCATACAGCTCTCTAATACTAATGGAAACTATATGTATTAGGCAGATGTGACAGACTGTACTCGCGACTTGAAAAAGGTTTCTGCTTTGCAAGGCCTTCTCCATAAGTGAATTCCAGTTTTCGGGGTTTCATGTTGGAATGGTAATTTAACATCATATAGTGTAAATGTAAACCAACTTGTGATGATGTGACTAACTGAAAATTACTTTTCATAGCTGCTAATTTTTCAGCTGGGATGCAGAAGTTGCTTTAGATTAAACTTGAAACTTCTCCAGTGACAGTAAACTGCTGTCTAAAATAACTAATAAAATGCAGCTGGGAGTGGAATAAAAGCTGGCTTTAGACATAAGGAGGCATTTTATCAAAAAGGTACTGTCTATGTGAAGGTTAACGTTTGTATGAATAACTGAAAGGTATTGAATAGGATCTACCTAATTTAATCTATGCAAGATATTGTATTTCGTGGAACTTTCACTTGACAGTTAGTGACAGTCAGGAAAATTTGGAACATCAAAATAGTATGACAAAACTTAAGTACGTTTTCTAATGTAGTATATTTTTGTTATTATTTTGATGGAAAAATTGATCAAATATGTTGCTTTCCTCTACTTTGTCTTCTCGTAAAATCTACTCTGCTATATAGCCCCTAACCAAAACTATGTAGTGTTATGATTTTTGACCTAACATAGTCAGAAGGCCGTAGCTGATGGTCTTTTCTCTTGGGCCTTCATAGATGTGCAATAATAGCAGATAATAACTAAGCTTCATTATCTATTGCTTCTTTGTTTGGGTAGCAGCTTGACTGGCAAGGAATAAAGGATACTGAAGATGTTCCTTTTGTGTCTTGTATTGGGTTTGAAAGGAGAAAACTCTAGATAGGCAGTTTTGCATGAAGGATACAATAGTAGTATTGTATATGTTATTTCAGTTGCATGTTATGTTTTGTCTACAGGCACTTTATAGGTGGATTTATAATAAAAGCTTTCATTTCCAAACCTTCTGGTGTAATAGTTTGGAAATCCAGCTATTTTGGTGTAGGATGCACAAAGATCTGAACAATTTCTCCCATGCTATCAGGTTCAGGTTTGGTTTATGTTGTGTCTAAGTGTGGAGCAACGGAAATGGCTGCTGAGCAGGATTTTAAAATCATCAATGTATGCAAATCCCACCTGCCTCTTTTTTCCTCTCCAGAGCTTTGAATAGAACCTAAGGCACAGATTTTTAGGCTCCTGGTGTAGCTGGTAGGACCTTCTGCTTCACGTTAATAGTCAAGACCATCATGACTGCTGAACAAGGCAATTTCAACTGTAAGTCATTAAAAGATTGGTAAACAGGCTATCCCCCAGACAAGAGTAATGTGTGCATCTGTGCTGTGTCAGCTGTACTTAAACAGGTGAGACTGAAAAAACAGAAAATAGTAACTTCTCTCCATTTTGGTTGTGTAGGGTCCTTGTTCTCTAAGAGGGATTTTTGTCTGAAAAGTTTATATTAAAAAGTGAAAATATTTAAAGAGTCAACACAGCACTGACTTAAAGGCATATGCATTGGCAGAGTGATTGGTTATTTAAGCTTTGCAGTGAAGCAGGTAGTTTAAAACTCCAGACATTAGTGCTTAGGACTATCTTTGTGAAGCATGCAGTGAAAAACTGAATCTGATGCCCCGTCTCTCCAATTTACATAAAAAAAGCACTTAACCCAACCACAAATTTATTCAGGATATTCAATAGAGACTTGTTTAATATTTATTTCTACTGTACATGAACATTACAGGCAACCAGAAATTGTAGTTCAGTTTACATTTGAGATGAAATGCTTTCTTTGATTCTTCCACCTTTTTTGCAAAGGTGGATCTCAAACCACTTAGCAAAAATTAATAGTGTTCATATTAATATATTATTAATTAATTTAAAATTAATATGAATATTATCTGCCCCACTTTTAGAGAAACTAGGATGTAGAGGACCGAAGGCTTGACTGTGCAGGTCCTTTCACACGCCTTTTGAGCCTTGTGAATTTATATCAGCTGAAATCTGGGTCAGAGTAGGTTAAATTATATACCCAAGGTTATCTGTTGAGCTAGGAGCAGGGTCAGAAATAAATCCTGATTTCTAGTCACCTTGAACTGCTGTGTCACATTGCTTCCTGGACTTGCTAGCATCTCAGTAGCATGCAATACTCTAAACAGAATTTTTTTGCTGTCTATCTCACTTTTATATTTGGTGCTAAGTAGGAAACTGTTGTTAATGCTTGCTTAGTGTTTGGAGGGGTGTGTTACCAACAGTCTTCCTCATTATTTTCTTTTTCCTGTTTTTTTTTTTTTTTCTTTCTTATCCTCTTTAACTTTTTGTTAAAGAAAATAATAGAAAGTAGACCCATAGAAGATATTTACCCACAGAGGTAAAACTGGAATACGTGTCTCTCTCCTTCGGTAGTCAGAACTACAAAAGAGATTATGGTGGTGGGAGCAGAGAGCTAACATTGTGTATGAGGTCAGGGAAGGGATCTTATATACCAGGGCTGAATGTGACTGACAAAATCCTAGGATGATGTTTGAGGCAAGAACCGCCTTTTTGTTTGGCAACACAATAGGATCCTCTTCCTGGATGGCTTCTCAGCCCTGCTCAGTATAATAACAAAGATGGAATAAGTAAGATTGGATGGTGGTCTTTGGGGGCCCAGTTGTGTTATATCTAATCTAATTATGCTTGATACTGACTTTTTAATACATATGGTAGCTATTTCCTTGGCTTGGAAGTAAGGCGTATATGCAAGCTTGATGTTTGCTTGGTCTCTGTTCTAAAAGCATACAAATTTATTCTTAGAAGAAACCCCAGCTATATCTGTCTCATGTCATGCTGTATTCTAATTCAAAACTAAAACTGATTTGTTCCAGAAGATGTTTTGAAGCATAAATATGTTGTGGCTTGTGGAAATGTGGGAGGTGTGATGGAGAGAGCAAATGTCTATAGATTGTACTTCAAAAAAACACTGCAACTTGCTACAGAAAAGACATAGTAAGTTATTGCTGCCTTGGAGCAACAATCCACAGCAGGCATTCACCCCTTTGCATGGGACAATATAAACATTTTAGTGGATTTATGAGTATAAAGGAGCATCTGGAGATGATGAGATTGTGTAAGACTAATTTTAGAGCCTGAATTAAACTAATTCCATAGCTACAAAAGTCACTGTCGTGTTCTATGCTCTTGTTTTAAAAGATGTCTATGCACTTTGGTTTTCCCAACTAAATGGAACAGAAAAGTCTAATGCTGCTCTACTGTTGGTAGTGGTGTGGTGGGCACTGGCTTACTCAGAGGATTATGAAAATCCTTCATGAAAGATATTTATGCAATCAAATTTCTGAGGCAAGTTTCTTAAATTTCTGAGGCAAGTTTCTTCTCAGCTGTTAGCATCTGGGTTCCATTTTACCATGAATAGGTGACTGTCTCTTGAATTTATTTATGTTTCTCACGTTTTAATAGGAAGTACAGCATGTACTCCTGGGGGGGGGGGGGGGGGAGTGGTGATTTGGTGTGGGTTTTCTTTTCTTTTCTTTTCTTTTCTTTTCTTTTCTTTTCTTTTCTTTTCTTTTCTTTTCTTTTCTTTTCTTTTCTTTTCTTTTCTTTTCTTTTCTTTTCTTTTCTTTTCTTTTCTTTTCTTTTCTTTTCTTTTCTTTTCTTTTCTTTTCTTTTCTTTTCTTTTCTTTTCTTTTCTTTTCTTTTCTTTTCTTTTCTTTTCTTTTCTTTTCTTTTCTTTTCTTTCTTTTTTTTTTTCTTTTCTTCTTCATATTTCGCCATTGTCTTCCAGCTTAAAATAAGCATATTATAAATTAAACCTATTAATAAAATTAGTCATGTGTGATGTACTAATGGAGTAGGTAGGGAAATAAGAGTTGTTTGAAATCAGTTTTGGTTTTGGAAATCTAACACTCGCCTGAAGTATCTGAAATACTGAAATGTAAGTTTTGATCTACGTTTAATTTCTTTTTTTTCCCTCTTTACCCCAGTGATTCTTACTGGTGAAAATCTTCTAGCCTAGCAGTGATAGATACTGAAAGTTCAGATGGCAGAGGGCTCAGTAAGTGAACAAATGCACAGCATTGTAGGAGCTCAGTGTCTCTAATGCCAGAGTGACATAAATGACTTGCAATGTTATGTCATAGTTTTGACCATTGTCTCTTCCAGAAGTGCCTGATGCACAAGTGGAAGCTGAAAGTTATTAATGACCTCACAGTGCTAGCTGCACAGTGTCTATGTATATGCACCATTTTCTGGGACCCTCTGGTAATAAAATCATGGATTGGGGATGAAAATCCTGATTCCTTCAAAATCAGAGCTTTACAATTGACTTGAAATGAGGAATCGTTTGGTAATAAAGTAGTAGGCCAAAATTATGGTACTAAACATAGAAGAAATGAGGGCAAAAAGAAGTCACTCTAATTGAATAGTTGAAACTAAAAAGCAAAGCAAACCAAAAAAAGCCTTTGAACAATATGTCCAATATGCTTTCTACCAGCTCCCCAGCAAAACAAAGGTAGTTCATGACCGGTGAAGCCTGCTTTCCTATGGGTTCATTTCTTGAGCTTAATTGAACTTTGATATTTAAAACAGTGTGTGGGTCTGACGGAAGTTTTTACTGAGAAGTAATGAAGCAGTTAGGTCTTTTTCTTCTACAGATTTTCCATATATGCTCATGGGCATGCTGAGAAATTTCCCTCCTCTATTCATTTGACCTACATTTGATATGGGATGGAGATCTCAAAGCTACCGAGTTTCTCAAAAACACACCTGAAACCTCTCACCTTAAATTTGATCAATATTGGCCAATGATTTGAAGAGATTTCAGGTGGCATAGTTGCACAGTGTAATCACATACACACTCAGCTCCCTAACCTCAAAATCAAGGTAAAAAGAATGTATGTGTTATTTCTAACAGGGAACCCTTTCAGGAGCAATCAGATATTTTCTACAACAGGAACTGCAAATACGGTTAGCTGTACTAATGCTTCATTTATAAGATAATAAGAATTCTGAACAGTTTTCTAGAAGGAAAGAGATTTGTATTTGTCAGCAAAGCTCTACTAGTTACCTATTCCAGTGTTTCACTGTTTCTTCATGCATTGCCCAAGGCTGACAAAAGTAAGTTTGAAAGTGAAAGAAATGCCAGATACCACCTCCCTTTCCCGCAGCCACCCTGGAGCAATTACGACAAGAGTATTTAACTTACAAATCAAAATGACGCTAAGAGGACCCACCCTCACAAACTGAAACAGGAATAAATTTTCAATTAGCTTTCCAAGAAGGAGAAGGTTGCACGAGTTTTCTGCTAATTATAGTGTGTACTTGAATGAAAAGCCTTTGTGTTCCACCTTTGAGTGCATAGTGTTGTCTTTTTTCTGTCAGGATTTTAAGTGCCTATCCACCATGGTTTATCTGTATCCTAATCTTGTCCTCTCTTTGACAAGTTCCTTGCTGGCTTCACTGGCAACAACGTTGTTCCCGTCCTGTCATTCTCAAATTTTGTTACTAAATTCTTTGTCTGTTGATCTGGCCAAATTACATTCTTTTCTGCCTCAAGGAGCTGGAAAAGCTTCACTCCAACCTATATTTTGTTTCTTATCTTGTACTTTTGTTCTTTTCCAGCTATACTAAGTTCAATGTTGTTAATGACTTTCTAGACCTATTGCTGCAGTACTGCTTTTCTTGTCTGGTGCAACACGAGGTGTGAACTCACAAGGCACGCAAGCTCCTTGCTGAGGAGCTGCATTTTCTTTAAGGGGCCTCCAAATTCGTCTCATGATTAAATTCTTGCTGTCCTCCTTAGAGAGAGAAGAGAGGGACTGTAAAAACAGTTGGCTTTGTCTCACCTGTCTGCCAATTTAAGATTTCAGACTTCTCAGGTGTAGGTAACTGTCTTTCTTGTACCTTCCTTCTTAGTGCAAATGTGATTGCACATTCTTGCTTGGTGTTTCAGACATAATGCAGGTCTCCTCTTCCATTTCAGTTCTTACGTTAGATAGAAACACTGGGCATTTATTGTGCTAGCCATTACTCATTTAATTTGTAATCCTTATTCATTTTATGGTGGATTATTTAAGATATTTACCAGGGTCTTTTCTTAAACTGTTGATATACTTGAGGGCCAGTGAGAGGGGCAGGTAGTTAGCAAGATTTGAGCTTGTGCAGTATCGATGACTTCCACTGGTTTCTGGTAGCAGGCTGTTGAACAGCTTACGGAAATCAGTCGGTGCACTACAGCCAAAGAAAGAGCAACAGGCTCAGCTTTCATGGTTTAGATTTTGTTTTGTTTTGTTTTATTTTGTTTTCCATTTCTGGTTTGGGTTTTTTTTCCCCATTATGTCCGTTGAGCATACATACTGAATTTGAGATACCCAGCAGTGCTTACTGAGGGCATTCAGATGACAGCAGCCAGACCTTCCCCTTGTCTTTTACTCTGTATCAAGATAAGTCACACACTTTTATGTTTAATAAAAAGGGTTGGGTTCCTTCTCTATACCTTTTGCTTTTAGGTGGGGGTATTCTTCTGATTTTTTTACTGAACAAGGCAATTATCATGACATGCAGTTTTGGGGCATAGCCAGCAACCCCCCGTGGCCGGGTGAGAGGAAACAAAGTTTTGGCTTAAGTACCATGGCTGAGTTTAGGTGCAAATGCTGCAAAACTGTAGGTGGTGCGTTGGACTGTACTGTACGCCCAGTACTTCAGAAGCCTCCATTGGATTTTAACATGTGTATGTGCTTTGTTTCTGCTGCTGCAACTCTTCTTTGAGTTTTTTTTGAATTAAAAAAGACATGCCAATCTCCATGCCATATGCCCATTACTAATAATGCTTATGTATTTTTTCACTCATATACTATATACTTTCGCATGTAAATTGGCTATCAATTCCACCCTCAGTTTTAACCTGTAATAACTTACATTGCTTACAGTGCAATTTTCACTGGTGTCATTTAGATCAGAATCTGGATGCATACGTAAATATCTGCATATATGCACACATGTAATGCCTGCTTTTTATATAGATACACACTCACTTTCATTTTAAAGTTAATAAGAAGGGAGAGGGAGAATCTGTTGATTATTTTTACACTGAACAATTTTAGAGTGGCTAGCAAGAGAAAAATAAATAATTTCAGGTTCTAGGTGGATTTTGGAGTCAGGCGTGCACATGCACACCTTTACAACGTATTCTGGTTCTTGTCAGCCTCAAGCAGTAACTTTTCTCCTTTCACCTGACTCGCAATGCTGATTTTTCTGTGTGCCTCAAATCTCATTTTTATTTCACTTTGGGGAAAATGGAGGCAGGGATGTTTAAAAAAAAAAAAAAAAAAGAAAAGAAGCAAAAAAGGAAGAAAGAAATCCCTGAAACAGCAGCCTCCCCCCAGCCCCCGCTTCTATACCACCAGTCCAAACATGGAACATATTTTAGCAGAAGTGCCCCAGCTCTATCATATGTGCTGTGCAGAGTCATCATGGCCATGGTGCATAGCTGAGAGCCGGAAAGCAAACAGCTGCTGTAGCCTGATTTGAGTTAAAATAGTGTCAGTGTTTAGTCTGGCGCAGTGCTTCAGGAGAGATTGGCAGCTGGGTCAAACAAAGTCATTCCATTGGCTCCCTTCCCAGTAAGCTTCTGCTAGTATTTAGGTACTAGTGCAGCCTAGGCCCCTTTTCTCAGGGATAGCCTAACATCTGACCGCACCCTCTTTGCTTTTTAAAAAATGCCTTTTCCCTCTTTAAGATAAATCCACTATTATACAATCTGCCACTAATTGTGTATTAAGACTGTTTTTCTCTCGAAAGCTGACGCATCCCGCTCTCAACGTGGTGTAAGAAAGCAGGCTGCTACAGTGCTGGATTCATAAAAGGGGCCTTTATGGTTTGTGAAAGAATATCTGTGTGCTTAGGCAGGAAACTTTTTGATCCACAGAAAAGCCAGACGACATCTAGGTAAGGCCGTGTATCCAATCTGCTTTTATGGGATAGTGGCGCAGCGAGCGCTGTTAATTGCGATTGCTTAATGTTTGCATGCCCGTTTTGATAAGCTTTTTCGAAAGTTTAGGAAATAGCTGCTCCCGTGTACCGAGCTCTTTCTCTCCTCCCCCCTCCTCACTCCTCCTCTGCCTCTAACGCTTGCAAAATCTTGTAGCGATCTGCTTAGTTTTTGTTGAAATACGTGCGGGGTGCCTCGCTTCTTTTTGGAGAGGGGTTTCTCACAGAGGCGCGCAGCAGAAAGTTCTGCTGGCGGACCCAAATGCTGTTAAAAGTGGAGGAGCTGGGGAGAATTTCCAGGGAAAGCTTTCAACTCTTACAGACTGCCTGTGCAATCGTTTAAAAGTAGTTGAAAACTGCTTTGAACTAACAAGGGTTTAATTACGGAAAAGTTTAATGTGGCGATGGAAGGAATATTAAGTAAGTCGTCTTTGTCTCATACTTTTTAATTTTAGTTGTTGCTTTAGCCTGTTGGGTCACATTTTTTGTCAGCGCTGAAGGCTGCCATGAATTGGTAATGAGGGCCCCTTTTGCACATGATTTTGGCTCTTGGCCAAAATCAACTTCCCAACGGCAAGCTTTCTCTAAAAGAACCTGAAGCATTTTTTTGTGATTAGGAATCATGTCTGAAAGCTGCCACAACCAGTTGTGTAGGCATGTCAAAATGACTTTATACAGTATATCTGAAGCATTCGGGGGGGGGGGGTGGGGGTGTCTGTTTTTTCCTCGTGTACCAAATTGTTGCTATTATCATTCCGCAGCTTACGCACCTCCAAAACCCAGGCTACAGGGAGCTAAGGCATAATAGGATCGTTGGTACCTTTATATTTTTCGACATGCCAAAAGCAGCCCTAATTGTCACATTTAAGCAGGATACAGTATTAGGGGTTGTTTAAAACACTTGTGGATGTAAAGCAGATGAATCTTTAAACTTTTAATCTCAGTAAATTATGCTCAGTGAACAGTAAGTAATGACATTTTCGAGAAGTTTCTTTGTTTGAATTGTGGGAGTGAGGCTTTTTGATAAAACTATTTAAAAAATACATGCCTAGATCCACTGGGGGGAAATTTGCAAGGAAAATCTCAGATGTGCCTTTGGTTTTATCCCGATTCCTTGAAATCTGGGTATGGGTCTGATCTGCGAGGCAGGGAGCAGGAGCTGGGTTGTCCTTTGTTGTTAAAAAGGGGGAAAGGGAGTTAGTCTAAACATTAATAAGGAGCTGTGAAAGTTCACGTTTCAAGTGTGCTCAGAGTTTCGAAAGTTGTGGAGATCATCAGTGCAATAAATGGGTGATTATTCCTCGCTGATATTCTATAAACAAGTCTGGCACTGTAAGTGAATAAATTATTATTGTACACTTGAACGTTTTGTGCATTTAATCTGTATTTTACAAAGCAACCCTGCAACTGGAAATTAAGGACCTCCTATTACATGCTGTGTATACGCTACCCCAGTGTCTTTTCCATGTGCGTTCAATGTAAAGACAAAATGTATTAGGCAGCATTTTTGTTAGGTATTTTTATTTTACATAACGGCACTTGTGGCTATAGCTGAGGAGTTGCTCGTTTCTTCCTGTATGTGTTGTTTACTTATAAGCAATACCATACTTCAGCAGCAATATCGATGTGGAATAGCCTTTTCGCACCTTCCCCTGCCCCCTGCCCCCCCCAGCCTTCATCCCTTTTGCAGTAGCTCCTGCTGTTAAAATGGGCTTTACAGGTATTGTCTTTCTTCTGTTAAACCATACATTTTCTGTAAGGTGTTTGTGTGTGTGTATGTTTCCTTTATTACATAATGCAAGAAATAGCTAGATGGGGGAAAAACTCGAGCTTTATGGACTCTTCAGTGTCTGTACTTTCATATAACTTGCCTGGGAGAGTTTGTTCATTGTTACATTGCAGGACACTGAGTTACAATACTTGAAAGTGTCCTACGAGTTTAACTATAACACGTTGTATTTACAATGAAAGAAAGCAGACAAGATTAACATGTTGAAAAAAATAGATGGAGAGCATTAGTAAAATAAACCAGATAGGACTTGGTTGCATTTTTCTGGGATTTTAAAAAAGTTTTACAACAGGGAAAAATACATCACAATTGAATCCTTTTCTAATGTAAAGCATTGCCAGAAAATGACCATACTGGGTGCAAAAGTAAATGTGATTGATAGTGGAATTTTCGCAAATCGTTATGGAATTTATTTTCTGGTGTGTAGAAGTATTTTCTCCTGATTTACTAAATTAGGTACAGTTAATTTAAAATATGCATATGCACATCTAGTTACTGCAAAACTAACTTTAAAATGTTTTACAGTGATATTCCTAGTTTTACCTAGAAGGTATTACTGTGAAATAATGAACACATGCTAGTGCGCTACTTCTAGAGGTTTTCATTTCTGTTTTGGTTGATGAAGGGGTGTGTTATAAATCACAGCAAGTTATGCTCCAAAAACTTTGAGTAGTTTCTAAATCCAGAGTCAAATTTTGTCTGGTAACATGTTTGAACTGTAAAATCTAATATATGAAAGTAAGAGAGAGTTTTGCTTAAAAACTTAAAACATTATAAATTTTGCTTTTGATTGCAGACACTAAATTAACGTTTTCGTTCGTCAAGAAATGTATTGTCTTTATGAACATACAAAGAAGTCATGTTTCCATCAGATAAATCAGCATTCTCTATTCATAAGTATAAAGTTAAAAATGTATAGACACTGTATTCTGTTTGTAAATCCCCAAACAGTAGATTCATATTTCTTCTTTATAGTTAGGTTGATAAATAACTGGTTAGTTACTTTTCCTGAGACTACAAAAGGTGAAGGATATTAAGTATTTTCCATTATGCCATTTTTATTTTTAACAGCCCTCAGGAATAATGTGTCTCTAATCTTCCTACTTGGAGGGCTTTATGTTTTCTATTTGTTTGCAAACATACCATGAAAGAGTGCAATTATAAAGCTTAACTTTGTTGTAATTTTGTGTCTTAGCTGTTGAACTCCCAGTTACCCATTTCAGTGCAGTAAACCAATATATTCTCCATTCCAAATACAAATTCTTGCTTTGTAGTTGGCATTTTTAATGACCACTACACATTAATATTTTATGTTTTAGTAGTGCAGTGTAAGTGGTACATATTGTTATACATTTGAATAGAAGTTACAAATTTATTTATAAAATACTTTCACTTATATTAAAAAAAAAAAGAAAACCTAAACATATTGCAGAACACTTCCAGTTTATCAAGAAAACATGAGGTCTTGTAAAAATAGCTTTATTCCTCAATATATTCTACTGTGTGTTTTAAAACTTTAGAAATGAAACAGGGCTATTTTGTTTTGTCTTGGGGGGGGAGGGGGGAGAACGACCATTTCATTCACATAAACTAAGCACTTTGTTCTATATGTTCTAAATTCCAGCAATGAGATAAATAAATTGCTGCATTGGATGGAACATAATTATTGAATTTTGGCAGAACTTCAGTGAACTCTGCCATGAAAGATTAATGTGCACAGTGCGCTCTTAGATTCTAAAGTAACAGAGTAAGATAAGGGGAGTGCATAACAGGCTCCAACCTTTGTGGTTTAGAGAAAATAGAAAACGATGGGCAAATGTTAACTTTTGGTATAAACTGCTAATGATAATGTTTTGTCATGTGGGTGATAAAAACTGCAGGAGGAGACAAGAAAATCCAATTTAACACAAATTCTCTCCATTTCTTTCTTGCTCTGCTTCCCGTTTTTCTATATTAGTATAGGCACGATTGCTCTGTGTTCTTATGAAAAGGAGAACATAGCAGGCAGACTACTTGCAGTACCCAGTAATGTAATGTGCTAATGAAATCCCTCCATATCGGCATGTCGTATGTGGTTTTTCACTACAATTAAGATTTTGGTTTGTGATTATGCTACAGTGATTTCAGAATACAAGTAAAATTGCACTGGCTGGATGAAGGCTACGTATAGTCATAGTAGTGTTTGTTATTACTCCCTCTCTCTTCTTTCTCTACCAAACCTTGATAGTTTAAAACATTTGCTTCAATTGACAAATTATGGTTATAATCACGAAATCATATTCCTCTCGGCTTTTAAATAATTACTACGTCCAAATAATGTTTTTAATTGAGAACAAAGATGCATTGTCCTGCCAGTCAAGCTCCCTTGGCAGGACCAATAGGATCGCAAAGACTTTTTGGTATTTTCAGTCAGTTTGCTATAGGAGAGAATGGGCACGAGATCAACCCTGCTCTGGGGAAAACGGCTGCGGCTCTGTCGGCAGTACCCTGCCCTTGGGAGTAATCCCTCTGCCTGCTCGGCCTCCCCAGCACTCTGTACATAAGCCCAGGTGTTTTTCCCTTCCACAGATGTGCGCAGCCCCAAGCACCAGTCCCTGGCCCCAGAGCTGGTTTCCAGGAGGTCTGAGGGACGGCGACGTGATGGACAAGCTCTGGCATGGCTGCAGGCGCATGGTCTGCCTGACTGGCGAGTTATGGGGGTACGGCTCCAGCGCACCCAAAATGCCTGGAATCAGAGGGAGTTAGGCAAGGAGGATGTACCCATGACGGTGTTTTTTTCTCTGTTTGCTTGCTCCTTGCTTCCAGACCTGCTGCTAAGGCTGAGTGGGTTCAGCTCAGTGTTTTAAAATGGCAGGTATCCAGAGTCTTGGATATATTTCATGACTTCAAAGACATTTCTGCTCTCCTTCCCAGTCACATCCTTAAGCTCATGATGACAGCGTTACGAGTCGGATAGTTAAAGATGTACAAGGGCGAGGAGCTGTTCTAGGGCCCATTGCAATCAGCAGGGAGAATCCCCCTGACTTCACAGCTCTTTGGATCCAGCACCCTGTGTGACCTGCCTGCTCCAGGGTGCCAAAAGCTTCCCCCTTAGTTCCTGATGGCACTAGTGTGACTGGCCTTGACACTCCTCCTCGAAGAGGAAGGTTTACTGAGTAAAAGGCTTGAACATGCTTTCCTTGTGTTGTAAAGAAGCAGACGTCTGAGTGCTTCTTTTGCCCATTTGCAGTCTTTTCCCTCGTCTTTCTCCCATTCTAAAAACGACTCTTGTGGCTGACCTTGATTATATCAATTCCTATCACCGTTTCAAACAGAGTTCAGAAAGTGCAGCTACCTGTCTTCCAGTGTATCCCTATTTAAATGCTGAATTAGATAGTGTATATCCAAGATGAAATGAATTTACATTCTAGGTCTATTATTTTGATAATTAGACAGTAAGGTTGATTTCAGGATATCTTCATCTTTAAACAGAAAAAGCATATTTTTATCATTTGTAGAATACTGTAGAGTGCTTCAGTCTTTGTTTGCCCTGTAAGTGTATTTAGTTGGAAAACCTTTAACAAGTTATATTCAAAGTGTGCTTGTATTTTGAAGTAGACCCCGGTCCTTTTTTCTTTTAGGTTTAAGCAATTCACAGAAATCAATATTTTTTTAGCAATCTCAAATTGTTACCACGGATTGTAGAATAGGAGGAGGAATATTATGCCTTCTTTGCACGGATAATAAATGTATTTGCAACGTGAAATCAGGTTATGCTTTTATAGCAGCAGGATTATGAACTGTTAACATATTCAATCTCCTAAAATATTACGAACTCTTTTGCAGAAGTTATATATATGACCCAGTGAACTCCCCCTACATTATTTTAACGCCTAATAGTTGGGTGAATGTTTCAATGCCTACCAGGTGTCACATGGGAGGCTCTGAGATGACAAAAAAAAAAGGTGCATTAAAGCAAACCTTGCTGTTTCCTCACTGCTGACCCGGAGAGTCCTGCCGGCCGCAGAAGCGGCATCTCTCCTGGGTGGTGAGAGGCAGCAGCACTGGGACGCCTCTGCGCCATCTCTCCTGGGTGGTGAGAGGCAGCAGCACTGGGACGCCTCTGCGCCATCTCTCCTGGGTGGTGAGAGGCAGCAGCACTGGGACGCCTCTGCGCCTCAGCGCGGCTGTGCGTAGCAGCGGGGGGAGAGCAGTGGGAGGGCAGGAGCAAAGCCAAGGTACTTGCGACCGTACAGATCGGTTGTTGTTCTGCCTGGTAGAGAGGGAGTGTAGCAGCTGCCTCGGGATCCCGGGCTGAAGTCTGCTTTGAGTCTTTCTCAAAGTGGGACGAGTTTCTTTCAGGGCCCTTGGCAACACACGGTGAAGTAACGTGGGCAGCGCATTGGGAGAGGGCGCAGTCCTGTGAGGGATCCTCTGTGGCTTCATGAGCTACCGCAAAACTTAAATTAAAGGCAGAAAATAAGAGACAGGTGAATGTGTCTTTTTAGATGTATAACAGTGTGGAAGCTTTTCTTTCAAGCATAGTAGCTGATAAGCAGATTAAATTACGCTAAAATGGTGTCGGGGTTTTTTTGAGTTACCTGCACATTGTGCAGCTCAGCATAGCAAATTATCCTTGTCTGTAAAATTGTGTACTTTACATTTTGCCAAGCTACGCATACTGGTGTCCATTTCTGATAAGTCTGTCCCTGGGCATGCCAGGTCTCCCGAGGGCTGAGTGTCACAAATGCTCAACCTTTCCCTTCCACTGTGATATACAAAATTTTGTGTGTCAACATTACACTCTTCCAAAATATTGAAAGAGTGTTGTAAAGAAGAAAAGTATCCCACAGACGTCTGAAACTTTTTTTTTTTTTTGCCAGAAATGAGGAACAGTGATGTAAAATAGCTGTTACATTTGGGTGGGGCAGGGGGGAGGAGGAGAGGAAGGTTAAGTTTAGAAAACTCAGCCTAGTCATGTAACTCACAATAGTTGAGACCTATGAAAATATTTGACAGCATTGAAACACCATTAAGATGGCAGAGTACAGTTGAAGTTGCTTTTTGTAATCTCAGAGCGTGGCTGAAGAAGCAGAGTATTTGACTATAACACTTCTGTATTAATCATAGGAAAGAAACAAATATTGGAAAGGAATTCCAAATGCTTACAAGGTATCTCATTTGGTGGCACACATTAGTTTGCCAAATTCCAATTCCCAGATTGGTAATCATGATTGTTAATGTACATCTTTTATGACTTTCAGACCAAGAGAAGCCAACTTTAGGAGCATGCATGTTGTGATATCCTCAGTGGTAAGTACCCTAACTGCAATCAAGTTTATTACATTTTTGTAGAGTAGAGGCCTTTTCAAGACCACACTTGCTGCAGCTTAGTCACACAACAGCTTCAAATGTCGTTCTGGAATAATAGGGTAGTAATGTGATATACTCTATAATGAAAATCAGTGTAAAGCACAGGTGGTTGCTAGCATTTGTGTGGTCAGACGTAAAAGCTTCACTATGGGTACAAGCTACTGCTTTCCCACTTGAGGAAAGTATAATTAAAAGTGGTTTCCAGATGTGCTGGCACACATCTGCCGTTTTTAAAAGTGAATTTTGCAAATACAAACTGAACTGTGTTGCATTCATCATTATAAAGCTGTTGATGGGTTTTCAGGTAATAAAAAGGTTTGAAGCATCAACACCCCACTGTAAAGCTGAGGTGTCTTTAGACAACAGACAGTAGCATTTTATGTTCACATTGTATTATTAGGATTTTCTGTGAGTAGTTCATAGCTGAGCCGTGGCAGATATGCAAAATCTGTCTGGACAAAAATTAATGTTTATTTCATGAAAACATGAGAAGTGATACCTTGATAATGATTTTATTTGTTACCAGTTAGATGCAGCAAGTTTGGGCTTTTCTGTTTGTTTATTTGTTTTCAATGCAGTGAAATAAATGCAACTGTAAAACATTAGATTTCAGTTCCTTTGTCCTAATTTTCAAGATGTGTAAATAGTCAGAAAACAAGAAAAATATATGTGCTGAAAATTGACCTTTAATTTGCCTCAAAACAGAAAACAGAAGAAACTCTGTACTTATAGGCTTACATAATGGATCCTTAGTTGAACTATCTAGAAAACAATAAATTAGAACAAAATTCAGAAAAGTTACTAGGCTTTAAAATAATGTTGAGAGAAGATTACAGATCTTTTTATTTAGCTAAATACAGATTTTTAGGACAAACTGTTTGTCCTAATATCCATTTGATTTCGTTAGAACTAGTATTTCACCTGGAGATGGTGTTATTAAAGTAAAATCCCCATTTCAGAAGAAAGATTTTGCAACTCCAGAAGTTTTAGTTGCTGCTGCTGCTGCTTGGAACACGCACAGGGGAAGAAAGCTGTCCCTGCCATTTTCTTACTGATGTTTCTTTTAGCACTGCACCAATTACCAACACCTATGTCTTCCAGTAAATTTTGAAAAAAAAATTCAGGCTGGGACCTACTAGCCTGAGGTTCTTGGACTATTGACCAGGTTGCTAAATAATCAGAGAAGATCTTTTTAAGATACTATGTGTAATATTGCCTGACCTTTGCATCTATTTCCTTTACTTACTTCCACAAATGTGACTCATAGCATTTCTTGTCAAGTGAGAATCTAATCCTTAACATTTTATTTTACGGAAATACTGACACTAAGTAAATTAAATGATTTCTGGATGTTACCTCTTAGTTGGACTTTTCCATGTGGAAGTTGGTTTTTCATTTAAATCTCTCCTTCTTGACTAAGCAGAATTGAACCCCCCTTTTGATGTGTTTAAATATTGGAATACTTTGCAGAAGATTGAGTTAGTCAGAAAAACAGCTGCTCAGATCAAATAATTTTTAATATAAAACTTAACATGTAGTCTGTACTTAAATGTTTGGATTAACTTCTCTGTATGAAATGTTTTGAGTTGTTGCAAAGTCATTGACAGATTCAGTGAGGGATTCAAAATGCAACTTTGGTAGTAAAGATAACAAACTGTCCTATGTATTCTTCTTTTCTGTGATAGTTAATAACTCGATAAGGTCCTAGTGCTGATAAATGAGAGTGTTCTGGCTTGAACATTTTCACATCTCTGAGGTAAAGGGTCCAGATCAGCACATGGCATCTGATCTGTGCCTGGGGCATCTTGAGGGTACAACGAAACAGGCGATAATCAATAGGCAGGATACTACTTACTTCATAGCGAAAATGCTAATTGCAACAATATTGGCAGCTAGTACAGCAGACAACTTTTTTTAGATTGTAATGACTGGGTGTATTATAAATTTTCTATCTTGATATAAAGACTTCAAATTTATGCTACCAGTGACTTTTTACAAGTATGTATTTACTAACACACGCACATACATTTAATATTAAATCACATTTAAATAACTGTTTGTCCGGAAGGTAGGATTTTAGCACCCAGCTGTTATAAGACTTTTTTTTTTCTCTGACAAAATGCCATTTGACATCAAACTTAAAAATGTCTACAAAAATACAGACATTCAGATGTGAAAATGTGCAAAATGAATACTACCTGCAAAATGAATACTACCTAGGCATTTAACTCACAGTCTGTTGCAATTAAGACTTGTTAGTGGTCTCTCCCCTGAACTGGTTATTCATGTCAGAGAGCAGCCCTGGCAAGACCCACAGCCTAGCTCGCAGTTTTGCACATGACCTTTTTGTGCAAAGGGTCAATTTTCATAAAAAGCTCAGATGGGTAAGACAAAATAAATAACTTACTGAAAAAATAGTTTATTTAATATTGGCAGTTTTACGTCCTTGGTAACTACAGAATTATGAGCGCTTGTTGATTAATTGTATTCTATTAGTTGAAAAGTAAAATGCTGACCAGACTGGGGGAGATGTCAAAAAGTCTTTGGGGGCCGTGCATCAAGGGGAACGAAGAAGGCAGCTTATTGGAGGACAAAGATCTTGCCTTGACTGATAGATGCAGAAGACAAGCCACCAAGGACTTGCCTTCCCTCAAGGGCAAAAAACCTGTCCAGTGTACTTAAAACAGCTGAGGCAATACTCTTCTGTGGTATAAACCTCTACAAGACACTGAGTACAATTTTATAAGAGGCCAGTGAGTTGATGACTGTGAGTGGAGAAACTGTTATGTATATCTGATGCTGTTGATGCTATTTATTGCCAATTGCGCAAGGACATCCTTTTCTGAACATCTATATCCTTGATTTAGGTAGTATTCCAGAGTTCAACCAGTGCAATACACCCTATTTAACCCAGAAAAAATTTGAAACCCCCTGCTTTATATTGTTTTTTTATCTCTATTTAGAACATTTTCTTGCCTTGGGCCTTGAGTTGTTGATTTTAATACTTCCTTGTAAATAAGGATCATTGCCAGCATTTCTTATGTCTTCCAGATACCTATTCTTCACAGTAAGTTAAAGACTTCTCTCTGCGGCCTTACAATTATTTGCTGTAAGAAAATAGTCTATAATGTTAGAAATTGTTGAGTACGGCCTTGGGAAGAGTAAGACACAGAAAAAGGAGGTCACTAATATTAAGAATGTTTAAGAAAAATATATCCCTAAAGGTGAAAAAAATCAGGGAAGAGAAAGCAAGATACATTCAAAATATTTCTAAAAAAATATTCTTCAAAATTTTTATGAAATGACTTTACAGAACTTGAAGATGGATCAAAAATAATTATCTTGTGCTTCAAGAATTTTGTGAAGTTTCGGAACTCTCTCCTCTCTGAAATACTAAAAAAAGATAAAATATCAATTACTTTATAAATAAAGGTCAGAGGGCAGGTGAATCAGATCAACTTAAATATTTAATGTCAGTAATTTTGAAATATTTAATTTTGGTTTGTTTTTTTACATATCTATATTAATCTTTAGGTGAAGAAAAAAAGGTAGTTTTAAAATTTAAAACAGAACTTTTTCATCTTGAAAATATCTAAAAACGGAATAATTGAGCAATTTCAAAACACATTCTGCTTTTTTAAATGGCAAACAAATTAGCACATTTCCTTGCAAATAACTTTCCTTTTAATGAGCCAGCCTTTTCTGAGAGACAATCGTCTAAACTATTTCCTGGTATCTATATCGTGTCACAAACATATTATATATTTTGTATTTCTTTAATCTTTGTGCTTGTGGATTTGTACAATGTGAAACATTAACAAATTATCAATTTAAGCCGTGAGCTTTGTTGTTGCTTCTTGGAGAGAATGAAGTAGATGATAGCAAAAATTTATGGAAAATTTAGTTCAAAGGCTTTGGCTGTGGATAAGCCTCATTTACTCATGTAAATAAGACCACTGAAACCACCAAAAGGTGGGTGCTTAGTGATTTACTCAAGGTCAGTATGTGTTACACCATTACAAATGTACACTACATGACATGTGCACACAGGTCGTTATGCTGCAAATAAACTTGAATATAGCCATGCAGTGAGTTGCTGCTCTGAGCTTTCATCTCCTTTAGGTTTTTCCCTCAGTGCCTGGGAAACCTGTGCAATACACATCTATAGCCAAAGCAGCATTACCTCCTGCACTGTGACTAGCAGCAAGAGAGAGTCCTTGGGAACCCAAAGGTGGTCTCCATGGAGGCCCCATATCCTACTGTCCGGCTGCGTGACTCTACTAACTTGCTTTCTCCCAGCATCAGCCCTTCATTTAACTAGGCTGACATCCCTTGGTATTTTCCTGTTTCCTAGTATTATCCTGTTGAAATGTTTCAGCATTGTCTAAGGAAGGCTTAAGGACATAGGTTGTAATAGGGTTGTCATTCAAACTGATTATATCAATGTTTTTTAAATTTCTTATGAAGGAATATCTGCACTCAGCCAGACACGTGAGTACTGAGCCTTTGTCGGGGTTTAGGTGGAATCGACCACTGAGGATGTGTTGCACCCCAGACGAGACTCACAGACACTCGCCCCCACCTCTCTTCAAAGAGAGAGGCAGAAGAGGAAAAAAGAGCCTTATGAGTTTAGAAGGAACTAAACTACTTTAAGGAAAATATTAATAATAAAAATAAAATAATGAAATATATACAAAACCATATCAAGCTCTCAGGATGACAATCATATCACTGGCTGGCACTGGGGAAGTCCCAGGCTGGACTCAGTGACGGATGGGAACTGGATTCTGGATCTGGATTCAGGATCGGGATCAAAGGCAGACAAACAGAAAAGAGTCCTCTTCGGACATTGGCCATTGAAGAAAGAGGCCGACCCTTTGATCCCGCAGCTTTTATACTGAGCATGAGGCAGATGGGATGGAATACCCCGGTGGTCAGTTTTGGGTCACCTGTCCTGTCCGCTCCTCCCTGCAGGTGGGACCCCTCTACGCTTTTCCATTTCTGACCCTCCAACGGGGCAAATAACGAAGTTATTTGGCCTTGGGTGTTATAGCAACAAGTATAAGAGCCTCTCTGCATACAATACCTTGGCATCAACTATAAACATAGGTCTTATCACTCTGAGAGAGCGAAGTGTCTGCACAAGATGCTGTTAATTTCAGTAGTTGAAGAGACCCAGCTAAGAAGCAAAATTACTCAGCAAAAATGGTCCTGTTTTACGTCAAACCAGGACAGCCTTCTGTTCTTGTGCAGGGCTGTCAGTTTTGGCATTAGTACTGAAGATGAATATATCCCCTCCTCACCTGTTTTACTATCACCATTTCTATATTCTTTGCTAATCAAATACTTCAGAATTAAGATTATTTCTGATCAGTGCTGATTCAACTACTAGAGACACTGAAAGAGTGAATAAGTTCTAAATATTAATTATTTGTGGTTTTCTTTGGTGCAACTAAGGGACCTGAGCTATCCAGTCTCTTGTTAGAACTGGGTCCCAAGTTCAGATGATTAAAGGGATATTATATATCTCTGAGAATGAGCTTTAGCCATTTAGGAACAGGGCATGAGTTTCTCTCTCTGACAGTAGCTCAGCTTAAATGCGTGCCTGCACAGTGAGTGCAATTGCTGTTGACAGACACTCCCTGCTTAGCTGTGAGTGTGTTGGTAGTCTGGAGGGTGATATCCCGCTTTAGGCACTGTACAGTGAGAAGGAGGCAGAGTACAATGACTATAATCAGAGCTCTTGAAGATCTGATTTACAAGGAAAGTTTGAATGAAGCGGAGTCATTAGCCAAATGTGTTAGGAAAGACAAGAACAACTGGTGCTGCCTTGTGGAAGCGTGGTGTACCGTTGTGTTCTCTTCAGCCTGTCTTCCCATTTGCTCCATCATTTTCCCCATTCTCCTATTACTTCACTTCCACCCACACCTAACACACACAGTTCTTTAACGTATCAGGGAGAATTTGTGTACAGAGCTTCTCATTACTAAGCTTGTAAAGAGTTGGTCAGAAAAATTTAACTTCTTTTACTATGGTAATATTTCACATTTAGCAAAATGATTTGTAAGGCAAGAGCTACTTTAGTGGATGACATTTGGGAAAAGAAGTCTCTGCAGCCTTTATTGTGGATCCTTTTTGCAGTTGTATTTCCTGATGTAGTGCCTGAATACCTGTGTTGCTTTCTGAAATGGGAGGAACAACCCTCCTGGAGCTCTTGGTCCAGGAGCAAATTCTCTGTTTTTCCTCCACCCATAGGTCTGTTGTCCCCAGAGACATCTGAAACATACCACTGAAAATCCAATGGGAAAGACTCACTTCAGTAAAGCTTAAATAAAAGGGAATACTTACTAGTGGGTTATGGATAAATGAAAAACAAACAAACAAACAAACAAAAGCAAAACAAAGCCCCTAAACCCTAATGAATTATTAGTTCAGTTTTAGGATGGCAGCTTCCTAAATGGCTAAGAAAGTGCCTATGTGAAGATCCCATACTTATAGGATAGCTGAAGACAAATTGGGGGTTGAGCATTGTAGTAATTTTGTTTGGATTTTACTTTAGTCTTTTCTTACCACTAAACCAAAAAGACATGTACAATGCTGAGAACTTGTGTCTAATGCTAAACAAATCCTTTTGCACATACAAAAATGAGTACATGGAGTCTGTGGTTTGCCAATGGATTCAGTAACATACTGTGAATAAGGCTGGAGAACAGGCAAATGACAAACCCTGGATAAAAAATGGTAAACTGCAAAGTCTTGTTATGCTAGCTAGAGGTGCAGTAGACTACCGTATCTTCGTTTAAATGGTGATGGGTATTGGACACTAACAAATGCATCAAATACCATCAAAGTTATGTAGGTAGATAGGTAGTATCTTGTCAAAAGTGCTTAAAGTAATGTTTGGATTCTCTCCTTTGATGTAAACTGGGGAGTTTGTAGGGCAGAATGTGTCTCGTAACCTGGTGAAAAATGCCCGTCTATTTCCTCCTGAGCAACCAGGTATCTTACTCATTAAGCGCCTATTGTTTGCCTCAATGCTCTACAAGGCAAACTTACAGCCCTTGTCTGCCAGGAAGCTCTCAAACTGGAAAGCAAATATAGGCTGGAGTCAAAATACACCGGGACATCCAAAACAAGTCTGTTAGAGCAAATAGAAAACATCAACAAAAATAGATAGAGTTAAGGGAGCAGAAGGCATGTTAGAGATGTTTGTTGTCATTGAAGAAAATGAAGAAAATGCCAATTTGTGGTGTTCTGCATATGAGTGAAAAAAGAAAATCCAACTGTGTGGAACACAGGAAAGAAAGGGCTAAAGTAAAACAAGAATGTAGTTCGTGATGAAGTAAAAACCACGTGGTATGAAAATATAACAAAGATATGGGCAAGGTAAGGATTCTAGAAAGCAGATTTGAGTAGAAGTAGGTTTCCATAATATGTCCACAAACACTAGGAACTGTGAAGATACCAAGTAGAAGGTGTGCACTGAAATAATATATATTAAATAGTGTTTTTAAAAGCATATGGACCTCTTTACAGTTAAAAACACATCTAGATAACATAAAAAGATGATCAGCTGATCAGCATGGTTCCTGGTCCACAGTTGGAGGTAGTTTGATAACATTCATCTGGGTGCAAATTCATAATAGTACCACAGTACGTCAAGAAGAATCTTGGAAAAGAGATTTTCTAGTCAGTGACTACTTATTTTTAAGCAGTGCGATCCATCTGATTGCTGTGGACTTTGAAAGTACACTCTTCTTTTTATCTTCTCAGGTAGAAAAGTTTCTGTTCCCGTTGGTTTGGTTAAAAAAGAAAGAAAAAAAGAAAAAAAAACTCAAAACACAAATCTTTGCACACATTGGAAACAGACAAGCTTCTCTTTGTGCAGCGTTTATCCCATCCACTTTTAAGTTGTAGAGAGCATAGTTGTCTATTTCCTTCCATGAACTGTTTGATCCCTTATCAGCCACAGTCCTCCAGAGTTTTTCCAGGGTGTACCTTCAGATTTTTACTGATGAATTCAACACTTTTTTTGCAGGTTTTAGACAATGCATTTGATATTGTCTATACCATGATCTGTTCTGGTGTGTGGTGATCTGATGAGGTGCTAAAGAACATCTATTTGAACACCTCAGAGGTGATAAATGAGGCCGAAATAATGATAGGGCAAATGTAGGAATTAAGCAGTATCTGGCCTTTCTGCTGCCCTTCCATGCTGGGCTTGTATTTCACTCAAAGTATTATTCATCTTCTGAGAACAAAACAACTGATTTTTTTGTGGTAAACAGTTATTTTTATATTCCTTTTAAAAATTAAGAAACTCTCGAGAAGAATTGTTATTGCCAAAAATCCCACAGAGGATCAGTATCAAAGGAATCAGAATTTAGAAATTGGAGCTTGCAGTGGGAATTTAAGAAAACTCCACAAGTGTATCTATACAATAGATGTCAGAGTTGTGATGAGATTGTGGAAACTGAGGAGTGGAAAAGGAAACAAATAGGGGTCTCTTGTGACCTGAAGTTATGAAAAAGGGAGGAGGAAGGAACACCACAAGGAGGTGGATAATCCTGGGTCAGATTTCAAAGTTTTCGGAGCATACCCAACTCAAATCTCTGTAGTCTCTGACATTTTGCCTTTTAGAAACAAGTGCAACATCCCAGCTGAGAAGTGTATGTTGAAAAGTCTCATTTAAACTGAAATAATTTGGTAGAGTGTGTTTATGAGTCATGAGTCAGTAAGCAGTGAGGAATCTATGATGGAGTCTGGAAAGTGAACTCATAGTTTTATGGTAGCATGGGAGACTGCCGGTGTACAGCTATCAGACCAGGAAAACTGATGGATGAAATCAGAACTGAGACTGCATCTTTACTCCATCTGTGAGGTGGCATTTCTGGTAAACAATATCAAACAAGATTTTTGGTGCTAAGAACACCAAATATACTTTTCCCCCCAAATCTCCAGTTAAATGTCAATATTGCTTGCACATATACAATTTTTTAAATGTTCAGGAGTGAATCATGTGTCATCTCACAGAACATCTTCCAGCCAGACCAAAGTCATTTCCTCCTTATACACAACTTGGGTAATGAGGCACGACTAAGAACAGGAAAACCCATCTTTCAATGGGAATTATAGGAAATACTTGAAAAAAGAATTACAAAACAGAAGGGAAAATGGCCTTTGAGAAAGGGAGGTCTCAGGGCCCATTATCCTAGAATTACAGTACTAGTTCAGCAGTTTTCTGTTTGTTTTCCAGTCATGTACACTCCTTTCTATTTTTATTCTTGATAGCTATACATACTGAAAGCCTCACAGTTAAAACAAAAAAACAGACTGAATTTTTTGTTCTGTTGACTCTGTAACAACTGATACCTTCTGGGCTGTTTAATGTGATATCATGAAAGTTAGCTAAATGGACTATAAAAGATCATGTGCACCATAACCTGGTGGAAAATATACCAGAATAAAGTTCAAAGGATTTATTTCCAACATGTTACTTGAGAAGAAGTTAGAAAAGAATAGTGGTCTTGTTATACAGATGTCTTTCAGTTTATTTGGGTCCACTGATGGTGAAACAATTCAGTCTTTACTTCTGAGAACACCAAAGTGGTGACAAAGTGATTTTCACCACCTTATTAACAGCAAGCAAACAAAAATCCTAACTGAAGTTTAAATGGAATTCAGCCTGAAATTAAGAGTTCAGTTTTGAAATAAAAGCTTTCCATGTGGGTTTCCCATGGCGTTTTTTCCATGAGATTTTTTTCTGTTTTCTTTTGTCACTTACTAGTTTAGCTACTGCACTTTCTTCTTTTATGGTTTTCCTTGGACTTCTTCCTTCAAAAGGACAAGGCACTCAAAATGCTGCAATAGAGGCCTGTCATGCTAAAAAGATGCATAAGTATCAAACATGGGTTACTTCCATCAGCTACCTTTTCATTTTGAAATCCCGTCAGGAAGTTGCTTTTCTGGATTTTGAAGCTCTTCATTGCTCACTGGAATACCACTTTGGGGCATCTCAGTTTTGTCCCAGAGTCACTTCTGCTTTCACCTTGATCAGTTCTGCTCAGCTTCTTCCTATTGCTCATTTCCAGTGTTGCCCCTACCTCTTTTTCCTTGTTGGAAACACAGGGTCACCTTTGCATCACTCATTCACTGGACACTTGCTTGTTTGTTTGTTTACTAGCCTTTGATTATTGCTTTTGTAAAGCTTTTGGTAAAACTGGTTATGAAGTGTAGTGTTTAAAAAAAAAAAAAAAAGAGGTCGCAACATGTCATAAGGTTCCTATGTTCAAGTAAGTTACTCTGAGTTTATACTTATGCAGGTGATTATAGGAGATCCCTGTGTGCTTTTGTTACAGTACAGTTAGTACAGTTAGTTCAGCTGGGTCTGCCTTTACCGACACAGTACAGTATTTCCTAACAATTTGCATTAATTCCTTGCTCATAGTTCTGTCATAGCTTCTGAAGAATTTCCTATGGTTTCTAAGGTGGAGTCCACTTACTCTGCCCTCAGGGGAGACAGACAGAAGTAGAAATTAATAATAATTCATTAGAATCCTTTGATTTTGTGATATGGATCTCAGGCGTCCATTCTTGGAGAGTTTGGGGGCTATTTCTATCATTTAATGTAAAGAGACAGTTCAGAAAAAAAGGTAATTGGAATTTCTCTACGGAAAAGCCCCTCTCTCTCCATTGATGGGCATGGAAATGTGTCTTCTTAACTGAGGTAAGTTAGGTACCAGAAGTCAAACAACAGGAAAATCATTGCCCTTTGTTTTGAACTCTTGTAGTGTGGGTTATTAAGCTTGAGGAAAATTAGAGGAGGATTCTCATAACTGGTCTGAAGCAAACTTCAAAATTCCCACCTCACTCTTTTCTGCAAGGTTTGAAGTAGTGCCTAGTCTTCTCATGCTTTGAAATCTGCATCACTTTTTCATGCTGGAGAGGGTCCAGAGAAGGGCAACAAAGCTGGTGAAGAGTCTTGAGAATAAGTCTTATAAGAAGCAGCTGAGGGACTTGGGATTGCTTAGTCTGAAGAAAAGGAGGCTGAGGGGCGAGACCTTATCACTTCCTACAACTACTTGGAAGGAGGTTTTAGAGAGGTGGGGGTTGGTCTCTTCTTACAAGTTACAACCTATAGGAAAAGAGGAAATGGCGTCAAATTGCACCAGGGGAGCTTTAGGTTAGACATTAGGAAAAACTTCTACACTGAAAGGGTTATCAAAGACTGGAATAGGCTGCCCAGGGAAGTGGTTGAATTGCCATCTTTGGATGTATTTAAAAGCTGTCTAGATATGGTGCTCAGGGACACGGTTTAGAGGTGGGTCTTTTCCAGCCATAATGATTCTATGATTCTGTGATTATGGACAGTGCTGCGTGACCCCAAACAATGATCCTTCTGTATTTTAAGCTGAGAAGAACAAGTTCTTTGTTACAGAGACCATGTTGCCCTATGATATTTGCTGAAAGTTTGTACATTGCAAAATTCTCACTTATGTATCTGGAGATCCATTTTAGTCAGTTTTATTCCTGGAGACCAACTCTTAAATCATTATAGCTTTTATTACGAATTTAAGAAAATGTCAATATCATATCTGAAGGAGGAAGCTAAATATAGAGGCTGGCTGGTGCCTTTACACAGTGCTGTGTTCATCATAAGAAGGATGCAAAAGCTGCCATTTTTGTGGGAGTTTGTTTCAAAAAAATAACCTGAGTGTATAAAATAAGAGAGTTGAAAAGGAGATTGGACTCAAAGGATTGTCCTTTGCTCTTCACACAGTACTTAAAGTTCATTCCTGCTTTTTTCTGCTCATTATGAATACACAAACGGCATCCTGCAAAACCTACTGTAATGCATTATTCTAAATGCCAGTCACATAATATATGAAGAAATCTATCACATATCAGAGAGTATGACTGGAGGTGAAAAACAGACATGGGTCTGAAATGCCCTTGTTTAGCTGAAGAATGACATTTCACAGCAAGTTGGCCTCATCAGAAGCTGTGAGCACGAGTGTTTACAATATCTTTAGATAGCATCTCTCTCTAGGCACAATGATTCTCTGTTTCTTTGAAACAAGCTGTCATATTACATGAAAAGAATTATCTAGTATTTCATTACTACGATATGAAAAATGTATTTAAAGAAGCAATTTTTCTTTTGGTCTGCAGGTGGAAGGTGCAGGTGCAGGTTGGGGTAAAAAATGCATTATAAACTACAATTGCAAAATGATAAAGCAAATCAAATAAAAATGTGGAAGTGGCAGGTAAACTGTATTCTTGGAAAATTATTGAGCCAGTGAGGTCTATAAATATATTGCTTCAGCAGTGCATTCTTGATTTTGTTTTAAAAAAAGTTGGTGGGTTTGAGTTAATTTAAAATAATGGATATCCTAAGCTTATTATATGGACTGTTTGTCAGAAGTAGAATCAGCACACATTTTGGGAATTGGATTTTTATATTATAATGTCATGCTCTGTAAGATGACTTTCAAATTGTGCAGCCCTTATACTCACAGGTACAGTAAATGTGTGATCAGGCAGTAGATAGAATTGTAGCTGTACTATATTAAGTTTTAATAAATCCTATAGCAATAATGAAAACTGATCTGCTCTTTCATGGCTAAACATGGTTTTGGGATTTCAGTATGTTGAGAAGTATTGGCTTCACAAGCAGCCATGTGTTTTTAATTCAGCAGTCTTAATTACAGGAAATTTAATGATAATGAATTGTAACAAAGAATAAAATAAAGCAAAGAAAAAAAAAAGACAAAAGAGAACTTATTTTCCATCCAAGGGAAAGAAATATTTTGGTATTAAATTGGTGCCTTTACATTGGAAAACTCATTTGTTGTCCTTAGAGCATATTCGCTGTTAGCAGTTGTCCTTTATCTAGTTTTTTTATTATTGTTGTTTTTATTTCTTCTTTGGTTTCCTTCTTACGGCTACAAATATCAATTTAATAATTGGAAAATCATTTAAGTTAATACATCAGGAAGGCAACTGGTGTCTTTAGAGTTTGGTAACAGGATATCAGATTTTGTCAGGAATAAACTTGGGTAGAATTTTGGCTCTGTTGAACAAGTTTTGCCATTGACTTCAGTAGAACCAGAACTTCATTGCTGGGGTGTGATAAGCAAAAGCCTGAGTCAGAGTCTGTGGCAAGTGGAGGAAAGCTGCCTGCTTGGTTTGCCTTGGCAGAGGGCTGAAGCCATCTCCTGATGACTGCTCAGTTGCCCGTGGTTAGACTGAAATGTTCCTAGTCCCTCTCTGTATCATAGAGGGATCCAACCTCTGCAGCTCGTACCTTACTCAGCAGACTATCTGCTGGCTGAACAGGCAGAAAGGTACATAGTCTTTTGGGGTTTTTGTTTTCTTTTGTTTTCCAGAAGTGCTGGAAAGACAGTTTGTAAGAGTTGCTGCTGCTGTGTGCTCTCTGCTTTAACTCTTAGTAAATAAGACTTCAGCCTCCCAGTTTAGTAAGACAACAGAGAATGAAATAACCAAGAGACAAATGTTCAGCATTTGGCACCAAATTAAACATAAGGATGATAAAGTGTAGGATCCTAAGCTTGGAAAGTTGGCCAGTTAAAATACCAAATGATCTAATTACAAATAAAAGACAAATTCATATTCTTGTTGGGGAACAGTTGAGGTCATTTGTTCATGGTGATTCATTGAGTGAAGGAGCTTAATGGACAACAGCAGCAGCAGCTCACATTAGACAGATTTCATTCAAAATTATTTTTAATGTAGACTATAATCGATTAACTATAGTGAGCCTCATGTCAAAAGTTATAGCTAAATTAATAGTAGCTTTACCTAACTCTGTTGGTAGATTTATTTATAGGCTGCACATCGTGGCAACACACATAGATTTGACATTAATAAAAAGGTGAACTGTTTAGTGATACAGCTTGTCTGGTAACAATTTGTTTGCGTATAGAGTCAATCAAATTTCAAAAATACAAATTTGCAAAAGCCTACAAATTCCAAGTAATGTCTGACAGTCATATTCTTAATTTTCCACACCTTTATTAAAAGTATCTATTGAATTAATTTTGAAATTCGCTGAAACTTCCTTTAACTTCAGTGTAATTGTGCTTTCAGTTTAAGAGGTGTTTCTTCATAGCCCTTCTAATGAAAAGTTCAGTAGCAGCAAAGATGATGTTAGAAACTTAAAATGTTTATTTATTTTTACTCTCAACCAGTCATTTCTGGTTTCTCTGTATATACTGATAAGCAAAGATCAGGACACTAAGATAATAAAGATTTCTACCATCTTTTCTTTACGTTAGTACATCGTGATTAGTTTCCTTATTTTGCTGTTCTTGGTGTCATGCCCTCAACTACATGCTAAAAATTAACTGGAAAGGTGGGAAGGCATGTTTGTAAGCTAATGAACTTTTAAATACTTATGTTTAAATATAACACATTATGTGCATGAGGTGTGTACAAATCTGGTGTAATGCAGTACAGAAGATGGAGTGAGACTCTCTTAGTGGTATTCAGGGAAAAGATGAGAGGCAATTCCTTTTAAAAATAATTTTAAGAAACAGAAATTTTTACTGTGGGGGTTGTCAGCACTGAAACAGGATGCCCAGAGAGGCTGTGGAGTCTCCATCCTTGGAGATATTTAAAACCCAACTGAACAGGGCCCTGAGCAGCCTGCTCTGGCTGATCCTGCTCTGAGCAGAATTGGCTCAGGCAATCTTCAGAGGTGCCTTCCTGCCTCAGTCTTCTGTGTGAGTTGATACGATGGTCTTGGCCAATGTAAGAAATTTAAAAAATAGACGTTATTTTAAACTATAACCTTACAGAAACACAAATTAACCAGATTGTGAAATTGTATTATTTGCACTTCCACGATGTTAAATATATAGATAATATGGATTTAGGGTAGTATTTAAAACCATTCTTAAGCTAGAAGTCGGTAATTCTGTTATTAAATTAAAAATCAAAGTATTTTTTTATTGTCATGTTCAGAGGATTCTGAAGGGTAAAACCATAAAAGTTGAAAAAGCAGAAAATTCACAATGTTAATACCATGTTTAAAAACAAGTCCTGGAGGCAGGCATTAACTAGCTGAAAAATATGTAAATTAGGAGCTTTTAAAATGCTGACTTGTGCAAATCATTCATAAGATTGCTGTATGTTGACTTTGCACCCTTTGTTTTTGTCTTTACTTCTGCTAAAACTGCGCGTTCCCCTTGAAGCTGCCCCAGTCTTCCAGGAACTTTGCTCTGCCCCTCATTCTGAACAATTTGCAGTGCGTAGTTACGTGCATTTTGGTCAGCTAAAGCCTTCAGTGGGGTTCAGTGTGCAGTATGGTGATGTTGCTAACATATTTATTTCTTGATGCTACTAGCAGGCTGAGCCCAGAGCCCTCACCGTGCTACGTGCTACGCAGCACACAGCAGGAGACGTTGCCTGCCCAGGGAGCCTCTCCCCAAGCACACAATCAGGAACTCCACAGTAATCTCTGTGTATGATATTAGCATCCTCCACCTTTCCCCAGCTTTCTAAGGGGCATTTTGGGGTATATCTTTCTTTGTTTTAATTTTGATTTTGTAGGGAAACCGTTTTTGAAAGTAAAAGGGACACAGACGAGAGGAAAATAAGGAAGTGGTGGTATGACAACATTTGGAGCATCAGAATGAGCAGGTGGAGAAGCGTGGCTGATGTCTAACATTTGGACAGTGTATTTGCATGCCAAAAGCTGTTTTAAAAAAAAGATTAATAGTTGGTATGTACTTGAAGTAGTTGATAATGCAGAAAGTACTTCTCTTTTTTTTTTTTTTTTTTTTTTAAATTTGTAGGCAGCATATGCCAATAGTTGTGTGAGGAGATCTGGCTTCTAAATTGGTGCCCTTTTGGCTGCAACGTTACCTAATGTCCTCTTCAGTAAACAAAGAAAAAGCAATTTTATAAACAGTTCTTTTACCTTTAAATTAGCATTGCATTTTTAGTGTTTGTTTGTTTACCTTTGGAAAAAAAATACTTTTTTTTTTTCTGAATGATAGTTTTAAAACAATAAACAGAAACTTTCAATAACATGCATGGACATGCTTTAATATATTCATGAGTGATCAAAATACAGTACAGAAATCACATATGCTGCTCTGCTGCAACTTTCAAGGTTCAATCCATCATGCTGGAACCCAGGGGGCTGAGATTTGACATCCTGCCTAGAAACCATACTTCAGATTGGCTGGAACTGTGCCATCTTATGTTCAGGTTAAAAGAGCAGCTGTAATTTGTCTGGGTAGCACTTTAACTATGCACAGCAAATCATAAAACCCATTTTCAGTAATAAACTTGAAGATGAAATAGGTCCATTTGCTTCATTTCCTGATCTGTACAAGATTTTCATCATTTTGATGCAATACCACTTGGAGTTTGATCTTATAATGATGTAGATTTCTGTAACAATCTTCTTCAGATTAGCAGCTTTATTTAGCCTATATATACTATGTAGGAGATTTCTTTTTGGCATTTAGTGGAAGTCTTTTTCTATTGTTCTTTGAAACTGCAAATATGAGAATAATCTCATAGTAGGAATTAAGTTTATATGTGATTGCTACGATAAATAAAACCTGATTGTAGCCTTTTTCAATTGTAAACACCAAATATAAAAATACTCTATCCTGTTCTTTTTTCTCCCCTTTTTGTCTTAGGATGGCTTACTTGCAAGGGAGTAGCAAATGCAAATATTTCCAGAACTCAACGAAAACGTTTTAAGAATATATAAAAATATGATTTTTATTTATGGGTTCGGATTACGATGATTTGAGATTTTAACCTTTTGTGTGAACCCTTGTTTGCAAGTGTGACTTTGCCTGAGCAGCAAGGTCCAACTTAACTTGTAAGGGTAAGTTTTACGTGTAACTTAGTAAACCAAGGTAGCTCCGAGGATGGACTTTCTTCAAGGGGATGTGCCAGTGAGTCCAGCTGTGGGGAGCCCTTCCGGAGGCAGCCACATTCATTTGTACATGGAGGCTGTAGGCTTCATTTCAACGCTTTTTGAATGTTACACAATTTGGGTTCCAGCATTGGCTTTCTGCAGAAGCTTTGTGTGAAATCAGACCCGTACACTGCAAGAAAGTGTCTTTCTTGTTCAGACTAAAAAGTGTCTTTCTAGTTCAGTAGACAACTAATGGCTTGACCATTAAATAGACCAGCCAGCCCCCCTGAATCCTCAGTGCATTTACTGCAGTAGTCTTCTGCCAAGTGCCAGATCTCTGTTTTTTTCTTTTTCACAGAGGCATTTCTCTATCTGTGTTTCTACGAGGACCCCTCTCTTTCAGCTCCACAGGCTTCTCCCTTTTTTGGTACGTCTTCAACTCTTAAAGTTTGCTGAGCCAAAAGGAAAACCCTGTGTCAGTCTTCCTAACCCCCGTCCCCCATTTCTGAGTTGAGGAGTTAGTTACATTCACCAGATACATCTTGCACCCCTGCGTGCTGCCCTTGCATCCCCACTGTAGCTAGCACAAGGGAAGGTTCTTTCTCTTACCCTTTCCTCAATACCACGGGGCTTTTTGACACTGTTGGCAAGACAGCTTGTCTGTGTTACTATATTGTTGTAGCTCAGCCTACCCTACTGAAAATGTATTCTTTCAAGATGTTTGTTTCCTGTAAATGATTTAGCCCTTTGAAAAAACCTCTGGGTTAAGAATTTATGGGAGTAAAGCATACTTGTAGTAGACATGTACTTTACTGGGGAAGCTTAGCTAGGGAAAATGAAATGTGTTTCTTTATATTCCATCTTCGCCTACCGTAGTTAAGTGAGAGCAGGCTGCAGGATAGCATTGTGCGCCTTGCTGGCCACACAAGCACTTTGTATTCACTGGAGACTCAGAGGTACGACAGCTGCATATAAATATGCATAGTTGGAGAGATTCATGATTGTGCCTCCTTCTAGGGCTGATTGGCTGCAGTGCTGCCACCGCAAATCCATGAGCGTTTTCCTCATCTATCAGCTGCTTGCTTGCTTGAAAGCAGACAAAATGGTTAAAACACCGACAGCCCACAGAGGGCTCCTGAGTGAGTGAGACTTGTTTGCTACAGCACTCAAAACATTTCCCTGAATCTACAGTAGCTCTCAGTAGATGAATTTAGCACTCAGCAGATTAATTTAGCTCCCAGTGTGCTGGATTTAGAAAGAAAAACTAATATAGATGAATACATTCTGTTCAGCCAGCATATTTTGTTTTGCAACAATACACATGTCTTATTTGAACTGCAATCTGGTTGGAAAGCATTTTGCGAATGGTGCATTGGTCATAAAAATGAGTCATGCTTGCTCATTTTTTAAAAAGCTCTCATCTAGTGCAGATCAAGGAAAAAGGTATTGAGCAAGTCACTGGAGAAAGTATTGGAATTTTAGCCATCTCTGATGAGCTTTGGCCAGTTTTTTTAAGGTAGACTTTGACATTGTGTTCGAAAAAGGTAGCAGCTGCTTTTCACTTTGTTCCCTGCCTAGCTTTGTAGGTGTACCACCATGCTCATGGTTAGTCTGCTCGTTTGCCTCAGGGGCCGGGTTCAGGCAGGGTTCCCTTGGAAGGATTTGTGGGCTGGAAGCTGAAGGTATGTCTAATGGCAATTAGGAAGAGCTCTTGAGGAGGAAAAATTCAGGATACAAAATCCATTGTTTTATGACTTCAGTATAAGCTTTAGCTTTCTTCCTTAACCTGGAAAATGTCACAGGGAAAGTGGGACTAGACTGCTTACGTATGGTAGCAGAGTGACTAGCTTGCTTATGACAACAACAATGGTTATTATTTCAGGAGTTGGGAAACCGAATAAAAAGATAAAGATATAAAATGAAGATATCAAAATCTGGGAGCTGAGGAGATCATTTGACTGGCTTTATTTAAAAAAAAAATGGCCAAGGAAATGAAAAGAAAAATGCTGTGAAATGACAAGCTGGCGTTCTAAAGGAGTAACTTCAGTAAATGAGTCTTTCATATGAAAGACTAACTCCCAACACATCTTCCAGAGCACCCCTTGATACGGTATTTCCACTACCAGCAGCAGGATGATTGTTATAAGCATTCTTTCAATCCCTCAACAATTATTTAAAAAAAAAAAAACCAAACATTAAAGAATGGGTTGAAGAGCAAATAGTTCATTTCAACAGAGTTGGTGCAGTACAGTGCAGATCTAATTTACTCAGGAGGAGCTCAGCTGCTACAGTGATGGGTGCCTTGTAGTAGTTATTCCCAATCCTATTTAATCAAAAGACTACTGAACCTTTTGGAGAACACAAACTAACGAAAGACCTTCCTGTTCAGTGATAGTGCAGTGGTTTTCATTTACCAATAGATAAAATGAAACAAAACTTTGGATGCTCTTTCATGGGGTTTCTTTTCTGCACTTGTTTGTGTACTGGCTTGCATGTGCAGGGATGTGCATGTTGTCTTCTTTCTCAGTTTTTAAATCCTACAATATTTTTGGAGATTATCTTGTAATATCTTCAGGCTACCAGCAGCTTTTAGTCAGTAGATCGAGCAGTGCTGCTATGAAGACCACAGAAGTCTAGAGACCTGGTTCGTATGCTTGCTGGGAGTCTTGCACATCAAACCGTAAAGCAGTCCGTGCACAGTTACCCTCTTTCTTCTAGATTTTAAATGTTCCTTTTAGTAAGAGACTGTGAAGTGGAAATCTCTCGGGCATCATGTGGGATTTTACCGGTTCTCCTGTCTGGAGGATGAGGCACAGTGGTGCAGCCGGAAGGGGCACTGCGGGGAGGCAGTGGTGACTCACCATCCCTTCTGGCTCCTATTTTGCAGGAGGAATGGGAGTTTGTTATGAGTAAATTGTCCTGCTGGAAGAGGAGGGCAAAGCACCACTGTCCCACTTGGACTCAGCAAAGCTGTCCTGGGCACGGAGGCAATGAAGCCAACACTGTGTTTATTCATTGCCTGGATGCTCAGAAGGACAGTAGTGTGTGGTCCATACGTATCTATGAGTACAAATTATACGTGCCAGTGCTCTAAGCACATTGCTTTCTGATGTTTGGCTGCCTTGGCTCGGTGCACAGGTGTCTAGTCTTGAAGAGAGCTGTGAGAAACCTCAGTGGGGCTCACCCTCCACTTGAAAGCTGCATTTTGCCCTGGCCCTGACACACCACACTCCTGCCCAGCCCTGGGCCCAGCTGAGCCGGGCACCACCCCCACTCCAAACCCATCCCATCCCATTCTTGGGGGCTGCTATCCTGGCCGGGCCCAGGGCCTGTGGTAGTGACTGGGGATGGTTGGGCTGTTGCCAGCTCTGGTCATCATCCCCAGCCCAACCTTGCTTACCTCACTGGGAGCTGCAGGAAGGGGCTGGTTGGAGATGGATGGCACTGCACCACCCTGGCAGCTCCATGGCTCCGGCCTCATCCACATCCCCAGTGGGCCAGGGATGCAGATGCAGAAGATAGTCCTTTATTGCAGCCCTGAGAGACATTTGGGCCATACTGGAAGCAAGGAGAGGTTTCTACTGACTGAGATACAGCTTTTTATTGGTGCTAGTTTTGAGTCACCCAATCTCTTATTTTCCTTGGCTATGTTAAGATTGTTTTGTAGGTAGACAGACTCTGGGAAAGCTAATGCAAACCCATAAAGAAAGAAGATCTACTGCTAGATGTCTTTTCTGGATGTTGCAAGGTTGAGTACCCTAGAGCATTAGCCTCGACAAATATATTGGATAATGAGTTTTTTTGGTAGTTAAGCTTTACTTTTGGTAGTTTGAGCTTTTCAGCTTGCAGAAGGAAACCCATCTTCAGTGTTTTCTCCACTGTCACGGGAGGACACCTCAGCATCTTGCTGCTGCTGCTGCAAATCTTTACCTTCCATAGCCTGCTTCATTTGTCTCCTCTTCCTTCTTTCAAGGTTTCCTTGTGTTCTTGGCAACAGCTACAGAGGAAATTAAAGGCTTTATTTCCAGACTAGCTTCAGATGTCACAAATATGGAGGACAGTTTCTGAAAATCCAGCTCTAAAAACTTCAGTGTTTATTGTTTTCTGTGCTATCCTGCCAAGATCTTCTCCCTGCTGTGGCAAAATACTGCCATCTGTAAGATATATCGAGCTAAATGTTAGTGTGTTGGTACTTGTGAATGCCATGCGCTCATTCATGGCCTTGTTATGGTTTAAGATTGCGCCAAACTTCATGGCATGCAGGGTCTTGTTTTGAATGTCTTTTTTTCTCCCCCCCCCCCCCTTTTAATTCAGTCTGGCCAGTTTAAAAGTTCTGGCTTGGAGCACATCCATAAGTTGGGGTAGTTTCATCTACATGTACTCTTCTACATAACTGGACATTGTGGCTCTAATGTGTGCATAGAAACAAGGGATAATATATGTATATTGGTAGAACTGACTTGCCTGTACATTGTAACATTATAGCATATCGTCAGCAGTGTAGCAGTAGTGCTCCTATAAATTCTCATGTAGAATATTTCCTGCTATAGGATTTACAGAAGTTAATTGATTTAAAAACTTTCTTTACTTGATCATTACAGTAATATTTATACATTTATGCAAACATAGTTTCATGATCATATTAAATGAGTTAGAAACACAATTGGCTATTTCTTCCCATTCCTGTGACTTAATTTTAAGCTGCTATTCTCAACATTCTTGACATTGGTTAGTAGTTTATAAATGATAAAGTGAACTAGGTAATAGATGTTCAGATTTCCACCTGTGCACAAACTATACTTTGTCATAGGGACAGTACCAAACAAGCACTATAGGTGCAGTCTAAGTTCTTTAAATGTAGTTTGTATTGTCAGGTGTTCTTTCCATCTTCCCTTGAGAAACTTAAAGAATATAAACAATAGACAGGTTGATTTGATCAATTCATGGAGTGTGGAGAGTATTCTGCTTGAAGCACATAGACTGTGTAATAAATTTGCTGTTGTTTAGAAAGAACATTTGGTTTGTTTTGAAATTCACAGAAAAGTAGATCCAGAGGTTGTACAGTTTTAGTCCTAGGAAATGGGGATTTTGTTTAATGAGGATCAAAAAACTTTTTCGTTCCCTAAGTTCTACCTGTCCCCTGGAAATAATTTTTATTTATTATTTAAGTCTGCATTAGGCACATGATTTACAACAGTGTTCCTCTTCATCACCTTTTCCTCTTCTTTCCCTGGTCCCTCTCCCCCACTTCAGCAAATTTACCTGTCTGATACAGATAATAATTTGTAATAATTTTGTCTCTGAGGAGTTGTACTGGCAAAGCCATAGTGGCTACCTCTGGCTGCTGTTTCTGTGTAGGTAGTGTTTCTTCATCATAGAGTGGAGCTGTCTCTTCAAAGTAGGTAACAGACTCCAGAATTGTTTGGTGCATGGGCAAAATCCCAGTCTTCAGTAAAGTCTTAAGGTGGAAAAAGTGGATATTAGTGTCCTTAATAGAATAATGCTTAGAATTTTGAAATTTATTTTCCATATTTGATGAAAGCTTTGGCAAAGGGTGTTGAGCAGTACAGTGTGATAGACCATACTTTCCTAAGGCATATGCCTTTATAGCACAGGAAAATGGTCCACTTTTTTTTTTTTTTTTCTCTCCCAGAAAAGATCTTCTAATGATTTGTATTTCATCTTGAACCTTGAACTTGATTTTAGTTTAGCTCTACGTGTTGGATATTATCTAAGATTTTCAGTGGTAGAGAAAATTAGATTTTTGAGACCAAGCCCCAAAGCCTTGGTGCAACCTCCTTGACTGATTGACTCAGGTTACGTGCCAGGAGTGTTGAATGATTATATCAGCTGCCAGGAGCAAGTCTGAAGATACAAGAAGGAACCATCTGAGGGAACATGCTGGAGGAAGGCTTCTGAAAAGAAACATACATTTCTAGATACTCTAAAGTGTCGGTATACCATGGGTTCATTTTGGCCTAAGTCCACTGTGGAATCTGCAGTTCATTTAATGTAACTCTGCTAGCATAACCCAAATGTATGCTGGATTTTTATAAATGCTGTTTGAGATTCTCTTTGGATCCGCAGTAGACAGGCCAACATCTCCCACATTTCCACATAAAAATCTGAGTTCAGAGAGATGAGTAGAGTGCAAATATTTTAGTAAGTAAAATGTAAATGGAAAGATAGATGATAGAAAATGAATAATCCTTTTTCACATAAAAATAAACCACACAGCTATAACCAGTACAAAAGACATTCAGAATTAGAGGAAACAAGATGGTACTGGAAATAGCATAGATTTTGCAGTTGCTTTGGAATTCTCTACAGAAACCACACATAACTTTCCTTTCTTCTCTTCCTTCTTCTGTTGTTTTTTCTTTAACTACATCTGGTAATAGCTATAGGGACATCAATTATTATCGTATCAAAGACTAAAATTAGAAGAGCTGCACACAGCAAAATACAAATGGCTAAACTGTTTCTGCCTAAAGGTGTATAGGGGGAGGAAAAGACACCCCGTTTCTTTGCCTTGAAGCCAGCCAAAATAGTTCATCTGTACGCAGATCATTCCAAGGGCAGCAGGGGAAAAAAACCTACATACGTAAGATTCGCTGAACCCTTATCATTTAGGAAGCGGGAGGAATAGCCTGTAGATTAACATTCTAGTCTGGGTTATCAGAGGCTTAGCTTTGGTTCCTGAGTTATCACAGATATCCCGCGGTTAAGTAGTATAAGTAGTTTTCCTATGCCTCAGTTCCCCATCAGGTAAAAATAGGGATCTCTTACAGGGCTGTTGTGGGGATAAATACCGAGAGCTGGTTAAGTGCTCGGATTATTCAGTAATGAAGCTTGTCTAAGTACCTTGAAGCACTGTTTAGGCTGGAATGTGTATATGCTGTCTCCGTGCTCCAAGCACTTCCTTAATAACTTTGTCCACTTAGCTTGGAAGATAGAGGAACCGATGCACCTAAGAAGACTGAAAGATCAGCAGTGTATTGAACTGCACTTGTGTCAGAAACAAGGGGTGCTTCTTGGCAGAAGACAGTTCTTTGTGCTGTGGCTGGACATGACCTGAGTAGAAAACAACCAAAATGCTTGGTCCAAGGAGATGCCAGGGAAAGCTGCCTTATCAAATTCTCTGTTGAGAGAGGAGGCAGTGGAGTAGCAACACAAGCAAGTACTTTATAAGAGGGAATAAGTATAGAATTGAGACTTCTTTACGTAGGTCAGACATACGGGGACAGCAACAAAAAAACTGGAAGAAAAATGAGGCAATAGGAAATAACTACAGAAGGATTTTTCTCTTGGTAGAATATATCACTCTAGACATAACTGGGGATTTGGAAAAGGAGAGGGAGAATATGTTGGAAAAAAGCGGGTGAGAGTGACAGTAGCAGCTACTGGAATAAAGATGTCAATCTATTGCATTTGACTAGTGAAATACTAATCTTGTGAATGAAGTTGTGCAGACAAAGGAGATCACAGGAGGACCAAAATTCAGAAGATTTATAGTTTGCAGCTAAGAAAAACATTTTGTGTGGGAAGGTTTCTGTATTAGAATAGTCGGAGGAATAATAATTATTGAAATACTTCTCTCCAGCTGAAAAACCTCTGAAAGGAATCTGTCTGTGTTACCAGAGAAAAGAAGGGTGCTATAGAGATAACATAGCTTTTTCAAGGTTAAAGGCAGAGGTCACGGTGGTGCGGTAAATTCCACTAGCTTCAGGGGTCTGCATCAGGCCCCAGGTGGAGACCTCAGGCGGGCTGCATGCAGTGAGCCTGGCTCTCACATGGACGATGAAACCATGGCTTTTTCCTTAGTCACGATAGTGAAAAGTGCCTTGTAGGTAAGTGTTTGGTCGTGTAGGCAACAGGTTCCTGATGTAAAAGTGGTTATGGGTGGGAAATGTGACTTATGTGGAAAAATACTTAGGGATGGGATAGTCAACAAAAGAGAAAACAGTGGGAATATTGAAACTGTACTGGGAAGGATGAACTGGAATTTATCTAGTAACAGATACCAAAATTTTAATGTAGAGAATAATATTTAGGATAAAGTGTAAGCATGGAGAGTTTCAGACTGGATTCGGAAGATGAAATATTCATAGAAGAATATCTTAGAGAATCCCAGGGATTAGAGTTTTAGCACTTTTTTGTGCTTTTATTTTCTTTACTTTGCTAAGACCATGCAGTTTCATAGGAAATAACCAAAGAACCAAGTGACATGTCATCTCATCTCACTTCCTGTGTCGCACTATATTTGGATATGTTTGTTAGCTGAGGTGTGTGTTTGGTTTGTTTATAGTTTTCTCCTGTTTAGTCACACAAGTGAAAAAAAATGAGCAATTTGGTGTTTAGCTGTCAGGTCTATGTACTGTTCCTGTACAAACCTTGTTTAACAAGAATTTAAGTAAATACAAATGATGTATTGAAAGCATAAAGCATCTGGAACATTTAAAAAAAATGCACTGAAATATAACGTGATTAATTTCTACTGTGCTAATTATACCTATTATGAGTTTAAACGGATTCCACTTTGCAGCCATTGTTATGTAACTTGTGGCTTTGCAGTTCTTTGAAATGTAGTTTTCTATTCATGTGGTATATTAAAAAACGTTACAAGACAAATTGCAGACCTCAACTGAAATAGTGCCAAAAATCTTAAACAAGTTATTCTACTAGACAAATAACTAGTGTAATGCTTACTGGTTTGGGTTGTGTGTGGTTTTTTTTTTTTAATCAAAACCAAAAAAGGTAATGCAATGAGCCAGGGCTGAGCAGGTTGTGGTTTTATTTCTGTTTTATGGTTTAATGGAGTTGCTCTACACCTATAGTGAGGTATCTAAGATCAGTTTGTGAGCTATTACTCCTGTGTAATGTTTTGTATTCAACAGTGCATTCAGCTTTATGTTGCATGGATTGTAAGTGTAAGATATTGCTGAGTTTGAATGCTCCGGCATGTAAGACAGCTCATAACAGGGGTGAGTGTCATGGTAAGTTTTTTTACAAACAATAGCATTCACAGTCACTCAGGAAAACAGAAAGTGAAGCACCATGTTGTACTTGTCCTCAAGTGTGGGTGTGGAAGAGGTATGTCGGATGTCTCTGCCTATTGCAAGCCTTCGGATGTGGATGTGGGGTTTCGTGTTCACAGGGAGACATTGGGCCCTGGCAGTGAAGCTGCAGGCAGCTATAGGAAAGGAAAAATCTGCTGTCTGACTGTTGAAGGGGGATAAAGAGGCTTCTTGGGTGACTCCCAGGCTGGTTGCCTGGCTGTAGATCTGCTTCAGGTGCCCCACACAGTGGCTGCCATGGGGAGTGAGCTGCAGGGGACGGTGGTTGCGTGGGAGTTGTGGATGTGCCTTCTGATCCTCCCCCAGATGCAGTGGAGCTTTTACTTCTCTCCTTTTCCACTACAATGGGCTTACAGTGCAATCCAACCCCTAGTAAGTATAAAAAAATTAATCCAGTTTTAAGTACTTTAGGAGAAAAAAGAATTTCACTTAAAAGACTTTGTCCTTTTCTTAGCAGTGAGTGAAACTATTACTAACAAAATGAAAATAGTTATGTAAGCTTTGTTTTGATAAATTGGTCATTGCTTGCATATTGTTGTAGGAACCTGACTGCAATTAGCAGAGCCAATATTTAAGTCTAATTTCACCCCTAATTTGAGAACTGAAGTGAACCTGAAGCCTTACAAAGTAGAATACATCTTGCTAGGGAAAGAAGTGTTAAGTTCTCACCCCCAAATCAGTAAACATTTGCAAGAACATGGAAAAAGTGAAATTCATTTAATAAAATGTTTCTTTCATTTTCTATATTCTGTTTCTGAGACAGAACGACCCATAAAATAAAAATTATAAAAAACTAAAAAATCCATGTCAAGAAAATCCATCTAAATAGTTTGTGTTTGTTCGCAAGGAAGAAAATGTGGTTCTAGTTGTACTTACGTACTTACTTCAAATGCAGAAAATACCGTGAACACCTTTTTTCCCCACACAAATCTCCAGTTCAGTTTTAGTGGTACCTGAGGTACTGGTAGATAACTTCTTCAGGGTTTTTTGCATTAAATATGACTTCTCAGTCTTTTCAGATTAACCCTGTTCAGCTGGAAATATACATTACAAAAAAGGGTATTTTTTTAAACAATAAAGTTCACAGAACTGCAGCATTTTCAATAAAATTTAGAGGATTCTGTTGGCTTTTTATACATGCATTTATTACTCACTATCTCCAGTATTAGTAGTTTTTTCCTCCTGAAATATATTTAAAAAAAAAATAAAATGCAAATAATTTTATTTAACATATTTTCAGATTGCTTTATACTGGCGAGTTCTGTGCCACGCAACATAACTTTCATTTTATTTTAGCTGCATAATGGGGTCAGAACCAGTCTTGTTTAACAAACATGCTGTCATCGAGTTGTGAGGGTAGGAGTGTGTCCTGCTAAATAGTGCAAGCTCTTGCATGTTTGTTGCGTTGCTTCTATTGTAAACGGTGTAAATGAGTCTCCCAGAGCTTTGCCCACTGAATGAAATGAATCCATTGAGATGGGACTTCAGTGGTGGGGTGGTAGTGGTCTCTCCTACGCTCTCAGGTACTGCCACAGTGAGGGCAATCTCCGCAGCCACCTAGCCGGAGTCTCCTCTCGCTGCTGGTAGTGTTCAGCTCCAGCACTACTGCAGTCATTGCAATGACAAAGCATCCTTCACTTTATTCAGCCATGTTTCTATTTCATGGGAACATTAATTAGGACAGCCGGTTTAAGGTCTGTCTCAAACTGTGGATCTTTTCTTCTGTCTTGGCAGTATCTGTACGAGCAGGTATTCCTCCAGAAGGTCTGAGTTGGAGAAACCAGTATCTCTGTGTCACCACATGCTGAGTAGAGCCATCAGTGGCCTAGGATCATTGGGGTCACCCTGGGAACTCTCGTTTGGCTCAACCTGTTGCTTTCTAGGAAAATGTTAGGGATAAAAACTGAGAAAATAAACATCTCCACCCCCCCTCCCACTCCCCCAAGAGTGATTTATCATGATATATCTGATTCCACCTTGAGAACAGAAACCCAATTCCAAGCCAGAGAACTGCGGGTAGCTGACACAGAGGTAAAAACCGTTGCACACTGGAAGGCAGGAATTTGCAGCTCTCAAATTTAAGTGGACGTGTTAATTGTTGTGTTTGTAATCAGCCAAGTATTTTGCTAGTTTAGGAAGGTGTATGAAGTCCATCGCAGCATTATACTTAAAAAAGGGCCATAAAAACACTGCGTAATGAAATATATGCTGTCCTGAAATGCCTTGATGCTATCACAAGGGTATTCAGCTGTGATGCTCCCTGACTCCCCAACTTTTTCGGTGCCCCTTCGACAGACATATAGACTGATAAATTTCTTTTATCTGTTGACTTTACAATGTTAGGTGGAGGATTTACAGTGCCATTTTTTTCTGGAAAGACTTGAGTCTATAATAATAAAATAAAACAGTTTTTAGTACTTAAAGAAATCCTTACTTCAATTAGCCAGTGTTCATTTCTATTGGTCCTCAGTTCTTCTTTCTTTTCCTTTTGTCACATGAATGGGTGTGGAATTGTAGGGAAGAAGTTTAGGCATTAAAATGTACATTCCAGCATTTTTTGTGTTGACCTGACTTTAGCATCTAAAAGCCTAGGGTCAGAAAAGCCAGTTTAATTATCTGCAAACATCCAAGGGCTATAGACAAGAACCCCAGTCTGTTGCTTTTAGTTATTGATAGGGCTAACCCCAGCACTGATGATAGTGTTCCAAACTAAGAATCCCCCAGAAACCCAGTTAATGGCATGTTTGTTCCTAACCTGTGACTTTGTTAGAAGTCCTATTACTTCAGGTTTTAAAAATTAATAATGTAGAGCTGAAGTAAAAATAATACTTTGGAAGTGGGCATGAAACAAACTCTTCCCTTTTCATCTTCCCCCAATGATTTGCAGGCAAACATAACCCCAGGCGACTTCCGAACTTCCATAATTGCGTCGAATTCCTTGTTAATTGGGCTTTTTGCTTGCTATTGAGCTCTTTCTTGAATAATGCCTGCTTTATAATGATTTGTGTGCAGACAATAAATGTAGAGATTTAATAGGATGAAGGCTGTGTCTCCATCTAAAGATATTTAGCCCTTAACTCCCATTGAAATCGATACCTTTGCAAATCTCGTTATAAGTGACTTACTATTAATACGCATAAAATAGGATTACTATTAAATGTTTAAAGGATAAAAAGAGAATAACAACACTGTTCTCCTCTGAAAAGCGACCGTAAAAATTGTCTCTTTAGAGTTGCATGATAATTGCCTCGTACCTTGATGCTTTTTATATCATATCATATCAATCCTATGTGCTCGGTTTGAAAATAAGAAGTTGGTGACTGTCTGCAGAATCTGCAAACTTGAATGCAAACTTGCTTCATTTCCTGGTGGACTTTAACACAGCTAAAAAAATCCTCTCTTCCCCCATCAGACTCTTCATGGTGCCTGTTTCTCCAGTGAGAGTGAGGATAACAGTTTGTTTCTGATTCACTAATAGGTAAAGAATCCAAGTTACTTCCCCTTAGCAATACAGAGATAACTGTACTAAAGAGGGGCGAGCAATATTTTTTGTTCTGAAAGAGGCTGTGATATAATTAATGAGGCAAGCAGAGCTGTTGATGCAATAAGGTGCCTTTTTGTCCCAGAGCGGAGTCATGCATTCAGAGCTTTTGAGTAGTAGAGGATGCAATGCCTGTATCAGCAGCAATGGGCATCCATCAGAGCTTCAAGATGTAGCCAAAATAAGCAAATTGCACCTGGTCTGTCATAAAGCCACTCTACTTTTGCTAGTTTTCATGCATATCCCGTTGTTACTGAAAGGCTACCCAAAAATCTAACAGGGAAAGATAGTTTGCTTTCCAATGCTAAACAAATGTAACCATCAGGACCATCTGTGATGTGCCTGGTTCTGGAGTCTAACCATGAGTGACTGAGGATGGTGGGATATAATGGGTGTAGGTGGAGTTCAAATCCAAAGCTTCCCTTACAGTAGTGTCAGTAAATGGTAGATGAACAGCCATTGTGGAATTTAAGTGCCCAAAGTGATAGTCTTTCTCAGGCAAAAATTACTTTAGTTAAACATGGAGAGGCAGGTATTATCCTGAATTTCTCACTGCTCTGAACACATTTGGACAGTTTTTCAAATTGATTGCAGAGCTGTCCGGGTTCTGGTTATGGTTTTGAGGTGTTTTTTTTTTGTTGGGTTGGTGGGGGTTTTTTGTGGTTTTGGGTTTGGTTTTGTTGTTTGTTTTTTTTTTTTTTTCCTAGTAAAATTCATTCCACTTCTGTCCTGGTATGACCTCAGAATAAGGGATTATGTACAACAAATCTTACAAAAGAACAGTGACCACTGTTCAGTTTATCCTTTAGGCTATCATCAGACATCTTTTCACTGATTTTCCATTTGCTCAAACTCTGTTGTTGTTAAACTGCTGAAAACTTTCCTGCTATTAGATTTGAGCAGAGAAACTGTTTTACCTACAGTGACCTGCACAGTTGCATCGGTCCAGTGGTGCAAACCCAGTAACAGGACTGTAGTTTGGACTAGGAAGATAAGTCCCATGGTAAATCTTTCTGATATGAGACAGCAGTTCTCAAAAAACACAGACAAGCAGGTGGCTAAGGAAATGCTGAGAATATGACCCTTTCAGCTTAAAGTTGCTTGACCCAAATCCGAGTTTTTAATTTAAAATAAACTAGTCTGGCTACATCAGAAGGATGCTAATGTCACCAAGAGAAAGCTATATTTTATTAGCAGCATACACTCTAGGGTTTGCTGATAATTGGGCTGATCTGACAGGGTTTGCAGTTTGTCTTTACCCTTCCTTGTTACTGTTTCTTGGCCCATTTGCAAAATTCTCAGTATCATGGTCACTGGACTCCCTTTTACTGAAAAATGCAAGGCACATTGGCCAATACTCATGCAGGGAATGATGTCCCGTATGCCAGAAACTGCTGTCTCCGGTGAATAGAAGAGAGGTGACAGAACTGTCTTTCTCTGTTACCATAGTCTTTATCAAGAATCTTTCATTGATATCGTATGACACTTCCCATTATAAGACTTCATTTCCAGAGTCCGTGATTGAAACTATGTTTCTTTAGGCAGTTTCCTTGTGGTCGACAAGTGTTAAGTGAAACACTACCAAATGAACCTTTTGTCATACCAGTTTGCAGAAAGGATGGTATGCTGTCAGTTATTCCCCGACCTCAAGGAGGAACATCTACATGTTCCAGCACTGGAGTTGGTGGTTGTGGTTGGCAGCTACGACCTCCTAACAGAATTTCTGAAGATTTTTTGCATTCCCAACACCCTGAATAGACATTTACTTATCAAGGAAACCTGCGTTATATCATTATCGAAGTGGTAAAGTCAAATGGTACAAGCATGGCTTGTGCAGCTTGATGTAACCATCCTCTGCAAATGCACTGTGGGAATCTTTCCTTACTTGGTATCACACTTCTTTTTCATACTGTCTTTGATCTAGACTGTGAGTGGATGAGTCATGTCTGAGGGTGAATTGTGTTTGTAATAAGGGAGAGTCTTGTTCAGAAACAGAAAGTGGAAGTATCTGGTGACTGAGACCATCTCAGGACAAGAAAGAAGAGTCTCATGACAAAGTTGACTAAAGCCCTGGAGAATGAAATTCAGTCTTCTGGTTTAACACAGTTCACACATCAAGATGTCAAGTGCATTGCATCAAGTTTTTAGAGATGGTCATCTATTGTGGGATCCCATTTTTGTAACCTCAGTTTGTCACCTAATTTGCAATGTGCTTGGTATTTATGTCTCCAGCTGAAATCACTGTGAGCAGTACCTTGAATGTATAAAGTGCTGTGTAATGCTGAGTTCTCTGAAAAAAACAGAGGCCATGTGATCCAAATTAAGTATTCACTTTTCAGCTTGATCTCTTAGCACTGAGGAAATAATCTGGGACAATGTTATTCCTCCAAAAGAATTTGCTGAACTTGAGTTGCGCAGTGTTTGCAATGCAGTCAAAGCAATCATGATTAGAGTGTATGGACTGTAGCAAAATACTGCAGTTTTTCTACCAGGATTTGAATACTACTGCATGAATACCTCTCAAGTTAAGCGGGGAAATTAACACAAAATATCAGTGCTCGAACTTTTTGAATGTGTGATTGTACAAGGAATGAAGAGGAGTTCCCATAGAAGAATACTATGTGACTGAGCAATTAGCAGCTGTAGCATATTCCATTCTCCATGAAGAAATAAAAGTTTCACAGGCAGGCTCACATTTGTCATTTTCTGATATTTATATTAATCACATCACAGTCTTAATAATGTTCTTTTCATACTGTGTTCATGTGAAATGTTATACAAAGTAAAAGAACTCTGTGTTTTCAGGTGCCCTGATGAACATTTAATGAGAAATATATGATTATTTTTTTTTACTAGATGGACGAATTACGAATCTGAGTATCCTTTAAGGAAGTAGGAATAGCTATACATTTTTATTTGAATAAAAAGACACAAAACCTGATATCAATTACATAGCAGATACCTTTAATCCTTTTTGAATAGCACGGTATACTATGTCTGTTGGTTGTTGTACTATTCTATATAAATGTAAATCTGCAACACAGGACTCAAACAGTGACCTAATAGATTTTAAGAAGCTTTTGTTTAGTATGATTTTGCTGCTTGCAATTTCTACATAATAGTAACCACTCATTGTTACTAATTTGTCATCAAAAATATGAGAGAAATAAATTATAATTAAACATTTTTTTTTTCTTTTACAGATTTCTTTTGCAATGTATTCTGCTTAGGCCAGTGAATTTAGTTTAACTGATCAGGTAAGCAAATATGCATAGTCACAGTTTTTTTGTAAAAATATTTTCCAGATATTAGGCAACTAATTCTGAGAGATTGATATTCTGTGTTGTTGGAGAAACTTTGCAAAATCTGTTATAAATATGTTCAAAATGCTGTATATAATTTAAAAATTTTGTTGAAATTTCCAGAATGCTATAATTTTCAACTAGAAAGGAATTTATTTTCCAGATGTGCTTAATTTTATTATTTCTCTCACTTCTTGTTTTCTTTTGTTGTCCTTGTTTCCTCATGCTCTGCGTTGATATATGTGGGGTTTTCTTTAAAGCCTTACAAGTTGAGGTTGTGTTTTTTTTTTTTTCTGGGAGCTATCAGTCTCCCTCCATCTACCAAGATATCAGCATTGCAAACAAGATTGTCTGATGATAACTCCAGAGGTGGTGTTTTAACACCACAGAAATGAAACAGCTAGAGTGGCAGTTCGGTAGCGGAGATGGCTTTGCAAATTTATAAACACCATTTCTGTAGATCCGAACTTAAGAAAATGCAATTATGAAATGAATGAAATTGCAGTTAATGATCTGGTTTACTGGGTACTAAAAAATCAAAGTGAAGCACTAATTTACAATCTCACTGTGCATAGGTTGGTAGGCTGGCTTGTATGCTTTACCTGTGGAATTCCAGTTTGATTGACTGTTGTATACTGTAGGTACAGCTTGCCGAAACCACTTTTTGGCCATCTCTAACACTTTTTTGGCCATCTCTTTTATTGTCGTGGGTTTTAACGAGTGAGTTGGGTAATGACATTTGCATGCAGTAGAGCTTTAACGTTGCCTACACCCAATTCGATCATTTTTTGATGCTTCTTATAGAGTGATGTGATACCTTGTTGGGAGACAAAAGAGTGGACAAAATGAATTAAAGATCCTTTTTTTGTATGGAATATTTTGTTCACAGTATACAGATATGGTCTGCTTTAGATTTAAAGTTCCTTTGCTTTTCAATAGACTCTTCTTAGCCCTGGTTAAAATAACTAAATACAGACAAAATAGTAAATAAGAACATGGTGTTCCTATGTAAGTCTTTCACTTGTATCATGTTGAAATGTTCCATAGCTCGAACAATTAATCAGTACTGTTAACCTCATCTTTATTTTAGATGAGGTAGTCTCTTATCATCTTCTCATAATTCTAACTTCTTATCGTTGGGTTTTTCTGTGGTGCTGCCTACACCTAGAAAGCTTTCTCTATTTCAGTTCATCAAGGAGAAATGTCTTCCTTTTGGATCTTCTCCTGGAAATTGGTTTCAAATCTGCTCTTCCCAATACCTTTATTTCCTTAAAAACCAGATGTAGACTTCAGCCAGTGCTGTCTATTTGGTTCCCCTAGTTTGATATTCCTGGATTATTTATTTTTTTGCAAATTAGTCTGCAATCAGTCTTGCAAGCAGGGAGGGAAATCTTGGATTAAAAAACACCTAGTGATTTCAAATATTAATCTTGAGGACTTCTCAGAAGCATTTCATATTAAGGGATTTGTTGCAAGTGACAAATGACCAAGGAACAAAAATTACTTTTTGTTGTTGTTGTTTAAATCCACACCCTCTTTTTCTGCATATTCAATATCCAAATTAGTCATTCCTCCAAGGTTCATTACTTAGGCTTGAAATTTTGCTTATGGTATTTTGTTCAAAACATTGCAAGATATAGTTATCAACAGTAAATAAATCTGTTAATATAATATAATATAATTTTAACAGCTTTAGCAAAAAGGTGGCTGATGACAATCTCTATTCTTCTTACATCAAGGTACCTCATGAGGAGCTTGTCATATCACTTGCCTTTCAGATATAAATTGTAATGAAATTGTAATGGTTAGATTGATTTGGAATAATAATTGATTTATTCATCAAGATGGAAAATCTGAGAAAAAAAAAATCATTGTGGTTCAAATAACAAATTTAATTTCATTTTTTAACAGTCCTTGTTTCTTTAAGTATCATTAATCATTTTTCTGAAACAAAAATCAATATATTTCAGTAAGATTTCTCCAAACCTATCTTTAAGAGAACAAGCAATTTTATTTTATCAAAAGAATGAAGTCAAATTAATCTGGGTCATCTAAACTGCATTTTTAGTAAAGAAATTATTTTCTCCCACCTCTTCCCTGTACCTTCCATACCCTCTTACTCCAGCCCCATACTCCCCAAAGATTGCCTACTCTATGTTTCTGGATAAAATACGTCTGTCAGTCAACAATATTTTTTAAGAAAACCAGTCCAAAGGTAGAGATTAGACCCCTCAAAAGAAGTTTCATAGTTAGAAATTGTTTGCCTTCTTTACTGGCTTTATTTATGGGCTTTTTTTGTCCTTAATGGTGATGATTGTAGCCTTCATGAAGTAGAAAAAAAGAGCTACAGTAGATACCTCTGCTCTATGGACATAATATGTCTTTGTATGTATCCTGCACATTTCCATTAATTAATTGGATCCCAACTTATGAACATGTCTGTGATGAGGTAAGGGGTTTGGCTGAATACAGGTGATGATGAGCAGCTCAACATGGAGGACAGTGCTGATCTTTTCTACTGGTAATGAAATGGGAATTATTTGGCACCTTTCACATCTCTCTACTGACTTAAAACATGAATCAAAGCATTTTCAAGATTATTTGTGGTTTTTATGAGCCCCCATTCTGTTGGTATTTGCAGGGTAGGATGCTGTGAGCCTAAACAATTGCCTAGTGAGTGAGGCATTGGGTTACTATTGCAATATGGTGCAATAATAGAATTTTCTGTGGATACGGTCAACAGCAATTCTTGCAATAATGAGCTCTGTGACAAAACCTCCATATTTTAAAGTTTGCAAGCCTACTGGTTCTCAGAGGCTTTGAAAGCCTACTAAAACTATGGGTGCATTGTTAGTATGCTATTTCTGTACAGTATGCAGTTTCTGGACCAGACATTTTCTATATGGACATAGAAAATGCAACATGAAAATGACAATTTTTAATTCTTTTATTTTAAATCTACATTCCATGCAGTTTTGTGCTGGCACTTTATATTTTCACTACAAGGAGTGAATTTGGGTTCTATATGAAATGTTAAAAGCTCTAAATAGCTATTTTGGGGAAAAAAAAATCTTTAAAGTGTATACCAGAAGAGTTCTGGTAACTGGCATGAAAATTAATTCAGAAGTCTTTTGTACTCCAGCAGTGCTTGAGCCTCTTTGAAATGTTCAGAAATATTAGCAAGTTAGGACTATTCTAGCACATCAAGTTACTGGCAGACACAGAACACATTATAAGGAGCAGTCTTTGGGAGTGAAAATTGGATTCACAGTTTTCACACAGGAAATCTGGTTGCCAATGTTACGCTCGAAAAAAAACCCAAAACCATGGGGTTCAGCTAATCACTCTCCGCTCAAGTTTCAGATACATACAGAGATCTCTTCACAAACTCTACACCAAAAGATATACAAGCTATACAACCAATGACTGTCTACTAATTATGTTTCATTTAACCCTCCTCTGAAACACCTGGTCCTGCCTCTTTCAGAGACCTAGCGCTGGATGCACTGGCCATAGGTTTCATCCCACATGGCAGTTTCTATATTGTTGTTATTTTGAAGTCTTGTATGGTATAAAACTGTGTGCTTGTTTCTGTGCATAGGGGCGAGTTTCATACAGAATCAATACAGATGAAATAGTTTCAGTTTTCCCCTCAAGAATTAACAACCAGAAGAAAAAACAAAAGCAGATTCTTGACTAAGTGTTGGGGTTTGCATGCATCTGTACTCAGAATTCTATGTATCTCTGGGAGAGTGGGCAGTGTCCTTTAAAAGGCAGTATTGTTATTAAAAGAACGCAATTTCATTCATGTGCTAATAGTTTTCACTATTGAAAATAATTTAATTCAGAGATATTTCTCATAATGCCCAGCAGTAAGTAATTGCTCCTCTGGGCCTTTTGTTTTAATCAATGACAAAAATACATGAATGTGTACATTTTGAGAGAGGCCTTAAATGAAGCCATTTGTTAGAAGGGCTATTTCTTTCAGCTTGGTGTGCAAGAATATGAAGGAGTTTGGTACAAGTAATTATAAAAAGATTGCTTGCGGATCTTACTGTAACTAACATGGCATTTCAGTTTGCTAAAAGGGTATTTCTCTTTAGTTTCATCAGTAATGGAAGCCCCCCGAACTTCCATTAACTTCATCTATAAATTTTCATTTGCGGTATTTTTATTTAACTAGTCTTAAATTCAATCCCATTTTCCTTTCTTGTGTAGTAATAGCTACTGGTCAGCTATGCTAAATCCTGTGAGTCACTTGGATGGCAAATCTTTCCAAGGTTTTTGCTACTCTCGACTGACTTTCTTCAGGATGACAGCACATATATCTGCCTTTTTCCAGCAGGAGGTTATTGTTAGAAATTCTCCCTTACTTTGATCACACATTTTGTGCATGCTGGGTCAGACGCTGCACCCACACAGTTAAAACACAACTTCAGTAATGGTGGATCAAGCCCTTCCTATGCAGATCTTTCCTCTGTAAGGAGAGGAGCTGCCCCTCAAGAATAAAAGCAAGTGCCATCAAGAGAGCTGATTAGAGAAGGGAAATCCAGCCTTCATTAGCAGATCGGGACTGTGGTCCCAGCCAGCTGTTTAAGAACCCAGGATCCAAAACTCTGTCTCCCTTCAAGTATCCCTGCCACTAAGCATTCTTTTTGTCTTTCCTATAGGAAAATATGAATTTTTTGTGATCTTTTGAAATTAAATACAAGCCTCGGAACAGTAGATTCTAATGCATGTGGAATACAGAGCATCTTTTTTTGTGCTATGGCTGTAGACCTACGAACGTCTAACCCTATAGACCCCCAAGCTAACTAACCAATGAAAACATTTTTTATATTCTTTGTGCGAAGCTCACATACTAAGTTGCTAGTGTATACATATATAGGCTCCAGTCTTGGAGCTACATCCAGACAGAGAAATCCCGTGTTTTCAGACAAGACAGATTCGGACAGGTCTTCGTACAAGTAAAGGAAGCCACTTGCAGGGTCGGGCTCTCAGCAAGCTTGGCAACTCTTTTGTCCTGCCATCCATCTTGCAAAGTTTGACAATTTCGTTAATGCTTCAGCTGTTGGATGTGAGTATGAAAGAACGCTCTCTTTCACGCTCTCTTTAACTTTGTAGCCTTAGTAGTTACAGAGGACATTTTCAATGACTCGTCCTAACTTTGAAAAACTGGATGTTTCTAACAGTGTTTATGAAAGCAACAATACCCAAGACTGAAAAGTAAGAACCAAGTCGTTTTTTCTTCCTTAAATCTCATCATTTATGCAATAGTCTTATGATTGTTATATTATAGTGTTATGATTGTTATTATAAAGAGAAGGAGGCCTGAAAAAATAATTTCATTCCTAATTATTCTAAATTTAAGCAATTTAAAGCAAGTATTTAAGGTGATTGCCTATTATGCCTTTGTTCTTCATTCTGCATTTTCTTGTTTTCCTAAGGAAATGCCAAATGAAACATAAATTATCAGTCACCTGGTGTAGACTATGTGAGTATTTCAGAAGAAACATCTCACAAATTTGATTCTGTAAAACTTCAAATTTACTTTTACAAATTTGTCAGACATGTAAGAATAGGATAGTGCATGTAAAATATTTTTGTCTCAAATACCTCCAGACAGTAGTACGTCAGAAGTTACAGGAGCTGTGAACTACAAGCCTCATCTTGGAACAGTTGAGCTATAACTATTGTGGCTTTGGCATTTTCTCAAAATGAATAACTGGATGAGATACTAACTTGCTTCATGTTTTACAGTATCTTAAAAACTGTTATATGTCCAAAGGCTTAGTTTTAAGTAGTTTTTCCTGGAACATTTAAGGGAAATTTCACCTAAATATACCAGCAGTGTAATTTTGTAGTTTGAACGAATATCTTCAGGAAGTTATTACTGCGTCTTTTATTTCTGAAGTTATTTGCTTCATTTTCCTAATACATAGCAAAAATGAACAGCTGTTCTACAATTGTCTTGTGATTTCTTAACAGTTTCATTTTTCTAACCCTTTCTGAGGATAGTTTTTACACAGCATTGACAACTTTGTTTTCTGATCTACAGGAATGCAACTAAGCAAATAATCGGGAAGAAAATTGTAGAAAGGTTTGCTAGAAATGAGTTAAAATATTTTCCAACCTTTTTACAACTGTCCTGCTGGAAATGCCAGCAGCTATAATGAATTCAAGAAGTTAAATTATAGAGTTTTGTGTGCCAATTCTGTTTTAAGACAGTAATATGTTCTAAAGTTTTGTATCCTGTTAACTCACAATGGTTTTAAAACAAAACAAAGCAAAAAGCTTTTTAGCAAGCACATCTAATTCTTCTTGAATAGAAACTACACTGTAGAGAAATTACGTTCTATGGAAGTTACTTATGTTACAAAGTGAAACTAATGAAAGCTAGGAAATGGCAGATTTACAAGTCTAAATCTGTTCCCCATGTATCACTCTGAAAAGCGAACGTGGTAGGGCCTTGCTAGAAAATGATAGTGCTTGAATGCATACTCATAGGTATGTCTTAGTCTCCTTAAGACTCAGTGATTGTAATGTTTTCGTCATGCTTTTAAAAGCAACCAGAATAGAAATCTTAACTGTTGCAAGGTGTCGTTGCCTTTAATGCTGTCTTGTGTAGTAGAAGAAAAACATCACATCTTTGTCAGCCTGGGCTCACAGGATCTGTGGTGCAATTCCTGCTTTTCGCTGCAGATAGGCATCAAATTCCAAAATGTCACCATCTAATAGAAAAGTCTTTGTTCACATTGATAACGAGATCAGACACATGCAGCTTTGTGGGTTTTTTGGTCTATTTCTGTTGACTAAGAAGCATAATCTTTTTTAAACAGGAAAATCTAGCAGCCAACATTTCACATGGATCTGGTGATGCAGTTCTTAGGGAAAAGTGGGGAGTGCAGAAAGGAAGAGGTAAAAAATGTGCTAGGAAGTATATAACACCAAAGACTAAGGACATATATGGAGCATATGCTTTGCTTAATAATTCATCATTGAGGTTTTTTGCTCGTTTTTAAACTCCTTGGTCCTATTTCTAAATTGTTCTGTACACCTTTCTTTTTCAGTTCTCTTGCAGGTTGTTCATGGACTCTTAGTATTTATGTACTTACGTACAGACTTCTAGTACCTATAAAACAGGCATTATCTAGAGGAAGAAGAATGACTTAAGAAAGAATATATGTGGGGAAAGGATGGCAGGTGCCTTGGAGCATACCTTCTCATTGCACACATTTTCCTAGGACACAATTTGTTTGGGGGCTTTCAGGTTTTTTCCACAAACTGATGTTTCTTCATGTCTGGGTTGTCTTGCTTTTGAGACACTTCCTCAACTGAGACTCCAAATGTCTGTGATAGAGAGATGCAAGTGTGCTAGACTGGGCCTATTGAATGTACAGATGCCAGATTTACTGGGAGTGACACTGTAATATTAATATGTACACACTGCAATTTAAAAGATAATATTATGCAAATATTTCTAAGCACGACACCTTAAAAGGTAGTTATGTTTTAGACACATCCATTAATATTTTCCTTGAATACCAAGTACTTCTTTCCACCTGCCATCTCTTCCATGTTTTCACTTGCTATGATGGTTAGATGTCATAAAACTGTCATAATGCTGTGACTAGGCTTTTTGCTTAGTAGAACCTTGCGCAATCTGCATTTATATTGTGCTCAACATTGTTAAAACAGATTATACATTTCAAAGTGTACCAAAAAGACGTATTTTTAATAAGTATTTCTTCCTGTGGGGCAGATTCCGAATTGCTTTTGCTGTTTCTAGCATACAGCATTGCTATGGTTTGCCCCTAAGCAGTAAATATAAAAAAGGTTTAATGGCTCATACTGAGTCCTGCTTGCACTCCCACTTCAGGCTTACGTTTATACATACGGTGATGTCACTCATTTTGGAAAGGAGGTGCTCAGGGTTTGATGTTTGTGACATTTAGCTCACAAGCCACCTAAACCACCGTTTTAATAGCACTGTCAGACAAGAACAGTAGATTTCTTCCTCTCTGGAATTTTATCAGTGAGGTAGTTCAGACTCCCATAATCACTTGCAGTGCATCTTTGAAACTTTAGCTCTGATGTTTCATATTGAAAAAAGTAGCCGTGGCAATTTAAAAAAAGTGTCAAGCATAGTTAGGGCATACCCTCCTACGCCTCACCCTTGCCTGTCTCACACAAGTACATACTTTCTGTTCATCTTAGTTTGTGAACATTTTCTGCTCTTAACACCAGGATTTAAATGCCAGAACTCTGCACTTGACAGCTAAACAAGCAGATGAATTGCCAAAGTCTATAAACAGTCACAGCTCTTGCTGAACCTTGGTAGCATCTGAAAGTCAATATTTTATTTTTCTGATCGTGGCTGCCCATTAATACCATTGTACCTATGCCCTTAAGTACCATGATTTCTTTTCCCTCATCTGAAAAAAAATGACTGTGTCATGGTTTAACCCCAGCTGGCAGCTAGGACCACGCAGCCACCCGCAGAGTTCTTCCCCTTCCCCAGAAGAGCAGGGAGAAGAAGGAGAAGAGGACGGGAAAGGGAAAGGAAAAAAAAACATGTGGGTTGAGATAACGACAGTTTAGTAGAACAATAACAAAGGAAAATAATAATAATGACACAAGTCACTCTTATCACTCCATGAATTGGTACTTTCCTGAGCAGTGATTGTGAGTACCAGCTGACCCAGCCAACCCCGACTTGTATATTTATACTTAGCATGCTGTCTATGGTAGGGAATATGCCATTGGCCATTCCATTGTTCTGTCTAGGCTCCTTCTCAGCTTCTATGGGAAGCTGAAAAGAAGTCTTTAAAAAATATAAACACCACCTGGCAGCAACTATAAAAATATGCATTATTGACATTCCTTTCATAACAAACTGAAACACTACAACCACTAGAAAGAAGATTAACTCTGAAAGCAGGACAACTGAAAAAAGACTTTTTTGAAGAAACCCTTTGGCAGGTTGGTTTCTTCTTGTTGTTGGTTAGGTGGTGAAGAGGCTTGGTGGTTTCTTTATAGGGAAGCAGCTACATATCTTGTTTCCAAATCGCACAGAAGATTTGAAAACCTGCTCATATTATAATACCAGCCTTGCCTTTTTGGTGAGTAGTAACAGGAAAGTCATGATCTCTGTGAGCATCTCTTAGCTGCTAAGGATAGGAGAGGCACATGAAGATCCACACGTTTAACGTGCTTCACCAAAGAGTTCCCTCCTCTCCTGCCATCCTTCACAAGGCCTGAGCCCCACTTGCGAATTTTACCAGTGAAGGTACTTATCCATACGAGTAGTCCCATTATTTTCCTAAGTATAAATTAAGAGTTTAGATTTGTTTTAATGTGAAGTACTGTGTATTATTCTTCATGATCTATTCACATGTGCAGAAACTGTCAACCTAGCCTACAATTCCTGTGCATTCGTTTAGGCAAATCATATAAAACTAATTATAGTCTAAAAACACAACATTGACAACAAGTATCAAATGAGTAAATCTGCTGGCAGTGAAGGTCAGAAGCATTACCTGAAGACTTAATAAATTAACCAACAGGCTTTGCTATAAGCCTGTACCTATAATGCATGTAGTTGTAATAGCAACATTATGAAAATATCATTAGCAACATCATAGATAGGTATGTTAACATTTGCAGTTTAAGCAGGATTAATATCCTCTTATGCACTTGAAATGATTAAATTTTATCTCTAAAGTGAACAAGATATATTTTATGGAGCATTGTATTTTTTAATGTGTCTCCATGCAAATTTGTTTCAACTGTACTGCTCATGATACTGCTCATTCCTCTAACAAAATATATAATAATCACAAGCTACACTGGAAAAAGCACAATTCTGAATAAAATCAAATAAAATTATTATTTTACAAACAATTATTAAATACCTATATAAGATTATTGCATTTATGTAAAAAAATAATAGAAATATACATGTAGGATATAGATGAAAGATTATTATGATAAAACTCTATCATCTGATATCTTGATTCAGTGAAACACAAATGTTTTTTATCATACAGCTGTTAAGGTTTCCATGTTTGTAGTCCAGTTAGGAAGTAGGACTTTTGAGGGACTGATATTAGGGAAAGTTAGAAATTGATAGAAATCATGACAATTAAGTACATTTGACATCTTGAAGGGAGAACAGTGAAAAGGAATAAGAAAGCGTTTAGATTATGTTCCAACAGAAAAAGGTAAACTGAAGTAAGACTGAGCAAGTGGACAGGTATAATCCAAATAAAACATTTTGATGATAAGAAATCATGCAATACAGATCACGTGGATTATACAGTATTTTTTTTCTTTTCACACACAGCAGTTTAGCAGTAACAAGGAGATTAATTAAACCTTATATTAAAATAAACAGTAGATGTCTGTGTGGTTAAGTATTTGAATGGCAATTAAATATTCCTAAAAGTTGTACAATATTATCAGTATAATAGACTTGATTATACAGAGTAAAAAAAATCATGTTAACCATGCTGTCATTTAAATAGTACATCATAGATGTACTTCTGGGAAATAAGTTCCCTCAAAGCACAGAAATCTAAATTGGGAGAGAAGATAAAAATGAACAATGAAAATACTTTTTTCCATGTAGGTTATTATACTGCTCTTATCATCATAATATCTGATTACTTTCTGGTGGTGGATTAAACTATGGGATTAGCATCTGTTGCTTAGTGCTCTGCTGTTACATGGTGATTCCTGTAGACTTGAGGGAAGGAGGAACGGGGAAGCTGTGAAAACTTGCTTCAATGTTAAAAAATTCTGCATATGGAAATATTAAACTAAAGAGGAGGAAAGAGCAGAAATGATGAAAATGATATCTAATTAGGTGAAAGAGAACAGACTTACATGTCTTGACTGACACCGAAAAGACTTTCTGAGGTTAAGGGTAGTAAGGTATTGCCATTTTATCCACGAAGGTTGGTATCTATTTCAAGAGTAGCTCAGAAATGTCTGACAGACTGTTAGAAGGTATAACAACCTATAAAAAAGAACAGAATTTTTTACTATTGGATTTTAATCAACCCAATATTTAACTTGGAAAGGAACAAAGTTTCCAAAATACGGTATCTTTATAGCTCTTCTGTGAGATTATTCCCAGCGCAGAAGGAATTTTGGAGAACCCTCCCTTTGGTAAACACTGCTGTGGCCAGCAAGGATTGCTGGTACCTGGGCAACCTGCGACCTTGTGCTCTAATTAAGCAGTGCTTGGGAGCTACCTAGAACCACCTGCGTTAAGAATCTACTCAAAGTGAGTATTAAAGGAAGAACAGGCAAATGCATCTTAGCTAAAAAATAAAACTATGTTCAGTACACAGAAAAAGCCAGAAACTGAACACATATAAACAGCAAGGGAAGGAGAGGCGTCTCAAAATACTCAAACACAAGCTAGAAGACTATGGATTAAAAAAAAAATCAAAGAACAATTGAAGGGACTCTTTCTATCAATAGAAAAGAAATTTTATGATATTTCAAAAACCTCTTCAATTCTGATGTATTTTTGTGTCAATTTTTGCTGGAAGGTCCAAGAAAATTCTGGTTTTAAAGTAAGTGTTTAAATGAACAAAAGAGTTTCTGAAGAAAATCTTAAAAAATATATATATTTAAAATATCTATGCACAGTATGTGTCATAGAAATACCCGACTAATTAAATGGATAATTCTTCATTGATACCAAACTTTAAAATTTTTTGATCATATAATTTTAATCCATGTCTAACTACTTACAGTTCTGTTATCTGCAAAAATGGGTCTGTAGCATGTGCAGAACAGGATTTCCTTGCATTGTATTTATCTTGTGTCACAGGTTATTTTGTAAATGTTGCAACTGTCTGTCTCATGGCCGTTATGCAGTTCTGTGTTCTGTCAAATAGCAAATGGATGTTTCATTTTGCAACTTTTTCTTTACCGAGAAAGAGCTCAGCATTTGAAATCCCAGTGCTCATCCTACTAAATGCTTTAATTCAGAATAAAATGCAGGGCTTGAATTTGGACACAGATATCATATAAAAATTGGGCTGGATTTTTGCCTAAATCAGTTTATGCTGAATAATCTTGTTTTCACAAATCCTGGATAGGCAAAGCTACACATTTTCCTAGTTGTAACAGGCATTATCTAGTGTTTTGAGTGACATGAGATATTTAAGAGTTCAAATAAGCAATTTGTAACTTTTAGGGGAAAGATATGAATGGTCCAGCTTGACTGAGACTATATGTAGACATGGTATTCACATCCAGGCATATTATCGACAGACATGATTCTGTTGTTAAGCACCGCCTGTGAATAGTACTCAGGAACTACCAGGAACTCACATTATGACCTTAGCTGAAATATGTATGGTTGCTGCTTAAACACTTTTGCAAACTTCATGATTTACATTGCACAACTTGATATCAGGAGCAGAATCTTTCTTGAAGAGCAGAGCTCTTAATTTGCAGCAACTTATCAATTACCCTTCCTTTCCAGAAGAGAGTATTTTGTTGGTAGAAGTTTCTTACTATACTATGGGGATGATGCCACAACCAGAAAAAAAGGGATTACTTATCAGCTAAATAACTCTAAGTTTTTATAATGCCCACAGATCCATACTAGTCTCTCCTATGTCCTCTGCTCCAGAACCTAATTCCAAGGAGGGATTCATGAAAGACAGAAAGGGTGGGAGAGAGGTATTGTAGTATGTATGTATGAATGTAGTATATGTATGTAATCATACGCTACACTCAAGGGATGCGTTTCGCTGCCAAGCAATATTTTCACAAGGGTTCTTTAACTACGTATGTGTCTGCGTGTACACACATACTATAGTATCTACGGAATAGCTCAGGATTGGCCATACACCTGTAGAATAGGAATTACCCGTTGGTAAGTAACTCCCTAATATCAAAAGTAAACAGGGGATTTGGTCACATCACATCATTGACACAGAAAGTACTGACTTTTTGGGAGGAGTTGCCAAAATAAAGAAATTAAATAGTTTATTATGAACGAGTTTGAGATACGTAATTTTTCTCCCACAGAAAAAAAAAAAAGTTTTCAGAATGAAAATCACAAAAGGAGGTTTGAATGAAATGGTGCTGTAGCAGAAAGTCTTGTTTGGCAAAAAAATGTTATTTCCTGTGATAATTTTAGTTTACAAATACTTAGTGATTAGGATTTACATTATGACTGACAATGTATACAAATACTATATTAATTTTCTTTTTCATTATTAAGTACTTCTAGTATGCTGCCACATCTTTTGAGAGCAAAGCAATACTTATGCTTATTTATTTAGATTGTTGAGACACTCCAGGCTCGTCATTAGGCATAGAGACATCCAAGAAAGGTGGCTGATGCTATTGAAAACAGATGGAAGTAGACAAATGGGGAGGAAGTTCAGGGAAACGAGTAGGCACTATTTGTGATGAAAGCAACTTTTTGCCAGGTAGATAAGGAGGTAATTTATGAGGAGATCCCCCACATATATATAGGAGGAGCCATTTGGCTATTTATTTGAAACCGCATTAAGTTGTCAGTAGATACCAGCATAAGATAATGATCTGAAGCGGAGGATGGCATACTGATGGATGTTTTAGTTCATCCTAATGTTATATGTTACTGTTTAGATCATCTCAAAAGGCCTGAATAAAGTATAGGAGTTTTACTGCACTGATTTTTTATGTTTACATAATTAAAGCCAGCATCTGCTACAGGGCGTTTTGTTTTCAAGGCTCCCATACTCAACAAAGTTCTGCATGCTTGCTTATATTGTTATGGATGGTTCCCCTAATTTCAGTGACAAGCTAATTGTAGTGAAGATGAATACAAGTGTTAGAGTTTGCATGATAAAGGCCCAGATACCTTATGCAGATCCATTCCTCTCCCACAGCATGGAAATAAAAGGTTCATCTCTGGACATACTGGATTAAGGACATGGTTACTGCGTACTTTGTGCACAACGTTACATTCTGTCAAGTATATATTGTTCAAATTCATATAGGAAATTGACATTCCCTGTTTATTTCTCTTAAATTCACAATCCCGAGGCTACTATTAATCCTCTGAAGACAGAACTGGATTCTGTTTGCAGAACTTAACTGCATTTTAAGTAAGAGGACTGTTTTCTACATGTTGCATTCTGCTTCTCTCGTGCTTGATAAAAGCTATCCAGAAATGCATTCCAGAAATCTGGTTGCTATGTTTCATGCTCAGCAAGCATCGGTTACCATAGTGTTTTAGAAAAATACCTTTTCAGGAAGCAGATACGTAATCAAATATAGTCCACTGAAGTTGGGCTGAATGAACCATCTGTTAACAAATTGAAAGTAAAGTGTTTGTAGATTAAATGATTAGTAACCTTTAATTTCCTGTTACAGACAGAGAAATATAAAAAAGAGGGCACGAGAAAATCTTCAGAAGCATCCTTTTATATACCCTGAAGCTGCCTACCCTTTGAATGTACCTCATTACAAATGTCTTGCGGCAGTTATAAACTGACCCTCTTCAACAACCAAGTCTTTCTGGAGAGCAAACCAGACAGCTCCCTCCACCTAGACTGCACGTTTCTGTAGATACTCTACCTCTGAGCCACTGGAACAATTAATGTCTCCTAGTTATTAAGTCAGGATGTGCCCAGTACTGATCAAAAAGCATTATATTCGTATTGGATCACTCTAGTTCAACGGTTGCTTTGCGTGTTGTTGTTGTAATAAAAAAATGCAAATTCTTGCCTTTGATCTCAAAGAACTAGGCATTATACAGTTTTAAAGTAAAATCCTTTCAATGACTTTAAGTCCATACAGCTTATGTAAACATTTACTAACTAGTAGTTCAGAATTCCAGGAAGTTGTTGAAACAGGACTGAAGTACTCTTGTCACAATTTGAAATAAGAAATAAAGGTCTTCTCCTTATTGCTAGGAAAGAGAAAAACACCTTTTAGGTACAGCACCCTTGTTAGTGCTCTGAAAACTCCTTTGTGCTGTTCAGGCATTCAGCACTGAAAATTTCAAACCAGTAACTAACAGGCTATACTCTCTGCTTTTGTTTAATCGTTCAGCATATTTCGGGTTCTCCAATAATCATTCTGTGCTTATTTATAGTACGTCACCCTTTGTCAAAGTCTGCAGCTTTGGCTGTCACATGTGAACTGGAACCATCTCTTAAGCTCAAGTGTGTTTTCAGCTATACTATGGTAATATTGGCTGTGGTGCAGCTCCTGTCTCCCCATCAAGAAAACAATTTGATGTTAACATGAAAGTCACAGTGTTATATATTCACTGGGGCAGCAGATATATGTAATATCATGAAATTCAATGAGCTGTGAAATCACGAATCATATGAATTCACGAATCATTAATAAATCTGTGCATTGCTGAATTCATTTATTGAATATGTACACACAATGTTTGGTATTTATTTTCTATGTAGCTATTCAAGAATTTCAGAGAAAACGTTCTTAATTGATTTGCCAAATCAAAACTTTGGGGTAATAATTCTTTCTTTTTAGGAAAATTTTAATTGCAAATGTTTTCTCCAGTACAGAAGTTAATTCTGATAGAGATGAATAATGACCAAGTAACCAAGGATCTGGTAGCTAAGATACTCAACCGATTGCATGAAAGCTCGTCTCAGTGCTGAGTTGAGTGCCTGGTGCTGGTAAGCTGTGAAAAGTCTTCCAGATGGAAGGCTGGTTGTACACAGGAATATTACCAAAATGTGTAGGACAAAACCTAAAAAAATGCCCTTATGTGATTGCACAATGTGAATTTCACATAGATAGCCTGGAATTGTAATTTGATAAAGATTTTCAGTTACGTGTGCTCTAAATCTTCTGAAAAGCAGGCTAATATAATTCGTAGTGCTTCACTCAGAACATGAGTTTTCCACTATTCCTGTGAGTTATCGCTTCCAAACAACACAATATCTCTTCTGTGATGACACCAACCAGCCATAGTGTTTTGTTTGTTTGATTTTGTCAGAAAATGTCGATTCATTGAAAAGAAAGCTGCTTGCATTTGCACCATTTCCTTTTGGAAAAAAAAAATATTGGAAAAGTGCACTGTGAAAGATCCTGCCTGGACATTTTCAACAACCAAAGTTCATTTTTTTTATTTTAAATAACTTTTCAGGCCTGTAACCTATATTTAATGTATAAATACTTCCCCTCCACACAATTCAATAACCTGTAAATTATACATGTATAGTGGAAGCTGGAGTTAAGATCCAGCATACTCTCTCCTCTGCCTTTGATCACTCATAGCCTGCTCAATCTTCCGAGAAGGCTCCATGCCTTTGATCTCTTCTGCCTCCATCTCTATGTTGTTCGGGTTATCTGAGGATGTTGATTATTTTGAAGTGTAGGTTTTACTCACAAAATCATGCCAATTCAAGCTAAAAAAATCAAAAAGTAGCTATTTGCACTAAAAACAATGAAGAAGTAAAAATCTAGAATGAACATTTAAAACATTTTAATGTACAAAGAGTTAATTACTCCAACATAAAAGTACTTAAAAATCTAGATTTGAAGGTTTGTGCTGTTACGCAGGCTCAAAAATTCATAGTAGAGGAATTGAAAAGTGGGGTATATAAAACTGTTTCCTATCCAGTTTTAGTGATTTTTACTTCAAAACTAATTGATCCTTTAGTCTCCTGAGTCAAAAACACACCTTACAATGGGCTATAATGCATATGTTTGTTCTTTTCAACTTAGAGTTATGACCTGACCAATTTTTTTTTGGCTAACAGAACTCAGCCTGATACAAATGTAACCCAGTAAAGTGCATGCACAGGCCCCACATTTTTGTGAGTAAATTACCAAAATGTGTGGGGTGTGTTTGAATACGTGTATATATATACCTGCCTGCAAAACATTCTAATGTTTTTGGAAAGTACTGTTCAGATTTGTAGGAATATAAGAATCTAAAGATGTATGTAACTTCCTTCCTGAAATAATTAAGGATGTTTCAAAAATATTTATTTTCTGGTTTTGCACACGAGCAGTGAACTGTGTGTGAGACCGTAGTCGGTTATAGCAGGAGGGGCGTAAGTGACACACAGCACGTGTTCTACTGAGGGCTGCTTCTGGCTCAAGGCAGCTATGCAAAATACTTCTCTTAAATAACATTGCATAAGATTTTAAGTTCTGAGCAGCCAGGATTCATACAGGGTCATATGGGAAAGGTACGAAGTACAAACATAAAAACTGTTTATCACTGATTGAGAAATCAATGGTATGGAGACTGCTCTTGCAGCATCCTTTTTATTCCCGGGTTATATTCAGCTCAAGAATGAGTCCTAGGAAAAATAAGTGGCCCTGGAGGACCCTTGCTACACAACCTGCTGGACAGTAGGGAACAGGAAGCCATCTGTGCTTTCCCCTGAGTTACGTCTGTGCGATCCCAGACTCATGACGATTTTTCGTTCTGAAGCTTGGGAGAGGATTGCTGTTGTGAAGATGTTCCCTCAATGTAGGTGTGCAACTCAACTAAGCACTGCAGCAGTTTGTAAAGGGGAGAATTTGGATGGGAATTACACTGAGGCAGGTCTAGGCACTAAGCATGCTGCTAAATCAGGAATTAATAAACCAGTTTCTGGCTTCAATCCTGGCTATACTTGTCCTTGTCTTGAAGAGGTGTTAAGGAAAGGAGTCGGCATTGCTTTATTTATCCCAAGTAGAAGGCACGCAAGGAATTATTTGTTGTTTACTCTCTTTGCTAGCTAATTCTCTGCATTTACTGTCTTCCTGCTCTAGTGACCAGGAACTAAATCAAAGTATCTTCAGATTTTAGTTTTCAAAGATAGTGGTCAAGTCGGGGCAAAATGTGTAGGTGAAATTTAGATATTATCTGATTCAAGGTAGTACTTATCAGTGCAGTGTACTTAACACTGAGCGATGTCAGGTACTCTATGCTTTATATAGTAATGATAAATTGTTTATGAAAACAAGTTAATCTTTGGTACCTTTGGCTCCAGACCTGGAAAAAACATCTAACTGCCATGCTACTTAGACATTTCGAAGAATGATGTGCTAAAAGTTTTTAAATTTGGGAAAAAATAGATGCTTCAGATTTTTTCATCTGATGAATGGTGATGATAATGCTCAGTTGTATTTACGCTTAGATCTGCAAGTGATAAATGAGATAAAGAGAATGGAAGGAGTGTTTTTCTATGTCTAAGACTTGGTGTATCTGAGGGGATTGAATGTTGTACCTCTTGCTCTGAACTTACTTAATTTTTCTGGAATGACAGGGGTGAAATAAATGGGGGCTGAAATAAGTATGTTGAAGGAAATGTCTGTGGCAAAGCTCTTCCTATCATCAGGTTTGGTTTGATATAACGTGAGCATTTTCACCTGTCTGAGGTACTGTCTCATTCTTTGTGGAGACAGTGTCATATCTTTTTGTGCTCGAATGATTACCCGTAAAGGCCTAGTTTTTTTAAGAAATGGGGAATAGCAATAGAGCCTGGCTTTTGCTTGGGCCTTGCTATGGGCTTCTCTCAGCACCAGCCTTCCTCCAGCAATGCAGCCATGCTGCTTATTTTACCACAACCGTACTTCCCTGTGAGGAACAGAATGGTGGCTCCTGTTTGGAGTGGGTGATTTTTTTTATACTGTGGAATAATTATTGGAAAAGGCTCACCTGAGTTTTCAGTAGCTGTTTCAATTCATTATATTTGCACCCTTTGCTATTTGTGAATATCTATACAGGGAATAGCTGATCTTCCTAAAACATCTGTGGAGAAGGCTTTTCTTGTGTGAACAAGATTATTGTCTGTGCATTACTCCAGTTTTGTTCCTATTTATTGGTAAAGATTTTCTTTCTCCGGTAGCAAAGCAGAAGGAAAGTTGTGAAGTTCAGGTAGCCAGCCATACAGCCAAAGTGACCAAAAGTTAACTAGGTTGGAGATAACACAGTGAAAAGTTTAGAGGAGAGGGAACTTAAAGCAAGATTGTTCGTGAAAATTTTAGAAAGGCAAAAATTACAGTTAAATTTATGATGAGTGACATCTCTGGCTCTTAACATAGAGCATCTTGCTTAAGTCTCTTAATTCAGTGCTGTTAACCTTAAGGCAGAAAAAAAAAAGAGAAGGCACAGTGCCATTTGATGATAAAATGGAAGTAGCAAACAGACGATAGCTTTTCATTTGCATGCATTTTAAAAATAATTTTTGTCACCTTTATATACTAGGGCCTTTGAGAATGCGGTCTGCAGATCAAGACCATTTTATCATGAAGTGTATGCAATTCAGTACATTAAAGATATCCAGAAGTCTGTAATATATCCAGCACTTGCATGTCCTCTTCACTTTGTGTGTTTTCAACTTTCAATCTGTAGTAACTGCAGTGGCGTACTTGCCATTTGTGTGCATTGCCATCGCCCAGGGAAGGCTCTGATTTTTTCCTTTCCAGTTAGTTTGCAAACTGCTTGTTAAGCTAAGAAGGTTGGGGTGCTGATTGTCCTGTGGGACCTGAGTACAGACATGGAAACCATATTCGGCTGTGAGCAGAAACCTTCAGCCCAGCTCAGGTTTCCTGTCCTCTTTTCCTTCCCCTTCCTGCCTCCCGGGTGGAGGAAGGATCGGTGCGCTCTCCTCCTGCGGAGAGGTCGGTCCTGTGTAGCCTCCCTCCACCCGGCCTCCCTGCCTTCTCCAGCTGCTGCTGAACAGGGCCAGGCCCTCCCGCAGATATGCCTTTTTGGTTCCCTTTGTGTCGCCCTTGTATTTGTTCATAGGCAAAGCACTCTGAGATTCATCTACATCTCTAATTGTTGCCGGGCACATATGCAAGTGATTTTTTTTTTTTTTTAACAGCTTTTTAACATCCTTCTTGAATATTGGTGAAGTGAATACTCATTATTGAGGGTTACCACATATTGAAGTGTTTTTCCGCACAGGAAAATAAAAACGACTGCGTAGGATTCTGTGCCTGTCGTCCCTCAAAAGCTGTTACTCAGATTTGCCCAGCTCAGACTGCCTATTATTTGTAATTAGTGGCAAACACCCTTCTGAGATCTGAAAGTCAGGCTGTTCCCTTGTCCTTTTCACATACCATCACTGACAATAGCAGTAAATTTGAGCAGGATACGAACTCGTTGTTGTTTAGTTGGAGGTTTCTACTCAATTCTAATGAAACTATTATTTTTCACCATGGTTCAAAATGCGGCTGGGTTTGTAAGTTGCACCCTTGTGAGTGGTTTCTTTGAAGACACTGATGTCTTGCCTAAACATTTTTATGGTTTAAGGTGGAATGAACTGAGTTTGAGTCCCACGTGCCCCGTTAAGAAAAAAAAAAAATCTGTTTTGATCTGTTGACTCAAATCAATGAGATAACTACTAAAACGATAAAAATGGAATCTCAAATTTCTGTTTCTACATAATTGTTAATCAAAGCATTTGAATTGGCTTTCTGAGTTCTATGAGCCTTGAGAAATTAATTTATCTTCAAATATTCTCAAAGAGATTATTTAATCTCAGAGACCTTTATGAGACAATCCACCCCAAAGAGATTATTTAATCTGAAAGATTTTTATGGGAGAATCCACCCATGTGTCATTTTTATGGCTGAGGCATAACGACGCGCAGAATTTGCTCTTCGTCCCTGGAATTCAGTGCAGTCCCTGTGGTCCAAGCCGTGGGACTATTGAGGCAAGTAGCTGGAGTGACAAGCAGCATTTCCACTACTGGTAGCACCTAGGCAGCCATCTTTAGCTCACAGAGAAAAGGAAAGCGTGTCTGGATTCATGTGCATGGCATTTCACTCTGAAAGACCATTTGAGAGAGCTTATGCCATGTCACTGCATTGGAGGGCTTTCCTCTGGCTGCTGGCCCTTGAAAAGCTCCGAATCTGGAAAAGAGAGGCACTAAGCCATGGACCCATTTACTGGGACTGTAGCAAGTTTCTCTTCTGCCAGACAGCTCCCACCAGTTGACCAGAGCAGTGCTGATCCCAAGTGTGCTGGCTCGGCAGGCAGAGCAGGGTCACTTTGGTCTCCTGAGGTTGTACTCAGCACCTCCTCCCAGCCCCTTGCTGCTGCTGGGCTGTGGTGGCTACTCCTTCTCCCAGTCCTCTAGGCACCACCGGCACCACCCTTCCTCACCTGGAGAGGCTGCCCTGAGCCCTCTCCTCCTCCCAGCCAATCCTGCCATCCCCAAAACCCGGGTGGAGGCCTCCGGGGTGCAACAGGAGCAAGGCAGGGGTTGCCACATACCACCAGCCTGCCTCCTGCTGCCCAGGTCCCGGCTGGGGGTGCAGCCAGCCCCCACAGCCCTTGCGCTGGTGGACAGCCCCGGGACCTCCCTCCGAGGGCTGCGCTGCCCTCGTAACCGTCTTCCTCCACTTCAAAGCCCCCGTTCTCACCCTTCCTTCCTTTGGTAATGAACCTTCAATTTCCTCCAGGTAAATAAAGTGAAACTGGAAAGAACTGTAAAACAAAACATAAAAGTAGCCGAGCTGGAGAGTTACTGCCTGCAGTGTCCCTGGGAATGGTTTTTCCTGTCCTCCCGCTGCGGTCTCTAGCCTGTTGTCTCCCACTTTGTTTGCCCTTCCTTACCAGTTTTTAGCTCTAAGCTCTTTAGCATGCAACCTCCTCTTCGCCGGAGCATTTGTACAGATGCTAATAGGTAGAGAGGCTCCTCCCATGGCTCCATTTTTATTAATGGGAGGATCAGAGAAATTACCACGTTTTAAACATCTCTTTTGCAGTCGCTATTAAGCTTCACGGTGTAGAAACAGCAAGTAGGTTGTTGTTAATTTGGTCCCAACGCTGAGCTCCTCTGTACGAGGTTTTAAGGTGCTGAGAGAGCGTGTGTTGCTTAGGTGGTATATTCATTTGGAAGTGACATTTTACGTGACATTTTACTTTAGAACAATAGATGGACAAAATCGAAATTTCAGGTCTGTAGCAGAAGAGTTGTGTCTATTATTTAGTCTATTTAGTAACTTGCATCTTTTATAAATTCTACCTGATTGCACCTCCTTTCACAAAATCCAGATGAAATGCATTTTGAAGCAGGGAGGCTGCTGACTGGTCTCAAATATGCTGGTTTGCAAACTTGCAGACCAGCTGTCCCACTCACTGGTGAAGATAAGAGGGCTCAGCTGAAGGGGTTTGTGCTGCTGGAAACACAACCGGCTTTTTCAGGAGGCTGCTTTGAGCGAGATTGCAGCAATATTGCATCCCCACTGTTGCTAGTGGGTATTGCCACACACATGTATAATTTGTGCTAGATAAAAATCAGGACGTAATAAAGACAGGTAAAAAGGAGAGATGAGAGATCTGCTGTGTGCTTTCTTTTTTTTTTTATTTTTTTTTTTTTTTCCTTAGGGAACAAAACTGTTCAGGGAATGTCACATTAACTCGGGGAAAAGCAAGAGCTGCTTTAAATCAGAAAACTTGTGTTATACCAAGTGCTTTATTTTGGGAACCATTTCAGTATGTTATGAAGGAAAGTTGCAGACTAGGCATGTTTACTAGACCTTTAATTGCTACATTTAGGAGAAAGGCGCCTTTTTTTTTTTCCTTTTTTTTTTTTTTTCTCCCCCCCTCCCCTTTTTCACGACAAGAAGCCAGAGTTTGCTGTGCAAATGAAGCAGGCTTTGCAAGAATCAGATTCACTTTGGACGACTCTTCACATTCCTAGTCATCATTACATTAGGCAGCACAATTCCATCTCTGGTTGATGGGCAGAAAAAGTGGGCAGCCTGCCAGGTAGACGTTTCCATGGCTCCCAACCCCCAAAGGTGATGCGTTTTTCAGCTAATTCAATGAAGAGTGGGCTGAACTTTGGGTATAAACTAGACAATAGCTGCCTTCGCAGTATCAGCAGAATGGTTTATGGGAATGCACTCCACATTTGGCAGAGCATCATGTGACCTTACGGCTGAGATTTTGTGATGGTGCCAACGGAGACTTGGAAAGCAGCGCCCGTTCTGACTTTTTTCCTCTTTTCTTACATGGCTCAGAAAATGGTGGATCTTAATACTTGACTTTAGCCAGACTCAGCAAGCGATTGAGCTTTGAAGCACAACTTTGCCTTTATTCTGGCTTTTTTGGCACACCACCAGGAGGCTGTCCCTTTCACGCCTGATAAATTCTGCTTCTTATCTCCAAATAGAAAAAAGAAAGAAAGAAAATATAAGCAGAGTATTGATACTTCATAACTGCATTTTAAAACAACATGTTTTATTTTTTTATTGCTGATCTGTAGTTTAGAACAGCCCTCCTGAGTGTCTGAAGGATAAAAGTTATTTTTTATTTTTCTGGTGTGGTTTTTTTTTTTTTTTCCTTCCTCCTGTTTAATGAACAAGCGTTTGAACTGGGCAAATGGGGCGACAGCATTGAACATGAGATCATTGCAGCATAGTGTAGCAAACTGGCACCCTGCCTTTTCACCCCTTTGCTCCGGCAGATTTGTGCAATCCCCATTTATAAAACCGGCGCAGGGGCGAGGTGAATTTTCTGGTCTCTCCCCACCTCTAGTCCTGTTCAGGCAGTTGCGGCAAGGATTGGTGCAGCTTTTGCGCAGTGCTTTGTGCCTGGAATTCCGAGAAGAGCAAGAGAGAGAGAAGACAGGCATCCTGGTCTTCTTCCGAGAAAGAACAGGAGCCCTAAGAAGAAGAAACAAATCTGAGTTTGTCCTACATACGAGAGTGCAGAAAAAAAAAGTGACTCTCCTGCTTCCAAAAAAAAAAAAATCTGGCATGTTTCACTACAGAGACATCAGGATGTGTTAGAGCTTCTTAAAACAGTGTAACAAAATGAGCCTAGGAGATTGATTCTTTTAGTTAAAAAAAAAAAAAAAAAGAAAGAAGGAATGAATTGTTTGTTTGTTTGTTTTTTTCACTATTGCTCATATAGCAGTATTTGGCACTGGGTGAAAACGTACCTTTCATATCAGGTATAGCTTCTTTTTCTTTTTTTCCTCTTTTTCCTTTTTTAAGCCATTTTAAACATGTTGTTTTGAAACTGAGTCCTTGTGTATTAATTTTAACATAGTCAGCTGTTCACACTTTTAAGAACTAACTTTTTGGGGGTGTGTTTGATCTAATACTGCTAAAAATAGAACGTAAACAAAAAATCGAGTGTCTATAGAAATAAGTGATTAGGCACATTTTGTCTTAGCTAAGCACTGCAGTTATGCAAAGACCTTAATGTTACATTTATTCAGTCTAAGCTTTGGCTATCTCTAAGAAAGTTGTGATGAGTATTTAGATCTGGTTGCTAAGGAAAGTAAATTCTTTTTTTATAGTGTGACTCATGCTTTCAGTTTCTAAAGAGGGGAAGAGAAAAAAAAAGTGTTAAACTGTAGGAAACGATCGCTCTCATAGCCAGTATATTAAAGTTATAATTGAGTTAATTCTAATATGAGTTTCTTACAATTTGTATCTAAATCCATTACAAAGAAATCAGTGTAATAAGCAATGGAATAAAAGGCACATTATTGGGACGTTCATGAAGTAAGCCTGGTTAGCAGCTAGTAACAGTGACTATTTTAAGATGTTCGGTAAAGCGGCACTTGCTTAGGAATAGCTGAAAACAGTACTTAAGATATCCATTCAGAATGTTTGTGATAAGTGCATGCAGAGTTAAAGGAAGTTTTGAGCATATGATGCTTTAGTAGAGCCTTTTTCTTAAAGCATTTGTCTGTCTGTTGCAACATATTACTGGGCAATTAGAAGTGCGTGTAACAAAATTCATTCTGACTGACAGATTTTGAAAAGCTCATCCAAATCGGTGTTTTGTTGTTGTTGTTGTTTTTTTTAATATTTTCCTATTCTTTTTAATTGATGTTAAAAATACGGATGTCCTCAGCTAGAAATTAATTTGAAACTTACAGTATCTTTTTCATCAGGAACTCTGATATTTTTTCAAAATGTTCACGATAGGTGTTTGTCTAATAAAAAGCTTTATAAATATATTATGACTTTAAAGCTGTTTTAACATGTGCTTCACTTTTTATACATTACTGATTAGACAGTAACTTCTAAGATTAGATGCTAATTTTGCTACCTTGTATTTTTGTTGTTCTGCAATGAATTCTGGGAAATTGCTGAATGGAGACCTTATGTATATGACACATATACCTCCATTCATCCATTTTGTACCAGAATGTGTTTCTTAGATTTATGGTGTTACTGCCCTCCCCAATAGTTTTGTTAGAATAATTACGTATGCCATTAGTACCTAAGTCTGTTGAGAAACCAAGGTTTGCATTAGCTTAAAAGAACTTTTTAAATTTCTATATCTGATCATAATAGTCACATATTTTCGTTGCTTTTTTTTCCCGTAAAGTTTTGCAAATGTTTCTTGATTTAAGCCATTTACTTTATCCTAGTATTTTTATGAAGTTCCGTACCAAATTACTTTATTGTATGCACTATTTTATAAAAACTATTTATTTTTGTTAAGCATGCTCCTTCCCCTCTGAAATTCCTAACAAAAATAAAATGTTTGTGGGGTGAAAAAAGACTAGGAAATACTAAATGAAATAGTACTTTTGCCAAACTATGTGTGTTCACAGCATGTCTTCCCATGGCCCTGCGAGGGGTGTCAGCCATGTGTCGGTTTTCTATCTTAAAAGCATAATTACTAATTTTGTGTATGTTTTGTGTTGTTCTGAAAACGCTTTACATAAAACAGATATTTCAAAATCTTTCTCTCACTTCTTTTTGTTTTAGTAAAAGAAAAAAAATTAAAATGAAAAAAGGAAGTGAAGAAGTTAATGATACCAGAATTCAGCGAAGGTAATACAATGATCTTTATTTTTTTTTTGTTGAAAAATAAAGTTAATGGCAAGAACATGAAGCAGGTTAGCTTTAAAAGAATTTCTTTTCTTAAGAGGGCCTACAAATATAATTTCACAGTTATGTATTAAAATTTTGCTCTGATTACTTTCTTTTGGGAATATTGCAGTTTGTGTAACCTGTATACTGTATGTTTCCATGAAGCTTTAGAATTCACTGAATTATCAATATGTAATTTGTTCCTTTGTTATGCCTAGTAAATATATAACACAGTTATTTACTAGTATATTTATATTACTAGTATATTTATGGTACGTATATCTCTTTGCTAGCATGTAACTATAATGTAATGACCAATTATTTTTGAAATATGGAATATCTCTTCTACTCTTAAAAAAAAAGCAAGAATATCAGAGAAATAATTTTATAGAACATATTGTAGTCATTCAGTAAATTATATATGCAGTTTGCTTACTTATTTCCGATGCTAGATTACTATTCTAGTTTGAGTGCTTGTTTTACATTCTATCTCCTCAGTGTCAACAGAAAACAATTATAAAAATATCATTCCTTCTCAATGCTGAAGTGTTGTATGTAAAGTGAAAGCAGCTTTAAAGCAGACTGTTCCAGAAAATAAATTAATATTATTTTAAAGTGCAAAAGGGTACACTTGAACGTGCAAGATTTAATCCACTAAATTAAAAAGAAAAGGAAAAAAAAAAGTCATTTACTAATACTCAGCTGTCATTACTGAACTAGAAATACATGTTGCAGTCTGCAAGAAAATGAAGCATTGCTCTAATCCCAAAACTTTATTATTGGCAGCACTTATTCTCTTGAAAGGAGTTTTGCCCGACTAACGATGGCAGAATTAGGCCTTCAGTGGGGACTGGTGGAAAGCAGGCATGAAAATCTTATTCTGATACAGATTTCAGTAACCTGCTAAAATCATAAGAAACCTTTCTATAGCGCCTGGTTTTAAAATTTTGCCTGCTTCTTATGCCTGTATTTTACAAATCCATTTGTGACTATATTGTTACAAGCTATTCTGATGTGTCAGATACTACGCTTAAAGATACAGTGTTTATCAATCAATGCTTTCATTTAGAATATGTATGTTAGAAAACTGTATCTATAGCTCACCTTCCTGAATTAGTGGTTATTGCCTCAAAGGACCTGTTTCAGTCTGTTGCGTAAGAGACCTTATATTCAGTGCGTGATGATTTGTATCGTACTGCTTGCCGGGCATAAGAAGAAAGTATTTGTTGTAGGAGTTAACCCTGAAGTTTTGCAAGATTGCTTTTCTACTTGCATTCTTATTATTAGGGAACAGCGTTGATGGGAGGATTAGTGAATAAAATATACAAATTAACTCCTTTGCTTTGATTAATAGATGTTGTTTAATCAGTGAGATATTGTCAAGCAGTACTTAGATGCCCCGTAATATGAAGAAATAGCTAAGCAGTCTTTATAATGTTGTACGGGAGCTGCATTCCATTGTGCCTCATTGCTTTTCAGATTTGGTGGGGTGATTTTTATTTTGGGTTGTAGTACACGATATGAGCTCAGACACAAAGGACAAACCTGTATTGTTCACTTCTATGTCACGTCCAATTATGGATTCCGGTCTTGCTTGCTGTATGCATGCTATAGTCAGATGCAAGTTGTTGGGTTCATCGGTAAGGCAAAATGTGTGCGAAAGGACATTAACTCCTGCTGAAGACAAAACAATGTTATGCCACCAAACTGTAAAAAAAGTCTTTTCTTCCTTTTTCAAAAAACAAGCTAGTTATAAGTCTTTGGCCTGTTTGGTGCATCCACCACTTATGCAGTTAAGTTTGAAGTAGTCTTCTTTGCAATAGACGGTAATATTTTTACTCTTAAATACTCATTCCTACATTGCTTTGTATGTTTGTTTGTTTAAAGTCTTCTGCATCGCACTTTAAAAGGAAAATGTTAATCAACGATGCCAATTGGCATAAACCCGTAGATCCGATCTTGTGTTGAAACGTACCGCACAAGCTCGCTTCTATGGGTCTGTGTCAGTGTGGTGATCTGGCAAAAGTTTATGTCGCACGCACTGCAGTGGTATTTGACAACATGCCCATGTGAGTGTACAAAACTGTATATTGTTTTTGGAACGCTTCTCTTGTCCATTGCCTTATCTTCAGACTTGATTCAGTCATTTGTTCTTTTATTGGTTGCTTTAAGCAACCTTTGGCTTAATACCGTATTAAAATTTGCAAAGAGATGTGAGGGAATCATAGGGTTTCCAATGAGGGAGAGTAGGATATGCTATTGGCTGGCTTTATTAAATATACCATCACATGATATTACATCCAAAAAAATGTAGAAAAAACCCAAGAGATTTATATTTTATTTTTATTGTAAAAGAAGACCATGTAGTCATTTCTTTGCATAAATGTAGTTGGACTTGGATCACTCCTAACAAATATATATGTGTATATATACACATAAACCACACATATATATATATCTTTATACATATGTAAATAAGATAGAGCAGAAGTTCTACCTCTGCAGTAGAAAAATCTATCTAAGAACGTGCCTTATCATCTGAAAAGTGGGGAATAACTGCAGTTCAAAGCCTACCCCCACGGGAAATATATAGGCCTGTGGCTGCTGTCACATTTCAAAGAAAGGCTGAAGAAGTGAAGAAGACTTTATGGTCACCGTCGGAAGCTGTGTGCATCCGGGTTGAGGTAGTAGGTTGTATGGTTTAGAGTTACACCCTGGGAGTTAACTGTACAACCTTCTAGCTTTCCTTGGAGCACACTTGAGCCATCGAGGAATTCATCACCACTTTAATCTGATCAGGGAAAGTATGCAAAAAGGTATTGTGTCATAGCTGTACATAATAATCACTCTGAGCCTTTATTGATGTTGAAATAGTCCTGATTACTTGATTATTTCATTTACATCCTGTTATGAACAATGCTAACATGTTCTCTTAATGGACTGTGACTATGTACTGCAGACACTTAAGGAAAGACTGATGATGATTTTCATTCCATTAACAGGAAAGCTTTAAAAGTTTATATTCATTTATAAATTTAGGAAAATGTCAGCTATTTAACGCTTTATTCTTTCTTCATAGAAATAGCTTATCCTACACATTCATTTTTGTTGCTGTTATTATATAGGTGCACATTCATTTTAAAGGGAAAAGAACAAATTTTTCTGTCCTTACAATACTTTCCAAAATATATTGCATGCTGCCGCTTAGGTAGCGGTGGGCAGTGTCACAAATTGATCCTGATCTTCTTTGGACTTATGACATTCTTTCTTTGTGGCTACGCAACTTGGTGTTATGAAAACAGATCCAAATGACCTGCAGCTCCGCCTGTGTTTCCACTGTGTTGTGATTCATGTGCCGCTCAGCCTAATCCCGCTCTTGGGTCTCAGCATCCGTGTCCTTACACAGTGTGCCAGCCTGACCCTGACCCGCAGTGTCCTTGTCATTTTTGGCCCCGACTGAAGTTCGATGCATCTTCCTAACTCAGCAGACTTGGAGAAGTCACATTCCCTATGCGAGTGGTTCCCAAAGCACTGGGCACCACGGATGGTGGCAGGTCCCAGCGCTGGGTGCCTCCACTCATGCGGGTCGGGTGCCATGGACAGAATTAACCCTCCTCAGCCCCTGCGTCACCTGTACGTGTGGTACGCCTTTTTTAAAAAAGCAATACCAGAACGCACCAAAGCCAAAAAATGTGTATTTGATCCCAATCTGGAGAGGGAGATGAAGGCATGCTTGTGGAGGTTTATGCCCCAAGTTGTGCATTCCCATTTCGTGCTGGTTTTCAGTCTTCCTTATCTTGGAAAAAGAAAAAAATCCCTTGAGATGTGTACATCCCATAAGCAGGTATCTTATAAAAGTGAGAAAAAGGAGTGTTTTCACAGTTTAGCCATTCCCAGAAACAGCTATGAAATAAGAGGGAAAAAGACTGTGCCTGTATATCCACCGTGGTTTTTTAAGTGAAGATGCTACTAAAAATGACCTGAAAGATAAGGTCTCATCAGTGTGATGGAAGGCATTAGGAGTATCTGGACCAGACAGTGATGCTCATTCCAAAATAGTTGGGAAAAACTGATACTGACTGTTTCCACATACTTTGTCATACAAAGTGAAAAGGAGTAGAACTTAATAATTTATAATTAATAATAGTAATAGTGATAATTTTCTGAAAAAATGATTTAAGGTTTGTTGATATAAAGCAAAAGAGTGGAACCATGCCCCTGTGATGCTGTGGTCAGGGGACAGCACTGATGTGAGCTTTGGGCATTCCAGACTCCTGTGGGCTGATGAGAGGGTGAAACGTGGGTGCCCCCACTAGGGCTGTGGTCCTAGAGCTCATGAGTTAACAGCAAGTAGGTCTTTTCCTGGGTATTTTGAATCTCTGCATTTCTTGCTTAACTTTTATTGCAGGTGACCATAATAAAATATTTGACATTTCCAGTGTTTAATTGGTTTAGGTTTTGCGTCAGCAAGGAAAGTTAAGAATGTTTATTTTAAGTGGATTTGATGCTTGCTTGTGTTTTGAATTTTGTTTTCCTTTCAGTTCCACCTATTCAAAAAATTGCTTGCTTGCAGGTCCCTACCGTTTGTCTCTTTCTACCTCAGCTTAAGGCTTGCCTAACCACTTTCCTAGATAAGGAATAAAAAGAGGAGTGGAAAATGGATTTAGTCTCCCTTTTTAATAGCATTTATTTTCAGTGATTAATGTTTGTAATAGGAAATTGGTAAAGAGGATCTGCATGACAGTTAGGTGGATGTACAATGGATTTTAAGCCTGTCTTAAAGTGTGTGGGAAAGATGAGAGAGGAGGTTGAGTGAATCAGAGCTACTCCAAGCTAATGGAAAACGCTTAAGGGGGCAGTGGCTAAATGGGGGGGATAGAGAGGAGACCTCCGTCAACCAATGAAGCTTAACAGAGCCCACTCACAATCTAAATAAAAACTGTAATATCCTCTGTGGATTCAAGAGGACCCTGGTCACCAGTTTGTTTCCTTCCTTTTCTATTTTAAAATATTTCTTTTGTAGTTTAAGTCCACGGGAAAGAAACATTGTAATTGCTCTTCTCTGCCAACAGAGCAACAGGTGTTCAATCCTTTTATATTAATTCTTCAATTAGTCACAAAATAAGGGGGATTGTTCATACTAAGCTGAGCCAAATAGAAATGACTGATGCAGAAAATGTGGGAACGTTTCATCTGTCCCTCAAATGCATGATAAATTTGTAATTCTATCAGGCATAGTTGCAGGTTGCTATGCAAATTTTCATTGCAGCATCACCAGCTTTAATAAATATACATTTTCTGTATTTCTTTCTCTGTTCTTTAATTTAGTTTTTTTGCCCTGTAATGCGCAATACGTTGTTTTGGTAAGAGTTATCAAGTTACGAGCAAAAATAAATGAGTCTGTGAGGTAATTTTGAAGTGGATTAAGGTAGAGAATGAAAAACAAAGGGGGAAAAAAGCTATTATTAAGAACAGCTGGATGGAGTTAGGTCTTCTGTGATTTCATTTTAAAGTCATAAAACATATTGTCCAGTTTAGGAGAAGTCTGGCATTTTTTACCTTTACAGTGTGGCTGGAATATTAGTCAGTCACATTGTACTCAGCATTATATTGCTATGTTGCTTCTGTAGGAAATACACGCACTTTGTAACATGGCTACACATGGTTGTGTTCCAATCTAGGGCCCATCTAACAGTGTTTGTTCCTATAAGTAAGCCATAATGTTATCATACTTGTGCCATTACTTTGTTTCTTGCATACAGAGGAAATATCTATTAGGACATTTTGGGAAAAATCTTGAGATCCAACTGATCTGCAACTCCCGGTGGTTCCTTTGGGAGACACAGGTCCTCAGCGTTTCACAAGTTTGGTCCTACAGAAAAACTGCCTGCAGAGACGCTGACCCACCCAACACCCCTTTGCTTGCCACAATTTCCTTGGTAAAGATTAAGCGTGATCCAAGGCCTTAACCCTGGTTCCCGACACAGAAACTTACAGCATGGCGAAAACCTGCTTTAATTCCAGATCCTGTTTGTCTTAAGAGCTAAGTCGCTTCAGAGAGCTGGGGAGAGTTTGGATTTCCTTCTCAGCCCACAGTGCCTGTGTCCAGAGGCACGTCCAAAGAAAACAGAGTTAAAGGGACATTTCTGACTTAATAACCGTGGGTCGGATGCACTAACAGAGCTTGGGTATTTTGGGCCCAGCCTTTCTGAGACCTTTCTGTGGAATACAGCTGCCATTAATTCAGTTTACCAGAGGAGGTAAAGCAAGTTTTTAGTAATTTTGTGCTGTTGAAATAGCACAGAACAGTCAAACATATATGAGTGAATATGGGTCAATATAGTTGATATGGCGTATTTTAAGCTGTTTTAAATAATCCCATAAATTTACATTATGAAAGTTGAAAGTAATTATAAAAGCTTTTTCTCTGTGGCTGATGTGCTTTCTGTTTTTATCATTCCGCTTCAACAAAAGAAAATGCAGATTTCCACTTGGTCTCATGCTTCATCTAACTCCCTCTTGTCTTCAAATAAGTTGAAGTTCTTTAGAGATTTTTAGGCAAAGAATGTGGTAAAATATTTAAAAGCAATCCCAGAAAAGTTTTTCCTTGCAAATCTGTCCTTTAAAAATGACAAACAGCCCTTAGTAATCTCTAAAACTTGTTTATTGAAACTCTTCAGCTAGAGACCTGTGATAGGTTGCTTCGCTGATAAAGTTGGAATAGAAGTGCACTTGAAATTTTTCAGATTTTTTGGATGTGGTTTCATATGACATTCATTTATCTATTAAGAACAGCTTCTGGTATTTTTAATAAAACTAAAATTAAATACGTCTGGCAGGCCCTGTTTAAATGTGACTATTGCTTTTATAGCATAGTTAAATACAAGATTGAAAAGCTAATGCTCTTGCATTACATAGTACAGAAGAATTAAATTGTTTCAGCTTTGTCTTTCTCACATAGTAAAAAAACATCAGAGTGATCTTTTTGGTAGAGCTTAATTTTGTACAAGGCTTCTGGATACTTCAGCAATATTTTATTGTAAATTATCATTTATATGGAAATTTCAGGCAAATTCTTATTTTGTTTTCTTCCCTCCACCTCTTCTTTCATGCTACTTCTAGAAACAGTAAAAGCAAGCCTCACATTGATGAAGTCTTTTCCAGAATATTTGCAAAATCTGAATAAAAAATCAAAGATCATGCCCCTCTTTTTCTAGCATGACATTCTAATTTGTTCAGAAATACGTCTCCTGTCTCCTTATCCCTTCTTTGGCAAATGTAATCAACATGTTACTTGATCTTACAGAAAAATAGGCACGGATCCCATTGCTCTCTACTGCCTTTGTTGCACCTCCACTTGAATAGAAAGACCTCACTCCTAAACAACTGTACTTTGAGGCTTTCTGACTAATGTAGTTGTCTGGCTTGACTAAGACTGGTGCTGATATGCTCCAATCATTGCACCAAGAGCTGCAGCAAAAGGCTACAGGTACAGAATAGCAGATCAATCATTTTTCTAAGAGTCAGAACAGCCTGGTGTGCTGCCTACTTTGCTTCTGTGCTTGAGTGAGAAGTGTAGGGGGGTACATTTTATTTTTTCTTGTTTGTACTTAACACACATATATTGTGCATATATTGCCTTTACCGGAATGTTAGGAGTCTCCTCAATTAAAGCTTTATCTCCATGGTTAAGAGTGATTTATCTGGGTTTATCTGTGGTTTATCTGGGAAATGCAGGTCCCTTCATTTTTCTTGTTCTGTCTCCATATACTTTTGCTTTACACACATTCCTCCACTGGTCCTTTTCTGATTCTTCATTTCCTGACATCATGATAGTCATGGCAAAGAATGTAGAGCATTGCAGGTAATCCAGCAACAGGGATGGGCAGGGAATATCCTGATGACTTGAGAGGAGTGGGCTCACTGTCATGTTTATAAGGTTAGCAGGAAACAAAAGCTTACTCAAACCAAATCCTTGATGAGGCCTCTTTCGTATGACTCTCTAGCTTAGGAAGAAGAGTAAGCTGTTTGGTACTACTACCTTTGTAGGTATTGTTTGGGACTGTGGAATTGACTTTGCTTAAGCTCTGTGTGACTGTAAATTTTTTCAAGCAAAGTCCGTGGACACTAAAAGCGCTATAAGGCTCACTTTTCCCTAACGTGCACCCAGCCTTGTGGTGACTGCGGTATCAGAACAGATTTACACATCTGAGAAAAGATGACTGTCAGTGTAAGAAATGTTTTATATGTATGTATATGTATGTATACTGTTGGGTTTTTTTGCGTGGAACTACACTGATATGAAAAAAAAAAAAAATCTAATCCCAAGATTCTTTATCTCATTCATTGCAATTAGTTTGCTGAGACAAACTTCCCATGCTAGGAAGAAATCATCAGATGGGAGGTTGCCCATGATAACGTCACCATCACTTGAAAGAACATCCCATTTAGACTAGGGATAGCATTTGGAGTACGCTAAATCCCTGTGAATAGTTGGTTTCCTGGAAAGTTGCCCAAGAAAGATGTTCAATCTGGGTTTGGAAGTAGATTCCACTGTAGTTTGTGACAAGGAGAGCTGGAGACATGGCTTGAACATGCCTCTAGTATTCACGTTTCCTGGGTTGAAGATCCTTGATTGCTATTCTAGATCATAGCCCACGAATCTTATAGTTTTTGAGGGTATTTTAATCTCCAGCCTCTCTGTCTCTGCAAAAAGCCCAAATACACGTTATTTACACAGCTGAAGGGGATTTACTCCGTAAGTTCTTTGAACCCCCAGATCTGCCTGTGTCAGTTGAGCATTTTATGGGTAGGAGGATTTTTGGGGTGTAGAATTTTTATTAAAGTATGATTTATAGTGTGTTGAACTAAATTATAACTAAGCTGCTCAAAAGGGCATCTTTTCACAGCAGAGTGCAGGCCTGTACAGAAGGATACCCAAGGCAGTTTTGAGGACACTGTGCCAAGGTCACCAATCTTAGTGACAAAGCTGGTTTGAGCAGCAGCTATGTCTCCAGACCCTCATGTTTGAGGACCGCTGCCAAAGCTGGTGTCACTGTGCAAGGACATCTCTGAGAGCTGGGGTACAGGGAGTAGTGGGCCAGTGTAAATATTCAGCTCTATGCTAAGTAGTGTGCTTTGCTCCTTTGTCCAAAAGATAACAACTTTTGATCTGTAGCTAGGCTAGATTTATCCAATGGGAAGTATCTTACTATATTCACTTCGAATTTCTTCAGCCCCTACTGCCCAAATGTTTATTTCCAGGTCGCGTATTGTAAAGAGTGAAGCTCAGACCACCTAATTCACGTATTGCCCTTGTGTCCCATCACTGGCTGTACAGGTCAGTAGTGTCGGAAAACTCTCAGTAGTAGTTAGTCTATATTGATTACGGCCCACACAAACTTGGAGATGAGGCTGCACGCTCGAGTCCATCTGAAGTGCTGAAGTGCCACAGCTGGCAGCCTGCCTACAACCACAGGGAGGTTTTAGCTAAAAATGTATTTTTGTCTTTAGATGGCATTTACTCAGGATGTGACTTGTGAAGTACATGATCTCCTGTGGTGATAAAGGGGTTTTTGAGAGTCATTATTATAAAATACTGTAAACTATATTGTTCTTCTGAAACATTTAGCTTCTGATATAAGAAGAATTTAGAAGTATTTTTATTATTTCAATTTTGAAGTATACTGTACCTGAATGGCCAACATGTAAATTTTAGTGACAAGTATAAGAACTTAAATCATACTTAATGTAACTTTTTGAAGTGATCCTGCCCTTCTCCCAGAATGTCTTGGGCATTTTGGAGCCTGCATCCTGTTGATTTACAACACGTGGCCAAGTTTTAAAAGAGAAACCTGAGGTGCAAAGGCATTTTTACAGCTTTTTGACCATAAGCTCATAATGTGTGACCCAGTTGCAGGATGTTGAATATATAAACTGGTTGGTGCTGCCTCTAGGTCGTGCTTCTGAATGTGAGACACTTACCTAAACATGGAATGTCAATATATTCTTAGCCACTTTGATGACAAAATGGTGCTCTAATTTCTCTCCTCTTGCTGTTGTAAAGCAAGGCAATATAAACAATGTAGTTAGAGACAACAGTGCAGCTTTGAAAAATTTGAGAATTTAGTAAAATTTAGGGAAATTAAAATTCAGTTTAAAGCTTTATCCTGTGTCCAGATTGAGGCCAAAAACTTAACCAGAAAGCAATTTGCACACCTGATACGCCTATTGATGCTGCTTCCAGCCATGCAGGTGCTCGAAGCGGGCGTGCAACTCCTTCCCTCCTCGTGCCTGGCACTGCGGGAGGAGTTGTCTGCAGTGGGAGACTGGGTTGTCCCCAGCCTCCCGTTGTAAAGGCAAGTGCTGGCAGGGAGTGCTGCTTGGGCACTCACACCTCCACCCTTAACACCAGCAGGCACAATCGTACCAGGGGCACCTGGGAACCCTTCTGTGCTGTTGGGGCAGCGGTGGCCCTCATGGGCACGGGGGCTAATGCTGCCCCACTGCCCCACCAAGGACAGGTACAGGGAGCGTTGTGCTCCAAAGAAAGAAATCGAGCGTAGCTATGAGTCAGGTTGGGGTTTTTGGCTGAAATAGTCCAGCTCCTGGTCTATGGAGGTAAGCGTGCAGTCTGCCTAATGAATGCATTATTTATTAGCTGTGTGAGCTGCTGGAAATACCAAAGCGGATAAGTTCTGTGATTCAAGGCCGCGGGGCTGGGCCCACACAGCTCTCTAAGCCGGGACCCAAGGACACGGAATACTCACCAAGGGGCGACCCTGGAAGTCTGGAGCAAACATCGGGCAGTGCGCATCTTCAAGCGAGCGGAGGTTTGTGTTAAGGGTACCTTCTCATACATGAGGAGTGGCTGTTGTTCATTATTGTGTAATTTGATTTGACTCTAATTTAATGACAGTTCTTAGTAGGCAACATGATTTGCAAGGCTGATTTCCAGTTTTATTGATTGGGCCTTTAATTTATTTGAACTTGCACTCAGAAGCTTCATGGGAGATTTAATGCAAGTCTGCAAAACCAGCTTGGTAAGGAATTTTTTGATGGAACTTGAACTCAAATGTTTCAACAAGTCAGTGAGAGGCAGTGTGAAAATATTTTAAGAAATAAAATTCTTAGTTAAACTTAATGGATCGGCAATGGTTTTTCTTTTTTTTTTTTTTTTTTCCCCTCAAACTCTTATTCTCTATATCTATTGAAAGGTAAATTAAAAATCTCATATTTTGAGTTTTGTAGAAAGGGGAGATCTCAGAGATTATCTCTGAAAAACTTTCACTGAAAATAAGTAACTTTTAACTTCTGGAAATCTATGATTTTATTTATTAGTAAGAGGTTTACCAAATACAAAACAAATACTGCAGAACTAGCTGCCACAGTCTTCCAGTTATTTTCAAACTGTATATTTTATTCAAAGCACAGATTGCAAGGGATGAAAAATAAATTGGCCAGTTTTGAAGTCTACCAGTTATTTTATAAATACAAAAATTCTTTTTTTTTTTTTTGTATTTACTAGAATAAGTTCATAAATTTTAGAAATGGATGGTCCAAACAGGGAGGAACTAGCAAGGGATTAATTAACAGTAATTTTTCATCACCTTTTTCAAAACCAAACCTTTGCACCTGAACTAATCAATGCAGAAAGCAGCAAGAGACACAGAGTGTATCTGTGTGGGAGGAAGGAAGGAATAGGGAGGATGAATTATTATGTGGTAAGAAGCATAAGAAGATACAACAGGAGGAAGGAAATTGAAGAGGCACGCAGAATAAGAGGATAAAAGGAATGGGACTGTAGTGGCTCTGCATTTGTACTTAGAGAAGGGACTCCGGGCATATATGCAAATAGGTTCAGGAAGGTGGAAGAAACAAAGAGAACTTGAAATATGTGGCGAAAGGATATAAGGATGTTATAGCTTCGCATTGTTTTGCTTCGTACAACTTGGTATATTTTGGTAACTTTAAAATATTAACTTTTGTGCTTTGGACAGCAGAAGTTAAATTTAGGAAGGAAGGAAAGCAGGAAGGAAGGAAGGAAAGATAAATTTACAGTCAAAACTTCATATTTGTAAATAAACAGAATGCTTCATGGGAATAAGTTTTTGTATTGCCTGTTCAATTTCTTTTTTTTTATAAGCAGAATACCCACTGTAAGTCTAAATTATAAGGGTGGTATATCTGAAGAGTAGTAGTTGGGGGTAGCACACATTCCAGTTATATTGAAACCACCTCAAAATTATCCCATGCTCTCAAGCGTTAGGAACCCACAAAATTCAAAGCTAGAGATAAACTGAAAATCCAGTGTGAGGGCATGCAGATAACCATAACTGCCTAATACTGACACAGTTAGACGATATATCTAATGATACTTGTTAGTTCAGTCTAATCTAAGACAACAAACACTAAATGATTATATTATAGCCATATTTTTACTGCACAGTGTCATCATAAGGAAGAATTTAGCTCATGTGGGTGCCCTTCCTTTGCTTCTCCTCAGTTTATTTACGTAAATGAGAAATAGAAAACACTCAAAAGCCTGAATCGAAAAGAATAAGATAACCTCAGCTTTTATATAAACTGTAATTAATCTGCAGCCTGTTACCACAAAACTTAATTTAGGGAAATTCCTAGTTAGAATCAAGAATGTTAAACATTTGCATGAATAAGAACAGTATGTGCAGTGGCGCTAGAAGTAGCAATATTTCTGATTCAAACCATGCACTGAAGAGTTGTTGAGGTTACAGAACTTCTTCTCTTTTAAAATTAAGTGCTTTATGAGAGAATGAAGTTATTGACTGCTGATTACTTCCAGACACAGAAGAGTGGTCTATTGGACCCTTCCATAGTGTAATAGCAGTTCCACATGACGCATATTAATGGAATATCTCATTAATTCCCTAAACATCACTAAACTGCTCAATTCATTATAAGTTTCCATCTCCTTAAAGAAAGTTTAGCTGCATCATTTTTTTCAGCTCTATGAAAGTGTCTGCAGAATATGGAATAGCATAAACAGCAGCATCTACATCGTGAGATAGTAAAATCTTAACCTTAGCTATTTTTCTTATTGAGATCAGCATATTCAGCATCAGCATCCAAATAGAGTTAGAAGATTTACATCCAGATTCTTGTTTTGAGGAGAATTTGTGTATCTCTGTTTCTGTGCACGAACACTACTTTTTCTATCCCATAAAAACCAGAAAATGTGTATATTGGTATGAGTTATCAAATAATGTAATGTATTGTAAAAATTAGTTTTGTGTTATAAGTTTATTTACTTGTTAGGTTAAATGGCTTAACAGCAAAAAAGGCTCTTGCTATCATTATGAAACAGTGTTTTATTCTTTGCCTTGATCTTCATGCAAAGTATCCTCAAAGCTTTCATTTAACACAAAAAATAGCATAAACACAAAGTGAAGTGAATCATATTCATAGGCAGTTTTGAGAGGGAAAATAAAAATATTTTAAAATACAATTGTTTTTAAGAGACAATCCTAATTTACCAGATCCCAATTTCTCATCAGAGAGAATTACAGATATTTTACAATAACTATAAAATTGTGTTGGAAGATTCTACCGACTAGTCTGACCATGATCAGTTGTTTTTCCTCTTTCCATTTAATGGAACTCTACTTATACCAGTCAGCCCCCAATTTACAGTTGCTTTCTGTCAATGCGTTTTATATACTGCATCTCTTAAACATAGCTTCCCAAATGCTTTTTAAGGCCTGATAGTACATTTCTCACTGAGTGAAGTCTGAGTGATGACTTATTTCAGAACTGGTATTAATGAAAAAAGAATCTGTGCATAAAGAGAAGTAAGTATTCACTAATGTAAGCCTATATTTCAATTAATATATGTGAAACTAAGAAATACTGAAAACGTCAAATTCTCTAAAATGTATTAGGCACATTATTTTTATTGATGTAATTTTTCATTTACTGCTACACAGTCAATACAAGCAAACTTAATTTTTTGTTTCAAATGTGAGTGGATCCAAATACCATAAAAAATACAAAACGTGCATAAGAATAAATAAATAAAATCCTTAATGAAGTAAGTTAAAATATTAAAATAAAATTCTGGACAAGTCATCATGTATCAGTAGTGTCCATAGCATGGTACTGGAAATACTGGAAAAGTAGCTATTTTTGTTAAATGCAGTAGAATTTGAAAATACTTGCTCTTCTAAAAACTGCTCAGAGCTGCAGAGGACTTCAGCAACTTTAATCTGCTTTAAAATTTAAAGCTGTGAATTGAAGTAAATGTGAGTAAATGTATTTGATGAATACTTAAGAACATTCTTTAATGAGAGCATGCATATTCAGTCCTAATTCTGTGGAATGTAAGGGAGCTAGAACATTGCCTAATATCTGCTTTTTTTTTGTCCCTAGCCCTTGTCTCCATATATGTGACTTTCACTTATCTTTAAGATCTGTTGAAGAATCTAAAGCAAAAAATAATGGTGATTGATAAGACATGTAGGCTTAGAGGGTTTTTTTTGCATGTTGGTTACAGGGACACATTTTCATGTAATTTATATTATGTTCTAGAATATTAATGTCTCTTATTAATTTAAAGCTATTTTAACAAAAAAACCCAAATCTTTGTACCAGGGTGACATTTTCATGAAGGTAGTTTCACCCATTCATTACTTTGTTAATATAAGAGTTTCTTCGTCTGTACTCAAAGAAGAGCAAGGCAAATGATCAATGATTGAGGGAACACCGTGAATTCTTGTCCCTTCTTAAGCTGTAAGAGCTTTTCTATAAACTTGGAGCTAGGAGTTCACCCAGCTACTAAGAAATAGTTGCAAGTAGTCAGAAAATAGTTCTGTGCAACAGGGAAATAGTTATGTGAAGACTAAATGAAGACCATTGTAGATGAGACATGAAAGTATATAAATTGTACAAATGAAGTCTTAACAAAGTCATGATCTTTCAGGGACAAAATAATTGTTTAATATAAAACAAAGAATTATAAATGGAAAAAAGTATTAAAAAAAAAAACCACAAAAACAGACTGCCAAGAGAACTGGACCTTTTTCCTAGCAATAGAAATGGTCAAGGCTAAAGGAGAAATTAATCATTAATGACCACCTATTAGACAAAGAAAATTATCCTACAATATTTGACTCTGTAACCCTAAAAATCCTTGTACTTACATGTCTTAGCATCTTCTGAATAGCGTAATCACATAAGTTTAAATATTAGTGTTCATTTGAAACCGCACAACAGTTCAAAGTTAATCAACAAAAGATCATGAAGGAAAAGAGAATAATTATAAAATGAAAAGCATAACGTAAATCTTTTTTATAATTTCTCACCAAATAACGTTTGCAGACTAGCTGTCTGAACTGTTGCCTTTTTGCTAACCTGTATCTTGTGTTGGATAAAATCTATTATCTAAAGATAAGTCAGATTTATATACAGAAGTTCAACAGCATCCACTTAAAATTATTGCTATCATCAGTATATAGAAGAAAAGTAAAGCTATTCATTAACAGGAGTACAATTCACAGTATTATGAAAAATTCACTGGACATTTCAGTAGAATAAGTGTGATGTACATTTAAGTGAGATACATCCATGTATAAGGCTTTACACATACATTCATCAAGCATTAGGGAATAATTAGAAAAACATGGAAATAAACTTTCAGAAGTCTGTCATCTTCCCTGGTAACCTCACTGAGGTCTTTAAAAGGGCATTTGTACTCAGGAAAACATTCAGATTTGTTACTCTGAAAGCAACTGTCCTTGTGTCTTTCTCCTTTTATACACCTCTATTTAATACTTTTCCACCGAGAGCTTCTAATGAAGAGGATGTACCTTGGAGTCTGACATCCTTTTGTGACATGACATCCATGGTGAAAAGCAGGAGCTCTGGACAATTAAATGGTTTGTTCAAACTCATGCTAGATGTCATTATCATCATTGGGATCAAGAGACGAGCCTTCTAATTTGCCGAAGACCATGGCTAGTCCAAAATATACATTTATGATATTTCTTTCTGGGCAGTATGTTAAAGGTCTAGCCTCTGTGCTCTAAATTAAATAGTGCCATCTCACAGTTTGAAGGCCATGTGTCATACTGGAATGTTTTTTCTTTGTCAGTGTGATGTTTCCACATTGTATTTTGTTATGTAGTAATTACGCAGCTTGCCCCACAGTTCTTCTTGAAATTAATGCATATCTTATATTTAATGTTAACATACATTTAACAATACTATTTCATTGTCATAAATATTAAAAGCTACATAATGCATGCACATATAAAGACCGCAGTAATGAAGGTGTTTTAAATAAACAACATTGATTGAAATTCAAGTGCTGAGGCTCAATGGATCCTGAAAGTAAAACTGACTGTACAAATAAAACTAAAATTGCCTTTGTTGATCTTCATTGTCTAAGAGGAGAGGAATATGGCATATGAACAAGGAGGGTGAACAGTGATGGAAAAGCTTGAACTATTTTCTTTAAATATTCTGCAGCATTGACTTTCTATTAAGGAAGGTGAAGTGCACATGCCAGTGGCATGTAACTTCACCTGCTTTTTATCCTTACCTGTGCCCTGGCCCCTTTTCTATGGCAAGGACTACCAGAGCTGCCAGACATGGCCTTAAAAGCTCCAAGTCCATCTGCAGGAGAGCTCTTGTGGTGGTAAGTAAGTAAATGGCCATCAGGCTGTTTTCCAGGCAAGCCCTGGAGAGGGCAGGCACTCTGAGCTTGCCGGGGCACAGCTGGAGAAACCCTGGCCGGCCGCACCAGGGACCTGCCAGGCACTACTGGAGCTCATGGGCATCTGAGCTCTCCCTGCTGGGACCTAGGCAGACCCAAAGAGACAGCTACATTATGTGAGGGGAGGCAGAGCAGCAGCCTAGGATAAAGGCGGCTCAAAATTTGGCTTAAATCTTTTTTACTCCCACTTGCTGCAAGCGGTGAATTATATGTTCTGCACCTTAGAAATGACAAAAAGTGTTTATGTGAGCACCGTTCTCTTAACTCTTTAAAGTATGTGGCAAAAAGCTAGGTAATCTCAAATTGCAATATTCAGATATGAATTTCAAGAATCCCTCAACTGTGGGAGTAATGGTTGACACATGAGTGGGAAAGGGTTCAGCCATAAAATTTACCATTCAAGAATATAAAAGCAAAAGTTCAGAAGGGTTAAAATAAAAAACAGTCTAGGTCTGTGGATTTTGGTTCTGCTTTGAGCTGCTCAGTTACGTTGCTTGTTGTATGTGGGTACTAATGTAATTAAGAGGTCTCGATCTCTGTAGTCTGCGAGAGGGATAGTACATCTCAGTTCTTGCGTTAAGCAAAATTACTTTTGGAATAATGTAATAAAGTATGTAAGCATTTCTTACTTAGATGCGGCCATGCGTTAGTTTCTGTACTGACAAATCGAATAGTAGGGATTCTTCAATACTGAAGAATTGAACAGTACTGTGACAAGTTTTCAGAAAACTGTTTCGGATTATTCCAGTGACGTATATATCTGGGGAACAGAAAGAAATAGAAAGAGACTGGGAATTAGAGGAGGCTCTGTTTAGAATAAGATGGTAAAATGTTAACGCAAATATAGTAGTTACCAGGGCTTTTTCTGCAAAAGAAATTCATTCCTCACTATTCTATTAGGTGGTTTTTTGCGCCTTTTTTTTTTTTTTTTTAACCAACCATCAAAAAAGAAGGAAAAAAGAATCAGCTAACATAATTTTTTGGACTTCAAAAAGCTTTCTCAACAAGAGCAGCTGTTAAGGAAGCTAAGTAGTCATTGGGGAGAGGGAAATCCTTGTCATGGGGTAAAAATGGCTACATGACAAGGTCTAAAGTAAAAATATATAGTCATCCTGCTCTATGGCTGAAAGATTACAGTGGGCTGCTCCACTGCTTCATGCTAGGATGGTTGTTATTTACTCAATGTATTAATGAATTTGAAATAAAGTTAGGCAGTGAGATGGCAGCAGCTGCAGATGGCACAATTAGTTAGGTTACTCAAGTCCAAAACACACTATGTGGGGAACTTCAAAAGGGAACCCTCAGAACTACAGCAGTGGATGACACAATGTCAAATGAAATTCAGCAGTGATGTATGAAAGCTAGGAGACATTGAAAGAAGTAATTTGAACTATTTATGACCTCTGTTGGTTTCTAAATGAATTTAAAAATACCAGGAAAAGAGATTAAGTCATTGTGGACAACTCAATAAAACCTATGATCTCTGCTAAGGTTGCAGTGGCCTTTCCCCTCCCCTTATAAGTCCTCCAAATAAAAAAAAAAAAAAAAACCACCCTCACCACAAAATAAGAAGCAATGGCAGGATCCTATCTGTGCAATATTAATCTACACATGGTACAGATGATAGCATATAATGCTATATAATCATCTCTTATTCTGACCGCTGTGGTAGAGAGGAAATGAGCAAAGAAAGAGAAGAAAACAATCTATTTCCAAACAAATATGTTGTGCCACTCTCCAAAGTACAACAGTAAGTGAAGATTCAGCAAAAGTGAGGAGATGCAAATTTTACATATGTAAAAAGAATATATTTTCTTCAGTAAGTAGGTATCTAAATGCTAGTGACTCCAAGAAGGATCCAAACGTGTAGGTGCTTTAATTTGGGAGGGCAGTTTAGATGTGTAAAGCCAAACTGAAATCTCAGTGCTTGTGGGATCAACGATTACAGGGTGCTGACTCTTCTTCTGGCTCAGAAATCCAGAGGGGGGAGGTATCAGTGAAGGTCTTAGCTGAATCCTTCTGTCCTGCTGTTCCCTCTGTGACACAAGATTTATGCTGTCTGTGCCACTGTTGAAACAGCTGAGGGGTTTCCGTGGGTAGTCCTTGTTCCTTGCTTATATTTTAGTTATTACTTAGCACAGCTAAAGCTTAGTTACACCTGTAGTTAGCCAGACTGTTACTCTTCTGCATCTGCTAGGCACATGCTACATGTGTCTCCCTACAGTTTAAAAGTAAGGATAACAGTAAATCATGTATGGTATAAACAAATACTATGCAGTTGTATGAGAAATGTACATCTTACCATGAGCAGTCACACAATCGTAGCAGTGATCTTTACACAGAATACCTCCAAGCGGAATACATGAGAGGAGAATAAGGAAAATGTAAAATTAACATTTTTTTTTAGTATTATGTACAAAACTGATTAAAATAGATTTCAAGGAGAAAAGTGCATTATGCAGTTGCTCAAACAACTGTACTTTTCAAAATGTATGAAAAAGAGTGGATTTGTGGAAATCCATTAAAAGGTGTTTGTTAAGGTGGCCGTGATTCAGTCCCTTGATGGGACTTCTGGTGCATAGGTTTTTGTAAGGCAGGGAGGTGAGAGATCTGACATCCTCTTTTATTAAATTAGTTTGAACTTGGTAAAGGTGGAACATGCTCATATATCTATTGTTCAGAATAAAGAAAAGGTCCAGGTTTTGCCTAAATGTACATTGCTGTCTCATCTTTTGCCAGGCTGTTCCACATCACAATTACAGCAATGAATGCCAGAAAAACCCCACAGCAAAGAAATTAGTTGAAACCTAGTAATAGTTACTCTTAAGTCCAAGGCAAGTCCATGCACCGTTCTACTCTTTTCCGCCTTCGCATCTTTCTGGAAGTTGTGTCTTGCCCTAGGTCCTTTCATATACTTGCAAACTGCGTCTAAATTCCTAAATTCCCTGTTTTCCAGATTAAAATGTTTTCATCATTCTTTTGTCATCAAATAGTCCTCTTAATCCCTAAATACTTCCTGTTCTATTTTACATTTTACAATATTTTCATATCCTCATAAAACCCTCTGTTCCCTAGATGAGGAGGTTGCTCACTGTGTATTCATTCTCACTGTGATGTTGCTATTGCTATCTCCTTTCAATCCCTACCAAGGGCAGGTGGAACATTATTTTCTCCTGAACTGCTGCCATGGTCTAAGTTCCCTCCTCTCTCCTGTCCATTAATTCTTACCACTAATATGGTTCTTTGACTTTCTTATTTTCATATGAAAGTACATAAGAACTAGAGGCAAAAATGATACGTTATGCTTACTGAGGCAGTGAAGGATTAGTCCATACTCGTGTTTGGTGTAAGCTAGTTTTGTAGACGTTAGCCATTATCTTGAAATAATGTTTCATTGTGAAAAATAATTCCATGTTACACAAATAGAAATTCTTGTTCTGGTATCCATCTCACTTCTCCCATATATGTCTGTATGGAAAAACTCTGTGCTTTTGCTGTGGAGATGATGCCCAACAAATACTTGTAGGCTGTAAGGACTTAAAATATTTACCTCTTTTGACAGTTCTTCTCCAGTCTATGTTGGCAGCTGCCTAATCACACCTCTTGTCTTTCTCTGAAATCCCTCCAAATTATCATGTTTCTGATAGCAGGATGGCCAGAATGGGATGAGCTAATGAAAGTTCATTTGACTGGTACATCTCATTTTAGGCTACTTTTGGCTATGCCTCAGTAGCCATGGCAAATGAGGAAATATTCTCTTACACGTTGTTTGTAGTTAGGTTATATCAACGAACCAGATTTACATAGAAAAAATGTGTAGTGCAAGCTTTCTGGCCCAAGACTTTCTGAGTATGATTAGCAGTACTTTTTATTATATGGAAATGGAAGTACAAACTTTTTTTGCAACCTAAGATCTCTCCTTCAGCATTGCCTTTCCATGTATTTTCTGGATCCAGTCCATGTGTTGCAGGTTATGTAAAATGTATGCAAAACGTAAAATTAACTTAATTGTTATCCAAAATTAAGTTCAAATATTCTTTATCTGCAGGTAGACATGTTCAGATCATGTTGGTAGGATTTTGACATTCAGGACCCCACCAATTAATTTATGTTGTGATAATTCCTGATCAGTGTTGTGTCTTCCCCATTTAGTCTGTAAAGTGCATACTGCTGTTGCTCACCAAGCTGACACTGATACCTATCTCTCTGCTTTTCCCACTGATCTCATTTCAGAGCTGCTGGTCATATATTCATTGATTGGATGAAATTCACTTCAGTGCAGACTGCTTATGTACATAAATTCAGAAAACGGATTTTGTATCACCATGAAAGACTTCAAAATTTGAATTTCATATACACACTGCATAAGCTTACTTAAAAAATTACTAGTTAGTCACTTAAAATATTACCAGTTTCACTCAACTTGATTAATCTTCTGTAAAACAATGGATGATGTTTTTATTTCCATGCTTCCTCTGACAATCTTGATTCTAATTATTTCAATGTTGATTTTAAACCATTACTCAGGACTGCTTTAGAACAACAGTAAGATTCATTAATCTTATATTAAAGAAACCACAACATCTCCTTTCACTAACCTACAGCGGTCCTCAGTAAAAGTCAGCATTTATCCACGCTTACCATGCTTTAGTGTTCTCTCAAGTATTGCTATTTCCTACTATGGATACAGGGAAATAGCATTGACATTCAATGCCAATTTGGGTAAATTCTGACTGTTGTCCTGAAATAGAGGAGTGAGTAGACCTCAATGAATGACGTGACTGGGTTTGTACAGATAAATCGTTTGCTTGAGATAACTTTAGCTGATTTATTTTGAAGTGAAAGGGTGGTCTGTGAAAGAAATATTATTGCTCCATCAAGTCTATTTTATCCCTTTGGGAAATAAACTGAAATGTACATAGGTACTCTGGATTTTACTTCCACACCTATTAACATATAAGAAACTCTTACAAATCAAAAGGAAAATCGTGTCTTCATATTTAGACAATGAGTCAATTAATTTGCCTATTAAGAGCAGAATACAACCTTGAGGAACTTTCACTCTAAGTGAAAAGGACTCCAGGACACACAATCATGAGCACTAATAATCGTACTAAGATGCTAGACAAATGAATGTGGAGAGTCACTTGGTACTTTATGGTCTTTCTTTAGTTTTTTCTTGACTTTTTTTTTTTTTTTCTCCAAATGGATGTTGGTTTTAAAGAACTGTAAAGTATTGTGTGTTTCTTTTTCCAAAACTGGTAGAAAAAAATAGTAAGAAATGGCATTAATAACGGACAGAATTTTTTTAGTGCTCATTTACTCCATTTATAATCTGGGAATACATGAGTATGAATGCTAACACAGTTTGAGAAGTAGTTTTCCCTGGGAATAAGGGGAAACTGTGTGTTGATGTAATGTAACTTGCTGCACATTTATTGAGGGGTGAATGCCTGATATTTAAAATTGAAAGCTGCTGCTATGAGGTCACTATCTAAAGTAGTGATGTAGGCAGAAGACAATTTTAAGCAATTGAAATATGTAAGAACTGATGGAAAGGTAGAGGTTATAAACCTGTCTTCATGTATTGTTTGCCTCACGCTTTCTGATACTGCTGACTGAATAATAAAAATGATCTTAAAATCATTTGCTGGATTTTAAGAATGAAGCAAGTGTAATGGCGATGTTTGGCAGGCTGGAAAAATACTGTGCTTCAACCTGCTGGAGTGTGTTCAGAGGAGAGCCACGAGGATGATCTGAGGGCTACAGCACCACTCCTATGAGGAGAGACTGAAAGAGTTCAGCCTGGAGAAGAGAAGGCTCCGGGGACATCTTATTGCAGCCTTCCAGTACCTAAAGGGGGCCTACAGGAGAGCTGGGGAAGGACTTTTTACTAGGCCTTGTAGCGATAGGACGAGGGGGAATGGCTTTAAACTGGAAGAGGGCAGGTTCAGATTGAACATTAGGAAGAATTTTTCACTTTGAGGGTGATAAAGCACTGGAACAGGTTGCCCAGAGAAGTTGTTGAGGCCCCATCCCTGGAGGTGTTCAAGGCCAGGCTGGACGTGGCCTTGGGCAACCTGGTCTAGTGGGAGGTGTCCCTGCCTATGGCAGGGGGGTTGGAACTTGATGATCTTCAAGGTCCTTTCCAACCTAAACCATTCCATGATTCTATGATGCTTTTGAAAAATTTTAATGTCACCAAGGCTTAATAGTGTCACTTTTCTATGGAAGAGGGTGAAGTGACACTTCTCTTGCAAGTGGATTTAGCAAAGCAGCCTGCCACTTCTGTGTTGGATTGAACCATTTTATAAATCTGGAGACTTACACATTTGAGTAGATGAGAGTTTGTTTGCAACCCCGGAAGGTCTGCCGTTACCTAACTAAAATCTGCAGAAAATTTTGGTACTTAATCTTTCAAAGAACTATGGCTTATGGTGTCTATAGCCTGTACAGAAGTATAATGTTTCAGTTGAATAAATGAAAAACTATGAAGATCTCTCAGTTGTGGGCTTATGGCTTTATAAGGAACCTTAACGCTCCGGTAGTGTAATATAGTAGTATACTTGCTTAGCTTTCTGTATATTTTACTAGTGGAATAATTCTCTCTTTAAAATAGTTAGTTATGCATTTTATGACATGGAGGGCATAATAGCTTTTAACTATGTTTTATCAGACTCACCTAGAGAAAGTGTCATCAAACTGGCTTACTCAGATGTAGTTGAAATACCTGATATTGTCATTAGGAGTTGTATTTATAACTTTTCCCTCTTTGCAAAGCTCCCAGGATAGATCCCAAAGGATCCCAGGATGGAGGGAGAAAACAAAAGCAATTCTTAAAAAACACATTACTGTTGGCTAGCTGTTATTGCTGTTGGGTTTTGTTGGCTTTGCTTCTTTGCTTCTGGGGTACCTGCACTCAGCAAACTTCAGGGGCTGACTGTACGAAGTAGTTCACGTATTGGTAATAAGAGATTCCTTGCGCCAGAGAACTTATGTTCAAAGGTAGTGCGGTTACCGCTGCTCGTGTTGAACATACCGTGGAATTTGACCTTTATGAAACAACTGCAAAGAGGCTTTGAAATCACTGTAATAATATCCATATGGGGAAAACAGAGAGGAGCTGGGAAACAGGGACGTTTTAGTGAGTATAGAAGAACAGCATGTTATATCATTACCTGTCCTATGTACCCTCTGTTCTCCTTCAGTTCCCGAAAACCTGTTACTGCAATTCTGTGCTATTTCATTTTCCCACCTGGCAACTCTCTTAGCAATATCCAAACCAGTTCTCTTTCCTTATAGCCACCTCATAGTCTTTTGTTAGAGGGATCATCTGTGCTTATCTAATTCAAAGGAAGACCTTTGGCATCCGTTTATATGCAGTGTTGAAGACAGGATGTGGAGCAAAGAGGCCCTTGGATCTAACCCATTATGGCCATTTTTATTCTACATAATGGACTAGAATTTACATTCCTCCTATTGGTGGTTATCCTACAGGCATCTCTCCTACTGGCATGGAAACATATTTTTTTTTAAAGCACAGTGCAGTTTTCACTTCTTCATGGAGAAAACAGGTGTATTAAGAAGGATTTACTCCATTTCCTTGTGCTGCCATCCTCAGCTGCAGTTTTGGACCCTGGGAAAGCAAGGCCACGGCTCATACAGCAAGATTTCACACAGGAAACTTTGCCTTTCGAAGTGCCTTTGCAACCTAATAATCAAAGGTGAAGAAAAGATGACTTTATTCTCCAATACCTGCATCTCCTCAGGTCCGTCCACAAGGCCATATCCCCTCAAGGATGTGCAAGTGAAGTGCTTTAAGTTAACATTTTATGTCAAATTTACATTATTAAAAAGGAAGCTATGTTTTGGGGGCTATTTCAAAGGTAAATTAGTGTGGACTCAGGCAGGGTTTTTTTCTGTATGTGCAATAATTCTTTAAGCTGCCCGGTTGCACACGTTGCTGGTCTCCTCCAGCCAGCTGGTGAGTTCCCAGGCAGAGTCTGTCACGTGCACTTGTCACGTGGATTTCTGATGCACTTGCAAATGCTGTTATCCCTAGAGAGGCATGGTCCTTTTGGGGCTGAAATGCTCATTCACTGTGATGAGATGTTCTGCTTAGGAATTCAGGGCACAATGTAGACCTAGCTGTGGATCGTGCCACTCCACCTTTTTTTTTTTTTTTCATAAGTAATGGATGTGATATGTTTCACAATTATATGTTTCATCTGATGTTGTTGCTCTCAGATTGCACGTGTGAGAACACAGCATCTCAAAAATGATTTACAAACATGGATGCAGTGTCTGATGGCACTTTATTTGTGAAGGAAAAGGCATATGTTTGCCTTGTGTTGTGTGCCTGGAGATCGAAATCCAGTGAAAAGTGTACTGACTTAGTGACTACATCAGTGATAGGCATGTTACTTACCAAAAAAAAAAAAAGGCAAAATGCTGTATGCTTTATGGAGATAACCTACAATTTATTGATTGTCTCTGTAGGGTTTATGGCTATAATGGACTTTATGAAAACCCTAAGTCAGTCTATTTTATCTTTGTAAATAATTGACTGAGAACACTGTTCTAAATTGGATAAGTGGAATGAGATACATGCAAGGAGAAGACTGTACAAGTAATTGTGTTTACATGGTACATTTAAGCCCTTTTTGGCAAAGTTCAAATAGACTTCATAGTATCTGAAAATCAGAGATCTAATTTTGGTTTTAAATCTGTTGTCACAACTATGCTTAGCTCTGCAGTAATTTGCATTTCAAGTGTACTGGAATCTCTGAGCACCTCCTTTGTGTGTTGTATAATTACTGTTAATACCTGATTTCACAGTTATTTATAGCCTTGATGTATTACTTGACTGTTGCTACTATCTCATTTACTATTCTGACCACCTTGAACAGCGTTCTACATGATACTTCCTGGAGTGTCTAGTCTTTTGTCCTCTGGCTGTATCTTCTAATTTCTCTCTGGCTGTAATACAGTCTCATATCTTTGCTTCAGACAGTATTTTTAATTTTGTATTGCAGGGTTCAACATGGATGCCAGGGAGTGTAGTAAGGCTAGCGCACAGACAGAAGATGGAGACCCTTAGTGTCCTAAAGAGGTGACTTTCAGAGGCCACGGTTCGCACAGCTCCTGGTTCCAACTAGGTATAGGGTCACTTATACTCTGCCTAGGTTCAGATTGCCACTGAAAGGAGAACTCCACGCTGTTGCCAGTGGCACTCCTTTCCACCTGGCCTTTGCCTTTTTTCGCTGGCACTTGGTTTATGTGGCTGTTTAACGAGCCAGATCAAGGATTGATCCAGCTGCAAACTAATCTTGTATTTCTTCTGGTTTGTTTTTGGGGTCAGTTCCCTAATCTGCTTTACGATGCAGCTGTAAGATGCAAGTGTCAGCGCAAACAAGGTGGAGGAACAAATGACCGAGGTCAGGAGGGAAGGCAGAAAGGACCACCTCTTTTGGCAGATGTCCTGATTTACGCTATGGGTTGAAGGTCCTGGGTTGCACGCTCGCTGAGAACTGGCAAATAGGAATTGCTGCCTTGCATGGGAGTAAGAGTCTGCCAAAAAGGTGATTGGCAGCATCACTCATCTTTAAATGGCAGCAGCTTCTGGCTCCCTATTCAGTTTCTATTGACAAGCTCTGTCTTTAATACAGGAGATGTATGTGAAGTCTGGCACCCGAGCCTTAGAAAGTCGTTCATCCCTGCTGCAGAGCGCCCAGTGGTACAGGTTACATAAAGGACTCTCTGCAATGTAAACTGGCATAACTAACAGCCTTATAGAAGATAAGCATAATTACCCAAACCCCTGGGTAGAAGCACCCATAACATTTGCCAAACCAAAATTCAGATAATTGGAAGATCTGGCTTAGAACATTCTGAAATTGGCGTGTCGGATCTATAAATCTCTGATTCAGTCATTCTAGCTCGGTTAGTTGGATTTCCAGTTGGGAGATTCATTCAGCAGAGCTTAGGTTTTAAACCAGATATATAAAAAACACCAAAGCCTTTGCCTCGGGGTCAGCCATGGGAGTTACATTCCTGGATAAAGCAGAATACCATCTGTACTGCCAACTGCGACGTGAGGGAGTTAAGCGAGGTTTTCTAAGCAACCAAAGGCACCTAACAAAAATGGGTAATACCTCTCTCCAGGCTACTTTACTTTTCCTGGGCTGTCCCAGGCCTCTGAAGGGTGTATTTCGGATTGTGACTCAAAGATACCCAGATCTAACTTACCCGCAACCCTAGGTAGGCAGGCAGGCAGGCAGGCAGGCAGGCAGATAAGGTTACATAATGGGCCATAGGTGATGCCTGAATCGGATAATAAATCCCGATCTGTTTATTAAAAATAGAGGCAAATATTTCTGAGAAGGCAGAGTCTATGCCAGAGATGGCTGTTGGTGGTGAAATGAAAGAACTGTGGTGAATGGATGGTAACTGAAGTTTATACTGTTTAATTGTGCTGATGATTTTGGCAAAGTCAATCATGGGAGGCACTGCAGAAGCTCAGTCATTGGGCAGTGGCATCTTATGTTCTGTCAAAATTCACTCCCCTTTGCGATACTTATATTAATTATCAGGCAAAAACTCAACAATAGTTAAGGGTAAATACACATCAGGAACTGAAGGAAGAAAGCTTTCCAGAAATATTGTAATTAAGTGCAAACTAGACACTTTTAATTTTAGAATGTTTACGTAAATCTATACATGTTAATGGACAGAAATGCACGTCTAAATACCCTGAAGTTTGCCCTGGAGTAATGTTGTAATTATCTGGTTATGAGTTGTGCATGTTAATTTTTGCAGATGATTTATCTGGTTTATCTGGCTTTTAAAGACAAGATATTTTCCATCTTTTTTATTTTTACTTTTTTAATGGTCCTATTTTCACAACAGAGCACAGATAGCATATTTAACAGTGCATTCCTATAATTATGAGTGAAGGGGGGAAGCGCAGGCAAGAGTAGACAACAAGAAGCAAGAGCTGAAGGTGAGGTAGCTACTCAGTTAATCTGTGAGGAGGAGATAACGGGCACTAACATGAAGCCAGTGCAGAGATGTGGCCAGAGTGGCAAGCAGAAAGGATACTTTATCAGCAGTGTTTCAACCCAGCTATAACAGTAAGTATTAAAAAAGAAGCAGAAACAATTACAGTAGCGAACCCTAATTGAATTTTGAAATACCTTTTAATAATGTGCAGTAAAGTCACTACTTCTTTACCTAAGCCATAGGGGCAAGCTCTGGATGTGTCCTGCTTACCTGCTTGAATAGAAACACACATCCAATGACAAATTTTGGTTTATTTTGTAACCGAGAGCACACGCTTATGAATTTGCAAATAAGACCTAGCATAGGGACTTTTCAATGTTGTAAGTACTTTTGTTCATGGGGCCTGAGCTAGGCATGAAACCCCTCCATTGTAAATATATTTGAGCGTCTGTTTTGTCTGAAAAGTAATCAAAGATACCGATTATATGAGCCTTCAATATTCATTGTTATTTACCTCTGAAAGATTCAGCTGGTTTGCTTTGTGATTGCTTTTCTAAAGGAAATGATGCATTGTAATCAATTTACTGTGTGAGGTTTTAAATGTCAGGGACATTTTTGTTACTTAACTAGCAGACTCATGCAGTAAGGGATGATGCAGACTTTTTGAAGTAAGGCTATTATAAGGATTAACTTCTAAGAGATTTGGGGTTCAGCATATCTAAGTACAGTATATGCTTTCTTGTTATTTGTTTGTTTTTTTTTTTTTAATTTAAAGTTGAGCGGTATTTCAGGCAACAGCTAATATGCATGAATTGAGTTACATTTTTGAGATTTTATTTCATTCCATCGCTGTTTTTCTGATGATTCTTTTAAATGTGATAAGTACAGAAACTATTGACTGTGATCACTTTTGAGTATTGACACTGTGTTTGAAAGTCGGTGGGAAATAGTAATATTTTTTTTATTCTCAAAATGCGTATTTGAGTGTATAATTCAATTAAAATGTCATAATCATAAAATGTTTAAAGAAGCAAATTGCTCTATGCACTAATTTGAAAAAAAGAACTTTTTAAATGGAACTGCATGTAGCTTTTGTAGATCCTTAGGCCTCTCTTCACTGTTGGTTGAGTTTATTTAAAGAGCTTTTCTAGTCACCTTTGAACCCAAATGATTTCTCCAGATGTACAGAAGTGAACAATGTAAAAATCTTGCTGCTTCAGCAGAACAGGATCCAGCTGGCAGGGAACTGGATCTGCAAGTCATTGGTTACAGCTGTGTTTCGATTTATGTGATGGTTGAAAAAATAAATTACTGGATTAAATGGCTAGAAAGAGGACTCTTTGTTTAGCCCTTGTGTGGGGACTGAAAGTGTTTATGGTGCTGTTTTCTACAGAGCCTTTGCAAAGTAAGCCGGACAAATAGACTTATTCAAAACTTCTCTGAAATGTTGCGCATTCAGCTTTATTTCTTTACAGAAGAAACTGTATGTTTTTGTGTAATGCTGTCAGCCAGCAACCGTTTTTAAGGTCTCTTGGCCTTTGAGAGTGGCGGTAGCGTTTTAGCAGTGTCTTTTAGGCATCACAGTTTATCATTGGAAGGCAGTTTCCTTTAGTTAAAGGTTTTAAAATGCGTTTCCTGGCATGCACACAAATACATGCAGGGACTCTTTCAAACTCATAACTCTTTAATGGGTTTAATATTTCAGCTTTGTATACCGCTTACCTTTTGCTCTACATAATAATGCTGATGTAATTGTAAACCGGGTGCACAATAATTTACAGAGCGCACACAATGAAATTAGAAACTAATGCCAAGTGTTTGGATTATCGTATATCTTATTTTAATGTTCTAATGATGTAGGTGAACAATTTCTTCAAGACAGTGATTATGTCTTATTAGCTGATATCCTGATTCTGCAAAGATTTACATGCTTAATTTTACTGAACAGTTCCACTCTCTTTGCTAGGGCTGCACGGTGCGTACAGCTCATCACAGCTTTGTTAGCTATTTTCCTAAGAAATGTGTTGATTTTTAAAAAATTCTTCATAAGTTAATGGTCCTGTGAAATCCCCTTTTCCAGTGAAGGAAGCTTGGGTTGAAGGAGTTGACACGTAACTTCTTGCAGTGAAGTCCCAACTCCGCTGAAGTCACTGGGCATTTTGCCACTGATTTCTCTTAGGCTACGATTTAACCTTTAGAACTGGATTTTAACGCTTTTACTTATAACAAATATCACAAGACCCACCAGTGATTTCTCATAAGTAGTGCAACTGCTTGGGAAGTGATAGGCTACCAAATGTGAACAAAACATTTGATATTAGACCAACAATAGTTGTAAAGGCTTCTTGCAGATGCTATGGAAAGATAAATAATAACATAACTTTCAGTCACAACAGACAGTGAGCATATAGTGCATTTTTTAAAGCTTTAGCTGGCTTTCAGCATAATAGTGTGCAAAGCCAGGAGCTTTTCAGCACTTATATCTGTTTATTCAGCAATATTTCCTAGCAATTATTTTAGGCTGATCATTTAGTTTCATTTTACAGTCATAAAACAGTCAGTAGCTGTAGCCGGGTATCGGTTACATTCTATTTATTAAAACATTTCTAAAAGAGTGTATAAACATGGAAAATCATAGTTGTGATTAGATGATAATTGTTGTCCTATCAAGATCTAATTACTTTTCTAAAAACAGTTTGCACAAATCATTTTCAAAGGATCGCCTTTATAAAATCCTACAAAATGCTGACCAAGGAGAGCTAAATACCAGAACAGGAGTTCTTTTCCAAGGCAGAAATGAAATCAAACAAGTTGGCCAAGTTCCATCGTAAGCCACCCTCAGAAATACCAGAGAGGCTTAAAATATTTTAAATAGAATAATTCCCCTCCCCCCTTTTTTATTGTTGTCCCCAAGCAGCATTATTACATTAAGAGCCATGCGACAGAAAGTCGTGGTGATGCAGAATAAATAACCATAATGTATCAAAAGCAGACAAAGGTGTGATTGATCTGTCTGGAATTGGCAGACTCTTTCGCTGTGTCAGGCTGTTTCTTTGATCAATGAAGGTATAGCCTCTGACCCTTAAAAAAAATCAATGAGATTGATTGAAAGGAGAGAGAGAACTATGAGAATGCAGGATAGCTTTAACCTTCACTGTCTAGAAAATTTAAAATATTCTCATTTTGCAGCATTGAACCTGCTATTTTGTATTTTCTTATTAAAAGGCTTTGCTTTTCCCCAGCCTACTTTTGAAATCTCTTAAAGCTGTAGAAATGGTGTGTCTGAATGTTTCTCACAAATGTTTATCTTCAAATGACATTGTTAAGAAAGTAGGAAGGTTTTTTTTTTAATATAGCAGAATTCTGTACATTCTGTTACCCTTTGCAGTGTGTACCGAATGCCTTTAATTCCCTTTTATAATCTACGATTCTTGTTTGACATATATGTATTCAAGAGTCGGTGCTCAGTAAAATAGTTCAGAACATTTCGGAGACATTATCCATCTAAATAAAGTTACTTGAATTGCCCTGTTTGTAGGATCAGGCCCACTAATGATTGCAACAATAGTGCGAGACCAGCATGGAGGGGTGCCTTCTGGGAATAAACATATTTTGGCAACCTTGTTCCACATAATCTTGCGTTTTTATCGGTTTTATATATATCTCTACAGACAAGTATACCTAATTAGTAAGGAAAGAGTAAAAATGGCATACCGGTAAATTTATGAAGCGGGGGATTTTAAAATAATGCTTGGCAGTTTACGTCTTTCTTAGTGAACAGACTGCAAATGCAAACTTGACTCTTTAGTCAAAAACACTTTTATGAACAGTTGGAATTTCATTTTAGTACCAGGCCCTTTCTTCACATTTTGCCGATGATGTATTAAGCAGTAACACAAAGCAATTAGTGAAGTAAGTATAAAAACTGTTCATAAATAGAAAAGTTAATTCATTCATTATTTCATGCTTTTGAAGCTCAAGAAAACATCGTGGAAAAAAGAATAAATATCACAGTGGTTAGTTTTCACAAATAATTACTTTTTTAATTGAAAATGTCAGTGAAATCAAGGACTATTGAATAGTATTCACATACTTTCAAAGTAATTCAGACTGCAATAATTTCTGCTGTCATACGTCTGTGTTTTAATAAAGGGCAGGTAAATTGACAAGTCAGCAAGGAGACGGCATAATAGCATTTCTCCAGTTAGAAGGAGCTTGCGTAGGGAGAGAAGGATATTGCTGTTTGTCTCTATTTTTATTTGTGTGATTTCCTTTCTGCGATAGGTTGTGCAGGCTACATATATTTTCAATACTTCAAGATCAGGTGGGAATTTCAGCTAAGTTGCAAAAGGCTCTGCTACTAAAAAAATAAGGCAAAGTCTGGGTGTAGCATTTCTAAACGAAAAATTTAGAAGGTAGATTCTTGAGATAGATCTGGGACTGGATAGCTGCGGGATTTTTCTGAAGTCTTTATCCCCTCGCTGTTCCTCAGTGAGGTGAGAAGGTATCATGGACAATCATACAAAACTATGACATATGCTTGGACACAGGTCACTCCAACAGTCTCATTCTTTTAAGTCATTTAAATGCTAGATTAAAGGAAGCTAAACCTTTTATTTTAATGGGTATCCCTTTCATGTGCACCGTGATGAAGAAACTTTTGCTCCTAGAGAAAGAAGAGGGATGGGGGTGTTACCCCCCAGCTGGATCACACTGAGAATATGAGGATGAGAACTGCAAAATCAGAATAACGTTTGTTATTCTGATCACACACACACACACACACACATATATATATATATATATACTGCCTTCCTGTAAGACGCATTCTGATTTTGCTCCACTAATATCTAATTCCTGTCATCACATTCTCTTAACATTATTATTTGTTATTCTGGAGAATTGTTATCTTTCACACAAACTTTGTATTAATATAGCAAAGCAGCTTACTCTTGCTGTCTAAGAAACAAAAGGCTTATCCTATGTTTGAATGGATTTTGATATCTGACATCCACATCCAGCCTCACCTCTCCTCCTTCTCTGTCCATAAGTAATAATCCAGGCAACACCTTTGTTTGTTTTTTTTTTTTTTTTCTTTCCCTTTTTTTTTTTTTTTTTAAATTTTTGGGTGGTTTCGGCAATGGCTGCTACTCTCATTCTGTTCTTCATGTACACAAACTGCATCTTTCCAGTGTGGATGTGAATGCTGTCCCCTTGTGGATGATGCTTACAGTCTTAACTGCTGCCTGCAAAACTGAGCAGTACCCTTCATCCAGTTTAAGGTGGTGTCTGGTGCATTGCATTCATTTAGCATTACTAAAGGACAGAATTAAGGTTCTTTTTGTATCTCGTCCCACTGTCAGCTAAATCTTTCCCAGAAAAGATGCAAAGCTGAGGTCATTTTTTTCCATCTGTGAGGGGTCAGTTACTGCAACAAAGTCGCTCCTGGCTGAGGTTATAAGCCTGTTAGAAAGCGCCTATGCTAGCAGCTGAATAATTTTCTAGACCAATTTTTACCATTTCTACTAATGAAAACAGCTGGGTCATTCAATCCAGTGATCGATCTCCAATTCTAACCTGTCTTGGATAGCGCGGCGCGCTGCCCTGGCAGGTGCCCTCCCCGCAGACAGGCCCCCGGCCTCGGCCTCGGCCTCTGCCGTGAAACACGTCCATGCTGCCCCTGTCTATCCCCACTCTTGGCACCTCGGGGGGCACAAATTCCCCCGTAAAATATTATTGCTGCGGCACGGGGGCTAATTCTGCTATTTGGCATTGACAGGGCTGCAGGGACTAAGGCTGTGCATTCGGTCTCTCCAGCTGAAAAGCAGATCTACGGTTAAAAAAGGTGTGGTTCTGCTGGGATACAGAGGCAGTGTGTACAGACAGTGATGTAACTGTAGATGTAGTGGGGTTTTCTTTCACTATTATTATTTGAGTCTATCAGCAGAATAAATCAAATTTAAGATACCAAAATTCTGGCTACCTACTACCTGGATTCTTTCTTTCCTCCTGCGAAACTGAGCGAAGGATATGTGACAGTTGCTGGAGCTTTTTTATGAAAAGCTTTACAATCTTTTCAGGACCTGCACAGGAATAAAAAAAAGTCAAATGGATGACATTTAATCTTCCTACGGCGAATAGTAATTACAGGCAAGATTTTAAAGTGGCTCTGCTCATATTCAAACTGGGTGGTTCTTTTCTCCTTGCATCGCATGGGGATTTACTGTACCGTGGATGCAAAATGTAAATGATTGGGCAATTCAGTGAAATTCAGACATGCACACAAAAATGTCTTTCCAACTTTTTCACACGTGCCCTTAAACTGAAAATGGATTTTCCTAGTGGTTGATTAACCAGAAATGAGTTGTTGTTCGCTAGGTTGAGGGGAGAGGAGTTCTATAGTATTAGATTAGTGAAAGGAGTGAACAGCTTCAGGTTAATTCAACTAGTCTTCTATTTTTAATCTCCAAGGAAACAGCTGAGTTGAATGTTAATTAAACAGCAGTCTTTGATCCACCCAGCCACTCCCAGAGGCATAATAATAGTATATAAACGCACACACAGCAAATATATAATAGGTACATTTAAGAGAGTGCATCTAACCTTGCCGTATTCACATTTAAAATGTTTCTTGCTGACCCATTCTTATATTATTTAAATAGGGGAAGGGAAAAACAGGGGAAAACGCTAAGTTAAACTTTGATTATCTGAAAGGTAGGGCAGCAGAGCAAGTGTGAATTCCTATTTTGAGGATGCATAAGGGTTAATGATTAGAAGAGTGGAATCAGGAAAGACCTTAAGCCCAGATCTATGACACTGGTAATTGAGCTGATTGATTACGACATCTCGTTTCAGACGACTATTGATTTAATCTAGTCTGCAGTCCCATTGGCCCCAGAGGTGCTCCCGAGTGAGGCTCAGCACTTGAACCTGGGTACTCTTCCCTACTCACCGTCTGGATATAAATTTCCAGAATCTGCAGCCATTTATAATTTTCACTCATCTTTATGATTTTATTCAAAAGCTTCTAATTTCAGCAGTCTAATGTTTTTAACCATTGAGGAGGCAGATGCAGGGAAAATGAGATGGCACGGAATGAAAAGGGTGGGTTTTTTTGAGGAAAAAAAAAAAAAAAGGCAAGACAGAGAGCTGGGGCTATGTGGCTAGTATTTGCATCTGTTGTTTCTGATTCGCAGAGCTAGCAAAGACTGCTTTTGGAGGCAGTCCACAAAGCTGGGCTATCAGTAGGCAGTTTGCTGTACGCGCACGTTCAATTATTAAAATAGTAGACTTTTTTTTCTGTCTGATAGCCATAGCGAGGTCATGACATTAATTTATCCAGGGTATTGTGGGTAACTATACAGAAAAAAAGCATAAAGGGCACAGATGCTGGAGCAGCAAAAAATGGATGGGTCTAAGCAAAAGGAGATTAAGAGGCGATGACCAATCTAATGAACGTATAGCAGTAAGAAGCCGGCATCCGTCACAGACTATTGATGGCAATAAGTATTTTAAGCCATGCTGTGCATGTGTTAATTTTTTTTTTTTATATACCTCAGTAAATGCTAAGCTGAATGCTGTAATCCTGTATTTTTTCAGTTTCCCAAACCTGATTTCGGTCTTGTTTTTGTTGTCTCATGCTTGACGTTCTCTGCTCACTCTCTGTCTCTGTCTGTGGGTGTGTGTCTGTCTCCATCTCTCCCTTTCTCTGAGATTACAAACTTAACTGTTTCCTAATTGTTTACTTTCCTCCATCCTTTACCTAAGAAATTAATTACCATCACGACAACCGGTCATAAGCACGTACGAACTGGGCTTGGGGCGTGTACCCCGGCATTTTGGCTTCCTTTCTTTACTTCGGGGCTGCGCGGTGTTTTCTTTTGGACCTTTCCCGCGAGTGGATGCCCTTCACGTTTGCTGCCGCCGTAAGGTTGCCAAACAGCTACCTGAGCCGGGACTGCGGTGTAGCACTGCATCCTGGGACCTGCCTGCCCGGCTACGCCGAGAGTTTCTACGGCACCAGGCAGCTTTGAGAATTGGCTGGCGAATTGCGTATCACCTGTCCCCCCCCCCTCTGGTAAATAATTCTTATACCGCGAATCACAGCGGTGTGGTATTGTCTGGAAAAATAATTCCCAAATACCGTTGGCGTAAAAAGGGAAAAGCCGAAAGATTGTCAACACCGTAACTCATTAAAGTCCCTTGCCTTAAGAACAAAGGAACAAGGTAAAAATGCACACAATAATTATGCTCTGTGGATTTTCATAGCCTGTCAGACAACTTGTGCCTGTGTTTCAGTTAACAGCCTTTGTGCTTTGTTTTGTGTTGTGTGCTTTATATAGGCGTCTTGAGTTTCTCTGTGCGTGTGTATGTGTATATTCTATGTACGTGTATCTGTGCAGACTGCTCACGGAGCAAATACCGTACAGTTAAATACACAAGCGTAGCTCAAACATGCATTTTCAGTACTCGGTGTGGTGGTGCGGGTGTATTGCCATTGTTCTCTCGCAGTGCTCCCTCTGACGCAAGCAGCTATTATTTTTTATTTTATTATTTTAGTTAAGAAATCGAAAAGGAAAAAAAAAAAAAAAGAAAAAAAAATACTGAGTCCGGTTAAATACTGATTGATGCCCAGAAACTCACGATTTCAGTACAGTGAATGGTGATTCAGACCCTGGCAGTGTTTTGGCTATGAGACAATTCCTACTTATAAAGAGCACAATGGGGGGGGGGGGGGAGGATAGCATAAATTTTGAGGAAGATTAATATTAGTCTTTTTAAAGTTCATTATTTTCTGAAGAAATGGATCCTTGTAGCTTTTGCGAGCTAGTGTGTCCTTCCCACTGGTATTTATTCGAGCAAAGGAAAAAATGAAGAAGGCGTAGAATAAACTCCTAAGACTGTTCAAGAATTACTGGCATTATTTCTCTCTACATCACGTGTGAGCCTGGGTTGCCTGCTATTCCTGAGGCAGAGGATCGAGGATGAAAGTCTGTGTGTCAGAGCCTGTTTTCACAACTGCATTTGGAGATCTGTCTTATTGATTAGGAAAAAAAGGGGGTGGGAATAGGAGTGTGAGGTGAGGGGAGGACCGACTGACTACTGGCTTATTGCAGCTCAAGACATTTTCTTCCGGAAAGATGTCAAACAACTGAGACACAGCAACAGAGGAAGTAGAAAGGTGGAAAAATAAGAAGAGGGACCTTTTGGAAGAAATGAAGGCATTCCTTATGAGAGCCTTGAGGCTTTTTTTTTCTTCTAACATCTGACCCACAAGGGCTAGAGTGACAGCGTCATGCAAATGCTGCAGTCCAGCAGGTCTGAGAGAGGGTGGATGCTAGAGAGTGAGTTAATGTTAATGATGAGTGCAGTGAAAATACCAGCCGATACCACCCCCTCCACACACAACTGCTCTGAGTCAGCATCCGCTGCTTTGCCTTGCCTTTTTGTGCGCGCGTGTGTGTGTATGTGCGCGCGCATGTGTATGTGTGTGTGTGTGTGTGTGTGTGCGTGTGTGTGCTAGTGACTGTGTGTGTGCATGGAAGGTAAAGCCAGTCAGTCAGTGAGAAGCAAAGGTACGTTTGAGAGCAACTAAAATCTGACTGATTTCCATCTTCAGAGCATCAGATGTATTCCCTAAAGAGGATGGGTCTATGCGATGGGGGTGGTATAATTATGTTAATGTCATATTTATAGAGGGGAGAGATTTTTCATTCTAATTATTGATTTGGAAGCTGTGGTCAAAACTGTTTGTTGAATCATGATCAGCTTTAAAAAAAGAAATTGAATGAAATCTAGGGACTGCTATACATATATATATCTCATATATATATTTTGTTTCGTTTAACTATTTTGTGTCTGAGGCATAACTGATTGAATGGTGCACAATGACAAAGAAACGGTTCTTATATAATGTTGCATTATATCATCAGCTGAAATAATATTTTAAATAATCCAAATTGTTCTGAAATCTGAAGTGTCATTCTGGAGGGGAGGGTGAAGGGCAGGGGTGGGGGTGGGGGTGGGGGGCACTGGCAAATCTTTTCTTCAGCAGAATGCTCTGTACAGCTTTCTTGTAAATGGATGATTCACCTGTGCGACCAGCAGAGATTCTAATTCTTCCCCCCCTCTTCTCTTTTTTTCCTTTTTAAAGCTGAACGGCTTCCCGAAGAGCACTGAGTTTTCTATGCCAGATTCTGCTCCAGTGGCTAGGACCTTTATGGCTGCTGTTTCTTTTGCTCTGGGCTCTGATGGAGAGAAAAAAAAAAAAAAAAAAAGCCACGATGGATCCTGTCCCTAAAGTAGAAATTTTCTTTTTCGTTCTGCAAACAAGGCTAAAGATCGGAGGAGAATGAATGCGAAAGTAATTTGGGATTGTGGTCGTGCCATTAAAAGTATTCGGCTTCAGAATGAAATTATTCGGGAAATCCAAGCATTTCTTCTTCCTGTATCGACAGTATTTGAAAGTTATGTGTGCTTTGAGTAATCTGGTTCAAGTGACAACAATCTCTGCATGTCAGTGTTTTCTACAGCTTACGGAGCGAAAGCTAGTTTTGCCATTGGAAAGGAAGAAGCTTTTGCTAGCAGTCTGTAGAAGGATTAAATGTTGAACGTGGGGAAGAGGCAAAAAGTGAATACACGCCCAAAGGTTATCCTTACATCGTGAATGGGTTTAAAGTACTCTGTATCCCAGGGCCCACCTGAACAGTAGGACTAAAAGTATAATGGGGAAATATTTCAATTAGAAACCCCTTAACAAGCATTTAATCCTTCTTTCAGGCATTAAGGGAAATAGAATAAAATTGTTACTGTACAAATCTGCTGGAAGCGGATTTTAACCCGTTTTTAGACATTTCCCTCTAATGCATTATAATATGGCTACTTGCAGGACGAGGCAGTGAAGATTTTTTTCCTGTGTTCTTCGTTTTTTTCTTTTCAAAACTTAAGGACTATACTCTAAGAAAAGTCTGTTCAGTCAGCTGATACATTGTTTGAATGTATGTATGTGTATTGCCTGCTTATTTGGTCTTTTCTGCCCCCTACTTGAAACTGTGGTTTGTTTATTTGGGGGGAAGGAGGGGTTGTTGATTTGGGGGGATGTTGTTTTGGGGGGTTGTTTTGGTGTTTTTTTTAGCAATAGCAGTGAAAGTTTTACTGACAGCGTGTATGACTACTAAGCAATTCAGTTTATTGGAAGACGAATTCTTCTGGATCATATCAGACTTTTCCTAGTCCCTGAGACCCTAACTTGTGAGGTTTTTTAGCAACAATCACAAGTCAGGCTCTTGGGACCTAGGCGGAGGGGAACCAGCAGCTTTGGACTGTGATTGTTTCTCTGCAGAATTTAGAGAACCAAAGGAGCTTTCCTTGTCTGGAAGGGAAAAAAGGAAAAAATACCTATTATTTCAAATGTTAAGTAGCAGAACTGTTCCTAAAAGAAAAAAAAAAACCTGTTATCCATCATTGTGCAACATTAGGATGTTACCTATTTATGTTTAGAAAACTGGATTACATGCCATGTAACATTTAGCATTAAAATTGAAACTGAATGCCCGTTTGTACCTGAAAAACAAAACCAAAAACCAAACCAAAAAACCCCAACTCAAAACAGATACTAAAATACACAAAAGGCTTTCAACCATATTATTATTATTATTATAGACAAATCTGATAGATAGTTACTGCAAAGTGTGTTACAATACCATAGAAATGTATTGTAACGGCATTAATTAACTTTTAAAACATAAACCATCAGCACTGGTGTTTTGAGGCCTAGAAAGCATTCATTCTATTATGGTTTGAATAATTATTTCAGTCTACAGGAAAACTGTTGCTCAGCTTTTCCTGTAACATGGGACGAAGATTATTTTGTAGTTAGGTGCCATCATTTTTCTTTGTCTAAATGAAAACACAATATGGCATTTAAAATATTCTCTCATTTAATTTACATTTTAATCTGATAGAGAATATTGGTGTAAAAATTGTATGACAGCATTAAAATGACTTTGCACACAGAATGACATTTCTTGTACCTGTTCAATTTAAACTGAGCCGGCAATACTCTGAGCACCGGACTCAACTGCTAGCCTCTCCATCACAAAAAAAAAAAAAACATGACAAAAACCAGAGTGAGCTTTAGGTTGTCCCTCATGCGTTAAGTACTTCACCGACTTTGCATAAGAAGATTCATAAGCACACAAGTTATTCTGCACTGTTCATTAGACTTCAACTTCTGATCTACAGCACATAATTTGATTTGTATTTCTTAATATTTTATAGGTGGGTTAGTCTGGAGTCATTTTTCTCTGTCTCCTGTGTCTAACCCAAGATGCTGCAGGACCTTGTTGATACATCAGACTGCACTGAGACAAAGGCTTCACACAGATCAGGCATCTAAACTATTTGTTCATTTCAGAAGCGGTATTTTGGCTGCAGTATATTTTTTCCACTTGTGTGGGAGGAATTGTGTTTTATTGTAAACATCAACACTATTGTTAAAATAAATTGTTCTTATCTGTTAGTATAATACTTTTTCTTGTTGTCTTATTTTCTTAAGAGACAGAAACTATGCACTGTGCATAGTTTTCAAGTTGCCCAAGATATAATTAGTCTTTAAATAGTCATAAAAATATTGCCTTAGCAATTACAATGATGATACAGTTCCTGTAAATATGCAATGCTTTTCTTTGCAAACTGTCAATCCCACATGCTAAGAACACTCAAAAGAGCTACTTGCAAACATTCAGACACAGAGGTAGTTTTTTAACAGAGATGTGTTATTCAACATTGACTTTTTTTTCAGTAATATTAGAAAAGTAGATCTGAATCTGTATAGAAAAGATGAACGTACCCAGCTAGGTGCTACACTCATGACGCGTTTCGGTAGCAACTGATGTGTAGTATGTACGATAGTTTTCAGTATCGAAAACAGTCTATTTAAGATACTGATCAGGTGAACAGGCTTTCTGTTCATTCAAGCAATATAATGAGATAAAACTATCTTGTGTGTAGGTATATACATGTGAATAGACAATTTAAATTATGCATAGTATTTCTCAAAATAAAAATCCTTATAGATGTAGTCAGATATACGATGCACGCATCTGCAAATATTAATGATTTTCATTGCATTTATTTTTGAATCAGCAAAACGTACTTGAATGTGGATGGTTCACATTCAGCACTCTGAATTCATTTTGCATTTAATACTGTACGTACAATGAAGGTGAAACTGTAGTGTGAAGCATCTGTCTCTGTCAGTCTGAGGATTTCAAGTATGCTCTCCTCTGCAGTGAGAGTGAGCAGAAAATGAATCATTAGAAAGCCCTACCTGGCTTATTTGGTGCTACAGCAAAAGCCGTAAATACGCAGTACTACCTCTGCTTTACTGCTTGAATTGGGATGACTCCGGTGGCTCTTGTCTTGCCCATTGTACTCGCTGCTGCCCCTTGCCATAGAGATGAAAAAAAATGGTCCAGTGCCTTCCTTTTTCCCTCCTCCCTCCTCTTCCCCAGTTTCAACCCAGCAAAACCAACCTCTGGTACACATTGAACTCCTTGTGGTGGGGCAGAGGTGGATGGGGGGGAGGAAGAATCCCTATCTTCACGCGGGCAGAATTCCCACCAAGATCACCAAGATGTTTCCCTGTCCTGGGACTACGTGACAATGCCTGCAGACACCATGCAGAAAGCAGTCTTATTTACACATTGACAGTATATGTAAGCTGTCTCTATTAGCACAAATAAATAGAAAGGATCATCTTCAGTATGCTATGCTTAGATCTATGTACGGAATTTCAATATACTCTCATCGCTATATGACTTTATGTTGTTTCAGTCCAAAATGCTTTTAAATGCTATTTAATATGTGCTTTTGGAGCAATCAGCTTGTGCTACAACAAAAACAAAAAACCAAAACACAAGCTCTTGCAAAGGGCGAGGAAGGGAGAGAGAGTGAAAATGATGCGTGGTGCATACAAAAAAGGAATGATATTAACAATTCGATGAATTCCTAGTTGGTAGACCAGACTGAGCCAGACGCATATATTAACGGCTGTCTGCTGCTGATGTGAGCCTGCTCAATGCGGTGGAAATGAAGGATCACCTAGTCTCTGACACCAGCTTATTTGTACGTTTTAATTTTAAAAAGGAAAATCACTGTTTTACATAAACATCTTAACCCCTGCATGATTTTCTTTCTTTTTTCCTCCCTCATATTGTTTGCTAATTTACTGTCAACTTAAAGTGCTGTTTAGCTACAGCCCAACAAAACATCAGTCAAAAAGCAGAGGGAAGTATTAGCTTCTCTTTTGTCTGCCATGTAGAATTGGGTTTTTATTATGATAATTGTCTACTTTAATTTTTAGTCTTCATGGGAGATGCAACGATTCTCCAGAGCTTCATTTTTGAAGCATTTTAAGTTTCAGCAAGACACCATTTAATTTTAAACCTAACCCCCCAAAAAATGCTTATAGCTCAAGCTGGGGTGATTTGATCAATTCTTTTTGTTAACCTGAAAATCTTTAGCATCTTAATATAATATTACATATATGGGACAGGACTTCTTTTCAAACCATACAAACACTAGGATCCATTAATACAGTGCTGAAGACTGTTACATGAGTCAGGGGAATTCCAATCCAAGTTAATTACCGTTGGAATTAGAGGAAAGAATATTTTACTCGAAGTTGTATAACAAGAATCTACAATTATCACATTTCAGGGCATTATTCATTTGATGAAAAACGTCAATGAAGTTTAACAGAAGATGTTATGCATTTCCATGGGTAATGAAAATCGGCACATTCACGATTAGCTAACACAACATTTTCACTGTGTTAATATGCAGTGCAGCAAAAATTTCTGTAGGCAGTAAATGTAGCCATCATTTTGATTTGCCCATATGATGATTATGCTCAGTTCCTGGCTGGGTACTTAATTTCACACTGAAAAGCAGCCATCTCCTCTATCTCCTCTTAGGCACTGGTTGTAGCCTATAAAAAAAAAAAAAGAAAAAAAAAAAAAAAAAGACCCACTGCTGCCTGAGGTCTATAGCTACCTAGGTAGTCAGACAGACACATGTAATAGTAAAAAAATCCGGGATCCTGTAAAAGTGGCATCTGAAACTGTATCGCTCATTTAAAAGTAGATTTATTTGTTATGTTCATATAAAGTACTTTTGTCCAAACACCGTATCTGTGACATTCATGACCTTGTTAATTTTTTTCATTTTTTGATGACTACAATAGGCATCTTCAGACTTTGTTGGATGCTGCATCATTCCATTCCTTGGCAACACTAGAGTTATTCTTGCCTGGTGAGTTATATTCTGAGCAGAATCTAGCTATCTTAATTTGTGTGCAAAGCTATGTTTTACTTGCAGTGCCTGAGTAGCAACAAGTGGACAGACTATGGAAGTCTTAGAGAGTAAGCGAACATAAGATTATTAAGATCAACACTGACAAAACTATTTTGTCTTTATAAATGTCTTTAACCTATTTAGTAGGATTTAAAATTAATCACAGAGTCATCCAGTCAATTAGAGACTAAAGTTTACCTGATGGGCTTTCAGGATTGCAATCTTTACTTCTGTTCCTGCTTATTTAGGAGTTAAGGATTAGTCGTAATTGTACTATAAACTAGATACAGTAATGATAGTTTGAACAATATGAGTATCCTATAGGGAAAAAGGCAGATAATATTCTGTACTTCTCTTCTGCTTCTTAGCTGTTACAATGGGGCTGTGATTCTTTACAAGGAGCATATTCGTTTATTTAAATGACCAAGCAAATCAACAAGGTTCTGTTGAGTAGTTTAGGGCTGGTAATTTTGGTTTTGGTTTTGGGTGGTTTTCTTCCACCATCACCACTCCCCCTCCCCGCTCCCCAACTTCTTTTCTTGGATGTGTGCGTGTCATGCATGGGAAGGTATGAAGAAAAACAGCTATTCAGCACAGACACGTCCCACCCCTTTAATTAAGCTTTTCCTGGACTATGTAAAAACAGTGGCAATGTGTAAATCCCATTTGTGGTTGGTTGTTTTTTTTTTTTTTATTATTTTATTTTAACAGATTCCTAAGTATTATATTAAGATACCTCAGTGAAATAGTATGAAAATAGTTGCACTAGTAAGTCACTGGATACTGAAAGGGCTGGATGGCATCGGCACGGAGCCAACTGGAAGATTTTTTTTTTTCATTTAATTCCTTTCACCTAGTAGGCTCCTTAAGCATTAGGCAGAACTCAGTATGTGGCTAAGTTATTGCTCTAGTGTTCACCACACAAAAAGCACAGTCTTAGCATTTGTAAATTTTCTTCAGGGAGGTTTCTAATCTAGACAGCATTTGCGTTTGGGGATTACACCACAGTCTGTTCCCCACCACCTCCCCCTCTAACATGTAGTCCTTTCAACTTCTTCAAAGAAGTGGGGAAAAGTAGGTTCTTTTATTAATAGCAGAAAACAAACCGACTGCTGGACTTCCGTGGCAGAGCTCACATAATGCGGCAGGGTGGGAACTGTAACAAAGAATGCTTGAATGCACTGAACGTATAGTGAAACCCCATTTACATTCACTGATGGAGCTTAAAGTACAATAAGTGAGAAGTTTAAAGTAGAAATAAGTGGGGCCATGAAAAGACTTCAGTGAAGGTAGATATTTCTTGAAAAGTTTAGCACAGGATTTAATTTCAAACTCAGGTCTTTCCTAGCAGAATGCATTTCTTCGTAATACATCCCTTTACTCAAAGCATCTCTACCAGAGGAAGGTAAATCAGATGAAGCAAGTATCTTCAACGCATAAAGAAGTAGATTCTGTTTATCCCATTTATACACTGATTTTCATACAAGTGAGACAGCAGTGGAAAAGTCTTCGTGGTTCACCGTCTGTTCCTCTGCACTCTCTCTGCTCTGCAAGCTGCCTTTGATGTGAAAGAAACAACTTTGTGTCCAGAAATAAGTTTGATTGTGGGATCCTCCCATGATTTCTAGTTTTCTCTGCTTCTAAAATTTCTGTGTACGTGTTGGTGGAGGTATGCCGGAGAATTGGACAAGTTGTTTGGGTTTTTTTCTGCTAAAGGTTATTCTGTGAAATAGAATCACAATATTACTCGTGAGTGGCTGTCACCTCTCACCTTCTCTTCTCTTCCACCATGGTAATTATCTCTTGGCTGCATCCCCTTCCACAGCCCCACTGTATGGCTCTACAAGATGCCAGCTTCGGTCTCCTAAGAGTTTGAATTAGCCGTGCTCACACTTTTTGCATTGGTCTCCATGGTGGTTCTTCATCCTGAACATGAAGGACAGATAAATTGGCCCTACCTGTAACTTTTTGCAGAATCTGCATCCCCTCCTTCAACCCTGTTCGGAAACCACCAGTTGTCAGAGGTTATATATTGGGTTTCTAGTTGCAGTTTTCCAGATAAAACTCTTCTTGCTCATTTTCTTCCAAAGAATGGCACGATAGCCCTGGTAGCCGCACAGTCGGAGCAGAGGATCATTTCTGGCACATCAGATTTAATAACTGTGATTTGGGGAGTGGGGGGGGATGCGTATGGAATAACATTCTGCTGCTCTCTTCAGCAGAGGTAGTTTCAGCTAGTGATGCGCATGAAATACTCGCTACCAGCATTTAGTCAGGTTCACATTTCCAGAAATTTTGACGGTCGCTCCTTATCCTCAAGCAGCCTAGTTCTGCTTCGGGCAGGCAGCAGGCAGGCAGTTCTGCTCCGCAGACCCTCGCCGCAGGCTTGCAGTGCCTGCCCTCCTGCCGGCAGCCGGTACCAGCCTCATCCGGGCACGGCATCGGCTGTGCACAGCACCTCACCCTCCGTATCCATGCGGGGCCCTAATGGCGTGGGCATGGGCTTTTACCAAGCCTGGCACGTGAAATGGCGGGTGCAGCCATTTTGTGGTGGGATTTACGGCTTTTCACTGCAAGCGGAGTGTTCATCTCTCTGTTGGGAAGATTTCTCACAAGGTTGAGGATACACAGCGCTTATAGCTCCGGCTCATGTATTTATGTACACACACTGGAGTATCCGGGGATTTAGATTTACTGTTAGATTTTAAATAAACCTGGGAGACTGTGCTTTTCTGCTGTTTACTATGTCAGCATATGATTTTGGATATTAATTCTCAAACTTATGCCTCTTTCTGAAACAGATGAGTATAGTCAAAATACTGAGTCATTGGGGCACCCAGTTCTAAAACAATGGCTGGACGTTTAAAAGCGAAACAGGTTACCGATGGATGCACTGTTGGAAACCTCTCCCGACTGACTCAGAGGGTTAGATTTCTCGTGGGTGTTGCCGGTATCTGAGTATTGAGCTTTTATGAGTTAATAAATTCCAAAGGCTGCAGTTTGGCTTTCTGAAATTTGGTAATCATTCCCTAAATGCTAGTGGGAAATCAAAATTACTGCATGTAATAACTAACACTTTTAAAAACCCTTCAATTGTTTCCAAAGTGCCGCCTACGTGCTCTTCTTTCCCGCATCGATGGCTAAAGACCTGGGGTCACTTCCTGGCACCCAGTGTGAACGCAGAGCTCCCTTTCAGTGAGTCAGCCTTCACTTTCCTTCCCTGACACTTGCCCTGTGTTGTCCGGGCAGAGCACGGGCTCTTTGCCGTGGGGACTCCCACTCGCTAGCTGGGAGCACGGTCTCTCGCACAGTGGGACCTTGACTTTGGTTAGACCTCTGAGGCCGCAGTATAATGCAAATAATAGCAAAGGTTTCAGTGGTCAGTAGGAGGTCATGATTTACTGCGGTGGTGTGAGGGGACATTTTATACATTTCTTTTACAGCCCTCTTTCATGCTATTTGTACTTCAGCTGTTCGCAGTAACTTACTCCGGTGGCTGGGAAGAGAGAAGAGCACATCTGAACAAGCTATGGGGATCTCACATCCCAATGTTCATCTAGTCTCCATTGAGACTCTTCAACTTTGTTTTGGCATCCACATTTACTTTTTTTCAGATTAATATTTTTAATGATTTCCTGCAATAGCTAGCAAGAAAAAAAGTATGTTAATGAGTAGCTTCAAAGAGAGTCCCTGGGGTCAGCATTTTTCTATAAAACAGTCTTATGTGTCTCAACACTGTACGATTTTACTCTGGCCAAAAAACCCTTCAGCTGGCATCCAGCTCAGATTATGAAGTGACAGCAGAAATTAATATCTGCAGTAGTCTTGTCAGAGGACTTGCAGACTCTCCTGTCCTGTGGTAAAACACGTGGCTGGATGCCATCTGCACTTCACTGACCCAGGAAACATGGTACCACACAAGGCTTGTGCCTTACATGCCCTAGGCAAGGAAGACAGCCAGACATCTCCTCCTTCTTCCCTTCCCTCCTTTTCCCTCTTCCTTCCCTTCTCCCTTGCTCTCCTCCCTTGCGTATCCCACACATAGCAGAAATATCATGTCTGCTGCCAAGGCAAACTCGATCATCTAGTCTGACTTCCTCCATAAAACACGCCAAAGCATTCACCAAGCAACTCCCACATCAACACCAACAATTTCTGTTTGGTTAGTGTGTATATTTAGCATTTGGGATGGCAGAGAATCCATAATAACCCCAGGAACAGTGTCCCAGTAGTCTATTACATCACTATTAAAAACATAGGCTTTATTTCTAATTGGAATTTGTTTAGCATCGGCTTCCAGCTACGGAAACTTGTCCTGACAATTTAAATGGTCATTTGCTTTCACCTCTCAGCATTTCCATTGAAAAACTAATGAGATTGTCTTCATTGTCTTACTGTAAGTTAGGTTTTTGGGAAGATCAGGTCATGTTGCTTGCTCTTGTTTGAACCCGTCTCATTTTGTCAATATCCTCTGCAAATACTAATACTAGCATGAGCGATCTGATGTCAAGAACGGTATTATTAGTTGTGCTAGTAATTCCTATTTTCTTTTGTTTTACTTGCTCTCATATCTTGTTTATTCTCTCCTTCACTCCACTATGCTGAGACCACATATAGGTGAAGGAATAATGAGAGAAATATATTTCTAAAAGGCTTGTCTGAGCTACTTGAAGGTGCCCAATTGCAGCTAAAATTAGTAGGAGTTTAGCACCTAAACTGTTAAGTACTTCTGTTGCCTTAGCCTTATTCAAGCAAAACTTTATGTCAATGGAAGCAATAACAGAATTAGCTCATCAGTGTTTGATTTAATATTAGCCAGGTAATTTTTAACATCCATTAATCTATTTATTGAATAGATTGTGTTTAATTTCAGGAAATGACAGCAGCTGTATTATTCTTACTATTTGAAAACTTACTTGATTTCAGCATTTTCTGCGCTTCTAGTGTACTCGAGTTACAGAAATAGATCCTACAGATGGATTAAAACATACCCATGTGTTGAAACCAGGCAATCAGTCTCACATTTTACAGGTATTCATCCAAACGGCTAGGATATAGCTAGCTAAAGGATTATTTTTAATGTGTGTCGCCAAAGTTCTGTAACCTACTCCGTTCCCAAGGCTTATTTGACTGATCTCAGTAAATCTTCAAGCCTAAATGTTTTATCATTTTTCTATCAAGGGTTTGGGGAGGAGGGGTGTGAGAAGACTGATCTTAGATAAGCAATGCAAGTTGGTTAAGAAAGGAGATGGCTGTCATATGTAGCCTTTCCAGACACAGCAGTACAGTTCCAGACAGTCACCTGAGTATTTTCACTTTGTCTCAACTATAAATCACAGTCCGGTAATGGCCAAGGCTGACACCTTGACATTTTCAAGAAGAGTAAAAGACCTGATTTGAATGGAAATCAATTTCATTTCACAAATCTTGGGATACTACTCCAAACCTGGTCTTGTTATTTTTTGTGTCTTATTCAGAATTTCCATGATCATGATAAAGGATTAGTTGTGTCATACAATGATTCATGTTTCCTACGTAGGGTTTAAAATTACAGAAATATGCCTGTGTAAGCAGTGCATCATGGGACCTGGTTCCACGTAGGCGTGGGAAAGAAACTCCCTTTTCTGACAGCCTGTTGAAGGTGATGGGCACAGCTCCTTTGGCTGACGGTGCAACTTTACCTTACCTTTTTACCACCTGCACAGGCAGTAGCTAGCCTGCACTGGAAGGAAGGAAAGACACAGCTCAAAATGTGCAATCTCACAGCCCTGCCGCCCTGGACGTGAATGCCTGTGGGGTGCTCCGAGGGGGTGGCAGTGCTGGTACACCAGGATTTCCCATTATGCAATAAATTTTCATGCTGGTAACTGTCTCTCTAAACACCTAATGGCCAAGAATTTCTAAAAATCTCCACTGCGCTTTTTTTTTTTTTTTTAATACAGAAAAAATAAACCCCATGGGAATGGAATTGAAGTTGCTTTTTATTATTTTTTTTTTATTTCTTTTATTTTCTTTTGCCTGATCTGTAAGAACATATTGTAAAGGCAAGATATTAACCGCTCAAGAAGGGAGGAGAATGAACTTAGCGATTGTAGCGGCCATGATACTGTTGCAGTAAAAGTGTAAGTAAATACAATCCAAAACTTGTGTTGCTCCAACTGTCTGATATGCAGCAGAGCAGCTCTTTTTGAGAAAGGCTGTCTGTGGGAGCACCTCCCTTGTGTTGCAGGTGAGCTAGTGCATGTACCCACTACCCCAGCTAAAGTCTTTGAGGTGGCACCAGACCTTCAGTGACTGAAGGCCCAAAAAATCGACCCTGAAATATTCTTTCTAATTGTTGCATGAGGGGTTACCACTCTGCAAAATTTCTTACTTGGCAAAACGAAACAATCCAGAGTATACTTTGGTTTAAAAAAAGGGGGGAGAGGGGCAGGGGAAGGTGACATAATGTAATGCATATATGAGAATCTAAGCCAAATGAGTAAGCTGTGCCTGAATTTGCCAAGAGATACATTTCTGTGTGAAGCTGAAAAAGGAGAAACATCCTTAGCAGAGGATTATAAATGTCTGATGGTCACTCCATGTTTAAGCCCCTTAAACAGGATAGCGTGAAACACGTAGCGTTGTCTATAGCAACATGTGCGAAATCAAAGGTAAGGACTTTTCCTCTCTTTCTCTCTCGCCTGCTGCACAATGCTCCTGAAAAACCTGTAAGAACCTCGTTAAAACCATGCATGTATAACACAGCCCTAGTGCATCAAATGACTTTCAAAGGCCATAGCTATGTGCTGTCTAGACACTGTCCGTTGGCTTTATCGCAGCACATCTTAAGAAGCAGCAAAAGACAGGGCGCTGGTGTGGAAAGAAATGCTAACAATCTAGCAAATTGCTAGCATCTAGCCCAGAATCTTTTCTCTCTGACAATAGCTGCTAGCACATGCCCAAGGAAAAGGATAAGATCAGGGCAAGTATAGCGATGCTCCTCTGTTGTGTTTTCCTGTCTTCTGCAGACTGTAATGCAGCGACTGATAGGTGGTACCAGCCTGTTTAAGCACCCTGGGCAGAATTTTTTCCTTTCTACTGTGCATTTGTTTGATTACTTCTGCTTTAATTATGTGAAAACGTTTGGTATCGTAACAATGGTATCTTTTCTTGATTACAAATATCTCCATGTTCTGCAGATCCATTCGTGACTGAGGAGGACTGAGAAAGTGTTGGAGCCCTGTGTAAGTGGTTTGCACGGACTTCCAAGGCACAACACCTCTATGCAACTTGCATCATTATGCTCATTTAATTTGTTTTCTCTAAGTGGCTTCTTGACAGGTAGAATTTGTAATGTGCAGTTATATGACAGATTTTGCCTGGGGCCAATTTTTTTTTCTGATACATATAGCTTATTGGCAAACTTTTCAAGCCACATGCTCTCCTGTACAATGGAGAGATTTTAAGGCAGGTCAGATCAGAACTGTGACATTTGGCACTGTGATGTTCTCATGACTGTTTTTATCAGAGCAAATCATGCCCTGGAAGACAGAGGCATCTTGCAGCCGTAGTAGTTTCCACAAAGGAATGCTTTGGCCTTGTTAAAACCAAGGGGAGCTTTTGTCATTGGCTAAGATGTCATCATCAAATTTAAACGTTTTGAAGGAATGTCATCATCCTTACAAAACACTTAAAATATTTCCACCTCTGAAAAGCTCCATACTATGAGCTTGATCCTTTTGTACTTAACATATTCCCAAATTGCGTGGGGGACAGTGTAATGCACACCGGAAGGCATTTCTCACCATAGTGGCCCTTGCCAGAACATCATACATACCAAGTTACGGGCTTCAAGGACAAGACGAGAAGTTTACATTGAAGAGTGAGTCAAAATAGAACACGAGCTCCGGAAAAGGATTTTCAATCATCTGTATTAACAGACTGAAAGGTTCTATTTAGATTCAAGCAAAGAAATATAATATTTAGCTAGTTTGCTCAGAATCTAAAAACCGCAACAAAAATAGAAACAAATCAAGTGGCCTCACTGTGTATCATTTAACATCAAGCAAAACTATCCTGGTGTATCTTTAACGGAACATGAGTTTAAATATTAACTGTTTAATTTAAACAGAAATTTTAGCTTTTAATATAGCAGCTTTATTGGATGATTCATGTAGACTGTACGTAAGCTTTTTAAAGTAACTATAGCACCACGGTTTGTAAATTGTATGGTTTTACTAAAGACGCTATCTGAAGTAATTCACAGTCCCCATTCTTCGGACAGTCATTGGGTTATTTTATAATCAAAATTTAACATTGAATAGTAAGTGCTGATTTTAGGAGGGTTAGATCAAATAAAGCTACTCTGCTGTATAACACCAGTTTAAGAGGTCGTACTACAACACGGTTGATGAGACCAATCAAAATGGGTTCATACGGTCACTTGGTACTTCTTTCAGACCTGACTGCGCAGTAAGAACCTTTGAATTTAATGTTAGTTGTTCAGCACAGTGGTGAGTAATCTATGTAAGACAATCCAGTTCACCCGGTATGACTGGGACAAAGTGGGTAGCAACTCCATTGCTATCCCCTTTGACCTAATCGCTTAAACTGTGTAAAATAAGTGTGGCAGCACTTTTCCTCTATTTGGTACTGGGACATATAACTACACAATACAGTGGAAAAGCAAGCTGTCTGCTTTACAGTCCGCTCAGAAAACAAATAATGTTTTAGCCTCAGTAGCTTTTGTGCCCGGTGCACATTTCTAGCCTGGCTATGCTGTGGGGTGGATAGTGCAGCACCAAGCTGAGGTGAGGGGCACGGGGCATCAGTCTGCTCAGGCCTGCAAGCATCCTTGGAGTGCAGGGCTTGACCATCTCTGCCTCTCTCTGCGAGACACCTCCTCTGGGGCTCACCTGTAGTTTTTGTACACGTGTTAGAACCAGTTAAACTTACTTGTCCTAGTGATAGCAACTGCTAAATTTAGTATTTGGGACATCTGAGGAGCTGTAAGTCACTAGAAATACTTGGAAAACGTAGTGAAGCTATAGATGTCTCATGACATTTGCCCTAGGGCATCCTACTGGTGCCATTCCAGAAGACTGCAAGTCCATAGGGAACGTGTGACATATCTGCCAGCCTCATATAGATGTCTCAGATACTCCAAGGCATCACGAAGGGCAACAGACACCTACACGTAGGAAACTGAGTCCTGTGTTACCTGTCCCATTCCATGGGACTCTCATGAACTTCGCAAACTATGTAGTTTGTCCAGAAAGGTATCTCCCTTAAAATATTCCAGTGCGACTGTCACAACCAGTGTCATTTTTGGAGTTTATATTTTCAGGGGGAAGTCAGATAAAAGCACAGCGTAGTGAAATATGTCAGTGGATACTTGCATGTAGCTCAGGTTTATGTAACCTGGAGTTTCATACAGACACAAGCCAGCATTTGACCACTGTTACTGCTATAATGGTCAGATCGTGACTTCTCTTCTTTTACTTTCTTCTTTATTTTTTAACGTTGACGTTAAAAGATAGGCTCTTTAATCAATAGCTGTCTCTAATGTTTCTGCCATGAAAAAATGGTGCTCTCATTTTTCATTAATTGGTCTTTTCCTACTCTTTTCTGCAAACGTCAAAAGATAACCGAAGCACACGTCAGGATTTCAGCTGTGCAAACATAAACTATGTCAGCGTTCTAGTTTACCCTTTTCATAGCTGCAACGAGCAGTTTAAAGTGTACGGTCCAGGGATTTGTTAGTGAGAAACGTGCTGGCTAACATCACGAGTGAGGATGGTTGCTTCCTTTCGCGATAAAGCTCCAGTCCTAATAGTGGAGGTGTCAGAAGCACAGCCAACAGAGGCAGCTCTGTTGCACGGCAGTACCGCAAACCCACACTGGGACTCCCCTTTGCTTCAACCCCTGTATGAGCCTGTCCTTCCTCAGCAGATCCATGTAACTGAGAGGGAAAGGGCAGTCCACTGCAGTATGAGGAAATACTGCCTCAGAGTGTCTGCAGGGTCGGATGGGAAACAAAGGCTTTTGGGTAGCAAAGTCAAGATTTTGTTCCTTATCCCATGTGTGAAGACCAGGGTATTCTTTGTTTCACTTTTTTAACCAGAACAGAATTTCTGCTCCCTGTGCTGAAATGAATGCTACCTTTTCCCAATAGTTTTTCTCTTCTTTTGCATTATTTGCGCACCTCTTGAGTTTCCCGTGAAAGCATTCTTTGTAGTAAAGATTCAGAGGCATAGTTAGAAAATTTCTTTCGAAAATGAGTTGTCAGTTTACTCAGGTAGATCCTTGAAAGCCGAAAACCAGTGCATTAAAGCCAATTTCCAGCTGTTACAAAAGACATTTGCCTAAAAATCCGTTACACATTTTGAAGAGACGCAGCACATTCTCGGACTGGCTGAAAATCTAACATTTCAGAAATACAGAGATCAATGAAGGAAAAGCACAAGGTCATTTATATTTTCCGTGATGAAAATGAGGCCAAATTCACGACCAGCATAATCAGGTTCAGGCCCACTGACTTTAGCAGACCTCACTTATGCCAAGTGTCAGGCTGACTCATTGAAAAGAATACCGTGGTCTCCCTTTGATCTATGTTACTGCTAACAAAACCTGCGCATGTATAGAAAGGTCATGCTCAAATTCTCTATAGATACCAGACACCTCTACCACCTCGGTCAAACTACTCGCCAGACTAGGTACTAATGGTAAGCATTTACAAGCCCGGGATGCTCATCTCAAACAATATGGAGATCTACATAATATGTTGCCTGTGGAGTTTTGTGGGTTTTGCATTGGCTTGTTGGGGACTTTTTAACATCTTTTTTTTTTTAAAAAAAAAAAAAAAAAAGCTAGAATACTAATAACATATTGCTGAATGGATTTTCCTTTTTTTCAATTACTTACACAGCACTGTGCAGTAGCAATTTATACATAACCCACTTCAGAAGGCACCATAACTAAATGGGTACTTCTTATTCAGACAGCATTGTTGTTAGAATGAGAGCTCTTTCTGAAAAAGAACCGCCAAATCTGGACTTCACTTACCCAGTCAGAAGGAAAAAAGCCTGTGCAGTGTGAAAATATGAGGACAATATTTCCTAATCACACTCTCAGGTCGGAAATTATTTTGCTATCCTAACCCCCTGGAACACTATTATCTTTTTAGAAGTCTCTCGTAAAATTAGTAATGGCAAGAACATTTTGAGTCTGAATAGCATGCCTATGTGAGAGTCTGAAACCATGCAGTTTCTAGCATCTGGGGGTGAAGTCTCGCTGTTCAGCAAGCTGCTCTGGATAGCATGGATACCTCTGGCAGCAAGCTGGAAACACCTATAGAGAAGTGCTGATCAAATTACGTGGTTTCTTTGGTTTAATTGTATTTTTCTAACAGTGATGTTTCATATAAAATCTCTGTCCTTAACACGCACACACATAAACAGATACATGTTCTTTCATTAAATCACTGCTAATCTTTTTGACATCAAATCCACATGTCTGACCAAAATGATCAGAGATTGGTTTTGTGGTCCTTACAGCAGTAAACAACATGTGGAGATATATATATATATATATATATATATGCATATATGACTTTTTTTAATATGTATTTCAAAACACGTGTTTGATTTTGTGTTTGGTACGTGCTTCTGTCTGTTTTTTCATGAACATTTTCGCAGCTGTGCCAAGAAGCTTGGCAGAGCAGAGTGCTGGTGGTCCACAACCGAGCTGCTGGTGTGTGCGTCTAGCTCAGCGAGCCACCAGAGGATGGTGTCCTTTGTTTGGCTGCTGGAGGTTCAGCTGGGAGAAGCCCCACATCCAGCGCTGGCGGTGCTTGAGGGTGCTGTGCTTAGCTCCCAACAGAGGTGTGCTGGGAGGGCAGCATCCCTCGTCCCATGACTCCCAGGTGCATGGGTCTATGGTGGTGCCCTGTGAGCTGTTGTGTGTCTCGTGTAAGGGACCGTGCTCAGGAGGTTTTGCTGAGAGCTTTAAACTCATGTCTTCACGTAGTTCAGACATTATGGTCTCCAAAGTGAGATCTTTAGTGCTGTGCTCTACTAAACTTTTCCCTTGTGTGTAACGGCTTGTGGATGGAGGAAGAGGGAGGAGGGGAAGGAGACAGGGAAAACCAAGGGCTTGATTGGCATGCAGTGATTTTGGACTAGCGGGAAGCAGGCACCTCTGCTCTCCAGCCCCCACATACTTCTCAGTCAATGTGTGTTGAGAGGGGAAAGAATCCAATATTGTTCCCTCTAAAATTAATTCCCAGTTAGCCAGTTACTCCTGGTTTTTAGCTCAGAGCACACTGTAATTGCATTTTTCATTTCAGTAATTATAGAGGATATTAAAGTGGATAGACAGTTGTAGCAATCTGGCTCTTTAGACATATCCACTTGTCCAAGATCAAATGGCTACAGCATATTTAGGGTTACAGTCTCCTTCTTTTCCTTCTTGTTCTCTACTGCAGTGGATTTTTTTTTTCAGCGTTACCATGGCAACGCTATATCTGGCTGCCAGCTCTGTCGTAAGTTATTGAACTGAGACTGGCTTTTGGTTTAGCAGATAATTAGGTTCTGTCTCACAGGTTCATTTTCCTGTGACTGGGACGTGAATATGACCTACAGCTGGCCTCAATTTCAGTGTCACAGACAAAACTTTAACCCTTCCCAGTCTCACCAGTACTGTACCCGCTGCGGTGGCGGATGGCGGCGATTGCAAACGCTTTCCCCGGGGGTGCTGGACACAGCACACCCTCGCGAGTCCTCGGGGCGCGTTGCCCGGGCTGTGCTGATCCCCAGAGAGGAGGGAGACAGCCCGACTTGTGCTGGCTCGCGCGCGGGGCGGGCGGGGGACAGGGCATCGCCAGCACCAGATGAATATTGTCTGGTATGTAGATTTGTCAGAAAGGTAAGTTCACTGCTTGATTAGTGACCCTTTAAATAATAGAAACGCGCAGGGTGGTGGCAGGCGCTCTTTGCTCGACTCAGGAAGATGAAATATTTACGAGAGGTCCGTCTTAGCGCACAGGGCCCCATCCTCGGCTGGTACCCACGGCGAGGCAGCGGAGCTGCGGGGAGTCGCTGCTTCGTTTCCGCACAGAACTCCCTGATTTTCCTTTTCCCCTCTGGGAGAAGGGGGGGTCCAGCCCGGGGGGGTGCTGGGCACCTGCCCCTGGAGCCCCTTGGCCCCCGGCACCCTGGCCCTGGGGCGGGTGCAGACCCTCACCAGACAGAGCCTCCAGCTGGCATAATAAGGCCTGAGAGGGAGGACGCTCCACCATTTTCTTCAGCATAATTCTCAAACCTATTCTTTTCCAGTGTTTGTGTGCGACATAACACTGTCTTACAGCTTTAGCCATTTCAAACCAGGGCACACACCCCTCTTCTCTCTATGGAAAAACCTGCAATAAAAGATATCGATCGAAGGGAGATTCCACGAGATTTCGCTAGCAGATATTTCCTGAGTTTGTCCGTGGGATAAGGGAGGTTTTTTCTACCCTGAAAAGAGCAAGGGAGGTTTCTCTCCCAAAGCCGGCATCTCCCAGAGGGTTTTCCAGAGAAGCACAAAACCGTTGGTGTAGGAGTCACGTATCTGTTTCTCTGGGACTACGGCTTCTCGCTGACTATCTGGCAGCGCACACCATCGTGCTGCTGGGACTCGCCCCATCTGCGTTTCCTATTGACACTCTTCTTTCTGGGGAATCTCACAATAAAAAAAAAAAAAAAAATAGAAAAAGAAAGAGGCTAGCTGCAAAAATTGATGGGTTTGCACCGTTATCCATCACAGGGCTCTCACATCCAGAGTATTCTCTGTGCGTGTTATGGACGTGTAGATGGACACGCTGGCAGGGTGGACACTTTTCCTCAGCTTCCCTTCCCCCTCCCCACCAAATTATTTGTGGTGATGTCTCTTGATTGGAAGGTCAAAGTGTTCAGACGGGGCATCCGTCTTGGCTGCATGGAACGTGTCCTTCTGAGCTAATCTCCCTGCCTGCGTTTGTTGATAAAAAATAGTACGTTTAAAACCTGCCTGTTACACAGGACAAAGCAAATGGCATTTCATAGACCAGAGACAGTGACTTCTCATCGCAGATAACATGGAAAGCTGCAGATTTAGCATATATGTATAACCAAACTGATCAAAAAGGCCCTCGAGGTATTTCTTGATTAGCATATTTAGTGTGGATTAGACCTCCTCGCAACGATAACGTAAAAGTTTTGCTGAAGGGTTAAACTCAGAGTGGGAGTGGGCTAGAGGGAAAGGTCCCCCTTGAATTACAGAAGAGAGATACGAAACTCAGTGTGCCAGTTGGCTGATAAATTATCCAACTGCTGGGTGTTAATGAACATTGCCTTGTCCGGGACCCCGCAGCTCTGAGCTGGGAAGCTGGTTGATACCACATCAGCGGCATCATGTTACAACATATCAGTGGTATATTACTTTTTTAAAAAAAGAAGTAAACTTACCACCAAGCCATTGTAAGGGAACATTTTCCATTATAAATATCATCACTGAAAATTTATTTCTTTGTATAAACAATTTTTATTATTTTTTAGGGTTTTTCCCTTTTTTTTTTTTTTTTTTTTAAGATTTTATAATCAAAAAACAGACCAAGTAGTTTCAGTTTTTGTTTAGAGTTGGTTTCAGTGTCTGGCCCTCATATCTTGGCATAGTCCTGTAATGTTTCATCTGTGATCAGAGTTTAAAGCCAAATGAAACACTGTTTTCATTGGAACCATTAGAGAAATCAAGCAAATATTGCCAGTGGGATTAAGTTTTATAAAATATAGATAAGAAATCTGAATGTTTGGCCTAGAGCAACTTGACCTTGTCCCAACAACATTTGCAAATGAGGGCATGCAAACTGGCTCGCAAGGGGAAAGGGGGGTGAGGGGAGGAAAAAAAAAGGAAAAAAAAAAACCAGGAAGATTGCATTGTTGCCGTTTCAGGATTTCCAGCTTGAGCAGCTTGAATTCTTAAACCAAGGACCCTTATTGTAGGTAATTAAGCCCACTACCCACCACAATATATAGTGTTTACTACAACTGGCAGCAAATTATTCTCTTCCAGAGGATGCAAAGCTGTCAAGTCCTTCTGAGTTCCTGAAGTATTTCCAAAGCTGACGCTCTCTAAGGTGAAAGACAAAGACTTGCAGGATCTTGCCTACTCTCAGCTGCTGAGACTAACATACTTACTTCTGTTCATTCCCAGAACAATTGCTAAAAATTGAACAACAGAAGAAGTTCAAGCTAGGAGTAAATTACAGCCCTTCTTGCAATGTGAGACTTCCTTTGCTGTTTAAAACTTCTTTTCCCTGCTTTACATCATATCTACAAAAGAAAAAATAAATGGAAAAACGAAACAAAACCAAAAACCACCCTAAATTCTATTTTGTGACATTCCTGCAAATGTTTGGTTTCACTGATAAAAGATTTCAGGACAATGTGGCTGGAAACGGTGGGAGTCTTTGCACCTTCAAAATTTTTACATCCTCATTAAATGTTCTTTACTACTCTTGGACAGAACCTGCCTCTCCATATTGCCTCTTTGGCGGATGTTGGCTGCTAAACTTAGTTACATGGAATCATGTATGAGTTATGTACCTTGAATGGGCTGTGAGAATACTTCCTCAAGTATGCCTCATCCTTTTGATTTCTTATCACTTTTTATCCTGATGAGGTACTTTGAATAGTACTTCAAGGGGAGCAAAAATAAGTCCCTTAATTTAAATATTTCATTGTGACAGCAAATTCAAAAGTGCTTCAGATACTTGGATCCGTTCCTCAGATCCATAACAGACTAGCAACAGCACAAAACATGCTGGTTTAAAATCAGAAACTACTTTTTTTTCCCTTTGGTTCTTTAAATTTTAAACTAGCTTTTTTGTTGTTTTCATCTTAAATTATCAGGCAAATGGAAAAAAATAGTATCATAGAATTAAAGAAAGCTCTCCTGAAACTAATGGTCAAGCATGATGTAATTCATAAATTGACACGAATAAGGAAAAAGATATTGTTACTGTACCTAGTAGGATTAAATTACAACATGTACCAAGAATGAAAGTAGGAGTGTGATCTTTAAAGATTAAACTTTATATTCATGATATAACTTTAAAAAATAGCTATGGTTCAAATTTTTTCAAAAGAAAAATGATATTTTTTTCCAAAATCAAATTGTTGTTTCCATTCAATGCTTAATAATATGCCATGGTAGGTTCCATGAGATGATGCACCAGTAAAACGAACTGCAGCCTGTTATCCGTGTAATGAAAGATGGTATCTTTCAACTTTTATTTTTTGCAGGTTTTCTGAAACTTCTCTTTTAGTAAATACAAAATCTGCATAAATAAGACATCCTTTTGTTTCAGCTCTGCAAAATGAAAGTGATTTTTCATCGTAAAACAAACAAAACGGTGATAAAAGCTCCAACAAAACTAATGCTATAATTTGAAGTATCTGCTTCCAACCTAAACTGATCTTTGACCCGCAAAGCACTACTATCTCTCGCCTACATGCTGGTGGGGCACGTAGCTTTACTTCTTTGGCATTCTCAAGCCTGGGAAGACCGTGGCTGCTCCCAGGGATGGACCTGGGCAGAGGCATCACTCAGAGGAAGGGGAAACGGGTGCTTCCCAATGGCGATATCTTGTCTGCTGAGTTCAGGCCAGCATCAGCACTCCAGAGTCGGCAAGGCTGAAAGACACTCACCTTTGCAGTCACCTTTCTAGTTGGCACAAACATCTTTGCATCTCCTGGATGCTTGTTTTGGGTTTGGACAAATGTCACCGTGGAAGTCTTCTGGTGTAGATCCAGCAGCTCAAACACCGAGTTTTCTGAGGTGCTGTAGCAGCGCTTTGACAGTCATACTCGGCAAGGGTGGCACTTCATCTGAGCAAGGAGGTTCTTTTTAATCTTTAAAAAGTGCCCTTTTTTAAAAAAGCGTGATGGGAGAACTCACTTATTTATTAAACAGTGAATTACAGGCCTTATGGTTGCCACTTTAATCACTCATATCTAATCATTCTTACTAGCTCCATGGGTGTGACCTTTTCTAAAATAATTTCCATGCAGTAATAGCAATAAGATACTTTAGGCAGTGCATTTCTGGGAATCACTGCACTTCTCAGGTGACTGAAGTCACTCATTCTTTTTCCTCATGCTTCACAACACATCTGAGGCATGAAATTATTTCCTTTCAATGTGATGCCTTCTCCTACTCTTATTGCTTAAATGATTTTTAAGGATTAGTGTGTTAAAAGCATTGTGAGAAATTCAGGAAAAAATAGAGAAGATAATATTTTGCATTAAAATTATCAACCTGATGCACATTTCAGTAATTTTATTCTAATCATGAAAGTCTGGATCTAATATACATCCATGGTATGTGCTAACAAAAATATGGAGGGCACAGTATCTTTCCTGGCAGTGTGCTGTAAATAAAAATCATGCCATATATACAGCAGAAACTACCAGAATTGACGAGGTTTTGTATTTACAAGAATAAGTAGAAATGTGTTTCTCTGTCCATTGATGGGTATTGCCAGCTGTCTCCTGTATGCAGGTACCATTCTTTGTTCCCAGAAATTTATGCATTCAGCTCTGATTTCTCTCTAAATCGTTTCGCCATATCTTGATTGATTTGTAGACAGAATACAAATTCACTTGAGACAAATGTATCATTACCATTTTAAATTGTAATCTTTTTCAGAAGATGTTGGTTTTTTTGCCATTAACATTTGAGAATAAAAGGCTGAAGTTTTAACATTTGTTGCAATACCGACAAGCTACAATAGCCACCCTTGGGTTGTTTTTTTTTTCCCATATTAGCATCTAGTTGCAATATGAGGAAACTGCATTTGTTTCATGTTCTTTACAAAACGATGTGTACACAATCATGGACACATAGCTTCTTTGCATTTATTTTATTGTGAGCAAGGACTGTAAAAAGCCAGCATGCGTTTTAGCTAGAGGACTAGAGAAGTAACCCTTCTTTGGGGGTCCAAAATCTCTCTAAGGCCAATGTTTGGAAAATGGTGTATTTTACTAAGTCACCGCTTAGTAAAGTCCTTACTTACACAGCTCTGGTGAGCGCTGCTCTCCAGCTTAAAGTCACATACATATCTGCCTGCTCTGATGAATAAAAATTTTGGCTGCTTACATTTCTGCCTCAGTGACAAACTTCATATATTACAAGAAAATGCTAGTTATTAATAAAAATAAAAGATCTCTTTGATACCCAAGGCTGAATCACCAACCCAACTGTTTCTCAGTTTGAAATCATGTATATATGTAATCAAATATTTATCAGTAATACCTTACAGCATCAAATGCAGCAAAAATGATTTCATGCTCTCATATAATCCATCATTCTTATACACACAGCAAATACCATGTGATTGGCAATATAAATATGTGATGTATATAGGGTCTATTTAAAAAGTATTTTTTCCTAAAAATAGATGTTATTCCTCTATTTATTCTCTTCTCTTCTCTCTCCTGCTGTACCCAGTCTCAAAATACTTTCATATACCAGGTAAAATGGCAAAAATGAGGTGAGAAAATATGATTGCTTTTCTGTTTCACTAAGTAACTGCCTTCATTAAAATTAAGATTTGTCTCCCCTCCTTATTTGATGAGATGGGTAAATCTTTATAACTTGTATTTTATCTATCTTGTATATGTAAGACATGATCACTGATCTGCTAACGGCATTTTTCCTCACAAGAGGGATCAAAAATATAATCCTCAACATCAGCAAACTGGTCATTTGCTTCTCACAGGTGAGAAAGAGCATCCCAGAAAAGGCAAGCTAACACAGGTTATATGTGCAGTGAGTTTTACCCATATGTTGTCTTATGCAGATAGCATGATAATAATTTCTTGTAGAATGAAGTCTTTAATCAAGGAAAAGGAGAATTGTCAAAGTTCTTTTAAGTTTGGTCTCCAAATTATTGCATCAGATCCTTTTTTGGGTGTCTCACTGAAAATTTCATGGTGGTTCGTTTGAGACAACTGCTGGTGTCAGTTCTGCTCCCAGTGGGCAAATACGTTGCCTTTTACCAATACTGAGGGGACTGGGAAATAAATAGCATGCAGGGAACAGGTTCTCAAGAAGCAAAAAAGAGGTAGGATTCATCCAGGAAGGGCCAGCGTGGTATGTGCAACATCATTTCCTTCTTGTCTGATTAATTTTTGAACCAATACATAAGTCATATCTGTAGGTATATGAAGTAGCCTGTTTGTGAATCACAGATTCACTGAATTTCAAGCAAATTGTACTGTTGTGTCTTTTCAGAAACGTTCATGTTTTTTAATGCACTGGTTTTGAAAAGTAACCCATCCTGCTTATGGTTCAGAAAGGGAACGGAGTTTTTACCAGGTAATATTCTTCATGCTCAGCCTGAATGTCGGGAACAGATAGTAATGAGAAACTTCACAAGCTCTCTGGTCCCATCCTGCTGACCTGAATGGTTTAGATAGCTTGTAAAGGACTTTCATCTTCTAGGTCCAAGCTGAATGGCAAGTCTAAACACTGTGAATCCAAATTCTGTGCCTCTTACTGCTCTGAACGTCCATTGTATTTAATATGCTGTGGGCTGCAATGTTACGAAATGAATGCAATCACATATAGCTAAGTGGTTAGTGTCTACTCACCTGGGAGGGGTTTGGGAGAGATATACATGTGTTTCGCATCTGCTGGTTTCTGGAATTTTGATGCAGTGGTCTTTGGCTTGTTCTTTGCCCGTTCATATTGTACCTATTTAAGCTCCAGATGTGAACAAGAAAAATTAATTTCTTCCTATCCCATCTTTTAATATTGTCAGATGAATGTGAATCTCAGCTCTCTGGAATATATTACACAGAATTTTTCTTTTGTTTAGTGATCATTAATACTTCCATAGATGTGAACGTTTGCATTTTTTATTTTAGGCTTCTCACAGTACATTACATCTCCTGGGACGTGAATTTTCTGCATGTCATTTTATAATCAATAACTGTTGTTATTTACATTTCCTTTCTGGCCATTTTTGTATAATATGCTATCCTTTTTATTATTCCTAGCTGGAAAATACCAGCATAATTTTATTTGGAACAACTGACATTTTGATAGAAAAAAAAATAATACTTAGTTAAGTATTTTTAAATTATTCTTGGTTTGTTTTTTCTTTTCTTCGTAATACCAGATATCACCTTTGATTAATAACAATCATATATAGGCTTTGTTCCTCTTATCTGGGTGTCAGCAGTAATTGGAATCCATATCCATATCCTACCTTGCAATCATGCTGCAAAAGGCCAATAAATTCCCGCTGAGTGTGTTACTTGTTAAATTTAGTGCATTACATTCAGGGTAATGAATAAAAGCAGTGGGCCGTTACTGTCTGGTTGGCAGAGGAGGAGTAAGAACAGCCAGACTCCCCTGAGGCCCCGAGCAGGCTTAAAACTGTGACAGGCAGAATCAAGGGACTCCCTAAGCATCACAGTTCAGTTTGTCTCCCTTAATTTCCTCTTCTGCAAAGATTTTAGAGGAAATGGAGGGAGGTGAGGTAATCTTCGACAGAAATACAAAATATGCTGTGCTTGTATACCAGTACTCCCTCGTGCAGATTGTCTTCTAGGCAAGTGTGTTTAAAGGTAATATATCTGTGTTAGGCGTTCAGCTGATGACAGGTTTGACTTTGCTTTAAGAGATGCATGTATCATATATATGTATATAGTGTAATGTAGTTTTATATATATATATATATAAAATATACACATAAATGTATGATTATAACCAACCTGTGTTAACCCTCTGTTGGATTGCTGACTGATAGAAATAAACTCTCAGACTTCTATTTTGGACGTCTGAGTGTTGATTTGGCGGATGTAGAAATAGCCGTGTCCCCCTAACTGTGGTGAGAAACAATCTGTACTTCATAGAATCATAGAATTGCTGAGGTTGGAAGGAACCTTTAAGATCATCAAGTCCAACCATTAACCTACCCTGACAAAAACCACTTCTAAACCATGTCCCCAGGTACCACATCTACCCTTTTTGTAAACACCTCCACGGATGGCAAATCCACCACCTCCCTGGGCAGCCTATTCCAATGTTTAATAACCCTTTCAGTGAAAAAATGTTTCCTAATATCCAATCTAAACCTGCCCTGACATAACTTGAACCCATTTCCTCTTGTCCTATCACTTGTCGCCAGGGAGAAGAGGTCAGCTCCCATCTCTCTAAAACCTCCTTTCAGGTAGTTGTAGAGGGTGACAAGGTCTCCCCTCAGCCTCCTCTTCTCCAGGCTAAACAACCCCAGTTCCCTCAGTTGTTCCTCATAAGACTTGTTCTCCAGACCCCTCACCAGCTTTGTAGCCCTTCTCTGGACACTCCCCAACACCTCAATGTCCTTCTTGCAATGAGGGGCACAAAACTGAACGCAGTACTGGAGGTGGGGCCTCACCAGTGCCGAGTACAGGGGGATGATCACTTCCCTAGTCCTGCTCACCACTCTATTCCTGATACAGGCCAGGATGCTGTTGGCCTTCTTGGCCACCTGAGCACACTGCCAACTCGTATTCAGCCGGCTGTCCACCAACACCCCCAGGTCCTTCTCTGCCACATTCAGAACTGAATGTGGACCCGGTCAGTTCTTGAATTTCGGTTCCTCCAAGTATTCAAGCTTATGGTGTTAAAACGACGAAAATCAGTTAAATAATGTTATGGAATAACTGAAGTAATGAGACGTAATAGAGTCTCGGTGAAAAGATACACAAACCTGTTTTGATGAGACTGGTAAAGAGTTTCTTACTCCTCCTGCAAACTCCTTTGGATTTTTCTGTGCCTCTGGACAAAGAGAGCAAGTGAGCGCGCTCCCTCATCTTGAAAGAGAGACTGTTTGTGGCCCTTCCCATGCCTATACAGACACCAAAGTTAGGAGTGAAGAGACCCTTACGTGCCCCACACTTGCTTGTGCCAGAGAGAAGTGACGCATCCAGAGAACCCATCAGCCCACCCACAGTTGGAGAGATGCTTTGGAGGCTTCTCCACTCACCCTCACCCCAGGTCCCTATGCCTTTGGGAGACCTTGAAAGGGAGTCTAGGATGATCACATTCAGCCTCAGTATTTTCTGGGCCTATGAAACTATGATTTTTGGCAAGATTTGGGCTTTTACTGAAGGTGCACTCCTTTCAGGGACACCTGTCATGGCCAAAAACCTCAGCAAATCTCCTGAACTGGAAATACTGAGTAGCAAATTAATTATGCTGACATGTATCATGTAGATCCCAAGTAACTACATGTTTTATTTTTAAGTGAATTAAAATCCAACAAATGGAACAAAATTATGGGGGAGATCTTATCTCTGCTGCAGTCAGAGGCAAATATTCTTCAGGATATTGCTAGTGTGGAGTTGCTTTATTGAGTCCTGAAGTAGTACCTTTTCTTTTGAAAGTAAAGAAAAAGTCTCCCTCCTATCCTTCAAGAGCAGGGGCAGATTTTCAAACTTACGGGGGAAGCATAGGCTCTTTGGACTAAATCCACCACAGGATTCAGGTTATCTAGCTCTTCGAACTGTTCCTGGAAATATCTAGAGTTAAAATTCAGATCTTCAAATTATCCATTAAATTGATGTCTAGCCTCAAAGTACACTTGCATTTTCATCAGTGAAGCTGTTTATATGACTACACCTCTGCTTCTGAACATGTCTTGACTGTGTTGAACAGGTAGCTGACTCAGCCAACTTTGGGAACCACAAAGCGGGTGTTCTTGTATCTGTATCCCTTGCAAACACTGTTTTGGTATGCACAGCACACCTGAGTAAGGAGACTTCTGCAAAACACAGGCAGAAGGTGAGGTGGTGGGGAAACATCAGGCTTATCGTGTCTGCGGATAATGCTCTGATGGTCCTCCACAAATGCTCTGGAAGAGCATGGGGCTTCAGGCAACGTGGCAGGAAACTCCTAGCAAATCTGCAACCAGTGGAGATGCATGGGAAAATGTCACCTGCTTCTATTTCTGTTTTAATAAGAAGAAAATCTGATGGAAGAAGGTAAACCATGCAGGACTTCAGCCTCCATATCGCCACGTAAGAGGCATTGGAGTGTGTTGTTTTTTAGGGTTTTGAAGAGTTTAGGTTTAAAGTCAGATTCATTTGTTTTATAAAATGACAGATATGGGATAGCTGTACTCTGGGATTGAACTCTATATTCAATTCAAGAAGTACCCGTGTTTGACAATTCTAAACTGGGAAAGGCCTCTGTCATAACAGGGAAGAACAAGATTCTTATAGTACAAGGTACTGCATCAGCCTAGGTTGATAGAGCTTTAACCTTTCCCAATATGAAAAGCGGTATTTTATTTTAGAAAAAGGTAATGTTTTGATGTGGGTGATCTCATACAAAATGAAATATTTGGTGTAATCTGATGTTTTAAATAAGAACATGGCTTGTGCTGCTGCTAGGAAAATCACTGTCCTGAAAATGCCCTGTTTATTATCCTAACTTTACAACAGATCCTGGTTCTGTCTGGCAATAACATTAAAACTTCAAATGACAAATCAACATTTCTAAAACAGAAAAGCACGTGCGTATTCATACGGAGCATACACATAGAGAGAGGTTTTAAGATCAGTTCTTCAGGAGGGTAGTTCTGGCTTCTGATGTGGTCTTGTGGAAAGTCTCTGAAGTAGTTTACATTTCATTAGGGAGTTCAAACAGGTCCTCAGTTCTCTTCTTGTTGAACTGGAATATACTGCAGATGAGCCCAGGTCCTCCAAAGAAATCCTTCTGACTCCTCACAGAAAGGAGGCTAGGAATATCTGCTAAATTCTGAATATCTCCACATGTCTGGAGAGCTCCAGTCCCTGATCTCAGGTCAGGCAGTGGTTTTGTTCTGTGCCAAGCATTGACATTTGTTGTTGACGGAATTTTATTTCACCTTCTCATGTTCAACATTCCTTTGAGCTGGAACATTTAGTTTAAGGCTGTCTGGGTGCCATGGATAGAATCATCTCTAATCTTCTTACCATCAGAAATTGTGCAGGAGCAGATCCAGGTGCAATTGTTGTTGACTGGATAGAAGTGTTTTATATCAACCCATTAATTTTTGCAGAAGGCTTGTGGGTTTTGTTGTTTGGTTGTTTTTTGTTTTTTTTTTTAATCTGTGCTATTTCATGCACTTCTCGTCTCTACCTTTTTTCCATTGCTCTGGGGGAAAAATTAAATATGACAACAATGTTGAATGTAAAAGCTCTATGTAAATACGTTTATTGTTTTAAAGACCCATTATCTGACATGAGGACTTCATGTTTCTCAAGTATTTACTTTACTTTCTGGACAGTGTGTGCCAGTGAGGTCTATATAAGTAGAGCCAAACCAATATATCTGGAGAAGTAATCAGCCACAGTACTGTATTTGTGTCCTTTCCAAAAAAACAAGTCTGTTGCTTCTACTGCCAAGATCTGGCAGGTAGCTTGGAGGAGATTAATGGCCCTGGTGGTTGTTGTTATTGGTGCCTTTTTTTCCCTTCCTACCCCTAAACTTTTACATTCCAAATGCTTATTTACTGAATAACCTGAATGTACTGAAAGAAGCAGACTAGCATACAGGATGTTGTGATCTGACCATGTATTTGTTTACAACTTATGTTCTTCAAGGTACTGGGGGAACACAGTCCTCTAAAGCACTCGAGGGATCAAAATCAGCTGTCCTTTCAGAGGCAGTCTATCAGTCATATGAAGGTTATTTCTGTCCTGCCAATATGGTAAGGTATTTGCTGGAAGCTGACTCAGTCGCCACTGATGAAGGTGGAGTTGAAGTTACTGGCAAGTCTTATGTGTTAGTTCTTCATCTCTAACTTGCTTTGATCAACTGACATTGCTGCCAGGATGAGGTCAGATCATTCTTATCATCAACTTTTTTTCTTAATTTGGTGGTTGGTTACCAACTCTATTCTAAATACTCTGGAGTATTTTCTCCTATGAAAACTTTTGTGTGAAATGGTCATAGTGTGGGAAAAAAAATAGATGAAGTCATATTATTTGGATCCTAGTTGAAAAAAGTATCCAGTGACCTGTGTTCTATTTCTTGTTAAAAACTAAGATGAACAAATATGCACTGAACCAGTAAATAGGTCTGTGCAAGTATTAGGAGTTCAGCTCCTACTTCAGCATAATTTTTTGTATGGCCTCTTGGTGTAGTGGAAAAAGACTTTGGTCTTCTGGAAGCTTTTGTGTAAGCATATTTCCTAGGCCACATGAAGATGTGTCTGTGGTTACTGGCTGAATAGTTTAGAGAATAGTTTACGAAAACAGGTGGAGATACACTCTCTGTGTTTTTTTTTTAATTAATGCATTTTTCTGGGCGCTTTTCTTTTCCACCAAGTTTTAGATATTCAAATCATCAAATGACAGTCTTCAGAACTCCAGTAAATAGTTCTCAAAACATGGTATCTTACCCAAGGATCTTCTTCAAACATTTGTCTTGAAATTCACACAAAGATAGTCTTTTGTTTCATTATTATTTCTGAATCTGGTAGAATTCTCTATTTTCTTATTATTTACTCTATATCAGGGCCTGGAGTAGGTGCTAAGGGTACTGAACACCCCCACCTGAGGCCCTCATCTGTGGACCCACCAGTTATATACGAGCTCATGCCCTTACTATGGGTGACTTTCTCGCAGCCTGGAGAACTTGTTTTTGGTGCTGATTTTTGGTCCATCAAAAGGATTCTAAGGGAAGTGTTACCTTCCACAGAGGGTGGTGGGTACAGCTGTGTGAGGGGGGTCTTTAGCAAGGGGAGTTTGCTGACAGCCCGTTCAAAAGTCTTGTCTGCAGAATACTTTTGTTTCTAAGAACTCATTTGCAGAAAAAAAAAAAAAGTTGTTTTCTCTGTAAGCACTTTTGTCTGTAGAAGTGCTATGTGTTCCATTTTTCTTGTATACTAATCTCTGAATCTTCTATTATGGAGAAAAAAGAAAGGAAAATGTCCTCCTATTTTATTTAGTATTTTTTCCCCTTACTTTAGTCAAAGTTCAGGACAGTATACAGAACTGGTAGTGGCCTGCTCTATTTTAAATAGCTCGCTTTTTTGTTGCTGACTTATCTTTTCCATTAAATATAAACTTTGAGGTATTTTAGAAGACTAGTAAAAAATTAATTGATCTTGTTTATGAGAATATCTGATAGAAGTCTGGACATGTAAAACAGAAGGGATCAAACAGGGAGTACAAATGAAGAAGGGAGATATTTTAATAACTCAGAGGATTGCTGTTATCTTAGGGTAAGTTAAATTCTCCCTTGACATATTTGAATACGCTCTGGTGTAGTTATGGACTTGTTGGACCTCAGTAAGGAGTCTGAGTTTTGCATGTGAAAATTAATATAGGCAAGGATTAGGAAAGGACTCTTAATAATGGCTATCGATTGTCACAGTCTGTGATGTCAGAAGACAAGGAAACCCTCTCCCTAAAGAAGCAATAATTGAAAGAACCGATGCCCCCTGGCTGAGTAAACTGGGAAAGGAAAATGTCAAAGAGGAGGCTTGTGAAAACCTGTATCTGGAAGAGCACCTAAATATACCTCTGAACATTAATTCAGTCTATGGCTGTAGGGGCTCAGCTGCAGAGTTCTGATACAGGTTTTGCTGGACTGGAAAACGTGAGGTGCTGAATGGCTTCTGGCCAAACAGAGAAAGCACAAATACCATCTTTGGTTACTTATAAAATCATCACCATTGGTGCTACTCTACTAATGCTTCTTCTTCCAGCTGGTGAGGAAGAGAAAGAACACCACATAAGGAAATAAGAGCTTGTTGTGGGGTTTTTATGCCCATCTCAAAAGGAAGCAGGATGTTTTAGCAAGAAGGGGGAAAGAAGCAAACCAGTCCTTCTAAAAAATATAAATATAGAATAATAAAAAAGAATTACTAAAAACTAGGGAAATTCTTTGTGTGAAGGGCTCTTGTTAAAAGATGGATTCGGGTCTTATCGTAGGTTTACTTTCAAAGCAGGAAAGTGAGTCCAAAAGGAGGAGCAACTCTGACAAAGATTATTTCCCTTGGGCATGCTGGGCATTATTTCCATGTGTAGGTGAGTGGTATTTTAATTAGGCTGTGTGTCAGTAGTGTCTCTATCAAAATGCTACAAGCAAATGCACATCAGTATAAGCATAGCTGGAATGTGTGCTTACAGTTTATTTATACTATCTATCATTACAATGACGATATGTGTATTTATAATGGAAAATATAATATATCCCTCAAAGATAATTGTATAGAGTGAGTTTGAAGGGTAAGAGCAAGGTTAATTTGGGGAGAGAAAGAACAACATAGATATCAAGTTTTGATCTGTGAATCCAAAACTTTTGTTTATAATAGGAAGTAACATGATAGAGTTGGCTAGACTTGGGACGGCTGTTTGGCTTAATTTTTTTTCTTCTGGTTGAAGAGCTTGCTCAAAGAGAGAAACAGTGTTGAACTGGAAATCAGTCTTGGAACAGGAAGCTTAGAGTTTTGAGAGAGCTCTATCATCTTTCTTCATAACAGACAAGGAGCTGAGTTGTTTGATTACTTGATTGTGAGAAGCTTGTTAGTGCAGTTGATTTATATTTACTTCTTAAGCTATGACTGGCCTTGTTGTGGAAATCTCTGAGTGAGGCTATGCACCAACTTGAAATGTGGAGATTATGCCTTGAGAAATATCAAAGACATATCAAACACCTGGCAGAAATAATCTGCCCAACATGATTTTATTATCCTGATACTTTAAATTATGATAACATATGTTCACTATAGATCTGAATAAATAATATTGTAAATTCAAATATTTTCCAGTATTTATTCCTGATAAAAATATCTAAAGCTATGAGGGATGCTACTGGTGAAGCCTAGATGATATCTCAAACTTATGTAGTATCCTCATCGCGGCATTGCAAGTGTAACCAAAAGCTCTGCTCTGATGTGGCGTGCATGAGGGGATGTATTTTGTTTCCAAGGTTATCATGCTATAATCCAGAGACACAAATGATCTGATAAGCAATTGCTGTACATAGAGATATAATTGCCTGATGACGTAGTGAAGATTTACTCCCCTTGTCCAGATTCTGAAAAGCATTAAAGCAAAACTATATGCAATATGTTCTTCAAGTTCTTGTTAAGATATATGTTTCCCCCCAGTACCGAAAGGGGGCCTTTAAGAAAGATGGGGACTAACTTTTTAGCAGGCCCTGTTGCAATAGGGGTAATGGTTTTAAATTAAATGAGGGTAGATTTAGACTAGACATAAGGAAGACATTTTCTATGATGAGGGTGGTGAAACACTGGAAGAGGTTGCCCAGAGAGATGGTAGATGCCCCATCCCTGGAAACATTCAAGGTCAGGTTGGATGGGGTTCCGAGCAACCTGATCTAGTTAAAGATGTCTCTGCTTATTGCAGGGAGGGTGGACTAGATGACCTTTAAAGGTCCTTCCCAACCCAAATTATTCTACGATTTTATGATTTGGGAGAGTACCCCATTCATGAGACAATATTTTCTTGAAGCTGTCTTGTATACTGTCAGTGATTAGAGGATCCTGCCTCATTAGAAGAGACCATTATGAAGACTATCCATATTAAAAAGAAAGATTCTTCTTAAAGTAACACTTGCAACTCAGTCGGAGGCAGGAAAGATATGTTTGAAACTTTTAGCATCCACAGTGAAGTGAGAAACAACACTTCAGCTGGAACCTACTCGGCTGGTAATGGATTTCAAAGGTAGTTGAGCTGATATAGTCCAGGCTACAACAGAATAGTGAGAAATATCAAGAGAATGGTCCTCAAGTTTACTGCCAATATACTACATTGTCAGCAAAAGCAGAATGGGGAGACAAATCTTGAGATGAATTCTTGAGTTAAATAAGAAATGGAGAAGGGTATAACCACCCATCACATTGGCCTCTCTTCAAAATTGGTGGATAAGTTGATGAAAATAAGTGGTAATGAGTGTGTGTGTTTGGTAAGTGAAAGGCAGAGCAGAAGTGAGCATGTCTAAAAGGAGATATAAGCAGGTAGTCACACTGGAGGGGAATAGAAGATATTGGAGAGTTTAACAGAATAAAAGAAGATGAAAGTGGGAGAGAACAAAACATTAGAAATGGACTTCCACTTGCTGACCATTATGGCAAAGCTAAGAGCAGTACTGAAATGTGTAATTCGCAGTATATTCCGGTAAAGAAAATTAAGAAAGAATAAATACTAAGGCTCTGGTGAGGATACACAAACCCAGTGCTTGCTTTTTGCATTCACAGATGGAAACTGCATCTCCAGTACAGAGTTGCTTCACATCCCACAGATTAGAACTCCAGCATACCAAATGCCTTATATAGGCCATAAACTAGAAGATCTTCCTCTCTGAAGTACATTACAAACACAAACTTGTTGCATCTGTAATGGGTCTGTCTACATCATCTGTTAGGTGCTTAAAGAACACTTTCATTACTGATTTGAACTCGGTGACACTCTAGCAAATGAGATTTACAAATGTTACCACTTAATTGTATAACTTTGACAAATTCTTTAGAGGAACACCACCTCCCAGTATGTGTTGGGCACTTCTGAAATTCACTAGGAAAGCTTCCACTTCAAATTTCATGCTTTACTTTCCTGTTTCAGCAGCTACTTCACATTTTTGAGAAATGTGAATGGAAGCGGTGGGACAGCATGCTCTGATGGTGTAAATAAAATATAATCAAATATTTTGGGTAAGTTATATTGAAAGACAGGTCTGTTCAAGGCTCATAAGTAGCCATTTTCTTGTTTCTCCTCTTTCCTCTTCTTTTTTCCTATGTTCTTTCACAAGGAGTCATAAAATATATGTAACAGGCTTACTATTGTAGAGACTTTTTCTTTTTTTTTTTTTTTTTATAAATGTGTTATTCACTTGGTTTCTTGGGAGAAGTTTAATTGTCAAGGGTTAAATTGCTTAAACTATTCTGCTCTCTTCCATAGGATCACTGTAGCTGTGCTCACTGCTTTCTGTTTCCTGAAATAATAGCCTATCTTCTGTCATCACAGTCTAGACAAGATCTATGCTTAAGCTTATGACAAAAATAATCTTAAGGAAAATGACACTGAACTGTATAAATCTTGATTTCAAATTACTATTTGTGGAGGGAGGGAATATGGTACAACAAAACTTGATGTCACCTTTTTTTTTTCAACCAATGATGCACTTCTCCTTATGTGCTTATTCTGAGCAATTAAAGTTTGCACGGGACAGCTGCTGAAATGAAAAAGGAGTTAAAGGCATACCTTACATTTTCATTTTCCTCTATCAGCAGAACAATGAACTCTGAAACTAGTTAAGTTTTCATGCACATTATCTTCGTTATATAGGATGCTTTTTTTTTTTTTTAACCACTCAATTTTATAAAACTTCATTTTCCCCTGCCCAGGGAAAGTAATTTATAAATAACACCTTAGCACTTAAAGAACACTTTTCATCTTTTATGCTGGTAAAGCACATTAAAATAGGACAGTGAGTGTTATTATGTCCATCATATAGGTAGAAGATCTGCAGCAGAAAATGGTTAAATGACTTCCCAGAAAGCCCAAAGAAAAAGAGAAGTAGGAGTGGAAGACAACTACCCACAAGTCCAAGGATAGTTTCTGTCCCTTAGTGCTGTAGTTTGGAAAGATAGGAATAAGAAGGGCTACACAATCTCTCCTCCTCTGTGAGATGCCTTTACATAACATGGGTAAGGTCAGCTCTCATTGCTCTCCCTCTGCTTTGGCTGACACAGTTTCAACTTTTTTAACCATGTGTGACAAGGGCTAACCTTAACATCTTTATAAATTGCTACCTTAAGGAGCTTCTACAGGTGTTCTTAATAAAAGAAGAATTTGAAAGATCCCTCTGCTGAGTCTTATCTTTGACTGTACCCACAACAGTAGGTAAAGTCTCATCCTAAGCTTAATTACCATGGAAGACAGTAAAAACATGGGAAAAACTATTTTACCTGACACTTAACGATTTAAATGAATATTTGCAGGCACCTAGAAGACAGAAGCAAAACAAAGAACACTAAACAGGGGTTTTCATTCTGAAGAAATTTTCTTCCTTTCTGTAACAGAAAGAGTAATAGCGGATGCTATGTATCCTGACTTTAAAGAAGGTTTTGGTAGTATATCGTGTGATGTCCTTACAACAAACTAGGAAAGTGGTCTCTAGACGAAAAAATTAAAAGGCAAAAACAAACTACTTGGGAAGCGATAGTCTGATAGTTCATTGTTCACTGTCAAGATGGAAGGCTATTTCAAGACTTCTGCAGTTGCCTGTCTAGCTCCAGGTAGGGAGGGATGGCTAGAGCAGTAGAAGACAGGCTTTGGAGCTCAAAAATTATTTTGATAAATTGGAGAAATCACCTGGTGAAAAAAAAAATAGGATGACCTTCAGTAGGGATGGCTGCAAGGTGCAAAGTTTAGGTAGGAATAAACAGCTATGCAAAGGTAGGCAGGGGAACAGCCAGGTAGCTTGTCTGTGGAAAGGGATCTGCAAATTGCTAAGGATAAAACCAGAAGTAAATATCACTATGCTGTTGCAAAACAGGAGAAGATATACCAGGTTGTATTAGCAGGTTTGGTTTATAAGATACGTGCCTCTTGCAGAACAGGAAGAATCACCACTGTGTTCAGTGTTGGGCAGCGCTCTTCAAGACTGGAACAGAACAAGGAATATTAAGAAGTCCGGGTAACTTGGTTTGCAGGGTAAAACTATTTAGTTTAAAGAAGAGGAGTCTGATGAGAAATATGAGATTAATCTTTAAGTATGTTAATGTCTAATGCACAGAGGGAAAGAATGATCTGTTCCCTATCTTCATGACAGATATGACAAAAAGTAATGAACTTAATTTTCAGTAAGGACCCTTGAAGTTAAACATTAGATAATCTTTCTATCAGGAAGGAAAGTGAAACACTGCAACAGTTGGCTTAAGGATGCTCCATTGCTAAATGTGTCTCAGACAGGTTAGTCATCTCCTGCAACCCTCTCTGAGGGCTGAGGAGGAGCAGGGTAACTCCCGGGAGTCTGCTCTGCCCCTAGCCAAGGGTTTTGGCATGAGGTGCTCTGAACACAAAGGCTTTGGGGCCCAAATAGTGCAGTCCCCCACATAGCATAAGATCTGAGGTTTCAACATTTCATAATCTCATTAAAGCATAAAATGTTTATACCTGTCATGTCCTTAACAAAAAGCATAAACATTCCAACTGATTTTGTTAATACTTTGCTGGGTCTGCAGACAACCTGTACCACCAGCGCAGTGGTATGACCCGTGCATTTCATCCTGAGTATGGAAACCTGCTGTGACTCAGAGTAAAAGTCATGGGAGCATTATCTGAGGCATGCTTATGGTTTTGTCTTTTCAAATAGGATAAGTGGTTGAACAGGGTCTTTCTGGACCTGTTTATAATTAGCTGTCTTGCAGTGTTTCTTTAGTATGCCTTTAGCTTAATTAAAATTTAACAAGTATAAGTTAGAATCAAGAGCAGGTAAATTAATGCTTTGCTGATGGAAAGCCTACTGAGGCAAGTATGTTTTTTCCCATTGTCTCGGTATTTATATGTGTCTACATAAGCATACCCCACCGAAGCAAGCGCATGGGTGACTTTCACATGCTTCTGTGAGCTGAATTTGATACACTAGGTTATTCCTTGCTTGCTTTGGTCTTCAATGTAATCAGGCTGATTTATGTCAGCTGAAAACCTGATGCTTTATTTTTAACATTTAAACACAAAGAAAGAATTCATGTTCTTGGTTTAACCTGCTGGGACACTGGGATTTGGTAAAAAGCTTGTGTGCAGAGGTGTAGAGACTACTGGCTACCATAAGCAGTGGAAGGTGAGGGGGAGGAACATGCAAAGAATGTTTTTGAGAAGTAGATTAACTTTTTGCATACATTTTTGTGATTGATTTTAACGTGCAGTTATTATTGAACAAATAAATGGGAAGGTTCTTTTTGTTCAGAAGGGAAAATTTTACTGTTTTTCACAGATAACCAGTTAATAGGATGCTGTCAGGGCTTTCTTCCTCGATAGTTTTTTTGCTATGCTTTAGTTTCATCAATGATGCACAGAGGGATTACCTGAAGGAGGATGGAAAGGAAGTTAGTTCTGAGTGAAATTTCTGAAATGAGCATAGTGAAGTGAGCTGCATCACCAAGATACAATTTTTAGTACCTATATCTGACAAGATAATGTTTGTTCCATACTTCTGTTTCAAAGTGTAGTATATTAGTTAGCATGGAGTTAATAATGAACGAAGTTGGTCTATTCTATCTAGTATTTTGGCATCCCTACACTGTTACTGAATACTGGTTTGTCTCCCACTATGACAATCAGTCTCCATCTCACTTATCTATCTTCCCTGTGTTTAAGCTGAACCAGCATCAGTTTATTTTCAGCTAGACTCAGAGACGGGGACAGTAAAGCCCGCTTGTTGAAAGCCTTGAATTTCCTTCGGCTATTCTATTTCTGGTGAGATAAAGATTCAGGAAACTCTACGGCAGAAACATTTATTACGTGTGTGTGTGAGTGTGGGCAAGTACCTATACGTGTATGTGGCCCCTATGCTGGCCATTGCACTCAGGTTGTCCATTAGCTTCAGATGAAAAGCAAAAATCTGAGAATTTAGCTTGCAGGGATGCGAAGAAACAGCCCTCCCCTGTATCTGTAGTATGGTCTGAGTTTGTTTCCTGGAGTAAGAAGAACTGGGCAGTGTTTGGTCCCGTGACACCAGTACTGGGCTACAGTTCGTAAAAGAGCAACAAGTTGGCTGCAGATGGCCCAGATAACAGCTCCGAGAGGGAGGAGCAATGAAGAAGAGGGGCCTTTTGTAACAAAAACCTGAGCAGACAATAGGAGCTTGAGAGGGTTGAAAAGAAACAGGTTTCTAAAAACCCTTTCTTGGGACGACAAATATTATAGCATGTTATGAAGTGCTTTTCAAAGTATCAGTGAGGCAACGTGCAAGGTATTTCCTGGAGCGTTTAATCACTTGTAGATTAGATCATTACAGCTGTACAAAGGTATTTCATTTTTGCCCTTAAACAAAACTTAGTATTGCTCTTAGGCAATGAACTCTAAGGAAGAAAAAAATATTTTGTGGAATAATTCCATGAAAATACATGCCAGTATGAAGACATTGTCAGTAATCATTTCAAAACTCCATTTATTTCACAGTGAACTTTGTGCATGTCTGCAGGGGGTATAAAATGGAAAGATAGGGAAAGTGATTTATTAAAGCCAAACTGCGCCAAGCATAGACGCCTTGTCACCCGTCCCACAACAGGGAGTTTTGCCCTTCCATTTATGCCAGATGTCATCATTCTGGTGAGTGACAAAACGCGCACGGGGCTGAGTTCACTCCAGTCTTCACTAAAAAACCTTCCTCTGATCCCTGTTCTCATTTCTTCTGCTAAGAGATGCTTGCAGAAGTGCAGATATAACTGCCAGTTGGCCTGATAATTGGTCCTGCTTCTCCCACAACCCAGTGCTGAACAGCCATGTATCAACACACCCATTATCTGTAAGAGCCAGTCACTATTTACTCGGGCTTGCTGGGTGGATATAGAGAGTCAAGGCAGTGGGTCCTCAGGCATGCTGGAAATGAGACAGAGCGGGTGGGATCCATCTCGCCTACCTTCAGGCATCTGTGTTGCGCAGTGCGAGGGTGTAGAGCAAGAACAGCGGGCTAGCTTGGGTTTAAACGCCTGTGCTGAAGACGCCTCCGTAATCTCCCAACACAAGGACAAGATGATGGCTTCGCCTATCTGAAAACAATGCAATGGACCACTGCTGCTTATTATTGAGCTATCTTTCATGAGAACTGCACCTGAGTGAGCAAGGTTTGAGGGAGGAGGAGAAGAAATGAGGAATATTTGACCAGTTCCCATAAGCCAGAGAGAAGGAAGTCCAGGAGTTAATGGGATTTCTTTGAGTTGAGAAACTAAAGGGCTGAGAAGCCAGCAGCAAAGTTTCTGTCCACCTATCTCCATGGGAAAGAGGGAAAGCTGTGGGAACACAACAGACCATGTCCCTTATGTTGAGATGGGACAGGACTGTGCGTGCATATGAGAGTCTCACTATAGAGCTGGAGCGTACATGGTTGCCTACTTGAACCTGGGATGTGCCATGATAGCTGATGGGTAGAGTGGGCAGACAGCTTTATAGAAAGAAGTGCTCTGCCACATCTCTTCCTCCTCTTCCTCATGCCTCTTTGGCACAGGATAGCATCTGTATATAATTCCTCCTCTGGCCCTGGACAGCCTAAGGAGCTCTTCTTGGGGAGGCTACCGCTTCCTAAGCCCAAACAGTCCTGTGCCACTATTGGGGATATTGCAAAGACATCGAGAGCAATGGCCCAAGAATCTCATTTCGGTCCTCCAACCCAGCTGTGCTTTTTCCCACAGGCTGAGCAGGTACAGGAGACTGACATTGTGTGGCTGTAGACTAAACCTTTCCTATTTTACACAGATTTGTTTGAGTGAATAAGCTGTCGCACGGTACTCTTGCACAGTTTTTATTTCAATTTTGGGTTATGCATTTGTATTCTTGTATATTCTTCATTTCAGTAATAAAATTAGGCACTTTAAACTGTTGCAAAAACAAAGCATCGTTTTATTTTTAGATCACAGTATTTTCATAGTAGGACTTTTGTGCAGTAAGGTTGCTAATCCTGTATGTCAGGTCATACCTAATTTTCCTCCTTGTTCAGTGGACAAAGCTTTAAAAAAGGAGTAATAGGGAAATATTCTTACCCAAAACAGTAGGAGACAACTTTCCTTGACATTCTGAAAAAAAACCCAAACTTGAAATGTTCATGTTGTGTTGCGTAGACTGCCCATGAAATATGCATGAAAAATTATGCAAGATACAAGAAAAAATACATACCTCCAGAAAATGAATTCTTTAATTTAAAAGACAAGTCATAGAATCATAGAATGGTTTAGGTTGGAAAGGACCTTGAATATCATCGAGTTCCAACTCCCCTGCCACAGGCAGGGACACCTCCCACTAGACCAGGTTGCCCAAGGCCACATCCAGCCTGGCCTTGAACACCTCCAGGGATGGGGCCTCAACAGCCTCTCTGGGCAACCTGTTCCAGTACCTTACCACCCTCAAATAAAAACTTCTTCCTAATGTTCAATCTGAACCTGTCCTCTTCTAGCTTAAAGCTATTCCCCCTCATCCTATTGCTACCTGCCCTAGTAAAAAGTCCTTCCCCAGCTCTCCTGTAGGCCCCCTTTAGGTACTGGAAGGTGCTCTAGCCCTCAAATCATCCTCGTGGCTCTCCTCTGGACACACTCCAGCAAGTCCATATCCTTCTTATGTTGGGGACTCCAGAGCTGGATGCAGTACTCGAGGTGGGGTCTCACGGGAGTGGAGTAGAGGGGCAGAATCACCTCCTTGCCACACTTCTTCTGATGCAGCCCAGGATACAGTTGGCTTTCTGGGCTGCGATCGCACACTGCTGGCTCATGTTGAGCTTCTCATCAATCAGCACCCCCAGGTCCTTCTCCTCAGGGCTGCTCTCTAGCCATTCCCTGCCAAGCCTGTATTTGTGCTTGGGATTGCTCCGACCCAGATGTAGGACCTTGCACTTGGCCTTGTTGAACTGCATGAGGTTGGCTTGGGCCCACCTCTCCAGCCTGTCCGGGTCCCTCTGGATGGCATTCCTCCCCTCCAGCGTGTCTACCTCGCCAAACAGCTTGGTATCATCAGCAAACTTGCTGAGGGTGCACTCGACCCCACTGTCCATGTCGCCGACAAAGATGTTAAATAGCACCAGTCCCAGTTCCAACCCCTGAGGAACGTCACTCGTCACTGCTCTCCACTTGGACATCGAGCCGTTAACTGCAACTCTTTGAGTGCGACCGTCAAGCCAGTTCTTTATCCACCGAGTGGTCCATTCGTCAAATCCATGTCTCTTCAATTTAGAGACCAGGATATCGTGTGGGACAGCTTTGCACAAATCCAAGTAGATGACATCAGTTGCTCTTCCCTTGTCCACTGCCACTGTAACCCCGTCGTAGAAGGCCACCAAATTTGTCAGGCGTGACTTGCCCTTGGTGAAGCCATGCTGGCTGTCACCAATCACCTCCTTGTTTTCTATGTGCCTCATCAGAGTTTCCAGGAGGATCTGCTCCATGATCTTGCCAGGCACAGAGGTGAGACTGACTGGCCTGTAGTTCCCTGGGTTTTCCTTGTTTCTTTATCTAGCAAGTCTTTATCTAGCAAGTAAAATAAGACTCTAGTAAGAGCTAGACGCGTCCCTAGTAATTGTCATTTTGGACAAAGCTGACTGCTTCTCTTTCTGTAAATCTGACTGAAGCCTTCCAGCCACCAGAGAGTTGCTTTCTCATGGTTCCACTGGTATTATGCAATATATAACATGCACTTAAAATATTAAGTGGAGACATTGCTTAGCAAGCAGTAACCTAGTTATGGAAGAGCATCAGCTTCACTTTCTTCAGCCAAACGTAATTGCTTTGCTGATGGTTAAACCATTCTGTTGAATATCCAGTTGTCCAATAAAAGTCATTATCAGTCAGGATAGCATCTGATAGGTAACTTCTACCAGAATAACGAGGATAATATTCATACCTTTGCTGTGCTCTCAAAACAAACCTCATGGAAAAGATTACCCTGCACATTTAGGACAGGTTCTTCCCAGAACTGCAGGAACAGCAGCGGAGTGAGAGCACAAGTGATCCCTTGCTCAATTCAAAAGCATGTGTCTGCTTTTACCCCAAAATGCCATCTTAGTTGTTATTAATCATTAACCTATGAATATGATGGGGGCAGATCCATTGATGAGAGATGTGTTTCCACTAAGAAGGTCTTGTCAGTGTAGGTGATGACATGTCATTCTCTAGGAGGCTACTGATGAGTCTGCACAAACATTGATTCTCAAATTACACCAGGGCAAACCATGTTATCTATAAGCATGTTATTTGTACAGTTGTCCTCCATTCTCTGAGCTCACACATTTTCTAACCTACTGGATGATGTAAAAAAGCCCACACTGACAAGATGAATTCTACCCTCTTTTGTTTAATTAAGAAAGGCCAGATTTTCTCACCTGTCTACTACCACGGACAATAATGATGCTCTCTTTACAGATGTCCTATGCTGACATCTCCTGATCTTTTCTAACTTCTACTGCCCTGGCTGATGGACAAGTCTTTGAGTTTTGCCAAATGTTGCCAAGCAGAGTAGCTTAGCTGACTATCTGTAGCTGGCCCTGAACTTTGGGCAATGGCTTTGGGAGAAGTTATTCCAGGGAACCTTCCTCCAGCCATGTTTGTGCCTTGTCCCATTGTTGCGGCTGCAGATGGGTCGGTCACTGCTCTGTGACCAGACTCTGGCTTGGCTTTAACAGGCTGGCATTCAGCAGCTGCCCTGGGCCCTGGCCAAATACCGAATATACCTCCAGATGCCCTTGTGGTAACCACAAATGTGGCACGCAGCACCACTTCCACTTGGGTGGCTGGTCTGAGCAGGGGTACTGCCAGTGCGAGAGGAGGAGATGGATTACGGCATGGCAGGAGGAGAATCAAGGGAACTGGTAAATATGTGTTTTGTTTGCTTGTTGCTGTGTTTTGCAGTATACAGCAGGTGAAATTCTGCAGTGCTAATTGGCTTGTAGGGGGAAAAGGAACATGGAGTATGGTCATGTAATACTTAATATCAACAAAATCCCCACAAATATGGAAGCAATTATTTGCACTGTAGATGCGAGCCAGCTGGCTGTGTGGCCATGGCTGCAGCCTAACATTAAATATGCAGCAGTTACTGAGCTGCAGCTCACTGTGAATGATATACCTCCCCATTACCCCTTCTTGTGTAGACAAGCCCATAAAGCAAAAGAAAAGGGAAAAAAAAGCTGAGCTGAGTGTACAGTTTACTTAAATACTTTCAAAAGAGTGCATGCCAGTCTGTTTTGGGCTTCAAAGACTTTCAATTTAAAAATTAGATTTTTTTCTCTTATGTTTCAATCAAGAAAAATGATATTAGGTTGAGGCATATGCTGGCAATTACAGGCTACCTTCTAGATATCTTGAGATACATACACACAACAGAATATGAAAGTTTACCATGTTTAGGTGTAAGTTACAGTCCTCTTTGCATAATAAAAGTATTTTCCTTATGATAAAGAAAACTGAGTACTGAAGAACACGTGTCTCTTTTGTTCTACTTAATCGATTTTTTTTCGGACAAAGACAGTATTTAGATTAAGAAAATTACGTATGAAATTTTTCTTACAATCTGTTTATGGGAAAAATATTTTTTAAAAGATTATACAGTGTAATGGCATGGTTTTATATAATGCTATTATAGTTACACTTATTCTGAAAGTAGAGTTGTAATTGTGTGAGAAAATAATAACACAAAGGGAGAAGATGATGATATGAGTTTTCTAGGAAATTTTGTGCATTTTATGGTTTTGTTTTCTCTCTTTGTAATAAGTTCAACCATCACCATGATGCATTATAACAGTATGTGATCAATTTTCTAAAATTTTAGTAAATTTTAAGTTCACATCAGTCTTAATCTCACAGATCTGTCTAAAATGCTTTCTTTTTCTCTTGATAAAGGTAACAGTTAAATTTAAGAAGGGGAGGAATTCTATTTTTTTTTTTTCCCATTGCCAACATTTTATACATAACCAACTCAGTGGCTCCCTATTTGTGTTTTGTTGTGCTTTTCTTAAAAAAAAAAAATAAAATAAATTACTGCTGCTAGCTTGTTTCTGGCTGTGATAGGGAATATGTATATTTATACCAATGTCATTATTAACCTAAAAAACTTCACAGAACTCAAAAGCATATGTGATAATCGAAACTACCGACAAAGTTTCAGTTTGAAATAAGTAAATATTTGTGGAGGCACTTCTACATCAGCTGATAGTTGTCTGGTTCTCACACTGAAATTTAAATAAATTTCCTGAAAGCAATGATATTAATACCCTGTTTAATCCATGCTGCTCCATGCAGACCCAGGCCAATGCCTTTCCTACAGCACAGCACCGCAGCTGAAGGCGAGAACAGGCAGGAGAGCAGGGCTTGCAGCAGACAGATGGTGAACTGGAACAGCCAGGAATGTATGGACAAGAGCTTGCAGCAGAGTATTCCAGAGGTGGGATGGGGATACACTTAACCATGCTCTACACTGAGCTCACCCCCCATCCCTCGCTGCCTCAGTGAGGTCAGAAGCAATCTCCTCTCCCAGCCTATGTCAGGGTCCACCACTGAGTGCAATTAAGTAACTGCAGGTGCTCAGCTGCAGTGAATAACTGCTGATTTTGTGATATCCTCCCCACCATCTTTCACTAAAAGCAAGCAAAGGCTGAGGTGTTGGTAGAACTGCTGGTAGCATCAGTGATGGTGTGGATGTTGTGTGAGTGTGGAGACAAGACTTGGTGGCTTTTTTGGGGCACAGGGTAAGTCAAGTCTCAAGTTGAATTTAAAAAGACTGACAAATAAGTAGTACTTTTCTTTCTGAAATGTGATGGTGCACGTACAGTAAATGCTGCCCTTAAAATGTGAAAAACAGTTTACTATTTGGTAGTTTCTTGCTATTATTGCTGTGTAATATCTGAGTTATGGTAGGACAAGTGCCGGCAACAAAATTTTGTTTCTGCTTGCATAATTGTAGGAGTCATAAATTGGTGGAAAAATATATAAATATATTTCTTTCAAGGGAAGCTCTTCTTTCCTAACGTCCCATCTGAAAAAATCTACGGTGAGGATCCTAATGGTTTCAGAGGAAACTAGATGAGCCCTTATGAGCCGCTTGCACATTAAAAACATTTTGAAAGAATTTTTATCTGTTTTGGTAATGCCCTTCTGATAGCTTTTGTCTTGAATGGAAATAAGCATTTTAACTCTGCTTAAAATTAAGATTATTGTACACAAATAGATGAAGCTCCGGAGAAGGAAAAAAAAGGCTAATTCTAGGCAGTTTAACATAGGTCTTGTGGTCTGGTGAAAAAAAGATGGGCCTTGTTCTCTTATCTTTCCTTGTATGAAATAGTCACAGAAGAGATGAAAACCTGGTATTTCTCCTAGCTTGGGATTTGCAAAGCCATATATATAGTCTTCTGGGCTTTGGGCATGAGTGTAAATATTTTTGTTAACCTGAGAAAGGTAACTTCTTAACTGCCTAAAAGAAAAAAAAAAAAAAAAATCAAGCAGTGAAAGCTGAAATGCAAAAATCTGACTTGTAGATTAGGGCAAAAGGTAGTTGAATGCTCTTTGAGACATGTCTACCTGGTGTTATGTTTAAGGCATTGGCTTGCTGTAAGAGGCTGAACTGATCCTTTTCCATGTGACAGGCGAAATCAGTCAGAAGATGGTACTTGCTCAGCTGTGACCCTGGGTCAAGTGCCCAATGAGTGCGTTGTGCAGATTGTGTCTGAACATGCGAGCCTTCACTAAGTGCAGGACAACCCCTGTTCTTATCTCTGAATGAGACTGAGAAGCAAAGAGCAGGCGCTTCATCTGACGGTGCCTACACCGTGGGCAAAGGAGAGATGTAGGATGTTTGGCTGTTGAATTTCAGGAAGTAGTTCTACTGATGGGTATGAAGGAACCTAAATGGATATGGTGTTACCATAACTCGGGGGCTGGGGATCAAGAGCTGCTTTTGATCATATTACGACAAAGTCAGGTTAAAAGAACTTCCATGTAAATACAACATGTTCTTGCTCTCTTCTGCTTTCCGTAGAATACTCAGGTCTTTTTCTCCGTCTCTTGTTGCTTTGTGACTGAATTTTTATTGTCTTTGCTTGACTTGGATGTGGAATACACTAGGACAGAGAAATTATTTATAGAATTAGGTACTGGATCTGCATGATTGTAATTCTTTCAAATTTACTTGCTTGCTTTTTTTAGTACTGAAGTGCTCAGACATGAATTTAGTGTTCTGGGCACAAAATGATTACATGAACTTCACACACGTTTGCACAGTTCAAGTCTAACGGATGTTATACTTGCATGACTATTACAGAACTTTTTAAAGTGCAATGTTTAAAGGTTTATAGATCTGCATGCTTCCACAAAAGTGTTCTTCATTGGAGACCTGTAAGCTTCACTTCTGATTTTCTTTTAATACACTGAAAACACAAATTGAAATAGTTAGTTCATGGTTTCCTGCTGTATTCCATGATACCGTAGATATAGGATCAGATTTGAGGACAAATGAAACTTGTTAATGGTGGGAATAAGAACTTTGTTACAAATTATAAAATAAGACAAAGGTGAGTGCCAAATTCTGTACTAAGGAAACTAAGTAAAGGCCCTGCTGTTGTTTACAGGATTTGAGGAAGGGCTATTGAACCAGTCAGCTCAATGGGACTCATGCAAGTACAACTGTGCCCCCATGTGGATATCAACATAGCTTTAGAGCTCACACTGCCTCTTTCAGAGGTGCCCAGACCCCAAAACTCTTGCTGGTTTCAGTGACGGTGGAGATACGTCTGAAAATTTCTGCTTTGAAGAGCCCTTCAGGCATAGACTTTACTCTGTGCTCTGGATGCAGCTAGGAGAGAGAAGACTGTTCTACAAAGGGAAAAAGGCGTTTTCTGTTTTTTAATGGCTGTGCTTGCTTTCCACTTTAGATGCTGGTGTTTTTTATTTAACCAAATTGCTTTTTTCCTCTAACTCACACCCTATACTTTCAGCGGCTTCTGCTTCATTTCTTAATAATAGCCCAGCTGCCTCTTGTTTTTATGTGTCTTTGTTGATGCATTACCTAGTTATGCCTCCTGAGAGTTTGCTTGCTGAGGCTTTATAATACCCACTGGAAACAGTTTTAGGGAATATATCACTTTAGAGAGCAACACCTATTTAGCTTCCATTCCATATCACTGAAAGTGCCCTTTGAACAACTTACGCTTAAAAATAAATTTGGAAGCAGAGAGTGTGACATTAAGTTAAAGAGTGAAACAAGATCTCATCCTGGAATTTAAAAATACATATACAGAGAAATTGACTGGGTGCTGTGACAGTCTCTGCTAACAACAAAGCGAGGATGAGATGACCCCCCCCCTCGCATCCTTGATGATGTGCATGACTCTGGTATCAAGTTCCAAAGTCTACTCCCCTTATCTTGACATCTATGGCTGGATGAAAACAGCAGCTGAGGTTTTGACTGAAAAACCCTCCAAATTGCAGCGCTGTAGGAATGATGTTAGAAAAATCTCAAATATATGGTGAACCATCCTATACCGCTGTCTTTGAAAGGCCTTTTATTAAGTAAAGAACAAAGCTGTGAGCATTTTGAAAAACCTGCCTGGAGAGCAATTCCTATTCCTACCACAAAAAAGATGAGGGAGAAACCCCTTTCCCATCAGACCTGTGAGCCTGAAGAGCACTTAATTAAAGTAAATCAAAAAGAGAAATACAAATAAGTGGTAAGAGAAATTAAATATTTCTCTATGTTTAATACAACAAGCGTCTTCGTTTTGGGCTTGCAAACTTTCCCCCTGAATGGTCTTGTGTTCATGTAAAACTATTGAATTTCCAAATATAAATAGATAACTATTGGCAGTGTTCTGGTATGCTTTTTTTATCCTAAGCCTAACAAGTGAGTGGCAGTGAATATGTGAGCTTTTCTTAGTGAGCCCAGAGGGACTCGTTCACTGGGGTTTCAAGCTCTTGGCAGCTTTGTTGCCATTCCTCCAAACAGGGCCATCTAAAGTACAAAAGGGCCTGTGGATTCGGCTCAGAAAAAAAAAAAAAAAATCCTTCCCCCATTTATTCACAAAGGCGTTATTCTTGGTCCTGTTGAAGAAATTGGTGAAATTTATGCAGGTTCCTGGGAGAGCAGGATTGGGGTTTAAGGTACCCGCCTGTCTGGAGTTGTGAGCAGGGCCTGGTTTGAGCCCACCGTGGCAAAGCACGCCCATGACCCGGAGCAGGGTTATAAGCATGGTGGTGCGTGGGGGCCTGGACATGGGCAAGTCACCCCCTTCACTTGAAATGAGAAATAGTTACTTCCATGTTCTTGTCTGAGCTGTTTTGGATGGAAAAGACTGCACACCGGAAAAAGAGGAGGAAAGTGATAAAACATGGGGGTGTCTTGGCTATCTTGGGTGAAAGAAAGACAAAAGACATCTGGCAGATATGGACACCAGCCCCATGTAAAGTGGCTTATCTATTGGACTACTAGCTGCTGTGGAAAGGTGTGCTCTTGTTGGCAGGTTTCAGGTCTCCTGCAGACCTAAAAGGAGAGTAGAAAAATGATACCATGCATTTCCACCTTCAGCTTTTAAAGAGAATGCTTCCGAGGTGCTGAAAACTAAACCCAGTAACTATTTGACACCCAAAGAACACAGACGCTTCTTTAGCCTGTGAATGTTAGGAATAGCATTCTAGGTGAAATAACGTAAAATAACTCTGGTGCTCTGGCATAAGGGAAATTGATACTTTTTTTTTTTTTCCAACCCCAAAGAATCAGTAAAAGTGGAATTGTGATCGTGCCAACCAGATGACTGCTTTTAAGTGTGTAGACCTATTTCTACTTAGATCTCCCCTGATGGTCTAATAGTTACAGTGGACCAGAAAAAATAGTTCTGTAGCACTGTGGATTCTACTAGTCATTCTAGAAACGGTGAAACTCTGTGGCAAAAATGGTTAGAAATTAATGCACGTGACCCATCTATTTTCTTTATTTCTTTCACTTGTTGCTCACTACCCCAGAGAACAAAAATCTGAACAGTTGATGATCTGGGGTAGTATCTGGAATGCAATGAGAATTTCTTTAGTGCTAAGCTTTCGGTAATGTTTACAGTAAAGACTAGTTGAATATGTCATTACTTAGACTATAAGGGTAAAAGCCTTCTGCAGTAGGTAGACCTTCTGAATATAACTGTAGCCATTAACAATCCAAGATAATTAAGCTACTATGGAATATTCTATGCTTATAGATGCCAGTGTCTGAGATGCACTGCTTTGCTATGCAGACCTGCGTGTGTCCAGTGATGGAGGAGAACTACAGTTTTGAGGCTCTGGTAACTTTAGTCTGGGTATCCTCTGTTCTGGGATCCACCTGTTTCATTGCCGTGCATCTTGGATCTTCTGAGAAACATCCAACTTGCTGCCTTCTCCCTTCTTTCTGTAAAGATATCGCCTACTTATTCACAGAGAACATCTGGTTGTCCACGGAAAGTTTCCTGTTGCGACAGTGTGGTTTCTTTTGTGATATTGCTGCAATTTTTGCTTCTTGTTGTGGGTGTAGGCTTAGTGTTAGTTTAGGACCATGAAAGCACATCCTAGGGCACTGAATCATTCAAGGCTTCTGGTTTTCTGTAAAAAAGAAAAGTCAGCAAATCCTTCAATAGTGCCACTCTGGAATTCAACAGGGTATAGCAAAATCTGTAGCTCTTTTAAATCTATATGCTTTATTATTTTAGAAACATTTTCTGCCTGTCTTACAGGTTGGGGATGACGAGGTCTAGCTGTGGCCTGATCTGTACTTTACTGCTAAGTGCCCAATAAACTGCTCATCAAATGAGAGTCACTGTGAAATGAATTTCCACTAGATATATTAAGCAAACAAAGAATTCTGTGTAACTGCAGTATCTCCCATTAAGGCTATCTTACAGAAGGGAGAATGCTAATCTAGGGTAGTCATATCTATGCTTTTTCCAGCCATCATAAATGAACCCTAAGCCTGCTTTGTGTCAGGGTAGCCTTTCCTTCACTATTTTCACAGGAAGTTTTTCTCCATTTGGTTTTTACTTTGACAAATGCATCAATTTCAGTGTCATTGTTCCCTTTTCACAGCTCTTCTGTTTTTTTTTTGGTTTTTTTTTTTTTTTTCAATTCCTACATGGCTTTTGCTCATCTTTTACATAAAGGAGTAGAATTGCCCTGTCTTTATGTGGTTTTAAAAAAAAAAAAAAAAATGCTTTTGGCCCTGAAAGATTCTCTTTTAAATCGCTAAAAGAAGCAAGAAATAGGCTGATCCGACCACCTTATTTGAATAACCATGATCATTTTCTGGAATTCATTCGGCAGCAGCTTTGATAATTTACCTTCAACTGGGCATGCCCTTCCTCTGCCTCTCACATGGTTTGTTTCACCTTTTTTACTTCCGTGCCATCAGAAGCTGTAGCTGTATGTACATCCTGTGGAACATGGTACAAGTGTTATTTGGAGGAAACAGCATACTACCACTTTAGGAGTTTGCTAAGAGTATAGGTATCATCTTTGTGTTTTAAGGGTATTCTGGCAAACTCTATTGAGACAGTCAACCTTTCCAAACTATTTTTTAACTTCTAGATAGCAAAATTATACCTTCATTAAATATTCATTTACTGCTTACAACTATACATACATAAGCAAAGTGGTGTGCGATATTTCCTATTTATTAGACCTCTGTATTATGTAAAGCTGCACCAAGACTGTGTCAGCATGTTATGAATCATGAGGTGGCTGGGTTTCTACAGCCCTTCTATTCCTTCCTATGAGTTTCTGTTTTTCCCGGATGGCATCTTCAAATTCCTCAGTGCTAGTCTGCTGCGTCTTTTTAAATGCAGTCTTGTTGCAGTTCAGAATATTGTTATTGAATAGTAATTGTTGACTAAATGGTTTATCAGCCTATTTGATGCATTGTTCTCGTCTTCTGATAAAATTTGCTTTTTGTCTGGTTATCTATACACTGAATTCCAGACTTAAAACTGTGGGAGAAAAATGGCTAAACATTATCAGCCCTCAATTTTGTCTATTTATTTGGCTGAAGTACAAGATAATATTTCTGACACCAGACTTATTTGGGAGCTTCTGTTCAGCCTAAAATCCATAAATAATTACTGCCTTTTCTTTGGCTAATGACCGGTCCGTCTCAGTTGGTGTGCACATACTCTCATGTGCCTATACTGTGCGTATGATGATCTTTTCAGTTCTTATCCACTGTATCTTGGCTTGTGGTATTGCCTTAGCATGTGCTGCTCCATATGGTGCTGCTTGTGTTTTGAAATGCATCAACTGCATGCTTTTTGCTTTTGATTTATTTCACTGGAACTAAGGGGAAGCCAAAATACAGAAAGTAGTATTTCTGAAACACATTGTTTATTTCCCATGAACACCAGTTTGAATGCATGGATTACTTTGAGGAATGGTTAAATCTGGGTCTTCCGGTAGTTTCAACTTCCGGTAGCCTTGTCCCATCTTCCAACTGCAGTTAAGTCAAGAAATACTGTCTTTTAAAATGCACACCCTCGCCCCCTGATCCCAAACTCTTCTGCCTGTCCTACACATTTGCAGAGAAATTCTTAACTCCTACATCTCGTGTACTCAATAAATGATCAAATAAATCCCCTCTTTGTGGTCTTCTGTAATCACTTGGAACCAGTGAGCCATCAGGAAGCTTTTCTTTTCTGAACAGTTAGAAACTTAACATCAAATACTGTTGTATAGTGCAATGCTTTGTTTTATACCTAGTATCACCCGTTGCTGGGAAACCCTCTTACAGGTCCAAGTCTTGATTCATTTGGACTTCATAATTCTATAATAATATTCCAGATGAATTAGGTAATTGTACGGTTGCTTATAATATTCTTTACTGTATCTTCTCTACAGGGATTGCCTGTTGACTTGATTTAACCCTAAACTTGTGGCAAAATCATCTTAAAGCTAAAAATCACACAATTTTTGGTGATTTAACTATTTTTGTACTGTAGGTACTGCAGACTGATATGCCATCACTGGCAGGTATGTAAAGATAGTATGTTGGATTATTAACAAGGAACTAAACCAGAAGAATAGCTTTCCAAGTTTTGCTTGGAAAACATGTGTCTTTATCCTGATTTTATTTTTTTTTTTTTTCTTTCTTTCAAGTAAGCAGAATTATTTTCTTTTTGTAGGGTAACTTGCACTACATTTTGGAAGCTGTAAGGGTAGGTCTGTCTGATTTCTCCAGTAGCAATTATTCATGAGGATTCACCGGCAGCATAGCTGAACTCTGGTAGTTTATAGAGAGCTTTATTTATCCTAGGCTGCATAAAAAGAAGCACAGCCAGCACATCAAGGGAGGTGATTCTGATCCTCGACTCTGCTCTTGTGATACCCCACCTGCAGTACTGCATCCAGCTTTGGAGTCCTCAGCACAAGAAGGACATGCACCTGTCTGAGTGGATCCAGAGGAGGGCTACAAAAATGATCAGAGGGCTGGAGTACCTCTCCTATGAAGATAGGCTGAGAGACTTGGGGTTCTTCAGCCTGGAGAAGAGAAGTCTCTGAGGAGACCTTATTGCAGTCTTTCACTACTTAAAGAGAGCTTATAAGAAAGATGGGGATAGAAGTTTTAATAGGGCCTATAGCAATAAGACAAGAGGTTATGCTTTTAAACTAAAAAGAGGGTAGATTCAGACTAGATACAAGGAAGAAATTCTTTACTCTGAGGGTGGTGAAACACTGGAATGGGTTGTCTAGAGAGGTGGTAGGTGCCCCATCCCTGGAATCATTCAAAGTCAGGTCGGACAGAGCTCTGAGCAACCTGACAGAGTTGAAGGTGTCCCTGCTTATTGCAGGGGAGGCTCGACTAGATGATCTTTAAGTTCCTTCCAACCCAAACCATTCTATGATCTAAAGAAATAAATAATAAAAGGACATTAAGTCTGTTTCTGATGACAATTTCTGCCCTCAGCAAAGATATTATTTCCCCTATGAATAGCAACAAATATGGATTACAGAGCTAGCAATCCCAAGCACAGCTGTTAAGTCTGTCTTTCCAAAATTTTATAAATATACACTACTTATCAAACAAATATTGATTTGGTTCAAGGGTACTAAGCATAAAAGACACTGGTCCAAGGTTGATGGTGGTATTCAGTGAGCAACATTTACTCTGAGATCACATCTCTCACAGGATCTTAATGCTGAGTTGCCCCCAAAAAGTAGGTTTATGACATATTTAATTATTGTTTTCACCAGCTCCTATTGCTCTACCTTCTCTACAGTACCTGCTTCTCTGAGTATCTCAGGCCTCCTTAGGCTGCTCTCTGTTTGATACACAGATGATTCTTATGGGAAACAACTTTCCAAACAGTTTTTGGTATTCTTCAAGATGCTATACTGAAGCTACCTGGAATAACTGTTTCTTGGCTTTTAAATAGCTAAAAACAATTATCTGTATTGTCTTTGCCTCCCATATTTTAAATTACAGTAGATATAATGCAGCTCTTCTTTCCTAATTATTTTTTTTTTTCTTTGGGGAGGGCGGGAGGGTAATAAAACCCTACTAAGTATTATTCTAATCACCAGATTGCTGATGCTCGCTTTAAAGAAGACTTTCTTGGATTATTTTTATTAACATGTGCATTTTTTTTAGCTATCCAGTGAAGTCTTTGTCCTTGACTCATATGTTTACTCAAAGGACAAAATTCTTCTGTCTGGGTGAATCTTCTGTTCAGCTTTAAGAGTTCCTCCTCAGGTTTGACTGATCAGATTAATTTATCAGCACCATGTATACAAATGCTAGGTCTGTGGCAGTGGCCACTTACAGAAGCACTTGAGAGAGCCACTTCACTTAAGCAGAAAGACCAAGTTTCACGTAGGCAGTTACATACTTTATCTTACCAGGGTTTTGCTTGCTGTTTTTTTTTGTTGTTGTTTTTTTTTTTTTTCTTGATCCCAAGATATATTATTCTGATTTCCCATGCAAGAAAGACTTCTTTTACATCATCCTTGTTTAAGTCTATATTTAATTTGTTCCAGCCTACACTTTTTTTCTGCTGCGTTCGGAATGGTAGCTGTTTTTGTGCTGTACATATGAAATGGTTTCAGGTGTTTTCTACAGTTGTTAACAAACACAGAACTGAGGTGGTGAAGTTGAATTAAAGCCAGGAGAGAAGGTAAACAGACCAGAAAATTGTGATCCTTAAGGTTTACCACAATACCAACTGCATTTTGGAATATTTGCCTTTTGCTAAGAGGAGCTTTATCTACTTCAAGCTTAAATTTCTTCTTGTACATTAATTTACAGCTTTGATCCCATTTTTTAGTCTTGCTTACCAAATAGATGGAACCTTCATCACTGCTTCTTAATCTTCCAAGGGATCCATAAATCAAAAAATTCCCAGTGGAGAAACAGATTTCCTTTAGCAATTTGAAATTTGCTGAGTGTAGACTTGTTCTCAGTTCTTGCAGGCTGAAGTAATCTGCTGACTTCTGGGAGTCCATAGCTAGGAGCTAAAAACTACTGGCCATCCACCATCTTATGATGTGGAGTGGTAAACAGGAAATTTGTGTGCATCTCCAATTTCAGGTTTCTATATTTGTATACAATATAGACATATTTTGCCCATATTTTCATGTGTCTAGGCATCCGGAGTGCTCTACGTGTTCATCTTCTCCTTGAGAGTTTCTTCTATTCCTGTGGAAATCAATATATAGAGAGTAAAGAACTTCAGGTCCGCTACTTTCAACATCAGTTTTCCCATGAATTGTATGGTTACTGCATTCATTAGCTGTGTAGTCAGAGCTACAAAATCTTCAAATACCATAGTCTGAAAACATTGAATTTTCTCTGACCACTGATAGCAGAGAACCTGTTGTGTTTGAAGATAATCCGACAGATGTTATAATTTCTTTTGCTTCTTAGAAGCCTTTTTCTAGTTTTTGTACACAGCTCTAAGGATATTCAGGTAGGTGCTTCATGATTTTATCTTATGAGTTACCTCTTGATGTTAAGCAAATAATGCAGACTGCAAAATTCAAATTGATTTTTGCATTCTTGGAACAAAACCTGAGGTAGATGGGGGGCGGTTATTGGTGAAAAGGTATAATTCCTGTCCTGTTATTATATTCCATAAGAAACATTAAATATGTATACCAATTCAAGTTTGGAAACATAATTTTTCAGAAAGCATCTGACAGTTTTTCAACACATAATAAACTTCAGTGGGGCATGTATGGGGCATATGTAAATTCTACTTTTTCATAAAACTACCTGAAGTCTAAGTTTTAGCAACACACCTGGGAAATCTAAATTTTGGGTTTGTTTTGTTCTGTGAGTTTTCTCTCCAGAAAACAAGTTCTCTAACAGAATAAATGTTATAGAGCTTTGAGCAGTCTTGGTCCATGGGACAAACCTGATTTGTGCCCCTTGTTAGGTTGCTTTTTTGCATTGTGCCCTCATTTTACCTCTGACCAGGTGGGAGCCTGCAGGAGAGTATGGTGTGGAGAGCCCTGTAAAGTGTCAGGGGTTCCCATCAGGTGTGTGGAGGATGTGCTCAGCATGAGGTGAGAGGGTGACTCTTTCTGCTAAGCTGTCAATACAGATTTTCCCTTGGCCTCAATAAGTGTCATTAGTTTTCATTCATGGTTTTTGTACCCTGTTTATATGGAGAAGAGGAACACTTTGGGCAGGAAGACTGCTCATACAGCTTCCTGCAATGGTTTACCTGCAGAGGTGTGGCATCTGTTATCAGCCTTCAGCCCCTAAAGTGAGCAAGTACTGAATTTGGGATAGCCTGTTTTAACCAAATCCAAATTTGTTTGACTGACTTCACCAGTTAAACACGCTGGAGATATGAGAATGCCGCTTCAGATGACATGAGGTTCTTAATTCCATAACAGGCCTCAGGTGCTTTTCAGAGCCTAACAATGTGTCCAGATCCAGTAATATGGGTTTTGTCTTTAACAGCTGCAGTGCAGAGGTGGTGAACACAGGTTTATCTGAACTGTTGTTTGAGAAGGGTTGAAAAACTATTGGCTTGAATTTTTCCACCTATCCTTTTCTTCTTTTTCTGGGGGTATATTGTACAGGTGTTTGTAGCTGTAGAACACTCTTCTTTTTTTTTTTTTTTTTAAATTACTAGATGTCTGGAATTACTGCAATTCCTCTATTTCATTTTTGTTGTTGTTGTTGTACAAGAAATTTTAGTCTTTAAAAATATTCTTTTTTTTTTTTTTTTTTTAAGATGGCAGTTGTGTAATTTGTCCTTGGCATTGTGTTGAATTCTTTACTAAACAACATTTATTGGTGCTGACATCTGTGTTCCCCAAGCTTGTTATACAAATTTATGAACTCATTATGCATATTTATTTTATATATGATAAAGAATATCAGATAAAACTAAATAACATTATTTATCAAAATACCGCTTAGAAACTTTATCTCCTAAAATAAAATAGAAAGAACAGTACATAAACCCCATGTAACAGTGTAATAAACTTTCTTGCATATCAAGTATATATTGAATTATCTCGAGATAATCAAGATATATTGAATCAAGTGGTAAATATTGATTGAGTCAAGGCTGAGATTAATATTTACCTCAAGGGTCAATAAATTTTGATGTTGACTGAAATGTGAAGTCGATATATATATTGTTAATACATTCTGAATGCATTCAGCAGAAATATCTAGAAATCTGTTCTATAACCCTAGGCATCTCAAGGGACACCTTTCTTCCAGCTAATACTGCAAAGGAAAACTAAGAAATGGAAGAAAGAGACCCAGTTTTAATCAGTCAGTCAAATACATATGCACGCACAGGCACTTCATACCTGATGGATCAGTACGGGTGGAGCAAGAACTTTCTAGAGGGTTGGCCCAAAGCTATACAACATCTCTGTGAACCCGTAAGGAATCACAAACTTCCCCTCCCCACTTTGGCTTCAAGTATGAAGTGTGTTTTATTTGACTGTGCTTTATGTGCCATAAATGTAAATGAAGGAGTGTGTTGGTTTTTTTAAAAAACAAACAAATAAAAAAAAAAATCCAAGGATCTCCAGCCCTCCTTCCTGAATATTCTAGTATATACTACTGTCTGTGGAGAGTGAAGAATGGCACAGGTTTATATTACATTGCTCAGTGTATTATTGGCAGTTGAACAAGCACTACAGTGATGAGCATCATTGCAGAACTACTACAGATGTTATTCTTGCCAAACTCTGATTCATCTAATAAAAATAGTTTTAGCTCTTTGATTTGCATAAATAACTAGGGAAAGGCATTCATGGGGCTAATTTGAATGAAACTGAAGCATATTCATATGGAGAGAGAAAAGGAGAACTATTCTTTTTCTTCCCATTTGTAAAATGAGTTGGCAAGTCCAAGTTTTGCTGAGTCTATTTGTGTGTAAGATCCTTTGTGTGCCGTTTCTCCTCCATGCATCTGTTTTGTCATTAGTAAACCAAACAAAAATACCACCTTTCATAATGCATGTTCAATCTTCTGTTGGAAATGGGCATCTGTCTTATGCATGGCTTTAGAAACATCCCAATCCGTTACACAGAATGGCTGAGGTTTGGGGTTTTTTTGGACTCACAGCTTTGATCAATATGTGGTACAAAGAAAACTTAAAAATACTTTAGAAAACATTTCTTTTGTGAGGTTTAAGATACTAATGGAAAGAAACTGAGATTAAGCATTTGACCAAACTGTCTAGCTCTTGCAAATCATATGCTCTGTCTGCTTATCAAAGGGATGAGATAGTTGCAGTGCACAGGCACAAGTGAAGAGACAAAACTCAGCTTTAACTTTGAATTACCCTGTTTTTAAGGTTAAGCCTGACACCAATGTTGTTTTAATGAGCACTTTGTATCTAATACAGTTTCATTTGAATGAGCAATGTAGCTGTGTTATTACAATACTGCTGAACATTCCTGATATATCCATCTCTCATTAAAATAATAAAACGTAGTCATAAACTGTTGCTAAGGACAGAGGTTGGCTCAGAGTGAGATGCTCATTTAGCATTTCAAGAGTTACACTGCAATGGAATGGCGCTGTGTTTCTTGCAAAAGCAAGAAGAATAGGCAAAGGAAACCTTTGAGTCTGGCTTACTCAATGTGCAAGAAGTAATATAGGAAATGAGTGCAGTTCAAAGACTGAAGAGGAGATGAAGCCTAGCCTCCTTCAGCACAGTGAAAACGTTGAATTTTTTTCTAGGACAGTAGTCTTCTAAATATTTTCATCCGTTGCTGTAAACCTTCTTGAAATAAAGATTGTAATGGAGCTGGAGTTACTAACTTTCAGGGAACTTTTTAAGAACTTTTTGCTTTATTTTCATTTGTTCTTATCTTAACGTATGCACTCACTTTAACAGTTAAAAGAGACTCCCTGCTTTTTGAAGGTAAAAGTGTGTCTTGAGCTACAGAGCCAAACCTTCTTCAATTAAAACACTGAAGGATTTCTGTACAGACTTAACTGGAGATATTAGAATTAGAAAGTGAGTTGTTCCTTCCCCTTATTCTTTTATGTATACGCAGTTACTTTGGCGTTTCAGGTGTAGAACAATTTGTCCAAAGAGTTAGACCAGTAGGAACAAAGTCAAACCCATTTGAGTGATTATGTTAATCCACTCCTCTGCTTGAGTTGTCTGATTGCCAGTTACAGTTTCTAAGACAGTAAATTTAGTAATCCAAGAATTCAATGGCACAATGGTCAATATCTCATTTGTCAGTCCATTTGCAGGACCTTTGGTGTCATCCTACTTTGTTATCTTGCTGTGAGTGTAATTCATTTTCCTTCTCCAAAGCATCCTTTTGTTGTCTTATGGAAAAGCTGGTATCATTGCTACTTACTGCATCCAGTAATTCAATTTTTCTTCTGCTCTCCCTCCTTGAGGTTTTTGTTTGTTTGTTTTGGGTTACCGGTAGTTTTATAGTTCAATATAAATTTGCCATTTCACACGTCTTAACCGGCTTCTTTTTAAAAAGACACCACTAATCTGCATTAAAAGTATTTTTGCTTATGGTCAAAAATAACTGGTAACTAGAGAGGCTGAACTTGACCTGTTATCCAGAGGGCATTCAGTTGTTTGATCCCTGGTTCTGCTGTGTTGAGCAACCTGTTTAAGGTTTTTTTGTGGTTATGATGAGTTATTAAACGTACGTCGCACTGTCATGTTGTCATGGTTTAATCAGATTCAGAGCAATTGTATCTGGTAAGAAAGTAAAATAAAGCAATCTATGAACATAAGGGACAACCTTTTTCCTGTGTTCATGTTGGATAAAATCCTACAAGCTTTGCTTTCAGAGATCCTTATTTGAAGGTGCAAAGTGGATGTGACCTGTTCACATGCAGTCTGTGCAAATACATACCTCCTAGGACTAATGACCTCTCTTCCTTCTATGTAACCATTTTTAAACACTTCTGTCTTTGCTTCACTCTTTCATTTCTTGATGGTTGCTTGTCATTTGACTGATGGCAACATAACTCAGTAAGCAGATGCCTCTGTCCATTGTGTCCATTGCAAAGATTGAGGTATGAATTCCAGCAGCCTTTGAGCACACGCTACTAAGCTGTGAGAGGTCTAGATGGCTTTGAAGAGTAAAAGAGGTCTACGCAACTTCAGTTTCAACACACACATCTTTGCTTAAACCATTCATTCTATTTCTTTTAAGGGCTAGATTAACACTTCCCATAGACTAAACTTTGTAGTGCATTTTCAGCTCAGTAATAAAGGGAAGATGAAAAGCTGGTGTCTTGAAAGCAATTTCCTTCCTAATTCCCAGGTAGTGGAATTGTTGATATAACCTGTTGTCCAGGGGCTATCTTTTCCAGGCAAGCTGCTAGCTCCATGGACTAATAATCCTGGGTGACTGACTTCTCCAAGAGAGAAATCATGGGGAAATGCTAAGACCTCCTAATGATGATTGGCAGTCTTCCAAAGCCATGACAACCTAGTACAGATACTGCTTTCCATAGGTGAAGTTGGCTGGTTACTTGCTGGTTTCAGCCAGTCCTCTCTTTTAAACCTTAACAGTTCTCTTGAGAAAAACTGAAACTATAGAGAAGCCCCCAGACACATTATAAACATTGTTTATAATGCATATTTCCTTTCTATAAGTTGAAAAAGTTCAGGAAGAAATTCTAAATGGGAAAAAAAAAAAAAAAAAAAAGAAAAGCTTTTGCTGAAGGCCTTGAGATGCCTTCTGGCATTGGTTTGAAGAACAAGAATAAAATCAGGTCCTATGATAAAACAATAGTCTTGAAGATGGAAAGTCACTTCTCTGTTTTAGCTATCGGAATGCAACATTTTTTTTTACTATTTACATTCATATAATGAAGAATGTAATTTATGCTACTTAGTTTAAACTGATTTAGGCTACTTTTGACCTTCTACAGGTGTTTTGTTGCTGTAGAGCAGGTGTGTGCGTGAACATATGTATTCTGATTGATTGAGGAGAAAGGGAATGGCATGTGTTCATGCGTGCAAAAATCTCCTGTGTCTGCACCTGACGCTGTGGATATACTTGTATCTACTTGTGCTCAGATGTTGCTCATCTGATTTTTCCTTCTAGTGAAACAAAAGCACACTAGAAATTGCTTGTGGAGGACTTCTTTGGACATATCTGGATCATGTGTCTCCAGGGACAGGTTGATTTAGTGAAGAAATAGTAGACAGAATTTGAGTAACTTCTTTCATTTCTCCTTTCCTTGTTTTGGTATATCACTTGACTGAACACCTTTGCTAATCAGTCTTGCCTAACATCATGAAGAGGCTTACAATGTTGTTTTAATTACCAGTCATTTGTGACACTGATCAGTTCATCAAGGAAAAGGATCCCCCGCTTTAACAATGAATTCTTCTTTTTTGTTATGTCAATAAACTCCACAACATACTTCCACATAGCTAACTTACACTATTTAGCTTTATTGTCTACTACAGAGTGGGGAATACCACAGATTGGTGGTGAGGTTTTCTGTAGCTGCCCGATGTGTCAGAGAAACCATGTTCTCCTTTTTCCAAAGATGTAATGTGGGAAACTTCTATGCACTAAAAGTACTAAGAAACGTGGTCCTTTTGGTCTTTTAGAAAATAATTTAGATTGGAGGAAACCCTCTGTTAAATGTAGGGCCAGCTTATACTAGGTTGCCCAGGGCCTTCTCCAAGTGAGGTTATGGAATGTCCATCCCTGGAGATGTTCAGACCTCTTCAGCAACCTGTTCCTATGTTTAATATTCCCCATTCCAAAAACTTTGTCCTAGTTGGAACTCATATCTGCTACTTATCACTGTGCACCTTCAAGAAGAGTCTGACTTGGTGTTCTTAATATAAAATCATTAGATTTCTTTGCACAAATGAGTTTTGTTAGCAGGGGATAAGAACTTTGAATTGATATCTAGGATCTTACAACTGGGAGGACAGATGAAGTTATCGAGAGAAAATATAGACATAAGAAAGCATTTCTTGAACTTCTATATCTCAAACTATCCATGACTTCTTTTTATATGCCATAAATTGATAAACGTAAATACAGATACATACAGCGTGTGTGTATCTTGTTCCAAGATTCTGACATGGAGTATGTGATCTTGAGGTTAATTGCAAAGAATTTGGAACATTGTGCAATGACATGTTGTTTTTCTTCACATAACAGCACCCTTTGCCTTTTTTCCAGGGCTTTATAACATCATCTGGGAATCATGACACAGCAGTTGAGAGAAGTTGGTCAGGCGATATTCATGGGCATTGGAATATCTGTCTGGTCTGAATGTCACAAAGTCCTCCTAAAATACATCTGTATTCAGTTCCATGAAACACCAGTGTAAAACTTAGCTTTTAAATTATTAGTATCCGTAAAATCTTGCATCATGTGTTTTAGGATTATTAAGTGTTATTACATACTATTACTGTTATTAAAATATTATTAAAAACTGTAAGAATTGCACTTGGTTGGAATACAGGACATGAACTTAATACACAGATTAACTACCCCCAAAAAACCCAGCTACAACTTTAATGCTGTTTCAAAGTTAAAGGATTGATGTCCCAAACTTATCTGCTTGAATTAATCAGTTGATGTAATTTGTTTCCTTGAAGACCAAATATAGCAACATTCTTTACTGGTTTTGAATTCAAAACCATCACCATGTAATTAAACCAGGATGTTTTATTAGGTGGCTGTTTTCAGTACACTGAGGTAGAAGAAAATATTCCACATTAAACAGTTAAGAGCCTAAGGACGAGACAATAGTGCATTGCATCCATCCAGAGAAAAACAAAGTATAAGAATAGAAATAAATGTAATGGACATTGTTAAATTGTTTGTATTTGCATCGAGAACATTTTAGTTTGGGTAGTAAAGGAGATACTTCAGGGCTGAGTAAACTAAAACTTCAAGGCTTTTTTCTTTTCATTTATGATTAGTCACTGTTTAAATAGTTTTATTTTTTTTTAATCTAGCCTGATTTTCACACTGTCACTGTGCAATCCATAACTTCAGACTCATGGGTTTTAATTGCATGTAATGGTCTCTTTATTTTCACTTCACACAAATCCTAGCAGAAAGGAAAAGCCAATAGTTACCAAAGGTTGGTCATGGTCCTGCAACCGCTGACGGAGTAACATGATTCATACATGCCTGTTTCTAGAGAAAGTGCTTCCCAAGGTGAGCATGAATCTTCACACAGCCTTCTAGAAAGCTATTGCTGCTAGTTCCCAAAGACAGGCATTATCAATACTGTTGGATCCAGAAGCACCAGAAAATATTAAACGCCTTTGGGAGCCATAGTGAAATTGAAGACCATCAACAGTGTTTTCATAACAGATGTAACTGTATAAACTACTAAAGCAATGTATACCCTGAGGCAATGTAGATAGTCTTGGAATGGCCTCTAGAAGAAGGCTTTCATACCATTCAGAGGACGGGATCAGCCAAAAATAATCTCAGTGACAGTGTGAGTCTGTCGCTGATCTTCAAATGTATCAAGTTGTCTCTACTGCTAAAGCCTGTCTCTAAAATAAGGTCACCAAAGGCGTTCGAATGTGTCATACTTGTTACTGCTTTCTGAGACATGCAGAATCTGCAGTCATGAGAAATACTGTGGGTTGTGCAATAAGACTATGTAGTTATAGATTGGTCTAAAGCGAGCTTGAGTGAGCTACGGGGAAAAAAAAAACAAAACATGTTTTGGAAACTAAAATATTATATTGGCGTTGAAGTGCAAAATAAACTGATGAAGCAGTTGTGGTGTTTGAGTGCGAGAAAGCTCCTGAGCTCTGCCTCAGTTGAGATGAGCCAAGAAGTACAATTTAGAGCATGAGGCCCTTTCTGCAAATCTTTAGGACTGTTTCTTTATTGCACTGACTGGATTCTGTATTTTTTGAATGGGATGATTTGGGATGGATAAATGTTATTTGCCAACAACACTTAAGGAAAAATATTGAAATATTTTATGAACTATATCTCTGTTAATAAATCACTTACAGGTGTTTCTCCTAATAATTTGTTTTGCTATAGGGATTTATATAGGGTTAGCATGCAATGAATGTGCAGAGAGATGTGTGTACAGTACCGTGTTCAGTCTACAGCAGAATTAACATTTTCTTTAATATTATTTTATCTGATTCAAGACTGTGGAAGGAAAAAACCGTTATAGGACCAGGGAGTTAATTTCACTTATTTTAAAAAAACTTAGCCTTTAAAGTGCAAATACCAAGGTAAATTAAACAGTCTCTAAATCCATTGTGATAATTCAATGCTTTCAGTATACTGTAATGACCAGAAATTTAAAAAAAATTAAAAAGCCGTGTGCTTTTCCCTATGCTAGATTAAACCCTGAACACAATCCAGATTTAAGGATTGGTGAAAACTGTTCCCAATGCATCATTATAGTCATCTCAGAAAAAGTCACAATGCAGGTTTTAAAAACTACTGGTGGAGTAAATCATGCTAATTAGGAGATTTTACAGAGGACAAACTAGTGCTAACTGTAAGCATTAAGCATCTGAGCTTGATGTTTCCATCCTGAAACCAGCCCAATGCCCAATACTGTGAACAGTAGGAGCTATCCAGCTGCAGATGTGTGCTATCGTATTTAATTAAGTTTTTTGTTTCATCTGTATTCATTGCTTTACTCAAGGTATCACACTTTTACTATAGTCTTTAAATTCCTGTAAGATAAATTTTAGGTCATAGCTCAAAAGGACCAAATTAACCTCAAGGGGACAAGGCTGTTTCCCATATGAGACTGCCTTCAGAAACTGCAAAATATGAACCCCTGCACTTTTAGTATCTGTTTCTGTTCAGACTAAACAGTGAAGGTCCACGTTTGGGAATTTTTCATGGAAAAGTAGTGTGCAGCTCCAGTTAGTATGACTTTGTCTGCATCGTACTGGCATCTGTGACTCTGAAATTTTCCAGCTATTTCGCTGTTTCTTTTGATGCACACTAGATATAAATTACAGCTTAGCTGTGAGCTGCAGCACCAATGTTTTTAACGTGCCAGAAGGAGATGAGATTAGCCAATTTATTTGATATGATTTCTGCAACATTGGTGCTTATATCTCAATTGGTGAATAAGGGGATACTAATCCATTTATTTCTCATTTCTATGTGATCTGCCTAAAGACACTGAAAACTAAGTAACGATTTTTTTATTTTTAAATTCCTAAAACCTAAAACAAACCACCCCCAAAACTCGCATACTGCTGTTCTTGCAGTACTCAGAGCTTTATAGTTCAGAATAAAAAGTAAATATGCTATTTGCCAAAGGATATGGTTTTCTTTCGTTTTGTTATCTCACACTATTAAATATTTGTAATGTGGCATAATCAGGGCACATAAAAATATATATATTTGCTGTTCTAATTCAATGACACAAAATTCAAGATCCCTGAGGTAAGGTTAAGCAGGAGCTCATATAGTCAGGGTTGAAATTCAGACACTGCAGATATAATCCATCTCCCTGACACATGCAGTGCTTCATTGTGAGACTGCCAGACACAGTCTGCTGAGATGGGAATGTCACAGAATACCAAAACAGGGGGAGACGCAGTTTTGTTCATCATTGCCTTTATCTACGAATATCCATCTAACAGTCTACGTACATAGCTGTTGCCCGACAGAGAAATATGAATGCAGCATGGAGATGTAGCAGCTAACATTCAGAGAGGTATATGGAGCATATGCTGGGAGCTCAGAATTACCTGAAAATAATTTAGGTAGTTAATCAGGTTAATTGCCTATCTTTAAGGCAGTATTTCAGTGCAGACGCTGAGTCACCACCTAAGTTGTCTAGCAGAGATCAATGGCATGCCTGCTTGCTTAAATCTCCTTGTGAATTCTGAACCTAAATGACAAAAGGGACCCTGAAGGCAAAGAAAGTGCACTGTCATCACTGGGGAGCCAGGGAGACAGGCAGAAAGAGCTGCAGCGATAGAAAGAGAAGGAGCTTTTTCAAAATTCTAAAGTGCTATTGGTCTTCCAATTAATTCTTAGTTATTCCTACTCCATTGTGCATTTGAAGTTTCTATGCTGGGGAAAAAAAAAAGGGGAAAGCCCTAAACCAATTTAGAGAGAATTAAGGATGCAAAATGAGAGATGCAGGTGTACGCATACCTTAGAGAGAGATGTAAGTTTGGTCTTACTCATTTTTACCCAGGTAAGTTTTCTCTTTGCGTTATCTTGTTCTGAATCCCTGTCTTAACTATTATAAAAAATAGTGTCAAGGTTGGAGGGAAATGCCACCGTGTTAGCTCAGTTTTCTAGAATATATCACTTCTGAGGAAAATACTGAAGAACACGACAACAGAAGAACTTTGTGCAGAGTTGGTTGTCTTCATTCCTCCACCTGCAGTAATCTCAGGCAGACCTGGGACCTTATGTGGTAACAAGTTCCCAGGGCCTCACTTTGCATCTCTTCAACATTAGCATCTCCTGCTGCACGTTCCCTCAGAAACATGCTGGTACAATGAATTACTGGGCATAAAGATCAGAGGTAAATCTGACTGCTACTGTCACTTAGAAAGGAATTAGACCTATCTGGATTGGTGGTCTTACGAAACAAAGCTTAATGTGGCATTCAGCATTCATCTCACACAAAATATAAGCATGTAAGTCTGAATTTTTTTTCGGTGTGGAAAAAATAATATATTTCTGCATATCTTGTTTTATATTTCCATATCTAGTAAAAAAATCAGGAAGAGTCTATGTGATATTTCTAATATTTCTACAGTGAGAAATACTGGTATCATAGGAGTTGGTTGTTGTTTTTTTTTTTTTTTTTTTAATCTATTATTGCAGGGAATTGGAGAAAAATGTTTTAATCAGAATTTTAGAGATAAAAACAGTATACTCAGCTCTGAAGTCTTTACTTACTGGATTTGCAAAAGGTTCTTTCTGTAGTTTTGTTTCTTAGAAAAGAAAATGTCGCAAATATATTTTTATATTTTACATATTACACAGGGGAAAAAAGAATTCTTAATTTTGAAAACTTTCAGTAAAAAAAAAAGGGGACAAGTTTTTCACAAATATATGAAAAAGAGGTCCTGTTCTACTGGTTCTGTTAATTAATTTTCTTTTTTAACCCCTAGAACAAATAGATCCCACTGCAGTTTTTCAAGCTTAACCCTGAATTCAGCTTATTTTTTTCCAATAACTAGACTAAAAACCCCCAGGTTTTGTATTTATAAATAAGAATAAAGTTGATGTTAAAGATGTCCTCTAAGGATTTAATTTCATACACTTGAGCTGTTTCTTTAATAAAGAATAACAGGCACAGGAAATTTTGACCTTTCATTCTTTAACCATCCTGTCTACCATAATAACATATCTGACAGCAAGTTGGGTACTTACTGCCTTGTTTTTCTTCAGCTTTATCTTTAAAGATTAACCTAAAAGTAATTTTGAGTTTCAGCTGCTAAACTTGTGAGCACAAACATATATGGAGTGATTGACAGAAACAAATGTTTAGACCTGTGGAAAAATGAATTTTTATTAGGTATTTTTACAATCCTCCAGACATTAAAAATGTTTTCCACAGAGCATTATGTTCTGTAACTTCTGTAAATTCAGAGTAAAAACTTCAGAGTTTTGTTTTCATATTGTATGTTTTAGTTGAAGTTCATCTGACTTTGTGCAGTGTTCACTCCCTGTATTAGCAATGTCTTTTCCCATGTTGTTTGCTTGTCTGGAGGTAGACAATCGAGTTTGCATACATACACACCCACGTTAAATCACATATATGAATCCTCAATGAAGTTCAGTTAACAAAGATTTCAGTGTGATTTCTTGATGTATTTGAACATACATTCTAGAAGGCTACTGAGACTAGAAATTCTGAAAGAAAAATCAGGCAGCAAAGATATTGCCAAAGTGATAGCTTAAACTGGTGCAGAATCAGCAGATCGAATGTTAATTCAAGAACTTATGCAACCACTCTTCCAAAGATCTATAATAATTTTCAGTCCACACTGTCTAAAGTACTTTAAAACTTTCATTTATGTTGTTAATTTTTAAAATTTTGTATTTCTGTTAAATGATCCACATCCCCTGCAAGAAATCCCCTTCAGGAGACACAGAGATTTGAAGTAGCTTTGACTTGCATCATTGTACATCACCTTGGTTGCTTTTGAACCACAGTATTCCGGTTAAAATACAAATGGACATAAATGAAGTCACAAAGTTCCTTCTTATTATTAAGATCTCAGATAAGTCTCTTTATTAAGAAAAACTGATGCATCAAAAAGAGAACATGCTTATTGGCCATTGGCTGGTTTGGAAAGATGGGGCCTGTGTACAATGTGTCAAATAATTCACCTTTGTGAGAAAACATGTTTGAAGTGGCATTTTGTTGCTTGTTTAAGGGCAGCCCGTCTCTTCAGTCACATAAATGCTGAGCTCTGGTTCACAGTGTTCCATATCTATTCTGCAAATATCAGCAGAGCATCCCTGTCCTTTATATCTTCCAAATAGGTAGCAACCAGGCCTCTCCCTTAAGGATTTTCAGGTTCCCTTAACCCCAGCATACTGAATTTTAACCAGAAAAATTCTCACATCTTTGAGATGATTACTCAGAAATGTGCCACTTAAAGCTCATGTAGAATTATCTTCTAGATCATGGTTGAAACTAACACTGTAATTTTAGCTACCATAGTATTCAAGGATGCCTACGTCTTGTCTAGAGAAAATGCATATTTGTGAAGAGCCAACAAAATGTCCATACTTAAAAATAAATAATTCTCTAATAGCCTGCTGGTAATTTTACATCAAGATTTTTAAGAAGCTGAAATTAAGCTGTAAATACGTAACCAATTTCCAAGTCCTAAAATAGATATGATCTGGCTAGAGAAGGGAGAGAGACACACATTTTGATCTAAACAAATAGAGAAGTGTTATGAGATAATAAAATGGTTTTAGATTGAATGTCTCTTTTTATTGGCTCAGAATAGTGTGTCTTAAAACGCTTCTTTTCCCAGTTTGGGTGTTACCTTCATCTTCACGTAATCACAGAATTGCTGAGGCAGGAAGAAACGTCTGGACATTGTCTAGTCTAACCCCCTTGTTCAATGCAGGGTCATCTAGAGCAGGTTCCTCATGACATTGTTCAGTTGGGTTTGAAAACCTCCAGAGATGGAGATTCATCTTCCCCCTGAAGTGTGTTCTATGCACTATTTCTGCAAGATTTCAATTTAATATTTCTGTTTTTACTTGCAAGATGATAACTGTCTTGGAGGGGTGTGTGTATTTAAAAAAAAATAAAAACAACCCCCTCCAAACAACCAACCCACCCCCTCACACACACCCCTCAAAAAAAAAAAAAAAACAAAACCAAAAAAAAACAGAAACACCATGCCACAACACCCTTCATGCCTCCTGTACTTCAGAGTCAGAATGGCAATATCTCAGTTTTGTTAAATTAAAGGGAATTTTGTTGCTGCCCTTAACAAGGACTCTTAACCAGGATTCTCAGCAGTCACTTAATACCAAGTTGTACCACGAGAAAGAAAAAGGGATTGGAAACTGTATTTTTAAAGTCTCCTGGCATAATCTGTTTTATTGTTCTTATTCACTTAGCTGATATTGCTAAAATTATTGTTTAGTACCTAGTTTCCTTGCAATGCAGGGTTATGCGTATACCTTAATGTCATCAACAGGTACAAAACCACTACCTCTCAATGTTTCTTCCCTTTTCTTGAAATGTACCACTAGTGTCCTACCCTTTCTGCTTTCAAAATGTCATTATTGGCCTTTACTATCTGATAAGAAATTAGCCCCGTTCACTTGTCGTAAAGCTGTGGAAAAGCCAAGAAATTGAAATTGTTGTGTAGTGTGTTTTTATTCTAATATCACAGTTCATGAAATGCTGGATGTTTCTAATATATCTTTACGGATATTTCTATCTATGCACTTTTGTCTTCTAGATCATGTGTGGGTTGTTAATTGAAGGAGCTTTTGCAGCAAGAGAGATAAGGAAAATAACACCTGTAAAATAACGAATAGCTCTCTAAAGAAAAACTATATAAAGTAGTCTTCTCTGCAAGCCATACCCTGCAGAGAGAATCAGGAAGGTGCACTTGAACCACGTCTGTGTCTGCCTCGACTGGAAGGTGATGCTGTTATTTGTGCTGTGAATATTGACAAGCGTTATCGGTAGGGTGTTGTCTTGCAAGCAGAAAGCCTGGACCGGAGCACAAACGTGCCCCTGCCCTCCTTTGTGACCCTGACACGTTGCTTTCCCTCCCCGTGCCTGTATGCTCTCTTCTGCTCCTGCCTTTCCTGTTGGTAGCCTTGTCCCGTCAGCATGGGGACAACTCTCGCAAAGTGTTTGGATGACGCCTCTTGGAAGAGCTTCTGGTTTTGTCAGCTGCTGTGTTGCTGGAATACAGCTGACACAGATATGTACCTGCTTTGGGGGTGGCCCCATATTGTTACCTTTTTCACTCAGGCAAGAACCCATACGTAATTAAAAATACTTGTAGGCTTGAGTCTTTTGTACTAATTGGTTTTCCCCTGAGCCCCTGTTGACAACTAATAGCTGGTGAAATTAGACTGGACAGTATATTTAAAACTACTAATAAAAAAGGCTAAACTGCCTGGGGAGGTTCCTTAATAGAAACAAGGTTTGGAAAAGAGTAGAAAGTCAAAGACCCAGCTTCAGTCTACTTGTTCTGTGGGACTGAAGCAGCTGCTGTGTCACATGAGCCAGCAGCCGCCGAGGCCTTCGACTTGAAGGAATTCTGCCATAATTATCCCGACTTACAAACTTCACCTGGCTTTAATTCACTAACGTAACTTACTGAATATTTTTCCATTAAGATGATTTGTGTGTGTGGGCACAGCAGGGATTCATTTGGGGACATCTGACTGTTCTTTCCTCTCTTCCTACACTTTTCCCTCTTTTATAATGCTAACGGGCAATAGAGTTCCTGTGCATGTGAGCATAACTGTCACATGAATACCGAAAGAATGCAGCATGTTGTTTCAAAAACTAATGCCGAGTAAAGCCATAATGATTTGCCGCTTACACTAAAGCTTTGCCAATTTAATTATTTGTTCTGCTCTGAAGATTTACACGGGATCCTCACCAAGACTTTGGAAAGACTAGCAGCCGTGTAGCACGTTCATCCCTTTCTCTCTCTGGTCTGTCTGTGCATCCCTGGCTGTTGCGCATGGTTTCCATGGGCAGTCGTCTAAAGTAGGCTATTTCTGAGGACTTCAGCTGGTCTTTGAGCAATTGCGGTGACTTTCTAATGTCATTTTTGGAACACAATATAAAACTCTGAGCTGTTTTATCTTGCAAGATCACTGTTATATTAAGTTTAAATAAGCTCTTAGTCAAACATCATTATTTCTTGTTGCTCTTTTACACCACTGCTGGCAGCTTATTTCGGTCACAGACGTGCATTTTGTGGATGTAAAAAGAGGTTGCTTTGTTTTGCTTGCAGTATATTTTAATGCAACGTGTTTCGTTTATTTAAGAGTCCCAGAGCAAAAAAAGCCTTGGAGTTTCAGCTGACTTCTTAGGTTTAGACTCTCCTGCAGAGTACGTGGGATATATAGGTACTTGGCATCACAATTTATGGGAGAGATATTTTAAAGTAAGTGTCACTTATAGTAATGGATGTTGTTGTTGTTTTAAGAGGTCTGAGGATTTTTAGCTGTTGAATTTGAGTCTTTTGATGTGGGTTACTTTGTGGGTTTTTTTTGGTGGGATTTTTTGGGGTTTGGGTTTGTTTTTTTTTAAATCCAACTGAGGATAACTGTTTATGGGTGCCTAAGGAAACAAGTAATATCAACATAAAAAATGTATTATTTACAATTGACAGCTAACTTGGAACATGTTGTACCTCTCAAGTCAGAAATATTTGCACTCATCCTTCCAGCTAACAATAGCAGCCAATGGTAGTTCACAAAAAGGTAATGCAGATACAGCAACTGTCATTATATTTGCGCCTCTACTATTAATATTAGTGTCTCTTTGTTGCATGTATCAGAGCAACTATATTCTATTTTGCATTATAGCTTTACTTTTTTTAATTACTTATTGATTAGTTTTTAAAAAAATTAAAAAGCTTTTTGAGTGTTTGGTCTATTTCTTTCATGCATTTATGAACCTGATTCAAAGTCCATTGAAGTCAGTGGAATGACTTAAAAGATCTTACTTGCCTGCACTGATTTTTGTGGTTTTTTTTTTTTTTTTTTTTTCCACCTATATGCTGCATCATGAAGGTAACAACGTTTTGGTAACGAGCAATGGGTCTATTAATGCTAAAAGTGAAAGAAATAAGAGGAGGAGTGGCCCTTGTACTTTTGCATCTGAGAGCTGAGGCTGTAAAAGCACACAAGAACGGAGCCATAAGCAGAAATGTGCAAGCGAAGTCTGAGGACAAGTTGCAGAACAGGTCCATGGAGCTGTACAGCAGCTGCAAGTACTTAGCACCTCTCCAGCAAGGTCCCAGAGACAGACATCCTTTTATTGGGCTGATGACAATTGCTTAGGAAGGGTTTATTAATTCTCCAAGCACAAAAACAAAAGTGGCCAAATAAGAGAATACCAAAGGTGATCAGATTGCCAAAAGGTTTTGATTTCAAACGTGTGTCTCTAGAGTGTTGTGGACTTCATGGGGAGGTTTGTACAGCTGAAAGATTAGCACCGGGTCTGTTTCTTTTTCTTCCTGTCTGTTCCCCTTGTTTTCTGTTCCGCTCAGCGTTTGCCATTAAAATCTTTCCTATTGCTGTAGACCTCGCACTAATTCACTGTGACATTAAAGCTGGAGAATACTGTAATGCTACTAATTAGGCCGAAGGAAGAATGATGAAGATTTTTATAGTTACTATTGCAGATGAATGCTGCAGATAGAAGCAGTCTTTCAGTTGGAATGAATTGTTAGGGCATATCCTGACCCCTTTCTACTCCCTCTCCTAGGATGAAAATGGTAATTTTCATATTCAAGCTTAACACGAAGGGGTTTGATTTAAATGCAGGTTTAGTTATCAGATAACATAGTGTGTATAAAATGTTCATAATAATCTCAAGTTACCCTCTCATAGAAATTTGGAGTTTCCTGAAACAACTATGAACTTTTTATTTCATGTCCTTTCTTGAAATATTTTGGATAATAATCTGCTAAGAGGAGTGACAGATTGAAGAATTCTAGGAAAATATAAGAAAACTTTAGCACTGCTTTCTTCTCAATTTCTGTTTTCAAAGCCAGATTATAGTTTGTAGAGACTATTCTGATGATGTCTTTTGTCAGGAGTGTAGCTATGGTGCACAAGGGATCTGCATACAGGTTAATGCTTGTACCAAAAGCAATTTTGAAAGTCATGTCTGGTTTGGTGCCTTATTCCTAAAACATGTTGGATGCTAAAGTGTTAGTGCTCTGGGGTAGTATCTATTGCTTTTATTTTCCAAATTAAAATAAGTAGCAATTAAAAAAACAAACAAACAAACAAAAAAACCAAACCAAAACAAAACCAACCATGCTTTCCTTGTTTCAGTGAGTAGTTTTATTTGAGAAAAACAAATATTTCTTTGTATATCATGACACAGCACAAGTTCCTCAGAGGAGATGTTTTGTTTGTTTCTACTGAAGAACAGGTGAAAGCAAATGTTGCTCTTGATGCCTAAATTTAACAGACCTTTGGCTGGTTCCTTCTGTTCTGTGGGACAGAGAGACCTTGCAAAGATTTAAGAGGCATCATGTGGGTAAGCATGGTTAAAGAACAAATATTGTCTGGTTCGTCTTCATTCAGGGGTGTTTATTAGAAGCAGGAGTGTGAAAGACAGTTCAGGGCTGTTTGCATGAAACACTGACAATTAGGTAGAGACTGACACTGCAGGAAAAGTAGAAAAGGTGGGGAGAGAGTGATGTGATAAGTCAACCTGTAAAAGATGGCTTGAAAGTGTTTCATTTTGTCTCCTAGTTATTACTGGATTGTCTCGGAAAGCCATCAGGACAAACAGAAGTAAGCCCATGGTGAGGCTTTTAAGTTACAATTTACTCCAAGCACTGTCAGCAAGAATGAATAAACAAAAAGTTAAAAAAAAAAAAAAAAAAAGCAAGCTCAGCTTTCTTAGGCATTTAGTTTAGTTTGCTTAGGGAAAGAAGACAACAGGGAACTAAGGCACTGCAAGCTAGTGGCATAAGCTCATTTTGTTGAAGTGTACAACTATTAAAGTGACAATTGGGAAAATAATTTCAAGAGGGAGGAAAACTGAAAGTGCTTAGGAAATATATCTATAGCAGTTAGCGACTATATTTGTGGTGCACCAGCTGTCAATTGTACCTAGGTGTAGAAATAAAAATACGTTTGATGGATTAATTAAACAGCTTAGTAAACAGCACTGGTGTTCTCTTATTTAATCTTATGCACACCAGCTAGATCCCGTTCACAAATAGTCTTGAGTGGGTACAAACCATCATGCTAATTCTGTTCTGACACTAGCGGATTTCAGGAGAGTTAAGCTGAGAAGGATGCGTACCCTGGGGTCTGTCAAGACTCTGAAAGTACGCTTGTGCTTATTCCTGTGTGTAACGGCATATGCCCTCAGACCTCGCTTTTCTTTTTCTTTAATCAACATTTCTTTCAGAATATTATTTGAATAAGGATAGAAGTAACGACTTTTTCTTTTTTCTTTTCTTTCTAGGTTATTTCTTCTACCCTTCCTTGTCAGTAATTCCTTTATTATTTGTATAACTAGCAAACAGTCTCTGCAATAGACCAAAATGTCTGTTGCTCCTTTAACGTCAAAAGCTCAGAGACACTCCACCGGTTTATATAGTTTCTGCATATTCTGTTGAGTATTTGTTTTATTTCTGAACTACCTTTACATTTTTAGGACTAATAACATGCACAAATGCTTGCAATTATGGAGGAAGATCCCAAAGTTTTCCCGTAAGGATTTTTTTTTTCTTGTCCCAATACATACTTTCCCTGAAGTTAATGGAAGTTACACGCATGCATCCAAAGGTAAAGTACATCCCAAAAGGTTTTACTGGAAAATTTGACAATGCTAAAATAAACAGAGCATTGTGGCAACATGCTCCAGTGAAAATAAACGCTCACTCTGTTAGCTCAGCTGCTCTGGTGCAGGAAAGCGGTTCTTTTCCAGAGGCTCTCTTGTCAGATGCCCATAGGACTTTGGCTCATTTACCATTTAACGTTTCCACTGTGTTTGGCAGAAAATCTGCAAAACTGCCAAAATGTGATCAGATATCAGGGAGGTCTAGGTCCCCTCCGGTCTCTTGCGGAGTCTGACTCAGGGGAACCTCTGTGTGGATTGAAGGCACTAGTGGAGAACAGAAGTTTGAATGGGGTCTGTGGTTATGTATAGAACACGCTTTTATCGTATTTTTTTGATTATTTATAGTGCCTATACTTTTATTCAGAGACCAGCAATTGTACGGTAATATATTAGGTCTTGGGGAGGGGAGCAGGGACTGAGCCTTCCTTTTTTTCATTCAGATGCAATTTGGTTGCTCAATGCTCCTGAGGAGTTGCTGAATGATGCAGTGGAACTGGGTATTTGCTCTGAGCGTGCTGTGCTCTTTCACAAAGGCTATCTCCTGACCTTAATCTAGTAATTTTGGATTGAATGTCCGGGATAGCTTTTTTTTCATTTTCAAAGCATAAAAAAAGGTGGGGGTTGAGGGTTGAAACAGTGAAAGGTGAAGAAAGAAAAAGAAAAGAATGAAGAAAAGTAATGTTTTGTCATTTCCAAAGAGATTATTCCCCTTCTTTATTTCCTTTCCGCCTATAACACTAGCGTATAATGAATACACTATTTAGGTGAAATAGACTTTCTGTACCTACTGAAGTATACTGAATAAGTCAGAGTTGGAGTAGGTATAGTTAGGCTTTTTTTTTTTTTTTTAATCTGAGATACAAAGCTGCACTGTCCTGAAACCTTGTTGGCAAATTTTCAGCATTTACAGGAAAATGGAATCCTCTTCTGTTTCAGCAGTGTTACCGGGACTGCTATGGAGCTGCTGCCACAGTACTGCATGCTAGTATCTTGCTCACTAGACAGTAGGAGAAAAGCCAGTGTGTTCATGGAAACAGCGCCTCCTCAGACAAGTAATAATCAGCCTAATGTCGATGTCATGCTGCAATCAGACTCTGACAAGGTTTGCAAATATCTTGAAAGGAACTGCTCATCTTTGAATGCCGTAGATCAAAGCCCAACTGGAACAAAACCCAAGTATGCCGCATGTCAGCTGCAGAATTTTGTTGATGAGCACAGCATGTATAAGCAGAGGCCACCGCTATCGTCACCGGCAGGAACAGCCAGATGGACTGGGCTGGTCGATTATTTTAAAATCTTGCTGCATAACCACAAAAACTAAACATGAAGCTTAAAAACCCATTACGCATCTCCAGAGCCCCAGACTGTCTTTTTAAAGCTTCAAGTCCATTTTTAATCTGTGCTGAAGACTTTTTTTAGACATGTCTCTTCTCAGGAACTTCTGTCTGTTTTTTGCCATTCATGAAAATAGGGTTAGTCCTGGGGAGGGATAGGTGTAGGATGGTGGTTCAAGCAGAGGGATAGTCTATAAACCCTCCCAGCTCTGCCACGGATATGGGCACTCTGCAAGTGGAGAAAGTCGTTTGCTCTCTGCGTGCGCTTCTTTTTCCAGCTGTGAAATGGGGGCAGTATCTCATCTATAACTGTAACACAAGGCCTGATTCATTAATGTGTTTCCAGTGCACTTTAGACTCTATGGGATGAATAGCTAGCACTCCGCAGGGGAAAAACCGGACAGCCAACAGGATAAAATATAGTTTGTATTACACCAGTCTAACCCTCTGGATACTGCACTTTTGAGCCAAAACCATTCGCTTTGCTCTGCTGTAGCGTCTCTATTGTCTTTGAGGATTAAGAGGTTGTGGAAGGCTAAAGCGGGCTTCTTCATGGGTTGACACCTCTGGCATCATGGTGATATGGTGAAGCCAGCCTGCACTGGGGAGTGTCACATGCATCCCATCTGTACGCACTGTGGGTCTAAACTGACCTTCAGGATGGCCACATCAGAATTAAAAGGTGGAGTAGCCAGAAAGGACCTAATCTGGTGTTGTTTGCACCTGAGGCTAGAGAATCTCTCTCGGTGACGTTGTGCAGCGCTCCAAAAGCCTATGTTAGATGTACTTACTTCCTTGTTGCGGAGGGAGGCATTGGCAGCCTGGCCGCCCGGTAAGGCAGGGAAGCCTATGTTTCAACCTGTGAAACCCAGTCAATATTGCGGCATGAGACAACAGACTGCAATGCTACCATCTGACAGTTTAGGGAATTGGTTTATTCAGAGTAAAAATAAAAGACAAAGAAAAAGCCCGATAACTAAAAGTTTACATTAGGTTTGGGATTTTGGGGGGTTGGTTTGTTTGTTTGTTTTAAAAGAGATTTTTTTCTTTTGCCCTAGACTTCCCTTGCAATGTTTAAATATGGAAGTTATGCAGTGAGAAATTGTCTTTCTCAGATAAACATAAATTACCTAAGAATCATATAGAGAGGAGCCTTTACACCATTTTTTTTTTAGTCTCTGCAAGCTAATTCTTAGCTCTTTATCTTATAATGGGTCCTGTGGGGCTACAGCTGGGGGGTATTTCTGTTTGGGCATGTTCGCAGGTGGAAGATCTTCCTGGAGCTTACCAGGTTCCCAGCTGAATCCCTGAAGCATCGCTCTTGTAGAGTGATGTGATGAGAGAGTGAATGCATTTATTATTACCCAGGTTATAGCTGTGCTTTCACACCCCATCGGTGCTTAGAGCCTAAAAGGGGCAGAATCTCCATGAAGGCCTCCAAGGTAGATAGACAAGGGAAGCACGCTCAAAGGGGATGTCTAAAGCCACATACCCACTCACAGAGACTGTGACAGCTGCAGAATCCATCCTCCTGTTCTGCTTTGCAAGTCAAAAAACCTGCATTTAAAATTTTGCCTGGTACTTTCTATCAAATGCAGAGCCAATAGCACTTAGTGTCAGGTAGACTTGGAAAGAGGTAAACAGACCAAGATCACACTAATTTTTAGTAATCTTGAGAAGGAAAAAAAATCCCAACCCCACCCTAAAATAATTGTATGACACAACATTCTACTTCGTCTCACCTAATAAAGCATTTCTATGCATGTCTTTTACCATTATAAAAATGAGCAGGCATTATGGGGCCAACTCTCACCATGATTACACTGCTGTAGATCAAGAGACACATTTGAACTAATTTTGTTTGTCTGCAATGTTCTTGTATTTCATGTGGTGCTTTGCAAAAAATAATTTGCAACTGAGAGCTGAAAGTAATTTATGGAAAGTTTAAGGGTGCGGAATGGTTACTAACTGGATAACTGCAGTTATTTTTCATATATGCTCATAAACTAGGGTAAGACCAACTCCATCTCTTTCTGGTGAAAGAGATCAAATTTGATTCTAAAACAAGGGACAATATAAAGATCTGGAATAAAATTCATAAAAAAGGAAATAAGAGGCATTCTAGCAGAATTAAAGGGGATACTGAGGACAAAATACATTTAAACAAGCTTTTTCTATGTTATTCTGTGATTTCTGGTAAATTTAGGTTTTTATATAATTGTGCTGAAAACTATAGTGTTTCTGAGATGGCATTGAATATTGGCCATGATTAGTTTAAGCTTTTTGCACTAATTTATCCCTGCTAGGACAGGACCATAACAGGAGACTTTAAGCTCTTGTGTCTGCTATGCAACTTGTCTGCTCAGGAGAGCAGCTTAAACATCTTTGTTTTACCTATGCTATCTTCCTGAAGCCTGAAGGACTACTTAGTTATAACTATGCCAGGAAAATGTGTTCCAGTACATATATACCTTCTCTGTATTATATTTGTAATAGAAAATGATTGGAAACTGACACACACTGACCTCCAGTAGATAATTATCAGATAAAATTGATACTTCGCTTCAAAATGCCTAAAGAATTATAATGTCAGATTGATGTTTATTCCTAAAAGCATTCTGGAGAACTTCCCCTTGATCTTAGATCAGTCCATTGTCAAATTCCTTAAAGGCCACATCATTTATAAATGATATGAACTGCAGATGTATAATTCATGTGGAGCATAAGGTTTAAAACATTTGTACTAAAAAGGTAAGGTGATCCTATATTAAATCATATTTATGGCCTAATTTTAAAGTACAGAATCCTTCTGACTGAATTTTAGCACCTCTTATTTTTTAGAATTTATTAAAAAAGAAAAGTAACTGTGACAATGATGTTGGCAGACAAATAGGCTCTTTTTAAAAATCCTTGTGTTGATCTGTCATATTATTTTCCATTAGCTACCCCTACACTTTCTGTAGATTGCTTTCAGCCATATTTTTACTAAATGTTTTTGGAAGTGCAAAGAGCAATGTAAACTGCAGATTTCACCATTACTGTTTTGACATTGCAAGCTCAAGGTTAATGGAATTTCTTTGTGGATAAAGAAGAAAAATAACTACATTTAAAGTTAAATCACCTTGTAGGTATAGCCAAATTGCAGGAATCCTAGAAACCATCGCTATTATAAAATTTAAATAAATAAATAAATAAAAATTCTGGGTATATTTTGCTGCTTTTTTTTCTTCCTTCTTATTAAGATCTAAAGACCCCTCCTAAAAGTTTGCGTTTCTTGTCCTACCGTGTAAAACCAACTTTGTTATCATGTCTTCTCAAACATCTTTTCATATATTTTGAGAAGTATAATAATGCTGTTTGATATAATTATCATTTTATATTGTTAAAACCTTAGCCTTGATCTCATTATGAAACTTTTACCAATAGAAAGTAGAAATTGACATACAGTGTCTAGTTCAAACAAATCAGAAATTTGTTCCTGGAGGACTCCGTCCAGTAAAATGTAAAGATCCAGCAGTGTCTAAGCTCATACATGGTTTTAACCATTTCATAGAATCACAGAATGGTTTAGGTTGGAAGGGACCTTAAAGATCACCTACTTCCAACCCCACTGCTATGGGCAGGGACACCTCCCACTAGACCGGGTTGCTCAAAGCCCTATCCAACCTGGCCTTGAACACCTCCAGGGGTGGGCCATTCACAGCTTCTCTGGGAAACCTGTTCCACTGCCTCGACACCCTCAAAGTAAAAAATTTCATCCTAATATTTAATCTAAATCTACCCTCTTTCAGTTTGAAGCCATTCCTGCTCATCTTATCACTACATGCCCTTGTAAAAAGTCCCTCTCCAGCTTTCTTGTGGGCCTCCTTCAGATACTGAAAGGCTGGATAAGGTCTCCCCAGAGCCTTCTCTTCTCCAGGCTGAACAATCCCAACTCTGTCAGCCTGTCTTCACAGCAGAGGTGCTCCAGCCCTCTGATCATCTTTGTGGCCCTCTTCTGGACCTGTTCCAACAGGTCCATGTCCTCCTTATGTTGGGGGACCCAGAGCTGGATGCAGTACTCCAGGTGGGGTCTCGTGAGAGTGGAGTAGAGGGGCAGAATCACCTCAGCCTGCTGGCCACAATTCTGATGCAGCCCAGGATATGGATGGCTTTCTGGGCTGCAAGTGTACATTGCCGGCTTATGTTGAGCTTCTCATCAACCAGCACTCCTAAGTCCTTCTCCTCAGGGCTGCACTCAACCCATTCTCTGCCGAGCCTGTATTTGTGCTTGGGATTGCCCCGACCCAGGTGCAGGACCTTGTACTTGGCCTTGTTGGACTTCATGAGGTTTGTATGGCCCCACCTCTCCAGCCTGTCCAGGTTCCTCTGGATGGTATCCCTTCTCTCAAGCATGTTGACTGCAACACACAACTCGGTGTTATCAGCTAACTTGCTGAGGGTGCACTCGATCCCACTATCCATGTTGCCAACAAAGATATTGAACAGTACAGGTCCCATTACCAACCCCTAAGGAACACCACTCGTCACTGGTTTCCACTTGGACATCGAGCCGTTGACTGCAATTCTTTGGGTGTGACCATCCTGCCAGTTCCTTATCCACTGAGTGGTCCCTCCATCAAACCCATGTCTCTCCAATTTAGTGACAAGGATGTCACGTAAAACAATGTCAAACACTTTGCGTAAGTCCAGATAGATGACATCTGCTCTCCCCTTATCCACCAACGCTGTAACCCCTTTATAGAAAGCCACCAAATTTGTCAAGCATGATTTGCCCTTGGTGAAGCCATGTTGGCTGTTACCAATCACCTCCTCATTTTCCACGTGCCATAGCAGAGTTTCCAGGAGGACCTAGTCCATGATCTTGCAGATTTAAAAGCCATGTCTTTAATTACACCTTTGAAGATCTGACAAGCGTTTACTAATATGACATTAAACAGTGTTTTGGCAGTATTCTCCCTGAGATTTATTTTCTTTGAAGTATTAGCTAGAGTTAGACTGACTTTCCTTTAATAGCAAAGAAAAATTGCAACAATAATTATTTCCATATTATACAAGATGGGCTTTTCTTTCCACTTTTGCCTTAGCGATATGGATTGTCCTAAAGTTTGCTTTTGTAGTTTTTGGGCCCTAGAAGTTAATAGTCATAAGTGAAAAAAGGAAGCTTTCAGAAATATTGGCTGCTTCAAAAACTTGTCTTACCTGGTAAACTTCTGATGTAATTATTTTGTCCCTCTCTAGGTATGCACTTGCTTGCATCGCACAGAAGTGGGCACAGAATGCCACTGCATTGCTGGCATGCGCCTTTCAAAGCGGGGGAAAAATAAGGCTACTGTTGCAACTCTGAAACAAACAACATGTTTCCTTTGGTGCAGAAAGAATTTTGCCCTTAAGAAAAAAAAAATAAAATCCATTAACTTTCCTTCCTATACTTCTTTCCCCTCACTCTGCTGTGTTATAAATCTTGTTCTTCCTGATTCCCAGAACAACCATGCAGTTAATTATCATATTCTGCTTTTCCACACCACCACACCACCCCCAACATGCTGATGTCTTGCTTTTCTCCTCTGGACAGCTTTTTCCTCTTGTCCCAGTGGGATACGAAATTGCTTTTCCTTTCTTGTCCCAGGAGCAGCTCCTGTTTATGGCCTTTCTCTTTTAAGTCACTTCAAAATAGTACCTCTCCCACCTATGGCATGGTGCACTGGGGGTCTCTGCATCCCATTCATTCTACCATCGTGTTGTGTTGGCACCGGGTAGCTTCAGTCATCTCCTGTGGACATCCAGGTGTCATTTCTCATTCTTTAACACTCATGGCACTGACTTAGTTTCTGACATGTCTTGTCAGCTGTGCCCTTGAAGAGGCACACAAGACAACAAGATGGGAATCACCTTCTTTTCAGATTCTGCCTCTTGGTTTTCTACAACTCATGTCTGAAGCTGATTGTGAAGTTGGAAGCTGTGTGGGTCTGTGGGACATAGAACCAGGGGGAGATACACAGCTCCCTTGAGTAGAGGCCCTGAAGACTTGATGGGTGAACTGCGCAAATGGAGAATTGCCTAAGGTTGGTGGATTGGTGGAGGTGACATGTGGGTAACCTGTGGGGCAGATCAGGGAGCTGAGAGAAGCCTCAATTCAGGAGGGCCTGCATCAGGGCTCTCAAAGTAGAGACAAGGGCATATTGAAAATAGCACTGAGTAAATCTTCTGTGGAAAAATAGTCACTGCAGCTGAACGAAGACCTGTTTCTGAGTGTCTCCAGTCCCAGGGCAGCTCTCAGGCATCCCTTGGGTTGTGCTCAATGCTGCACATTTAGACCAAAGTTGGAAGTGCAAGGTGCCAGGTTGTCCTGAGCTACACTTCAGGAAAAGTGGTGAGGGGAAACTATAGAGCTTTGAAAGTCCACATAAGCCTGGCTTTAACCGACCCTCAAGATGAAGGCTATGAGACCTGAGGACCAGGAAACTTCCTGTTTGGGAGGAAGTGGGGTGGGAAGGCATGCCTCTGCTTGTTCAGAAGTGTGGCTGTTGCAAGTGGAGACACCTGAAGAAACTAGTTTAGGAAGCTCCTTTGTAAAGCATCAGCCTATGGCAGAGAGAGCTGGACCAGATTCCAATTGATTCTGTAAACTTTCCTTTCCAGTGAGGAATCAGGATGTCCCCTCCAGGCTGCTGTGCTCATGTTTTAGTGTTGTCACAGAGGCCCCCTTTCAAATAGCTACAGAAATAAGTCTTTCATGTCATCCAGGCTCAAAACTCTTCTCTGATGCAGTGCTATAAGAAGTCCACAAAAGTTAGGTTTTATGATCACCTCTGTTCAAAAATGTTCATCTCCTTTTTTTTTATTGAATTCACCTGTTGCCTTTTCTCACACGTGAGTAGTAATCATGGAACACAGTTTGGTTATTAGGATGCTTTACAGAAGTGCTTCTGTGCCAATATCAATAATAACAGTAATACTTTTAAGGCTGAATGTTTAGTGTTTTAAGCATTTAGGTTTCTTTGCTTAAATGGTACTACTGCATTCATAATTTGACTATGCTATCCAGTAATAATACTTGGGTTGGAAAAATATCCAATATGGAGAAGAACCAACAATTCAACTACCATTATCTAGATTTTACGGGTGTTTTTTTTCACCATACCTCTTAAAGAAACTCAGTATTATTATTCCTAGTTTAAGATGGGAGGCCAAAAGATTTAAACTTATTTTGTTCTAGTCCACCCGTCAAATTCGTAATATGTCTCAGTAATTTGTGTCAGTATAATGAGGTTTTATTGAAACAATAACTGAAATATAGCAACAAATAAAAAATGGGATATATCACTGCATATGTTTATTAAAGCAAGATCACACCAGATAAAATCTTTATTTAATGAAAATATAAGGTTAAGTAACTGATTTTGTAGGCAAGGAAAATATTAGATTTTTCTCTGTGTGGACTTCTGTAGTGAATTTGAAATAGTACCACACAGAAAATTAGTTATAATGAAGAAGATAGGGATAAGTAGCAGAAATCTGAGATCAATAACAAATTGGCAAAAGGTTTGGTTTTAGAGGTGAAGACAATTACAGATGAAGTTTCCTTAGGATCACTCCTGAGGTTTTTCTTACTATTTCATTAATATTTTTCACATAGGGACAATGCTAGTGCGAACTGTTCACGATGTGAAGTTAAGTGGTGTTGTCAGTATGTAGGAGAGCAAAGATTTCATACTGGAAGAACTGGTTAATCCTGAGGAAGGGAGAAACAGAGAGGTGGACTTTATTATTGCAACATGGTAGTTATGGGGTTTAGGGCCAATATAAAAAAAATTACTGTTGTCAGTAGGAGTTCACCATTTGGAAGTAATGAAAGATATGTGTGCATTAATCTTGCATCCGATTGATTATGTGCTGCCCTTGCAGTACAACTACAAAAAAGGCAAATAGGACTCCAAAGCTTATGAAGTGAAGTGCTTGCAGTTGTGCCTGGGAAAATTTAACATCATTGTTCAAAGACCTGTGAGATTGCGTTTGAAATAGCACTGAATGAATCTAAAATACCTAGAATTTTAGCTGCATAATTGGCAGAGAGATCGCAAGCACAGGCAGTCTTTTTGTTTTGTTTATTTTTGAACGGTGAAAAAAAAAATAGTGAATGTAATCTACTGGAAGCAAAATGTGGTAATCTCTAACGCTTGTGAAAGGCACCAGATCAGCTGAGCAGGCTTCCACCAGGTCGTCCTGTCAGGAGAGCTATGAAGCAGTACACACTGCTGTGGTATTGCTGACCACATAGACTTGACTCGCTTCTGTAATGCTCTGTTACCATGGCCCGGCAGACAATACGCCCCTCCTCTCGGAGAAGAGGAACTCCCTGCTTTGGTCTGGCGAGTCCCGGTCTTGCCACAGGGCTTCATGAACCGCTTTCTAAACCCTTACCTCATGCTTGCAGAACTACACTGTCTTTTAATAAAGGGTTTAGTTATAGACATGGGGATTCTATTTTTCATTTCAAACAGGTAAATACAGACTTATTTTTTGATGCTCCTACAAAGGTGTTCTCTGTTTCGGCTTTATACAGGTGACTACACAGACTGTAGGAATGAGAAAATAATTTAATTTCCAAGGCCACCATTCTCCTTTTCTTCTGATGTCTACTGCAAAGATTGTGATTGGTGCTGCTTTCGTAGTAAGTAAATGAACAGGTGACCCAGGAGACAATTTTGTACTGGAGTTTGATTGAACACTACAATTTCATTTATCTTATGCTGCCAATCTTTGTTGCTTTAATTCACTATGGTCATGCGACTTGTATGTGGTTTGAACAAAACTATTGGTCTCCGCAGTCACTGTTTAAACTTCTCATGACCATCTCCATGCCATCTAATGTATTTTAACAAAAAAATGTGCATATAAAGAAAATAAATGCAGGTGATTTCCAATTCAAATGAAGTTAATCTTAATATTAGCAATGTTAATATTAGTTACATTATGTAATCAAACCAGTTGTAGTTAGCACTTCCTTAAATGATACTTTTTATATTGTGGAAGATATTGCATCATGAATAGCCCTAGGTGTTTTACTCCTCACTGATGAAGCTGAGAATTGCCAGCAACATGCAAACCATAACGGGATAATAAGCAGCTGGTGCTTGAGCACCTCTTGCTGGCACTTCTGTGAAACAATTTCTGTGTCAGTTCACAAGGGTGTCACTGGCTGTTCTGCTCTTTTGAACCTGCAAGGGTGATGTAACCATGAAAGGCGAAAAGCTGAAGATAGTGTATTTCTGCTCCCCCCCTCCGCACCCTTCAAATTATAAGACAGCGATCATCAGGTTCTTTGGGACCAGTCTTATTTCAGTTTTGAATTAGATAGAAAGTTTGGCTATTTACCCTGGAAGTGGGCAGGGACGCCTTGCCAGTGCTGCCAAGAATATATCATAGGTAATAATAAAAGTATTAATAGTGTATTGCCTTAATGAAGAGTGCATTTTAGAAAGCAACAATGGTTGTGTTTGTATCACCACCAAGAAACAACATGTCAAGTTGGCTTTTTTGGTACATGCCTCTAAAACTCGGTCCAAAGGAAACTAATACCAGGAAGCACTCCATGGGCACAAGACCACACTAGATGAAGTGAAATAAATAATGGTATCTTGCTTAAGTATTCGTGACTTGAATAAGCATGTGTTTGGAAGAGACAAACCAGCGAAGATGGGCAAAGTAACAATTATTTTCAATGCAGGTTAGAATCTGCTTGTGGTTTATGCTTCTTGGAGTAACTTTAAATGAGCAAAGACTGTATCTTTATCTTCCTCCTTATTTTCCTTTTTCATCGTTCTCCACTTCCTCCTCGGTATCTAACAAGCCTTAAGTGTAGTTTGAGACGGGAAGGGACATTTTCCCTATCTCTTTATATGGAGAAGAAAATTTTCTGCCAAACTCTTTTAAGAATAGATTAAAGGAAAGGAATTTTGAGGGGGAGCGAATGAGTAAGAACATTAACATAAAAATAACCTTCTTTACAACAACTCCTATAATAATGAAGAAAGAAAATATACAGATAAAATGCTTTGATAGCACAGCACCTGGGCTAAATCCAAAACAACATCATTAACAAGAAGAGTTCGTTCTGCTGCTGTTGGACTGTACAAGCAAAGAAGGTTTACAATGATAAACATACTGTATGTTTTCAGATCAATTACTTTAATTAAATTCCTTTGTATTTCTTCTCTTCTGTTCTCACCTCTATTCATTAACTTTTCTACCATATTGTGTATTATCAGAGGCCTGTGTATCTTTTGTTTTGTTTTGTTTTTCTCCCCCACTAAGGTTTGATTTCAGTGGAAAAGTTATCCCCTGGATGGATTTAGCCCAGTATTCATAGACAATATTCCCATAATTGGTAACAGATTGATTGGAGCTAAAGCGTTTCCTTCTCTGTTCTCCCAAACACACATATAGCAGGATATTTTGTTAATTATTTTAAATATTGCTTTCGTAATTTAAGGTCTGGATTATGCTAGCTTAATCCATGCCCAGAAAAGGCTGTTTCTGTGATGCTCCTGCCCCTCTGGATACACCAACGGCGACACTGCCGCACTTTTCCCTCTCCTTGTCCTCCTCCTCCTCCTTGCTCTGGGGTCTGGAGGCCAGTCAAGAAGGAAAGGGAAGACAGAGAGAAGAGAGACTCTGGGGAAAAGGAGTCTTGTGCCAGGATACTAGGACTGTTCCTTAATTTAACTGATAAAATGGGAGCTAAATTCATTAGGAAATTTAGCCTTTAGCATATATGAATTACAATCCTTTCCCCTATTCTTTGTATGTCTGAGCCATTAAAATTATAACCTACTTCATGTATACATGCAATGTGTACTCTTATGAGGCCAGACCAGTTTATTTTTTTATTCTCTACCCTGTTAGATGGGGTTTATGTTTTTTCCTCGAAAATTCCTTTGAGGCTTCTGCAATCAATATGAAATTGCTTTCTATTAACTGAAACAATATATATACATGAAGTGGGTATAATCTGAGCACAATATATTGTTGCAGGCAGCAGCAATGAAAAAGCGAAGTATTGTTTACTGCAGCAGAATAGGAGTAGCTGGTGCCTGTGGTATCCATTCAGCTTGTATTTATTCAAATACTGTTGAGAACATATTAGCCAAAAGCAAGTTTGAAAGGCAAAGAGGAGAGAGTAAGAGCGAATAAAAGACTTGGGAGAGGGAGGGAAGAAAAAAGCTGACAAAAGCTAGGGAAGGGAAACAGGAGGTGAAGAATTTTGAAAAGGGGAGAGAGGCAGAAGAAGATGGCTGACAAGGAAAAGGAAACTGAAAGGGGAAGAAAGAAGAGAATTTTTATGTTTTAAACAGTGCTTGACATGTCATTTTTAATTCTGATGTTATTGTCTGTATGTACACAGAAGCAGGTCTACATTACACAGAATTGAGAACGGTGCAGCGAGCACCTAAAAATGTCAGTTAATATAATTTTTGCTATAAATTTACGAAATGCTAAATTCTTACGTAGAAAATATGAGGTGAGGCAGAGCCGGTTAGAATTAATTAGAAGGAATTAATACGGAGTCTCTTTATTTCGTGAGAGATTTTTATTTCAAGATGCCAAATCCTTTTCCTAGTGTATGGTTCTCCCCCTAATACCTCTGCCTCATTTCACCCACCCGGCCCCAGGCTTTTGCCACTGTTTCACTGCCTTCTCACAGGCTGCTTTTTCTTCTTTGCTTCTGGCAGCTAGTTTCAGTGGTGGATCCAGGCAATAAACATAACAGGCTTATTAGCTCATGTTCTGGCCAGTTCTTTGCCAGGACTCACTTTGTATGTTGGGATAGAGCGGATGGAAATGTGGATTAGGGCATGCAATAAGTGAAGCTTTGAATTCTCACCTGTGTAGATGTGACTTTAGGGAGAAAGTATGTGTAGTCCTGAAGGTGAAGAAAAGTCTGAACGTATTAGAGGGTTTGTTACAAATAGTGTCAGGGAGCCGCTGTTGAGCTGACACTCACCAATATTATTTTTTATTCTTTTGAATGTCTTGAATGAGAGAAGCCTTATATCCACGTTCTTCTGCTTCTATATTATGGAAGCTTGTTCTTGATGTGAAGATTTAAGAGCTCTTCTTAGGTATTAGTCATTAATTCAACTGATCAGAAAATACACATGCATGTGTACTCTTTCCTATTATATTCGGGGGGGGGGGATTAGTCTGGAATATGTTGGTGCAATCTAATTATATCTTTGAGATTACAGTGAAATTCCTCACTCCTGCATTATTGGTAGTACCAGTAGTTTTTTAAATCATAACTGTTAACTGATTTTCTAAATTTTGCAAGTATTGTCCTAATTCCGTCCTTTTGTAAGGTAGCAAAGAGGACATATACCAGAGCTAAAGTCCGGAAAATTAAATTTGTGCACGATCTCCTATAGAAAATGTGCGTTCATTGAAAACCAGGATTAGAACACACCAGCATTCTAGAAGTTAAATTATTAATAGGTATCCTGCTCAGTGTTAATGTATAAGGTATACATACTAACAAATAATTGCTGTAGCTGTGGCTAAAATGCACAAGCCTTCTGAAAGATAGACCTTTTTGAGTGAATATGAGGCTTTGTGCAGAATGGCATAATAATGCATTATGGTGCCCGTTTGTATCCTCACCTGTGTAAGCAATGTTCAGCCACAATCTAAATAGGTGTTTTTATTAGGTGCTTATTTATGTCTCGCTGTTTGTGTTGGGGATGGTATGTTTTGCTATTTATACTGGGGTTTGCGAGTATTTTTTATCAGTCCTGCAAAGTGATGATCCCACGATGGTGGGTAACAGGAATCTTGTTTGTGCAGGGCAGGGAGAAACAACTAACCAATTCATGAAATACTCATAAAAAGTTCTTGATCAGTTGGTAAGGGACTGACTGTGGGGAGACAAAAAGAATTGTTTTGGCCCTACTGGGAAAGTTGACCTTTTTTCTTTTTATTTTGGTTAGCTTTTGTGGCCATTTAAACCCTCAGGTGAAATAATAAAAGTAAAGAAGAGAGTATCTATTACCTGAAAGTTAGTTACTCCTAGAAATGCAATTTAGCTGAAATAATTGTTAATTCGGTACCAGGACTGAGGTTCAGAGAAGGAAGCAATTAACCTCTAGTTGTACACCTAAAACCTGGGGGATTGGGGAATGTAATACTTTTTTCTTAATGGATCCACATTCTGTAAAATGCCAGTTTTACAAAGGAAGAATTGTGGATAATTATATCTTTAGAGCCTCTAAAGTTTTTTAGGTTGAGACTGTGTGTCAGAAATAATTGTGATGAATAGGAACAGGTTAGATTTCTTCATTTCCTTGCCAGTGTTGCTTCTCGGGCTTACCTAAATATTCCCAGGCTGACTCTTATCCTGCTTCCAACTGAACTGAAACTGCTTATAGACCCAATATGTCAGAGTACATCAGATCTTAACCCTCTTTGTGGGTCTATGCTTAATAGTCAAGGAAAAGAAGGAATTGTTTCTGAAATAGGATTTTATTTCTTTATAAAGATTGTTATTTGAACCTACTCCAGATTTTTAGAATTTGAGAATTCTTTAGTGGACAGAGTAAGTCTAAATTAAGCAATAAATTCAAAGTGTTATGTTATTGGCATTAGGCATGCAGGCTGAGGTTTTTCAGAACAACTTAGGCAACATAGATATACAGCCCCTATAAAATGTAATGGGATCTGCACAGTTGCAACTCCAGCACAGTTTTGAAATTCTCTGCTGTAGTGACTTTATGACACTATTTTGAAGCAATTTTGTAATCCTTTTGTTTCCTTTTGCTGCAGCTGACCATAGACTTTTTCTTTGCAAGTTGTGATTGGCTTCAACTTTGCCATAGCCTTCTGAAGTCGGAGTCAAATTTTAAATGTAAAACTATGTAATTTCTGAAATGCTGTGGCTTTAATAATAGTAAAGGACAGGGGATGGGAACAGAAAACAAGGTCAGGACCTGAATTAAATATACTTTTGATAGATTAAGTTTATTTTAGCAGCCTGGGCCTCTCTGGAATGGAGACTAGAGATATTCACTGTTTTCTTAGAATAGGTCATATTTTCTGCAACTTTCATTCTGATCTGCTTTCTTCCTGTCATCATCTCCTTGGTCTCAAGAAAGACTGCCTGACTTGTTTATATAAACCTGATGACAGAATTTGGACAAACAGGAAGGTAAGGAAATCAGTATGCTCTTAATTCTAGGAGCAAGGTAAATATAATCCATATCTCGAGAAACATTTGGAATTAATAATAGTTCTACAAAGGGAAGGGACGTTGCCCAGACAGAAAGCAGCATTCATAGGGAGAGAATCAGAAAAGTGGAGAAGGTATATTCAATCCTTTGAGATTTATTTGTGCAAAAGTTAGCTTAAATGAAAAACAGAAACTACATATTGCTGTATAATTTTTTAATGGTCATAGACTTAGCCAAATCCCCGAGGATAAAATGCTTAAAGAACATAAGCAACAAAAGAAATAAAATTAAAACTAAATAGTCTCAAGTACTCTGTAAAACAATCTTGAAGACTATCCAGAAAGTACATCTGTTGTTGGAGGATGGAAAAGTACATGATAAACAACGAAATAACAGTGCCACTGGCATGGAAGAATACATTTTCAGATAGTCAAGATAAAGTTGTAAAACACAATAATACCTACCTCTTGTGTCTGTAGAACTTAGTGCTTTACAGGACAAAACAGAGAACAACTAAAATCCCTTTCAAGGTGGAGAAAGCCAATGCACAGGCAGAATTTACCCAAGGTTGTGTACTAGAGCCCTAACACAGCTGGAAATTGGACCAAAGTTTCCTATGGCCTAGACTGGTGCCTTTTTTGATAAGTCATATCTCTCCATGGCGCAGTGGGGCAAAGCTCTGTCAGGTTTTTTGTAAGCGCATTTTCTTACCTCCATTTTCTTGAATGATTAGAGGCCTTCTAAAGAGAGAATGCACAAGTGTTTTGCTTTCTACCATCATGTACCCGTGCAAAATGGTTAGGGTTATAATTGGACTGAGCTAGTATTATCTGATCAGTATTTTTTAGCCATATAGAAACAGCCCCATTCTCGTTTCATTTTTTTTAACTTATTGAGAGCAAGAATAGTGCAATGTGTGAGTGCTGCACGTTTAAACCTGGGAATTCAACTGGTGGAAGGGGGTCATGGGAAGCAAAGAGTTAGCATGGCTAAATATATGCTTGGTACTGTTCCAACCTATCATCTCAGAGGATAAGTGAGGAGGAGGATGGATGCATGAGGGTGGTGTTGACAGAGTCTGACTGGGCCTCAGGGTGGTTGCAGGCTGCCCAAGCAGCCAAACTGCTAAAGAAGTTCAGTAACTGGAAGCCCAGAGCTGGAAGCCCACATCAGCACTTGCACACCTTTGGACTTTCCCTTTGAAACCTCTTATTCAAACGCTTTAGTGTTTTCTCAGGATTGGGGGAGTGGGAAATGGATGAAGGGTGACTCTCCCCCTCCAATGTTAAGTTTATTTTTACAGGTCAGGTGAGGCATTAGTGCAACATCTGTAAATATCTGAAAAGCAGGCACCCAAATAAGGAGTGTATGAAGACCTAATTAAAACTTTTGCAAGTTTTAGTAATGTATATGTATTTTGCTTCTTTCAAAGGACTAGGTGGAGATATTTTTCAACTGGAAATCATTGGATCTCCATGTAGTTAAATTGCTGCAGAACCACCTGCAGTCCCAGGGAACCTGGTCGATGAGCATCCTTGTACCTCGCTTGGCACAAGTCGGTCAAGGGTCAGGACATGTTGGGGTTACTGTCATGGAAGCAAATATAGTTTACGTAGGTTTACTCTGATTTAGCGCTGTCATAGACCTGCATGTGAGCTATAAGCCAAGCTCAGGCACCAGCCTTATCATTTTTACTGTACTGAGTTGGTGTTTGCTATCTTTGCTGGGAGCAGGAGGTAAGAGTGAGTTGCGTTTCAGTAGCATGTGACTGTTTAATATGCAGACAGGCATAGTTAACTGGCAAGGCCAGAATGTTGCATGTCAAGGTTTAATTCTCTACTCTACAATAAAATTTCTAGACAGCTTGCCAAAAATCACAGAGGAATAGAGCCACAAAGATCCTCTAGTCAACAGTTTAGATTTTGAGCGACAATGCCAGGAGTCTGCTAAGTGTTAAGGCTTACTGTGAGATGCATCCATTCTGCAACCATTGTCTTCATTTACTTACTTCAGCCAGTCTTTTGTAATCATCTGTGGAGGGAGCAAAGATACGAGTAGTCTTTTCCTGACTTATAATTTGGATTCAATTTATAGCCTAGCCAACAGCTAGAGAGGGAAGGAACCAGACTTAATAACTTTTTTCCCTGGATCCATTTTTATCTCCAATGCCTGTGAGAGTGTGAAGGTGCCTACCAGCAGTAACTATTTGATTTCCCATTTTGAAGCTGCTCCTTTGCATGCATTCACTAAAATAGGACTAGATCCTGGCCTCCTGGGTGAATGCCTTCGGCAGCAAGCATAGAGTTCCTTTTTGCGTTTACTTCATGTATTTCTGTGTTTCAGACAGTGCTTAAAAGGAAAGACTAAGAGCATTGGTGAAAAGTTGTTGAAGTACGCACATCAAGCATCAGGAGTTAGGTACCTCTGTGTGCGCATTACAAAGGAAATCTGAATGCATCGGCTCTGTTGATGGAAGCTTCACTATGAAGGGACCTTATGTTCCTACAGGATAGGGAAAGGTCTGAAGCAGATTTTAAAGATTTAGGTGCATGAGGATACAGACCTCAAACTGAGAATCTTTAGCTGTTGGTTTTTTCCCTCCACAGGTGATATTGGTGGAAAAATGTATCTGAAAAAGTTGGATCCTGTTACTTTGACAAGTTGCATAGGTACCGTCACTATCTACTCCTTGTGATACTATTTGTCTGTTCTTTTAATACTACTTTTAATGATTTGCACTTCAGGTAGCACATCTTGCTGATTTAAAGGAGGGAAGGTATGCAGCTGGGAATGTATGTAGTTTCTGAATGTAGAGACCTATGTTTTCAAAATTGTTTGGAAAGTGTTTGCTCTCTGCCAGTAATGATGTGCTAATATTCAATAATAATATCTCACCACATATTAACTGATTCAATATTATGAAACTCGTGCTACAAAAAAAAAAAAAATTCCACCATTCTCTGTCATGAATACGGAAACTGCCTCTTAGGATTGGAGGAAAGCAATGGTCATGTTTACTACTATGAGTAATGGAAGTTAAATGACCTGATTCACTGACAGTTTGGTCATCCTGAATTTTTAGCAGGTTGGTAGGAATTAGTGGCTTTCAGTATTTCTAAAGATTTAAAAAGGCAAGAATAACAACTCCATATTCAGTAAAGTTACTCATTCAGGAGATTATGTTAGAGTAATCTTAAATAGCAAGGAAAATAATCATAGTAATATTCTACTGTCTCATTGGAGACTTGAGATATATGAAACAGGTAAATGCAGAGAATTAGTTAAGATGAAAATGCCAATGTTAAATTGTAAATATATACTCTGGAATGTAAATTTTTGTTGGTTTTGAGCTCTCTGTGAATAAATTATTTCCCGTTATTCAGCTGGGTTTTTTGTTTTATGAAAGAAGACCAATCCCTGCTTCAAGGGGATAGAGGAAAGGATGAGAACCCCATCAGCTTGTGTATAATCAAACCTATGCTACAGAAAACTAGCTCTGTGGACTTAGTTTCACTTAGTGATTGTCAATTTGTGGTTTGAAAAGGGAATTGCAAGCTACTTGATAGAAGAGAAAATGCTATTCAAATAATTGCTTAGCAATTGAAGACAAAAATGGTATAAAAAATATTTAGAAGAATGAGCAGGCAATGAAGTAGATGTGATGGTTTTGAGGTTATGACCCTGGTTTCTGAATGTCTGAGTTGAATGTGTGATTTATCCAAAAGGTGTTAGGTCTGAAAAAGGGAAAGGTTAGCCTATCTTCTAGTTTTATGAGGTCTTTAGGTACCATGACAGGCATTCTGTTCTGTTAGCATGAAGATCACTTAACTTTGTTAGGATATTGCTGTTATTCAGACATAAGTGCTAATGGATAATAGTCAAGCAAAGCAAAAAGTGGCTATATTTAGAACATCTTTTCATGGTTTTTAGAATGCTTGCACTTCCTTCACGTTGTCCTGTTTCCCCTGTGTCTTTAGCAAATATCTCTCTGGAGTCTTCTATAACTGGAAGGGAAATCTGACAAGCTGCTTATTAGCTAGTACAGAAAGTGTGGCAGTAGAAATCAATGAGCCAAATCTCCCAGCAGATAAATGAGCTGTTTATAGGTCAAATAGTAGTGAGATTTTTTTTTTCCTTTAATATTTCCAAATACCGTCAGACCCTTCCCCCCCCCCCCAAAAAAAAAAAATCCATTAGCTTACAAGAAGTATTCGACATAAATATGGACATAGCAATGATTTATTCTGAAGTGAGACTACTCCCTGCTCTTAGAGAGGTGCTACAGCTATTCCAGAATAAAAGCTTTCAGAAGGGTGCAAAAGGATTGTTTGCAGTGATTTCTGATCTCTCTGTACAACAAGAATGGGAGAATAAAAAGTGAACTGAAAAGGCAACCATTGTGGAATTCTTGTATGTGATTTATGCTTTACTGGCACTGAAGGCTTTTAAACCCTATGTACAAGTACAAAAGATGTGTCAGTGTAAAAAGAAAGGAAATTCCAGTAGACACATCAGTGCAGCTGTGTTTCCAATAAGCTAACATTTGAAATTGTGTTATTCTGTATTGCATAGCATAGCAATACAGGCTTGTAGGCAAGCAAAATTCTTATCTAGACTGAAAGTATTAAGAATTGGGTTTAAGAGAAATAATTGCTTGTAAGAAGAGTTCCATGTGGTTGAGGGGTTGCAATAAAAACTTAAGAGAAATTGGCAATGAATTATAACAAAACGTTGGAGTTTGGTTGTTCAGTGTTGTCAGAGACCTGCTGAAGCTGAGGTGTCCTTGCCAGTGAGTATCTACTCCTAGAAGAAAAACAAATCTGAATTTGAATGCAAGTCAATGATAGGAAAACCATTACAACTGAGACTAATGAGAAGCTTTTACTTGTCTGTTTGAGGCAGTATTAGCTAGGGCTCTTAAAAGGAGGTAATAAGAATTTAAGGAATCTATGAAAAAAACTTTCAGTAGTAAAACAGGCTTGTGGAGCTGAAAAAAAAGAGAGGAAATACAGAAAAAAAAAAGCAACAGTAAGAGAGGTAACATCTTAAAAGAAGAATAAAAAGGATAATAAAGGGTCTGATAGAAACATGGCTTACAATGTAATGGGTTTTTCAGCAGCAAAGAGTTAACATGACAGATGCGGCCATGGTCATGCGGTGCAGGACAATGCACTGCCTTCTGCTAGTGTAAGAAGCATTTAATGCCAACTGTAAACTGGCCTATCGAGCATGCTAATTTCTATAAAATCAGATAATCTTTTAAGAGAAAGTTGTTTTGTTTTTTTTTTTTTAATTTTCATTCTTTGGGCATGTCTAGAACTAGAAATACAAAATATAATTAAAAAGGCATTATTAACTGTGTTTCTGGATAATAAAAGTGAGAATGAGGGTCAGTTTTTCAACTGCCTGAAACAACTCTGTTTCAGGTTGATGTGTTTATCTAAACAATTTACCCTTTTTGTCTAGAGTTCACTCATTATCATTGTTTAAATACCTTTTTTCTGCCCGTTATTTTCTTAAAAATCTCGAAGTTCTGTTTAAAACCTGACTGAATATCAGGATAGTATGATATGCTTGCTCTCTGCTTGTACTCATCCGTTTTTTGCCTATGTTAGCTCTAGTGCAAAAGACAGATGTATCTTATTTACAGAAGGTACATAGACTTTTGATTTCTCAATCAATGTTGTATGTCAATATCGAGACAATGTTAAGAGAAGATATTTAAATACAGTTGGTTCCCAGTGACAGGACGAGGGGCAATGGGCACAAGTTAGAACACAGGAAGTTCTGTTCAAATACACGGAAAAACTTCTTTACGGTGAGGGTGACAGAGCACTGGCACAGGCTGCCCAGGGAGGTTGTGGAGTCCCCTTCCCTGGAGATTTTCAAGACCCGCCTGGATGCAGTCCTGAGTAATGTGCTCTGGGCAATCCTGCTTTAGCAGGGGAGTTGGACTAGATGATCTCTAGAGGTCCCTTCCAACTCTGAAACTCCGTGATTCCGTGATTCAGTGAGTTCTCAGCTATTCAGAATGTGATTCTGATGCTTCAGTTTTAAGTTCTATGAATAATACTAAAGTACATTTCTTGACATTTATGTAATCTGTAACTGGAAAAATCCAAATTAGTCAACTAGAAGTCTTGGTCACTTTTGTTTTAAATTATTCAAGCATGTTATTTTTATTTGGCTAGAGCTGTGGTAGAGGATTAACTTTAACATGTATATTAGCTGGAGCTTGAGAAGCATATCCATGCTATGCAGTGTCTTACATCTATGCTCTAGTCCTAGTATTGTTTGTTTATTTATTTGTTTGATAAACATTAGTAATATTACAAGCTTATTGTGCTTAAGAACTCTACTTGTCACAATTAAAATGTATGATGGATAGCTGTATCTATGGAGCTCTAATGCAAACCAAGGAGAAATGAAAATAATGTATTTTTACTGTCAGTCGGACAATCAAAATCCTATTTCAAGTTCCCCCAGGAAATCACCCAGAGAACATTTCTCAGGCTTCTCAATCTTCAGGTTTCTGGATTTGTTCGACCTGGGGAAAGCTGAAGGAGAGAAGATGGAGAAAGGTAAGAAATGGACACTGTCTTCCTAATGGAGTGGAATATATAATATTCCTGTCTGTGAATATAACCTGCAGATGTGAAAACTGGATAAGGAGTAGTAAGTTCCTGGTGACATCATCAGTGTCAAGTAAAGCATCTTTAGAGAGAGAGATGCGTTTTGGATTTGACCTTGGTGTAAAATATATGAAGGAAATTTATTTTGCTTTTGTTACTTGTATCTTTATGTAACCTTGTAAGTGTGTGGCTCTGAATATGTTCTATTTGCTTTTATGTTATGACATGAGAAACAGATGATTTCAAATTAACTGGTCAATGCTAGTGCATTATTCATATGCATGATATCCGTATGGGGTATGATGGTTTTGAACACAGCAGCCTGATGTGTTGTTCCAAGGTATCCAAAAAGTAGCAAGTCACTTTTAATGTGGGAGTTTCTGGAAGAGGGGGGAAGTTCGCATCCAGCAATATGTTGAGGAAAACCCTGAAGCAGGAGTTTTTGGGACACTTTGGGAGATGACTCTACAGAGTCAATGATCTAGTGGTAAGGGAAGAATACACCCACATCCTCCAAAATGATCTTTAGGTACTAGGACAAATATTTGAGGGGGTGAATTTCAGAACACAGTGAGTGATAGCTTCAGTCAACGTGTCAGCTATTGACATTAAAAGTAGCCACGTACTTCCTGGATTCTAAAGACTGCAGATCATGAGGGCTCCATGCTATGGGATAATCAGACCTACAATTCAGCGCTAAACTGTGCTAGCTAATAATCTGGCAATTCAGAATATTCTTTCTTTATGGACATGCCCGTGTGGCAAAAACACAAAGCCAGAACAAAACCCCCAAAAGCCAACAAACAAACAAAAAAAAAACCCAAACCAGAAACCCTGAACAAGTTAATCAATCAGAGCTAACTAAATATTAAAAAAATATTCACATGAATTTACAGTCTGGCTGCGAGCTCAAAAGCATCATAATGTGCTCTTCTTTTTCGTGCAGAACTTAAAGTTTTGGGCTTAGTTTGGTCTGCAGTTTTTAAATTTTTTTTGAGAGAGTGGAGATCTTGTGTACGTGTATCTACCTGAAGAAAATGTGATCCAATTAACAGCTTTACTAGATAGACTTTTTAGGTCTGTAACTTTTAATGGGACAGACATGAAACAGACAGAAATTTACAATCTAGTCATTTTTGAGGAGCAGTGACAAGGGTGGGATGGGAGCAGGAGGTTGCAGCAGCAGAGTTTCTTGTCGAGAAAGGCTTTGCCTATGTCACCTCTTCTTTGAACCAACTTCAGCAGCTTCAGGGTTGGTGATTTAGGGCTACGAGGCATGTGAGTTTCCAAAGAAAATGGGGACATTGACAAAGGCTTGCCCTGATGTGCAGAGGTGCTCGGTGAATACCACCGTACCTGCAACCGAGGCTAGTCCCCTGCCTGTGCCTTGGTCCACCCTTCCCACATGGAGCTGGTCTTCACAAGGTGCCTTCAGGGGCTCCCACTCAGCCTGGGCACAGGACACTCCCCGCGGCTGGCACTGCTGCATGAGCCCAGGGCTTCCTCGTCATGGGGGAGCTCATGAGTAGGCCCACAACTGTAAGCCACCTCTCTTGCCCTGCCTGCCCATCGGCAGAGCCGGAGGGAGGAATATTCACTATTTTGAACACTAAGTTTGTGTTCGTAAAATGGAAGCTGCCCTCTCAATCAGTAGTGTTGGTAAATTTGAACAAGCATATATTGCTGAACTGGAAAAGGGGTTTCTGGAGTCCATGGCCCAAATTTCTAGCATGCAGGAAGGTAAATGAGCTGGATGTAGGTCTGCTCAGCATTCACAAACATTAATATGGTAATGCGCACAGACCAAAGTGTGTTAACACTATAAGAACAAAGTTGCGATGTAACCAACATCACATCTAATTACTTCTTTCTTTTCCTGTAGATGTTAATGGACCTAGCTAATTTTAAGTGTTTGCTCTGTCCAAACAGCTGTACAAAATGCCACATTTCATGTAAAACAGAAGTAATAAACCAGACCTATAATCTCGCCTGTCTCCCTCATCCCAGCCCCTGCATTGAAACTGCAGCAGTCCAGCTCTGAAAGCAATATATAAATGTGCATCTAAGGAATAACATTTAGACTTAACTCAATGACCACTCATTTAAATACCCTCTGTGTCATGTGGACTGGTTCTTTTTAAACAGGAAAGAATCCACTGGAGACGATAGCATGGATTACATGATTGCAAAATCAGTATAAATGGATCAGAAGCAGATCCATTAACTTTAATTAGGGTGCGTAGCGTGATCTTATTTCATTGCACTGTACACAGGCTGTACGGCTGTTACTCTATGTGACAGACATTTGTTTTCTGGCACTTAATTTGCACATAGAATTAATGATAATGCATCCAAGAACTGATATTGCTAATATAGAGCATTAGCAAAGCTTGCTCTGTCCCCGGCTTCTGCTCTGAAAAGGATTCCAAAAAGAGAGAAAACATCTCAGACTCGGTGGAATAATGGCGTTTTGTGTCTTCTATAGTGAACCCAGCTCAATGTGGGTCAAAGATAGAGATTATTATTTACTTTTCATGCTGGTGGAAACCATTTTCAAGGGATTGTGCATTTCTATCAGGGTATAACATTTGCTCCTCCTGGACACAGGAAAATTCAGTAGATTTTTGCCTGTCTTTAAACCTTTCACCAGCTGCTAACCCCCAAGGTTTAATAGCTGGTAGACATCTGTAAGCAAAAGTAAGAGAAACGAGTTCATCAAGGAACTGTATCATGCTTCCAACATGTGGCAACATGAGTGCCTCTTCACCATCTGTTATTTGTGTGAGGATTTTATTATGTAAATGACGGTACACACTGCGCTCTAAACAAAGGAAAATTATTCCCCTTACAGTATGTTGCGACTGCCAGGCTTCTGTGTAAGCCCCGAAACAAATAATGAAAACAACAGAGAAGCGGCAGACAGAATATCCTGAGTCCTATTTGTCCTCCCAAAAGTGAGCAAATATCTTTAGGAAGAATTTATTTCTTACATGTATTGCAACTCATAAGGACAGGTAGTTAATGAAACAGCAAACAGTAGATGGATGAAACTAAATCGAGGTGAGGTTTGAAGGCTTAAAATAGATTGAAGACACAATTCTGCAAAACTATGGAGAGTCCTAAAATTCTCTGGTCTCACTGAGAACCAAAAACATGGAACTGGGCCCCTAAATCATCTGCAACAGACAAAAAGTATTGTTGTGGGATAGGATTGGAAGTACACATCCTTCCCTACATCCTGGTTTAAAATTTTCCATTAAATTACCAATTTAAATTGAAATGTAATTATCTTAACTGGCATATTTTTGGCAGCTGTAATGGAAAAAAAAAATCACTATGCTACCCTGGATCAAGTTAAAACCCATAGGAGTTCTAACACTGGCCCTTAATCAAAGTCTGCAAAGACACAAAGGCTTTGAGCTAATCTATGCCAAGCCATGTTGGACAGCATGGCACTGCCTAGAGCATCCTTCTGGTGGCATTTAAAACACCTGGTGCCCTAGGAAAATAAATTATATCCAACACTGTAAATTCTGTTTTCCATATACCCATCTACCGACCAGCAGTGGCTACTCTGTAGCAGCATAATATTTCATAGGGAAGAAAATGCACCACTATTTTTATTTTCTTAATTTATTTAATGTGTGACACCCAAGTGGTTATCCGCACACACACACACTTCCTCATTTTGTGTTTCATGTGGCTTAATATTAAGCTATCATTGCATTCATTGATTTAGCTCAAATATTAATTTGATAATTGGAAAAGGTAAGTGTTGGGGATTAATTGTTACTCCAAGCGAAGTTAAACAGAGGCAACAGAAGCCAGTGCCAGACTTTACAAAATTGATTATTTAAGGGTGTTCTGTTACTTCCTGCATTGTCTTTGTGTGATTTCCTACACTTGTATTTGTCAGCTTTTCCTGACTTAATTATGATTAAGTGTTGAACTTTACAGATAGCCAACTGCTGGTACTGCTGTATTGATTAGTTGGTTTTATTAATGTGTTAAATTTTGTGGTTGCAACAGGAACATATTTCGTCATAGAGCAGCTAATAGCTGGAGAACTCTGCCATGAAACTATTGAGCAGCCCAGCTTTAGCAGGTATTTTCTTTCAATTTATCTCTTTTTTTCCTGTTTCTTATTCATTTACATCTAATTTTTTGTAAGGATACTTCTGAAGTGTTTTCATGCTAAAAGACAAATGTGTGTTACTTTTTAACAAGTAGCAGCAAGAGAACAGAATACCATTAGCACACCTGTAAGCACAACAACTGGCCACTCTTTTTTTTTTTTTTTTTTTTTTTTGGAGGTCCTTAAAATCAAAATCTGTACTTTCTGTTCGTTCCTGTTGTCAGGTTTTGTTTGCAGCATTAGAAATCAATAGCAACCATAATCCAATGATTCAAGTCAAACAATTTGGTTCATATTTGCAAATGTGACATAGGCTTGCTTTCACCATTGCAGGTGTGAGAAAGAGTTCAAAAAAATCAAAAGTCTAAAATTCAGGCATCATTTGAAGCTAAATTTTTACATAGATGGTCATCAAAGCAGCCTAGCAGATCTTTGTGATGTGAAATGGTATTGAAAGTTAGGAAGGAATACACAATATATTCTTTTCCATCACATTTTTTAAATTGCTACTTACTTTATATACAGTTCTGAATCCATCGTCCTCTTATTCTATGAACAGTGATATTTTCATAAATATCAAGGATAAAGCTTTTTAATTTTGTCGTTTGCTGCCCTTTGAGGTTTGTTATTCTTCCCACAGTGACTTGTGTAGATGTAGACTCGTTATTTACAGTTTAATTCAGTTTTATGCTATAACTGTAGAGTTCCTGTCATTTGTCCACCATGCAGTGTTTTATACATCACGTGTATGCATATATGATATTCATAATTATTGTATATTCTGAAACCTAGAAGGGATCCATTCAAACAGAAACGCCAATGTTCTTTTTCTTGAGATACAAAATGTTATATCTACCTATAATTAATGATTTCCATGTAATATTTTTTTATGCCAGTTTGTATATGTAAACTAATGGGGGATAGTAACATAATAAACACTCTGTGCAGCTGAAGTCTTCGTAACATTAAAAGCCTGGAAATGACATTATTAATATAGAATCACAGAATGGTTTGGGTTGGAAGGGACCTTGAAGATCACCTAGTTCCAGCCCCCTGCCATGGGCAGGGACACCTCCTACTAGACCAGGTTGCTCAAAGCCCCATCCAGCCTGGCCTTGAACACCTCCAGGGATGGGGCCTCTACAACTTCTCTGGGCAACCTGTTCTAGTGCCTCACCACCCTCATAGTGAAAAATTTCTTCCTATCCCATACAATGTTTCTCTCAGTCATCTGTTTTCTGCTTTTCAGAGCACTTAGGTGTAGGGGAAGGAGCCCCGCTCACACGAGTTACTGATTTGAACAAGAGCTGAACAACTTGGGAGAAAAATCACTCCCCTCTAGCCACAGCCACAGTCATAGGACTTCTGCTCAAGGGTGGTTGTGCATTGCAGCCACCCCTGAAGGTCAGCAGAATGAGAGTACGGCCACCACTCCACAGGAGCCTGGCTGGGGCGGTGGGCTGCTGCAGCTTCTCAGAGCTGCTGGGGTGGCACGGGTGGGATGCCAGTAGACGTCTCGCAAGCTCTGCAGGATGCTAAACTCAAGACCAGCTGTCATAAATGCCTTCCAAGGCCTTTGGTCAGACAGTGGGGGGTCTTAAGAGGTATTAAAAGTATTGGCCAGCCTTCTAACCTAGGGTTATGGAACAGCCTCTCAGAAGAAAATACTCCAGCCCTGGCTTTCGGACTCCAGGGAACCTAGGAAATGAAGTTGTGGCTTGGATTTAGTAGTTGGTTATGCCATTTGCACATGCAAACCCCCAAAAAAAGAACCATATGCAAAATGAAAACAGAAAATTGTAAAGGCAGGCCTTTCAAGGTAAATTTGGATTCCAGGATGCCAAATGAAGGTATACCAATGTAACAGTTACAGAACTAGAATCATTTTTCTATCTTTAGTACCTGAAAATTCAAGCTATCAGTCACACCTCACCTAAATTCTGATACGTCTTCTCTCAATTTACACGTGCTTGGTTTTGCAAAATAAAATTCCTGCTTTGTTACTTGGTGGTGCTCTCTGTTGGTGTTTCTTCTTTCCTTTCTGGTATCTTCTCTTTGTTTTTGTGTTGCTGCTCAGACTCCCCTTTTCCCATGTCACCAGCTGTGTCTTTCAATCCTTCTGTTCTAACACTTTCTCTGACTTATGTTTCTTTCACAGTGCTTTTTTTTCTTTCTTTCTGTATTACCTGTATACAATCTTCAACGTGTCTAGCAACCTCGGGGTAGCTTGAATAGCTAGAGGACAGTGGACCGGATGTCTGAGAGTTAGTATTCTTTGCAACTGCTAATAGCTTTAAGCATGTCAGTTTGTTTTTCAGTATTTCTCTTTTTTTCCTCCCTTTCTAGTAATGCAGATAGAGCTACCCCCTTTCTAAGTAAAATGCCATCATTTTACACAAGATCTATATAGATAGCAAATAGTATTTGTAGCAGAAAAAGAGGAAAGCTTTCATCATCAGTACAAAATGGACCTAAAGGTTTTATAAATTAAAGGCCAATTATTCCCTGAGGTGCATGGGGGGCTACTTCCCCTGTAATCAGTCTTGTGAATGTGAAGACAGAACAGGACCTTGACTGTCTGTATCTGGACTTTGTCAGGCCATTTGTTTGTGACCAGAATTGTATCGTTACTCTGGTTTTCAATAAAGGGATGTTCACTGAGGCATCATATTGATATTTTTGAAGTATGTTCCACATTTTCAAAGGAACAAATTTATCAGCAAAGAATTGAAATGTCTAGCTGTTTCAGTATGCTATCAAGATTTCACCTCACGCTGTTGTGCAAGTGCATTAATTTTTCACCTGCTGGGTGTAATGGGAATGAGTTCAACAATTGAAAGCACATTAACAAGGAGATGATTTGGCCAAACCATGTTCTTTCCTCCTAAGAAATAAAAACACCTTGAAAACAAACCCCAAAGGCACCAGCTTGTTTTCGCTACTCAGAGATCAGATCTGATCCCCAAATGATATAGTCAGGGACGATGTTGGCAGTAGACCCATGGGATTTCAGCAAAGTTGTGCTCCCACTCTTCATCTGACCTGTACCTGGGTTGACTGCTGCCTGAAGGAGCTTAGGCCTTAGGCATCTCTTGCCTTATTGTCTCAAAACTGTCTCTTTGTAGAAAATCTTCTCAGGCTTTCAACTCTGAATCCTGTACTGGGCAGACCCTTTGCAGGTGTTTTAAGTTCTTTTTCTGTTTCTGTAAATTATGGCTTTTAGCAACAACCTTTGGACATTCCATTGAGTAAGTTCACAAAATCTGAGGAGGGTTGCTGTTCTGGCTGATACATGTGGCCCACGACCCTGAGAGCTGAAGAGCTTCCTACAGGACCAGGCAGCCAACCAGGACATCGAATCTCCAGTGTTACTTGCTAATATGGCACAGAAAGCAGTGGCTGAAGATGAGTGGTTACTCTGTGACGTGATAATTCTTCTGGAACACATGGAAAACAGGTGGGTGAGCCCGTTTGCGGATAGGCCAACTGGAATAATTGGTATCTTTTCTGCAGCGTTTCTCAACAGAAAGAGCAAGGCTGGAGCTGAAAGGAGGAAAAATCTTTTCATGGAGCATTTTATGTCTAGGATTGAGACCTTTTGAAGGATTTAAGTCCCAAATACAAATGAAACATCTGAGCAGCTATAACAGCTATTGGGGGACAGAGGGAGAAAAGAGGAGGGGAGAGGGAAAGGGAACCACATCCAAGGAAGGTGATGCTGTTTGGAAAAAATGTCTCATACTGTTTGGCATTTAGCTTTTAATATGCTGTTGCCAACCTGCAAGTTCATTTGAGGTTTATAGCAAGTTACAGGAAGAATAAAAAGTTAATCATGTGCAGAGCCTTGGTGTTGTATTCTTGCCATCTATTTCAATAGCAGTAATAACATACAGACTGAGAAGTCATTACAGAATGGCACAAGCGGCTTTCTACTAGAGTTTGCAAATGTATTTCCATTTAAAGCTTAATTTTTATATTTTTTCATCCAAATTTAAGAAAACAAGAGGATGTGAGATCCAAGAACACTATATATGGATTGGATCTGGGACCAGATTTTTCTATCAGTGTTTACCTGAGTTAAACACAGGGATTTTTCAACTAATATCTAAAAACATAAAAATATTTTATCGTGGCTTAAAAACACAAACAATAAAATGAAAAGCGGGGAAACTCAGTGAGGAAGGTGGTTGCTCAACAGAAGACTTTACACGTTTGTAGCCTGTATCGTCTTTACAAATCACAAAAGTCCCTATTAAAGATTTTTGGGATTTAAAGCTGTCAAGACCCGTTGAAATGCTGTCTGAGCCTGGATCTAGCACTCCAGACTAAAGATTAATTTGATTCTCTTTTTAAGAGCTGCAAAATTTGTTTTCTTCTTGCTGCTTTTTTTTAAGTTCATAACTATTAACTTTACTGTCATCTTCTGAGATCAAAGATCTTAATGCATCTAAAATTATCGTCACTACTTACAATAAAGAAGTAAGCTTCTCAATAATAAACCATGCACTAGTAAGTCTTTTCAGTGGATAAAAAATTTTCCAAAAATTATTTTTGGGTGGTAATCACCTCCTTGAAAATCTGCTTTCTTTTTATACCTGGCTACAAACTTGACAGAAGACTTTGTTCTTTGCTCTCACACCACACAAATGGAGTGGCAAATTTTACCCATGGCAGACCTGTGCCTTTAACTACATCCGGCATCTTTATTAGCAATTTAGCATGGATCTGAGTTATCTTGATACATTGTAAACACACTGGACCCACAGTATATAGTAACGGCATATAAAGGTTTTTATATTTTTTAAAGGACTTGAAATTCAGTGAAAGCTTGCCATGGATGAGTGGTTCTACTTATTAGGGGTGACTTCTAACAACTTCAGTCCACAGATTAGTGCTGGCTTTTGGGAAAAACAAAGAAATTGATTTTTGAAAAAATGTTGCCTTTCCATTTCTTTACTTCTTGCCATTTTTTCATCGTTTGATATATCAGTTTCTTGTGCATTGCTTTCTCTCCTTGTTTATCAAAGTTACTAATTTATGGTCTATTGATGCACAACACTGCTTTGATCTTAGAGCTGGTACTGGGCTGACAGTAAGAAAGACGAGAAGCACAAGTGTGAAGGATTTTCCCAGGGTAGGACAAGAGTTATAGCCATGTCTCTAAGTCAGAAACTTAGGTGAAGAAAGGTTGGACGTCAGAAAAGTAGGACAAGATTATCACTTTGTTTTGGGAGATGACATAGTTTGAGTTATGTGTTTAAAATACTTCTTAAGAATGGTTTATATTCAGCTACTTTGAATTGTACAATACTTTCACTATATAAACTAGCGATTTTTTTTTTATTTATTTGATTTTTATCTTGCCAACTGGCCTGCCTCTTTCCCATAGTTTCTTGACTCCTTTGCAGTGTTATGCCAGATATAGGAGAGGAGTTTTCCACTTATTCTGATTGGAAAAGTTTTCTCAAAAGTATGGCTCTTTGGCATTTAACCTTGGGTTGTTTGTTCAGTATCGGTTCAATCACCTTCTTTAACAAGAGAGCATAAAATGTGTTTAACAGTGCAAATGTCTGGCCTAGCTTAAGTTTGCTGAGATTTCTGGACACATCTAATACTGTTTGTATAGATTTACCATATTTATCTGCATGGAGATTATACTGGCCTTGCTGCAGTACTGATTTGCACTAGAAATGCGTTGCCTGTAGGTACCAGCATGCTCAGGTTCTAAAAGGAGTTGGTTGATAATTTGAATTTCAACAGAAAAAACAGGGAAGAGAAGACGTTAAAATTCTGCGGAATAATTTCTTTTCTTCATATTGTCACTAAAAAATTTAAAACCCAAACCTTGAGGCTTCTCTCCCCTCCCCCCAGGAAATTTTACATTTGAAAAAGAGCCTGAAGGCTTAGTAACAATTCAGTAAGAATGCAAGAATGTCGCCATCTTATAAGTTTCATCATATAAAGATTTGCCTCATTCTTTAAAATGAGGAGGAAGTTTCTGTCTCATGGTTTGCCAGAGTTGAGTCCCATGATGAGTATCATATAACACATATGATTTACACATATGCTTGATTTTACATTCATCTAAACTACAACACTTGTCAGTTGCTGCCTTGATGCTATTGCACCTATACTCCTGTCCTAAAGTGAAGGCATACAGATATCTTTGTAGCTCCAGCACTGCAGGTAGGAATATTAGGTGTATAATTTCACTTATTTGAAGTTATCAAAATGCTGGAAACAGTAATCAATGCCAAATCAATGAGCACAAGAAGAAAAGTAGTTAATCAACTACTTTTATTTTCTCTCCTAGAAGACATCAATAAGAAACACATCCTTAAAAAAAGTAATTTTTAGGGATCCAGACAAATGTAAAGTACAACTTATCTGGTTCTCTGAAATGTTACCTAATAGATAAATACAAATTGAGTTGGAGTGACTATGGTGAGAAAGCTGAGTTCCAAAGGTACGACAGACTAGAGTACTGTTTCAGTGGTAGAAGTATATTTTTCTCATAATGTTCTAGGGGGGAAAAAAAAAAGAATCTTGTGTGTGTTCTCTTCAGTTTGAATTTGTAGAAGCTAGCTGCCAATTTAATAAATGACAAAAATATTGCTATACTAGGATGTGCCATGAAAGTATTGTTCCTGATATTTATTTGAATATAATAATAATAATACTGTATAGTACTGTATATGTATTACACATATGCATTTCTTTTCCACATCCACTAAGTATGTGGATTAATTCAAATTCTGTAATTTATTTTTTTAAAAGATACCCTGATTTTATAGCATTCATGGAGTTACACACAATTTATAAATTTAAGACACTAAAACTATTTATTTCTGATCTTTACCTGCTACTGAAACTGTAGTGTCATGATGACATGTACAGAGTCATATCCTTGGACTTCCCGAGGCCTTAACTGGCAGAGTTGTCAAATTAACTGGGACATTTTGTAAATGTATCTTTAATAAATACATATGTCTGTCATGCTTCCCTACTCAGTCTTATGAATCAGACTGTATCTAGCTGTCAGATACTCTCAACCCAGTTGTCCTAATCTGTCAAGTAAAAATTATAGCATCTAGGCTCACATCCTTCCCTGGAAATATTTATTTATACCAGTGACATGTCAAGGACACTTTTTTTCTTTATTTTTTTTTTTTTCCGCAGCAACAAAACCATTAACAGCTGGCTCAAGTCCCTGCCAGGAGGGCAGTGGTTAATATATAGAGGGAATATATAATGGAGGAACACACCAGCCAAGCAAAATAAATGTTGGATAACATTTTACAAAAATATTGCTAAATGCCAGCTATTGAGCATTCAGGCTAGTCTTATTGAATATACAATAGTAATTTTATGCCATTCATCATCCTCACCCCCATTCATGTACAGATGATCCTGTGTTCCTGTGTTGCAAAGAGATGTAGAGGTTGCCTCCAGGTTTTGTCTCTCTGCAGTATCTAGTAATTAACCATTACAGTTCTAATGACACATCAGACACATCATAAGCTATTTCTGTGTCTTGAGAGAAGGGGTTAACAAGGTACGGAGAATATGAAGCTATTGCTTATCCTAGTTCGATCAGCTCTCCCTGAACAGAGAATACGACATCAGAGGTTGAGAGTCAGATGTGGGAAAAAGAGCATGAAGGAATTCTTGGTATTTTTAAAAGAATAGAGCTTTTTATTACATATACATGAACAGACGTTAAAGAACATCACTTGTTGCTTTTTTAGCAATTTTAGACTGCAATCTATTTAAAACAACTACTAAAACTCACCTGCATTTAGTTTAAGACAGGAAGAAAACGAATCTTAACTGTTTGAAATCTTGTGCCCAAATAATTAAAGAATCAAAACCCCAGTTTACTTCACACATGCAACTCATTCTAGTCATCCTACAATATTTTTTCTTTTTTTTTTTTTCTTTCTCTGAGATGAGTAAATTCTCAAGTACTTTTTTAGGTGTGATAGACTCAGCTTTATTTTGAGCTTTCCATTTATGCGTTCATGATACTTATTTTCTGTGGTGATCTGCATTCTTTGCCTAAAGGGTTTATTCTTGCCATTTCCTGTAAGATGAGAAAATGTAATTTCCCCTCTTTTTGTTGTAGTATTTGAGACAATTGCCAACTGTCCAAAATAAAGTTATAAAAATCTTGAGATAAAAAAGTTGGATTCCAGTTTGATATATTATGAGAAGATACTTAAGTTTTGGACTTCTTATTCTAGATATACTGGACTAAGTGTGGGCAAGAGGGAAGGACATCAGCCTCAGCAGTCAGGAGGTCTATTTTTTCACAAGCCAGGGACCAGCAGGAGAGGGCACGGCATGAGGGACCCGAGTATTGGGACTTTCTCTAGAAATCTGCCATAGCTTGTCTTGATCACTGTTTAAAACACGGCCATAACTCTGCTTTCTACAGGAATAATCACTGAAGGAATTGCTTTCAGAAGGGTGATACTTTCTCAATAATTACTGTTGCCTCCATGCCAGAAGTGAGTAGAACTTGAGTGAATGCATTGCATGTGAGAAAACAGAGTGGGAATACCCCGGGGAGGAAGCACATTGCCTTGCAATCTTGAAAAGGAGTTAATCACCTTGGAATCGCCCCAGGTATATTACAGGGAACTGAACTTATCACAAATGAAATCTTTCATCAATGGCATTTAACTAGTTATCTCCTTCTCTGACAGGCTCGCTTGTTTAACAGAGAATAGAGTGTCTTTTTTAAACCCCATTATAATTGTCTTAATAATATTATTTATAGTGAGATTTTGGAGAATTGAAATATGATAGCTGAAATTAAAAAAATCATTCTGAAAGTAAAGCATTTTTAAAAACCAGAATCCTGGACCCATACAAAGAAGGTTGGTTTGGATTCGCTAGTAAGGTTAACTTTTATACTGATATAGCTGTTCGTTTTCTTTTCCTAACAGCCCCAAGCTAATTCAAGCATAACCATTCCATTTAAGGCAGGACCTGATGAAGAGCATTCCTGTGGACTGTGACAGATGTTTGCTGTGATCCTTTCTGCCCTTAAGATCTGCGTATATCTGAACTAGCCACAAACAGCCCACAAGAGTTTTGAAAGCAGATAATTAAATAACTGCACTGCTAGTAGTTACCATGTAGCAAAAGTATAGATGCCGCGGTAGAGGGATGTGGAAAAGAAACAGTGCAACAGCTTCAATCTCTCAAGCCAAAAGCTTGAGAAATTTAAATAAAAATTATGAGTGACTGATAAGAAGAAGAAAACTTGGATTTCAATCTGACAAAACCAACTCAATGACTTTTTTGCCTCAGTCTTTACTGGCAAGGACTGCAGCCACACTGCCCATAATGCAGAATGCAAAGGCGAGGATCATGAAAATGAAGAACCGCACGCTGTAGGTGAAGATCAAGTGCGAAACCACCTGAGGAGCCTGAAGGTGCACAAGTCCATGGGACCGGATGAGATACGTCCGCGGGTCCTGAAGGAACTGGCAGATGAAGTCGCTAAACCACTAGCCATCTTATTTGAGAAGTTGTGGCGGTCTGATGAGGTTCCTGCTGACTGGAAAAGGGGGAACATAACTTCTATTTTCAAAAAGGGAAATAAGGAAGACCCGGGGAACTACAGGCCAGTCAGTCTCACCTCTGTGCCTGGCAAGATCATGGAGCAGATCCTCCTGGAAACTCTGATGAGGCACATAGAAAACAAGGTGATCAGTGACAGCCAGCATGGCTTCACCAAGGGCAAGTCATGCCTGACAAATTTGGTGGCCTTCTATGAAGGGGTTACAGCAGCAGTGGACAAGGGAAGAGCAACTGATGTCATCTACTTGGATTTGTGCAAAGCATTTGACACTGTCCCACACGATATCCTGATCTCTAAATTGAAGAGACATGGATTCGACAAATGGACCACTCGGTGGATAAAGAACTGGATGGACGGTCGCACTCAAAGAGTTGCAGTCAACGGCTCGATGTCCAAGTGGAGAGCAGTGACGAGTGGTGTTCCTCAGGGGTGGGTACTGGGACACATACTGCTCAACATCTTTGTCGGCGACATAGACAGTGGGGTCGAGTGCACCCTCAGCAAGTTTGCCAATGACACCAAGCTGTTTGGTAAGGTAGACAGACTGGAGGGGAGGGATGCCATCCAGAGGGACCTGGACAGGCTGGAGAGGTGGGCCCAAGCCAACCTCATGCAGCTCAACAAGGCCAAGTGCAAGGTCCTACATCTGGGTCGGAGCAATCCCAAGCACAAATACAGGCTTGGCAGGGAATGGCTGGAGAGCAGCCCTGAGGAGAAGGACCTGGGGGTGCTGATTGATGAGAAGCTCAACATGAGCCAGCAGTGTGCGATCGCAGCCCAGAAAGCCAACTGTATCCTGGGCTGCATCAGAAGAAGTGTGGCCAGCAGGTCAAAGGAGGTGATTCTGCCCCTCTACTCCACTCTCATGAGACCCCACCTGGAGTACAGCATCCAGCTCTGGAGTCCCCAACATAAGAAGGACATGGACCTGCTGGAGCGTGTCCAGAGGAGAGCCACGAGGATGATCCGAGGGCTGGAGCACCTCTCCTCTGAGGAGAGGCTGAAAGAGTTGGGGCTGTTCAGCCTGCAGAAGAGAAGGCTCCAGGGAGATCTTATTGCAGCCTTCCAGTACCTAAAGGGGGCCTACAGGAGAGCTGGGGAAGGACTTTTTACTAGGGCACGTAGTGATAGGACGAGGGGGAATGGCTTTAAAGTGGAAGAGGGCAGGTTCAGATTGAACATTAGGAAGAAGTTTTTCACTTTGAGGGTGGTGAGGCACTGGAACAGGTTGCACAGAGCGGTTGTTGAGGCCCCATCCCTGGAGGTGTTCAAGGCCAGGCTGGACGTGGCCTTGGGCAACCTGGTCTAGTGGGAGGTGTCCCTGCCTATGGCAGGGGGGTTGGAATTCGATGATCTTCAAGGTCCTTTCCAACCTAAACCATTCTATGATTCTATGAAAACCTGGTTTAGAAACAGAAAGAGGCAGCAACAGCAATTAAGTTTGGACAAATTCTATATTTAGAGAGGGACAGACAAGATTAAAGTTCCTCTCTATCTTGAAATCTGGGTAGTAGGAAAGCATTTAAGTACCTTAATTTTAAATTGGATAGGTTGAATGTTATTTCTTCACAATTTTATAAGGAAATCCATCAGAAGTGGGCTGAAGAAGGTTCCATTGTAGATCCAGCCATATAAGGAAGCAAGGAGAGTGTCGACTTGGGGAATTCTACTGTTTTTCTTGGGGTAATAGCATTCCTCCTCTGGTTTTACAAAATCTAATTCCTTTTTGTTCTATTCTCAGAAATTCATGGTAATAGTAACCCTTTAAAGTGTACTATATGGATTTACATTCTTGAACTTTTTTCATAACGTTTCATATAAGTATTTTTCCCCAAATAAACCACTGATATTCTTACATGAAATTAACATGGTGATTAAATTGCACATATTAGTTGCAGCAAATTCACCTTTAGCCTCCTCTAGAGAAGGGTGCAGTTGTTAAATACACATAGTGAATTAATCACGAGCTTGTTTCTCTGAACAAAAGCTGTATTTGAAAGAATTTATTGTGAAAGAAGTTGTATCGTACATAATGAAGTGTTATAAAAGCCCTGAATGTTTTCAAGTGACTAACCCCACGTTAGGCATCTGTGCCTGGAACAGTGAGAAGTAAGTACAGAGGGCCTGATGTAAAGCATGTTGAAGTCAATGACTTTTTTCCGTTGTCTGAAGTGGGCATAAGGTTGTTCAATTTCATGGGACGGAAAAAATTTATTTTATGGAACAAACATGCACAAAGAAACACAACTTATTCCTTCAATACGTGTACTTGCTTCCTGACGGTTTTTAATGGGAAACATGTGTGCACTGTGAAGTAAGTGCATTGGATTACCCAGCTTTTTGAAGGGAATTAGTCACTTTGGCAGGAGAATCAATACCCAATAACGGGAGCTGATCAACAGTGCTTGAGTTCAGTTGAGCATGCCAACAAGGTGCTGTGAGATACTAGCTTTTGTTGGCTCTCTGATTCTTTAAAAATTAAGGGTTGAAGGAGCTAGACTGTCTCAGGATCAAGCATTGAATTTATGTCATATTTTTCTAAACCTGGAAATGGGACAGCGAAAAGCATTGCTATATAGTTAATTTATGTTCCTTTAGCTGCTGATGTAGCAGGAAAAAAATGAAATGAATGGTTGCAAGCTGCATAAGGCTTTAGCAATGAGAAAGAGCTCTAACAAACTCAGAATTGTATACAATAAAATAAAATATTAAAAATTCACTAGCTTTTGTGTCCTGAAGAACTGCTTATTCCTCCAGACTATGAGCCACATCATGAAGATCAATCTCAGTAAGACAAATAATTTTCATTTGAGATTAAAGAAAGAATTTCAACATTTAATATTCACTTCCTAGGTATAAGGATATTTTAAACATTTTCTTTATGATGGACAGAACTCATGCCTTACTGTAGTATGTTATCCACAAAGGGAGTGTCTTCAACAACCAGCTAATCCTCCAGTTCTGTTTAATGAATTATTAGAAAACTGCTGTTGCACTTGTCATCTTGCACAGATTGCAGTTGACCAAAGGGTTTTTTAAATATATATCTGGAAGCATGGTTCATATATATATTCTTATATGTTGATAAGAATTTTGCATATATTTCAAGCTAATGAAACATGTTACCTGAAATGGAGAAATTTCTTTCCATGCAATTAGAATCTTTAAAGTATTTTTTCTATGGTAGTATTCAAAGTCCACACTAGATTGTCCCATTTTATTTTAAGTGTCTTTGCAATTGTGTTAATGGGTTTTGGAGCCCCATTGCTTGGCGTACTGGTTTTGGCTGGGATAGAGTTAATGTTCTTCATAGTAGCTTGTATGTGGCTATGTTTCGGATTTGTGCTGAAAGCAGTGTTGATTACTCGGGGATGTTTTAGCCATTGCTGAGCAGTGCTTACACAGTGTCAAGGCCTTCTCTGCTCCTCATTGCCCCACAGCAAGTAGGCTGGGGATAGAAGAAGCCGGGGAGGGACACAGCCAGCACAGCTGATCCCAACTGCCCAAAGGGATATCCCATACCATATAACGTCATGCTCAGCAATAAAACTTGGGAGAAGAAGGAGGAAGGGAGTGATGGCGTTTGTCTTCCCAAGTAACCATTATGTGTGATGGAGCCCTGCTTCCCTGGAGACAGCTGAACACCTACCTGCCCATGGGAAACAGTGAGTGAATTCCTTGCTTTGCTTTGCTTGTGCATGCGGCTCTTGCTTTACCTACTAAACTGCCTTTAACTTAGCCCATGAGTTTTTGTATTTTTACCTTTCAGATTCTCTCCCCCTTCCCACTGGGGGCAGTGAGCATGTGGCTGGGTGGGGCTGAGCTGTCTGTTGGGGTTAAACCATGGGATCTGAGACTCCCTGATATAGATGTCTTCCCACATTATCAGCAGGACACACTTACTGGCTTTAAGTCTTGACATCTAGTTTTAACTGTATCACCTCAGTGGAAGAAATCAAAAAACTCCAATAAGTTTTGTGGAGAACTAGGCAGCCAAGGGGTATGTCATACGTTTTTTTAAATGACCAGTGGAAGTAATAATCAGCTGTTATTTCAGGCTCCTGAATGTTCTTACAAAATGAAATGGATCATTTAAAAACAAGTAAGAGACTACAAGCTTGTTCATCTGTGGAAACAAACAAAGCAAGAAAAAGTAAGAGAAAGGAAAAGGCAACACTGAAATTGAAATAAGGGTGAAGAAAAATCGGGTAGCCATTCTTCTCTCTCTTGTTTTTTTTTTCTTTTCGCTTTTGTATTGTTTTTCTTTTCTCTTTTGTATTGTTTTACTTAGTGTTGAAATAGCCACACAGTGTAGTCTTCTTTTAAAATGAACCTTACAAATTGGGACGATTTGATTTTAATTCTTCTAGATGGTATGAGAGAAGACCAGCAACTTTTGTGCTTCATTTCCTGATCCTATAAACGCTTACGGATTTTGTTTGGTTTCAAGTGAGAAGGCCCACTGACATGCACAGGGACTACTCTGGGGCTTAAATTTAAGCAGGTGTGTGAGCGTTTGTGGAACTGGGGCTTTTCTATATTTATTGACCGACAGGTTCATTGCCCTACAGGGAGTACTTCACAAGAGTACTTGCTTGCAGTGACTTTTTTTCTTTTTGGAAAGACCACTTTTAGGTCTAGCCCTTGTTACAGCTCCACAGATTTACACTGTGGGAAGACCTGGGAGCAGTGCCACAAAAGGGGCACTTTGGGCAGGGTTGTACGGTCAGCCATGGTCTGACTGAAGGCTCGTAGGCTGCAGTGAGTGATGATTCCTTGTGCTGTCAAAATGTGTATTGTATGTGTGGCATGACAGCCGCAGCTCACCCCGTGAAATGCACTCCTGTCTGTGCTAGGTGAGGAGCTCTGACACAGCTTTGAAGAGACCAACCAGAAGAGAAGTGTGAAAACAGGGGACAGAGGAGATGATGCTGATAATTGCATTGTTTATAGGAGTCCTTTTGCAAGAGGAGCTTTAGGGCCGCAACAGTTGCACCAGTAATAGCTTTGTGGAGTAGCTACAGGCTGGTGTTTCTGAAGACTGCTGGCTGGCCTGCATGCTGGGTCTGGGGAGATCTTCTCCACCACAACCCCTTGTACAAAGCTACTTTTTCTGGCTTTGTGCTGATACAAGGGAGAAAGGAAACACATCATCCATGTTTTTACACAGGATTTGCTTGTGTGATCTGTAAAAAAAATCCCAGAATTCTTCTTAGGATTCCCTTTATCTTTCAAGCAGGTTTCCTGTCTCTACTGTGGAATCAGAATTTGTCCTCTTTTTACTTAACTCCAGAAAGGACATTTTGATACTATGCTCTAAGTGACGTGCATTAAAAAAATCCTGAAATTTATTTAATCATTCGATTTGCATAGGAGCACTAATAAGCTCCTCTTATTAGTATTATACTGTTAGTCCACAAACTATCATTGATGAAATTTATTAATCCATTGAATTCTGTTTATAAACTTCTTTCAAGTAAATATGACTTTGTGTAAGACATCAACCATTAAGATGGATGAAGACTTTAACAATTCTTATTGATGGAAGAAGATGTGTTTCTCATTGGTAAAAGTCTATAAAATCAGATTGCCTTTGAGAAACTGTATGCTAAATAGACAGCTTTTGTGATCTGCTCTTTGATTTTTTGGCAGGAGTGTTTGTGTTAAATTGTACATTCACCTTGTAAAGTTCATTTTTTCCTAACTACATTATATTGCTATTATAAGCACTCTTGTTAATATGACACCTTTTTATTATAGGATGGTCTGCTAATATAACTACAGTAAAAACTCGTCAACCTTTCCATTATAAATATAAATCCCTATTTTCAGCGACTTTAAACTCCTCTATAAATGCTCATTCCAGGCTAACATTTGGCATGTAAAGCTTCATCCAAACATCAAAGCTATTTACTATAGAATTACACTAGCCATTTGAAAATATTTCAAAGCAGAAAAAGTAGAAATAGTTGCATGTTGGTTTTGATCTGATGGATTCCTAAAGTTTGAGAAGCTCAGGGAGGAGGGATGTGCCAGGGCGCGTGGGCCGGGTCGTGCTTCTGGCTGATGCTGAGTTGCTCCTCTGCACTGTCTGGTTCTGCTCCAGCCAGCCTGAGTTAAACGGGCATTTCGTCTTTGGATGATTTTGGTTTTGGGGGCTTTTTCAACTATTGGGTTTCTGGTGCAGTCTTCCCAAGGCACTTTAATGTCATACTTGAAAAATTACTTCTGACACCCTGTCAAATTTTTCCTATGAAATGGAAAGTTCTTAAGTCCCTTCTGCTCCCATAAGCTTCACAAAAATTTGAGTCCTAGAAAGTGTGTGAGGTCCTTAATAGTAGAGTTTAAAATGGGATAATCTTGGCAACAGACTAGTAAGACTGCCCAGGTTTTTTCTACTTCACCATGTCCTTTGGCTGCATCCAGTGCTGAAATTTAACATCTTTCTGAAGATTAATACAGTTCTCTCAAATTCTCTTCTGTGGACACTGTTCCGAAGAAGCATCTGGCATGATAGTTTCAGACACATTTCAGGTTTCTGTTTCATGTCCTTTTTAAACTGCCCTGGGTAGAAACCTGTGCTGAAACGAGCTAGTTGTCTCACTTGTCCTTTCTGTCCTGGGAGTTTCTGCAGTTTCTGCATCTGCATGGTCAGTCAGCCAGATTCAGAAGCTGCTTTCATTGGGGAAAAAAAAACAAAATACACGTGGGTGTGGGCTGATTTTGGGCCAGACAAGCTCCCTGCCCACCTCATCAAGTGGCCTACGGGGGTGGTGGTCATGCTCAGCAGGGCACCATGAAGGTCAGACTATCCCTCTCCCACCAGCAACCTTGTCTTGGCTTGTCTCAAATGCAATGATGAAACTGCAGTCAGTGATACTTAAATGACTGCTTGAAGACCTTCCAGAGAGTGACTGCCATCCCTCGCACAGTGCCTAAAAGGATTTTCCAAAGTTTTTTTTTCTTGGGGTGCTCACAGGCATAAAGTGCCCAGAGGCCAAGATGTCTGTAGGAAAAAGAGCTTCCAGGTGACCCCATTGTCAGGCTGACATTGAGCAAATTGCAGCTTCTTTAGTCTAGGAGCAACAAAGGCTTAATGACAGTGAGGCTGCCTGCATCTGACAGCATTGCACACAGCCTTGGTTGGACAAAAATCTGTATATGTGCATCTGGAGGAGAGCGGAAGGAGGAGGCGTTCTTGACCACTCATAGCTTGGAAATGCATGAACTGAGAGCAGACCAACAGCAGAAAAAAGCCTTGGTTGTAAACCAAGTCAGAAGTGGGTGGGCTCATAGACTTTGTTGCTTTTTAAGGACAATTTTCTGGGCCTGACAGTTGCAGTTTGTGCAAGTACTTCATCGTAGCACTAGAAAGAGCATGCGGGGTGATTTCTGTAGTTGGTAGGAACAATCTGCTCTAGCAGGAAATATCTTATTACGCTCAAAGCTTTATTCTGAAAGCCCGGGGATTATAAAGTGAAAAGCAAAACAAAACAAGAAAAGCCCCTCTGCCTTCTTACAGTTAGCTGTGAAATTTCTCAAAGGCCTCCCTTTCGCCTGTGCCTGTTGAGATGGTCTCAGGCGTTACCTCGAGGTCTGCCTGTGCCTCCACTCTGCCAGCATGCTTCACTTGTCCAGGAGTAGAAGGAAGTGCTGATACTAGGGGGAGACTCTTGCTGACTGGTGTGAGTCTTTATACCCTTTTAAATATACCACCTTGTTCTCTTCAGCTGCTTCTTGAGATCCCAATATTTCTTGAGATTCCCAATATTTCTCCTTGAAGACTGTGCGTTCCCACTCCTCTGCCTCCTCCCTGCTCAGTCTCCTTGTGCGTGTACCTCTGCTATTCTTCCTCGCTTGTATTTTCCTAACTTCTTTCTCTGGCGTCCAACTTTACCAGGACTTCCTCAACAGAAACTGCAAAGTCCTTCTTGAGGATGCTGCCAAGGGGACAAAAAAAGTGATGGTGGTTAATTCAGAAAGGAGTGCTGTAAAAGTTGCAGGGCCTTGAGTACATGGCTGTGGTGACAACTGGTGAAAAAGTGAAGGTTACGATAAACAGATCTGTGACATTTGAAAGATTTGAGGGTTGGTTTATTTTGCACTCCCCCTTTTATTTTTCTTTTCAGTTATTGATAAAAGCTGGATATGGAAAAATAGAAGACATAAAGAAGATTTTCTTTTTGCAATTGTAAAGCAACTGTAAAACAATTGTTAACAAAACACTTTTTTACACCACCATTGTCATTTTGCTCAAAATTACATTTTGTTTGATACTTTAAAAAAGAAAAAAAAAAAAGGCTAAAAGATTTTCATGAAGGGTAAACCAGATCTGCTTTTCAATCTTGCTGATTTATACACCTTTAAGATCAGTCAAGCCCACATGGAGTTGTGTTACATACGGGTAAGGCTTATTATGTTATTATTTGAGTTTATCATCAAGTAAGTGAGACAGGGATTTATTCATGGACCACCCTGTTTAAGCCATTTCTTGTTTTAAAGAAACCAAACCAAAGTATTCCCACAAGTATTGAATGCACTCTGTTGCTTTGACTTCAGAAAAAGACCACCTCTGTTAAGGAGTGATTTATTTTTTTTGTTGGTCTCTTGGGTGACCACTGATGGTAGATTTTCCTGTGTTTCCTATGGTAGAAGCAATATGTTATGAAATATTTTGATTATATTTAAAGTGTATGTATGAAAATGTGATATATGGTAAAGTGATGTATGGCAAAAAATAATATTGATATGTATATAGGATATATCAAGAGGAAATGTGGAAGATATTTTCATAAGCATATGTTCTACTTTATTTGGGAGAGGAATATTGGAGGGGATGGGAACACTTATGAAAATGTACAGAAGGCTTTTATAGCGTGTTGAAACAATTTTTCTGATAAATGTTTGGAAAATATCCAAAAATGTTATGGTACATAAAGGAAGCAATATGTAACTTTTTCTTTTTCATATTTTTTCTTAATATGGTTAATTTATGTTCATTTAGTTCAGAATATATTAAAACCATATTTCATGTAAATTAGCCTTATTTCATGCTGTCTATCCACACTATTGAAATTCAGTTGATTTTGTAATGATCTTAAAAAATGCATAAACTTATTTTGCCAAATTTATAAATATATGTGAAATGTTCAATACATATATTTAGGGAGGAAAAGATAGGTTTCATAGAGATTTTTACCAGTCTGTCTTGTGTTCAGGATAACACTTATACGCAGGGTAAATCCTGCTTTAAATATGCCCATGGAAGGTATACAGCTTTATGCATATACCTGCATTCCTCGATACAGGTCATAGTTATGAGGAGTATTTTTACAAATGACATCTATACTTTTTTGGTTTTGTAAGATCCTCAGAGAAAATATGCTGATGAGAGAAAAGTCTTCCTACAAAGCAAGGTGTTTGACACAAGAAAATACATTTTGGTATCTCGTCAAAATTATTACTTAAAATTTCTGTTTCATTTTTACAGACATCTAAAAAAATTGACCTTCTCTGTTGACAGATCAATGACAAATTTTATCTGCAGTACTAAGGATAGAAAGCTCTTCTGAGCATGATGTTTTGACATCTCTCACGTTCAGAGAGTTTAATGATGGCAGTAGATAAGAACTTGCTCTGCTTCCTTATGTTTCTAGTAATGTTCTCCTTGCCGCCATTTTGCTTTGCACTGCATTATGAAATTAAATGTTAAAATTACATGGAGTTTCACTCTGTTAAGCTTGAGATTTTTTTTATTTTTTTTTTTAAGAGGCAATGTTCTAGGACCTATAGAAAATTACAGTGGCAACTTTCCAGAGCCTCAGGGATACATCTCATTTGATACTCATTTACATAAATGTATTTTTGTTAGACTCTCTTAGATTATGACATTTAGAAGACTAAAATACACTAGTAAATGAAGAAGTTAAGTTTAGGTCTATTTTCTTCTTTTTTTTTTTTTCTTTTCCACCTGTCTCATTTTTCTTTTTCTTTGTATCTTCCATGTTTCTCCTTTCAAACTATGGAACTCTTTCTTCCTTTCCCCGTCTAGAATGTGCAACTTTAAAGAAGTGTTTACAAAAAAGAAACTCTCTAGAAGTTTAGGGATTTGGCCTTTGCACAATAACCTGATATTAGCATATGAATTCATTATCTGGAGGACTTCAAATTAAAACAAAAATCCTTACTTTGGTTTTCAGTACTTCAAAAAGATACATTTTATAGTTTTCCGGGTCATTTCCCAGGAAGCTGCCTGTAAATTACTACACCTGCAACTTTAGGACCCTTGATTTCCTAATCTGATGGAAGTTTTTACTGCTTTGTTTTATCTCAAAATTGTGAGCCTTTCCTGCAACTCGACAGCGCTGCTGAGAATGCAGAAATGACAGGGATGCTCAGGAGCATTTTTGCCTAGAACGGCCAGTCTTCTCACTTGCCCTCTACTGTCGGTGGAGTGAGAGTAAGAGTCTCCTTCCAGGGATGATGCAGAGCTCCTAAGGTTAGCGTCCTCACTTAGCCTTCAGATGACCTGCCTGTCTATCCTGACTACAGAAGGAAGCTTGGCAGGTTAGAACCTTCCAAGTCTTTGTGAATCCCTCTTTGTCACGCTTGGAGACAAGGACTTCAAGGGCTCTGAAAAACAGGTTAAAAATTATATCATTTTTAAATGCTAAGTGTCTTATTTAACTAGTCTCATGGACCTTATTTTTTTGCCTCCATTTCTCAAGTGAAACATAATTACTGCTATCATCAAAATTTTTTTTTTTCCTATTTTATCAGATGTTATTGGAAATGATATTTCAGGTTAGTGTTTGAACCTAAGAAACAGGTGAAGAAAACTTAATCATGATGAGTCTATCCAATTGCAAAAAGAGAAGGTTTCTCTAAATTACCGAAATATAGATCAATGTTCTTGAGTGCAGGTATATCAAGTAATGATGTTTCTAAAAAGGTGTGTTTTGATTATTATCATAATCAGATTCCCACAATAGCAGCAGATACACAGTACTGGATGGATTTGAAGATATATTTCTTCTAACTTTTTTATCTTCTTATTTGAAGATATTGTCCACTGATTTTTCTTTCATAGCTATATTTTTTATATGAAATAATTATTAAGGTCCATTTGGCCATCTACGTGGTGTTATAGCAACACAAATAACAATATTTCAGCCTTCTTATCTAGCTGACAAGTAGGTATAGTCTTGAACCTTATCTCAGATGTCCTAAAAAAAGAGGGTTAAATCATAGAATCACAGAAACATCTAGGTTAGAAGGCACCTTTAAGGTCATGAAGTCCAATCATCAACCTGACACTGTCAAAACCACCATCAAACCATGTTCCCAAGCACCACATCTACCCATCTTTTAAATACCTCCAGGGATGGCGACTCTACCACTTCACTGGGCAGCCTGTTCCAATGTTTGATAACCCTTTTGGTGAAGAAATTTTTCCTAATATATAATCTAAGCCTCCTTTGTCCTAACTCGAGGCCATTTCCTCTTGTCCTATCGCTTTTACTTGGGAGAAGACACCAACCCCCACCTCTCTACAACCTCCTTTCAGGTAGCTGTAGAAAGCTATAAGGTCTCCCCTCAGCCTCCTTTTCCCCAGGCTAAACAACCCCAGTTGCCTCAGCTGCTCCTCGTAAGACTTTTTCTCTAGATCCCTCACCAGCTTCATTGCCCTTCCCTGGACACTCTCTGTCCAGAGTTAGATCTTTGAGCCACTTTCCAATGCTTCGGTTCCTGAGGACTGTGAGAATGGGCTGCCTAAAGGTTTCATGTCACCACTTTTTTTATGCAAAAGAGGAAGGTGCTCTTTAACTACAAAGGCCGCTGCAATTTCCAGTTGCGTCGTAGACGCAGCCTGGCATAAGCACCCGACCAACTGTATTTATTAACAATGGCATGTCTCACTGTGAAAGGCTCATCTGAGATCTCAGGCCGCAAAGTAACTTCTAAGTCTTCCTTTAGCATGGAGGAGCTTACTGTCCTAACTGCAGTCCTCCGAGTCCCAGGAATGCCTCTGCTCTTCATCTGCATTTTCATACGGTCCCCCAGACTATGAATTATGCTGCCCTTTGCCATAAGCCCGAGGCATTTTCTAGCCTTGCATTCTGCCTTTTCCGTAGTGCCTGAGGCTTTATAAAGATCTTGATAACTCTTTTGTTTGCCAGAAGGGAATTCATATATACTCTTATTTGAATTATAATTCCCTAATGGAGAAGTGAACCCAGAGGCAGACAGGCAGGAGAGACAGAGGAAAAAATCTGCAGGTAAGACTAGAAGACAGCAAAGGGATTGTCATACAGCTGGATGATGAGGTGACAGAGAAGACGGTGCTCTCGGCACATGACATTTCCTGTTAAAACAATATTGCCTTTGGAATGTGTTTTAAGATATTTGTAACCTTACAGTATAGTCACACTATCAGAAATGCTATAATTACTTGTTTACCTCCTTCTCAAACTATCTTTTATTCTAGTGGCATTATTTGGCAGACAGATCTTGACTGATCTGCTTTGTAGTGGATCAGTGAGACAAACCCTCTTTTTAAGCTGCCTTACCAGTGTCCAATGTCTTGATTATTTGTGTTCTTACTAAAAATTACAGCAATAGCTCTATACATTCATTACTTTAAAGAAAAGAATGTAAAATTATTATTGAATTCTAATCTCTTGAGGAATTTGTATGTTTTATTAAGTATTTGGCACTTATTAACAGGAATCAGTTATGCTTTTGAAGACCCAAAATGAAATTTGTATATATTTTTATAACAGGAGTTAATTGTTCAAGAGGTCCTGCTTTATAGGAGGATCAGCACTGTTTAGTAGACTTATAAAAGCACTTCATGTAGTATTCTTGTATCAGTTTTTAATTTTTGTAATTACAGCATAGGGGTATTTTAGGATGGCTTAGTTTTACTAGAAATTAGTGAAGTCAGCCTATGTTTCTTAAGATATTTCCATCATATTAGTAGCTCCATGCTTTAGTATAACTGTAAAAAAAAAAACAAAACAAACAAAAAAAACCCCAAACCAAACTAATATAAATGTAGTGTTGATTAATAGAATAAGGTGAACAAAGTATGATGTGAAAAACAATGAAAGTGGTTTATAAATGCTTATGTAAAGGAGACACCTTGGCAATAAAAGGCAGGATTCAAAGTTAATTAAGAGGAGTTGTTTTTCTGACACAAGAATAATCTTTTATTTTTCTAACCAAAGGAATTATAAATGCAGTAAATTACTAGACTTCTTGTTAGCATGCTTGTGTTAACACCAGAGGTTTGACCTTACATTTTGTAGCTTTTTTATTCAAATGTGAAATATTTCCTGGATTGCAGTAAGCAGTTTTCATGTGGAAGTTTAAAAGAGCATGCCAAGTTAAAAAACTGATATTTAATTGGTTTATTTTTTTTACGGTTTCTCTCTAACAGTAGGCAAAGAATAAATGAAAGTTAAAACTACTTGACTTTAAAAAGATAGTGAAACACTTCTTTGAGTGTCTGAAGTCTCACTTTCACCCCTGTTAGGTTTCTAATCCGTCTTTCCTCAGCAGTGGAAAGGAGTTAATCGTCAGTTAGTGGGATGGCATGATGCTACCTTTTTATGGACCTTGTTATAGATGCAGGGTTCATACATGAAAAAGCTGCCTGTTACTTTTATGGAATATGACTTCGAGTCCCTGTAACGGGTTCTGATGTAACTCTCTCTAGCTTTATTCCTATTATAGGAGATACTAACTTCTACTGACTGCCTTCGCAAATTCTCATCTAATTAAAATTGTCAGGCATGTCCTTCATGGTGAATTGAATTTGTAACTTCATCAGATGTGACCACGCCAGGGTAACTAGGACATACTATTGCAGTAACTTGGAGGCATGTGAGCTGAGACCATTGATACAAGTGGTTTATGGGGACAGGAAAGAATATGTTGGAGTCTCAGACCTTCAGAAACATATTTTAAATAGCTTTTAAGTGTAGACCAGTCCTACAGTTTTGCAGAATGCATCTTTAGGCTGAGGAGCAATGAGAGAGAGAGGAATAGTTAAGAAATGGGAAATGAGGTTGCTTGAAGGTTTAATTTAGATGATCTCTAAAGTGATACGAAGATGATAACAAAGAGGAAATAGCCATATGTCACCTGTAATCTATGAGGTTTCTTTCTCAGAGTAGCTCATTTGCAGTTGATAAAATCATAGCAATGGGATTTGTTTCTGGACCTTTTTGCAAAATAGGTTTGATGGGTTTCATTCATCAGGAAACTTTTCAAATTCAGAACCAAGGAGAAGAGACAGCTGGAGAAGAACATCTGACTGATCAAACCAACTGTGGGATAGGGCACAGGCCAATCTAACGCCCTGCTCTGGATTTGTCACTCTGGAGAAGCTTTCCAGTCTCAGGTGAGTGCCTGGTCAGCCAAGCTGCTGAGCTGAGTTCTTTCTGTGTTTTGGGGCATTCTTTCCACAAAAGTGATTTAATTTTATTTCAATACATAATGTGAAAAAAGAGAAAGAATATTTGAAATGTTTCGTAAAATACAGTTACCTTCTGACCAGTGTTAACATCAATACAACCACTTCCTCTTGTTTCCTTTCTGGGTGCTGTATGTTGTGTCTGTGTCATCTTATATGTGTTTTTTTTTTCACTTTGTAGCCCATATTTGATTGTTCTGGTAATATTTTTCACTCTATTACTGTAACTCATCATGTATCTTTAGTAAGAAAATGTAAGAACAGATTGATTTGCCATGATACTCTTTGACATTGCACTATATTTTTTTTTTCAAATCTGTAAAAAGGACCGGGGAATTCCTTTATGCCTAAATTATTTATATGAACACAAATAGAGTACAATGTCAGTATAATCTTTTATTAATAAACCTCCTAGATACTGGCCCTGTTGCAGGTGAATTTTTCTAGGGAGGAAATGTCTGTGACAGCCTAGGAATGGCAAGTACCAGAGGTACTGTTCTGGGAGATGAAGCATTCAGCATGACTGATGCTTTCTAATGCCAGGTATGAGTGAGGACAGGACCTTTGGAAACATCACCTATGAGAATTTTTTGTTTAAAATGTTTACAGATAAAGCTACTTGAAAAGCAATGGGGCATTTTATAAATGGAAAAGGACTAAAAAATACAGCTCAATCCTCTCTCTGATATTCCTTAACAGTTACTGTTTTGAAATGCTGCATACTTTGTCATTCATCACCTTGAAAAGGAATAGACAATGGTGTTTGCCTTACTCTCGAACATCCACATTGCAGCAGTGTAGATGATCATAGAATCATAGAAGTGCCCAGGTTGGAAGGGACCTCAAAAGGTCTAAGCTTTCGTGGGAAGGAAAGCCTAGATGAGATTATCTAGCACCCTGTACAGTTGGATCTTGAAAACCTCCAGGGATGGGGACTCTGCCACGTCCCGGGGGTGGGTGTTCCTGTGAGTGCTTGTTCTTACTGTAAAACAATTTCTTTCTTATGCTGAGATAAAACTTCTCCCAGTGTAACTTGTACCTGTCGCTCCTTGTCTTCTCCATGTGGCTCCTCGTGAAGAGAGAGCCTCTGTCTTCTCTCTAGTCACTTAAACATTATCTTTAAACATGATTCTTCTTTAGAATAAAATCAGATTGCTGTAGGTACTAATTATGTCAGTTAATCTCCTATTATATTGTCTTCTATTAAGTTATTAACTAAAGGTAAGGCTATGATTCAGATTTTATAAGATTAATTTCCACAATGATTTTTTTTTTCTAGTTACAAATAAATCATCAGTAATTATATTTTTGAGTCAGTCTGAGCAAGAAATCTAGCAGCCTCTAATTTAAGGGAAAATTACTTCCTACTATTTTGTGTCTTTTTAGTTATTTGGCCCAAATCTGGTGATCATACACTCCCCAATGCCTTTTTTTTTTTTTTTTTTTTGAGGTCTTTTAGGGAGTAGAGCAAATCTGTTTGTATTTCAACCTCTCCTTTCCTCTGGATAATAAGTTCAGTTCAAAATATCTGATATTTCTTCAAATCTGGACACTTCAAACCCCAATGCTAAAATGTTGCATATAAAGTAATTTGTGGTTTTAAACTTTGGTTTCCACTCTCCCATATAAATGCAAATATAATGTTTTCCATTAGAATAACTCTGCCTCGTGCTTTTTTAATAGAGGCATTGGAGACTAAAAAGTAGAGTAGAATCCATTTTGATAATATTGCATCTTCTCTCTGGGCTCCAATCTAAATATTTCCATCTGTCAGATTTCTTATTTAATATTCTGAATAATGGCAGTTGCAGGAAAAAAAGGAACAGTCATCTTTATTTCACTTTCTTTTGCCAGGCTTTGGTGGTCTTACAGTTTCTTCTTGGATTGCAGAAATGTGTATATGAAGATTTATAGTCTTTTACTCTGCCAAATCTCTCCTAGAAATCCAAGGTGTCATTTGCAAACGCTCATCACCAAACATATTTTCTAATATTAAAAAAAAAAAAAAATCCAGCTTGCCCCAAACCCAAACTCAGATCTTTGTTAAAGTGGAAGGAAATGTATAAAGACAAGCTTGGTAATATGGAAGTAAAAACTATAGAAGATCTCTTTCTCTTTGTATAAATGCACGAAACAAGACACTTTCATGACAGAATCTGTCTTAATGTCAGCCCCAAAAGCTCCCACTAGCTCTGACATTGTCTAAGTGAGTATGGAGCACCCAACACCTCCCAGGTTAGCCAGTAAACTGATAAATTCCTGTGGCATTTGTTGTGAAAGGGAGGAAAATTTTGATCAAGTTGTTCTGGGAAATCAAAAGGTCAAAATATCACATGAAAAAGAAATTTCCATTTTTAAAACTCTAATTTCTAGTGAACCTTGTTAGAGCAGTTGTTGGTGAGGAACCACCTTTATGAACTGTTTTATGGTTTTACGTGATTCAGCCATAAAATATTGCTATGAGTTAAAGACTTGATGTGTAAGGTTATAGTTGAGTAGTTTGGGTCAACTTTTTTCCACAAAGCCCTTACATCCAGAAAAGAACAAAATAATTCTGTTCCTTTATTGTTTAATTCTGATTTTAATATCCTAAACTGTTTTCTATATTTTTTAATTATTTTGTCTCTCCGCTTTGTTAGATGTTCAAAGTGCCAAGGAAATACAATATCTAATACACAATGGAATATCAAATGTCCACAAATCAAAGTCTGACCCCTCATCCAAGGTCTGCTTAGGAGTAGATGTTAGGAAAATACAGAGACATCTCCCAGCATGTCATATATAGGAGTCCAAAACCCATGAACTCTGTAATGAAAAGTAAATAAATGACTCTGTCCTTCACTGCCAAGCTATTAATCCATAATGTGGAGTTGGCTCCAGTTGTTGTCAACAGGGGTATATAAATCATATCAGACAAAATAAGAATCAGGCTGACCCTTTACCCATTCCTTATCCCAGTTCAAACATTTATAATGCCTAAAAAACCCCTGTTTTCTGTCTCCCTTTTCACCAAGTCTCTCATTTGCTGGTTTCTACTGGGATAGGAAGAGTAAAAAAGTGTGCGGGAGCCTGTTTGAAGCGTTCTATGAGGAATTTCGGCCCAATTTCCTAAACCAAAGAGGTTTCAATAACACCACCCCACCCGTTGTTTGGTCCTTCATAAAACCACGGCTTCTGCTGCTCAGGACTTCTGGGAAGAGGAACGTATGGAGAAAGCAGCTTTGCAAACAAGAGGTCATGTACCCAGGGATGACACAGAACAAAAGCCATACTGGAGGGGGAAAGCCAGGGGGAGAGGTGGCCTTTCAGGAAGACCCAGTGAGACCAAAACGAGAAGACTAAGAAAGGAAACACTGGCTGAAAGAATTAAAGGGAAAGAAGACTGAGGGAAATACACTAAGTCTGTCTTTAGTAAAACAGGGTAAAACACTTAAAAGTCAAAGGAGAGAGTGCCACTGGTTTAGGTATCTTTGAAAGCAGTTCCTTAATATGTTACCTAACATTCATTTAAGTCAATGAATAAAATATCTAGTGACTTTCATATTAGTTGGACAGGGCCCTCAGTGAAAAAGGGCATGAAATTAACTGAATTTTGTCACTTGTAAAGCTCCTGCTGAGCTCATTTCAGGATCAAAGCCTAGAACTATAATTGTGTTGCTCGTTAAAATAATGGAACAAATATTGAGAGAAAAATAACTAAATCCAGGACAGTAGTGCCAAGAGCGATAAACAGCATGGGTTTATAAAGAACAGATCTTGCCTTACAAACAAGACTGTCTTTTTCTAATAGAATTACAAAGGGTCAAATTTTCCTGTTTGTGAGGGTTGACTTGCGCTAAAGGAACCACCAGTGTCTACTCCTGGTAACAGTTACCAATGTGAATAACAGTCCAAAATGCTGAGCTATAATTAGCAGATGAAGGGAGAGCTGTAGATTAATACTGTGCCCCATGACATTTTACTGATCAAGGGTAAATTTCTACATCAGTTTTTTGATGCAGGAGCCAGGGTATTAGTTGGAGATTTTTCAGTTTGGTTTGTACGTAGTACTGTCAAGTGAATTAATACCCTGGGTGAAGGGCTATAACAAAAAAAGGAGTTAAACATGGTGAAGTACAGCTCTCTGCAAGGTGCTTAGAGTGCCATGTCAGCGTGATTTTATTCAATCAGAATTGCAAAAGAAAGAAAAACATCCTCATACTGAATTATAAGATATTGGGAACGTGATAATTATGTTGTGAAAGTGAGAAACCTGAAAAGGTGTTAACAGGTATGTGGGGAAGTGGTATGTGAATGAGATTTAAGAAGGCAAGAACCAAAACAGTTGGCCTGCGCTTACAAGGTGAAAAGGTGGGGGAAATACTGATACAAATATTCAAGAGCCACCTGAAAATCCCTCATGTCACAAACCAGGCTGGTCAATAAACCACCACAATGTAAAGCTCCAGTACCCACTCAAGTGGAGAAACATATAAACCTATAAAGATATACATCAAATTGGAGTGAATCCAGTGAATGATAATGTAATCAGATCCAGGCAGAAAAGTATTGGGGTTTGTGCGGTGGATAAGGGGAGATTATCTGCAGTAATATAGTTGTATCCATACCTATCTACAAATGTTTGATGAAAGAACAATGCAATAATCCATCAGATGTACTGCATGAAATTGAGAGGAGAAAATATAAGCCAATGTCTGGAAGAACTTTGACTGTGAAATGCAGTAGTTCATTGGGAGGAACAGGTCATTTTATTCATGAAAGCTGACTTGGCTTGCCACAAAGGTAGCGCATGTGACACCCCGTCTAAGGGTAGCAGAGATCCCACAGCAGTGTAAAAAATCCAGTAATCCCTGACTTAGCCAGGAGGTCCTTGAATTGCTTAGTCACTTGCTTTATCACTGTTTAAGGACAGAGTTAGGCATGAAATATTCTGGTGTTAACTGTTAGCTATTGCCAGAAATTATCGTTTGGGTTTTTTTCCCCTGAGATGCTTTTCAGGGTTTTTAAGGATTAATAAATCCTTATTTACTCAGGCAGTCCCAGTAAGGAATCAACAAAATTATTTGCATAATTTTTCCCGTGTCATTGCATTATGGCTCCAGAGTTTGTATTTTCTCCTTGCTTTTCAGCTGGTCTAAATTATCATCGTACTGTTGAAATCAATTGTACTTAAGCACCTGCTACTTCCAGGTGTCCATTATTTACCAGTTTTTCTCGTTGCCAGTGCCAAGAAAGAAAAAGGGATCATTTGCTAGTCCCTTTGAAGGCATGGAGTGAGAAAATGAAAAAACCCTATGTACTGTCTTATGTGATCTCTAAAACTCAAGTATGGAGGAGAGGTCAATTATTTCTAGTGTGAAAAATAAGCTTCCACATGGGGTTCTTTGATAAGGCAGAACACATACTGGACAGAAAGAGAAAGAGCATGAGCCTCCATCCCCTTCATACAGCTATTGTGTTTGGCCGGCAATACTTGGAATCAAGTGGAAAGCCAGGCTGGAGTGGAAAAAAATATCACCTAGCCACATTCTTTTTAAAGTGATGCTTTGTAGTAAATTGCTTTCTGTTTAATTTGGCTTATGCTAGCAATGCTGCACTTGGTGAGGCAGCGTGACTCCAATCATCTTCAGCGTGAGCAGGATCAGCCTCCGTGTTTCATTGTTGTCATGGAGTAGCTGGAGTGCTAGTCCTTTACGGCTAGTCCTTATGCATGCATCTAATTACCCTCACAGCCAATGGAAACCTTACCTTGGAAAAGACCGTAGCATTGCTTCTGAATAGCTTGCTTGGAACACTAAAATAAAAATAAATTTTAAAATAATTTTGTCTGTATTTTGTTGCTGCACCTACAAAATAAAAAAGTAGCTATTATTGTTAAACGTCCATAAACTGCAGCATTTTTACATCTTAACTAGATTGAATTTCGGAAATACTATGAATCTGTAGGGTGTAAGATTGTATTTAACAAAAAAATTATTTGTGTATATAATGTATTGTCTTGTGTTAAGATGTGGTGACTGGGATATAACCAAAACGATTGTTCAATTATATCTTAAATTAGATCAGTAGTGAGATAAACAAGCTGCCTGGCAGTACGGGTTTTGGCTGATGAGGAAATAAGTGAATACAAAAAAAGCCTTTGATCTCCAAGCACATCTTTTTCCAGAGCCACGATGAAGGATTGATGTTATATTCTAGACTAATCAGTCACATTGATTTTGTGGGCAAATGTTAATGAACATACAAAAGAACCGAAACCATTTTCGACATCAAGCAACAAAACCTCATTATGAATTTACCTATCTGGAAAAAAAGAATGTTCATTTGTTTCTATATAATTTGCAACCATAGCTTTGCAACAAGAACAGTGTTAAATCGCTGGAAAGCTTTCTGGAATATTAAAAACTGCAATTCTATACCCAGCAGATATCAGAGCATTGTCATCCCAACTCTTCCTCAGTGAATAAAAATCTTCCCTCAGCAGCGCTTTTTAGTCTATCTTGTATTAGTCTTTCACACCTAACTGAATTTCATGTAGCCACTTTACAGAGCGTAAAGTACTGGCCTCTGAAGACAGTGGAAAAGCTCCCCAGTATTTCATTCAAATCTGAAGTAGCCTTGCAAAGAGTCAACGTAAGAAAGTCCTCCTTCCAGGAGTTGTGGCAGGTATATATGGATCCCATGTCCATCCTCCAACAAACACATAGTGCTCAAAGATCTTCAGGGAGTTTGAAAAGGCAAGGGATGGTGAGTTTCAACTCCGAGGAATTACGATTACCTGTCCCTAGGTGTTTCAGATCTCCTTTGACCATGTTCTGCCTTTGCTGAGTGCATCGACCCAGGGTCTGGGTGTTCCAGGGCGGGCATACAAGGTAACTGGAATATCAAGGATAGGAATATCAAGGATACACTCATCTGTAAAAATAAACCAGGTGTCTCTCTTCACTGGCATTTACTGGTGGCTAGCATACTCATGCAGGGTCACCAGGAGTACTCATCCTACCCCTTTCTCTGTTGTTGCCCTAAGCCAGCAGGAATGTTCCTCTGGGAAAGATGAAGGCGTGTATATCTGGATATTTATACATATCCAAGGATCAAAATCAAGGTAGTGTAGGAAAACTCCCCCTACTACTACCTTACCTCAGCCCTGTAAGGAAAGCAGAAAGGTGTAGCAGAAACAGGAGTGCCCTCTGGTCACCAGAGTTACAATATTTTTTTACCTCTCTGTATTGCTGGGTGGCTGTAACCTTAATGATGAAGCCAAAATTGGGACCAGCACGTTTTGGGTGTCTCAAGCGTAGACCAATCCTTGACCCCTGTTTTAAAATATTGTTAACTAACACTTTTCAATATCTGTAACAAAGTCACCAGTTCCATAGGCAAAGGGCTATTTGTATTGATTTTCACTGAAAAAGAGATCCTTATGGGCTAATTAATTTATGTGCAAAGAACTAGCACAAGTATCAGCCTAAATACAAATGAAGTCTTGTAGTAAGGAAGTTAAAATTCTTGCCTGAGCCGTTAATTTTTAGATCTGGTTTCAGCCCAAACCAGTTTGAAATAGCTGCAGCACAAATGCCTCAAAATCTCTTTTTATACTGGAAGTATCGCCTTTACCATAATCAAGTCATTCCTTATGGTATCAGTGTAACACCTTCAATGCCTTTATCTGTGTTATTAGAGATACAATGCGTCTTTTCTGCAAAATTTTGCTTTTCAGGCTGTGTTTCTGAAGGTGGTAATTGCCATTAAGAGCATCTTCTGTGAGAATTCAAGGGAGATTTTTATAAGGAGGGTGACTATCACCAAGATCCTTAAGCTGAGAATCTGCTCTAGCTGAGCACTGATAAATACTAAGACGATACTGGAAGGCAGTCTTCCTCACACTCAAAAATTGGATGATGAATCATTTCACTTGGAGAGAGAGGCAAAGTCCATAGAGACTAGAGAAGCACCACACCTCCCAGCCAACGTGCCCTATCGGTTGAGTTTTCAGACCTTCAGCTCTAAGAAGAAAGTAAAAGGTGGAGGAAAATATCCCTGATTATACCGACAGCCTGATCAGTGATTTAAAGTTTTGTGTACTCAGTGTAGAGGCTTGAGAGCTACCGCTGATGGTGTCTTTGGCATGTGAATGTTAGTGGTTGAGGGCAGCGATGGGTTTGTGAGGTGATGGTCCATCACATGAGAACTGTGCCAGACTGTGCCCTGTAGCTGCTGAGGCTGTTTAAGGATAAGCTGGTGAGGACTAAAAATACCCAGAATCATTTACCATTTTAAAATTTCTGGATTCTAATTTCTTGAAATTTTCAAGCAGTATATAAACTCCATGATCAATTTAATACTAAAAGCTGTTGATTAACATTTTATTTTGAACCCTCTTTTGTTTTAATGTTTGTTTTACATTTTTAAATTGTTATATGCCTCCATGATAACACATGACAGCACTCATATGATTGTATTAGGTTGTTCTTTGGCTTCTATTCTGTTGTAAAAATCATGTTTTCTTCTGTTGCTGATATCTTCTTGTTAACTTTGAATTATCTTTCTGTGAAAAAATATTTGGAGAAATAGCTGAGATTTTTTTTTTTATAGTAGTAGGCAATGCTTATTTCAAAATATGGCTGTCAAAGGTTTTGATGTGACAAGACACAAGATGAACTTTGAACACGAAAGTAAAATAAATGCTAGTAACAATAGCAGCTTTGATGCCACAGAGCACCAGTCAGACAACAGAAGAATATTCAAAATTTGCTACTCTTCTGTACAATAAAATAAAATGTAACATTAAGTCAAAATATGGTGTTATATCACAGTGATATGATATAAATAAAAAGTAGTGCAAAAGATGACTCATGACATTATTTTAGGCATTTTTCCTGATCTCATGTCTTAAAGACAAAAGAAAAGATAGAAAACACATCTCTCGATGAAAATTACATCCTAAACAAAATTTTGAATGTTTTTAAAGGAAAACTTTGCTAAATGCTTTGGCTTTAACAAAACTGCGCCAAATTCTTCCACTAGCAATTCTTGGACCAGTTGTTGTAATGACTGTGCTCAGGAAAGGGCTCTGAATTCCTCCTTAAGACCTATTTGCTAAATAGCTAAAGCTCCTTAAAATACCTTGGAGGGTAACTTCCAGATTCAAGGTCACTGTTTTGGTTGGTTCCCGTGATTGGGGGAGGCAGTGCAACTTCCCTTTTTCATCTGAAGGGAGACATAACAGCAAGTCGTGGGCTTTCATCCCCAAGCAGGGGCAATTTCCCGCTCAGAGCAGAGACAGAAATGGCTGGGAGAGGTTTCTTTCATAAGGGTTTGGAGGGGCCTGTGGGAAAGCAGAAAACCTATCAGAAAGCAAAACTGCAACAGGGACTTCTGGAATTCAGTTCTGGCTGGAAAAGGTTTGAAAGTGAGAGTAGATATTGCCTTTCCTTGTGTTTCCCTGGGCTTAATAGGTGCTTTTTAAGGAAAGTACACTGAATCAGAGAAACTCCTGACTCCACTACCACTTTTCCTCCTAACATGAGGCAACCTCTAATTTTTTTCTGACTTTCCAGATTAAAAAGCATCAATGTCTTTTATACTTCAAATAGAAGATTGTTTCCCTATAAGATCTCTCATAATTGAGCACCTGTATACAAAAAAAGGGACCTGGATTTTGTTTTAGCCTTGTAAATAGGAAGCCTTGGATGCGATCCAGCCATTCAGTGAAGGAGCCAAATAATTGACAGTTTGGTCACAGCTGGCAGCCGTGCCAGTAGGGTTCCAAAATACGAGGCGAGGAGGGAGAGCTTGTATAAAATATGCATTTTTTACAGGATAGGTTCTCAGTAAAATAACATATCTAGTTCTTCAGCTGTAAATCTCAGAACTCTGTGGCTAAAAGAAATAACTCTCTGTATTGTGGTAACTAATTCCTGCCTAATGCTGCCCTTCCAGAAGATCCATCTGAAAGCAAACCTTTTCTCTGTTGCAAAGGTTGCTGATTTTTGCCTTCACCCAGACATTTGAAGATAGAAGTAAATCTCGACTCGCAGTAATGGCTATTTTATCAATACACTCTTAAGTGTGCACAGAAGTTTAAAATTTACAAAATATAGAGAAAACTACTGACAAAGTGAACGTTAAAATGATACTGCCCAAGAAGCACACAGGATCTTATAAAAGTGTGAATTGTCTTTCTCCAACACATGTTCTAATAAGCTTCATCTTTCTCTCCTTCCATGTTCTTGAATTTGTGTACATCCTCGAGATACCCACTGTGCTGTCTGGCTGGTCAGAACGCTTCCTAAGTTGCATTAATAATATTTGGTTTGGCACTGAATAACCTTGAAAGGGTTATGAGAGGAGTACAAAAGCATTCAGAAGCTTTTATCAGGTGTAGTTGCAGGTTTTATTTTAAAGTAAATGCTTAATATAGTTTCAGTTTCAAAGAATCTCATTGGGTGCTGGTTTTATTCAGTATGTAATAGTAAAGCCTAAACCTCTTTCAGATGTTCATAAATAGTCTTACAGACCCTTATTGTGCTTTTTAAACAAATGTATCCATTCAAAAGATAAGCGTATGAGATCTGCCTGTATTCAGTGGAATCATAGAATCATAGAACGAGTTGGGTTGGAAGAGATTTTAAAGATTATCTAGTTGCAACCGCCCTGCCATGGGAATGCTTCAGTCCAGCTTTGTTTTGTACATATACAAGTTAGTGTGTCTGGCTTTTCTCCCAAGTTATTTTTGCTCCATCTGCTTGAGCCCAGACTATAACATCCCCCACATGAATACACACCGAAAACCTTTACAGAGTTGCGCATCTACAAGTTTCACTATTACAAGAGGAGTTGCTCTGTTGAAAATTGGGTCTGGGGTTAGTAAGCAAGCACCAAGCACCAATGCAGACACAGTATCTTTCCTTGGATTTCTCCTGCTTAGTTTTATAGTGACATGAACATATTTTGCCTTTTTTTCTAATTTTCCCCTGTTTTTGATTGAGTCTCACCACACTTTGGATGGATGTGAAATGATGAGACAAATCCACAAGATGGGATTTGGGGATCCAAATGAGGAGAGGAAAAACGTTATTTAGGTTTCTGTCACGGTTTGGTTGTGAAGAGTGATTAACAGTACCCATTCACATTCACAAGCTAATGCAAAAGAAAAGAGAACTGTGCTTTCTTTCTAATCTTTCTTTCTAGTATAATAATTTAATACATTAGCTGTACAGTAGTTGCCACAGGTTCTAATATTTAAATATATCATCCTTTTTCACATCAAGTTTTAGGAAGAAGTCTGGAAGAGGACAGAAGTTGTAGTATTTCAGCTTAAATGGAAGACTTACCCTAAAATAAAGATCCAACCACAATGAAAAAAAAATGCTTTAGTCCTTGCAAATGTTGCAGAGACTAGTTATAGTACCAAAAACATAAAATAGAAAAACAGTGGGTGATGGAAAGGCCAAAATAGGGCTGTCAAATTTTAAATTTTAACATATGGACTGCTCACTCCCTGCTCTGGTTGCTAGTCATTCCCAGATGGTGTCTTTAGTGAGTGATGGTGAGGGGAAAGGAGCAGGTGGCAATGGCAATTTTTTTATTTTTTTACATATATCAAATTAAAATTCTGTGTTCTATTAAAAAAAAAAAAAAAGGAAGAGAGACAAGAATACAGGAAGTACAGGAGAAGGTAATGCATAACTTGGAATTTGAGGCTGATATTAAGGAAATCCTATTGCTATGGGCTGATGAGTCAGGAAGAGAATTTGGATCCAGATCTGAGATCCTTTATAAGTGGTGGATAATAGCTTTCATGCAGAGCCTTGTTCAGCCCATAGTACTGCATGTCCCAGCAACTGCAGGAAGAAGCTGCTCGCCAGAATTGAGTTAGTTTCTCGCTTGGTGCACAGTGCATCAGAGCTCTCAAACACATGCTTAAGGATAGGTTTGCATACATGTTTAAATGTGTTTGTTTAGATGGAAACCTTATGCCAAAGAGATGGGGCTTGCGGTTTTAGTGTTGAACATTTGAGTTTATGATGTCAGGGATGATACTGATCTCTTTAAGCCTAAGGATATTTTTTGCAAGAAGTTTCTTTTTATGAGAAACATCCTTTCACTTCTCTTTGTTAACTCTTCGTTGGTCACTAATGCTGGAATGTGCCATGTCCTAGTGTATAGAGTGATTAGACCTCCAGGTGCTGACTCTAGCCTTCCACTTACAGTGACCCCGATTGCTCCTTCACATCTGGCAGTATGTCCTACTCCACAGTATGTGCCTCCGTTGGTGCTCATGTTTATGTCCAGGTGTGTCGCTAGTTTGCAAGGTTTTTCCAGACTATAAGTAACATTTCTTTATGTGACATAATAAACATAAAACTTGTTTTCATTTCCTTATCATTTTGAGTAATGATCTGGTTGTTTTTCTCAGTCTTTCTAACCTAGATGGTTGAGAATCTGATCTTATAATTAAAAAAGAAAAAAGGGAGCAAATTACCTCTGTGTCTCTGTTACAGACATAGCTTCTTGGTATACAAACCCTAGTAAATGTACGAATGTTACCCTATATACTTACCCTAGAAAAAGTATGTACTTCTTTTGTTACTGTTAGAAATCCTGGGTGCTATGTCTACCTTTAATCTCTCACCTAAATCAGAGCTGAGGAGAACAGTAAGGTGTTAAGAAGCAGCTTATAAAGGACAGAGTTAAATTTCTATGAAACAATCATAGCACTTAAAATGTTCTTTTTTTGCTAGTCTGGACAAGACTCAATGGCACAATTAAAAAACGCTGAAATGAACCTCAGAGCTTTGTCAAATCCAGCATTGCATAATACATCTCATGATCATTCTAAATCACTGCCATGCAGTGGGTAAAAGCTCTATCTTTTTTGAATCCAAGGCAACTTAAAGGGAGTATTGATTTTCCCTTTACTGAGAAATGAGAATCACATATTAGGAAAGAAAGCTGCAGACACAATATAATGACCTTTCTCCTTGGCTTCTCTTTTCTAACACAAACAGAATCATTTTCATTGCTAGAGTGGATATTAAACAGTAAATCTTGTGGCAATGTATTTGCAAGTGTCTGTGCTTGTTTTATCCAATTAACATACTTATCACAAGAGAAAAAAAAAATTAGTAGATACGGCTTTTAATTTCTGGAGAGATCAGTTCCATCCACAAAAACATTGAAAAGTCTCCAGCTGGACGTCTATTCCATCTGTCTCAGTACTGGAGGGAGGAGGGGTGCTTTCTCCCCGCAATTTTAATGCTGATGCATGATTTAGAGTAAATGGGTAATTTCACCGAGGGCAGAGGACCTTGGCTGACCTCTATTTTATTCTATGCATGTTTTTGTAGCACAGCCCCACATATACTTATCTATTAAACGGTGTTTCAGGTCACAGACATGTCGGTATTCTATTTACTGCTTTAATTATATAGAATTTAAAACAAACTTATCAATACCTGACACATTACCTTAGGGGGAAATACCCTAACCGTGAAGCAGCATGAGAGCTATGCTAAACCTACCTCAAACAAAAGCTTAAGTTTCCAACAAAGCCATTAAGGCCACATTCTTTTTTACACCTGCTGTGTTTCCATCTAATCGCCTTGCATGAGAGTGTTTGAAACAAGGGGTTCAAGCTGCATGTGCTTCCAACTTTTGATGTTTAGTTCCTTTCCCCTTGATTGAAACTAACTGCAATTTCCCCCTGGTTATCACTTCTTTTCAGTTAAAGCTGCTCCTGAGTCAGCAATGTGTGCATGCGTGTGTGTGTGTGTGTGTGTGTGTGTGTGTGTGTGTGTAAAATGACATCCTTGACCTGCTTTGTCTGCTGCTGGGGCAAAATATGGTGGAATTCTCATGGTGGAATATTTGAAATGCAACTCAATCCAGTCATCCACTTAGTCCAGCTGCAAGGCAGAGTTGTGGCACAGCACCAAAAGGAGCAAAAAATAGATGCATGAAACCTGGAAGCATGGCAACTCATTGTGCTCCTTGCACAATGTTGTTTATATATTTGTAAGCAAACCCATGTTTTTGAAAGTCCAGGAGTTGCCTGGCAATGCATGCTGCTGGTAAAAAACACAGTGGCTGGTAATTTGAATTAATTTGAATAAGATGAATTTAAATTCCTTCTTGGCATCTTCAGTGCTTCAGACAGCATCCCTCTTTTGTAAGAGGGATAAATACATGGGAGAGACAATATGTGGTAACTTTGAACAAGCAACTTTGTTAGAATAGAAAAAATGAATTCGTTGTAAGTAATTTTGTTCCTCTTTTTTACTCTTCACTGTACTGAAGAGCTTTTGACTATGATCTTGGCTTCCTACTACAAACCTGGTTGTTGGCCAGAACATAGGAGCAGTCAGTTCTGAGCAACTTGTTTTTCTGGCTTATCAAATCTTGACCATGAAGGTCCCTATTCAGGACAAGAAGAGTTTTCTCCCCTTTGAAGACTCTGGTCCTTTACTAGGTACTCCTAGGGTGGTTTAGGAATCCAAGTCAACTGAGGACCACCTGGGAAGTGTCTTAGCATCAACCAAGTCTAGAAACTGTTACATGCATTGATGTTTTCTGTTGTAACAAATTCTTTGTCTGGGTCAGTTTTCTTATTTCTGTGCATCATGCTTTCAGATGAGGTAACTTATAAGAAGTCAGAGATGAGAAAACTGCAGAGTTCCTGGACAGTCAGGAGTTTATTTAAGGCACAAGTATACCTCAGCTGCAGGTCGTATTGCTTTGGTATACCTATCAATAGAGGAGATGGATTCACTGACCACTTACACGTAACACTGACACACCACATGAGCTGCAGTTCACCATCTTTTGGGATAAGCATATTTCTTTGTTACTTTTCTAGCTCATTCCATGTCATAGCCTGCAGAAGAGAAGGCTCTGGGGAGACCTTATTGCAGCCTTCCAGTACCTAAAGAGGGCCTGCAGGAGAGCTGGGGAAGGACTTTTTACAAGGGCATGTATTGATACAATGAGGGGGAATGGCTTGAAACTGGAAGAGGGCAGGTTTAGACTGGATATTAGGAACAAATTTTTCACTTCAAGGGTGGTAAGGCACTGGAACAAGTTGTCCAGAGAAGTTGTAGAGGCCCCATCACTGGAAGTGTTCAAGGCCAGGCTGGATGGGGCTTTCAGCAAACTGGTCTAGTGGGAGGTGTCCCTGCCTATGGCAGGGGGGTTGGAACTTGATGATCTTCAAGGTCCCTTCCAACATAAACCACTCTATGATTCTATGATAGGTTTGATGTGACATTACTGAAGCTTGTGTTTCTAAAGTTTGTAATTTGCACAAACCATCACCCCTAATCTGTCTAAAGTATTGTATCAGGAAAGATGCTTTCATTTCTTCAAGGTTGGATGTCTGGATCTAGTATAAAAAAATCATAAAAAAACTTAAATAATACACTCAATAACCAGTGAAATGTTACTAAATAAGTATGTTTTATTTCTCTGCACATTTTATTGTAGGGACTGGAAGCTTCATGATCCTTGATTGACTTCTTAGTGATGTTACTTGCTTTCACATATTGCAATAGCTGCATGTTTGGAAACAACATAGCAGATTAGATATGGAAATGTGGTCACTAAACTTTTTACGTTATTTCATCTGTCTTGTGTAACTGGGCTTGCTAAGTCTTGCTACAAAATTGCCTTAGTCTGCTTCCCTTTCCCAAACGGATGTGTTTTGGTGGTTTCATTACTGAGGCAATAGATACATGAATTTCTTTGAGAAGGAATGCTGGGAAAAGATGTCCAGTAGCCTAAGACAGCCACTGAGAAGGGGGAGTGTAAGGTAGTGGTAAAAGCAGATTTCAGAGTCTAAGGCTGAGAAAGCCACGGAAAGAACACCTTGATTATGCCTAATCGGATCCAGAGAAAATGATGATTATTCTCTCAGTCAGGAGAAGAATTAGGAAGGTTACCTTTATCAACAAAAGTATTTGGGAAAATCTTAGGAAAAGCTCCCCGTGAATGGAGCCTAAAAGAAAAAGGAGAAGAAGCCTGGGGAGAGGAAACATAAGTTCAGATCACCACAATTTTAGCAAAAACCTCCCATGGGACAGAAGTAGCATGTTGAACATGGTGGGTTATGGGAGAACTTGCGAAAGCATCTCTAGCTAGGGGGTTGGAGTGTGAGCCAAGCTGCAAGGTGTTGGCTGATTGGAGCCAGTAAAGTGAATGAAAGTGCCTTGGGGACAGATCAACAGGAAAGGAACGGAGCTGCTGCTGCTTGATTACCTGGGCCTACCGCACAGACTCTCAAGAGGGAATTCCCCTTTGGTGTCGAGGGGAATATAGCATTACCGTGTGATCCTGGACGGACTGGCATGACGTCTGTGTTGGAAAGGCCAATCCACCTCCATGCAGTGGAAGGTGAGGCAATGACACGCTGCTGAAGTTGGACAAATTCAGATTCATTTTAATTGCAAGTTCAGCCATGGGGTTTTGGAGGTTTTTTTTCTCTGCCACCATCTGATGATTATCTGTTCTGAGCCTTAAGAATCGCATTAGTTACAAATGTAATTTATCTCTAATGATCTATTTGTGTATTTCAGTGCCTTTTAATCCTGTTACCAGTAGATTGTATCGGTTAATACAAAATGGTAAATATAAATGAGGATGGAAACTACAGTTACAGTAATCAAGATTAAAATTACAAAGAGAGCCATCATATTTCACAGCACGAGCAGAGTCACTGAGGTCAGGAGAAACTTGCTCTCCGTCCCTGTATAATCTACAATTAGAGAGTATGTTGTTTGGGATTTGTATCTTCATCCTAAATGTCTTGTGTATACCATTGGTAGAAGAGCAAAACTGGGTATTCTTCTTTGGTCTACTTCAGCATGGTAGTCCCTGTGCTCCTTTGGTGCCTGATTGTTTGAACACCTCACATTAGAAATAGTTGCTTTCTATAGCTGCTTTGCAGGACAAAAACCCGGGCCTTTATTTAATCTCTGTTGTTCTTGTTCCATTAGGGCATCCATCACTTCTTAGACCTCCCAGGAGCTAGCTCAACATCGCATCCGTCAGTTACATTTCCTGTGTTAGTATTTTCTGTCAATACAACACAATAATATCGAGGTATATTATAGGCAGTTTTACATTGCAGAGCTAACTAATATAATTCAAGATAATGAGCTCCCATTAACAGTTTGGAAAACCAAGTCTGCCTGAAGCGCAGGGTGTATTAGAACATCTAAGACATACGGCTTTTGTCTGACAAGGTGGATAGGAGTGAGACATACATTTTTTAGAAAGTGCAGAGCCCTTGGAATGATATAAAAGGTAGTTTTCTGCTATTTTTGGATAAGCAATGAAACAGCCCTTAGTCTGCCATTACTGGATGCTTTTGAAGATTGTACTTACATTGCCATTAGCAGCATAAGATGTGGGAGTGATGGATAATTTGTTGTGGTTAAAGCTGAGCGTGGTTATGCTTACAGTAATCAAGCGAATGTCATCCATTTTGAGAAAAAGCATAACACTTAGGGTTTTTTAATTAAGGTACGAGGATGAGTGTTTGTACTTGTCTTACTTTTAATAGCAGGACATGAGATACCAGCGGATAATTTGTTACTGTTGTTAAAATTGACAACATTCACCTTAAAGGAATATTGTACACAAGCCACCTTAACTCCTTTAATTGTGAATACTTCCTAAGCTGCACCACATAGCGTGTTTGTTTTTCCCTGTCTGAGCACTTGTGAGGCCACACAGATGGGTGACACAGGGGACCCAGCAGAAGTCATGACAAGACAAAAATTCTCTGTGAACTTTAATGAAAGATCACATCTGCTTCCAGGGGTTGAATTGAGGTTGCACAGACAATCTTGTTTTTTCTATTTTTTTCTAACTTTGAAGTCTCTGGCATAGAAATTGCAATACTAATACCTCTATGTACTTTTAAATGTCATTTCTTATAGTTTTCAAACCTGTAAAAAGTGAACACAAAAGTGTTTATTTTTGGACTGTACTGATCTCCACACCTGTTATCAACAAGGTTTTAGACTCATTACTCACAGTGCTACTTCTTGAACCATCAAACTGTGTTTTACACAGAAGATGTTTTGAGACACAGCAATTCAGTTCCAGGAGAAGCTGCTCTGCAGACCCTTCCTGCTCTGCTTATCTTCCCTTTTGCTGCAGTTTTCCCTCATTTACAGTTCTTGTTTCTGTCCAGTCCCTCTTTCCCTTGTCTTACCATTACCTTTGCTCTTCTTCCAGTCCTGTCCCTTTTCTCTTGTTTGCACTTGTTCTTCCATTCCTGGTGCCCGTTGGCTGTCCTTGATTCCCCAGGAGACTGCAGCTTGCCTAAGGGAGGTGAAATCTTTGCAGAATCTGCAAAACTCACCAAAGGTAATGTGTTATCCTCCCTTAAATCTCTCATTCAGACCCGCCTGATTTAACATGCCGATGAAACACTTGGTGGCAGTTGGGTGCTGTGTCTGCAGTGAGTGTCATTCAGCCGTTGTTCAGAAACATTTTGCTGTTTCCTGTCGCTCCTTCACTTCATTATTTCTTCTTGCCTCTCATCATGAAGTTAATTATGAACTCTCTTGGGCGCAAAAAGTCTCTTTGTTGTGTAGGGCCTGGCAGGAGCAGTACTGCAGCAACACAGATGATGATAGTATTTTAAAATGCATGCCACCATCACAAACATACAATCTTAAAAGCCCAGGGATGAAAACCTCAGGAATGGAGCTCTGGAGCAAGTTATTACCTGTCATACTCCACCTCATCACTTTCTGAAACCTACCTTCCCTCAAGTATTCACCAAAATCACCTTTCAGTCCGGTCCTTCGATACCTTCAAGGGGACTGAGGGCAGGAAGTTATCCGGAATCGTTCTTCTAGTTGTTTAAGCCTGTAAAAATGTACCTACTCCCTGTTGTCTTACATGTAGCCCTCAAGCATCCATAGAAACATTGAGTATAAAAAGCTGGGTTGCTCAGATGGTTTTACTTTCTTTGTGACTGCAAAATGTAATTGATGAAAACTAGCTTTTCAGACGCAGTGGGAGTATCTGTAGACAAGTCTCAGCCTTATTTAAATTTGTCTTTCTTTTTCACTGATAACCACTTTAATAATAAATAAATTTGAAAATTCATTTTCTGTTTTCACCAAAACAAATTAAGACGGACTGGCTTACAAAATCATTATTTTAAGTACTATAAAATAATTGCATTTTTTAACTTTCTACGCTTACAGAGAATGCATTGTTCTGTGTATTTTACTTGTTACTCCATCTTGTACTCCCTGAGGGCCAATTATATTCTGGTAAAGTTGGATAACCAATATCATGAATAGTACCTGTTTTACTCTTGGGATTTACTGTTATTCCTGTATCGAGCATACACATATACACACCCAGAATCAATCACAGTATTTCATGTTTTATTTTCATTGCATCAGTTACATTCAAAAGCATGCCGCCATTCAGATTGCTATAATTTTTTATGGCTGTAGGTCTTGGAATCTCTACATGCAGTGACTTAGATGACTTAAAATACATTTGATACTTAACTTGTCACAAAAGAGTAAATGCAAAGAATTAGGCTTTTATTTAGTGTTGCAATTGATAAAAATTTGGGTTCTTTTAGATCAGAGTTAAGTCATACGGCATTAACACCTAGAGAAAAGTTATATACTTATCTGAAGTTCTAGGTATCTCTTGTATATAGGTATTACACCACTTATGATTTACGTAAAAGAGCACATCTTTCCCAGATTCTTCACTCCTGCATATGCTGTAATTTTGATAGTGGACAAAGGGGATGGAGCTGGAGGGGAAAGGTGAGATCCATTTACAAAGCAGGATTTTATCAGTGTAGCTAAAACATCTTTTGGATTTAAACAAACAACTGAATTTTTCTGGATTTATGTTCCATCCCAAAACTTGCATCCACCTTGGACACGGCAGGTTTGCAGCACAGCTCAAGCTTAAGGCAATATACCACTCAGTTCCCCTTTTCTTGAAAGCAGGGGATGGGCGGGGTGGTGCTGGTGAGGGGGTTGCTTCTTTTCTGAAAACAGATCGCTAATGTCAGTAACATTTAGATAGGCTCTCACCTGTCCAGGCATAAGTGGGTTGTGAAAAAAAATGAAGAAATTGCATCCAGCAGTTCTGTACAAATGTGTAAGCATCAAGTTTTTTGAATTACAGTTTTCCAGCTTTTTAAGTCTACTTTATTTTTGAAACAGACTACTCTGGGAACAGAAAAGTTATTTTTTTAAAAAGTGTGACTTCATGTATCTATTCTTTCCCATCATTCAGAACACTGAATCCAACAGAACAGGAGAAAAGAACATTATCTAAAAAAAGCCCATCAGTCCAAACCTCTAAAACTACCCCATTCCCCAACGCTCTTGCCACTGTGCTCCAGCTTTGCGCGGGGTTGTGCTGTGGGGAGGCACCCCCTCCAGCAGCGATGCTGTGATCCGGCAGCTCGCCCTCTGAGAACAAATCCAGGCCAGCGCAGGCAGTGAACCAGTGACATCTGCCAGTTCAGTGCAGCTTCTCTCCCTTTTTTTAATCGCTGTGACATGTTCAGAAGCACTGCGTGCCAAAGCATGTATCGCATAGAGCAATTTTTCCCAGTTCCATATGCCTTGGCACATCTCCATCAAGAAATGAACACCTCTTGCACCGCAGCTGGATGGTTCGAATGTGGACAGCTTTGAACAGCATTTGAAGCTGGAACTACTCATGGAAAGTTCAATGCTTCCAATCCATGCAGAAAGCACTTTCTCCTTTCTCGGATGACCTAGATGTCAGTAGTTGGTGTCGTATCAGAGCATCTTACACCACAGCATTAAGAATACAAATCAGCATTTTTTTCTAAGTATTATTCTGGCCTAAAGGGTCGCTGATGCATATGTCACTAGAAAGTTAGATTAAAACAAATAAAAACCTGGAGGAAGATTACTACTTTTAATGCATCGCTCTGTTTTCATTCTCAGTTTTTTAAGAAATAGAAAAGGGATTTAGATTTGTGGCCAAGCACGTGGGTTCCAAGGCTTTAAAAATTTTGATTCTGTTCTGTTTGTTGATGAACACAATTCTAATTCCTGGTACGTAGGTAGCCATTTCTACACTCTTTGCCACCAGGTGTGCCCATGAACCTTTAAATGTGCTTGTGAGCATACTGAATTTAATAGAAATATAAAAATTTTCAGTCATCACTTGCTCAAAATGAAAATTAAAAAAAAAAAAAAAGACTACCTGAACAACTCCCATAATAACTGAACAAAACACCATTATGAAACTGTGAGGACAGAAGAGTTTGCAAATAAACTCCTTTTATATAGGAAGCATTTTTTCACTGAAAGGGTTATTAAACATTGGAATAAGCTGCCCAGAGAGGTGGTGGATTCACCATCCCTGGAGGAGTTTAAGAAAAGGGTAGATGAGGTGCTTAGGGACATGGTTTAGAAGTGGTGGTGTTTTTGTCAGGGTAGGTTAATGGTTGGACTTGATGATCTTAAAGGTCCCTTCCAACCTCACTGATTCTATGATTCTATTTGCTTCACTATAATCATAGAATCATAGAATGGCTTAGATTGGGAAGGACCTTGGAGATCATCGAGTTCCAACCCCCCTGCCATAGGCAGGGACACCTCCCACTAGACTAGGTTGAATTTCCACTTTGTGTTTATATTTTACAAATAGTCTACTGGAGAAGTGAGTCTACTGGCAAGAATATTTGGACAAACAGCTATTTTTAAGAAAATACTGCAAAATATTTGCAGATAGCAGATTTTAGACTTGGAGTTTTGACAACTTACAAGCAGAGCTGAATTCTAGAAGTTGTTTTTATCCAGCCAGGGAGCAGATAGTCACTGTTACTTCAGAGACTTTTTTCATTATTTTGAGGATGTGGTAGTCAAAGAACACTCACAGATTTGATGGTCTGAGAATTGTCCTTGCCTAGAAACACCCTGCTAGTGGTAAAGGAACTTCGGTGACTTTCATCTCCCTCTTCTATCTTCAAGAAATAGCTCCCAACAAGAAAAATACAGCTGGATGTGTAGATCAGTCTCTACCTATTTAATCAAAAATAGCCTCTGCTGCATTTCGAACTCATGTGAAGAGTCTGAATACCTGGAATTATCTGCAGAAATGATGCAACAAATTTTTAAATAATAAATCAAAAAATCTGAGATAGACTCAAAGAATGTGCTAAGCCCTCCCATCATTTTTTTACATAGCCCTTAAAATTAGTTAACGTTTATAATCTTATACTTATGAATGAAATAGTTAAATATCTTTTTAAAGCTTCTTTGCGAGACCTTGTAAAACATGTTTCAGAGACTTTCCACATCAGAGTTATATAATCTCTGTAAACAGGGGATTTAAAAAGTAAAAGCTGACAGACCTTTAACTGTATGTAGCACCAATAGTTTCCATTGTAAGATAATGTTTTTCTCTTTCACTTTTTCCCTGTTTTTATCCCTAATTTCAGTCTGTTTCTTTGTTTGTTTGTTTGCAGCCACTACTTTTGTTAATTCTTTCTGTTTGCTCCAGTCTCACTCTTAATATTTTCCATTGCCATGGCTCTGCAGGCATCAGATGGTCCCTCAAAGCTCCAAAGACTCTGGAGATACCACATGCAACATTACACTCAGACAGCAATGCAGCTTTTTCACCATATGTAGCAACAGAATTTGGTTATATGGATTTACACAGAGGAGGGATGGAAAATTCTTGGTGAGTGTTCATAAGAGCACCGGGCCATGGAGAACGGTACGGCTGGGTGACAATGGGAGAAGCAGCTGCAGGAAACCTGCAGGAACAGCCTGGGCTGAAGACCTACCTCGAGGCAAAAAAAAAAAAGGCATAAGAAAGATAAGTTAGTTAGGAGGGAGAAGTATTGCTTCCGCTACTTTTCAGCCTTCGGGAATTCTGAACTTGCTGTTGTTGAATTCTCCCATAGTTTTTCTATCAGCTCTGAGGAGCACTGTTAAGACATACAGTAGTGACTTAGGATGGGACAGGCTATTTATATGAATTCCTTGTCCCTCAGCAGCTTCATGCAGCCCAGCTGCAAGACGGCTGTGGCTTTTTGTCTCACAGTCCTTTCGTCTTCACTAGCAGAAGCAGCAGCACAAGATCAGACGTGCCAGCAGGCAGCCAGCTTAAGGCTGTGTGGCTGCAAATAACTTTCAATTACTAAGGGTAAGCTGCTTGTTGCATGCCAAAAATTGTGACAATATATGACAAGAAAAGAACAAAGGTGTATTATAAAAAACAATCACAGAAATATAAAAAACCTGTTTTCTAGGGGAGCATTTCAGGCTAAATAGTAGAATGTGATATTGCTTTGGTTTGTAATTTGATTTTTCCAGTCCTGAAGTTAGCAAACAACATTTACAGATATGAAGGGAAAACCCTGAGACTTAAGCTAACACAATGTTAGTTGGGATTTATGTTTTTCAAGCCTGTCCTGAGGTGGTCTGTGTCCAAGCTTTCTATTAACCAAATGGCCAAAGTTCACTGGGGTCTCAGCATTCTGAGAATCCATCTTGGTCCGTCTTTGGCCCTACTTGATTTTATTTCTATTTTTAGACAAGCACAATAAGTCTGTACAGCTGATAGAGTCAGGCTACATTTATTATCAGTCTCAGTTATCAGTTCACAGCAGGGACAGCTCAGTCGTTGCCTGCTGAAACATAAGCCTCGTGTATGTGTTTTATTTTCCCTTTTTTTCTCTCTAGCTCAAAGGAAAATCAAACTGTGCTTCTTTCTAACTCATTCCTCCCTAGGCCAGTTGCAGATGTTACTGTGTTTCTGCCTGTGATGATGGAAGTTAAAGGTGGCATCTCTCACAGTAGATGTTGGTCCCGTGCCCGTTCAAAAACTTTGTAGGATTTCTGCCAAGGTATGGGTAATTAGCTTCTATCTTGATTAAGTACTTATTTAGGTTTAAAAGTGCTGCCTGTCAAAATCCCCTTTCCTCAAGTCATAGTATACCAATGAGATATGGTACCCTTTTTATTCCCAGACCTACACTACTTTCAGATACTGAACAGCTGGTATATTTTCTCTCTGAAATGGGTGAAGTGTTTTCTTCATTTACAAAATTGTAAAAGCCTTTGACTGCTAGGATGAAATGGGATGTACAAGTAAAGCACGCTGTAAAAATAACAAAGAAGAGAGAGCACCTTTTATGTTGTCTTTAAACCCAAGGCTTCCTCGTGTGCTCTGAACCTGCAAGTGCTATTGATTGGGAGATCAAGGTGCTGAGTCCGCCTGTGATTAAGCACTTTGTATTTACTGGTATCCCACCAGCTAATCAATTCTCCCTACCCTGCACGTTCATTCCTATTGCCCGTTTGGGCAATTACACTTCACAGGCTCATGTCATCATTTAAATAATAGCCAGTCCAGTCTGTGGACTGTCCTAAGCGTGTGGTGACTTCGGTAACCAGAAAGCACCACCTCAGCACAGAAGAAAAATCCAATAGCACTCCCTAATAATTTAATTTCTTAAAATTAGAAAGGCTAAAAGTTTAGATCACAACTTGATTCTTGAAGTGTTCTCATAAATTTTTGCTAAATTGTATACCCACTGGAGTCAGATTTGGGATTTTTCCCAAAGCCTGATTTCTCTTATTTATTAATAGCTGTCCTTGCTTCAAGAGAGAATAGATGTGGCTACACTACGACTCAACTTTAAAATAGGTGATACCGAGTTGCAACTTGCAAGGTACCTGTAGGATTTAATCCAGTATAAGACCCGGTGTCTGTGCTTTTCAATATCTTACAGTATCTGGCAGCTGGCCGATTCAGATACTCAGAAGTATCTGTGAAAAACTAATCTCTGAGCTTACTTGTTCTTGCTCATTTTGGGCTTGAACAGGATTCCGGGCAAGTGACCTGGTGGGGCTAAGGTGTACTGCTAACGAAGTGTACAGAGTTCAAATGTGTTGCTGACTAGAACTCAACACTTTTACTGAGCCCAGTATCCATCAGTATTGAAATTGGTGAGATGCAGACAAGGAGACGGCTTCAAGAAAAGGCCATGCAGAAGAAAGTTGTGTGATTTATTCATTGGCAAATGTGGGTAGCTGTCATAAGAGCAACCACAAAACTGCTTCCTCCTCTACCTCTGCTGGAGCCTGGGAAAAGTGGGTATCCTTCTGCCACTGTAGGTCAGCACACGGAGGGCTACTTCAGTCAGAGAGGCAGAGAGGAGCAGCAATGCCCAGCAAGGCAGAAAGCCTGTCTGCTCTAGGTTAATTGATTTCATTCTTGGCCTCAGGACAACAATTTTTGCTGCTCTAATGAAAAGCCTTGAACTGAGTACAAAAGTTTGGTTCTTTCTATATAGCAGTCTCTCACTGTTGAAGCCAGTCAGAGATGAGGTACGCAGCTGAGCTCTGATCGTCATTGAAGCTCAAGGCAGCAAAGGGGGCAACTTGGCAGAAAAGCAACCACTAATTCAGCAATTCTAGATCTGAAATTAAGAGCAACTTAGCTAGATGATATCTTGTGCGTAGTTGAACAGGCAGATCAGTGGGATGAGAGGTGGTGAAGCTCTGTGATAGCTTTGTTGTAGTGCTTTTTACACAGGTTCTTCTGAGGACAGTAAAAAAACACATAGTGCAGTGATTTGGTGGACTTAACTTTAATAACACAGGATAGAAGACTGGATATTTATTTTTCCTGGGTTTGGTGTATGGGACAGACATAAACTATTCTGAAATTTTACAACAGAGTTCTCGGCTTTGACCTCAATCTTTGTTTCTGACACCACCTAGTAGAAGAATTATAGCATAAGTTCAGAAGAAAATGAGGGAGTGGGACATTTCATGACATCTCTTCCCCCTAAGTATTTCATATACCTTTTTTGGCCACCAGTCTAGCATATGACTGATCATATGTGGGGTGCCTGTTAAGATGGAAGCTACTGGAAATATTTTTCAGTTTATACATGCTTTGTGCATAAAATACTGCTCGTGCCCTTCGCAATGATGTTCAAAACAAGTATTTATCATTTGTTCTGCTCTGTCACACATGGTTTCTATAATCTATTCAAAATGAATCTCTTCCTTTTTAGTGCATCCCTAATGTCTGTGCGTTTCCAAGTGAAAGTCCAAATATTCTTCAAACATAAGTCAAGTGTCATTCATATAAAGAGTTGCTTGTTGCCTTTTGGGATATTTAAGTACTAGCCTAAAACAGTCTTTCAGCATATAGATATAAAATACAGGTAGCATAGCTTTTCTTTTTCTCTTCATGGAACTAAATTTATTAAGCATTTGACCATGAACCACATGTATGTGTAGGTTGCAGGTGTTTATCCATGGACATTTAATTTTGATACACCGCCTAAGAAAACATGCAGTCAGATGACAGCTCCCCCTAGAAAAGGGTGTGGTGAATGAATTATTTCCTCCATGGACAAAAAAAAAACGTGTGCTCCTGAAACAGACCTCAGAACAGCCAGTAAAAACTGGATGAGCACTTCTCTGTGCAAAAAGTCTTTCTCGTAGCCAAGTCATGCTCTCTGTTGAACTATAGGTAGCAGATGGCACTGGAAATAAACATATTGGGCAGAATGCCACAGGGCATTATTAAGATCTTCAGTCCACAAAAGGACTTGCATGAATTACTTTTCCCTACTCAGGCCATATAAACTGCAGTGTATGGGTTGGGACATGAGGAAACAGCTGAAAATTCTGGGGCCATCGGGTAAATAAAAAACATTGTCTTTAGGAAATCAGGTGGTGGAAAACTGGATTTTTATGTCATCCAGTTGATTCAGAGGGTCATACTTCAAACAAACTTATAAAATATAACGTGACAATATTTGGGTATGTTAATTTGTTGCTGAGCTTCAACTTACCACCAGAATCAAGCCAGAAAATCTTAGAATCATCTCTGAGTTCAGGTGCATTAGGTCAGATGTAATCTGACTCAGCAGCTTGACCGATTGTTTGCTGTATAGATCAGCCTAGATAGCCTAACTGAGTTAGACCACGTGGCCCTCCTTTTTCCATCTCCTATTTTAATGACAGTTCATTATTTCACTGGGATTTAATTTTACCTTTTAAAAATCCTGTGATTTTGTCTTTGTGAAAAACCTGCTGAAGATCTGACAGAGGAGAGCTCTTGTGTCACCCTCTTGTTAGCAGATAGTTGAAGAAAATTGTTCTGACTTCTAAATTGTGCAGGGAACGGATCGCACCTTCGTGCCTTTCGGCATCAAGGCCATATATTAGTTGCCATTCATATCTACATGTAGTTAAGGTTGTCTCGCAGCATTTTAACTTCTTTTATTTTTCCAATCACTTCTGAGCAATTGCTGCAGGTATTACACCCTGTACTGCTGCTTAGGCAAAGATCTGGTTTATGACTTCTCAATTCTATTCTTTTTCAATCATCAGATCTAATAATGCTGTCCAGTGACTTGGACAGCAAGAATAAGGAGGAAAAAAAAACAAACAAAAAAGGTAAGTACTGTAAGAAACAATATATCGAATTTAGAAAGAAACTATGTGCTCATATGGTAGTGACTGCTTCTCTCAACTCCGGTTGTGGCTTACTGTACTGTGGAAAACTCTGCACTTCTACTGAGTAGTATTTTCTCAGAACAAGTTCTTTCACTCAGTCCTATGCCAATAGAAAGTAGTGTCTAAAATAAAATCTTCAAGAAGATGTAATCTGATTATTTTTTGATGATATACAAAACCTGCAAGCTTTTAGCTAAAAACTTGAAGTTCTGCCTAACTTCAAAAAAATCTGTTCAGATCTCTTCAAACTATTTAGGGATTGTTTAAAGCCTACATCTTAATTAAGGTATTTATGCTCTGGAACATATGGTCTTACAACTAATGTCTGAAACATTGGAACGACGAGACAGAGGAAAATTATGTGAAAATACAATTGAAATTCTCGTGTATTTGTTGCCTGAAACCAAGGAGCAGATTAGGAATAGACAGTCATGTTGCAAAGTAGAGAACTCCAGTGTCTGCAGCTTAGTGTAGAAATGTCAAAGGTTTCAGTTAAAACCAGGCATTCTTGTGAAGTTAGCACCATACATGAGGAATTGGTAAGGGGAAAAAAAAACAACCTCATGCTAAAGAAGAGCCTTCAAATAGCAAGGAAAGTGTACAAAGAAAGCTCTGAAACTATGATCGTTAATGCAAAACCATCAGACTCAAGTTGAAGGAGAAAGACAAAAAGCTGAGAGAAAATGTAGGGGGTCATAGCACTGCAAAAGTATTGCAAATAGAAAAAAAAACCCACACAACAGTGAAAAATGCATATGTATGGGTTTCCCTGTGAGAAACAGCTCCATTTTCTGTCTCAATACTGTAGTTAATGCAGGAGGATACTTGTAGAAAGAGTTCATAAAACTAGACACAGAAATGTCATTTGTTGCTGGGCAGCAGAGTAACTCAGACTCCGGATTTATTTGGTCACAAAATAATACAGTTTGGGGGAGGGCACTGTCTAGCATTCCACATGAATAAAATGGAATGTTAAAGAAATAAACACCTAAAAATGAAGCTGACGCCCCTGATGGAGTCCCCCAAGCACAGAATTACACTGATTCTAGTGGAGATTCTACAAAAAGGACTGGCAAGCATGCAGAGAAGAGGGAGAAGATAGGAAGGATCACCAATTGCATAGGGAAGGCACAATGTAATCAAGCTTTATCTGACATACTAGATGCAGCCACAAACATCTCAGCAAAATCACTTTCCTGGTACAAATATTTTCCTGCACAAGCGCTGTCCCCTTTCCTTCAAAACACAAAATCTCTAACACAGAGGGTGAACAATGTATATGCACTACCCTTCCCTCGTCACCCTGCCTAAAGGCACAATCTGGGTGCTGGGGTATTATGGTAATGCTGATGTTAAATAAGGATAAAATTTGCTTCAAATACTTTATCTGCAATATCTTTTTTGGTGGAAATAAACAGAAAGCGCTGTGCAAGAACAAATTTGACCAAGTCAGATTCAACAGTTGCTGCATTCACGGAATCACGGAGTTTCAGAGTTGGAAGGGACCTCTAGAGATCATCTAGTCCAACTCCCCTGCTAAAGCAGGATTGCCCAGAGCACATTACTCAGGACTGCATCCAGGCGGGTCTTGAAAATCTCCAGAGAAGGGGACTCCACAGCCTCCCTGGGCAGCCTGTGCCAGTGCTCTGTCACCCTCACCGTAAAGAAGTGTTTCCGTGTATTTGAACGGAACTTCCTGTGTTCTAACTTGTGCCCATTACCCCTCGTCCTGTCACTGGGAACCATTGAAAAGAGCCTGGCTCCATCCTCCTTCAGCCCACCCTTGAGATACTTGTATGCCATAATAAGGTCTCCCCTCAGCCTTCTCTTCTCCAGGCTAAAGAGTCCCAGCTCTCTCAGCCTTTCCTCATAAGGCAGGTGCTCCATTCCCTTAATCATCTTAGTTGCTCTTCGCTGGACTCGCTCCAGCAGTTCCCTGTCCCTCTTGAACTGGGGAGCCCAAAACTGGACACAGTATTCCAGTTGTGGCCTCACCAGTGCAGAGTAGAGGGGGAGAATGACCTTCAACCTGCTGGCCACACTCTTCCCTATGCAGCCCAGGATTCCATTGCCCTTTTTGGCAACAAGGGCACATTTTTGGGTCATGGATAATTTACTGTCTACTAGGACCCCCAGATCCTTCTCCTCAGAGCTACTTCCCAGCAGGTCCACCCCTAACCTATACTGGTGCTTTACATTCTTCCTCCCCAGGTGCAAGACCTTGCACTTGCTTTTGTTGAACCTCATTAGGTTCTTCTCTGCCCACTCTAAATGAATATAGTGCTTGAGCAGCACAGATGACTTGGTCAACCTCCTCCAGACTAGGTCCTCTCCCACAGCCTTGCCATCAGTCCTTGCAATCTTTGCTGCCCCCCCCATGTTGTAAGACTCAGGATTTCTCCAAGTGCTGGTTTTAATACCTCTAATATTTTTAATTCCAATGTTTCCAAATTTTGTTTTACACTGGAAATGCTACAGAACTTGTCTGTATTTTAAGGCTGACTCTTTTTAGGATTAAGAGAGCTTACTAGGACCAAGGGTGCAATTACAGCAGAAAAAAGATGCTTGGATTGGTTATAAATTGGCTTGTGCACCAAAATCTAGTGGGAATCTACAGTCTGACACTTGTGTAATACAGGCTGGTAACTGGGAATATGGGTGCTTCTGTTATGGATTTTGTTCTGTTTGGTATGTGTCAGACAGTAGGATAATATGTGTGAAACTCCATTTCATAAGGATAACTTTGTACTGGGAAAAAGTCTAGATCAGAACTTTCTAATGTGGATATCCATTTTGGATGTATTAAATTGAATCATAGAATCATAGAATGGTTTAAGGTTGGAAAGGACCTTGAAGATCATCGAGTTCCAACTCCCCTGCCACAGGCAAGGACACCTCCCACTAGACCAGGTTGCCCAAGGCCACATCCAGCCTGGCCTTGAACACCTCCAGGGATGGGGCCTCAACAACTTCTCTGGGCAACCTGTTCCAGTGCCTTACCACCCTCAAAGTGAAAAACTTCTTCCTAATGTTTAATCTAAACCTGCCCTCTTCCAGTTTAAAGCCATTCTCCCTCATCCTATTGCTACCTGCCTTAGTAAAAAGTCCTTCCCCAGCTCTCCTGTAGGCCCCCTTTAGGTACTGGACAGCCGCAATAAGATAAAACCTGAAGTCTCCAAAGGCAGCTAAATGTGGTGACTGTTAGGTTTAGAACTGAAGTCAAGCCGAGAGACTTGTGCATGAAAACGTAATTTGTATCACTCTCAAAAGAGCATAGAGCCTTCTGGCAAAGCCACTTCAGGGGGCTGTGCTTATAGAGGCAGCTCTAGCCCTACCAGGAGGAAGTACCAAAGAAGATCTTTGCCAAGTGATCCTGTCCATCCCTCCTTTCTGATCATCACTGACTACTGCATGTTTACACTGGTTCTCTGTCATTTCTTCCTTCCAAAGAGACTGACGTGTTTTGATTCTTCCACATCTTCATTTCTGGTAATTAATCTGAGCAGGAGCCTAATTCAGGTTCATAGTATTACCTCCTAGGGAGGTCTGCTTTCTCCCTACTGACTCCATGGGGAACCGAGGAAGTCTAGCCACTGTAACTGAAGGTTAGCCTAAGTCCAATTTTACTGTGGAATTGCCAGACACAAGTATCCCATACTCTGAGCGAGAGCTCCAAAACTGTGAAACTGGCTAAAATATCCTAAGATTTTTGTAAAAGATGTTTGTCATCTGCTGCCTGTTTCTGGTGAACCAACTCAGTGAACAGGTTTGGTTCAAAAGTCGATCATAAATATTCATGCACAACAAACATCTTTTTCTTTTGTACTTGGAAAGAGCACTTCCTATTTTCCCTCTGAAGGTGTGGAGAGATCTTCTTCCAGACTTTTCTGTAGAGGATTAGTGACTTCTTTACCCACAGTCCCTTTCCATGCCCTTTAGCATTCTCCTCTATTTTTATCAGTTTCTCACAATCTCGTGTTCTGGCTCTTTCCCATATTTCTGTCCATCTCCTGCATACTATGAGTGGAAAGGAATAAACAGTGGGGGAAGCTTTACCAATATAGGTATAGATCACTAGTATCTGCACCCATGCTATCCATTTTCCACTGTAAGAAGGCAGTTCTAAAATTGTGTAGGAGGCCGCTTTTTTACAGATGAAATTTTTGAACTCATGTAAGCAGGAAATTTAAAATAAAAAACTGACAAATTTAAATAATTAGAACTGACTTAATTGTAACTTGGGGAAGTAGTCCACCTGAACCCTCCAAATATGGCAGAAATCCTTGGATATACCATTAGATGGCTTTCCACTTTTCCATTGCTTTCTCAGTTTCCTGTTGCCTCTGTTTTCTTTGTCTCTTGTATATTTAATATCCTTTGTGGTTTAAAAGTTGCTTTTACAAATATTTGCAGCCTTTGATGTTTTGTACTTGACAGATTAATAACTTCAAACTGTTTAGTGGCCTCCTATCTCTTTAAAAGATCTCATCAGATGAAATTTAATACACATTATATGTTATAGGCTTGAGAACGTAGAAGAGTAAGTACCATGGGAGGAACTAGTTTGCGTTAATTCTCTCCGAATCCAGTTAAAATATTTTTTCTGTTTTCTTTTTCTTTTTTTCTCCTTTTTTTTCCCTTCCTACCCAAAGAAACCAGGTTGAGGATAGAAAACTCTGTGCTTTCACCAGATTTTGCTGGTCAGACTTTTTGCACACCTCTGTGGACACCACTGTAGGACTTGGTTTGGGATGTAATTGGCCAGCTGGGAATTCTGGAGGAGATATTTCCATTAGTGTGATGCTCTGAGCTTCACTGTACCCATCCTCATGTGGGACCATGTTCAGTGCTGAAGTTGGAAAAGTCCGTGGATGTTCTGACATAGAGATCCTGCCAAGTGATTCCCATCAAATGGCATGCTGACCTCAGTGTACTAATTTAGGCATAAAATACAAGCTCTTAGAATAATTCTCAAGGTATCACAGTAAGGAGAGTATTATACCAGTTGGAGTATGTGGTACAGCGCAACCCTTTAGTGTGACATACCTGGGATAGTGCTGACCAAGCTGGCTCTGAAGTCACAGCATGCTGCATGGGCTATTCACTCCCTGCCATATAACTTTACACTTTGAAAAGACAAAGAAGAAGTGAGAGGGAAGAAGTCCCCTAGCTAAGGACAGACAAGAGAAGATATCTTGACTCAGGCAGATCTTCCGACTCCAGAAGCTTTTGGAGATGCAAAGGCTGCAGCACAGGCATCTGGGAACTTGTACACTGCTCATTCCCATGCTCTAATACACACAGATGGGTTCTTCTGCTCATTGGGGACAGACCAGAGAGCAGTTAGTGTATCGTAGAGGCACCCTGCTGCAGAAGAGGAATAGAGCATACCTTAACGTCGACAGAATGGCTGTAGCTCTGCTCACTCTTTAACAATAAGACAGCAACAAAAGATTTTTGTTGTATAACAGACTGGCAGAATGCTACTTCTGCAAAATCAGGTAAATTCTTCTCATTTCAATCCATGCAGGGAAAATACCTCTACTTATGCTGTTGTTTTCAAACATGCAAAAACAAAAGACAAACAAGGTGTTACTGCAAGGCAAAATGCGGCAGAAGTCACAGCACTTCAGAGAACTTCATTTTCTGTCATCTACTACCAGTATATACACTTTTCTTTTGAAAAGCAAACAACACACTGTGTTTTGTGAAAATAGGAACAATACCAATACGTGAAATAAACTCTGACTTCAGGAGGTGTTCAATATCAGTTCTGGGACTAGTTCAGTCTGGAAGACAAAAGGTTTAAGAAAAGTGTGAAGATGGTCCTCAAAAAGGTTGCTGCAAACAGGGAAAGAATAACTTGTTCTCCAGAGCCGCTGGGGAAAAGACAAAAAATAATGGGTTTAAGTTGCAACAGGGAGGCTAATAAAGTGACTGGTGGGGCTGGGGCAGGGGCAGGGGGGGGATCGGTGGGGGGGAGGCTGTGGAATTGTGACTGCTGTGGATGCCCATGAGCAGCATCAGCAGACATCCCCCAGCAGCCGTGGGGCAGAACTCAGAGTGGGAACGGGGACCTCCCAAAGACCACTTTCTACTCCTTGCTTCTCTTTCGCTTGCTAGGCATGAAGCACAGAGCCTGAATTCAGTTGCAAACTTCTTTTGAAGTATGTATGCATGTGAGAATCTTATTATTCATAGATGGTGGCGAAGAGTGAGAAAAAATAATGGAGTTTTCCTTGAGATGTCAGTTCTAAAACAAGTGTCAAATCGTATAATGAAGCTTTATTTAGGACAGCGTTTAAAGAATATTTTCTTTTATAATGTTGATGGTATTAAAATGTTTTATTTTGGTTTAAGCTCAAAATAGCACTCTGAAAACTCAGAGTCCCTAGACAGTTCCTCTATTATGAGAGAAGTTTGAAAATATACCCTAGAACTTCTACCTCTACCCAACCTCTTGCATACTCTGGTGTTTGACATGTAATTAGGTTTTTACTATGACAGTAAACATTATATGGAATTAACCTGTTGCTCCGAGCATGAACTATGATTCTGTATATTCCTCTTTCTCGTTGTTTTGCGATAACACAGCTAAAGCTGTTAAATCAGACTTATAGTATCAGAGCTGATGATGGTGCTAGAGACGAAGGAAGTAAGGGCAAGGATGCATCCGGATGGTGGTAGGGTAGTTAGGGGCGTCTCTAAGGTTAGGACGGCTGCATCCCCGCTGGAACAGGGATAGCCCGAGCAGGAACCTTGCTCAGCTGCTGAGTTTCTCGGAGCAATGGAGCCATACGGTTTGCTCTGACAAAAGCCAGACTGCGAGCCACCGAGAGGGCCGTGTAGCTGGCTGAGGACATTAGCCATATTGTAAGCGTGAGCTCCGAACTAGCATAACAATACAGAGATAGTCCATGCTTTTCACTATTTAGGAAGATTTCTGTGCCTGCAAAACATCTGTCACTATCCATTTTCTGAGCTAGCATTAAATATTGCTGTAAAATAATTCAGTTTAGACAGTATTCAAAAAGATCAACTTTTAACAAAACACAGGGGGTGTTATACTACAAGATATAGCAAAGGCCTTTAAAAGGTACAGGTAGAGGTTTGGGATAGCAAAAGCATATTATTTTGTGCCAGAAGGTCAATTGTGTGGTTGGAAATTTGGAACAAAAGTTCAGTACAGAATCTGATTTAGGAAACACAGATTTATGGCATTGTGGATTGGCTTTGTGTCCTGAAAATCTTTTGAAACTTGTAAAATAAAGGCTCTGTTTAGGAAAATATCTGATTTGGGAAGATATAGAAAAAAAATCATGAGTTTATACACATGAACCGAGTTACACATATACTTAAGTCTCAGTCAGGACTCGCGGCCTTTTGATTTCTCTAAAGTAATGTAAAGGGGGAAAAAAAAAAAAGTACTCCAAAAAAGCATCTTTTATCATTTATACCAATTGATGATGTACTTCAGTTAGGTTCATTAAGCCCTGATATAACTAGTCAAGGTTATTTGGGCAGCGAATTTGGCCTAATTGACCTAGACAAAAAGCTTCTGAGCATGTGATTCATAATTAGCATCTAACTGCATAAACATCTTTCCTTTTCCTAAAGACTAATAAGTATTTTGATCCCATTCATGGCCTCTAGTTTTGTAGACTTTCTCTGTTACAGTTGTTCAATAAGGCATAATACTTACTCATCTCATTTTATGCATTTGTGTTTATTTATGGGAGATTTATTTATGGATTTATTCCACATTGCATGGAATCTCCCATAATTGTGCTTTGTCATGTTGTGCATGAAGTGCATCTTCATTATCCATGATAAGAGTGCAGCAAGAGAGCTCTGAGACACCAGGACAGGAGAAGAAAACCAAGTGAGAGCAGAAATGGTTACATTTCAGGACAGTTTGTGCAGAGCTATGAGACTCCAATGCACCATGTTTCATAAGAATAAGAAAACTTGCATTGCAAGAACGTTATTTTTTTTGTTAGGTCCCAAATTAAAATACTTAGTTCAGGAAATGTCTAAACAGTATGCCCCTTGTGTTAATGGACTGTAACTTTATTTACAAATTGCATAGAAATCATGCAATTCAAGGCTTCTGTTCAGGTCTTGGGGATATTTTTTTTTTCTTATTATTTAGCAAGCTGCTAATTTCTCATTTATTATTCAATTAGTTGTTTCACTTGCCTTGTCTAGACGTGACTTCTGCAAAATTGCATTCAGGTTCCCCCAAACTGCCCATAACTTGCCCTATGTAAGCCCAGGTTTCCCTGTACGCGGCCTCTTTGAGGACTTTGAATCTTTGCCCAGGATTTGCGGATCTCCAATAGCCTGACTGCTCTGAGCAGGCTGCAGAGATGTCACGACTCTGGATGTGTCCACAGCACTTGTGCAGACCACCAAAGAAGCACGTACACGCAAAGTTCAGGATGTATTGGCCTTACAGCACACGTGCTGAAATGGTGGTCTGTGCATGTACTCAGAGTCTCCTGGGCTCTAGAAGCTTTTGACTTAATTGAACATGTGCTATAGGCCTGACTTTTCTCAGAAACAGGTTATCTATATTTCATGTGTGCAATCGCTCTGAGGTATCCCAGATGCATCAATTTCCCTGCCTTTGCATTATCTGGGCAGAAATCCTGGACAGAAATATGGGAATCCTGCCTTTAATACGAGCAGCACTAGGGAAAGAGGAAATGAGTATGACACCGCATTAGCATGCAGTCTATTTACACTAAATTGCCTGTTGTAATCTTGGTTGAAGTCATTATTCTTGTACAGGCTGGGCATTACTTTATGCATGACTATGTTATTTTAATTCTGCAGGCTATATCAGCTTGCTTTTTGCTTCTCTCCCCCCACTCCGCCCCCCAACCTTATTTCATGCCTTTTCCCCGCTTTCCAGCTGTGAGATGTGTTGCAGTTTGATTGCCGGGCCAGTCCCAGCTTTCCACCTCTCTAAAGTAGGAGATTATTGAACGTATGTCCCCTTTTCGCCTTCTAGGTGCCAGGCTGCTGGCGCTATGCAAGGTGAAAGAGAGCATAAATAGGAAATATAATTTGTACTTTCTTATTAATACTGTGTCTCTGCTATCATTTCTCACCTCCTTTGTTACTGTAAGTGTTGTGCAGAATCTCATTAGTGGTCATGCTTTCTGGTTTCTGGTCTCTGTTTTAAATCTGTTTCTCATTTCCTGGCTGTTAGTTTTTGCTTGAGGGTTGTTTTAATTTATGGTATTGTCATTCTGACTCCTATTTGTGGTGTGAGATGATGGCCTGTGTGCATTTCTAAGAGTTCTTGTAGCTTTCCACATTCATGTAATTCTTTCTTTCAAGGACTCCCGAGTTCATGTTATTTTGCATAATGTCATTGTTGTCTGGATAAAAATTATTGCACTTTTAAGCATCAGTAAATATGGTTATCAACTGGTTTAAAGTATTTTGAGGTTTGCATTTGAGATGGAATTTTTTGACACCAGGCTTTTTCCATGCCAGCAAAAGAGCAATTAAACAGCTGCACAGATGTTATTGAGCATCTTTCAAGAACATTTGATTGCAATCTACAGGACGGTTCTTTTGCAGTGAGAGATCAGAACACTTAGGTCCAGCTGGGACAAAGGAAATCAATGGCTGGTGGGTGCTCTTCTGCATGGCATCAAGAAATAGAGTGTTTATCATAAAGTAAGAGAGACTATTTTGAGAAATTGGCCTATGCCTTCTGTTTGTCTCTTGGAATTACGCGTGAGTAGCAGCCATCTTCTGTTTAAAAAGGAGAACTGTATTTGAGGGCTGCCAATCTCTAACTTTAAAGGAATCATAAATTGCTCTTCCCAAGCACAGAAGTGTCTTCAAGTCACAAGGTCTTATGAAACATTGGGAGGGGGAAGAAGTATTCCTTATTTGGCTTCCCTGCCTTTGGGACTGATATTCACATGATCACATTTTATTCCATAACCACCTGGGATGAATGTATACTCCAGATTAACTGTGTGAATACACAGTTTCAGAAGCTTTGGATGTACAAAAGGGTTTGTAAGACTTCAGTAATTTGGTGATGCTGACATCTCTGGTTTGTGGGTTATTTTTTCTTCTCTTCATGGGTTTAAAAAACTTGTGTTTCTGCCCTGGTTTTAGAGAGTGCAGTTGATGAACTTAACATTTTCTAGCACATGTCCATTTATCTTGGCTTTTTTCTTAAACAACAAAAAGGCTTTTAGGATTTACATCCTGGATGTATTTCCAAAGAAAAACATCTCAAATCAGCCACTTCAAACAATAATTTTGATGGCAATATAAGAAAAATCCAAAAACTTGTCTTGTGAGTAGCCTGAAGAGATGTACTTTTTTAAGGTTAACATCTGAAATCATGCAACAATGTACATATTTAGGCAAGGTTAATATGACCTTAGCTTTGAGGATGTTCATAAGTGTTCAGACAAGGCAGTGCCAAGTTTGATGAGTGCTTCAAGCTATTTTCACTTGGGCCTTAACTTTAAGCACCCTTGCCGAGAAATATGACTCCATTTGATACATCCAGGAAGTAGATAGTTTTTCAGGTATAGATTTGGCCTGGTAAGCATGAATAAGAGAATCTTAAATTGCTTTTGAAAGTGATAAAATCATCATTTTAGTTATTATACACTTACTAAATTTTTTCTCCACAGTGATGGTCTTTCCAACTTTTCCTAATTTTTTCTCAGGCCCAATACCTATTAAAGAAGTAATTTGCTGTTTACCCACTTTGTTCTGGTCTTTTGTTCCTTTTACTCGAGTCTAAAATCTAAACAAAATATTTTTTCCTTTATCCTGCCTGAGGGCAGCAGAGGGCAAGGGGGAACACAAGAGGTATATGCTGGTCCCTCCTTATTTCAGGGCAGAAGCTTGAACCTGGAAGCCAGAAGTTACATATGGGGAAGAAGCAGGGCTAGATCTCAATTCTCTTCATAGTATTGGTAATGTAAATGATGGAAAAATACATGTGTGATTGAGATGTGTTCCTATTCAGTGTGGTTTTCTCCATCCCAGGGCACCTGTTTTGGAGAAACCCCAGCGCAGGCTCAGGCTGCTGCATGACAAGTGAAGAAGAATTCTCCAGGGTGATGAATTGTGGAGGTTTAGCAGGCAGTTTTTCAGAGGCTAATGGCTTGTCCAGAAATTGGTGGAATTTTATGGAGACAGCAAAGGCATACCATTCCCCCAGTACCTTCTAAGCTCATGCTCCAAAACATGGGGCTGTCAGAGCCACTAAAGAAACAGCTGCCAGAAATTTTGATATGAGGAAAAGGGAACTGTGTAACCCCTAATCTTCTCAGAAAAGGGGGGGTTTGTGTGTGGTCTTGTGTTTGGGTATTTTCCCCAAGAGCTTGCTCCTCTATCTTTTCCACAAAACAAGCAAATAAATAAAAATCTTAAGACAGAATGCCAACAAGGGAAGTATCATTCTGATTACTTAAAGATTGATAGTTGTAAACAATGGGAAGACAGCTTATGTAATGAGCAATATCTGATTTCCTTGGCAATAGGGAAAGAAACTGCTCAGCATATAACTATGTTTTTATCTACTTTACTCCATCTGATGAAGACACTGGGTGAAATCGTGGTCTCCCTGATATTGGTGGAAATTTGATATTGAAGCGGGGTTCCACTCTTTATTAAGATAGGTAACTACTTCATATCTAAATGTTGGTTATAGAAACTGATGTGACTAATTAAAAACGCTACTCACTGTCAGAAGTATCTAAGGAGACAGGCACAGCTGAACAGTGCGCACTAGCAACAACTATCAACTTGTTAGAATCAAAAATCTAAATATTTTACATCAAAAAAAAGGTGTGTTGACAGATCGCTGTAGCTAAGCAGCTCCTCAAGCAAAACCAGGCAAGTTGAATTTTGTTAACAAACAATTTTACACCAAAGACATTTGCAAAACATTGAGAACTCAGCCTTCTTTTGATTTCGGTGGTGGCTGACTGTGGGTATCTCGCGTACTTGGTGTAAAAAACAATTTTACACCAAAGACATTTGCAAAACATTGAGAACTCAGCCTTCTTTTGAAGCCAATGCCACCCAATTAAATAATCCTTTATTTGCATCGATCAATAGTTTCATAAATAAGGATGAGACAGAGCAGACAGAGCAATACTTGAAATAATTAAATCCATGAGAATGCAGGTGCAAGGTCAGTCAATGAACTTCTTTAATCAAAAAGGGGAAAAAAAGTGGGACTCCATTGCTGACACTCTCTCTTCTGCCTTACACAGCTAAGAAAATCTGCTGCATGAGGTGGCAAGCCATAGTGAAAGCTGTTAATCAGGAATCCCGAAAAACCTCAATGCTGGAGTCATCTGTGGAGTCACTTGGATAGTTTGACAGCAGGAGCTCAGGCACAGAAAGGGCAGATTTGTTCCAGAAGTCACAAAAGAGTTCTCAGGGAATGACAGAGTTACTGACCAAAATAAATATTTAGTTCATATGTGCTCTTCAGAGGGTTGTTTCTCCTCCTGGCTGGAAATGTTTTATTGCAGGTATCTGGCAATTCTGCTGTAATGACAGTGATAGAGTGCTGAAGCAAAAAAACATTAAAGGGATGACAGACTAAAAAAAGTTGAGCAGGACTGTGAGTTAAAAAGCAGTTAGAAGGGAAGACATAATCCCAAGAAAGGTGATTTTCAAAGTCCATTAAAAATTCTGATATTAAACTGTCAGCAAGAGAATTCAGATTCATTTCTGCTGTGGGTACTCTCAAAGAACAGAGTCTGACCTCTTTTTTTTCTTTTTTTTTTTTTGAACTACTGAGCATTTGCTTCTCCTGCTGACTTTAAATAGAAGCCTTGGGGACTCCATGCTGCTAAGAATGAGGCCTATGATCATTAGCTGAAGGACCTGATCATAAAAGGGATTCTTATCTCAGTCTTAGGGCCTCTTTGCATGGGGCTTTCCTTGGAAGAGAAAGAAAATAGATGAGAAAAGAGACAGTCCAGATGCTCAATTTTTACTACTTAATCAGTCTCTGACCAGATCTGATGGTTTCCATGACCATCTTTCTGATCAGTTCTTTCCAGCTTTTCTCTTTTTGTCTTCTCCACCTGAGAAACATTCTGTATTCACCCTTTTTGCTTTCTTCCTCACTTCCCTGTCTTTTTTACCACTGTCTTTTCCCATGTATGTCCCACTTACCTTCTCTCTGATAAGTATTCTACTGCTTCCCTATGCCTTTCTGCCCCTCTGCCAAGAATAAAAGGGGGGGGAATTTCCTAACAAAACCCCGCATGCCCTGGGAACTACAATTGTGTTTGCTGCCATGGCATCGCTGACTGTTCTGGACATGAGGATGGAGGAAATGCAACCTCGCATCTATCATGTTAACGTGGATGGGAGGCCTGCTGGAGAGGCGCATCTACTGCTAGGTATTTACGTGCTGCCTAGCACAAAGGGAGTCACACGCTTGGTTGGTTGGTTGTTCATTAGGTGCTATCACAACAGTCATAATTAATACCATGATGAATCAGTTGATCATAATTTTTTGGCTTGAGTAGTTTGCAAAGATGAGCGCATTCAAAATTCACAAAATGAATTATTAAATTGGCTCGCGATTACTTTGAATTTGTAATTTCTTTCTAAGACATGAAGATTTAAATAATCCATTTAGTCATCGTTGTTACATATTAATTCACTGTTTGGTTAGACTCTAGGCAGGCTACCATGTTAGGGTCATTTTAACTACTGTTTTCATTAACGATTATTATATCTGCTCCTGGAGTGTATGCAAATGAAGGTTAGTATGAATTTGTCAGAATTATCTTAACTTCATTCTGTTTGTCAGGCGTAGAGGGTTCGAATCTAGTTCATTGTTTTGGGAAAGCTGTTCTGCACTTGTCTCTTTAATTTCATTTTGCATGCAGGGCTGGCGGTTCCTGCACTATAGCCCTTGCTTCCCGTGGGGGTTTTGTTTGCTCGCGAAATTGCCTCTGATGGTAACACCGCACTTCGAGGCCTGCGTGTGTATTTCTTTGTGTCATTGTGTACTACCCGTGCAAGTACCCTACATTACTATGTCCCTTTAAGAAAATAGTGTTATTTATTATGACAATAAAGAGTCTAAAATCCACCGTGTAAGTTGAGGGGCAGAAAATGTTTTCTCTCCAGAGAATACCAGTCTGCACAGAAAGCAGACTTGATACAGAAGTAAGCAAATCTCAAAGGATTTCTTTTATTTCTTTTTACATAAATACATGATAAAAAGAAACGTTAATTAGGACAGCACAGTTGTTCCTTGTAGCTATATAAAAATACTAGAAATCATTAAATGTGATCTTGTGTTTTATTGTACATGTGGAAATCTGTAGCTGGCTTACTGATTAACAGTCTATAGGAAGGACGGTGACAGCACAGTGACACTTGGCCTGTGATGCTAGTTTGTGTGCTTCCTCCTCCTCTTCCTCATTGCTGGGTTCATGAAATAGAAGAAAAACATTGGATTTTAACCTGGTATAGTGTTGCAGGTACTTTTCCCCCTCCTTCTCCTTCCATCTTCTGACGAAAAATGGTAAGTTAACGCTAAGGCAAACAGGTCATTATGGTGGCAGAAATGTCAATACATCTGACTCCTTGATGACAGACCTCAACTGCTATATCTTTCTTTCAGGCTTTTACAACCATTAACTTCACTGATGTTACTCTTAATCTGTTTATACAGATATAAGTTAAAGCAGAACGATAAATTCCTCTATATGATTGTCACGCAACGTTGAGTAAGAGAAGTAAAAAACAATCCAGAAGCTTTTGATAGAATAAGAGAACAGGGGATGAGAGTTTGAAGAAAGAGAGTGAAGCAGCAGGGAAAGCAAACAAGCACATCTCTGTTGTTCAGGGATTTCATTCCTTCCTTGTCTGCCTTGCAATGGAGGATTTCTGCTGCCTGGGCAGGTGCTGTACAGCAAGGAAAGAGGGGGCCATCCACAATCTCTTCAGGGATCCAGACCCTACCAGGGCTCTTCTGGTACACTCCAGAAACAAACCAGGAATGTTTTTCCCCACAAGATTATTTAAAAATTCTACTGTATTGCTTAATAAATTCCGATGTAAATTATATAGCAACCGTTTTACAGCTGGTATTACCAAAATTAAGAGACCCAAACCAGCTTCTTTAGTTTGCTTTAAGATATCCAAGTTTTAAAACAATCAATGTTTTAGGAGTTCATAATGAACCAGGTCAAAAAAAAAAAAAACATTATACACTCAACAAAATCAAAGTGCTTCTACTGTAGTCTTCCATTAAGGTTGTATTTCCCTCCTGCTATCACTTTCACAGTCATACATTAAGAAAGCATTTTTCAGAAGTAGGAACTCCATTTCCTTCTGAAGTACAATGTATTTGAAAAGTACATGATCCAATCTCAAAATGTTCGTATAAAAAACTCTTTTTTGAAACAAATTAGAGGACAAATTTTCTTGTTGTTCAGTTTGAAGTCTTGAAAAGTCTTATTAGCACTGGTAATAAGTAGTCTCATAGGGACTCAGTTTCAATCTCATAGAATGTCAGACTGAAGCCAGATAGTTTTTTTTTGTTTGGTTTCTTTTTTATGAGCAGAGGGTGTGGATTGCTTCATCTAAACAAAATGAAGCAAACAGCGGGTATACACTGTTGCCTCTTTATTGACTGCAAAATGTCAACAGTTCACACACACATTTTGGCTTGACTGATAATGTGTTTAAATGAGTAGTTTAAAAAATGTGAAGTACAGGTATTCAGCTTATAGTGATATTCAGTGATATTTAGTTATCTGCCTTTGAAAAGTCTTCTCGTAGTTCTACCATGGTTAGCATAGGTTTGGGGTTTTTTTCTAGAAGGAAAGGCAACAACACGTATACAAACACTGTGTAAAAAGATTAAAGATTCCCTAACAAAATTGCTGCCAGTTAATCTCATTCTGACCATCCCATTTCCAAGCTTCCTACAGGTTAAAAGGAGAAAAAAAATGGATCTTGAAACACAGACAAATGTTAAGAAATGGAGGCTGTTCCAGTGCAAAAAATAAGATTAATTTCACCTAACTCTAGGCAAGTAGAAATGCTTCTAACAAGTTAATTTGGGTATGCTCTCTCTATAGCGACTGAAAAAAAATCAACTCCTGCACAACTCACCACCACCTTGAGCTACACCTGCATGGGCAAGCAGTGCAAGCGCAGCTGGTCCTGAGGACCCAGCACAAACATGGTGCCGTTTAGCATGGAGAAGAGGTTTTGGACTAGCCCGAGCCTGGCCAAGAACCCATTTGCAGTTGAGTGTATTAGTGGCCACCTGGAAGGCAGCTTCCAGCTTTGTTTCGTCAGGTTGTATTGTCCATGGCTGCTCCACAAGGTCAACCAAAGGGTGCTCAACAGGAGCAGCTTCTTGAGTGCCTTCCTGACACTTTGCTAACATGAGGTAAATTCCCCCCATGGGTACTTGTCTGTTTCCATTTTAAAACATTCCTAGGAGGGTATCTTAAACTTGATGTCTAAATTTTAGATAGTTAAAATTAGATGTAAAATGAATCTCTGGAGTATGGAAGCCATTCCTTAACATCATTGATTCTGAAGAATTCATCTTCTTTGCAAGCTTCTTTCGAATCTAAAGAGCAGACAAAGCTTCAGAAATAGCCATTTCTCCCTGTCTCAATTTCAGAACAAAGAGAGGAAAATAAATTAGTCTGCGTCTTCCAGTAAAATAAATATTCATAAAATAAATTATTTTTTGCTTTATGCATCATCAGATGCTGCTGGTACATATAGTTTCTGACTCAGAGTTTTAAAAATTCTCCTGTAGGCTACTGTATTTCATGAAGGACTCTTCACCGCAGGGATTACTGAACATTATTTTCCCCATAGCCGATACCTTCTTACTAAGGAAGTTCCAGTGGGAATGCCTTCCTACTTGTGCAAAATACTTCCCGTCTGTAACAGTGCTGTTTCTCTGAACCTGTTAGTGATTGTGTGACAGCTTTGTGGTATTTACAGTTGTTCGCGTAAGGAAGCTACACATTGAACATATGCTTCGGCTGTTTTGTTAACATACTGTAGAAGCAGAAGATCTGCAAGGGAGAGCCATCTCCCTTGCAGTCACTTGCACTTCTGCAGAACTGCAGGAAGGGTCTTCTGGGCACGCAGTAGTCCATAAGCCAGCTCCAAAAGCGTGAGTCAGTGATATGGTATTATAAATACGCTCCTGTACTGTATGGCATAGAACAGTTTAGGCTCTTGCACTATGGGTAGTGTTTTCTTCTCTTACGCTTTCTGTCTCCTTTTCTTTAATTCTCATCATGGCTATCAAGAGAGTTAGGGGATTTTTACAACATTAAAAGTCTATGACTTCACATTTGGAAATGATCATGTGAAGAACTGCCAAATGAATAGCAAAGGGACAAATCCAGCAGCAAAATCCTCTGCCCAAAATCTTGACTGGGCCCTGCAACAAGCTGCAAAGTTTAGTTCTGTCCTAGGGCACAGGGACCAGCGGCAGAGAAGAGGAGCAGATCATGTGATTCTCACTGAGGACACAATTCCTGGAAGAAACCTTGGAGAAGTTTTCATGTTCTCTGAATTTAAAAATGAATAAATACAATACAATGACTGGTGAACAAGACTCAGTGTTCAAAGTTCAGCTCTCACTGGGTATACCTGCAGTTTTCAGAACAGTAAAGGTTTTAAGTTTTCTTCTTTTATGCAATAAGTAGCAAGGTTAATTTGATTTTATAATTCTCATTGTGCCTTGTTTCTTTTACTGTATTTCCTCATTGAATCTGAGACAAAAAAAAAATGACTTTTTCCAAGAATTATTGAGACTAATATTCACTCTTACCAACTAGACATCTGAGATATTTATGCTAAAGTTGGGGGGGGTTTTGTCACCTTTTTCTCTAGGAAATCCTAGTCTGAGAGGTGGAAAAGCTCTTTAATATGTTTTCTACAGAACAGAGGTTTTACTTCACCTTCTTCATTCTATGTAGTTTTTTCCTTTCTCCTTTCCTCTTTTTCCCAGTGCTACAAAATTTTTAAATGCCTCCAAAACAGAGAAGCTTCTCAAGCCAAGAAGTACACTTAATGCAAAAAGCAAAACAAAAGAGTGAAGGAAAATGCATTATAAATGACCCTGCCCAGTGCTGCTCAGTAGATAGAAAGTTTAGAGAATGAAGGCACATTTTAAGCATTTAGGGTAAATTTAAGATCCTAATCCTTGAACTATAAAACCTTTGTACTTGCTAAGATACAGTAGATACAGAGAAAGGGGGGAAAAAAAAAAAAAGAAACCTGCCTGTAGGACTAGCATGAATGCATTCTGTAGAATTGGGATATAAATCTTTTCTTTCATTTCATATCAACCCACACAGCCTGAGGGTTCATTGTCACCTCTTGCTTTCATATTCAGATACATTTCATTTCATGATAAAAGCGATACAGTCGATATTTACAGACTATATCAAGATTTTATCCCCAACCTTTTTCCACTTGCATTTGACTTTCTTAAGCCCCCCTGTACACACTGAAATCATGCATGCAAAGTCTTAGGAAAGCTATTTTGACAGTTTTCTCTAATAAGCTCTAATCTGAAAACATGGGCTTGTCATGGGAAAGAAGCTCTGGGAGAGTAAAACGGGGCTCGATTTGTACCTGTAACTGAAACCTAGCTGATTCAGTATTTCAGTTGTGAGGATTACAGTTAAGCCTACACCTTCTGACTTTCCATGTCAAGTTGCATTAAAGTCAATTCTGTGCATGTTGTGCTTGCTGACTATAAATGCTTAAAACTTTAAACGTAGGGATCATACTTGCTTCAGATGTAAACCACCATCTTTTTTTAATCTCAGACTGACATTATTCCAAAATATTTTAAAATCAGTTTTGAGGAGCATTGAGGTTTTTCAGACCACATATTAAACACAGCAAAGAACTGGTTGCTTTCCTTCAAGCCAAGCATGCAGAGAGGTCTTATCTCAAGATAAATGTTCAGAGGTAGTCTGTGAGAAAAAAAAAAAAAAACCAAAAAAAAAACAACTGCCCGAATGACTTCAGCTTGAAAAATTAAGAGGAAGGGGCTGTATCTAGGGTAGGAGTTTGTGGGAGAAGGTATGGCCTTTTTCTCTTTAGGAAAAAGGCAGAAGTAAGAGATTCCCAAAGTAGTTTCCTGCAAGAAAGGAAAAAAATCCTTCAAATCTGCTTCCCCTCTTGGCTTTCCCTTTATAAGGGTTTGTTTCATTTTTGCAGGTATGTCCCTAATGAAAGGTAAAATCTTTGAGACAAATTGGCTAGTCCTTTATTACATAAGCTGGGAGTTTGAATTAAGTCCCAGACTTTGACAAAAAGACATATTCACTATTAAAGGTTCAACCTTTTCTCACAGATTTTTTTCTACCTTTTTAATAAAGCCCTTTTGTTGTACAAACGCCCACTGGAAATTTGGGTGTGCTTGTTATTAGACAATGGACGTCCACAAATCAGAAATAACTTATTTTATATTTATTGAGATTTGAAAGCTTATTTGCAGTGTAGTCAGTGTTCTTTATATTTGGAATTTTTCACTGTTGCACAAATGCAGATTTGCTTTCTGTCATTAACATTTCTGCCAGTGGTCCTGCAGATTTCCCAAAATCTTTGGGTTTTTGCTGCTTGGAATGTCTTTGATATCAAAACCATTGCAGCAACTGCAAACTGTGTGTGCTACCAAAGTCACTTTCCCCTTCAGTGCATTGGCTCTGACAGATTTGGAAGTATGTGAAATAGTCCGTGCTACTGGAAGAAGGGCAGTAAGATAGCAACTTGCAAGTTTTATATGGGCAAAAGAAAGTTTTTTTAGAACTGATATATATATATTTTTTTTTTTTACAAGGAACAAAACTTTGTGGTCCCAGTGGTGACAGAAGAGACAATTTTAAAGCAAAGATTCTCCCAGCTCAATCCCCTTTGACCACCCGTCAGACCAGGTAATGTATCTGAACGCTAATGTTGAACAATAGCACATATTGCCTGGTAACATCCATGTCTGGGATTATTTTTAGATTGATGAGAAATGGTTTGAATTACAGAAACTGGATCTAGAGTGGCCTTTAATAAGTAAAAATGTTGGTGGGTTTGCTAGCCAGGATTTTGGTTTGGACTGTTACAAAGAGATGCCATTTGTGAGTCCTGTTATTAAGTTCCTGCTTTGCTTTCCCAAACATTGAAGAAGCTGTATTTGGAGCCAAAACCCGCTCCCTGTCCAGGAGCAGTTGCTCCTGTGGACCTGGGTCTGTCTTCAGTCTTTATTCCAGGGGGTCTCAGGAGAGGTCGGCAGCACTCGGGAGCCCCTAAGCAAGCGGCAGTGGGTGATGGGTTGTTTTGCTCCAGCTGCTCCCCTTAGCTGAGAGACTTTGCCTTTGTTTACACGGGGAACAGGATACTCCTCAGAGGAAGGAAGGGCTATGAATGCCTGCCGTTCTTCGCTCCTTGGGTTTCTGTGGTGCGTCGAACCCTTTGCAGGGCACCCAGTGGCAGCAGGCCTGGCCGGGGTTGGTGTAATCCCACCATTCAGGCGCAACAAGAGTTGAGGGGTGAAGCAAAGAAAATGGGACCCAGAGATTGCTGAGCAAAAATCAGCTTTGAAGGCTTATCCTCAGTTTTCAAAACCAGAAGGTACTTCAGAAGCAATGTCAAAATACACTGCTGGAAAAAATTACATAAAACCTGAAACACAAAAGCTCATTTTAAAAAGCTTTTTGTATTTTCCAGAACAATTTGCATTAAAATAGCTCCTCTTTTTAAGAAAAAAAAAAATATATTTTTAACCTGGTTTTCAATCTGTTGGTTTCAATCTCTTTTATTCTGATGATCTCAGCAAATAAGCATTCACTGTGCTCCGTCCAGATCTTTTCTATTCAACTTTATCTTATCACCCCCTCAGATTAACCGGTGGAACAGAAAGTATAAACATCCCCCGAATCACAGAATTACAGAATGGTCAGGGTTGGAAGGGACCTCTGGAGATCATCTCGTCCAACCCCCAGTACTTGGGTACTGGGTTAATTCAAACTCCCTCATTGCAGGTTGCACTCACCTGGCTGACAGTGCATTCAAACAGAGAAGGAGAGCTCACTCCGTTCTGCAGACTGCCGTGAAAAAAGTCATTGGTAACAGAAGACAGAAACATCTCCAACCATTGCAACTATTTGCTCATAGCTGTGTGCCTGCAGCCTTGGAGTCATGGGGAAAGAATTAATGAGCATTCGGGAGATAGCTTATGGTGAGGAAAGGACCACACGTCTGTTACTGTGGGACTCTGGGAAGCTCAATTTCCCAACTGCTAGAGGAGTTATTGCAGAACTGTTCATTTTTTAGCTAGTCCCCAATGAAACTGAATTCCCCCTTCATCTGCCACACGGTGTTACAAGCGCAACCTGTACAATTCGGGGGTTTTCTCTGGATGAATTGTTAAGACATTTCTCCCTTATGAATCAGATTTTATTTGGGCTTTTATAATTGCCAGTTATTTGAATTCACTCCCCTGCAGCTCCTTCCATGAAGAATAATCAATACAGTGAAATGTTTCATTTCCAACACATTACTTATTCTCGAGGTTTATTCTTGCTTACACTTCTGCATGATGTGGAGGATTACAAGACAGTCTCAGTAAAATCTTTAAATGTAACGAAGCACCAGCGTTTCATTTAAGGTGGTTATGTAGTAAAAATACGGGTTTTAAAGGCATTAATATCTCAGCTTGGTTTATAACATTAAAAATAGCTATGTCACATTCTCTTCCTTTGGTTCATGATCCTGTCTGTTGCTAAGAAACCCTTTCTCAGGTGGCTTTGAACCTTCTCAGCATTTTCATCTGTAGCTATACTACCTTGTCGAGCCATAGGATACCGCTGCTGTGTTGCTGGAATTTATGTTCCTTGCTGAAAGTAATGAAACCATTGTGCGGATAAGTAGCTAATTCATCTGTCTTTCAGAGCATTATGCTTTCCTCTTCAATACTTCTCCTCTCGTTTTTTTAAGCATACGATTTAAGGTGCGAGGAAGCGAAAAAGTGTGCACAAGTCAGAGGCAGCCGTGACATACCTCTATTTGATCTGGCCTCTCCCTTTTTGTGGCTTGGGCTTGTGCCATAAACAAAGGCGCCTCTTCACACCTCCACCTGCGAGCTTTCCATCAAGCACTCCGTAGACTTCACCCTGACAGTCTAGTTCCTTGCCGTGAACCAAAATGTTTGGTGGGTTGTGTTTTTTTTTCTTTTCTCTTTTTCATGCTTCAAATACAGCATGTTTCAGGATAGCTGCAGCGACAAAAGGAACAACCAGACTGCCAGAGGGAACGGCTTCTTTTAAATACCTTTTCACAGAATTTAAGTGCAGCACGTTCAAACTGGTAGCTGCTGATGCACAGTCTCAGAAAGCGGTTATGCTGAATGCTGCGTTCTTAACTGCATGTGGAAGACTATATAAATGTAATCTATATGCACATAAATACATATGTATTTAAATACATATGTATTTATATGAATGTATAGTGTTTATTTCTTCAGGAAGCACATCCATAGAGTGTATAATACCATCATCGCTTTAAACATCGCTTTTTATCAATTTTAACATCTGACAAACATTGTAAAGTTCAGCACATATTAAACGAGAAATACCTCTGAGAGAATATTTATAAATTGTCAAGCTAGAGTTTGTTTTTCAAATTAGTGAACTTCAAATCAGTTCCAAAAGAAGGCAGTCATGGAGGAAAAGGTCTCCACTAGGAAAAATTAAATCAGCCAGGAACCGGATGATAATTTGAGAGGAAAAATAAATCTGACCATTATAGTATGAAGTTGCCTTATTAACTCTGTTTGTGCTCTGATTTTTTCCTTTTTCTTTCTCCACTGTGCCAAAAAATGTCTTTTTCTCTCATGCTTTATACTTTAATAGGGATGTACATTTATATCGCCATGTTTGTAAGAGAAACATGTGCTCATCTAGCCCTATTTGCATGTGAAGATTAACATTTGTATAGTTTGTATTCGTTAATATTGGGTCATACCCTCAGCAAGTGGAAAATTACATGGCTCCATTGACTTCAATAGAGCTGTGCCAGGTGATGATTTATTCTGTTGTTTCATTTCACCTGGGTTTTGAGTACTTCCAAAAAACATACCAATCTGTGAACATGTTTTTCAGAAGTACGGAAAAAGGTATCAAAATCTTTCTTAAAATAAAGATTTCTGAATACACCAAAGAAATCTCAGGACTGTAATCCCTAACACTCTCTGCTCCTGCAGACTTTAAGTTATACAACTTTGCTGTGCAGCATGACAGTTCTTTGTTTGAAAGGTCAAGGCAGTCTTTAAAATGTGCTTAGCTTGCCATACTGCATTTTTATTTTCAGAGAGCTAGTGTTGATAAAGAAAAAAGAAAGAAAAGTGTAGAACAAAGTTAGCTTGGATTTCTTGTGACCTTAGGGTGCTTGGTGAAAGTGTCTATGATTTTAAAATTGAGTAACAGACAAATATTCTGGGGTTGCACTTGCAGTTATGTACAATAGTAGGAAAAGGTCAAAACTTTATGAAATCTAGCCATGAAATTCTCAGTTCCTTCCCTTACAAAAGATTGTTGCCATAGGTAATTCAGTATCTACAAACATTCAAATTAAAAGACAGCTGAAGTTTTAAAATTGAGACTTCCTCTTGGGTGAATAGCTAAAGAATATTGTTTAAAGGATGGAAAAATTACTTAACCTGAGCAGTGTGTTGAGGCATTGACTTCAGCTGCAAAACCATACCTGAAACCAAATTTTGCAAGAGGTCTCTAGATATTCTGACTCAGCTAATTATTTAGATACTCCCATCATGAAAGTTAAATCCAGGTGAATGACATCCCAAAGCTTTTCAGAGCAAGGGAATGAAGATGGAAGTGGAGCAGAATCTGACTCAGCGTTTTGTATTTTCTCTACCCAACAAACATTTTGGTAGAGTCAACAGTTCCTCTGTAACATTCTATAATGGAATTTATCTATTTATCTCTTTACAAAAAAAAAAAAAAAAAACATTTAGCAAATACTTTTGTTCTTTAGCAGGGAGGAAATGTTTTACCACACTTCCTAGCTATTGCTTCTTTTTGCTGAAGTATGTGTTAATATTATACTCCACTTGATTATCTATTCCCTACTCCTCAATAGGATTTTCTAAGACAGAAATATGGTTGAGGCAGGAACACAAGTGAGCAGATGACCGGTTCCAACCCCCTGCTCAGAGCAGGGTCAGCCAGAGAAGGTTGCTCAGGGCTGTGTCCAGTCAGATTTCTAATATCTCAAGGGAGGGAGACGGCACAGACTCTCTGGGCAACCTCTACCAGTGTTTGACCACTCTCATTGTAAAAGCGTTTTCTTATTTTTACTTTGCCGTATTTCAATTTGTGCCCATTGTTTCTTCTCAGTGGGGCTCAGTGACAGAATGTCCTGGTTTGAGTCTTGCTCCATCTCCTTTACTCCCCCCATCAGGTATTTATACACATTGATAAGATTACCCTGAGCCTTTTCTGCTCCAGGCTGAAGTCCCAGCTCCATCAGCTCCCCTTCATATGACAGATGCTTAAGTATCTTAATCATTTTTGTGGTCTTTTGCTGGTCTTGCTCTAGTATGTTCCTGTCTCTTGTACTGGGGAGCCCAACACTGGACCCAGCACTCCAGATGTGTCTTACTAGAGCTGAGTACAGGGGTTGGATCACCACCCTCAGCCTGCTGGTAACACTTTCCCTAATGCAGGACAGGAGGCTGTTTGCTACCTTAGTTCCAAGGGTACATTGCTGGCTTAGGGTCACCAAGTGTCCACCAAGACCACCAGATCCTTCTTCAAAAGCTGCTTTTCAGCTAGGTCGTTCCTGGTGTGTGCTGGTGCCTGGTGTTACTCCTCCCCAGGTGCAGGACTTTACACTTCTTTTGTTGCACTGCATGAAGTTCCTATCAGCCTATTTCTCCAGTCTGTCAAGGTCCCTCTGAAGGACTGCACAACTCAGTGGTCTATCAACAACTCCTCACAGTTTAGTATCACCTGAAGACCAGCTGCAGATGCACTCTGTTCCATCATCCAGGTCTTTATTGAGGATGTTCAAAAGTATTCATCTCAGTATTGACCCTTAGGGTACACGTCTAAGGACTGGCCTTCAGCTAAACTTTTGGCCACTGATCACAACCCCTTAAGTCCAGCAGTTCAGCCAGTTTTCAATCCACCTCACTGTCTAGTTATTTAGGCCATACTTCATCATCCATACTTCATTTGCCTATGAGGGTGTTATGAAAGATAGGGTCAAAAGATTTGCTAAAGTCATGATAAACAACATCCACCACTCTCCCCTCATCCATCAAGTCAGTAATTTCATAAGAGAAGGTCAGACATGATTTCCACTTCTGACTGCTCACAGTCACCTTCTTGACTTTCATATGTTTAGAAATTATTTCTCAGTTTACTTGACCTTCATATGTTTAGAAATTATTTCTGAGTTTTGGCTTTCCTAAACACATCCCAGCATGGTCAGACCATGTCTCCATATTCCTCACAGGTCACCTGACCTTATTTCCATCTCTCAGTGTTTCCTTTTTATATTTGAGTTTTGTCAGGAGCTCCTTGTTCATCTATACAGGCCTCCTGCTACCTTTGCTTGGCTTCCTGCATGTGGGGATGGACTATACCTGAGCTTGGAGAAGGCGATCCTTGAAAATCGACCATTTTTGCCTCTTCACTCCTCTTCTCTCCAGGACCATATCCCATGGCATACTTTGAAGCTGGTCCCTGAACAGACCAATGCCTGCTCTCCCAAAGTCCAGGGCTGTAATCCTGATTTTTGCCCTGCTCCCTCCTCTGAGGGTCCTGAACTGTGGCATTTCATGGTCACTGCAGCCAAGGTTGCCTCCAACCTTCACATCCCTGACCTAGTTTGCAAGCATGAGGCCCAGTAGAGTACCTCCACTCATGAGCTCCTCAATCATCTGTGTCAGGAAGTGTTCGTCAATGCATGGCAGAAGGCTCCTGGATTGCTTGTTCTCTGTTGTGCTGCCCTTCCACTGTTTCAAAATTATTTCAGTTTATGTCCTTCAATTAACTAGACTTATTAAAATAACTGAAAGGCTTAAAATATTAAAAAATAATCGAAGATGAAATAGATAATAAGAAATCACTGCCCTTTGATCTCTTAAGTGAGAAAGTAGGACATAAATCTGATCCATCTGTGTGCCAGAATATGTTTAAGTTTTTTTGAAAATAATTGCAATGGGATATTTTGGCTTTTAAAAACATGAGAACGAATCCTTTTGGGACAACATTATAATGTTTCTGGAATTTGCTTTTTATAAATTATATCAGGGCAGGAGGTGAGCTTTAATGGGGAGGAAATGGTTTCAGAGAAGTAGTAGGGGAGCAATAAGAAATCTTGGTGTCCGAAGGCCAAACCACAGAGACAGGTCATGAGTGGGCCAGCTTTCTGCTCTGCACGGTCCTCACAGGGAAGAAATTATCCCCATTTCAGGTAGTTCCCACCCATTCTCTCACTAAGTCCACAAAAGCTAGATTCCCAAAGTGGATAACAGGAGAGCTCGGGATTAGGACAAGACAAGTAGGGAAATAGTGGCCTCTGCAGTCTTGCATTTTCCCAGACTGAGAGAGGTCAAGTAAGATGCAGCCACTGATGGGCCTCTAATAAGCTTTCTGTTATTTTATTTCACTTTTTTAGTGTTTTTGAGACAGAACCATCTGAGGTAGCACTGCACTAATTCTGACGGAGATTCTGCTTACAACAGGACTGCTTTTCTGAAAACAGGAACAGGGACCTGCAGGAGAGAGATACAGTTTACTTTCTATTTACGTGCAATTGAAAAACTTTGTGTGGAGTGCTACAATAATTCATTTGTAGACTTCAGATTCGATGTTAAAAGATCTTTGCTTTTGGTTTATGCAGCAGGTTTCTTTACAGCACTTTGACAAGTAGATTAAGAGTTGTATTTCAAATCAGGTAGAGACTGTTGAGAAGAAAAAGCAAGATTTTAAGTGGGGCATATAAAAATGATGGTAAAACTAACAGTTTCAATGCAAAGCAAAAAAAAGGCTAGGGAATTTTCAAGGAGATAGGTCCACGAATAATTTTTTTTTTTTGATAGAGGTGTTGCCAAAAACAACAACAAAAAGTGCTGGAAAAGCCTTGTTAAATCATTTAGCCCATTCCTCGAACCCCTGCCAGTGCAGGATTATTCCTCAGAGTACATTCTCCACTGTCTTGTCCAAGCTCAACTGCATGTGATACAAGCAATGGGTTTCCACCACTTCTCTTGGAAAATATTTCTACAGTCTAATAGATCTCATTATTAGGAAATTTGGCTAAATGTTCCTCCAGTCAGTTTTAACCCATTAATTTTACCGACATGCCATTGGTTCAGCATAACCAGCACATCTTTCTTGCTAGTTTTCCAGTCTTCAGCTATTTGTAGATGACCAGAGCACCTTCTCTTTCCTCCTAGTCTTCACTGAGCTTAGGTAGCATACCACTGTTAAGATCCTTTCTTTTTTTTCAGTATTCTTCTCAGGATTGTTTCTGCAGTCATTTACATTGCTTTGCTATGAATTATGGCCAGTTTGTTGACTTTCTTTGATACCCTAGTTCTTTTCCTTCCCATTTCTATGCCTGTCTCATTTCACCTGAAATAGACTAGCATCAGATTTCAATTACAGCAACAAGTATTTCTGATTAGCTCAGTCAACTTTTCTCTATCCTGCTGAAGAGGGCTGTGAAGACATCTATAATATGTTCTGAAAGACTAAGACAGGTTGGCATTTCGCTTACAAAATGTTCTATGCTGTTGGCAGAAATAAGGGTTATTATTAAAATCTCATTTAATATTCTACATTTCATGATTTCACATTGCAAGTGCTTTTAATTATTTACTGTTGCAGGAGACATTCAAACTATGAATAAAAACTTCTTTCTACCTGGATCTAAAATGTTGCCCCCTCACTTCCTTATCTGCTCACAGGGTGTATCCAGTCCCACCAAAGGAGTCTTCCATGGCCTTTGTCAGGCTCAGAGGGGTAAGAAGAGCCCATATTAATTTGGCAATAATTTGTTTCTTCTCCGTTTTACAATATGCTGCAATAGACACTCTCAGTCGATGCATCCAGAGACATGTTCCTTGAAGGATGGCTCAGGTTTTCTCAGACAGCTGTCTTTCCAAAGGCCTTTTAGGTGTACTAAAGATGAACCCTAGTGGGTTCAGGACTCAGCAGACAGTTTAGCTGCTGTAGAGAAGCTATATGACTTACACTTTCAAACAGTTCTCTCATTCATAGCTTAGAAATTCTATTTATGTGGCATCCCTTTGTCCTGCTGTTCTTCTTTCAGCCACCATCTTGACATCTGCTGACTCGTTCCTCAACACCTCTCATGTGAAAGCCATTTGGTTTCTGTGGAAGCTGTGAAAACAGCATTAACAAGAAGATCTTTTAAGTTAAAAAAAAATGTTTGGTTTTTGAGTTCTTACAAAAGTAATAACAATTTGGATTTCTGCAACTTTCAAATACAATGTAAAATGGAAAGTACAATTCCATGTGTAGTTAATACATTACTGAGTTTTAAAAATATGGGGGACTTTTGATGGAGAGGAAGATAGAATGACAGAGCCTTATCTTCTGCATATGCTATGCTGTGTTAATCAGGTAGACATACTCGAATACTTACAAAGCTTTTTTTTATTTATTTAATGTAAAGGGCTGCACTGAAAACAGAGGAGCAGACAAAGGAGAAATAGTGTCATGCCACATCTCAACAAAATGAAAAGAAATTACACTTGAATGAAGGGCATTTGGGCAGAGAATGCAATCAATACTGTTTCACCTCATACTTAAAAACATTGCCATGTGGTGATTACCAGCAAAGCTCAAGAGTCATTGAGAACGAAAACCTGCTCAGTTATCTAATTTATGAACTATGCTTTGTAATCCATAGAGACAATGCTTTCCATGTACTGCACCTTCCTTTTGTTTCTGGCTGCTACCTGTTCTTTCATAAGTGTTAAAGCCCCATTAACTTCATGTATATTTCTTCCTTATGAGCTCCTGCAAAGGGGAACAGCGTGATCATGAATAGACGATCTGCTAACAGGGTGCGTGAAGCTGACTTGCTATTGAAATGTGAGACTTAGTCTGAAAAACATTAAGAGGCTACTTTCTAGTCCTTTTTCTCATAATGAATATTTGTCATGTTCAATAAGTTTCTGTGTATCTGCTAATTCTTAAATGTTTCAACTAAGGGGGCTTCTAACAGTTTCCTTGAAGGATTTTGCTATAATGCATTGACCTTCAGGTGCTCATTCTTAACTTTATTCCATTCTACTTTACAAGTTCCTTTTGAAGTCCTCGTTACTTCCTTTTCTCCTTTGTGTTTCTGTTATTATTTAAATGTGTGTTGTTGCTGTTTTTTAATCCTTGTCCTACCTTATCCTCATTTCCTAACTCCGTCTTGGTTTGTGATGTACAAGAGCACACGATTGACCCTTTCAGTCTTGCTTCATTACAAAGCTTGAACGAAATGTAGAACAGCATCAGTCCAGCCAAATACTTGTCCCACCTACACATAGACTGTGCTTTTTCTAGACCAAAGCGCAGATCTTACTTTCCATGCTTACAAGTTGACAGTATCCTGCTACCCCTCAGCGCTAAGTCTGGTCCTGCATCTGAACTTTTTTGCCTGAAGACGATTCTGTGGACATCAGAAGGGGTTTCTGGAGGAATGAGGAGTGGTTCCTAAGGATACAGCTGCAGACTCTGAACCCCGACTGTAAGGTTTTGGGGGGAATGTTCTTGTATTTTTTTTAACTGTAATATTAAGCATACACACAGTGCTTTATTAGCAAAAATAAAATGTTGTGAATCCTTAATCAGAACTGCTAATCACAGCTTTTAAATGTGTTCATACAGAAATGCCGGGACCCTTTCCACAGTAATTTAAATCTCTTACAGCACTAGTTTTAACAGAAAAAGGCAAGAGGCCGGTAAGAATAAAACAGGTTGGGATTTGTCTCCAGAGAAAAAAATCCAGCACTGGTATTTGAGGTTACACTACAAAACACTTGTTCAGTTAAGACTGACAGACTTACTGAAGAGTTACGTTGTAAAAATTACAAACAGGAAGAGATGCTAGAAATATAAGTAGTTTTTCACAAATGTCAGTCTCAAAAGCAGTATCAGTGACACAGCCACTGAAAGATGTGTCAAACTGAAGAATAGGTGAAAAAAGAGCATCCATGGTTTGAGAAAGTACTTGACTAATTGTCAAAGGTGGAAGCACTTTCAATTGCTGCTTATTGTTATGATACAAATGATTTCCATAGATGCTAAAAGCCCAGAGCAAATCCTAGTTTTATTAGGCACTCTAAAAACTTTTAAAAAGACGCTGAAAGGATAAGCCTCAGCAATTATGTATAATTGCTGGAAAGGAAAAAATATGTCCCTGGACTATTTGTAATCATCTCATGTGATTACATAGGCTTGCAGTACATTCACTTTGATAATTTGGACTCAGCGAATCTTCCTAAATCAACAGTTTACTCTACCTGAGTAATAATAATTCCATACCTTTCCTTAGTATTTACCATTAACCCCAGTGACAGCAGGCACACTGATTCTTTTCTCATGGATTTACATGGATTTGTATAACTTTTTGCCTCCCCTAGGTAAGTAGAATTGGAGAATCTCCAATGTCATAACAGTATGTTATGCAAATATGATCTTTATTTTACTCTCCTTATCACTTGTTCTGAATTATCCTGCCCTCTCCTCTCCCCAGACTCTGAAAAGGGCTCCCTTAAAAGCAGCAAGCTACTGGAATATGTAGCTCCCAGAAACTTTAGAACAAGCAATTGGAGTGTTATGAACTTGTGAAGATATGTGGGTGATGTGGAGAAAATTATCCTGGGATCTATATCCTCATGAACATGCTATTTTAAGGGAGTTATGAATGACAAGGAGTCACAGTATTTGCTCTATTCAAGGAAAAACAGTAGTGGTTTCAATTCAGTCTCATTGTCTCCAGTTTCTTATGCAAGGAAGTATAGTTTTACCTAGTGTTTTCAGTTTTTTAAATTCTTTTTCTCATGTAATTCAGCACGCCTCTTTTTTGTCCCACTGTTATGTTTGGATTACTGTATCTGGCACAATTCCTTATGGCCCAGCTTAGCCTTCAGATATACAGGCACAGATCCCAGTGAATTCAATGGGAGTTGCACTTGGATATTTGAGAGTGGGTTTGGGGCCCTTAGCCTTAACACAAACAAATATGCTATAAATGATTTTAAAATTACATTAGCAAAGAACTCGCATTTCCCCAGTGCAGTTTATTCAATTTGCTCTGTATCAATCTTTAATTTTTTCTTGAAACATTTACAAGTGAAGTCACATCTTGTATCTGATTAGCTGAATTACAAATATGAAAGATAAGTGTCTTGGAATTAGGTAGCAGAGACTAACAGTGCCTTTAGGAACTCAATGAACTTTATGCCTTTGTATGTGGAGAGCAATTTAGCTTTAAAATTTTCAGAGACCCCATTATTTAGCATGGGCATTTCAAATATAGGATGAGCTATTTCTTTTTCTACCTATAAAAAAATGTAAATTATTCATGCTACCTGTATTCAGTGACCTGCAGACGAACCTTCCCAAACCAAGATGACCTGCTACAGCACAAATAATAACAGTCCATTACTCAGCTGTGTACACAACTGGCTAAATTAATCTTTCAAAACTGTAATTACAGGTAATGTTACATTTGAGTTGTCTTTAGTAGATGATTTGTTGTTAAATATGACATTTTGACCAGTCTGAGATTGGTGCTTAAATTGGTACTTTCTGATATTAAAGAATCAAAATCCTTATAAGTGGTCGTCTTTGTATATTTTGGGCTTGATTCTCAGAGCAATTCTGTGGCCCTCACCTCTGATATGTAGCATCTATTTTAAGTTACTGTCATTAGATTCTTCTCCTGTTTTTCACTACACACAATACAAATACATTTCCATAGGTTCAAATAATTTTCCCCTACGCCCTACTTAAGTCCTTAAAAGATATTTTTATCACTAAAATTCTTCAATTTTCTCAATAGATTCTTGAGAAAGGAAAGTAAATAAAATCCCTCCCATGTTTACTTTCTCTACAGGACAAAAGGAAGTTTGAGTGTTTTCAATTTTTTTACCTTTAATGTGTGTGAAAAAACTCCAATACTATGGACCTGTGTTGACTGACTGGAGGCTTCTAGAGAAGGGAAAATATTTTACTACAAAAGTCAGATCTAATTCTGTTCCAGCTCCATTCAGAGAAAATACAATATTTTTTTTTATTTCCTGATGAAAAAGTGCAGTAAGTCATATAAAATTGGAACATCAACTACTATAACTTCATGATTTTACTCATGCAACCATTTCTTGTATTCATATTTCAGCCATTTAACATGGTCCCCTGCCTCAGGAGGTAGCTGTGTTCAAGGCTACAAGATGTGAGCAGGCTGTGTTCATGTACCTGCCTCCTCACTTTCCAGTACTATTACATCAAAATTTGTTAGCATATATGCGTGTCTCTTCCTCTCATCTCCTTCTTCACTATAGGGCTTCATCCTCAACTTTAAACAGCTCATCTTTTGACTTCCCAATACAGAGGCTGGAAGCTAAACACACATAATCATACCATACGATTTTGGTGAAGTCTTTATACTGTGTTAATGGAACGGGTGTAATTATTCCTAACCAGGTTGCAAAGATATTGTCAGTTTACTCTTTATACCTTTTGAGAGCTCCGGAGGAAACACTATAGCAGATTTTTGTATTACCTGTGGTATTTTGAGATCTGACTGGTAACAGGAGGCATCCTTACTTCCAGCTGCTAAAGTACAGATAAAGACAACTTCTCCAAGTTGTTGCAGTTTCATTTTAAGCATATAGTGAATCACATTTGGAAAAAGTCACAGTTTGCAGAGGAATTGACCTGCAAGGTAGTCCTCCTGATAAGTACGGAACAGCGTTATAAAGCTTGCATTATACATGCTAAATGTTAAGCATTGTTATTCTCTAGCCCACTTTGCTTCTGCTACAGCAATGAATCAGGTCTATAGTCTGCAACACTATCTTCAAACCCTAGTGAGATAACTCACTGCTTTTCAGTTCAACACTAAAAAGCATTGCTGTTAACTTCTATGCTTTTTCAGCTGTACCATTTTTCCCAGCACGCTTGAATGTGCAAGCGTGTAAGTCGCTATTTACTCAGCTTACTCTCAGTAAAGTTCCAGGTTTGCTTCCCAGTCTGGCAATTATGTATTTTATTATAATTTTATGGTATCTAGTTTTAAAGGATGATTTTTTTTGAAACCTTAAAATATGAAAGCATTATACTTACTTAGAAGACCACTGACCTATATCCTGTTGTTGAATTATTAGAGATTACTGGCCATAGGACAGTTTAACCGGAAATCTACCTACCTGCTTGCACTCACGGTACCTATCTCTTGTTCATATCTAGTTCAGTGCTATGTAGTGTTGGTAATTTTTATTTCATCTGATTAGGAGATATGAGTAGATTCACTTCCCTCCCCTTTCCTTTTGGCTAAGGGTTTTGTAGTCTGTGGGCTGCCGAAGTTGACACAGACCACATGGAAAACGTACACAGCACTAAATTCCTTAAACAGTGGAGACTGACAGGCATAACTGAAAGGAATGATATAGATGGATTCATCAGAAGTTACTGAGAGAATTATTCTCTCTTATTTGTCTTCCTTCCTCCCCTGAATATTAATATGCTTTTTTAAATAGCAGGAAAAGCAATGCAGAAGGCATAAAAATCAATCCACGCATCAAAACAAAACAGCCAGGGTATCTACAGGTTTCTGGGATCTGGCAAAAGATCCAAGAGTTTCTACGGGCTTCTGGGGTCTGAACGGATGCCTGGAGGATCTTGCACTAATATATTTGGAAAAGACTCAAGTCACATAGGTGGCCCGATGAGTGTGAGCCATATTGAGTGCATTATAAATCCTTGTGCTCAGTCTCAGTTGTTGGTTTCTTTTATGCTGTACGCTTTCAGGGATCTAATAAATGCTGCAGATTGATGGCTGTTTGAGAATTCAGGTGCCTCGGTCTGTCATTAAAACAAGCCAGATGAATGAAGGCTGAGCAGTTTTGGCTAATGGTAGTATACTTGTTAACTTTTTTGTTTGGACAGTTAATTACAATTAAAGCACAGCTAATTTAGTAGAATTTTCAGTAGTAGTGTGACTGTCCTTATCACAAGCCATCTGTGTAGCCCATATATGATTTGGTCATAAGAGAAACAAAGGAGTGGCTTGTAGGTGTTATCCTTACTGGTGGGATGCCAAGATATATAAAAAATTAGGGTAGCTCTCTGGGTCCTTGGTACTAGATTTCAAAAACCACAGGCAATTGAAAGAGCCCTCTGAGAGCAGGGGATTTAATTTTTTTTCCTTAGGATATCTATTACATTTTGTGTTTGTGTAGCTCTAGAGTTACCCAAGGAACTATAAAATGTAGCCAAAGGACCTAGTAAAGTAGTAAAATTATCATATGAGTGCTGTCACAATTCACTTTTATTTGTTGTATAAAGTGAAGGTGGTGATATATTCCACCATTGGGAAGTCTTGCTGAAGACCTCGAAATTTGGAGCCATGTCTTTCAAGCCATCAATGTTTGACCCAAGCCCATTCCCACTGAGAGAAGTCAAAGTGGTAGACCTGAGCTGCCTTCTCTGGATATGCCAAGTCAGCACTCCAAGGTCTGTTTAGACATCCAGGTGGCTCCATTTGTAAAAGCACTGAGCCCCAAGCAGCCTTTCATGGCAAGCTTTCGACCAGGCTGTGGTACAGAGCTTTGATTAGGAAGTTCCATCTAAACTTGAGGAGGGACTTCTTTACTTTGAGGGTGGCAGAGCACTGGAACAGTCTGCCCAGAGAGGTTTTGGAATCTGCCACACTGGAGACATTCAAAACCCACTTGGATGCCGTCCTGTGCAACCTGCTGTAGGTGACCCTGCTATGGCAGGGGGAGTTGGACTAGATGATCTCCAGAGGTCCCTTACAACCCTGGCCATTCTTTGATTCTGTGTGATTCTGTGATTCTGTGATTTAGAAATTGTCAGCTGAGCAGAAGTCAGCACGGGCCACCAACGGTGCTGCCTTCCAGCTCAGTGCTCCAGAAGGACCACAGAGTCATGCAGCTGTCTGGCCAAAACTGCAGCTGCTGCATCACTCTAGATCCTTGATCTTGGACTGACAGAGCTGCTCTGGTGTTCCTTGAGGACCTGAGCCTGTTGGGAGGTGAAACTCTGTAATACAAAGGAACTGGTAGTTACAAAAAAAAAGATTACTACCAGAACACCTATTGATGAAAGACTGTAACAGGAATACTAGCAGGTTTTGGAAAGCATTCCCAGTTGTGTTTTTAATAACATTGGCCTACAGAATGAGAATGTGTACTCTGCTGAGTTGTAATAACACTTAGGAATGTACTAGCCCACAAACTGAGCATCGTAAAACTGTTGTCTTCACATTTTCCTAATAAAATGCTATGGCATTGTAAATCTGTTTTTATTTTATTCGTAATGGCAGAAATGTGTTTATCATAAAATCAAATCCTCTTTCAAAATGTAGGCCATAGGACAGTGATATAATTCATCCTGTTCGAGATCATGGTTTGCATCACTCCAGTCAGAACAAAAAATTGCAATATACTACTTAAAATCTTTTACTTTCAAAACGCATCATAAAATTCAATGCACATTTAGGTCTGTGCTGACACTGCAGTTTGTGGTAAGGTGAGTAAGAAACATATAAAGCAGTTAAATGACAACATGTGGAGTAAAGCAGAACTATCTGGAATATTTGTGACAGGGACCAGGTGTGAATGGCAAACAGAACTGATAGGTCATGGTATAATTAAACGTGTTCAAGCTTCAGCTTATCAAAGTTTCCTTTCATCCGAAGTGCCAAACACCAAGGTACCAATTAATTAAGTTTAAAATTATGCTTCAGTCTAGAAATCATGAGGTTGTAATAATTGAGTTTTTTCAAAAAAGGCCATTCGACTGCACTTTTTTGCGATACAAGCATGTACGAGTGTGGTATCTTTATAGCAATATAAATGCGTGTGAATTTGCAATGAAGAAATTCATACGTTTAGATGTGTTACAGCAGTCTTCAATGGCGCAGTTGTATTGACATTTCACGTTCATGTGTAATATTCATCAATAACGCATGCCAAATCAGGAAAGAACTACAAACTCACTGAGAATTGAAACATAAATATATTTTATAAATGGTGACAAAAAAAGCCTTTTAGAAGATAATGGGACTCACTGTCATATCCAAAGAGAAGGTACCATGCAATAAAACTATTATTTTCTCATTCTCTGGTCTTCACGGTATGGTGCCTGAAGTACAAAGTATAGGGGTTTGTGGATATAATGTAAATTGTGAGTGGGGAATACTGTAATTGTAACAAAATAGAGGCATAAATATCTGTATTAATAGAGCATTATGATCTGTGCACTTGATTTTTCACTTGAGAGAGCAACAGCTTCATCTTATTTATTTTGAGAGGGTTGGTCCCTTCATAATGAGTACCCACTACACTCTGAGGCATCGAAACCAACATCAAGCAAATGCTCTCTGTGGCTCTGCCATTTCTTTCCAGGAACCACCTAAACCAAATTGAGTGGAGAGCTGAAAGTGGTAGAATCATCCCAAAGACAAGAGGAAAAGACCAAACACACTTGAGGAGATCAGAAAAGGAGCATGCTTAACTAGCCTCTGAGCTGAGTCAGCCTCTCAAGTTTTCATTATCTTCTATTCATCTCGTATAGCTCTGCCAGAAAGATTACACTGCGGGATTTTTTTCTAGAATGAGAGGGGCTCTGATGAGATTGTCTCAACCCGTTTAAGAAGCCAAGCATACAAAATATGATTTAGGATACAAGCTGAAGCATGCTATTGATACAAAATTTATGATAAAATTACATTGCAGCAGCTCAATCTGAACGAATCTATGTTTCTCCTTTGTATAAAACATATTGTACCAGACTCTCAGTGGGGATACATTTTCATAGCTCATTCACTTTCACGGAGCTACACAAATCTACACCAGGTGAGGATCTTGCCTAATATAGATTTACTTCATATCATTCCAGCAAGGGATTTAATACAGGATTAAATGTGTATTTCCTCTCTTACTGCTTATATTACATTCTCTGTGTGTTCTTAAGATATCTATAGACAATTGAAACAGCGGTTATGCATGGATCAATATTAGAAAGGGAAAAAAGGGAAAAAATCAAGTTAGACAGGTCAATCAAGGTAGCAGATGCAGCTTTGAGAAATAAGACATGTTTCAAGGGAGCTGAAAATGGTGAGAAAGGATTGTGAACATCCACGATCTCTAAATCTCTGGGACTGCTTATTCCAAACCATCTTTAAAATGGGGCATTTCACTGTTGAAGTGCTCTAAGCAGAGGATTCAGTCAAACAGGAAGACAGTCCTTGGGTTGAAGAAGATTGCTAAAGAATAAATTCAAAAATTGTTGTAAAAGTGGCTGAAATTATATCTTTCAAAATTTAACTTTCTTTTTTTTTTTAAATTCTCCAGTCCTCAGGTTATGAAATATCCTGAGGACATTTTGGAAGTGCACAAATCTACCTCTCTAACTCAAGCAGTCTGATATATAGAAGTTATTCATTATTCAGTGGAAGCTATTGGAGGTCTGCCATGGGTAAATTCAGGCAACTTCTTGGGAATAGAGTACGCATGTGAGTGCTGAAAATAAACAGTTTTAGAAAAAAATCTATGCCAAATATCTATACCTACTTGCACAATCAATAAGTCTGCTTAAATTCCCAACATACTTTCAACACGTCCCTGGACATGTTGCAGATTTGGACCTCTCATCATGCACTTGAATAGTTTAGCAAGAGTTTAAAAGGATGATGTATCATAGGGGTTACAATTCAGCTAGGGAATTTAGCCCATAGGGAAACAGAGTCCTGAGATCTCAAAATTGGCATTCCCGGGAAGTATATCAAGGCAATTCCAAGCCAATTTTAAAGCTTGCAAAAGAATATTTTCTTTATTAAGCTTTCGGCTAAAAAAATCACATTTTAAAGCAGAAAGATTTTATCTAAATCAATTTTATTCAATCAAAACTGCTTGTGTCATAAAGTCCATTTTGTAGTCTGCTCTAGTGACTGGTGAACCTGATGTAATGAGATCAATTCTCCATTCAGTGGCAAGGAATTACAATGGAAGAAAGTGATAGACTTACATGTTTAAAAGAAAGATCTGTAGAACAGAGGAAGAGAAGACCCTTTTTCCTTTTTTCAGGGCTTGAAAGGAGAAACGAATTCATATTTATCACATACTTAATAGCTTGAGTTTGATGAGAAAGGCAGAGATCCTTTCAACAATGAAAAACACCATGGCAGTTGTAATCCCAGTAAGGCTGACAAAGTATAATAATATTTAACATCTAACATAACATGTTGCTTTTAGTGACAGAAAAGCAGAGGTGGTTAACAAACAAAAATAATGGTTCAGTTTTAGTAACTGTTGGTTTCTGTTAGATTCTGTGGAAATCCAGAAAATAAAGATTAGAGAGAGGAGTTGACTACCAAAGCATGGTACGAGAAGATGGGTGAGTCCACGTGTCAGAGTAAAGACAAAAAAGAGTAAAGAGTAGATGTTCTAATAACAATTGGAATGCCTAAGTAGATACATGTGCTATGATCCTTTAAAAATTCAGGCAGGTTACCTGGTTCTGAATGTCTGCTAAGGAAGATGCTGGGCAGGCAATCTTCTGCGCTGATTCTCTGAAGTACTTAATGGATTTTCCTCTCTCTGGTGACCAGTGACAGGACGTGAGAAAATGGTATGAAGCTGTGTCATGTGAAGTTCAGATTGGACATTAGGAAAAGGTTCTTCATTGAGAGGGTGGTCAGTCACTGGAACAGGATCTCCAGGGAAGGATTCACGACATCAAGGCTGTCAGAGTTCAAGGAGCATCTGTACAAGTTTTTTAGTCATATGGTTTAGTTGTAGGAAGTCCTGCAAGGAGTACAGAGTTGGACGCAATGAGCCTTGCGGATCCTCTCCAATTCGAGATATTCTATGATTCTACAATTTCGTAGCTCACATGCATACTTCAGTATATTGATGCTTCTTCTAAATTGACATCTCTTTCCTTCTTCTTTTTTACCTCTCTGAGCATTCAAATTTAATTTTTTTTCTTCCTGAAAAATTAATTACAATGTTTGGCAACTGTGTCTATACAGACGTTTGGCAGCTGTTAAAGGTGTCTCCTTGATTTAATATTTATGGTTTTCTGTGCCCCATAACAAAAGCTCTTTCCCATCTCATCATCTGCTGAAATGAATGGGAAAGCCCTTTCTTCTGGAAAGTCCATGAGAAATCCCTCAGTGAAATTGATTCAGACCATCTGCGACCACCTCAACAGCCTTTATGCTTTCTATCCATTGTAAGATTCCCTTTTGGTGGCAGCAGCTGTAGACTCTATCGTAGAGAACTCTAAGTGAAAAAGGCCACACAGGACACCTCTCCACAGTCTTTCAGTCTCTTCTTCACCAGAATATATACCATTATTTTGAAAATGCTGCTTTGGCTTCTCCTCATGGGTCAGTCAGTGGATTGAGCGCTTTGGCCATGTTCATTCATTGTTGTCCCACAGGAAAGCATATAGTAGTATGTCTGCTATTACTTATAGTCATGGGGAACAAGATTCATTGCTCTGATGTTCCCTGGGACAACTGTCCCATTGTCCCGTCCCGCTGGATGCAACCAGTTCCCCATCCATTACTGAATCTCCAGGGATTACTGCAGTATAAATAATATATAGATTCTGTGAAGAAAAGCAATAAAAGAGTTTTCTCTTCCAAGAAGGAAGGGTAGTACATTTGCCAATAAAGTGTTTCATTGTCATACTAGGTAAATTTAGATGAATACAATACAAATTACAGGAGTTTAACTTAGCTAAAACTGATATTGCACAGAAGAGTACTGGCCTCAAAGTTTATACATCTGTTTTAAACTCATCTTTATTTATGGTTTGGGAAACAACTTCTTATAAGTCTGATGTGGTGTGTTTTTCTCTTTATATTTGTAAGGAAATATGGCTGAGGGTGGTGTTTGTGTTTAATGTACACTGCCCTTAATATATGGTCAGTGTTGTAGCTAATAGAAGGGTGTTAGGAAGCCTGCACTTAAACACTTTCTTTAACATGCATTATACAGTGCTAGAGCAGTCTAAACTGTAAAAAAAAATAACATTTGGAATTAATCTCTATTGCTGTGTTTTATTTTGGGCTAAAACAGAGAATTCTGAAATGAGCTATGTCTGTGATCCAACATTCCTGAAATTAAGAAAGAAAGAAAAAAAGGAAAAAAGGAAGGAGGAAAAGAACAGCCTTTTAGCCCTGAAATAAAGACTTTCTGCAAGATGGAATCATAAACAAAGAGGATGCTACTCAAAAAGGTTTAAACCTAAAGAAAATGTTTGAGAATTTTAAAATATGAGTGACCACTAAATATGAGTGACCACTAACTAAACAGGGATTAAAAAAATAAGTGTTCTAATACGGAAAGGATGCTGATAGTAATCAATTTTTACTTGAAAAAAAAAAATTAGAATACCTTATAGATAGGAAATCTTGATTTTTTACTCCTTTCCTAGGGCTAATCTGAGGTTCAGTATCTTGAAAGCATTCAATAAAGAAATCTAAACTGTAAAGATGGCTGTAAACAAAGAGATTTTGAAAAGGAAGGAAAATCCAAACTGTGGATGGATCCACATCACAGACGTTCTCTCTAGTCTTATGGGTCTGAACTGCTTCATTCGAGAATATGCCCAGAAGTGTGGTTTTCAGATTTTAAAAATGTAGATCATATAGTAGGAGGCTAATTACACCTAACTTTTTGTCTTAATACTGAATTTAACACTGTTTTAATGCTGAATTTTCATCATCTCTCTAAACTGTGCACTCCTGCCATTGGCTAACTTCCCATCTCGTCATCTTAGTATCATTTTTTCCCATCCTTTATTTAGACTTGGTTCAAAGTACACTTCGACACATGTAGGCAAATACTTATATATTCTCAAAGCTCATGGGGAAAGTTCAATTGAACTAGTGTTCATACAGAGTTTTAGGGATTAACTATTTAAGTATTTTGAAATGGAAAAGACTCTGCCTAAAAGCCAGCCTTTATTGCTCTGTAAAGAGCAACAATTTCCATATGCCAGGGAGAATTCCAAGTGCAAAACCTCTTGAAATCAGAGTTCAGCCTGAGTTTTGTGATGGTGTCCCCTTCTCCCTTGGGTTCAAGAGGAACCGAACCATTGGACCCAACATCTTCAACTATTTAAAAAGTGGAAGGCTTGAAACATGATTCTGGGTTTTGTGCTTTTGATCTAGCTTCTCTATATACATTTCAATTTCTTTAGGTTACAGTCTATTTAAAGGAGGAGAAATCGGGGTTGTACTTTTTCAAATTTCGTTGGCTGATACTTCATTGCTATAATGGAACATGACTCACAGCACATTTCAGCCAACAGTTTTAACTATATGCATGAACGTCTTCTTTAAACACACATTGTGTCCACTATGTCTTTCAAGGTCTTCTCTGCTCTCACTATTATTTTTCTTCATAGTTTACAACTAGAAGAGATAAAAGAAGATAACGACACTGCAAGCATCTTGTGTAAGATGTTATATCGGCTCCTGCTCATTGTCACCCAATGTCAACCTTTTCCTGAGCACAAACTGCTTTATAACGCAAATAGTGATGAAACACACAATGTTAATACAAGAGAAAAGCCTGGAGAAATAAACCTGTTATTAGAGCTTGCCTTCATATTGCAAACACATACTGAGAAAAACAACTTTACCTATTTCTGTGAGATAACTAATAGATACTCATCAAATTGTTTAAAAGCTGCTGAATATGGACCTTTTCCAACAAAGTTTATTATTTTTAATGTAACTTTCCACAAATCAGAAAAATGTGTAAATAATGAAGCTAAATAATTTGGCATCCCGCAGAAATGCAGAAACTTTTTAAGAAAAACAGAAGAATTGGGCTCTGAGGTCTTATAATTCCTCTATTTCTTCACAAACTGTGACATATAAGCTGTTGGTGGTGATTTATCTGTTTGGTTTTGGTTTGTTCTCTGTCCAGATTGTGATTTCTTACAGTTTTCCACCAATACTCTCATTGCTTGACTAAGTCACTGGAAAACTTATTTTGGAGAATTCTGTGCTTGTAGTTTGATTTTGAGTAGCTCACAGTGTTTGATAAGCCCTTTTGATTTAAAATGAGTCACATGAGGTGAAGATGCATAATGATTAGATAAGAATGACTCATAAAAATTTATTTTAATAAAATCATAGAATAATTTAGGTTGGAAGAAACCTCTGTAAGTTACATGGTCCCACCTCTTACTCAAAGTTTTTTATGTGCAAACACTCCTGATCATAAATGTTTCCATGACTATACATTTAAAACTCTTATAAACATGTCTGCAATACACTCCTGGTCATAACATATGTGCTGATGCACATATTGGCAGTATCAAAGTTCAAACAATATAATTTAAACAATCAGACAGATGTTTATGGAGACTATCTTTTTGTATCTGCTTAGCGCTAGTAACAGCCTTATTTTTCTTCTCTAAAATGTGTAACCTTTCCATTTGAAAATCTAGTTCAGGAGGGTGAGATTTGTGTCAGAAGAGTATAATTATTTTTGCTTGAAAAGTGAGATTAAAAGTGTATCAAAATATGGAAAGGTTATGCTGACCTGAGCAGTAATAAGTACAGAACAACTGATTAGTTCATTCTTGGTTATGCTCCATTTAACTGTTTTCTGCTTGAACCAGCTTTGAAGAACTGCACGAACATGAAAACTCCTAAGATGAGACGGTCATTCACTTAGCTTGCGCTGTCTTCCCCATTTTGTGTGTGCCCTTGTGCCCCTCTGCCCTCATTTTAGTTCACTGCTCCCTGACTTCTGCTTCTGTAAGCAGACTTCTGCTTCTGTAAGCCTTTTCGCTTACACTTCTAGGAATACAGGAGGGATTGAGAGATAAGAATGATTACCTTTAAGAGAATTACCGGTTTGGTGTTTCTTTTTGAATTCCGTTTCGTTCTGTGAATTTATTTTCTATGGAAGAAGTTGATTGGCAGGTTGCAAACCTAAATTTGCAAGGCACAGGAGGTAATCAAATGCCACTTTCAACCCACCAAGAACTTCAACCTTCAGGAGAGCACATTTGCAAAAAGTTAGTAATACCTATCAGTATAGAAAAGCCAAGCAATTTCTATAAAACCAAAAAAAAAAAGACTGTAGAAAGGTTCAAAATTTTTTTAAACCATCACATCAATTTTTTGAATTTTCATATTTGAAAACTTTTGGATATTTATTTTAGGGTTTTATGTCAGTTTCAGCCTGGTTGATAAACCTCTTCATTCACCCAGTAACCATTTTAATTTTGACATTTTAAAACCATTATTTAAAAAGATGTGAGTACTTTTTTTTAAGAATGAGAAGCTTGATGCTACAGGCAAAATGGGAAAATCACTTTGCTTTAGGAGAAGACAATCATTTGAAAAATTATTTCCAGTTCCCATTGTTTATATTCACTATCAGCACCAGTTTTTTGGGTTTCGTGTCTAGAAGTTACCTAGGCTTGAGTTTTTTTAAATCAAAAGATTTTTGAGCTGAAATCTCTTCTCAAACCTAATGAATTGTATTTACTTGCTTTAGTTTTGGTAATTTCAACTGAGTTCACTGAGCCCTTGTGGAGGATGATCGTCTGTCATGATGTTTTTTCCCAACAAAAAATAATCACAGAATTCATGAACTTCCTGGTAGTTTCATGAAAAAAACTCTTATTTTACTGACTTTTTTCTGTCAGCTCTAGTCTATTTGATGTAACTCCCTGAGCATGTGATACATCAGCCTGTTCTATGACTACTTTTCATTTGTTCTACAATTGGGCCCAAAAAAGCTGAGATCAGAACCATTTTGTCATAAGAGCGATATGTCCCCATATAAGACACATCCTCTGCCAAAAGAGCTTTCACTGTAAGTGATAGAGGCAGCCCGAGGAAATATTTTTATCCCCCATTTTACTTATGAAGAATGGAGTAGAGGGAGATTAAGCGTTTTGGCCAAAGCTCCCCAAGAAACCTGAGTCCAGAAGTCCTCAGCTTTAATCCACAAGACCATCTTTCCTCTGCTAGGAAACAGATGTTAAATTGGATGTTAATTTTGCCATGAAACATTTTTAAGAACTCTGAAAAGCAAATAGTCTCCAAGAATGATTACTTAGCGAGCTACCAGCTCTGCAGTCTTGCATCTCAGAAGTAATTCATTCCATCTTTGCTGGCAGGCTTTAAAAGGCCTTTTGTTTTCTCTCACTGATTAGTATAACAATCTATTTTGAAAGATATGTGGGCTGATAGGAGGTATCATTTATTTGTTTCAATGGTAGCTTTTTGCAACAAAATGTACGAACCTTTTACGTGTTGTGGATTGAAGCCTCTGATCTCAAAGATAAACGTTAGGTTTCTAAACACAGAACCTCTAAAGTATTGTAAGTACTGTAATCAGTAACAGAAATTCGCATCATTCATTCGCCTCCCTTAAAGTGCTGAAGGTTTTTCCTCTTAAAAACCACAGACACATATATTATCAGCCGATATTAACAACTGAGCCAAAAATGTAATGTGAGTTAATTATATAATGTGCATTGCATTGCATAAAATTCCCATTTAATGGTAGACTGCAGCACGTTATGGGTTAACTTAGAATACCACTTGGCCTTCCTCCCCTCCTCTTTTCTGCAATTCAAATCAGTCTTCTGGAAAATTGGCCTCAGTGCCAGTGACGTGCTGCTGAACTTACGAGATCTCAAGAATATCCTACCAGATTTCATTCTTTTGTTGTAGAATTGTTTCCATCTGGGGCCTAGATATAAACTTGGAAAATGTAAAGGCTCTTCCCTCTCACCCTGCCTGACTTCAAAACATTGGCAAATAACCTTCCTCCTCAATGCAGTACAGATTGGATTAAAACATTGGAGTAAATTATATTTCTGTGGGTGTAGGAATTAGTGGCATTTATTGAAAGTTTAATGTACTGCCTAACAATCCAAGAAGTAAATATATATTTTAAAATCAAGTGAAAATTAACACTGAACATAACAGAATACAAGAGAATAGTAGATTCTGGAAAGAAATATTAGTCACACGGGGCCAGATCTGCTAAAGAGCACAGTTACACACATTTGCAAGTACTTCATTTGTGTGCAAAGTCTCCGTGTGTGAGCACAGCTCCCTGGCTTGACTCCACATAGCTCTTCTACTAAGCTGGAGTACCTAAACTGGGAACATAGTCACTCTTAGCTCTTTTACACTCAACGAAGGCAGTGGTGCTTATATAACTAAACCCATACTTCATGCAAAATTAAATTTATTTTCGTTTATTGGCGGCCTATTACTCTACTGTGTCAAGTGTAAATGGTTCTGATATGGATGTTATCTATAATGATACTGGCTACTAAGCCTATACTGGGGATCTAAGCAAAAAAAACCCATAGGAGATGTACTTAGTTTGCTGGAGGTATGATAGAAGAGGGGAGCAAAATTACTCTTGTATTTTCAATGTATCTGCTTGGCTTGTATTTTCTGGTGTATACAGCAAGTTTTAACAGCTCATCATTTGATACCGTTGTCAAACATCTCCAGCCTTTGTGCTAGACATTTGTACATAAACTTGTGTGTGTGCTTGTTTCTGTGCCTTCAATGTTGTTAGCGCACCAAGAAACATTCTTATGACTTTCACAATAAAAACCGAATTAATACCAAGAGGCTTTTTGCAATGATAACTGGAATTTAAAACACGCTGGCCTAGGCACTCTGAACTTTCTTATTTTCTCCACGTCTCAGCGGCAGTAACTCTGGAAGTTATGATCTGTATTTGGGCAGAAACCAGTTTTCCTGCTTTTTTTTTTTATGTATACACATATATATAAAACATATCTGTTTAGTCTCCCCAGTATTCACACCATTTCTAAATGAAAAGGTTATCTCTGCGTTCCTGACTGTCACATTTTTGTTACGCTCCTTTTGTCAGTAGCACTGATAGGTTCATGACCAAAAGAAGTCTGCCAAAAATGAACACAAAGACTCCTTCTGTATTCAAGCACACTGATATCTAGTTTCATTAGTGTCCATAACTTACAAGCAAGTGCTCTACAGGTGAAGAGCAGCTGTGCTAGGACCCTTTTCAGAAACACCAGTGATGTTGTCTGCATTGTCGAGTAGCGCAGACCAGCAGGAGTGGATCGGCTTGTCAGTGCTGAGGACGTGACATCCACACTATAAGTGCTCCGTGTGTTGAATTTCCTTCCAGCGAGTCTGCTCCCACAAACTAAAAGCCAACCATAGTTGCAGTGCACTAGGTGCATACCTAGTTCACCATTTTCAAGAATATATATATCTGTTCATTACCTGACGATGTAGGCATACTGCTGATGGCCTCAACTATGCTATAAGTTACCTCTAATGTTTTCCAAAGTATAGTCCAACTATGGCTCTTAAAGAAGCTGTCTGTTGCCTCTGGTGTTACTCATTGTCCCGGTTTGAGGACATCTACACTTTTTCTTCCAGACGTAATGGCTCTTCCATCTTTTATCTACCCAAATATCATTTACTTTGCCTTTGTATACCTTAAGTGGGAAATAATATCCAAGTGAGAGGTATGGGGTCTTTGTTTTTCCAAAGGATGCCTTCCAGAATCTTCATCTTGCTTTGAAAAAATAAGTGGCATCAGTTTTCTTCCTAAATATTGTTTTTCTGATTTATTTACCGATACAGTAAATCTCACATTCCCTCAGCATGGATAACCTTATAGCTCTGAGTTTTATTCATGTACTTCTTCCTTCCTTCCTTCCTTCCTTCCATGCTAGATTTGTTGATTTTGGCACTAACGCAGCTAGTCCTGCTTAGTAACTGTCTTATTTGTTTTTATAATGATAAAATGGAGTCTCATTCAGCTTCTGCTAGAGGGTTCTCCATTGGCGTTATGGAAAGTGCCTCTGGACTGCAATACTGTTGTTATCCTCTGTGTCAATGCTGCACAGTCACAGCTGGGACTGGTATTAACCACAAGGTAATACATATAACATATGTCACCACATTGACTTGCAGTGTTTGGCAAGACGTGGACTGCTCAGAGTGGATTGTCATGAGCTTTGACTTTTGAGTGCTGTATGTATCACAGAGTCACAGGATAATTCAGGTTGGAAGGGACCTCTGGAGGGTGCCTGATCAAACCTGCCGCTCAAAGCAGGGTCTTTCAATACAGGTTATTTTTCTGGAGTAGATGGCTTCTTTTGCTCAACAGCTTGGGTATTGTTGGTCTTTTTTTCCCTCCAGAGTTCACTTCTGAAGGCCTGAGATCCCCATAATGAACCTACTCCTAGGATTTGGGGGGATTTAGCCACATAAAACTTTAAGACTGACTCTTCATTTGCAAATCAATTGGAAGCTTTTCTGTGCCTTTGTCTTTTTCTAATAAAGAGTATATATATATTTTTTTTAGTGTAGCTTTACTACCACATTCTGTAATAAAGTTTCATAGTTAACTGCAGGTTTTTTAGCAAAAATTAAGAGCTATTAAAATATCGTTTTGTTAAAACACTGATAATACTGCCAGAAACTAAGCTAACTTATAACTGTCTTCCTTTTCTTGAAATGTCTGGTTTAAAGACACAGATCGAGGAGATATTTAAACTTCCTCCAATTGTTTTGTGCATTCCAATTCCAATACTGATGAGACTTTTAAATGCTCAATTCTTCCACTGAGGGCATAGCATACCTTTAATTTGTCTTGTTCCCTTGTTCAGAGTTCACTCCTGGCCAAGAACTCTGACAGAGATCAACTTCATTCAGTATCTAAATATAATGAATCCACATTATTTAGTATGACGCTTTTTAATAATACCTTATCAATCTTCCGTGAGTACGTTGGAGCTTTTTGAAGGTTCAACTACTCTGAAGTTTTGTTCTTGCTTGTTAAATACTTGAGCTGATTGTTAGCATGGCAGAAGGGAAACTGAAGAGACCCATCCACCTAACAGCATCACTGAAATAACCATAGGAAACAGAGGTAATAGATTGCTTTATCTACACAGTGTTGTGCTGGGGCGGTGGGGGGAGTCCTAGAAAGATGGAAGTGACAGCTGCCTGCTCGCTGTCAGCAGTGAGCTGGGGAATAGGAGCAAAATCAGAGGCCACGTGTTTGCATGAGAACCTCTGCCAGGAGGTATCAGCTTAACAGGAAATACCTGGTGGCAAGAAAAGTTTATTTAGAAGTGAGAAATCATTCTGGTAGTTTGGACCGATCTAGACAGTAAAGTGAAACTAGTGAAGGAGTCTGCTCTGGCTTCTAAGGTAGCACAAAGTGGCTTGTGGTAGCTCAAGAACCACAGAATTGCATAAAATTCATGTTTGAGTCTCTCCACGCCCAATGCAGGGCCAGCATCCAAGTCAGTTCCGGCCACTTGTCTCTCTGGTTCTGTAAAGTTTAGGAATCTCTGAGGATGGAGGCATCACTCTGGGCACCTTTCCTTCATTTTTCCAACCTCACAGTGATGTTTTTTTCCTTATTTCCAGCTGCAGCTTTCCTCGTTGCAAGTTGTGAACATTGCCTCATTTGTACTGTGCACCTCTGAGAAGGATTTAACTCTCACTTCTCTGAAGAAAAAGCAGGTTGTGATTTTTCCATTGTGCAGAACACCTGTTGGTGTGAGACCTAGACAAATCCAACTAAACAAATGGCAAAAACTGGAGCACTTCCTACTTCCTTGCTCAAACAGAACTCAGGAGAGGGGAATGTTGTTGTCACCATAACTAAACCAGCCCATGCTGCAGCTTTGGTATCCATCAACAGGAATCTTTCAGTAAGGAGATGGGGAGAGGTGGGAAGAGGATCCCTCATCCTCACTGGCTTTGGTGAAGCTGGAATTTCACTGATGGAAGTGATTACCCAGGCTTGCACCATTTGGTATCCTGTGGCAGACTGTGTTGCAAACAACGGTTGACAGGACCTGTAAGATGGTCCACAAGTAATCTTAAGTCACACTACGCCATACTGGAGAAAGTTATAAAGCAGTCTTCTACACCACTGAGAAGACAGTTCCCTCAGAGCTGAAATTAGACATCTGGGTTTTATTGTACTACCAGCAGCAACACTCACAAACAACAGTTACCAGTGGGGAATTCTTTCTTACAGACTTGTTTACTCTTCCTCATTTGCCTCTCAAGAGTGCGTCAAAAGATTACAAAATCTTATTTGAAGAAAAACTTCTCTCTCTCTAGATGAAAGTTTGAAGTTTCAGTAGAACTTAGACAATTACTCTGTATCATGTACATTACATTGTATTTTGTCAAAATTAGAATTGAAGAAAAATACATATTCAACCAAAAACGTAGACTGAGATATAGTTTATATCATTTTTAAGAGGTGGCATCTCTAGAAACATTTTTACTTTTAAATTCCAATCTGAATGCATCTCCAAAATAGCCAAAAATTTAGACATCATCTTACAATAACATCTATGTTTATTCTGAACATTCATTATTATGAATTTTTAAATAAACATGTGTCTCCAAGACCAAACTCAATAAACAGATGTACGCTTTGCCATATTTTTTTTTTTTTTGAATATCAAAAACTTTGGGTCTGCTGCAAAAAAAAGAAAGAGTTCCAGGTATTACTGCCAAAACTGCCTCTATTTGTCTGAACCACAGCAGTGGAGCAAACACAGAGTGAAGGAGCCTGTAGGGAAGCCAACAAGTATTTGCCATGACATTCCTGTTTAACCTTTTCTGTTAATATGAGATTTTAAATGCATGTTATGGTAACTGCTTGGAACACTGAAACTTTACAATCTCAATTGTGCAGTGGATTTAACACACATTAAAAACAGAATCACAAGTAGCTCTTTTATCCCCTTATGCAATACTTTTAAAAGGTTTGCAATATTACCTACATAAGCACCTGCAGTTATTTGGGATTTTTAATACATTAAAGCATTACCTTAAAAAGTATTTTTTTCAACATGAAACACGAGCTAACAGAAATTATATTTGGTCCACAAGTCCCTGTCAAATTTGCATAACGTTTTTCACTATCTTTCCAGTATTAAACTGTTAATGAAACATACAGTGCTGGAGTGCAGGTTGTACATATGCAAAACTAGAGACTAATGGCAGTAATTTTCAAAAACATCTTAGAATGGGATGCAGGACTTGATGCTTTAGAGCCTACAACACTTCTGCAAATTAAAGCTATTCCTCTACGTTAATTGTAAAACTTTGGAAAAAGTTGTCCTCGGGACTAAAATGTAAGAATCAAACAAGCATTTCCCTAACTATTGAATTAGCAATTACTTTGACAGCATCCATACTGTGGAATCAGTGTAATGCACAAGTCAATACATCAAAGGTGCTGCCCACATCTGTAGACAACAGGGTATTTTACAGGATGACTCATTGACTTGTTGGAAAGATTTTCTTCTAGGGAAAGATGACATACTTTTTCCATTCAGAATTCAGAGCTTTTTTGAAAAATGCAGCTAAGATATATTTTTTTGGAAATGCACTGATACATTTTAAATTAGTCTTTAAAATAAGAAATAATTGAAAACTCTGTAAATCTTGCTGAGATTAACCCTGAGAGAAATAGGAATAGGTTCCAGAAATTCATGCTATTTCTGGTCATTTGTTGTAAATTCCCTGGGTCTAGCTCAAACGAAAACTGAAACAACACAAACATTAATCTGATCTGAAATGTATATACTAAAAATTTTGCAAGACGAGTTCTCAGAAAATGACCAGGCCGGTTTTTCTGATACCAAATAGCTTCTGAAGATACAAATAGGCATCCATTAGTGTGAATGCTTCCCTGAAGCAAAGCCCTGAATACATCAAAAGTTGTCTACTCTGCATTTCTATTTATGGGACACTTGCACAATTAAGCATTTCAAACCTCAAGAAGGAAAGATTCATCCACATTCTCTTCAGCAGAATGCGAAGAGATTTCCCATTACTTGTGCTATAGATTTTACATAATCTATTGTTGCTTTGTCAAAGTAATTATCAGGAGCATGTGCCTGGGAGGAACTATGTGGGTTATTAAATGCAGTTCCTGTAATCATACACATTGAGTCTCTATAATCTCCTTCAGGAACTACTTGTTAGAAGTAGCTAGTTCTTTTCTTGTCACGATTGTGATTGAAAGATCGTCTCAAAGCCTTCAACTTTGTAGGTTAGGAACCTCTTATTTTCCAGGCTAACTTGGTTTGAGAAGACTTTTTTATTCTGATGTTCTTCTTTCAGTTGAATAGCTCTGTCTCTTTCTCTTCATCCCGACATACTTCAAATAGACTTTGTCTCGCCTATATATAGGCAGCATTCATTAACCTTCCTAGCCCTGCTAGGAAGCAAGCTAAGCACACACAGGGTTACCTATGCAGCCTTTTGCAGACAGACCCAAGGTTGCTCTGATTGTCTTCCGAGCTGGCTGAGGGTGAGGCAGCTTTGAAGTCAAAGCAGTGAAGCTGCTCTGTGCCAGGGTTCACAAGCCCTGCCGAGAGCCCGGCTGTATAAGCTCCAACACGGTGCCGCAATCCTGTGGCTTTTGGATAGGATTTGGTGTGCATCCATCGGCTTGGTTGGGAGAGAGGGAGTTTGGCCTACCTATGAAAGACAGGTAGAAGTGTGGTACACACACGTACGTGTATGGTTAGACATATTTCTAGCTGAGAAACATACCTCTTCTAAGGAAAAATCTTCATTCTCCGATCTTTCTAGTTGTCCTTCATTGTACCTGTTCCATTTTGCATTATTCTGTTGCAAACGTATGCCACACACAGCATTAATGCTCTTGATAGCCATATTTCAGTGTTACAGGATTATTACTTTTAGCCATGATGCTGCATTGCAATGTCATTGCATCATAAAAAATCATACCACTACTTTGAGAACAGAGATGCAGTTGGATCAGTGGAGCTCCACATATTGCTGTTAAATGTGAAAATGTTTTGCTAGTGGATTCAGGAACAATTAAAATTTCTAAAAGTAATTTCTTGTCTAAACTCTAGGATAAATGGTAAATACCACCACCACCCTGGGCAGCTACTAGACAAAACCTAAGAAATTTCTACACATTTGTTCAAAATTTCTTTGAGAATCTTAAATCTAGATTGGAAAGCTCTGAATATTATGAAATAGTATTAAAAACTGTTACGCTGCTAACAGAAACTGACCAATCCGCAACTTATACAGCATCTTTCATGTTAGTATTTTAATGCTAATTCTAAGGATAGACCACTTTGATTTAGCACTGACTTTCACCTGGCTCTGTGTGTTGGAAATGGGAAGGGCAGAGAATCTTTTTATTTGTGAGAAATAGTCCTTAAAGATAAAATACTGCCAGCTCTTAGACACTCATAACTCCTTTCTATTGGATAGTATTCCACTTTCTTTTAAGTTGATGGGCATTTTCCCATATTGTTCCATAGAAACAGAATTAAGCCCATGGTCAAGCAGTCACACAGGCGCAGAAAGCATAACTATTCTCTGGGGAACCTCAGGTGCTGGTGACTCTCTGTTAAATCCCCATGTGAGTACAAAAGAAGTCTAGAAAATATCGCAAATTATTTTGTCCATTAAAATGGACTTATCTGTGACTAATGACTCTTCAAGCTTACCTTTGATATGCTATGCTTTGAAACTTAATTTAGTGTATATATTTTATACTTCGTTTCTCTGATTTATATGTCTAAACCTTTAGAATAAAATAGAATAAAAAAATCTTGGGATAGTTGATCATGCTGAAGTTACATTGCAGTTTATGATATGGAAAGCTGTAAATAGTGAAGTTCTGATTAAAATTTAAGTGCTAATTGGGTACCGTGATTTGGAAACTGCTCTTTGGTACTGAAATACATAAGAAACTCTTCAAATTTCTGAACACATACAAAGACTATTAAAAGCAAGGAAAATCAAACAAGACAATTTTTCTAATTCCCTGAAGAAGTGGCAAAGTACTTGAATCAAAAATGTATAATAATCTACAAAATTGTTTATTTTAAAATTTAGGACACACTGGGAAAAATATTTACGCAGGCCGCTCACATTCCAGTTCTGCTGGCAATGTTTCTTTAAAGGTGAACATCAGCACATGAGTCAGAAGAAATAGATTGGCTCTTTATTTTGATTCATGAAGATGGAAAGCAAGTTTTGTTTGAGCAAGCACACTCTGTTATATTTAATTAAGATATATGTTCTTAAATCTTCATCCTGATCACTATCCTGGGTAACGGGCAATAGAAACTGACATATTTCCGATTAAACCAATCATGGGAAGAAACCAAATCATGGCCCATGCTTAGCTAGATCAAGACACGCAAGACTGGAAGACAGGTATTTAAGCAGCAGGCCACTAATTTATTAATTAAATTCCATGGGGAACCATCCATTCACCCATTCTCACATACCAGACGTTCATCTGGGTGCATTGTGTGTTTGCTGGGTTCCCATTCTTGATCTACGAGCTTAAGGTAGACTCTCTTCATATTGGTCTCTAGAACTTGGCTGATGCCTGACTAATGGAGACCCCGGCAGCGGTAACTGAAGGGAGGAAGAACACTGAACCAAGGAGAATATCTGCTCTGGGAAAGCTTCAGGTGTCCCGTCTCTCCTCAAGCATTAGGTCTCATTTGACATTTGGGCTGCCCCTTTCATTCTTTGTCTCTTCTGAACACAGTAACAGACTGTGAAAAATTGTTTCCGTTATTTTCTATTGTTTCTTTGAACTCTCACTTTTCACTGACCTGTACCTTCATAAGAAAGGTGAAAAACTCTCACGCTTTACCTCACTTGGACTCACATCTCACCTGATTTTATAGCAGGAAATTTCTCAGAAAAAACAGAGTGTGGAGCACAATGTTTCCTGGAAGCCAGATCAGATATTAAATTTTGAGTGATATAAATCTCTCTAACCCATGTGAAGGGGAGAAAACCATTTTCTACATTTATATGGATGTCTCGCCAAACACTGCATTATCAAATAAACCTGTTTCAGGTGGCTGCCCACCATCCAAAGGCTTGTCCCATATTTCTGCACTTCACTCTAGGATGACATGAGAGACTTATGTTAAATCATTCTTAGTTTTCTGAGAACAGGAGAGAGACTGTAACTTTCGTTGTTTCTGTGGTTGCAGGACAATATTACAGAATCATAGAATGGTTTGGGCTGGAAGGGACCTTGAAAATCACCGAGTTTCAACACCCCTGCCATGGGCGGGGACACCTCCCAATAGACCAGATGGGGTAATCCCAGTATTATAACCTGCTGTAGCTTTCATGCATCTCCCACCTATGCCTGAAGTTTAATGATTCAGAACTAGATTTTGAGCAATGCGGTTTATACGGGAATTCAAAAGTAGTTGTACTTGACCAACAAGTAGGCTGAGTCTCAGTGGCTGAAAACTTATCAGGAGGTCTGGGTGCTTTACATAAATTTACGTACCTTTATCTTGTCTCTTGATTACTGTAATACATTTAAGTCAGGTAAGTTTCAGTTGGATGTGTCAGGTAAACTATAGCAGCTGTATATTTACAGTCCATCACAACAGATCACTTAGCATTTGATTTGGCATCTGTGTACTATCTGATGTTCTCTTATCCTTCATCTATTTCAGACCAAAAATTAGTCATATATTACAGCACATAAGATTTGTCAGTTCAGAACAGATTTTCTTCTGAACCTGAAAAGTGCCTATAAGTATGCCCTATTTCTGCAACCCAAACTGTATGCAGGTCACTTGTTTAGTGCTGTGGCTAACAGATTTCCTTATAATCCACTATCCCCTACAGCAGGAAATATGACTGTGGGAGGTATAGCTGCACATGAACTCACTGAGCATTTCTTAAAATTCAAACCACAGCATTTAACTTTCCATAGCAAGAATCATTACAGGTGAGGACAAACTGTCGCCTACATTGGACTTCACCTGTGGATTTTTGAAAGGGTCTGGACACTGGGATGGAGGCCATCTGGAAAAAAAGCCCAGCTCAGAAATATTTTCCTCTGGTAAGCTTTTTGGCACGATTCATGGACCACTTAGGGAAAAAAATAAGACACTGGAAGATGTGGTGCTGGAATCCCCTGAAAACCACACAATCTGGTTGTTTTCTGTACTTGCAAGAAAGAAAAAGGCTGGACACATGGTGAGTTTATGTGATGGGACACTATTCTAGAACTTCAATAAAAAATCTTGTTTCGTGGTTCCCCACAGAGCAAAATTATTCTTCAAGAGCAGATTTGTTCCTCTAAATACATCTAGGTTATCAGGTATGTGGGCATGGAAATGTCATCTTTTTATAAGTGTTGGTAGACTTGAGGTAAAAAAAAAAAACAAAACAAAAACAAAAACAACAACAACAACAACAAAAAAAACCACACCCACAAACAAAAAAAAAAACCAAACAAAAACAACTCTGGGTAAAGAGAGGACCATCAAAGCTTCTGCATCTGATTATATATTATGAAGACATGATTATGAAAAATATCACTGTGGGTGGCACATCTTGCTGCTCCAGTAAGGCATGTGCTTAGTAGAGCACCAGTTGTGCTGTTGGTGAGCTTTACCCACAGCTCTTACCACACTGATGACCCTGAAATTTTCAGGTCCTAGGAACATGTGATTTGCGTAACAAAGATTTAGGATTGCATTGCCAGCTGCTGGATTACTCTTATTGGATATTGATCAGAGTTGCCAAGAGGGATTATCCGAGGTGAATTTCTATACTTTTCGTTCCTGGGGTGGGTGAAGAAATGTCTGAAGTAGCTCTTTTTATCATAATGCCCACAGATTGTGTCTAAGGCACTGCTCAGAAAAACAACATTACTGAGCATGTGTATGCCGCATTTGTAACAGGGCTGGTACCCTGATATTTAGTGACGCTACTATTTTATGAACTTCTTTGATCTGCTTTAAATTTATTTGCTGTAAATTTCAAGAATGACCCTTCCCCCTTACTGTCATTTTAAGAGAGTTCTGGTCTGGATGCGTGGGAGGGATGAATGGCTGGAGAAAATTGTAATTGGAATAAAAAGTAGCTAAAGAGTTGCTTGTAGAAAAGTGTGCTCCCTTTCCAGATACATTACATTTTCAGATTGGCATATTTCATTTCAAATGTGATGAATCCCCCAAATGTGTAAAACTTTATAGTTGTTTATTACAGATGGTTTCAGTCAATCCTTTTCTGGTTGTTACTATTATTTGTGTAAAAATTATGTAAACTGGGTTACTTTGCCACACGTAAAGTGCTAGCAATCTAAATAACATTTTGCAACAGCCTCCTAGTATTTGAGGTTAAATGCATATTGACTGTAATAGGAGTTCAGATGTAAGTTAAGCCCATTGGCAACTGGCTTTTTATTATTGTGAGGAGAAGAAGTGAAGATACCAAAATGTGGCGTTCTGATTCTATATTGCTCTTCTGAAACGAAACACAGTTTGTCACATCCAGGCCAGATATAAAGTTGAAGCAGAGCCATGTGAATAGGGACTTCACTCTCATCATTTACACAGAAATCCTGGGGGAAAAGACAATACAATGTTAATCAAACGTGTCCTAATCATGTCTATATATATACGTATGTATTGTGTACATATATATGTACGTATGCATATACATGTATGTATAGTATATATACATCTATATTGGTATGCATGTAAAAGTTAATCAGGAGCTTTTGGGTGCAGGAATAATCTTTCCATAATACCTCTTTCTAATATCTAGGAATTGAATGAAGCCTCAGTACCCCAGATCAATAAAAATAAGGACATGTAAGAGTAATTAGCAGGATGATAGCAGCTGTGAGAAATTCCTATAGGATTATGCACAGGTTGTTCTCCTTTGGCATTCTCTCATCTTTGTTCACTTATGAAATTGAAGAAACTACCACTAAAGAGACTTTTATGATCCTATTGAGTAACTTATATCAGCTGAAACTATTGGATCTTCTTCTTCTAATAAGAGTAAGTTACTACAGTCTGTTAGCAGAGAGTACCTAGAGTGCATTGGAATTTCTTCCCTCCATACCTACTGCAGTATGAACAAATACTTTCCCTTTTAGTGTATTTAGCATTTTTTCATTGTTTAATTTGTGATTAAAATTGTTGTACTGACAGAATTTTCTTTTGCCGTTTAGGTCAAGCAGGCCAAATTTGTAGTCAGACTCCTAGGCAGTAATTCTTATTTTTAGGTGACCTATATGACTGAATAAACAAAACATAGCAAGATAAACTACTCAGCAAGTTTTCAGCAACCTGAGTAACAATCTGTTAAATAATAAATGGTATGGATAGATTTAGCAAGTGTTATACCAGAGCATCTTTCCCTTTGTCTTGTCCTTTTCCTTTCCTTTTTCCATATACAATAGCAGTTTGTCAGTTTGATGCATCTAAATGAACTGCCCCAGTTCACCAGGGCCTGTGGCTACCACAGGGATTATATAGTTACCTAAAAACAAAGGAGGGCACACCAGGAGAGAATCTCTTGGGTTTAAAATGAGCCCGAAGTAAATGGTGTCCTTAGTGTTGGATCTGACATTATGACAGCCAAGGGTGCAGAGCAGCATCTTGCTTCTCAGCTCTGAGATTGTTTTGAACTGTTTTGCCAGCCAAAGCCTACAAGACCCCAGCTCTCATCAGACCTTCATCAAAGCCCTCGCTGGAGACCAGACAAAAAAGAGGAGTTGGCCTCCCTTCTTGCTGACACTTGCTGCTGCAAGCCCTCTGGCTGACGGGTAGGGATTACCACTGCAGAATGGACACCTGGATGGCATCGTGGTCTTTTGCTGTTGCAGCTGAAGTTTGGCAAAGCTGGCACCAGGGAAGGGAAGATTTGTTTGGTTTGTACCGTTCCTTGCTGGTGCCTTATGCTTGTACGTGCATGGGAATTAGTCAGAAAGGAAGAAATCAACGATTCTTACTGGTAGAAGAGGACCTCAGGCTGCCCTTTTGTCTCCTTTTGAGGGTTTGAAATGAAGCAAATAGAAATACCTATCTCCTTAAAAAACTGTGTGAACCTCTCCCCTCACTATTTGCCTGGCAGCAGAGGATGCATCTATGGGAGGTCCTTGCACGGCAGATAAGTAGGCAAGCTATTCCTTCATCAGCCTAACCCTGCCCTGCCAGGAAAAAGAGCCTGCCTGGATGTTGGCGGAGTGTGCCTGGCTGCCTTAGTAGTCTTCTGGTGCCATACGCTGCGTGCAGAAATCGGGACGGCGCAAACTGTTGTCAGAGAGCCAAGCAGGCAGCCGAGGTGCAGCAGGGGGAAGGGGGGGTTTCTCTAAGTCAGACTTGGCTAAAGCTCAGCCTTGAACTCTGCGTCTGTAAAAGCTAATGAGTAGAAATCTGAAAACAGATGACGCCCAGCCTTGGGAGTGCTATAAAGATACATGATTTGCAAAAGAAGATTTCCTAATATTTTTATGTCAGGAGGGTAGCCAGTGAGATTAGGACCTCAGAAAGCTGTGTGCCAAATGTACCTATAATGAGATGTTATTGCCTCCTCAAGCAGTTAGTTGCTAGATAGACGAGGCACGCAAAGGCAGTCTTTTGTCCTTGTTTAATAGATTAGGAAATGAACTGATCAAATAGTTTCCACCAGAGTCTTTAAAAGCTTTTAGGGAAAGGAAAGACCTGAACCCAACTCAGCTCAAACAACTGAATTCAGTTGCTTGACTGTAAGGTCATCTTTCCTTTCCTCGCCCCACCTAGATTTTTATCACAAAGAGTACAATCACAAAATGCATCGGTCTTCACATTTCTGTGTAAATAGTCCTACAGCTGTAACCGGAGCAGTTGCTTGATACGGCGCAGTCCATTTTCGCAAATGGGGTCCAAACTTGGTCCCTGCTGCAGGCAGCGTTGTTGTGGGGTGTGAAGCTGCGGCGTTCGCATGACTATACTGTCAGGAAGGAGAGGGAGGGAGCGTGCGTCCCTGCTGCAGCTGGAACTGAAATCATTTATTCACGGTAACATTTTTAGAGCTGATAAAACTCATTGTCATGCACACATTGGAAAAGAGAGGATTTAAAAAAAAATCAGGAAATACTCAGAAAGCATGATTGTTAAAGGCTGTATAATCCCACAGTTTTTGGGCAGATTCTCAATTTTGGGGCTTGGCAATGAATAGAGGCATAGTGTCTTTTACTCAGCTGAATCACAAAATTCTATCACTTTTTTTTTAAGAGGTACAGTTGGCTGATGTATTAACTTTGTAACAGATTGCATAATGTACCTTTTTTAATGAAGTACTTTAAAATCTTTTAATTACTGAACTCCTTATATTTATGCTTCCAGATTTGATGATTACAGAACTGAGGAATCCATTTTTAAATGAGATGGTCCCAAGTTAACTACAAATATATATACAGATAACTTTGCCTAACAAGTTAGAGCCACCAAATTTTCAACAAACCCAAACAGGATACTTTTTAACCTGCTACAGTACAGGTGCTCTTTATAAAACTGTTATAGTACTTATTTGTATGAAATCTATTTTGTTTTGCACATAGTATAAATCAGTTTCATTCTATTGAAACTGCAGAAAAATATTTTTTTTGATTCTAAGACAGCGAAAAGTGTGAGGTTTGAGTGGACATTACCTCTTAATACTGAAATGGCTTCTTTTGCACATATGTTATAAATAATATCCATTCTAGATATGTGCTATAAATGCATCCAAATGTACAGCAGTAGTTTTATGTGTGTGAATGAGCCAGGGAATGCATGATTAGCAAGCCATTGTGAGGTGCTGTGAGAATACATAGTTTGTGAAATGTATACCTCAACATAGTTGCCAAAAAGCCACAGATGATCATTTCTAAAGTGTTTTCAAATATTTATGGGTCTTTAGGGGACCTATAAAGACCATTCACTTTCCAGAAAACAGACTAGTGTAATCTGAAGAAAAAATTATTTTTCTGGCCACCCAGCTGCACCAACAACTAGGTGAGATATATTGATATTACTTGCATGGAGATAAGTCAAAGAATGGTTTTCTTGTTATGCGAGGCTTGCAATTTTGTAGTGGAATATATTGAAATCCAAATTTGGTACTGGAAAGTTGCATTTGTTCTGCAGTCCTTTAGTCACTGAGGTGACACAAACTGTTTCACAGCCTTCCTTGAAGTAGAGATAAACGACCTTAGTTTCTAAGTCTCTTGAGCCTCTTAGCTTTCTCCCAATGAAGAAGTCAAACATCTATACATCCCTAATACAAGCAAAACCTACTATGAATCAACAGTGTCTATTTCACAGGGAATACTTGCATTTGAAAATAACATATTACAAGTTATACACAATGCCCTTCAGAATTGTTAGCGTGGGAATACACTTTCGTACTTGTTATGAAAATAACTAGAATGACCCATTTTCTTTGGTTTCAACAGCTGCAAGTAAACACTATGTTTCTGAGGCAGTAGGAAAGCAGAATAACAGTTATTTTATTGTTTGAAATGAAATTTAAAGAAGTTTTAAAGCGCTCAGAGCTGCAAATCTGGTAAACAGCTTTCTTGCCCATCACATGCAGTAAAAAGTATATGTACTTGTAGGCATGGATGGAGAAACCTTAACAACATCAAAGTACTTAACTGGCCATCTGCCATTTTTTTGACTGCATACAATGATATCACTGCAGTTTACTGTCCCATACTGATTTTCTCCATAGACCACCACAGGTATTAAATTTCAATTTCTTTTTTTTTTTCTCCTTCTGCCCAATAAGTTGTTACAGTAATTTATACACAGATGTAACTGTTCAGTGGCATAGTATCAACTGAGTTGGATTTAGTTTTGTGAACAAAGCGAAAAATTATTCCTTCCTGTATCCTAGGAAAATAAGGGAGGGAGATACTGTTCGGTTACCCAGTTCCACTGGACCACGTCAAGGTAAACATTCCTGTGTCCAGATTATGTTCATGTACTAGACTGTCTTTCTAGACTCAGTCATGACTCAGAATGACTATAGTCATTCATTTCATAGTACTGAATTTAAGTACAAGGCATTTTTCTGTATGACTGTTTTGAAGGTATGGGTTCCACGCTTTATTCAGATAAAAAACATTTGTCAGTAAATTTGAAATTGTTGGTGCACATTGTTCCCTCTACAGCGCTTTATAACTTTGGGGAGACTTAATCTTGCTGCACAAATGGGGAGCTGAGACAAAGAGAAACGAAGGACCTGGTCATGCCGAACCAGGGAAAGTGAGAAGGATTTGTCCAAGTTAGGGCTGACCCGGGTGGGTTGGTCCTCCTGCTTCAGTGCTGTATGGTACAAACTTATCTTGCCCCAAGCCCAGCCTGTGGTGCTACAGCTGTGTTGGCGTGTGCTGGCGAGCTATCGATTCCCAGAGCTGGTGCCAGCGCTGCTACCACACGCCGCTCGGCTGCCCTCCAGGACACAGTGTTGACATGTCCTGTGTGACTTGCCCTAAATCCTGTGGGAAGTCCGTAGGAAAGTCAGTGATTGAGTCCAGCCCTCCTGAATTCATCTAATTGTGCATTGACAGCAAGACCATCTTTTCCTTCCTTTTATGTTGGGCTTAAATATCTACTTCTCTTTAGTGAGAATTTTTATTTCTGTACTGAGATAAATACATTCTATCTGAACCACAGAAAATGCATGTCATCGATTTTGCTGTCTGATCTCATTTCTGTTGACCTCTATACCTCACAGATCTACCCACGTTCGTTTCTCTGAAAGCTCTTTTTGTTGTTTTAGCAAATTTATTACTTTTTCCACCTACCCTTTTAGAAAAATTGGAGCACCATGAGTGCCTGTATAAAAAGTATTCCTTTGCTGAACTAAAGAATAAGCATTAATATGAGCCCTGGTGTGTGAGAGACTCATTCTGCATTTAGGGCAATATCACAGATAAAGTAACAGTCAAAGAAAATTGTCTAACACATAGGAGCCAACACACAGCCTACCTCATTTTCAGTCTGATGTCTGATTCATAGTAAACAATTCTACAATCAGTAAATATGGCACCTGTATTTACACTTTGCTAAAGTTTGAACTGCACTCCCAACGCCTCCCCATCATGAACACTGAACAAACACTTGGGCTGAGTCCTTTAGTGGGGCTTGTTCTGAGCTGTTCCTTGCTATATTGATAGCTTCTTCATTTAAGTAAAGATTTTTGTTGATTTAGACCTGTTCATCACTAGTATATAAACTCCTTGTTTTCAAGAGAATGACAAAACAATACATAGAAATTAAATGAAAGGATTAAGGTTCTTGCCTTGAAATATGTGAAAACTACAAAACCAGCTGTGATTTGAAAGTGGGGGGAAAGCATGAGCCCATGCTCACCTTGCATAAAGGATATATTTCTTCCATTTTGCTCAAACAGCTGTCTGTCTGTCTATTTCCAGCAAGATAAGGTGGTTATACAAAAAACAAACAAACAAAAAAACACAACAACAACAAAAAACACAAACAAAAAAACAAACAAACAAAAAAACAAACACAGAAACGCAGAAATGTAGCTGCTCTGTGTGGAAGGTAATTTTTCTAATCACTATGGCAGAAGAAATTATAAAATTATAAATTTCCACATAATTATATAGGGTTTGATGGGGGAAAAATAAGCATTTGGGCAAAACTTACAACATCAGAAAATACGAGATAACTGATTAAACATGATAAAGGTGCAGTCTGAACATTTTCACAAAACCTGCTATTATATTTTGCAATATTTTTACTTAAACACTGCTGAAGTATCCATTTTCATCTTCAGAAAGAAAGCGAAGAAAAAAAGACAAAAATTGGTTTTACATCTCAATTCAAAAAAAGAAAAAGGGCATCCATTGTTGTCTACATGCTACCAGTTTACACGGATCTTTTCTATAATTTCCATGCTCATAAGATGCCATTTTAGTCAGTTTTATTTAGGCAGTGTTCTGGGTAATTTTGCACGGAATTTGCACTGTAAAGAAAGGATTTTTTTTATTATTATTAAAAAAGAGATGAATGAATTAAAAGAATATAATAATTATGTCTTATGGGGTTTTATCATCCTAAAAGTTTTAAATAAAGTTTCATGTCTGCTTATCTTGGAGAGGCAGGGAAGGAGGAGCTGAAGTCTGTCAGCTCCCACCAGTTGCCTCAGTCTCAGTCTCCCAAAAGAAAATAACAGCACGGGGTCAATTTCTGTCATTACCCTGCTGGTGCTTGCCTCACATCAGTGCCAGATTTTAACCAAGTGTGCAGGCCTTCACAGAGACACAAAGGGGAATATCACAAATCCTCCTCTGGATCCTTCTGCATGAATCCACTCACTCCTCCTGTTGCCTTCCCGAAAATCCCTTGTACATGCGTCGTGCTCTTCTCCAGGGAGTGCAGTAAGATGGTCTCTGCGTAAGCCATGCACAGGAGCAAACGGCATCTCACACGTGTGGTGCAGCCCACAGAAGTGGAGACCTTGCAGCTCTCAGTCCTCAGCTTAACAGCAATTTCCCCTTGTATTTGCAATCCAGCCAGCAAGCACCTGAAGAAGGTGCTAACCCCAAACATGTTCCAGAACAAAGGTCCCAGTCTCTGATGAAGTGTGCAAAGCCTGTGTGTGCACAGAGTTGGCCGATGTTTAACAGCAACGTTAATTTATTCACAGGAGTAGGAGCAAGGTGAAGAAATGTGCCACTAGGGAAGACGGGTGCCAAGGGGCTTGTATGAGATGGTTGCCAGCGATAGCAGGCGACAGAACTGGATGACCGAGGAGGTCTCTTTCAATTTTGTACTCTCTTGTAAGTGTCAAATGCAAATAGATTTTAGAGGGTGTTAGAGACTGTTATATTTGATCTTACCTTGCCTGTCATATCAGGCCCATCAAGAGGTTAATTCCTCCTGTTCTATGTATTTCATGGTGCTTCATAGGCCACATGTCACGGCAGGCTGCTCAGCCTAAGGATTTATATAGAGATTCTGAAACTGAAAACTAGATTTTACTCTACTTCCCTTTAGGATGTCACACTAGGCTTGATCATAGTCAACAACTGGAAACTGTGCTGCAAAAAAGAAAAAAAAAGAAAGAAGTCACTAACAGCAAACAGAAATGCATATCTAACTGTGCTTAAAATTCCAGGAAGACATTGTAGCTGCGTTCAAGACTGATTAAAAGGGGAAGCAACTCTGAAATTTTGCCAGATATTTTCCAGCATGAATGACTCCCTTTCTGTTTCACACACAGAACACACTGAGAAAGCTGTGTTGCATACTGCAGCAATCTCCTATTTCAGCACGAAGAAACTGTCAGAGATAAGGCAAGAGATATGTAATATTATAACCATTATTTATTCTAGATTAATGAAAGGGGAAAACAGCCCTTTTAGTTGCAGCTTGCTTGTAGAAAAACATTCCTCTTACAGAGCCCAGACAGCCTATTGTATTCACAATATATGAGCAGTTAGCTGATCTATCAGCTGAGATGAATTATTACATTGGCTTACAGTGATATCAGTTTTCATTATAGGGCAGTCATCCAAGTCCTTTCCTATTCTGTTTGCACATCCTTATTTCTTTGCTTTTCCTTTACCCTTCAGGTCCTCTCTGGCCAGGAGGTTGGTACGCTGAATATGTCTGAAGTGCATGAAGAAGTAGAAGCAGCAACTAGTCAAGTAAATGGTTTTCCAGGGAATTTGTTTATTTTGTACCACACATCGTTGTTCAAAATGTCTTCTTCTCGGTCTTCTTCTCGTAGACCAAGCTTCCTTCTCCTTAGACTAAAGCATGTTACAGCTTGGGTGGACAGGGGCAAAAAGGAGGGCTGGTGGTGGGGTTGGTGGTTGTTTTTTGGTTGTTCTTTGTTTGTTGTTATTGTTGTCGTTGTTTGGGGGTTGTTTTGTTGCTTTGGTTTTTTTATTGTTTGGTTGGGTTTTTTCACTCCCTGTTACACAGCAGTGAATCTACTGGCTAACTAAAGGAAGGAGCCCCAGAGAGAAATTTGCAACCCTGGGTTGATATAATGCAGGATTTCAGGACAAAAGAGAAGCAAGGTGGAGCAAGGAGGGAATGGCAGGCTGTACTTCTATTGTCTAGAAGAGGTGGCTCAGAAAATGCCCTCAAGGACAAAGTTTCTAGCCTTTGGCATTGCAAGCCTGCAAGCATGATTTTGAACACAGCCTGAGTAAAGCCATTGGCTCTCACAGGACCCTCATGCTCAAATTTAGTCCAACATCTTAGCAGCCGCCTCCAGGATGTTCCTGGGGCTTCTCTTTCTGCCTTCAAAGCTTCAGGCTTTGGGACAGGAAAGCATGGTAGGGAAGGAGGGTTCATATATTTACTTAACAATATTTTCATGTCATTTGACTGACAGCAGTAGCAGTCCCTCCCTGTTGTAGTACAGTCTCAACCCATGGGCAACATCTGTACTCATGTTGAGTAACACTGCCCTCTTGATAGGACTCTTGAAGATATACAGCCCAGAGACAACAGTTGTCTCTGCATGGCATCCCCCTGCAGGTTCCCTCAGCTACCCGGGAGTTTTGCTGTGGTTACCAAGTATAACCACAGAGTCCACTGTACGATCAGAATGCTCTTCAGTATGACAGAGTCATACTGACTCTGAGTCTTTAGAAAGTAAGTATGCATATATTTATACATACACGCACACAAACATGTATGTACATGTGTGTTTTGCAAGAGGAACTTTGGCAGGTTTTTACCTTAAGGGATTTGTTTACCTCCTCCATCCTCCCCCTACTCGCTTTAGAAATCACTGTCACTCACTGATGACTTGCATGCTTCAAGCTGTATTGTAAGATTTTTGGGGCAGGGTTTCTTGCACCTTGCCTATGTTTGAAGAGGAAGCAGCAGGCACCACTTCAAGTCTGAATAATGACAATAATCATTTCCAGCAGACAGACGATCTCTTCCTGGCTGGCTATAGTCTGACTCTTCAGCCAACCTAACTGGCAGCCCTGATATTTCCTCTGAGCTTGGCACAGAGTTAGGATGCTTGGTAGTGTTCTAGATGCCAATTTATCAATTTATTCCTTAAAGCAGTCTGATTTTGTTGCATGTGAAAATATATACTTATCTATTAAAGGAAATACAAGTAGAATAAACCAGGAAATATTAAAACGCAGCATGATGCAATGAGATATGGTGTTTCTTAAACAGTAGCGCTAATCTTAATAAAATGCACATGCAATCGTGTTGAGGGAGCAGTGTGGTAATAAAAAGGGAAGAAAGAAGCAAGGTGCATAAAAAGAAGGGGGAGCCTTTGGGTGGAAGAATGTCTTTGAATTTAGCAAAGACATAATGTGGCGCCTGTTACAATTGCACAGCTCTGCTTTCAAAATGTAAAGTCAGTGGGTGGGCTGCTTTCATGCCTGGTGTAACTCCATCGAAGTCGGTGGAAATATACCCATTCTAAATGTAGCTCTGCACAAGCAATATAATAAACTGTAAACGTCAATAAAGTTGGATGGACATTATTAAAAAAAAACAAAAAAGCATTCATGAGCATTTCCTTAAATGTATTTGAGATTCACGTCCCTTTTTGTTCATTTTCCAAGAATATTCACAATGATCATATTTTGGTTATGGAAAAAAATATCTAACAAATACTTATTCTTACAAGTTTTGTAGCTTTGCTGGAAATCTATTTGGTTTCTGTCTTATGGCCTAGAAAAATGTTAGTCTTCCTATGAGGGAGCTGAAACAATACCATGTGACACAAGAAACCAGTTCCCACACATTGCCCGCCTTTTATTCTTTGTACAGTATCTAGAACAATGAGAAATCTGCTACATAACATAGGCGTTGTGTCTGTTACAGATAATAAGAACAAAAGAGGAAGACATATTCTTTAAATATAAGGCATTTAAAGAATAATGCAATCATCAGGCACAGTCAAAATGGGTTCACAAAGTGAAAGTCCTGTGTAACTAATTTGATATCCTTCTATGATAAGGTCACAGAACCACAGAACGGTCAGGGTTGGAAGGGACCTCTGGAGATCATCTAGTGCAACCCCCCTGCTACAGCAGGTCACCCACCTCATGGACGAAGAGAAGGCAATAGATGTAGTTTTTCTGGATTTCAGTAAGGCTTTTGATAGTGTCCCTCACAGCACCCTTCTGGACAAGTTGTCCAACTGTGGGACGAGCAGGTTCGTGTGTGCTGGGTGAAAAACTGACTGAACAGCAGGGCTCAGAGTGTTGTAGTAAATGGGGCTACATCTGGCTGGTGACCAGCCACCAATGGCATTCCTCAAGGTTCAGTTCTAGGGCCAGTTCCATTCAATATATTTATCAACACTCTGGATGCAGAATTTGAATGCACCATTAGCAAGTTTGCTGATGATACCAAACTGGGAGGTGTTGTTGACTCCCTTAAGAGACAAGATGCCTTGCAGAGGGATCTAGATAGATTGGTGCACTGGTCAGTGATCAATGGGATGAAATTTAACAAGTCCAAATGCCGGATTCTGCACCTGGGAGGGAGTAACACCAAAGTATAAACTGGGAGAGGAGTGGCTGGAGAATAGCTCTGCAGGAAGAGATCTGGGGGTGCTGGTTGACATCAGGCTCAATATGAGTCAGCCGTGTGCCCTGGCAGCCAATAGGGCAAACTTCATCCTGGGGTGCATCAAACACAGCACAACCAGCTGGTCAAAAGAGGTGATTATCCTGCTGTATTCAGTATTGGTGTGGCCTCACCTTGAGTATTGTGTACAGTTCTAGGCCCCACAATTTAAGAAGGATATAAATGTCCTTGAATGCATCCAAAGGAGGGCAACAAAGCTGGTGAAAGGGCTGGAAGGCATGGCCTATGAGGATCATCTGAGGACTTCAGGCTTTTCTAGTTTGGAGAAAAGGAGGCTGAGGGGTGACCTCATTGGTCCGGCTTCCTGAGGAGAGGAAGGGGAGAGGGAGGTACTGGGCTCTTCTCTCTGGTATCCAGTGATAGGATGCGCGGGAATGGTTTGACACTACACCAGTGGAGGTTTAGACTGGACATTAGGAAGCATTTCTTTACCAAGGGGCTTCCTAGAGAGGTGGTCAATGCCCCAAGCCTGTCAGTGTTTAAGAGGCATTTGGACAATGCCCATAATAACATACTTTAACTTTTGGTCAGTTCTGAATTCATCAGGCAATTGGACTACATGATTGTTGTAGGTCCCTTCCAACTGAAGTAGTCTATACATGAGCACTATAAATATTTATTTCCTAATTGTATTCAAAAACAGTACTTATCAATAACTAGAAAAAGTGTGCAATGTAGAGTAATCCCAAAAAAAATTGTAAGAATCATTTGACAGCAGTGAGAAATGGAGGGAAAATATTTGGCATAGCATTTTGCGGGTGAATGCATGTCATTATTGCAGGAAAAAAAGGAGATGTATTTCTTTATTTGTATCCTGTAGCATTAATTAGTTCTAAAAGAAAAAATGTGGATGCCACTCCTGAAGCTCGATCTCATAATCAGTTAGGACATTCTCCAAACATACATGTGATTTTCTATTTCTTACGTTGATTTTCTGCTCTGCCTTTATGTATATTTCCATGCTCCTCCTTTTTTTAAATACTTTTCTGCTCTAATGGAGTTTTAGTAGCCCATTCACTATCTAGACTTAATATAGTTAGGCTTCAGAGTTGTCCAAAATTAGATCTTGGTTCCTCTGCTCAAGTCCTTGGCAATCTGTTTTTGGTTTCCAAGCATTTCTAAAGGTCAGATTGCTGGAATTTTGTTACTCGGCTGTGCATCTTCTTGACCTGTTAGTGGAGATAATAATCAGGGATTTGTGAGGTAGTAATGGTATTACAGGAATATATAAATAATATATAAATAGATAAATAACAGTTTCCATCCCAAGACACCCTGTGACACCTGGGAGTTTGTCAAGGAGGATCTCCTGAAGTTCACCAAGGAGAAGAACGGAGTTCTGCATCAGGAAACTAAACCCACCCATCAGCAAAGGCTATAAAACATTTGGGTGAGTGACAATTGATGGAAGGGAGCCGGGGTCATGGCTGATGCCAGCTGAACACGAACCAACAGAGTGCTCCCACTGTAGACGACGCAAACAGTGTCCTTGGCAACATCAGGAGGGGCAGGCCAGCAGGTCAGCACCTGCCTCTGCTCAGCACTTGCGTGGCTGCACCTGGAACAGTGTGCAGTGTTAGATGCCCCAGTTCAAAAGGAACACTGAGAAACTGGACAGTGTCTAGCAAAGAGCTCTCAGGATGGTCAGGGCCTAGAGCATGTGGCAGAGCCACGCTTCTTCAGTACGGCAAAAAAAGGCTTAGGGGTGGTTAAGGTCTGTGACTCCTTTAAAGGTAGTTACAGTGATGACAGAGCCAAACTTTTTGATAGTGGCAGAATAGCAAGAAGCAAAAAATACAAATTCTGGCTTGGGAAGTTCAAAACAGACATTAGGAAAATCTTCACTGGTGCTGCCATGGAACGGCTTACCCTGTGAAATCTCCATCCTCAGAGATTTACAAGACTCAGCTAGACAAAGCCATGGATGACCTGATCTAATGCTGGCAATAGTCCTGCTTGGAGTGGGGGTTGGGTCTAGATGACCTCCAGAGGTCCCTTCCAGCCAACACTATGATTCTATCATTCTAGTATCTTTTTGGTTTGGTTTGGGGTTTTCTGTTTGTTTTTTCTTCTCTGGGCTCCTTTGGCTGACTTTAGGCCCTAATGAGTCCTCTTCCACACCCTGCTCTTAAAATGCTATGGCTTCACATTTCTGCAGTACTTTTGAACTCTCTGGAAAACTGACCGCAGAATGAAACAAAATGTTTCCCTGCTCATTGACTCATCCTGTGTCTGTGAGAATTTCTCACAAATATCAACTGGACATAATTACAAAATGGTGAGCCTGAGTAGATGCTATCTTCAGCTGTGCAGGGTTTTACATATTCTGTATAAACAACCAAAAATCTCAAGTAATGTTTTTTATTTTATTCTGGAAGAGAGACAGAAAGGAGGGAGAAATGGTGATAATGCAAACCAAACTCTCAGATGTCTTCCAAAGCTATTTAATTTAACACTGATATATAATAAAGAAACAGTCAGATGGTTTACGTACATATGGACACTTATGTATAGGAGATCTGAATCAGATTCTGGATGGGGTGTATGGGTTTGACTTTCTAGGGGCACAAGAAATAGGTATTTTGGTGGGATCCTGCAATTGTCCCTTTTTTACATATGCAGGTCATGATGTATTATAGTTTTAGAAGAAACTCAAGCACATGTACTTGTCTTTATTTTGCTTGTGTAAATGACATAAAATTAATTCTTCCTCAAACATATCCATATGTGCAATTCATGTTTTACAGGATGTGTATTATTCTCTTGAAATATTCCTAGGAGGAAATTTAGCACTCTGAATAACACTGCTGTTTTCATTTATTATGAAGCAAGAGGCTTTTCTTGAAAAGAAACTTTCTTTTAAATATAGATCCCTAATTGTCTGAGGCAGTCCTAATGGAACTCACTTGTAATTACCCACCAGCCCCCTTAGCTTTGAGGACAGCAGTACTATTACCTAGCTCAAATTTATGAAAATGTGAATGACCCAAGAGACGAGGATTCTCTTCAGGAAACCAGGAGCCTCTGTGGTCTTGCTTAATGTTCCTCCTTAGCCAACTGTATCTTGTTTTACTGAGGTTCTGTTGAATCTTCTTTGTTGCTCTTCTGATATTAACTGTCTTCGTTTTGTTATTTTTTTTTCTTCCTTTTTAAATGAATAATATGTTCAGGCGTCTTTTTCATGCACTCATCATTCTTTTTTCACTGGGAATGGTTCAGCTTTTGTGTCTTTCTCTGTCCAATAAGCAGCCTTTTGGAACTGCTTAATCCAATGTAGATCAGCCAGGCTTCCACTTCCCTCATGTTTTTCAAACTGGATGTTACTGTCACATTTCTACAGACTAGAAGATTTTAAAATAGGCTGCCTATGCCTTCAGGCTTCAATCCCATAAAGGTAATGTCTTTTCCCCCACTCCTACCAAAACCAAGGTGATGTAATTGAATTCAGCCTCGTGCAAGATCAGACATAGATATAAATAGTCAAATCCTTTAAAAATACTATTAACACTCAGATATAAGATGAGGGTAAGGTTCTATAATTAGGGTAAAGGATGCATATATTCAATAATTTCCTTTTAGTTTCCAGTCCCAAACTCTGCTTCATTCAGCACAGGGTGCAACACAGAACAGGCTATTGGGGTCACATTTTAATGCTCTGATTTTTTCTTTAGCCTCAGATGAGTGGTTATATTCACCTATGCCATCTAGTATTCTAGCCGTTCTTCTGATTTATAACGTCTCACCACCCAGACCTTTTCTCACGTAAAAGCTACAAAAATCAATAGTGACAATCAGCATTAGGTATAGCCATGACTCTTTCCTTGCTCTGGGCATGAGTTCATCACTGCTGGAAATTAAGAACTTTCTGTTTTCCATTTGTATATCTGTTTTTACTTGGTTTCCTCATAACAATGGCATTTCCAATTGTTCACATCTAAGTTTTAATACTGTACTATATTCTCTTAAAATATAGACACTAGACCCAGGAAAATCTGGTCTGTGACCACTTAGCCTGCTCAGATTATTAGTGATGTGAAGGAACGATCTCAAATCCCCTTGGCTTTTCGTACGCTACCGAACACAACTGTGGGAACTCAGACTGGTCTACAAAATAAGAATTTGGATAATGCAAAAGAATAAGAATTTGGGTGATGTAAAAGATTTTCTCTGATTAGGATCTGGCTGGGCATCAGAAAATCAGATTTACATGCTAACATGAAGAACATATACCTGTATCTCTATAAATCTCTTCTTCATCTGATTTTCTCTGGCAATCGCCAGGTCAAAAGTCTACTTTGCTTGCTGTTGGAGGCTGGGGGAGTTTAAAGAACTGGGAGGGAAAGTGGAAGGTGAAAAGGAATTACCAGTTCACTGGGATATTTACCCCTTTGTCTATGATTCTTCTAAAAACAGGCAAATGTTTTTTTTCTGATGCATTCTATACCGTACTCACACCCTGAAAAGGATACAAGTGCACAATTTTATTATCTTGAAAAAACAAAGGAAGGTCTGATAATAGTCAACAGTGACTAAGATGCAATGAAATACATTCAGTATATGATAAATGTTATTATCATAGTGTAATCAATCACTCACAAAAATAAAATAAAAACCCCTCACACATCAAAATCAAACATTGACCTTAGGATTATACATGGACCTGGATCAAAATCATCAGTTTGAATGCTTCAGATCTTTGGGAAAGTTCAATGTGGATTTAAAGTTTGTGGTTTCCTGCTGTCTCTATAAAGAGACTCAGCCAACGTTTTGATTCCAGACACTCTTGGACACTGTTTGAAATAAGTCTTTTAGGCATTTATTATATGACATAAATAAACAAACAATAAGAAAGCCATATTTTAGATGTCATGTAATTTTTAACTCCACTGGCTGTTCTCAAAGACTCCAAGCAGTTACAGGTAGACTTAGTGAAGCCTCTTTTACATGTGTAGAAGTGATATTTTGGTGCTCAGGTTTGTTTGGTAATTGAGAATTCCTTTAGCAGTGTGAAAACCTACTCAGAGAGGACTGAAAATTGGGTCAAATATTTGGTTACTCAAGGTGTCTGACTTTGAGACATCAGGTGAATTGCCAGACATCAAAATGCCCCTCCTATCATATCAACACTCTTCCCCCCTTTTAAAAATATTTATGTTTCTACCCTGTCTCACTTCACCCCACTACTCCCAAGGGAAGTCAGTAAGATTCTCTGATTGCTTTAGCAGAGGATAAACATGACTTTCTCCAAGTATAGTAAAAGCTGATAGGAGTTTTGTTGCCCCAGCTATGAGGATCTCAATGCAGGCTGGATTAGGGTTGCTTTCACCAGAGGAAAAGGAGTGAAGGAAAAGTGTAGTGATGTAAAGGCATGCTGAGGAGAGCCCTGGAGAGCCAGATTTGCTTCCCATTAGCCACTTAGTGAGATGAGAGGGTTAGTGAAATCACTACTGTTCATAGGAGGGACTACTGCCATCCCACACCATGGCTGCTGCTTTTTATGCTTAGCAGCGTGTCTCTGGCAATAAAGGCTGGCCATTCTGCCACTCTCTGAAGCCTGTTGCCCTAGAAATTGCCTTCTTTGCTCTGCCTAAATCCTGACCTTCCTGGTGTGCCTAGAGCCTGCCGATATTGGGTTTGCTGAATGAGCACTCTAGAGGCACAGGGGAATGTGTGCTCATACGGCCAGCAGAGTTCCCAACACATGCATTTCTCCACTTGTCTGGGTGGAGCTGGGTAACTCTGGCAACTTGATGAATTCCATCACCAGTAGCTTTGCTTTATTGGTAGCAAAAGTCCTTTGAACAAATCATTGTGCTCCTACACTGAAAGGCATTGACCCAACCTCCTGGCTCTTTAGAGCTGTAGCCAGTAAAGGTTGTGCATGATTTCCTGCGAGCCCCATGTTGTGCTGAAACACTGACTAGCTGCATAATAATCTATGCAAATTATGAACTCAACAGTGACCATTTTCTCTCTAAAGCTCCTGCAAAAGCCCCTAATTTCTCCTCTTTTGACTTTTCTCATATTTACTGTAACTTTATAATTTCATCTAATAACTATGTAACCTTTTGGCAAACCTCACTCTTCTGCTTATTCTCTGGATTGACATGCTCCTGTTTGACTCACTGTCCATCTCTCAACTGCGTGTTTCGGAGTCTTTATTGGATTTTATTTGAAGGCGGGGCTGCTTAAAAAACAGATTCAGGATCCAAGTCCTTTTATGTCTCTTACACTGCAATAAAAGATCTGTCGTTTTCAAAGTCTCTTGAAGAACAGCTAGAGTGTGCTTCTTCAGTTTCCAGCTTTGAGGCTAGAAAGCTGGAGGTTCCTCCTGAACAGATCTCAGTAAAATCACTAGCAGACCTCAGTCAAAAAAAAAAAAAAAATTAGTTACAAGCTCTGTGGTAGAGCCATCAAAATGCAATACAAATGCAAAAGTGTCTAAATCTGCATATTTTGGCATCTCAACCTGCAAATCAAGTTGTCATATGAGAGTGATCTTTTTGGACGTCCTGTCTTCCAGATGACATATTTGCCATGTGTTCATGGCATGCTCTAGCTCTGTGATACCTGAGGAGTAGTCTGAATGCAGTTCCCTAAACTGGAAAGATTAACTGGAAGTTTATTTCCTGCTAGAGGAATGTCCAAGTGGTGTTTAAGATTATATCCTACAGGGCTGTTGATTTGCCATTTAGTGAGGAAGGTGGCAACATGAGTTTTGCTTTTTTTAGGTTGTCTCCAGACAGCTGTGCTGCTTGTAGATTTTTGGGCTACCAGTGTTGATATGATCTGAGGAGCTCCTCAACACAAGCTCCAGACTGAAGCACCCCACCTTCATGGGCAGCCCTCCAAGATCATGACTGATTAACTGAAAGAGTGCTTTGACCATGCTGCCTTTTCCTTAAGCAGAGCCCTTACGCTGCAATACAGTACAGGGAGGGAAAATTAGCAGAACCCTTCCTAGGCTTCTTAACAACAACTCTGGCCAACTAAGCCTGTTTCATAGCTGCTCTTTCACTTAATGGAAGGGAACTATCTACCTGTCATCCTTTGCATTTGTGGGTTTTTTTTTAGTTTAGGGAAATATGGATGCTCTGAAAGGCACTCGTCTCAAAATGCAAGACGTCTTCATGTGAGCTAGTCCCCTAGGTTTCCTTTGCTAGTCGACGGAGACAAAGACATTTCCTTTCACCCTAAGGCAAATACCTATGGTGGGTCAGTTGAAGTGCGCTTATTTCTCTCCATTCAGTACATAGGGGACTTTAGATATCTGCGCTGTAGGTGTATAATATTTGGTGAGGTGAATCCTTCCTGCATGTTCAAGTAATGCTTTGAGACAGTACTGTGTTATTTTTCAGGCAACCTTCATGTTAATAGTTACATTACTATAAGGTTCAATTACTTCCAGCCACATTCTTAAATCCTTTCTACCCCTTTTTCTGTATTTCATATTGAAGCCACTTTGGAAGATCTGTCAGTCTTTTGGGGGAACACATATCTTGTTGATGATGTATATAGATAAATGTATATTCCATATTGGCAACACTAATAGCCCATGAGCTTTGTGCTGAGAAGGAAAGCTATCACAGCATTCACCTTGTGACAATTTAAAGTGATTACCTGTAGGCTGAAAATTATTGTGTCATTATTCCCTTGAAATAGAATGAACTCTTCTTAAAATCACAGGTAATCTGTTTTTAAGGCTCTGCAAGCAAGAACAACCTGACAAAGTGAAATTCCCTCCCCCCTTCCTCAGATTCACCTTTGTTAAACCTTTGGATATCTGTTACTTTCCTGATTATGTGGCTTATTTAAAAATGCCCTACTGTGTTATCTGGGTTTTTTTTCAGATATCAATAGGTGTGCTTGAGCATCCTTGGGGTTTAAATAGGTCTGAATAATGGAGAAATCAGTCTGATGTAAAAGCAAAAGGAGCTTACACTTACGGTAGTAGCAATAATGATGGTACAACATCACACAATGGCTCCTGGAAGCAGAAAAATGTCAAAACAGCATGAAAAACTCCTCTTGCACACTGTTAAGTCTGCGCAGAATTCTCCCAGAATAACACACACAATCATTTTGATGAATTCAAAGCTAATACCCGTGTCACTCCCTTCACAAAGACAGCTAGTTTCAGACAGGAACTAATTGCGCTGTCTTGTTTAAAAATAGAGAAATCATCTTTTGTTTTAGCCGATTTCCTTTACGGTATTTTGCTGTTCTTGCCTGAAAACATGCTGTGTATAAAATGGTTGCGTGAAAGGGTTAGCAATCCGAGACACAGTAGTGGACATTGTGGCGGATATAACAGCACATTTAGTCGCCTAAGAGAAGGGCGTGGATGATGATATTTGGAGAGCTAGCACACCTCAGTGGAAACTTTGTGTACTACAATGAATAACCTTTTTTAATTAAATAAATTTGTTCCCAGTGTGGCCTTAACATAGTCTTGCATTTTGCCTAGCTTCTAAGGTTTTGAAGTATTTGTTCTGCTTTGGTTATGTTATTGTTTTTAAGATACCATGGTTTCCATAATTCCCCATTTTCATGATAAGTAGAATGTGGAAACAGATTTCTTTTTAATTGAATAGGAAGAGTGTCTTTAGGAAGATAATATCTAAGGCAATAGCACTGGTATTTCTGCACGACCTGCATTTTATTCAGTAATATTTCAAAATCAATCACTTTCCGCAGAATAGTGATAGTAGTTACAGATTTAATTTGGCAGACCTGCCCAGCCCCTAACATTCCAGATTAATTCAGGGAGAACTGTGGATGGCTACCACTTCTGCGATTCAGGCCTCGAGCTTATTGGAAATAGACATGAGCCTTGATAGTCACTTATACTGCTACTATGGACACTGTGCTTTGCAAGGCTGCAACCTCCGTATTCATCTCTTTTGGTTCCAGGAAAGATATTTTAATGAAATGGAGTGGAAAGGCACACACCAAATAACCATGTGAAGTGGGAGAAAATCCCATTCCTGACCAAAAATACTATTTCTGGAAAAGTACGTTGAAAGGAAATTTGGTTTTATGTGCTATCACCTTACACTGGATTATAAAAAAAGGGGGAGAAGCACATCTGCACTGTGTTATGGATAGATGCTGTAAAAATAATAATGATGATGATGATCAGGATGATAATAATGGTCTTCAGTATAAACGGAGAGTTATCTCTCCCTTCCAGTTTTCACAATGAGTAGGGCAAAGAACCAACATGTAAAAAAAGAATTATTTTTATTTTCCTTAGAGGTTCATGCACACAATAATTACATGGGTAGGGGCTTTGCTAGCAAATGTTTATCTCTTTATTTTTTTCATCTGATCACTTTTCTCTGCTGTGTGTCTGGTTTTCTGTCCAATTTCAGTCTTGGTTAAAAATGCTATGCTATTACTTTTTCACGGTATTATGTTCTGTGAAGTCCAGAACGACAGTGAGTTTAGTTCACTTCCCAGTGAAATCCCACAGAAGTCTCCAGCCTCCCTTTCCCAAAAATCCTGCCATATGACTTAGCCCAGTGTATACAGAGACTTACTGGGTCTAATGGATGATCTTTTTAATTGTCTCACCTTTACATTTCTAATCTACCAGTTAAGGTATAAAAATCCATTGGCAAGGCATTTGAGGGAATCTTGTACAGCTGCTCTTGGGCTTGTTCTGGAGACAAATGTGAGGCTGTGTGGCAGTGACACTGAAGTACACATCTCATGGAGGTTCAGCAAAACCTTCTTTCCAAAATTACCTAGGAAAAGAAGCGTGGCCAGCAGGTTGAGGGATGTTAATTCTGACCCTGTTCTCCTGGAGTACTTGAAGTACTGCATTCAGCTTTGGAGCCCTCAGCACAAGAACATGGACTTGTTGGAGCAGGTCCAGAGGAGGGTCACAAAGATGATCAGGGGGCTGGAGCACCTCTCCTATGAAGACAGGCTGAGAGAGTGGGGGTTGTTCAGCCTGGAGAAGAGAAGACTCCAGAGAGACCTTATAGCAGCCTTCCACTATCTGAAGGGAGCCTACAGGAAAGCTAAAGAGGCACTTTTTACAAGGGCATGTAGTGATAGGATGAAGGGTAGTGGCTTCAAAGTGAAAGAGAATAGATTTAGATTAGATATCAGGAAGAAAATTTTCACTCAGAGGGTGGTGAGGCACTGGAACAGGTTGCCCACAGAAGCTGTGGATGCCCCATCCCTGGAGGTGTTCAAGGCCAGGTTGGATGGGGCTTTGAGCAACGTGGTCTGGTAGGAGGTGTCCCTGCCCATGGCAGGGGGGTTGGAACTAGATGATCTTTAAAGTCCCTTCCAACTCTAACCATTCTATGATTCTAATTTTGAAACTTCAAATCATAGCTCATCAATAGCGCGTAATCACCGGTGTGGGGTTTTTTTATTGTTGCCTTTTTCCTCATTTTAAAGAAACTGATTCATTATCTAAGTCCTTTTCCTGACACACACATAACCCCAAGGACAGTGAGACCAGGAACAGTAGGGAATCCAGACAGACCATGAGACTTTTAACAATACAGAATGATGTGTGAAATACACGTCATCTGCAGCACAATATATAGAATCGTCAGGTGTCTTTGCTTCCTCTAAAGTTTCAAAATCTACTATTGAAAAACAGAGTCAGTATCTTTCTCTTCTGTTTTCTATAGTACAAATCCATTATCTTTTTCCTTCCGATTTAATCACCTTTAAGACAATTCCAACTTTGAAATCATAAATACATTGCAACAGATCAGGTACACTGGGTCATAAAAAGGGTCACGGTAAAGCCAAATAGGTCTGCAGTTTCTTCTTTCTATAAATGAGGCACAAAAATACAGATACCTTTGTCAGATACCTCTTCCTTCTTGTTTTTTGAGACATCCATAAATGCACTCTTAGAGAAAAGCTGAAGAATGTGGAAGGTGCGAGTTTACGAAACATACTGCATAAAATATATGTAGTTTTCATTACTAATTCCCCAAACTTGGAATAAAACATGGCCAATTTCTTCCTGTCACCCAATTGTTCTCTTCAGTACAATGACTACTTGACTGTTTCATGTAGTAATAATTATTGACAAAGGGACAAAGCATGGAGCAGTCAGATTTTGCCCCACTGTTAGTTCCCATAATTTGGAGCTGTGCCGTCTTTGAAACAGTAAAAGATATCCATAATAGATGTGATTTCTAAGATCTTCTGTAGGAGTTCTTTTCAAAAGCTGTATTGTTTCCATGGATGCTGCCGTATAATCTAATTATTCCTGATGGGTTGCCTATTGTGCCACAGGATTCTTCAAAGGAAAGGAAAACAGCAAGGTAGATCATTTGAGCAAAAATCTTTTATTTGTTTAGGACAATGTTTCACAAAAGCTCTATCTGGGAAGGAAAAGAAATCTTCTGAGCCTCCTTTCTTTCAGAACTCAAGTCACTATAATCATATAAAGCGGCTCTGTGCACTGTATGTTTTATCCTTTCCTTTCATTGGATGATAGAAGACATTTCAGCCCCATGTTGGGGTGGGGTTTTTTCCCACTGAAAAATTAAATCATTTATATTGTAGCATCTACTGTAGACAACCAGGGTAAAGCAACCCCAAGCAGTCAGAGAATACATGCCAAGCCCAACACCTGCAGCTTGTCAAAGGAATTATTCCACTCAACTCAGTTGGAATCTTTTTGTGATAAGATATACAGTGGTGCAAAGGAGTTGATATTTACATCCACCTCATTAAAGTGAATCAGCTTCCTGTTATCACAGAGTCCCAAGTTCCCAGACCATATGATGAATCTCGCTTGGTCTGTGGTGTGTGCAACTGCACTGTTTTTGACCTCGTCCATTGTGCTAACCCGTCCCATTACACGTGCTGTTTCTCAGGACACCTTTGCACTGGCGTAACTAGGCTCCAGCCAGCTTTTCCCAGTGAAGGGCCTGAAACTGTACTTTATCACGTCAAATAACAATCTCCTGAGCACATGAGCATGCTCTCGTCTTGCTGTGAACGCATTAATAAACGAAAGTTTCTCTTAAATGCACAGTCTTCTAAGCTACCATATTGTAAGGAGAAGACAGTTGAGGGGGAAACTAATGAGTGGATGGAAAATTCCTCAGGCATATCAAGTAGAAAAGGATAGAAGTTTAGAACTGTTTCTCACCATCATCCACTCATCTCTTAGAGCTATTGCCATGGTACTATTATTTTGCACAGCTAGCTCCTGTGTTTTGGAGTTTTGCCACCCTTTTATGTATATGTTAAAAGATTTTCCACTACTGAAGTGGAATCTTCATTTTGTACAGTCAACAAATAAGCCAAAGCTATATGGATTTTCCTTTACATTGCCTTGCAACAGCAATTACTGTTTACAAAAATGACCTGTGTTGCTCCTATATTATCATTATTCCTATATGAATCAACAGTTCTGCTGAAGCGCTACTCAACTTTGTTTCCTTATGTGATATTTACCCTTAACAGTAGATAATCGTTTGCACTGATAAATGATATTCAGCCAGTAAACTTCTGCTTTTAGGTAGAGGTACCTCATCTCTGTTTCCCCTAATGGTTACCAACACAGAATTCAGAGCTCTAGTTCTTAAAGTTGTTCAAGATCCAGAAGCAGCTGCAGCAGAGACAAACTCACAACTTGTGGTGCTCCCTAGAGAAGGACGCTGAGCAACACAGAACTGAACTCCTGGAAGAGGGAGGGAAACAAGTGAGGAGCGGAACCAAGCTGCATACATCTTGGAAGAACTAATGGAAATACTTTGAAGTCTGTGGTCAATGGAGCTGAAGGGAAAGACAACTTTTTTCTTCTATCCAGCCCCAAGAGAAGGCAAAATTCTGTACCCCTTTCCCTCCTTCTTGATTTTCCACTATTTGTTCATCTGAGATACAAGGTAATGACATTCTACTACTTACACTAGTCTACTTTAAGTCTGGTTCCTCCCAAATAAACCAGGTTCTTCATTCAAATTAGAGATAAATTGTTTGTTTTAAATCAAGTGGTTGGATTTTACTTTGGCTAAGGTTTTCCTAATTGCAGGGGTGGAAAAGTACTGATGCAGTGAAAAATGAGATTTGCATTCAGCCCTGACAGTGGTGCAATCTGTGCGGCTGAGTGCCAGAGACCATCTCCTTTGAAGGTCCTGTCTCCCTTGTTCATCATTCTTTCCTGTAATTCAGCCAGTCTCATCTCATGTGAAGCTACATGAAAAGGAAGAGATGATGCCCCTCCAGCTAGTAGTTGTTATCATGGAGGGATTTGATTCGGACAGTGAAGAATCAGGACAATAGACCAACGTACCCAAGGTGAATTTGTTTCCAAGCAAATGGCCTACCTTGTACATCTACATCTTCCAGCATATGGGTGTCTGGAATACATAGCCATAGATCTGAATGCAGTACAATAGAAAACTTCTAGGATTGTATCTAAACTTTATTTATCTGTATCAGAACATCATTTTTGGTTAGTAAAGCCAAGAAGATTACAAATAGTAGCATAAAAAATACTGCAATATTAAATATTGTTTTCTGGGTACCACAAAATTTTATACACCTTTCAAGGAGGGAAAAAAATTTGACTGGATATCAAAGTCCGGAGTAGCTGAAATCTGAAAACCCACATTTTCGCAGAAGTACCTAAAACGAATTGCAGACATCCTCTCAAGGTATGGTTTGCTCCTGATAATCCAAAGTAGCAGGAGATGCAGAAAAAAAAAAAAAATTCTCAGGCTGATGCTGTTGGATAAGGCATGAGGTACTCAGAAAGCATGGAATATTTTCCTGGCATATATGCATATTTTGGGATAATACTGGATTTCAAATTTTGCAAAGGGGCAGTTTACCTACAGCAGTACTTTCTTTCATTTTTAAAGCTATTTTTTCTTGTCTTTTTTTCAGACAAGCACACTCATACATGGCTGTGTTGAAGAAGCATGGTATGATTGGGGGAAGACACTTGGAAATGCTTTGTAAAGGTTGCTTACAATTTTTGGAATGGCTTCACCATAGCATGTGCAGTAAACAGAGGATAATCATGCTGTTGTGTGGTATAAGCATTTTAAAAAGATAGTAGTGGAGTATCCTGTAGAAGACACTTGTGGCTATTTGGGCTGAGGGCACTATGACATTCTAAAATTTTTAATTTTATTAGGAACCTAAATGTATTAGGATTTGGTGATTTTTGTTTGTTTCCGTGTAAAAAGAAATGTTTTAATTTGATTAATTTTCTCTTATTCAAAATACCCTTGATTTCCCGTTACTATTAAAGCTGAAAAGGGTAAGAAGATGCATGCTATTTCCCTACTGTCAATTGACACAGAAAATAGGGTGTCTTGAATAAAGGCGATTTTTATCACACACTGTTTGTGTGGCCTCTGACGTAACTTATGTCTTAATGACATAGAATCATGGAGTTATTTAGGTTGGAAGGAACTTCTGTAGGACTTGAGGTCCAACCCTCTGTTCAAAGCAGGGATAGTGTCAAAGTTAAGCCAGGCTGCTCTGAGCTTTCTTTGCCCAGTTGGGTTTTATGTATCTCCACAGTTGGCAATTCCACAGCCTCCCTGAGCACCTGTACCAGTGTCTGACCCACTGTCACTGTGAATATATTTTTTCATTATACTTAACCCCAGTTTTCCATGCTTCATCTAGTATCCATTGTCCTTTTTCTGGGCACCTCTGAGAATACTTTAGTTCAACCTTTACCTATCAGGTAACTAGAGAGAGCAATTAGATCTCCCGCTTGGCCTTCTCTGAGTTGAACAAATGCTGTTCTCTCAGATTTTCCTCACCCGTCATGTTCAACTAAATATTTTTATGGAAATAAAGGAAAAGAATGGTGACAATTTGAAAAGCACAGGAGGAGGGAAGAGAGAGGGAGCAGGAGAAAGTCTTAGAGGAAAAAAGGTAACAGGAAGACTGACTTGGTGTTGGCAGAAGATGAGAAAAGGTGCTGAGGGAATCCTGAAGCAGCAAAAAAGATGAGAGGAAAAGGAGGACATGAAGCTGAAAATGTAATATGCAGAAGAGATCTTACAAGCTGAGGAGTTGTAGAGGTGAGAAACGGTTAGGAAATGGAGTCACAGCTCCTCTGCTGTTGTAGAAGAGGGCAAGGGGTGTGCCTTCTGAAAAAGATGCCTCTGTATGTGAACTTAGAGCTTCATTTTGACTGAGAAGCACATTCTTGCCTTGGGAAGCAGGGGATGAAGAAAAGCTTTTGGGGGAGAGATGTTTTACAAGGTAAGCTGACATGACTGCTGCAAAAAATGAATGAGCTCTGGAGCCTGCAAACCAGATAACTCCTTCATATTTCTGGCGTTCGTGGTAGACAGTAAATTATCCATGGCCCAGCAATGTGCCCTTGTTGCCAAAAAGGCCAATGGAATCCTGGGCTGCATAGGGAAGAGTGTGGCCAGTAGGTCGAGGGAGGTCATTCTCCCCCTCTACTCTGCACTGGTGAGGCCACAACTGGAATACTGTGTCCAGTTTTGGGCTCCCCAGTTCAAGAGGGACAGGGAACTGCTGGAGCGAGTCCAGCGAAGAGCAACTAAGATGATTAAGGGAATGGAGCACCTGCCTTATGAGGAAAGGCTGAGAGAGCTGGGACTCTTTAGCCTGGAGAAGAGAAGGCTGAGGGGAGACCTTATTATGGCGTACAAGTATCTTAAGGGTGGATTGAAAGAGGATGGAGCCAGGCGCTTTTCAATGATTCCCAGTGACAGGACGAGGGGTAATGGGCACAAGTTAGAACACAGGAAGTTCCGTTCAAATACACGGAAAAACTTCTTTACGGTGAGGGTGACAGAGCACTGGCACAGGCTGCCCAGGGAGGTTGTGGAGTCCCCTTCTCTGGAGATTTTCAAGACCCGCCTGGATGCAGTCCTGAGTAATGTGCTCTAGGCAATCCTGATTTCACGGGTAAGTTGGGCTAGTTGATCTCTAGAGGTACCTTCCAACTCTGAAAATTCCGTGATTCCGCGATTCCGTGATTTGCTGGTTCACTTGGGAAGTCTATAGAAGGCTCTCTCTTCCTACAACTTTGCCTCTCATCTTTGCCATGCACCAGAAACCATTATGGCTACAGGACAACCAGCACCAAGCATTACACTTGGCACCTTTATTTCAGGGTAAGCACAAGACAGTTTTAAAGAACCATTGTTTTCCCATCACTCTAGGCTGGTGCTTATTAAATTTCTAGGTAATACCAAATCAGGAGGGGCTGCAAATGTACTGGAAGACTGGGTTAGAATTCGAAGTGTTCTTGACATGGTGGATAGGGTCAGGAAATAGCAGGTTCCTAACTTTTCTAACCTTACGACTATTCTTCCATTCTCCACCCAGTCACAAATTTTATTGACTAATGTAATTGGTCTTGAGATATACTAAAATGGAAGTACAATTAGCCCTACAATTTCTGAATTTTACAGCCTCTGTTTTTCATTCTTTATCCAGCTGAAAATTCATGTTTCTTACCAAAAAAAAAAAAAAAAGTAGAATTTAAAGCTAAAGAATACAGAAATTGAGCTCCAAAAGGTATTTCTGTAATCAGGCAATATAATATAGATTCTTTTGTGTCTTTATTAGAGGCACCATTTTTCACATACCTTTGAGAAGGAAGGAAATACAGCTATTCTCAGTATTTGACCTTGAAGAGTAGATTCAAGCCCGTTAGTTCTTAAGTTGCATTGCTCCATGCTGCTACTTCTATTCCTCAACAATACATGTAAGAATATCAAATACGCTCTGCCATTAGACAAATGCCATGGAAAAAGTTGGGCTATTTTTCAGCAGCAAATCTGACTCACCACTGAAAGAACTCCCCACCTTTCCATTAGGCTGCTCTAGAGCAACTATTTGGTATAATTTACTAACTATATTATCCTGTTATTTTATTTTTAACTTTCACTATTAACTCTGAATGTTTTATCAAGGAAAAGTGCTTATGTGAGAAAATCAGTGTAGTTTTATGGAAGAGTATTTTTATTTCTCACTTTGCCTACCCATTTTTTTTCCTCTGGTGTGGATGAACAGTACCAACCATGGATATATTCATGGTTGCCATAAAGTGGCCAAGGTAATGATTAGCTAAGTTCTTAATTGTTTCCATTAGTTTGGTATGTTCAGCACTGTCTTAACCAGGAGAGCAAATAAATATTTGGGGGGAACCACTGAAAATAAAATTGTATTACTCCCTGTGTAACTATTTGATCAAAAAATTGTTATGGCCATCTGAAATTACTGCTGGACGAGTGCTGAGAATGGGGTTTGTATGTTGGATACTGTCCAAATCTTCACCAGTGTTGACATAGTTTGTAAATTCTTGCTAATGCTACAGTTACTTTGAGAGTGTGCATCAAAGCATAATGTATCCTTTAGGCTACACCAAGTATGTAAGTCATTAACAAACAATATATTGTTCTGTGCCAAACCACTGATCACACGTTTGGTGATGCAAATGTATTTTCTTTGCTCATTCTTGCTCTTCCTTTATTTGAGCCAACATTCAAAGCAGACTTCCTTCATACAGATGGCTGGGATGAATAAAGCAAATCCATCGATGTGCAGCACTCAGTCTGCTGGATGGACAAGGAATACGTGCTTCCTGTCTGTGGTGTTTGGGGGTATTTTTTTAATTTCCCATTTGAATTTCCTTGCATTTGGAGGTTTGTATAGCTTTTAATATGGTGTGATGGGCTGGTCGTGGCCAGCAGCCAAACCCACACCCAGCTGCTTGCTCCCTCCCCTCGGTGGGACAGGGGAGAAGATAGGAAGAACAGGAGCAAGGAAGCCAGTGGGTCGCGATGAAGACAGGAGGATCACCCCCTGCTTATTATCGTGGGCCAGACAGGCTCATCTTGGGGAAATAACCAACTAAATGCCAATTAATTGAAAATTAGAATTAATATTTAATTACTGATTCTGATAGTGGGAAGCAAAGATGATGAAAAGGCCCATTTACACACTTGGAGAAAAGGCCTTTCCTCCCACTTTCCCAGCCTGAACTCTCCCCTACGCATCCCTCCTGCCTGCCGGTCACGGCTGGGTTACACTCAGTCCCGGGGCAGGCAGGGGCTGCAGCCAGGCCATGGCCACTGCTCCCTCTGCTCCTTCTTCCTCACTGGGGGTTCTGGAGCACCTCCTCCCCTCCTCCCCCTCTCCCCTGGGGGCTGGCAGAGCTGTTTCTCACAATGTTCCCCTCAGCCCTGGCTGCCAGGCCACGTTTTGCCCTTTCTGACAGAGGCTTTCCCGGCAGTGCCGCCACGGTGGCTGCAGGGCTCAGCCGTGCCTTGCGGTGGGTCGGTTGGAGCCGACTGGAACTGGCTGTGTCCGGCTCAGGGCAGCCCCCCCCGACAGCCCAGCCTGGACACCCACACCCCGTACACACAGCATGAATAAATCTGAAGAAACTGAGTTTTTCATATCCACAAAACACCAGCCTAGCCTGCAGTGCTGACAGAATTAACAGGTGAGAGCTGATGAAAGGTGGCTTTTAAAGCAGAGCACCTTCAGCTTCCAGCCATGATGCTTATCTGTAAGATGGCTGACAGAGGCCTTTGTCATGAGGAAGAGCAATGCTAACACAGTGCACGTCCTCCACATGCTCGGACGTTGAGGTATCCTCTGGAGGTCGGAGACCCTCTGTTTACTGAGCAATTACAGAGAGACAAAGGAGAAGCACAGTCCAAGGATAACAGCCCTCGATACCAATGTTCAGGATCCCATAATCAGGCTCAGGGTGCAGGCAGCCAGCGCAGGCATCTCCCGGAGGCACCAGCTGTAGCAGTGTCTTGCTGCCTTTTCTCTACAGCTGCTTTCAGATACTTACCTGGATTTTAGGATTGATTTTAACAAAATGCAGGAGGAAAAAAGAAATCACAGGTTTAAAGAAGGGAAGAGCAGGTTAAAGAGTATTTTGATGAATTAAATGTATTAAATTTAGAAGGACCTGATGAAATTTCCTCAAGTATTTTGCAAACTATCCAAAACCATTTCTGAATCACCTTTAGAGATTTCCTAGTGGACTCAGGGAGCATAACCATAGTACATGAATTGAAATATGGGAAACAGCAGGACGTGCAGAATTATTGACCATGCATTTATCTTATCAATACTTATAAATACTTAAAGGGAGGGTTCCAGGTAGATGGGAACAGTATTTTTCAGTGGTGCTTAAAGATAGGACAAGGGGTAATGGGCACAAACTTGAGCATAAGAAGTTCCATCTAAACTTGAGGAGGGACTTCTTTACTTTGAGAGCGGCAGAGCACTGAAACAGGCTGCCCAGAGAGGTTGTGGAGTCTCCCACTCTGGAGACATTCAAAACCCACCTGGACGCTGTCCTGTGCAACTTGCTGTAGGTGACCCTGCTCTGGCAGGTGGGTTGGACTGGATGATCTCCAGAGGTCACCTCCGACCCTCACCATTCTATGATTCTGTGATCCTTGTTGGGGTAGTTGGGGGAAAAAATGTGGTTAGTTCTCAAACTGAGAAGATCTGTTAGAGGATGGCCATTGTTCAATTTTGCATCAAGTCTTGGATGACAAAAGGGAAAGAATCCATAAAATCTGCAGGGGAGGAACTGCAATTTTAGAGAAAGTGATGAGAATTCAAAAATTCTCTCAAATCAAGGTGAAACTCACTCAGAAGGATTGGGATGGAGATACCAAATACATACATGCAAATGGAAAATAAACATGTAGCAGAAGAGCACAAAGATTTGGAGATCACAGGTTCAATGTGAGCTGGCCACATGATTCATTCCCCAAACACCTCATCCTAAGATATCCTTGTCGGTAGATCCTATGTCAAGTAAGAATGTGGTGATGATCAGCATCTGTTGGTTACGACTAAATATGAAGCACTGTTCTCAGTAGGGCACATTAAATCCAATGTGGGCAAACTACAGAAGATACCACAGCACAGCAGGAATGATGAATTATTTCATCACCAGAATCCATGGTGAAGGGGTAGAAAACTGCACTATGTATTCCTAGAAAACAAACATGGGCAGAGGCTGTACAAGTAACAGTGTGCAGGTGAGACCATAGTGTGTGACCATAATTTTCCATTATACAAAATTTTGGTGGAAAGGATACTTCTTTCTGTTCAGGAACAAATAGTGATCTTGCCTCCAATTGACAAGACTGTTTAAACAGAATGAAAAAAGAATCCAAACTATCAAAACCGTTGTGGACATAAAAGCTCTAGAACCTTCCTTGTTACAATTTTCTTTTTTTTAAACCAGACTGTAAGAGACACTTAGTGGCATCATAGTGACAACTCAATGGAGGAGAATGACTCAGCTGGCCACGCTGCAGAAAATCCTGGTAAACTGTATGCCGCTACAGAGGACACAAGAGGCCAGACAAGGGATTCACTCCAGCTGGTGAAGCAAATTTGGAGTCGCTGCCTGTGTGTCACATGAGATACAGAATTCCTGCCACCTCAGCTTGCAATTACTGTGCCTATGGGTTTGTGTCTTTTAGCTTCCAGAATTGCACAACCTAGGACTGAGACCACAGCTCCAAAAATAGTCATTCACAACTTCTCCTTCAATTGGTTTATTAAACTGTGTATATTTAAAAGGTTGCTGATTAGACAGTTCAATAGCATGTGGGAGTAATTCCAGAGAGCAAAAATATTGCTATTGTCTTCCTTGGCAAAAAGGGCTGTTAATTTAATGACAATTAATACATAGTTAAACTGTGGGACATTAACTATGAGAATTGCATGAATATGACAAAAAAATCTAACACGAAAAAAATGGTCATCAAAGACATTTTTCACTTTAATACTTTATTTTCTTGAATATGACAAAAAATCTAACACTGGGAAAAAAAATGGTCATCAAAGACATTTTTCACTTTAATACTTTATTTTCTTTAATTATTAATTTAGTATTTTATTTTATTTTTAATTACCACAGTGTTTGAATTGTCATGTTATTTGGATAAATTATCGAATCTCGCTAGACCACCAAAAATAATTCTGTTCAAACAACCCAACATTACTCTGCTTGGGAATCAAGAGCTGACCCACAGCCAGCCAGAGCCTCACTCCCCAGCCAGCTGACTAGATCATCTTCCCTGGCTGTCCAGCCAGAGCAGCTTGCCCCAGCCAGGCAGCCAGAGCCTGTTTCCCCAACCAGCCAGAGCTGCTCAGCCCCAGCTGGCCAGCCAGAGTCTCTCAAACTCAGTCAGCCAGCCAGAGCCCGCTTCCACAGCCGGCCAGCCAGAGCCCCTTTCCCCAGCTAGCCAGCCATAGCCTCTTTCCCCGGAGAGCCAACCAGATCATCTTACCTTGGCCAACTAAACAGGGCCCTTTTTCTCCAGCAGGTGAGCCAGAGCAGCTCACCCCAGCCAGCCAGCCAGCCACAGCCTGTTTCTCCAGCTAGCCAGGCAGAGCCACTCTGCCCCAGCCGGCAGCTAGATCTTCTTACCTGGTCAGCCAGCCAGAGCAGCTCTGCCCAGCCAGACACACAGAGCCTCTTTCCCTGTCTGGCCAGCCAGAGACTCTCAGCCCCAGCTGGTCAGCCAGATCACCTTGCCCATCCAGCCAACCAGAGACTCCCAACCCCAGCTGACCAGCCAGAGCATCTCATGTCAGCCGGCCAGCCAGAGACTCTCAACTCCAGCCAGCTAGCTGTAGCATCCTTCTTCAGCCCGTCAGCCAGTGCCATTCAACTCCAGCCAGCCAGCCAGAGCATCTACCTCAGCCAGGCAGTCAGACACTCTCGCCCCAGCTGGCCAGACAGATTATCTTGCCCAGCCACCCAACCAGAGCAGCTCACCCTGGCCAGCCAGCTGGAACATCTACCCTGTCCAGCCAGCTAGAGCAGTACTTTGCAGAGCGCAGGATTATTGTGGGAAACCACATCACAAACCCTACTAAAGTCTGTGTAGACAATATCGTTTGCTCTTGCCTTCTCCAACGACTCATCTTATTTAGCACTGAAGCCAATCAGATTGGTCAAGCATCATTTAACCTTAATGAATCCATATTGACTATTCTTGCTTATGTTGTTCTCACTCATTTGCCCAGAAATAACTTTCAAGAAGATTTGTTTCATCATTTTTCCAGCAACTGAAGTAAGGCTGACAAGTCTGTAGGTCCTCAAATTGTCCTTCTTCCATTTTTATCTGTAGGTGTAATATGTACCATTCTTCTGGAATGTGGATTTCCCCCCATCTCTAGGAGGAGGAGGAAGTCTGCTCTCCTGAGCCCCAGGGTCTGTACTCCACTCTTGCCTTCCCCATGTCCCTCGGGATCTTGAGCTCCGGCTATGTCATGGTCTGTACAGATATGGTTGCCATTAAGATCCCTGACCAGTTCTTCCAGAAATTTTATCACCCCATCACATGCCTCTAGCACTTATGCTGCACACCTTAGAGCTGCAAATAGCAAGCACTTAGCATTGTTACAACTTTTCCCTGGAGCTGCTGAGGCAGTATTTCCCAAAGCTTCTGAAATTATTTCCCCTTCTGTTTTCTCATGCCGTTATTTTCATATTGCTGTTCTCATGGCCTTGCGCCTGTAAACCCCAATGGTGCTCTTATGGGAAGATTTCATGGGAAGCAACAACTGTTTGTGGGGTGGGGAGATGCAACACAATAGGGACAAAACCTCCCCTTCATTACTTTGTTTTGTACATCTCACTTTATGTTGGCAAAAACCAGCCACGCTGTACAACAGAGTAGGTAAGTTATTTAATTACTATCTAATCATTATTTATTTTTTCACTACTTTATCACTATTTAATGCCTTATTTTATCACTATTTAATTCCTTATTTAATTCATTATAAATCATTATGTGAATTATAATTTAATTCATTATAAATCATTACTTTTTAAATTTATGCTTTATTATAATCATTATCATTATTTAATTATTCTTTTCCAATAATGTACATAACTGGAGCTTAACAACCAATGTACAGTACTCGCACCTGATCACCACATTCCTGTCAGCACTAGTAGTGTCATAAACAACCAAAAGGGAGATTAAATGGGTCCTTATAAAAAGGAGATACACTGCTCAAAGGACACAGTACAGCTGCAGCATCCCACGAGCTCGCCTTTGGGGGGGGTCTCCAGCTCCCTGAGGACCGAGCCCCACAGCAGGTCGCCATGGTGTCACGCTGTCTCAGGAATCCTGCACAGAGGGAGGCAGAGCTTTGAGGTCCTTTCAAGTACCCTGCCTCCCCAGCAGCCCCCCGGGCACCAGCTGCCCATAGAAACAGTTAAGTGGGGTTCAACAGATAAATAAATGCTGCCAGAACAGCCAGAGAGAGCGATGGGGTGAAATAAAATAAAATAAAACACATGCAGAGAAGCTCCTGCCCGGAGGAAAAAAGCGGCGCTGGCAGGCGGCTGCTGGCGCACACAGGGCCCACGGCAGCTCCCCACAGCTGGTGCTGGGCCCCACAGCCACTGGCAGGCGCTTCGCCCCGGCCAGCGGCACCATGCAGGGTGTCAGCGGGCAGCTCTGGCTGCGTGCGAGTGACCTCCTGCTAAACCAGACGTGGCTCTGCTGTCTCCCACCGTGCAGCCTTGGGTGCAGCTCCAGGCATAGGGCTGGTGTTTGGGTGTGAGGGGAAGGACAGGAGCAGCAGCTGTTACTCTCCTGCAGAGTTTTCTTGCTTTTCATTTTCCATCACGGTGAAAATAACTTTTGGTAATTAAAAACTACATATATCAGTGTTCGCCCCAGCAAACAAAGAGACTATTAAAGTTAATGAACAATGCTCTACCTGGTGAAGATACTCCTGTTCTAAAAGAGACCAAGCTCAGCTCACAGAATCACAGCCATGGTCGTGTGGTGCTTCTAAATGGGCTGATCGCATTCAGCTCCCAGCAGGGCTAGCTGACAAGGATGCCATGCCACATGCACAGCCGCATTCATTCCAGAGACGATTTGGCTTGGTGGTAGCCCAGGGGGCTCAATTTCTGCTGTGCAGTGTGGCCACGCCTTTGTCTGCCTCTATCCAACCATCCATTCTGAAAGATGTACCCACCTCAAAAACAAACCACCTCATGGGCTTCCCTGGCATTATGCCTGAGTGGACCTTTCCCCACTCCCTCTTTGGTCTCCTCCTGTGACTGCTGACTGAGGATTTTACTGTCTTACAAAATGGAGATCTGCTTAAGGCATGTACATATGTAGTCTTCTTGACTTCTGCTTAGATAAGCTAATGTTGGTCCCGGTTTGAGGTAAAACAGAACCAATTTTCTGCTCAGTAATCTTGCTTTTCAGTTAAGCCTCTTCTAACTAACTGAACTCTCTGAAATTAACAGCCTATTGTTCAGACACTGTCCACTCCCAGAGTGATAAGACCTATGTTTATAGCTGATGCCCAGGCATGGTATGCAGTGAGGCTCTTGCTTATACTTATTGCTGTAGCACCCAAGGCCAGATAACTTTGTTGTGTGTCCCATTGGAGGGTCAGAAGCGGAAAAGAGTAGAGGGGTCCCACCTGCAGGGAGGAGTGGACAGGACAGGTGACCCAAACCTGACCAACAGGGTATTCCATCCCATCTGCATCATGCTTAGTATAAAAGCTGAGGAAGCAGAGGGTCAGCCCTCCTTCTTCAATGACCGACGTCCAAGGAGGACTCTGTCTGTTCGTCTGCCTTTGATCCCAATCTGTGCATTCCTGAATCCAGTTCCAGAGTTCAACTCCCATCCATCGCTGAGTCCAGCCTGGGACTTTCCCAGTGGCTGCTGGTGACATGATTGTCATCCTGGAAGTTCAATATGGTTTTGTATATACTTCAATATTTTTTTTCATTTTATTATTAATATTTCATTAAAGTAGTTTAGCTTCTTTTAAACTCATAAGTCTCCTTCTCTCTCTTCCTCCTCTCCCTTCAGGGACAGGTGGAGGAGAACATCTGTCGTTTGTCTCAGTGTCCAGTCCAGCCCAAACCACGATAAAGTCACATAGTGTTTTACCTTCTTTTATGTTCTTGGTGAGGGACAAGACTCTTATATAGCATAAACTGGTGCTACTCAAAGAAAATAACTCAAGTGGTGACAGTTTACACCAGCTGGCGATCCGAACCATTTTTCTTACTGCTGTTCAGTAACTAGACCCTGTTAACTGCCACTGCCTATAATCCCTCATTCATTGTTAAATTCACTTTGTTCTTCTGTATTTCACATGTTTCTTGGATAATCACTTCTTCAGTTTATTCATTCCGGTTTAATTTCCGTGCAGATGAAACTCTATTAGTCTGTGGTCTCCCTGATTTCTGTATCACTCCTCTGCTCTCTGAACTACTGTGTTATACATACATTACAGTATAGATTAGCAAACAGGATCCTTGTTGCCAAATAGAGATAAATCATTCTAGTAACTAATGCCTATTTTTTTCAAGGTGGTTAACTGTTTAGGGTATCTCAGTTTTCCAATAGCCTGCCCGAAGCTCCTTTAGGTATTCCTATTTGTACCTCCTCTTGGCAAATCAGGCTACTTTGTTTTTCTTTAACTGTACACAAGAAACAGAAATGTCATTTTTGCAGCATCCTCGCCTTGCAGTAACCAAAGTTTGCAGTTCATCAGTTGGTGACCATCAGAACTTGAAAAGTGCAACCAGCAAAGGTACATTTTGGAGCTTTTGATCTGCTTCTCAGCTGGCTGAAGCAGCGCAGTGAGCTGCTCTGCCCTGCTCAGTGTGGTCTCTCCTGTCTTACAGATTTGTGCTTCTCAGTTGCCAGCCTCCAATCTCCAGCCTTAATTCTGATCCTGCCTCCTCCTTGCTCAGCCCCAGCCACCCATTTCTCTCTCTGGTTCTGCTGCCATCCTCAGGCTCCTCATCCCTAGCTCCTGCCTCCTGCAGTCCCAAGTAAAGCTCAGAGGGTTAAAAGTAGCGTCTTGCCCTTCGATTACCTGTTTTTTTCAGGATCCTTTTGTCTCAGATCTTTGGCTCTGTACGACTGGCCTTCTCTGATATATGACCTTGGCTCACTTTCATTTCAGCATCTGACTCCTCCCTTCCCAGCCAGTTGTAACTGTTGGACTCAGCAGTTAGTGTGTCTCCCAGCCACAACCCACCTTGCAAGACTGGCCCCAAATCCCTTTTCGATTTTGAACATCTAAGTCTGTAGCTCTTCTTTATTTAGAATGGCTGTGTACCAACTTAGTAATTCAGACTTGTCATTATTTTATCAACCCTATCTATGACCTAACTCGCAAAGGCAAGCTCTGGTATGCTGGGTTATTATATTTTTCTGAATCAATTTATTGAATTTTTTTAACGGAGGGCTGTGGCAAGACCAAACAGGAAAGCAACCAACCTGTCTATTTAGGATATTGCTACACATGCTTAAGAGACAAGACATATAGGTTTCATTATCCAAGAGCTTTCTCTCTTTGCAGTTGTTCTAAATAATGGTCTTTCTTTCACAAAGGGCATTTGAGCTGCTTAATACCTCGGAACCTAGAGAAGCAAACCTGCAAGACCTTAATGAAAGATAAAGGTGTGATAGATAACCAGGAGAAAGCAGTCTAGGGCACAACCTGAAACTGGGGGACTATTGCAAGATGCTGAATGTATTTATACATCTGATGCCTATTGAAGATGCCCTTGGAAATGGCAAAAAATCACTGGTGAAGTTCAACCTATATGAATCACTACTGTGGGTGCCTACTGTGCTGCCAAGAACTTAAGTCATGTCTCTGAAATCTCATCTGACATGGATATATTAAGCCATACGGTTATTATAAGGCCTCCTGTATATCATTACACACATATATACATGGACATACATTCAGGTGGGTCGGATGAGGCCATGAGGTGAATGAAACAGCTAGAAATCTATGTCTCCACGTCTTACCCCCATTCCTCATGTTACATGTTTGTGTCCTTGTCCCTTTACCAGATGGTAGAATGGGGTTGCAGCCTCTACATTAATTCACAGACAGGACACACCACAGCTGTTAAGGTATATTGATAAAGATGTGGCAAGTAGTTGCAGCCACGGAGAAAAATACATAGTCTGCAGTTACAGCATGCTGTCACAGCTTTTCTCTGATTTTGGGACCCATGGACTAGGGTGTAAGAAGAAAACCTTCCTGGTGTGCTGGGAATGTGCCAGCTGTCCTGTACTCAACAATACTGTACTGTTGTTCTGTCTTGTTGCAGGGAGAGTGAGAAGGGCAATAATACAGACCTGATGGCCCTGGAAATTTTGTAAATCTTCATTCAGTGGGATTGACCTTCAGTGCAGAGTGTAAGGGAGGCAATGTCACAAGGCTTCTTATTATACTTGTTTCAAATAGGGAAATGTCCATGTCTTCCAGGGGAACAATCCACTGGGAAATAATGTATTTCTTATGTCCTCTCAGGCGATGTGCAGCAGACCTGTGGTGGTGCAATCCCCCCAGCTTAGGCCACTCAGTGCTTGGCGCGACTTCCTCCCACCTGGGCTGCATAATAACCCAATATAAAACAGGAAAGGGCAACAGACTAGAATGTTATGGCAACCCTTTAGCAGCTGGACCACATGACAACCTGGGCCACATAACAGCTCAACATAAACCAGGAAAGAACACGAAGGGCAACGGACCAGAACATTATGGCAACCCCTTAGTGCACCTGGTTCCCGCATCCCCTATTGCTTGGAAACAGTGTTGATGATTAATCACCACGTGACAGTACCTGGATCATGGCCTAAAGAAGGGAAGTTCAGAACTTCAAGATCTAGCAAGTTTTGGGCTTGTACAACTGGTGGAAAGTACCAGAATATCCCATTGGCTGAATTGGGCCAGAGTGGAAAAGTACGTGACAAAAGTCAATTAACTCCAACTCTATAAATAGTGACTGTAGTGAGACCCTTTGAGCTCTCCTGGATAGCAGTGGGCTGTGACCAGCATGTCCCCTGAGTTGGGATGCTGCTCAGATAAACACCTCGAGGGTTAAAGGGCCAGGGTGAGTCAACCTTCTCAAGTCTCAGTTATCCCCCATGTAAGAATGCCAATACGTTGTGAGTATTTACTCTAAACCCAAGAAGAGCGGAATTTTAACTATAGGCTAGCCTCCCTTTCATCCACCTCTTGATCTATCTATGTGTTTCTGATATACACATCAGCGTTTACGAGTGTGGCTGTTCATATATTTTATTGGATCCAAATATTTTCTGTCTGTTTGTCTGTGTGTGTGTAAGGAGTCGAAAGGGGCACCCATCGGCTCACTGGAGTCACCTGCTGTGAAGGGACCTTGGTCTTAGCAGTTAAAGACCCGGGTGGTGTGTGTGTGTCACTCCTCGAATGGTGTGTGTTTATATGTTTTGGTGCTTATACAAATATATTGATTTAGGATACCTTAGACTAAGTTAGTGTGAATCATGTCATTTTCGAATCTGCATTTAAGTTGCCGTTCAATTATTTTGTTAATCACCTTGTAAATGCTTAAATTGGTTAATGATTAAGTGCTGCTAAAAGTTTAACCTCTTGATTTACCTCAAACTATTAATAAATTTTGAATTGCTGCTAAATCAAAACCATGTCAAATATTTTCATCCATGACAAGACCTCTGTCATGCCACCTTGAAGCCCCTGCTAAGCTTATGCGTGTGGTCAGAAGCTGTTTTGTCACCGCTTTGGGGGATAATTGATTTGATTCTTCACTGCATCCTTTCCTCTGTGTACAATAGGGGTAACATATTACTGGATGGGAGAGGGAGCAATGAATAGCTATTTAAGTACATTTACATACCTTGTGCCTAAGAGTATCTTAAGTGTGGAAAACAAGGGCAAAAAAAAGTACCTTGTGCCTAAGAGTATCTTAAGTGTGGAAAACAAGGGACCGGGTCTTGTCCACACTCAGCACTCCTACAGGGCTTCAATAATCCAGCTATCATGAAAACAGAATGAGTTGGGGATAGAAGAAAAATACACTAGATGAGGGTGTTGCAGAACTCAGAGTAATTGGTGGTTGAAGGGAAACTGTTACCAGTTTTACCTGGAGAAATGTTATTTGATCAATGCCACTGTCTTGGAGGGAGAGATGTGATAAGGGGATCAGAAACATATCTTGGAAGAACATGCCTGATTTCCTCCTGTTTCTGATAAGCAGTGCCTGTTCTGTTTTTTATATTAATATCGCACCTGCTATACTGAAGGGTCATAAATTTCTTCACGTACATTGTTCCAGCGTTGAAATGTACCCACCTTGAAAACACTTTGTCCAGGCTTCAGAATTTGACCAGGGAAAACATTTGGAGATACAACCTAACACGCAGAACACAGATCAGAGCTAGTTTATTCAAAGACAGATGGAAGTAATTCCTTAAAAAAATAAGAGTTCAGAAAGTGTTCAGTTTGAAGACTACAGTTGCCCTGAAAAAGCAGAGAGCATACTGGATTAGACAGCAATAAAATGATTATTCTTTGACGTTTTTTTAGCAGACAGAAGGTGACAATTTCTTAGATATTTTTTGTGTTAGTTTGCTGAGATTTTCCAAAAGCTTTCCTGATATGCTTTTGGTAAAATTTTCATTTAAGAACATAAGGAGTTACCATATTGGATCAGACTTGTGATCCATCTGGTCTGGTAGCCTGTCTACAGTAGTAACTAGTACCAGACATGTCAGAAGAAGGTGCAAAAACCACACAGTTGACAGAGGTCATTTCATGTCTTCCCTAATAGTCAGGGCACAGTAAATGGATTTTTAAACCTTTACAATACTTTGTCTGCATTAACTGTTATCATTCTGGATATATTTATTATTGCTGCAAATGTTTGGTCCTGCTAAATCCTTTGCCAGAAGGCTTCCAGTGATGGTATGTTTCACAGCCCAACAATACTGGAAAAAATATTTTCTTCCTTAATTTTACATTTGTGGCCTTCTATTTGCATTAACTGATGCTTTTATCAGTCAGTGTCTCACTGCACCATTTAATGTCTCCACAACACATGGACTCCTTATCTTCCTTTTGTACCCCAGGCATTGCTTCATGTTCATTTCTTGCACTCATCCTCTTTTTACCTTTCTAGAGTAGAAGAACCTGGTAAAAGAGCCCATTTCTGTCCCTTTTGGTATGAGCCTTTTCCCTGTCTCCCATAATTATCATCCTCCTTTGCACGCACTCTAGCAGATTGCAGCAGGAGGCCCGCTTGATACAAAACGCAGCATGGGGAAAAGACAGAGAAGACAGAAGCAGAGGGGTGACCTGAGAGTATGAGGCTTTTCTTTGAAGAAGGAGGTTGGGGAAGAACAGGACGTAAGATCAACTCTGTCCTGCAGAAAGCAGAAGAAAGAAGTCCTAGGTGAGCTGGAGAACAGTCTCCAAGAGCAGCCACACAGGGTATCCTAATCTCTACTACCCTGTCATCTGCCTTGGCTGGGAACACTGTGATACCAACCCAAATGATTTCAGGAATGGAGAACTTTTCCAGCAGTACTGACCAATGACAGAAAGGAAGACATGAATATCATGCCAATAATGAGCGAGCCTGAAAACCAACAGCTTGTATTTGAGCTCGTTCAGAATGAGCAAGTTCTGAATCTTATTCCTGACTGTGCTTACTGCTGTGTGTTTCTTGAGCTACTTTCTGACCAGAAGGGATTAATTCTTGGATTTAGAGCTCTTAAACAAATCCCAACGTTGAGAGCAAAAAAAAAAACCACATCTCCATATTTTACCAACTTCATTGTATTCCCACCAGCTGAGAAGAACTCTTACAAGAATCACTTCCAAGCTGCTGTCATTACCACTGCTCAGCACCCAAGTACCGAAAGTAAACACTGTCAGAGGGCTGTGCACAAAAGAGGTGCCATTGTGAAAGCTGTTCTGAAGGCAGATTTGCATATCTCTCCATTTCTTCTTAAACTGAAGAATGAGACTAAATTTTTAAAGAAATACTCAATATTTCCCTATGGGACTGATTTCTTGGCAGGGAGATGTAGGAAACATTTGCCACTTTTGCTTTCATAAAGAGTTTTCACAAGCGTAACCAAAGGACTGTGGTAACATCAACTGAGCAAATCAGTTACAAAGCAGAGAAGAGAAAGGATTCCATTTTTATGTGTATTTACTCGTTCACGAGTAAAATGACACAAGTGAATGAAGATCCACAAAATATTCATATATTCATTCAGAGGAAGGACTGTACAATGAGTAAAGGATACTGGAGAGCAGAAAGACTGAGGAGGGTTATCTGTTGAATCCCTTCTTTTGACAGTACAATTCTAAATTGTCATTATTTTTAATTATTGGTTTTAATGGATGCTAGCTAATTCCAATACAACATAGAGAAAGATACAGAAGATTTATTTCAATTAGTGCATATGAACAGTACAGCCAATATGTCTACATTCAGGTTTTGGCATTAAACTGTTAAAAATTCCAGCTTAAATCTACCTTAGTTGTTGGGAGACTTCCGAGACATAGAGTTTAGCAGGATCCAGGAAGGTTATTAACACTGATATAGATAAAATCCATCACAAGGGCTTATAGTATGACTAGACATTTAAGTTATAAAAGGTGTCAAACCTAAGGATTTCAGGACTTTTTGAAAATGACATGTTTGCTTCTGAAACAAAATTAAAAGTTGAATAAAAATTTAGTTTGCTTTTATTCTGTTGCAAAAAATGTTTCAATTAAATTACACTGAAAATCTCGTCTTTATTGAGTCCTTCTTTTCCTCCTATTTACTTCTACACTATAGATTTTAGATGCAAGTTGAAATATTTTTTTAAAATGTAACAGTGTGTTTGTAGTTGATCATTTATTGATGTAAATTTATAAATGAAGCTCAGTTTTATCATTAATAACTGATAAGACTTGTTTTGCCATTGCTCACTGATTGGTCTAATCAGTTATCTGCAATTTAGTTAACACTCATGTACAGCTCTTAAAAAAAAAAGCGTGGAGAAACTGAAATAATGCAAAATATAATGTGCTGGAGGACTATCACCGATACTAGATGTCCATGCCGGTAGGTATTAGAAAGTAAGAAGAGTGGGAGCCTGTGGGCATGTGAGAGAGAACAATGCCTAAAACACTGCACACACACATGTTTACATGTGACATAGGAGACTTCATTTGAAAAATCAGTTTCAAGATTGCAAAGACAGGTTAGGAAATGTCAGAATTAAAGCTACTACCCCAACCTTAATTTGACACTTCAGTACCAGGAAAGTTGCATGATATTTGTTTATGCAGTCACTGGGGTTTTGTTTGCTTGTTTTAGTACTTGGCTTTGTCCAGTTCACAGACCACCTGGGACTGGCTGAAATCACTGCTCTTTGAGATTTTGCTTCTTCTTGTTAAGTACACAACAAGAGACCATCGTTACAGCCCCTTTTCAAACTCTCTCCTAAAACACAAAGCAATTTTAATTTATGTCTGTTTTTTTTCAATGCACTTGTCCTTCCATCTGTTAGTGTTCACAGTAATTTTGAATCTATTTTTACAATACCTCTCCAAGCTGACAGGCAGAGGAGGCTAATGTCCATCCTGCAGGTGGTGAACTGAGTCACCGAGAGATGAAAGTTTCGATCCATTTTGGATACCCCTAAGACCTTATCTTATGGAGTATTTAACATTACGTAGCACACGTACCTAGAGCTCAGCTTTCACTGACTCTGTTTGTACTGCTATGTGCTCTTTGCTTCTGCAGGTTAAATTTCAAGGCGTGAAACAGACGGACAAGAAACAGGAAAAACACAACTAGTGTGAAAAACTGAAAATACTGGGCAAGAATGAATTTTCTTGTTTGAAATAGTTTCCTACTCTTGCTCTGAACTTCCCCGTATGAAAATACTTGCACTCAAATGCCTGGGAACAAACCCATGTAAGAGGACGTGCTGGACAACCTGAGTAATATGGAGAGTTTCCTGCCCTGGCCATAACATACATTCATTAGTATCAGCATTCATGACAGGTTGCTGCAGTCAGGGGACGTTGCTGCAGTGTCAGGGATTTTGTTAGGTGGAAGGTACTGCATACAAAAGGTTAATTTTACTAATTAGTGGATGATAGATTAGGACCGTGAATAGCTGCAGAGAACATCAATATGAACATTGAAGAATGTCCCCAGGGCCATTTAATCTAATTCAGGAGTCAGAGTAATAGCTGAAGTAAAGGAAAGCCTGGCACCAAAATGAAGCAAAAGTCAATGAACCAGAGACAGTGGAACTAAGGTCTGACGGGTTGTTTTGGTCCAGAGATTTACAGTGATTGAACCCTAGGCAGCAACAGATAATGGACTAGGGGATTTTAAAATATTAAACCAAAATATACCACAGGACAAATCTATGAGGAAATGCCACTAGATTTTGACAAAAAGCTCTTGCATAATTAGGTTATGTAGTGTGTTATATAGATTGCCTCTTGAGCACCATCCTGCCTGCCTTCAAGCTATGTTTTGTTCTATACTGATGGAGTCTAGCTGGATTTTGTTTTCATCAATCCAATTGGTATTGTGCCTTAATTTTGACTTTCCTGCAATTGATCTTATTGCCTTTGCATCACAGAGAACATCTTTTTTCAGGTTGAAGCCCAATGGTGTAACAGTGAATGTGTCACTGCAGGGACTTTTCTGACTGGTAGAACCTCCGATTTGTCACTGCAGACAAAGGATCGAGAATACCCTCAGCTGAGTTATTATTTAGGGGAGGTTGTCTGTCCTGAAATGAATTACTATTGATTTAAATATTTTAAAATACCAATTCAAATAATTTGTTTTAAGGAGAGGGAAAATAAATTTTTTATTTTACCAAATTATTTCATTGGGTTTTATGTAAATGACATTTTTGTTCAGGAAAATGTTACTTTTCTGTTTCAAGAAATTATTATTTTTCAATATTGACTATTTTTTACAGGTTCCAGATGTAAGACGTGACTTTTAATAAGCATTTTTTTCTATCCCCTTATGCATGTTTTCTAGTTTAATGTCCTTTCTTTCTTGCTATTAATTCTCCTCTTTTTCTATTTTCTCTGTACTTGTTTTTTTTGGGGCACAGAAATTATGGACGTATTCTGATAAATTTGGGGCCAATATTTTGTGCTTATTAAGCATGCTGGATTAGAATTTACTCTCACAGAAACCAGTGACAAAAATCTCTAACGTTGGTGAGGGCAATGTGTGATCTGGAGAAAAAAAACACCGCTGCCACCACCACCAACAAAAGTTCTAAAGAAATGGTCTATAATTATATGCACTTTAGAACTGAAACGGTTTTCCAAGTGCTTGTAAAGTCTTGTCTACCTGCCAGTCAGTAATTCCTCATCTTTCAGTATCTTCCATAATTCCTATTTTCTGCTGTCCCATAATGAATCCGTCTGGAGAAGAGATGTTTTATCAAACCTATGCCTATGGAAAGACATAAATATTCTGATACAGATTTTGATGTTACTACAATAAAGATGGATGATCAATACTGGACTTCCATATTGCCAATTTTCAACTGGAAGTACCTACCAGAACAGTATTAAAAATTGTTCAAAACATGAAGAAATAAAACTTCTGAGGAATAAATGTTGCAATTGTTTTGCATTTCTGATGAAAAAAAATCCCATTTTTGGGGGGTACTTTTTAAACTAATGAATTAAATCCCATGCCAATTTCTTAGATAATCCAAGTATAGGAATGCATATATATACTTATACACTCATACATATACATATGTAATCTATATATATAGAAATTCAGAGGGAAGAATAATTACAGTTAAAGTTCTGAGTACAACTGACAGTGCTTGGCAATACAACTCTGTCTAGCGATTATATATTACATTTATGTGGCGAACTACTACCTACAGTATCTGGGGGTAAGTTTGCATGCAAGACCAATGCATAACTGAGTATTGAACTATAGACAGGTAAATCGCCATGTTTCCAGGCAAAGTGAGATGGCTGATTTTTAACAGAATGATAAGTACAACAACATTACAATAATTAAGATCTGTTAAGAACATTAAATTTCATCCTTGCTTTTTTGTTTGCATGCCATTTTTTTTTAAAGAAAGGATGAAAGATTCTCACTATTACATGATTTATTCGAAGGAATGAATCAAATCCTACTATTAAAGCATGGTGCACACAGGCATGGTACATAAAACCTTGCCTTGGTGAGGGCAAGGTTTTGAAAACAATTTCCACAAAGCAGAGACCCTCTCCTCTGAAGTCATGTAAAGATTCTGATCCATTAAGTTGGTTTTCACAATCACAGTGCTTCTTTTCTGCACCAGGTTTCACATTCCTTTTTTCCTTCAAAAAAAAAAAAAAAACCAAAACAAAGAAACGCGTTTTTCACTGGCATTTCAATGAACATTAGAACCAATTTGGAGAGAAAAGCAGCAGCAAAGGGTGGCGCATGTGCTGCTCCCTCTTGTAAAGAGACTCCCAGATCCTCCTGTGACAGACAGCACAATACACAGGGAGGCGCACTCACCAGGTTTGGGTTTGTTTTCTTTTCAGTTACCTCCGGCAACCTTTGCCTCCACTGTGGAGACAGGATTAGAACCACTGGTTCGTGACACTGTTATCAGAAATGCCACCTCCTTTCTCCTCCTGAAGCCAGCATGTAGCAAATGCTAACATGACAGGACAATACAAGTGAACCGGTTCTGGAAGGTATCTTCAAAGATGGGACTTCTACGTTTAATACGGTTTTGTGCGGGTTTGGAGAAACCCCTTCTCCATTTCTAGAGGGCTGAGCTACTTACTGGCTATTTTACTGTCAAACAACAAAAATCATATGAAAGTCAATAAACAATGGATGGGCTTATACTCCAAAAAGCCAAGCACCAGCTGTTCTGCTGGACGCCAGAGCAGTCGTGCCTTCAGTAAGCCCGGAGTCCTAAGGAGCTATGAGCGCTGGGGCCACTCCCCCGAAAACCTAAATCAGGCTTCCCATGTTGGCATAAAGGCTTGGGTATTAACTTAGTTATGTAAAGCTGGCATTTAGGATTTACTTTTTTCTCACATATTAGTCAGCTGTAAGGAAAGAAATAGTCTTCGAAAGATGCTGATGAGCACAATTCGGTAGACACTTTGCCTCTACCGGATGGGTACCGGGCTCCCGTGTGGCGGTGAGGGCAAGCGCTGGACAGTCCCGCCGCTCCCGCTCCCACCCCGCTGGACCCAACACGCGTAACCGCACCGCGCCGCCGTTCCCCCGTTCCCCCGTTAAGCAGCAGGCAACTTTTCCGGGCGCTGCAGCAAACCCCGAGTAGCACAACCAGCCCGGAGGGGCCTACACCCGTTACCGCCCCCCGCCCCGTTTCAGAACACACCTCCCGGCGCCCCACGGCGGCTCCCACCGCGCCCTGCCTGCCTGCCTGCCCGCCCTGCCTGCGCGCTGCCCGCCCTGCCCAACCCGCCGCCACGGGGGGGCGCCCTGGGCCCCGCCCCGCCCTGGCCCCGCCCCTCGAGCCCCGCCCCCGCGGGGGCTTGCCGTCCGAAGAAGGCGGTGGTCCCGGGCGGTGTCGGTGCCGGCGGAGCGGCGGGCAGCGCGGGGGGGGGGGGGGCAGCGCGGGGGGGTGCGGGGGAGAGGGGGAGGGCGGGCGGAGGGAGTAACGCCGCGGCTGCGGGGGAGAGCGTGCGGCCCCCACCGCAGCTCCCCTGGCTGCCGGCCTGCCCACTACCTGGTGATGATGATGATGATGATGGTGATGGTGATGACGTCAGGAAACGCCTTTCTTGCCCATCCAGCGCTTCGTGTGAGCACCGGCGGGTGTTTTGCAGGTGTTGCCTTTCCCACCGGCTGCTGCGGTGCATGTGGCGGCACTGGAACCAGTCGGTCTAACTTGTGTGTCGCTCCGAGGATCTTTAATTCGAAGCTGGGAGGGCACCTGCGCGCTGGAAGTTCACCCTTTTCTTGAGGCCGCTGACTGCTGCGATACACCTTCTACCTACAGACTCACTTCTGGTTCTCCCAGAGAGCCATGCATTAGCCCAGGCCATCACCAGCGTTAAGAGGATATACTATAAAAGAAGATACAGGCTGTGAGGTTGCATCTGCGGCACCCACGAGAAGGAGCAGGTTGCCTGCCTGCCTTGGGGACAGGCAGCCGTGGTGGCCTGGGGTGGTTTCTCAGACTTCCTACCTCCATAAAGCTGCCTCAGTTTAAATTAAAAGCAGCTCCAAGTTCAGCGGGTAATTTCAGCTCGGGATCTGCAGTGCTCAGATGAGATTGTTGAGTCAGGCGAGCGCGCGGTCCTCGCGTAGGCATGGTCACAAAAAATTCTGTTGACCTTGATAACGACAGCCAAATGATTTGCAATACGCCTTCAGTGTCACTCTGCCCTTACAGCTTTTGGCTTGACTATCTAAGCAAATTAGGGTAAGGTGATAGGGCTGTATGCTTATGTGTGTGTACATATAAACACGTCTGTCTCTTCCACCCACTGTCCAATCCTGACCAATTCAGGTAATAGGTCAGAGATGTCGAAGTTAATCATTTTAGGCATGTTTTGTGCAGAGAGTTAGTCTAATATAGAAAGAGGCTGTACTAGTCTACAGCTCAGGAAAAGCCTGTGGTTGCCACCTCCGTACTCTCTTATTAGACAGCAGAGAACCTGCACCTTGCAACATTAATCTGTAGAAAATCAGGCTGCTGCATTGGTCCTGCTGCTCTCACAAATACTGTTTGTTTGTTTTTCATGTTTTGCATCTCTGGGAGAACTCAAAGACTTAAGAGCAGAAGAATCTCATCAGAAGCAAGGGCACCGCATCTCTTCTGGTTCCCTCCCAATGACAAGACAGTACCTGACTGGAGACACAACCTGGACTAAGCAGGGTGGGAGAGAGGTTAGCTCAGAAATAAAGGAGAAAGGAAACAAGAGGAAAATACAACATATTTTGCTAGTTGTCAGACTGCTACGCCTGAGCTTGGAAAAGTGATAGACCTCAGATAACTGGTCATTGGAAAAGGCTGAGACTGCCCGCGCTTAGGTGGATCATATATTAAAAATGCTTAGTTTTATAAAGTGACTCCAGATTAGCTCTGATTATACATGTCTATGTGTAGGCATTGTGCTCAGTTGGAGCAATCTCTCTTCTCCTGTTTTAAGTGGCAACACCTCGAAAGAGTTAGAAAATTAAAGATTTAAGATTAAAGAAATTAAAGATTAAAGAATTTAAGATTAAGATTAAAGAAAACTAGATGTGAAGAATATATTAAAATATATAAAAAAAAAAAAAAAAAAAAAAAACAGAAGGTCTCAAAACACCAAATTGTTTTGCATGACTGTGTTTAGGCAAGACAGAGCACTGTATCAGCAGCTTGGCACAAGGATAATTTTTTCGAGAGTTCTTAACTGACTTGAAATTTCTTTTTCAAACGCAACCTTGAGCCCAGGTTTAAGTGAAAGTCAGCAACGCTTATCCTGCTATATCCTTTGAAAATTCAAGCCCCAAGCAATGTGGATTCTAGACCTTTTCAGAAAGAGGAATCAGCTCTGCTCTGCTGCAGGGCAGAGGGAAGATCCCCTTCTGCAGGTCCCAGGGAGAAGGCAGATCCCATTCTCTGGGTCGGGGAATGATCTGTGATGTGTGGGTTCACTCTGTGCTGTTATGGAACACGCTAAGTTCTCTGAGGTGCTTTGGGCATTGTGGTCTAATTCCTAGTGGACTAATTCCTAGTGACTGTTATTATGATTTTCCCTCTGTGATGAGTAGAGTTTGTGAGATACAGCTTCCTGGTGGCCTTGCAATTTAAGACAGGGGAAGGGAGTATTATCGGGTTTGCCTGTGACCAGCCAAGGGATGTTGTACCAGTAAAGAGGAACGGGGTGCTGGTGAGGGCCTGCAGCCATTTACTCCAAAATGTGCTGGCTACGCTGCAGCATGCTCAAAGTCTTATGTAGACGAGCCAGGAGCTCCTGGACGAACAGGAGCCAATGGGAAGGCACCGTGAATACACGGCAAAGGACTGCCGCCTGGAGGGCAGCACAAAGTAATTACAGCTGCTCCAGCCCAGTCAGCCTCAACGAAGATACAGCTGAAGTCCCTCTATGCAAATGCATGGAGCGTAGGGAACAAACAGGAGGAGCTAGAGATGTGTGCATGCCTCCAAGGCTACGATCTTATTGGCATTGTAGAAACATGGTGGGATGACTCCTATGACTGGCGTGTTGGCATGGAACGCTATAGGCTCCTCAGAAGAGACAAGCAAGAGAAATGAGGAGGTGGTGTTGCCTTATATCTCAATGAGCAGCTGGATTGCATGGAGCTCAGCCTAGGGATGGATAAAGAGCCACCTGAGAGCCTATGGGTCGGGATTAAAGGGAAATCGGGAGCAGGGGATATTACAGTGGGGGTCTGCTACAGGCCACTTGACCAAGAAGACCAAGTGGATTAAGCCCTCGATAGACAGATAGGGGCAGCATCACATTCACAGACCCTGGTTCTCATGGGTGACTTCAACCACCCTGACATCCGTTGGAAGGGTAACACAGCCAGGCATAGGCAATCCAGGAGGGTCTTGGATTGCATTGACAACTTCCTTCTCCAAGTGGTTGAGGAGCCAACAAGGAGAGGAACTATGCTGGACTTTGTTCTTACCAACGAGGAGGGGCTGGTAGACAGTATCAAACTCAAGGGTAGCTTGGGCTCTAGTGACCATGAAATGGTCGAGTTTGAGATCCTCGAGGCAGCGAGGAAGGTGCGCAGCAAGCTGACCACCCTTGACTTTGGGAGAGCCGACTTTGGCCTCTTGAGGAATCTGCTTGGTATGAGGAATAGTTCGAGCAGCCAGGGATCGGGTTAGACAAGCTAAAGCCCAGATAGAACTAAATATGGCCAGAGACATTAAGACAAACAAAAAATCCTTCTTTAAGTATGTCAGTGAGAAAAGAAAGACTAGGGAAGATGTGGGCCCTCTCCGGAAGGAAACGCAAAAGCTGTTTACCCGGGACAGAGACAGAGCTGAGGTACTCAATGACTTTTTTGCCTCAGTCTTTACTGGCAAGGACTGCAGCCACACTGCCCATGACACAGAATGCAAAGGTTAGGATTGGGAAAATGAAGAACCACCCACTGTAGGTGAAGATCAAGTGTGAGACCACCTGAGGAACCTGATGGTGCACAAGTTCATGGGAGTTCCGCGGGTCCTGAGGGGAGTGACAGATTAAGTCACTAAGCCACTAGCCATCATATTTGAGAAGTCGTGGCAGTCTGGTGAGGTTCCTGCTGACTGGAAAAAGGGAAACATAACTCCTATTTTCAAAAAGGGAAATAAGGAAGACCCGGGGAACTACAGGCCAGTCAGTCTCACCTCTGTGCCTGGCAAGATCATGGAGCAGATCCTCCTGGAAACTCTGCTAAGGCACGTAGAAAACAACGAGGCAATTGGTGACAGCCAGCATGGCTTCACCAAGGGCAAGTCATGCCTGACAAATTTGGTGGCCTTCTACGATGGGGTTACAGCGGCAGTGGACAAGGGAAGAGCAACTGATGTCATCTACCTGGACTTCTGCAAAGCGTTTGACACTGTCCCACACGATATCCTGGTCTCTAAATTGAAGAGACATGGATTCGACAAATGGACCACTCGGTGGATAAAGAACTGGATGGACGGTTGCACTCAAAGAGTTAAGGTCAATGGCTTAATGTCCAAGTGGAGACCAGTGACGAGTGGCATTCCTCAGGGGTCGGTACTGGGACTGGTACTGTTCAACATCTTTGTCGGCGACATGGACAGTGGGGTCGAGTGCACCCTCAGCAAGTTTGCTGATGATACCAAGCTGTTTGGCGAGGTAAACACGCTGGAGGGGAGGGATGCCATCCAGAGGGACCCAGACAGGCTGGAGAGGTGGGCCCAAGCCAACCTCATGCAGCTCAACAAGGCCAAGTGCGAGGTCCTACATCTGGGTCGGGGCAATCCCAAGCACAAATACAGGCTCAGCGGGGAATGGCTGGAGAGCATCCCTGAGGAGAAGGACCTGGGTGTGCTGATTGATGAGAAGCTCAACAGGAGCCAGCAATGTGCAATCATAGTCCAGAAGGCCAACCGTATCCTGGGCTGCATCAGAAGTGTGGCCAGCAGGACAAGGGAGGTGATTCTGCCCCTCTACTCCACTCTCATGAGACCCCACCTGGAGCTTTGGAGTCCCCAACATAAGAAGGACATGGACCTGCCGGAGCGTGTCCAGAGGAGAGCCACGAGGATGATCCGAGGGCTGGAGCACCTCTCCTATGAGGAGAGGCTGAAAGAGTTGGGGCTGTTCAGCCTGCAGAAGAGAAGGCTCAGGGGAGATCTTATTGCAGCCTTCCAGTACCTAAAGGGGGCCTACAGGAGAGCTGGGGAAGGACTTTTTACTAGGGCATGTAGTGATAGGATGAGGCGGAATGGCTTTAAACTGGAAGAGGGCAGGTTTAGATTAAACATTAGGAAGAAATTTTTCACTTTGAGGGTGGTAAGGCACTGGAACAGGTTGCCCAGAGAAGTTGTTGAGGCCCCATCCCTGGAAGGTCTAGAGGGAGGTGTCCCTGCCTATGGCAGGGGGGTTGGAACTCGATGATCTTCAAGGTCCTTTCCAACCTAAACCATTCTATGATTCTGTGATGACTTTGCTGTAGCAGAATATCCATACCTAGAGAGCAGCAGCTGCCAGCAGCAATGACAGCTACAGAGCTTACCTTATAGTAGTTTTGATTTGATGACACCATTATCGCTGCTGTCTGCTGCTGCAGAATGGCTGCAGAATGGCTTTTGGGTTTTGGTCAGATTTCATATGGTGACCAGGCTTGTGCAGCCACACTGCCATCACCGCCTTTTTAAACCCGTTAAGCCCTAACATAGAAACGTCGCAGATGGAGTTGCATCTTAAAGATCTCATGTCCCATGGGTTTCTTGAAAACTGGTGAGTGGATAATGCTTTTATTGCTCAGTGAAGTTCAGACATTACTTTTTCCGGTATACCTGTCAGACAGTTGTCTGAGTAGCATGGCTAAGGCTTTGAGTCAGCCACAGTATATGATGTATCTTGCACAGCCACCGTGTAAAACAACTGGAACAGAAATACTACAAGAGAGCTCCAGAAGGCATGAGAGCTGAGGCGAGTATAGCAGGAGGCCTTAAGCAATACAGGAGGGAGCTAAGTGTCTTAGTTGGTTTAGGAGAGCACAAGAGAAAATGAAGTAAAGAGATGGTTTGGGGAAAAAAAAGGAAAACCTGGGAATATCACAGTATTGGCATATGGGACAAGAAGAGGAGCTCAATATGCCACCATAGAAGATCTGGAAAACATAGAATAAAAAGCTGGAAGAGGGCAGACTTTCTGTGTCCAGCTACTCACAGAGCTGCTCTCTCATGCACATCCCCCATAACAGAGTGTCAGTGGGACACTTATGAAGACTGTGGAGATACCTGATCAAGCACCAAAGAACAGACTATTATCTCCTGTAAAGGAAATCCCAGATGAGTGGGAGTGTCCTTGGATGCTAGGCATAGATAGTGCTCACTTGAGTAAATGAAGTCTTCAGAGATATTTGGATGCTATGGATTTTATGCAAATACCCTACTTCCTTCTTCATGTTATTTTTGCTTAGACTGCCAGCTTTACTGTGACACTTACTGCAGAAAGAATGGCTGTTCTGCTTTAGGAATGGCATAGTGCAAGGCACAGAACAAGGGTATCAGTGTCCTAGAGACACCTTCTGGTAGGAACCCTTTTTTGGCTTCCACCTCATCAGGTGGCTCAGCGCCTGTGTGCTCTGACCACTAAACGCAGGCATTGGAAATGGAGCAAAGGGGGTAACGTGGCTTCTCACAGGGACGCCTGAAGAAGCACTTCTTACCTGGGTTTTTGCAAGTGCTGGAGCATAAATACCAGAACGGTATCTGATGGAGAAACAGGGCTAACTAGTCCATGCTGCTTCTGCGGCCTGAACTAACACAGTGACATGACACTGCCCTGTGTCATGTACACACACCCACTTGTATGGGATTAAACTGCAACTGACACATCGCCATATTCCACTGTGTGGACTTATTCTAAGAGATATACAGGAATTATCCTATAGCCTAATAAATAGTGTGGCAGAATGACCACTGCCTCTGTGGTAGGTTGACCCTGGCTGGACACCAGGTGCTCCCTAAAGCCACTCTATCACCCCTGTCCTCAGCTGGACAGGGGAGAGAGAATATAATGAAAGGGTCGTGGGTCGAGATAAGGACAGGGAAATCACTCACCTATTACTGTCATGAGCAAACCAGACTCGACTTGGGAAAGATTAATTTAATTTATTACCAATCAAATCAGAGTCGGGTAATGAAAAATAAAATCAAGTCTTAAAAACACCTTCCCCCCACCCCTCCCTTCTTCCCAGGCTCAACTTCGCTCCCCAATTCTCTACCTCCGCTCCCCCAGTGGCACAGGGGGATGGGGAATGGGGGTTGGGGTCAGTTCATCACACATTATCTCTGCCACACTTCCTTACTCAGGAGGAGGACTTCTCACACTCTTCCCCTGCTCCAGCATGGCATCCCTCCCATGGGAGACAGTCCTCCACAAACTTGTCCAACATGAGTCCTTCCACAGGGTCCAGTCCTTCAGCAACAGACTGCTCCAGCGTGGGCTCCTCTCTCCATGGAGTCACAGGTCCTGTCAGAAGCCTGCTGCAGCATGGACTTCCCATGGGGTCACAGCCTCCTTTGGTCACATCCACCTGCTCTGGTGGGAGGTCCTCTACAGGCTGCAGGTGGATATCTGCTCCACCATTAACCTCCATGGGCAACCTGCCTCAGCATGGTCTTCACCACAAGCTGCAGGGAAAGCTACTCCAGCGGCCGGAGCACCTCCTCTCCCTCTTTCTTCACTGACCTTGGTGTCTGCAGAGTTGTTTCTCTCACTCCTCTCTCCTGGCTGCTCCTGCGCATTTTTTTCCCCCTTCTTAAATAATATTATCACAGAGGTGCTACCACCATTGCTGATGGGCTCAGCCTTTGCCAGCAGAGGGTCCGTCTTGGAGCCGGCTGGCATTGGCTCTATCGGACATGGGGGAAGTTTCTAGTAGCTTCTAACAGAAGCCACCCCTGTAGCCCCCCCAATACCAAAAACTTGCCACACAAACCAAATACACGTAGGTAATGCTCAAAATTATTTGAAAAGAGGCTTTTAATTGGGATGCACTGATACAGCCTTGATACTCCATGTGTATGGCTATGGGTCAAAGCAAGCTCAAGGTCTTACAGCAGTACAAGCAAAGAGGCCTGGGCTAGGGTGCTCCTGCAGGGGAGGGGGAGGTTGCATGGGGATGGCAGAGATGGGTGCTCCAGAGTTGTGGTTCCTGCTGCTGGCGAAGGGAGGGGAGATGCTGAGGATGGCACTGCTGCGGCAGAGAGGGCCCTTTACCTCTGCTGCCACCACACACCCCTTCTTCCCCTGCAGTGGCAAGAGCAACCAGGCTTGGATAAAGTAGCCACTGGGCCATACTTTATGCACTATCCCCATCTATCTGTTCCTTAGCAGCTCTCTACTTTGCTTCTGCCAAGAGCCAGCTCTGTTTCTCACAGATAGAATGATGGTTTTCACAAAGACTGTATTTAGCAAGGTCCTGCCTTGAGGAAAGATTACAGAAAAAGAGAAGAAAAGCTGAGAAAAAGCAGGTAAAATCAGCAATGCCTGTCAATATATAATGCCTGTATCTCTGTTCAGCCTCAGTTGTCCAGCCTGCCACATGTAGAGAATTTGCACAGTAGCTGTTCCAGCTGTTCATTTACTCCCATGGGGGGACATCAAGGCCACAAGATTCACAACACACTTTGCACTCCTGTAGCCATGGCACAGCAGGATCAGATAGGGGCAAATCCAGAAGTGTGCTCAAATGCTGTGGTTTTCCATGCAACACTCTCTCTTTGAAATCTATGGATGTTGCAGGGGTTTTTCTCTCTCCCAGATTAGCCCTATAAATTCCCTTCCTTTCAGTACAGCTATTCCCTTACATGAAATGGAAAGGCAAAGTAAGTGTCCTGTTTTGAGATAGAACAAAACCAATTTTCTTTTCAGTAATTTTACTTTTTTTTTTTACATCAGTTTCCAGGCACAGGTCAGTCTAGCGTGTCGATGCCCATCTTCAGCCACTGGTCATCACCGTACCCCCAAGCAGTATCGCTTGGCTTGTTCTGTTGACAATGTGCCAGTAAATCCCACATAGTTCATGAGTTCATATGTGAGTAATAGAGGAGTAAGTCAGCACCTGAGGGCTTCCCATTTCATGCTTGTCAGTCTTGGCAGAGGCCGGTCCTTTTAGGCTTCTACTATGTAAGTGGCAGTAGTAAATGCACAAGTACCTACTGTTACTTTTTTCGCCCATTCTGAACTCTGGTGCTGTAAAGGGGCACACATGAGCAAGTTTCTGGGGAAGGGAGAAGAGGACTTTGTTTGCACAGTGGTTTTTTATGTTCATAAAGTGCTCTGAAATCCTCAGAGATAAACCACTGCGCTCCTCGACCTTAATCACTATAGTGCAGAAAGTTGTATTTCTTATGGTTTTCTGCCTAATGAATAAGGCATGAGATGTGGGCATGGGTTGGGGTTTTTTTTTACTATTAGTATCATGATTAAAGGCAAAGAAGCAGTTTTTGGAGCTGGGTGTGTAATAGTTTGTGATTTTCTTTTTTTTCCCCCAAGGCTGTTTTTGTGAAAGCAAGGTGACAAGCCTGGGTCCGTCTAAGGACGCGTCAGAGTTACTGCTCCGTCGGACGCCAGGACCTCCCAGGATTTCAAGTCAAACTTGGGGAGAGAGTTAGGAATCCCAGCCCTCCTGAAAGGGTCGATGTAACCGCAGGCAGGAGTGAGGAAACCTAGGTTGTAATTGGGAAAGCCACCAGCGGAGGTCAGTGTCTCCCAGAGACAGACTCTCCCCTTCCCCTGCTGCAGAGCCGGCGCCCGCGGCGGGCGTGAGCTGCTCGGGGTGACATGGGTGCGTGCGGCTCCCACCTACCTGTTTGTCCCCATTTGATTGCACACCCGAGTGTCCTAAGCAGCTGCGCTCCACACGGGTCTCTCCCGGCTGAGGTTCTGCCCTGCTTTACAACATTGCATTTCCTCCCGGCGCCGTTTCCCAGCTTGAAGAGCGCCTGAGACCGGTACGGAGTTGATCTTCACAAATGAAGAGCGATTGCATATCACAGTCGCCAGACGGCACCTGCGTGTGCAGGTACGGAGCTGGAGGCCTCCCATCCTGCGGGATGGGCCCCGTGTCCTTTGGGAATGCTTAGTAGGTGCCGTCCTCAGAGAACCCGGGAGGAAGCGCTTTTCAGGTGGCAAAATATGGACCTCTGCATAGAATTAGTCATCTAAATGGTTTTGTTTTCTGAGAGGAGAAATAAGCTGCTCCAAGGAATGGTTCATCTCACTGGGAGTACTAGAAGTGCCATGTTACTCTGTTAACCATAAAGGGTATGCAGGGGGAACTGTTACTGAGATGCAGACCTCCAAGTTTAGGTGAAAGAAGTCTCACCTGTAGCTTCAGGGACATGAGCATGAGCTGTTCAGCCTTGATATTCATCCTTCTCACAACCAAAGTGCTTCTGGAGTTCACCAAGAACAAAACTTTCCAGCACCTGGTGCACCTTTAGGATCAAATACAGATTTCAGGTGTCTCCTAAGTCGGGCAGCACATGAGTGTGGATGTTTCAGGCTAACTATATGCCCCTCATTCTGTGTGAGTGCAATGAAAACAGACTTCTTTGCATGGTATTCTTTATGCAAAGACCGTATGTTTTAAGACTCTACCACAAGCCAGACCAATTTCAAAAAAGACATAAGCAAGACAGTGTTGCAATACCGAAACCAAGCCAGAAACCCAAATCTTTGGAGGGCAAATCACATGTGGTTAAAACCTAACTACTTTTTTATCCAGTTTGCTAAATACCTGTCGATAGTTGCTCTGTTTCTCCTGCATATGTTTGTGGCTGGCACATCAGAAGTGCCAGGGCCGGCTCCCGGGGCAGCTGGACTTTCGGTTTCACGTGGACTTTGAGCGAAAGGGAGGAAACTGCTCACTAGCACACTGTCCCACAAACAGCTGATGTGCCACCCCCAGGCTTGTCTCTAACAAGCCTGGTTTTATCCCTTGCCCCCTTCAAATCTAGTTCAAAGTTCTTTCAATGAGCCCTGCTAACTCCTGTGCAAAGATCCTTTTCCCCCTTAAAGACAGGTGTACCACGTCTGTCGCCTGCAGGCCTGGTGTCATGTAAACCAACCCACGATCAAAAAACCCAAAATGTTGCTGGTCACACCAGGCTCGGAGCCAGGTATTGATCTGTTGGGTCCTCCTGTTTCTTCCCTCATCCTTCCCTGCAACTGGAAGGACAGAGGTGTATATATATAAGGTGTGTGTATATATATATACGTATATAAAAGAGGTGTATATATATAAGGTATATATAACTGTCAGGGCCCCAAGCGCATTCCCTGCCACCCCCAGCAAGGTCTGGCTGCCCAGCTGAGGGTCAGCTTTGCCAGCTCAGCTGCATTAGACACACACAAACTCTCACAAGGACTTGCAGAACCCAGAGGAGAAGGAAGTGGATGACGGTGGACGCATGAAACATGGCCAGTCAGAAAAAGGCTGAAAGAATTGGGTTGTTTAGTCTGGAGAGGAGAGACACTGCTGCAAAGGAGGAAATGAGCCTTTCCTTTTTCGTGGACTCAGTAATAGGCTCAAACCAGAAGTTGGTTGGCTACTAGAAAAAAAGTTTCTCGTGGCAAGCAAGGAGATGTGTTGGGGTGCGCTGCAGAGCTCTAAAAAGTCCAGTGCTCAAGCTTGAAGAAACAGGTGAGGGGAATGGTTGTGGCATACTTGGTCCTGCCTTGGCCAGCAGAGTGGCAACAGACCCTCTCAAAGTCCTTCCCAGCCTGTTTCTGTCATCCATTGGTAAGTCATAAATCCTATGAGCTTCATACCTCAGACTCTATTGACAGAAAAAATAGTTTCAATCAAACAAGTTTTGTCTTTTTTGGTCTTTTTTTTTTTTTGCTTACGTGGGGAGTCTTCTTAAGTTTAAACTTTTTCAAGTATTTAGGCAGCTTATCTCCTACCCAAATTAGTGGGAATTCATCATCTATCTGGGGATTAGCAGGAGTTCGTCATTACATGCAGCCAAGGTGTGTGTTTCCATACTTATTTCCAAAGGTTGTCTTTACCATAGCGTGCACTAAGAACAAAACCACAGTCTTCCTTTCTGTCCTCACCACATACACACACATAGACCCCAAAGGCGACAAAAAGATTGGGAAATAATATTATGAAATAAAGTTTGTGTCACTCCTTTTTCTTCTATAAAGGATGTCAATTCCTCTGTTTAATTTGCCTTGGCTACCTGTTGAGCGCTCTTGCGTGATGGGAAAGTCAAAGAGCACAGATCTATCACATGCAAATGAAATGACATCCAGCATAGCTGCAGCATGTAAGGATTGGGGTCATGGTTGCTCATTTTCTGATCACTTTTCTTGTCCTGTTCTGTACAGAAGTTGGTTAGGCAGGGATTAGGTAGAATAATCCTTCTTATCCATATGCTTTAAAATCTTGGCTGTCACAGACACAAGATCCTGGCACTGCTGTAATGAAAAGAGAGACTCTTCCCACTCTCTTCTCTATTCCCGCACTTAGTTGGGGATCAGAAATAAGGCAGCTCCCTCTAGGTGGCAAAGATTTAATGCCTCCTTTCCATTGCAAAATTCTTACATTTATTTTACTACTATAGAAATATGAGATTCACAGAGAGTGTTCTCTGTGTCCTATTTGCAGATAAGGGACAACCATTAAAAATAGGAGAAAAAATATTGATGTTGGAGAAGAAAAAGCGAGACTGGGTGTTTAGTTGAAAGCTACCAGGCAAACTGACATTCATCCCGGCAGAGATACAGTAAACTGCCGTGCATAGGGATGGGAAACAGATTAGGAGGACCCTTGGTGGGAATGACAGGATGAATCACCTCCCTTGCGGGAAAAAGTCCAGAGTCGTCTTTGACTGTCTTGAAACTGGTGATTTAAGAATTCCTTCATCCCTGCCTCTCTAATCAAAAAAAAGTTTAATAAGTCATTTTTGTATTAATTGGATTAATTGTCCTGGCCTCCTTGCAAAGTGTTGTGAGCGACATCACTGCAAAATACTACATAAGAAATCTCTCATCCTCTTTTTTTTTAATTAGGAAAAGAAATGGCTGTAACTCAGTGTCTTAGTATTTTGCAAGGCAAAAAGACAAACAGGCAGAAAGGTTTCTGATTTGTAGCTGGGCTTTTGATTAGAGGTTACTAAGCAACACTAGCCTGATCTTAGCCCTACATTCCTCCTTGGAAAGCAATGTCTGTTAATGCTCAGGTCAATACTGGGCTTATGTATACATTCAGCTGACATCAAAGGCATGCATGGCTGCGAAGAAGATCCCGCTTTGACTTCCTAACTTACAAGACTTTAAACAATTACATTGCCCATATTTTGTTTGTGCTCATATTTGTGGCCTCTGATCACATGTACAGGAACAAGAAGATGCTGGGAGAAGGTAGGCAATTCTGTGATTTTCAGGGAGAGGTTAACCCAAACATATGGTTTATTGAACGTTGTTTGGTTGGTGCAGCCATCACCCTGCCCAATATTGGCATGCATTTTGTTCCTGATTCAGGAAAGCAACAGCGCTATTTCCCTCCATTTGTTGTTCTTCATTACTTGCTTCCTCCCATCCTGTGCCCCGCAGCCTCCGCTCTTCTGTTAGGGATGCCAGCCTCGCCTGTTCGTTCCGCAGGTTTATCTGTACGTGGGCTTGGGCTTCCCTGTGACAGGGCCTCCTGGGATATGTCCTCATAGAAATACTAATGCAAGAATTACTGAGGTGAATTATACCGAAATAAAGTGAGACCTACTTAGGTGTTCTCCCTAAACACTTTTTTCCACAAGCAGTATTCCCTGTCACCTCAATGATGCTGCTTTCAGCCACAGTTGCTAACCTGCCCTGGGGCCTAGGCAAAAAACCTTAATGAGCATTGTAAGACACCCCTCTAGGATTTGGAAGAGCACTAAACAACTTCAGCCCAGACAGTCTTCTAGAGTCGTTCAGAAGGAAACATTTTCCCACAGTTCATTGGGATCACAGGGTAATTCGTCTTAATGGAGTGAAAGAGCCACAGGATATAGCCCCAGAAATCCCAGCAAGTGCTGACATGGTAACTCACCTAGTGCTTTGTGGAGTGGCCGCCCTCGCCAATTACCTAAATTAACTCAGCAAAGACTGCTCACACATGGAGAAAATCCTCCCTGACCTGATTTGTAAGGCAGTTTAAATCATTCCTTAGGACCCACCTTTGCTAATATGCCTCTATAAAATGAATTGCTGAAACTAGGAGAAAGTGGTATACTCTACCTATTTGTGATACCTTACAAACATCGATGTGCTCATTATGACAGAACTGGCTGGTAGTGACTTCTCTTTCATGTGCCAAGTGTGGGCTGTTAGTGACTTATATAAAATACTTTCAGCTCAAAAAAAAATTAGAACCATTTTATAAAAGTCTATTGCCATCGGTATAACAGTCTTTGCAATTTAAAAAAGAGAAAGCCCGTAGGCTAGAAAAGTGCCCCCTCACTGCTAATAAACTTGGATTAAATGCGTACGATTTAATTAACTCACTTAATTTCATAAAGTTCCATTCTAGTTTCGCTTCTACAGCTTGCATGCCAGAGAAACACACTGGCAGTCTCCCAAATAATAAATGAATACAGAATATTCCAAGGTTGGGCTCATGCCACCACCGAAGCAGGAACAGCCAAATCTGCAATAGAAATGTCTGCAAACTGCTGGAGGAGAAACGCAGTGCCAGGGCAAACCCCTTTAAACAAACTCCCAAACTCACAGGTCCCATTGCAGAGCCGCCCAGCTCGCTGGGTCGAGAGGTGGGAGAGAGGAAGAGAGTATTCAGCTGTCTGAGCAAAGAAATAGCAGAACTTTTCAGCAAATCTGTTCTCTTCTCACACAGAAAATAAAGTTTATTTTCTTCTACTATCATCCTCAGAACAGCTATATTTGTCAAAATCTTTTTGCTAATTTGCTTGTAATCCATCCTGAAGCATACATCCAACATGGAAAAATTGAGATTGAAAAAACTGGAGCTTGGATAACTTATATTTGATAAAGTTAAAAACAGCCAAACCCAGGAATTTAGAGGGTAATTGTGAATAACCTTAACTAAAGCTACCATGACTGCTTTTACCGATAATAGCATTCTTCTCCAGTAGTTTTTGAGTAAGCCTGGTTTTCATTTGCAAAATTCAGACACTTAAATAATTAGTGAAGAACAACTTTTAGAATGAATGTAGCTACACTTCCAGGTGGAAGCACACGAGATGGTCTTTAGTCTTCCCTCTGAAGATAGCGATACTGGTATAAAATTTTTTATATTAGTTGTGAATTCAGATTGGAAATACATGCTGGTTTAATTATGCTATAACTAAATGTGCTAAATTGATATCGTACTAAATATACTATATCTGGGAAGATTGCACTATTTTAATTATATTGACAGGCTTAAAGATCTGCATTTTTCTAGCACAAAAAAAGGATCAGCTTCATATCCACATTCCATGATGTCAGCTGAGTAACTCTGGTCTCATTGCTGCAAATGCAAGGTACTGTCTTGCGTTAAAAGCTACTCCAAGTCATATCACTTCAGATTTACCACAGACTAAAAGCATTCATGTGGGTTGTTATCATGGCTCACTTGGTCCACAGTAACTTGTTAAGCCATGATAATTCAGCTATGAATTTGAGCTTAAAGGGCAATTTTCAGAGTACTATGATAACGGTGCTGTAGTGGATGCATGGTATAAGGATATGTTTTGTATTAACACAAAACCTAACAAAATAGCACCCTCATCCAGACTAGGCCATATTAAACAGTGAGTACTAAATAAGGGTCAAATAAATGAAGAGAATCAGGACTGGTTAGGATACAGATGATGATCAGCCTGGAATGCAGCAGTGTTCCTTGATGCCCATGTGAATCCCCCACTTTAACCCAGAGAAAGATGATTTTTGGTTGAGGAAAGTGCCCTCATTCAGGAATGCATTTCAGCAAGTACTTGAATTTCACTAAAAGCACTAGGATTCAAGCTGACCTTAAAACTAAACATATGCCTACATGTTTTCCTGCATGGGGACATTGATTTAGAGACTGAAAACCATGCAAGTTAATATCTTTGGAAAGCTATCAAGGTAGTGTTGAAGAAGATAATAAAACCAAAACTTCAAAAACTAAGGAAGTATTTGGGTCATTATGTTTCAAGCTGAAAGTGACAGCACTAAGACGTATTCAATGACAATGAAATTATACAAATTAAACCCAAGGTATCTTTTTAAAGTGATGATACAGGTTTTTTTACTGTTTGTAGTGTTTATTGTGCTTTAACAGAACTGGATAAATCTGATAAGCTGTTTAATTTTGGATTGGAGGAGCTGATGGAAGTGGAGTTCTGCCAGTGCTCCGAGAAGCTTACTTTCCCCATTGAGCCTCGCATTTAAATTGTCCTGACTGCTCTAGATTGTGTAAATAAATAGACACGGGAAACGCAGCATCGGCTCCAAGAGCCTGCTTAGTCTTCTTGTTAGAGCTATAGTGTACTAGGATTCGTTCCCACGTAGGGTAGACACTTATAGTCAATTACACTCAATTTATTAGATTAGGTATGCAGAGGAATGGCATAATAGCAGAGTCATATGGCAGAGGAGGTTTACCATCTGTTATCTGCCTTTAGCAAAGGATCAGTTCTCGCTGTGGACAACGAAAAGGAATAGTAAAAAAATAAATGGGACATATGCTTTTAAATTCCCAGCTGGGAATTTAATTCAGAATTCTCAATTTACAACTGTGCCATTTTGTAAGCAAACTGAATTATTTTCCAGTATTTCACAGCTGAAAAGATTTGCTAGCAGGCTTTTATTAATTGCATTTAATAATCTTCTGTAAGAAGCCTTTGCAGAATGTGCCAAAAGCTTTTCAGCCCGCAGTTTAAAGGTATAGATCCAGATAATGTAATTGACGGCACTAGAACTGTGCCGAGTTCATTTTGGCTTTGCAACTATTCATGTGTAAACAACCAGATTTTTGTATTAAAAAAAAATTATCTGTGCATAAATGCTAGCCCCCTGAAACAGAGATGAGGAGAACATTAAGTGGCAGAAGATTCTCAAGCAGCAGAAGTTAGGCATCTAACTGGGGTACTAAAAACTTCTATTCCAAAATCTCATTCAACTATTAGTTGACCGGTGAGACTGCTGCCACCCTGGGTTAGGTATGGTTCCTCAGGAACTGAAATGCTACTTCTCTGCAACCACAGCACCCCATTCTTCGAAAAAGGTACAAGTTACCCTGTTGTCAAACCTACCACAAAGCCTCATCTGCTTTTAGGAACCAGTGGAGAAATATCTCCCCATACTTCCCCAGTGGCCATTATGCTCTAATTCCACATTATGCTACTGGTACAGTAGGACTTTCCAAAAATTCAGCTAAGAGCATCAACTTTCTTGTAAAACTTGTTTTGCTCTTCTTTAAGACACATGTTAGCCTGAGGGCTATTAGCTATTTTGGGTATGGCCTCTCTGTACTCTTTTGGCGAGCCGTTGCAAAGAAACCGGAGCTACCTAAAACAGAAGGGGAGGGGAAAGGACCACTCCAACGTAGTTGTTAGGGTATACTTCTGGCAGGCTGAGATCTGTGTCTTCATCAACACCGGGCCCAAAAACTGTGGTGCTTTCTCCTCCACCCTGCTCACTGAGTGCCAGGCTGCAAAGTTGTCCCCCGGGTGTCTCCAATACCTCCTCCTCCTGCCGAGAGGCACAGGTGGGGCAGGAGGGAGGGCTGATGCAGCGGCACTCACAGCCAACCGCTTACAGGGGATGTGCCTGGGAATCCGCTTATGAAGGGGAAGGTATATAGACCACCAACACCATGGACTGTATCTTCTGTAAATTGCTTTCCAAGAGAAAAGAGAAAGTTTTAAGACCTCAAAGAACGGGAGCAATAAAGAAAGCTATTTTCCTTCTTTCACGAATCATATATATGTGTATACGTGTTGAAAATATAAATTCTTTTTGTGGTGTTTGTTTTTTTTTTAAACCTGTGTAAATGAAATTTGCCTTCTCAAATCTCGGGCCTTTCTGCCTCTGTGCTGCAACCAGCAAAGTTTGATTTATTTACAGAAACAGCTTGTGAGACCTGTGACAACAAAATAAATATAGCACTGGTACTGCACTGACTTACGCTGCATCTGCTTTGGGAGACTGACTTCCTTGGGTCAGTCGATACCCTTTACTCCTGTCTGTATATCGCTTTGCTGGGGATGGGTATGGAGCAGGGAAAGGTGTTTGCAAAACAGGCCTTGACCTTTTCAGCAGCAAATAAATTCTGTGAAGCAAGCAAATAGATTTCTGAGAATTTTGCAAGAGGAATTTTGGATTGGGACTGCTTTTGCCATCTCGTTTTCTTCTGTCGCTGTTCCAAGAGCTTATAAACTAGATTCTCAGAGTCTATCTACCTACTAATAGCTCACATTTTCCAGTTCCTGTTTCTGACCTCCGATAAAAACCCACTAAAAACATTTAGAAGTAAACAGACTCTAAAATTGTAATGTTAACAGCTGAAGTAACACCATCTTTACCCTTTAAAACTCTATTCCTTAAAAAAAAATAAGAAACACTATTCTAATCAACAAAAGAGATGGGTTTATCCAGAAAAAATGATTTTGAGTTAAAGTACTTTGTAAATCTATTTCATAAACGGAACGGTACTAAAAGATTTTGCATTTCCTGTGCTTTTAACTTGATAATCTCAAAACCATCTGTAATCAAAGATAAATAAATTCCTCAAAACTAATCGCAAGAGAATGAAATTCCTAATAATATGCCCATCTACAGGTGTGTGTGCATAAAATATAAAATTATACTATTTTACATACATTTGTGCCTTTTTCCTGTGAGGGTTATTTTTTTGTGTTTTTGATCATGTTATTCTAGTATAATTTCAGAATGAAGATTTATATGCTGTTGTATCAATGCCATGGGAAGTTCTCAAATTGCCAAAAACGTAATTCCCTCCATTTGACATCACCACCATGTACATTGTAACAATTTGATGAATTTGGTATCTTTTTACCATAACAAAAAAACTAGGTTCAGGGACTTACTGACTAAATTTTCCCATTTTTTGTTGTTTTGCTACAGAAACAAGCCTTCCGTGATCATACTTTTAAATTCTGTCTGACCCGTGGGTCCTCCCCATTCCTCAGTAGTTCAGGACGTGCTGGCCAGTTTAACTTCACACATACATGTAGAGATCTCAAAAATAATGTATGTGCTGTAAGTGTCATTACAACATATAGAAGCTCCAGTGAAGCTTCTGAAGCTTCTGAAGCTGCTGTGTGAGCTCATCCCTTACAATACATTTGAGTTTATCTGGTGCCCTGGTTTGAGCGACACATGACTAATTTCCCTTCTAATACTTGGGAAAACTGCACTTTTAGAAGACTCCAATGTCTGAATTTGTGAAAATATTTACTTTGTAGCCAGCTATGGTGTGTGAGTTTCAAGGCCTCAATGTTTTCTAGCTTTCCAGGTGCAGGGATGAGGAGCAGCGAGACCTGAGCGCTTGACCCAAGCTGGCCAACAGGGTTATTTCGTACCATGAATGACATATTCAATATAGATTAGAAAGTTTGCTGCGAAGCGCTCTCTCTCTCTTAATGACTGCAATCCAGAGAACTTCTTGCCCGGGTGCCAGACCCCTGAGGCCTTGCCTTCCTCCCGAAGCCATAGCACTCAGTGTCCGACGTTTACTGTCCACTGCTGGAAGTGCACAGCTTCCTGCTGATGGAATTGGCTGAGTATAATCCTCATATATTTTATATTGGTATTGCGATCAATATTGGTTCTTTAGTGTTATTAATGTTAATTATCTAGTCTTATTCTATTAAATCTGTTTATATTTCAACCTTCAGGTTTCCTTGGTTTTTTTCCGATTCCCCTTCCTGGGTGGGGAGGGGTCATTGGGTGACAGAACAATTGTCTAAATGACAATAAATTGTTGTGGGTTTCTCAAACCATAACACCTGGGAAGGCTGAGAGAAAGCAGAGAGACAGAGATCACGACCCTCCAGCAGCAGGAGAAGCACCCGAGTCGCTCATGCATATGACAAATATGCAGGAAATCAAGTTCCCCTGGTTCTGGTGCTTGTTGAGTGCCCCGTAGGTGTACATGCTGCTCTTTTTATTTCCAGTAACACTGTCTAGAGACAAGTGCCTATGAAATGGGACTAAATACTGGTCTGCCTTTGCTTGGCTGCTGTTTGGTGGCTCTGGCCAGTGATCACATTTCTGGGGCAAACTCAGTTATGGCATTGCCTTTCATTGTGATTCTGTCCGGAACTTCTCCTCGCGATCCTTTGCTCTTGCACAAAGCTGAGTAGAAAAATGTTTTTTAGTGGATGTAGTGTAAATTCACTGGAGTAACCTAGCTGATAATACCTGGGGTTTACGTCCTTGAATGTGCTCTGATTGTGGACTGGGAACGATGGAAGGTTTATATTGTGTGTGTTTATAGGCTATTAAATCAATACGCTGCTGGAGGGGAATCTTCCACATCATTTATAAATAATGGTGAGAGATGTGCTCTCAGCAGCAGTGGTGTACATGCAAAGTGCTTCCATTGACTTCTGCAGTGTTATACATTTTGCTGCATGATTAATTTAACTCGTTCCCCTTCATGAACTGTCCACTCCGAGAATTACTGCTTTAACCAGAGAATTAGCTGTTGCAAAGAACTGCCATCCCAAATCAGCCCTTCTAAAGAATCAATGGACTAAAATACATTTAAATGTTAGTTGGAGAACAAAAGAAACTATGAAAATCAGGAGAACATGATACTAACATCAGGTAGCTTCTGAACCATAGGCATCTACAGCCAACTGTCTAGGAACGTATGCTCTCTGCTCATACAAAATGTTTATTTGCACTCCTGGTGTTTCACAACACATCAGGTTTCAAGTCTGCCACAAGTCCCCTTCCCTAGCTTTGTGTTCAGCACTGAAAATGCCAAGTCCTGTACTCCACACACATCTAACTTTCTGACCCTGAACTTTATTATGACAGCAAATTATGGCCTCCAGCTGAACTCTCCTGAAAAGTCATCGTGTAGCTGACGCAAGAAATGAAACATGTCGAAAGCAGGGGCGTGGGCACACGCACAGCAATATTACTTCAGTAGTGAACAAAAGGAGGAAGTACGGATTATCACAAATAGCCAAAAAATCCTACTCAGAATAATGAGCAAATTAATAATAAAAAATTATCAGACTTGTCAAATCCAAAAGAGTCTGAAATTATAATAATATATTCATTAATTACTTAGATGTTTTGGTGAATGGAGTAAAAGTACATTTCAATCGACAAATGACAGAGGTATTTAGCTAAAAGTTATCGAAGTGGTAAAGTTTGGAGCAGTTTTCCCAAGTAAGACGTTTTCTAAGTGTGTCCATTTTTCCCCCAATCCCATCAGTACCAGCTGCAGTTCCCCAGATTTGCTTATCTCCTGATTCTACTCAAAAATACTCCACCATCACCTGAATTACAAAATTGTTTTGTCTAATAAAGATTTCTAACTAATTGGAAACTGATTGGCAAAACTGTTAAAAAAATGTTGAGAGTTCCAACCAAGTGTCTTATTAAATCTTTCTGTGTCAATGAGTATATGGGATAAACTAAACTGAAAGTTGGACAACTTCAAATTGTACTGTCAACTCAAGAGTGACAAATTCCTTTCCTTTGCACCTGAAGTTCAGTTGTAAATTATTCCCACTTTTCTGACATGGTGCAGAAGCTACATTGGGCATATCTAACTGCCAGTCAATAAGTTCATACATTTTCCTAACGTCAGCCAAATTGTTAGACTTCTGATGAGTGGGAAATATCCAGATCCTGAAACTCCTATACATGAGGTTCTGAGCAAAGATTATTTTAATTGGTGTGTGGCCGACTGGCCGTTTCAGCAATCTCTGCCCAAACACTAGCGCTCATTTCCTCATAGCAGGCCCTTTTGTAATTTAAGTTGTTTTGACAGAATAGAGAGCGAGGTTCCTTGTTGATCTAGTGACCAAATAAACCACAACAAATGCCGAGCTGTGAAACACCACCAGCAGCGATCTCTCCTCTGGCATTTTCTTCCAACATTAAAAGAGTGTTTTTCAGCACAAAGAAAACAAAGCCTGTAAAATTATGTGCCATCTCATCACCTAGTCCCTTTGTAGTACTGCTTCCATGTGCAGAACCCGTAGACTGCAAGGTCTCCACGTGTTAAGTAACCGTCATGTCTGCTCAGGTAGAATCAAAACTTGGTCACGGCGCTTTGCCCAGGCAATGACTGGAGACTTCAGGTGTCTCCGGCTGCAGTGGGAGGTGCCTACCTCCCAAACCTCTGTGTGCAAAATGTGTGGAGCTCAGCCCAGGTGCCCACAGGTTGGAGACCTCTCGTTGGAGGCCAGGTAGCGTAGGCAATTGCGGAGACGCAGCTTCTGCTCCACGAACGCCAGCATTCGGTGTGGTCCACAGCAGCTATAGCCCAGAGAGGACATTTGTGGGGGTCCAGAGGAGCAGCCAGCCTGCAGGACTGACACCAGGAAGGCAGTGCCACCTTTCACTCTGCAACCTTTTACCTGTGTTCCCACTGCGCTTCTCCAGACCTTATGCCTTAAATAAGCACTGCACTTGCCTTCCACCAGCAGATGGGCATAACGTTTTCTTCTCCTCCCAACATCTGTTCCCATTCTTACCCATTATATAGTAGACATCCCACATTTTCCTCTAATCTGAACACTAGTTTTCCAATATTTACAAATATAACCCATGAAGAGGTTGAATACTCCTTGCTTAATAAAATGTACTTATGCAAAACTACTTGATCACTCAAGAACACTTTCTCTCTTAATAGACAACCCCCAGGATGTTGACACTATCCAATAAAAGCCCGCATTCCTCTTGAGCTGTTTTATGTTTTCTAATTTCTTCGTCGCAATTAGTGTCTTTCGCTGTCAGAGCTGGCATCAGTAGTTCAGCAGAATTGCACTCAGCTGTGTTTCATCCCTGGTTCTGACTCATAAAGGTTGTCTGGGAAAGTTTGTAAACATGAGAAATCACCATTAAATGTAAGGATCATATTATCAGTCTGACAAATCAAGGAAGTTCTTGCTGGGTTAGGATAAATAACAAAGGGCATAGAGGTATATTTAGAAAGTAAATGCGTCTGTATGATGAGTTACATACATTTCACAAGCAGCAGAACTGAGAAGTTTGTGAAAGAACCAGTTCTCATACGACTCCACCCAGACAAAGGCAGCAAATAAGCAGCAACATATGATGAACCAGTTAAATGAAACGAAGGCATACACACCCAGTCCTGGGTTACTTTCAACATTTAGATGGTAATATACAACCTAAATTGTTAAATGGGTTTATAGCACTGTGAAATATGAATCCAGCTACCAAGAGGATTTCATATTTTATTTGAGATGCATATTTTCTAATGCAGCAGTTTAGCAGACACTGGGAGACATGGATGGATGTATGCAATATATTTAAGCTTTATAGAGAAACACCCCATTCAGTAGGAATGAAGTGTGAATTATTTTTTTTTTTTAATTCCTTACGGCACCTCCTCCTTTGTCTCTTTTCTCTTTTGTTTTCTTCCTGTACATCTTGATTGCTGATCTCTCTTTACTTTTCCACGTTTTGCTTTTTTCTGCTCTTTCTTTCTGATGTTCTGGGCAGTACTGCTGGAAAGAAAGGGAAAAAAAAAAAAAGAAAGGGGAAAAAAAGAAAAAGAAAACGGAAAGGAAGGAAAACGGAAAGGAAGGAAAACGGAAAGGAAGGAAAACGGAAAGGAAGGAAAACGGAAAGGAAGGAAAACGGAAAGGAAGGAAAACGGAAAGGAAGGAAAACGGAAAGGAAGGAAAACGGAAAGGAAGGAAAAAGAAAGAAGGAAAAAGAAAGAAGGAAAAAGAAAGAAGGAAAAAGAAAGAAGGAAAAAGAAAGAAGGAAAAAGAAAGAAGGAAAAAGAAAGAAGGAAAAAGAAAGAAGGAAAAGGGGGGGAAGAAAGGGAAAAAAGAAAGGGGAAAAGGGAAAAAAGAAAGAAGGAAAAAGGGAAAAAAGAAAGGGGAAAAGGAAAGGGGAAAGGGGAAAAGGGGAATGGGGGGAAAAAAAAAAAAAAAAAGAAGGGGGGGGGGAAGGAAAAAAACAACCAAACCCTGGCCCCATTCCCTTTATCTGGTGCTAATGATGCTGTAAAGAGCAAATGCCTGGAGTTGCTGTTACTGCAAACAGCCCTGCTGCTGCTGGCCGGCTGCGTGGAAGGGGCTGATAGGACGCTTATTATAGCCGAGTCGCAAGAACGGGTACCGGAGTGGGAAAGCCAAGAAAGCCGCTACCAATGACAGCGAGGGGCCAAAAATGCCTTAGTGCAGGGAAACCTTGAGTGACAGGCTGTAAAGGCGGTTATCATGGTTAATATATGGTAAATAATGCGTGGCAGGTACTGGCGTGTTTCCCCTGACAGCAGGCGCGGGCTGCGTTTGTTAACCCTCAAGTCGCACCGCTGACCTTTTTTTTTTTTCTTGGGTGTCTGAGGGAGGAACAGATAACTGGATGTATGGTCATTACGCGCTGGGTTACCACTGATGTCGTTCTTCTCGTCCGTTTTACCGGGGCATGCGTTGGGATAGTTACTCAATGCGTTTTTAACAGATTTCTTTTTTATTTTCTGTCCACGTGGCTTTATAAAAAGCCCATACAGCAGAGGCAATCCTTTTCGTTAGAATAAGCCAGTTCGCTAATTAACTGCTGAGATCGGAATATCATTGTTTTCCCTGATCGGAAATCAAAAATTCCCAGAAAGCCCCATATCTCAATATCTCATTATCAGCACCAAAGGCAAATAGCAGCATTGTTATTCCAGGGATTGCACCTTTTCAATGGCTGAATTGCCAGCCCCAGGCTGTGTCTGGGTGTGCAAGGGGGGGGGGGGGAAGGGGGGGGAGAGAGGGGAAAGGATTTGCCCGAAGTTCTTTGGTTTCAGGCTGTGCCATTTGTTTTGCTAGAAGATGATAGTGTTTTGGCAGACCTCTGCAGTTTTGGTCTGGTCAGCTTTATCTCTGTGCATAAAGCCTCTGTATAGCTACTGCATGTTGAGCTCTCAGAGAACTGGTTTTTGTTTATGTGCCGAAAAGTCTGAGAAAAAATCTGAAAAATTGCTTAATAGTTCACATAGTCAACACGCTGTTCCAGTGATATATCTTTGAATATTTTATTTCCATTCTGTTTCCATTCTTCTCTACCAAGCTGTTAGTAGCTTTTTCGGTCCAGTGCAGTGTTTTTTGTTGTGATTTTCTTTTTCTTTCTTTTTCTTTTTCTTCTTTTTCTTTTTTATTTCCTTTTCCTTTTGTCTGAACCGCTCAGGATGAAATGTGATTCAGAGTTCATTTCGCTAATCATTCCCCCTTTGACCGAAAAGTGCTTTACGGAGGCTGCATCCAGCTTGGTGGTATCAGATTTCAGCGTGAAAGTGCTACATTCCTGACTGGCCTGCATTCTCTTTGTGTTTGATTTTGCCTGGTAAAATAAATGGCATACTTAGAAAGATTAATTCCATTCAGGAAAAAAAAAAAAAAAAAAAAAAGAGAGAGAAATAAAAGAAAGACCAGGGGGAAAAATATATAAAAAAAAGAAACTCAGCTAATTTTTTTTTTTCCTATGCGTAGTTCCACTTGGCCATCCACTGTAACATTTGTTATTCTTTTTTTTTTTTTTTTTTCTGTTGCTGCCCTACACTTATCTTTTTCTACCTTTGATTTATTTCAGGTTTGATTCTACTTCTTAACTTCTGGTTTTAGCTGAAGAAAGCACTTCTCTAGATCTCTGAAATTCACAAAAAAAAAAAAAAATCAGTGAAAAAAAAGTTCCTTTGGAAGACAGCTGTAACTTTTACCTTTCACTTCTTGCTGTAGTTCATGACAGAACTAGCTCATGTTGGCAGCGCTGCTTGAATCATTTCAGAACCTTAAAAGCACTCTGGATTTTTATAGATAATTATTTATTTTTGTTTCTTGTATAATGTATAGCTAAGGCCTGCATTTTAGATATATCTTTTATTTTAAATGTTCTTTTTTTCCCGCCTTTAGTCTTGTTTGTAATTGTCTTATCTGGAAGGTAATTTTTGAACGTAGGCACTTGAGGAGGGGGAGGAAGAGCATTTGCATCACTGCAGCTTTTTGCGTGAATGCAATTGCACTGGCACAAAATAGTATAATAAGAGTGCCACTATAAAGTGACAAAAATGTTGACCAATTCTTAGAAGAAAACGGACTTTAAAGAAGTATTTGCTGTGAACTCTTAACACATATTTGAAAATCTGAAGGGCCCTTTTTGTAGACAGTGAATTCCTAAAGTAAAGAAACAGGAACATTAAAAAAAAAAATCCTTTCTGCCCATGTTCATGATGATAGTAACAAAACACAGCATCCCTGTGTTTTGAAAGTTACATTTGCAAATTAAGCAGCACCACAGTTTCACTCATATATCAGAGAATTGCTCTGTTTTGCATGCGATAGAATATTTGTGTGAGCTGGTTTGTTGTGTTGTTTTTTTTTTTTCCTTGGAAGGCTGGGCTTCTTTAACAATGTTAAAGGCTGTCTTTTTATTATCTTCTTGAACAATATCTTTTTCTCTGCTTCTGTATCTTATTTTTTCCTTAAATAGCCTCACTCACTTCAGAGACACAATTAAGAACCTGAAGACCCTCAGAAAAGGTACTCTTTAAATGAATTATTCTGAATATTATCATATTTTTTTAAAAAAAGTTTGCATTTCTAAGCATCCCTCCTGGTCTTTAAAAACTGAAGCTGGCATCTGTGTTGGCTTGAATTGAGATGGTCCCTGCAGGCTCTTTAACTCAAAGAGTTATTTTATTCATTTGGTTGTTTCTTATTTCTTCCCGTAGGGTAACTACAAACCTAGCTCTTATATTTGTTTACTTGCCTCGCTTTGTTAAAAGATTATGTCTTCACCAGCGCTTATGAATTTATTAGTGCTTAAAATGCACTTAAATTGTTGAACTCCATCCAGTTTGCCTTTATCACCCTATTTTACCTGCAGCACTTTTTGCTGTGATTGCTCCCCATGCATCCCTAACAATAAGCTCTCAGCATGTAGAAACGTACCAGAGTTAGCTGAGCAGAGGATGTAGGGAAGTGTCAAACATTATTTGTCTAGCTTTATTTGCTCCTATTAATACATCCCTCATTTGTATCGCCTGCAGTCAACGTTTTCAAATGCAAGAGATTGTAACAGGGTAACCTTACCTCCACATCTATTAAAAAATGCCACTGACACTTTCTTCAAGGGGGCCAAACTCGTCTCTCGGGCTGCATCTCCTCCTCTCCTCTCTCCTGCGCTCAGGCCAGCGTACTCTGCCTGATGCTACGCTCCCCAGACCAGCCCTTTCAGAAGCAGCTCCTGGTTCATCTGCCCCCTTCCCTCCTGCTGCTGGCTTCTGCCGGCGGTCCTGCAGCTCACTGTCCCCGCCGTGGTGCTGCCGAGGCAAATTTTTGAGGGGCTGTTTTGCAACAGAATTGCCTGAAAAGACGTGAGCTAAAGAGGGAGATGTGGTGCAGGGTAAGACCCGAGGGGCCAGGACCGTTTGCTCAGCATCACTGAACTGCACCTTCCCCTATCAAACGTCAATAGCCTAACCTCCAGAGCGAATGAAGTCTGTCACTTCTGAAATATCTCCTTGAATCCTACGTCCTGTAGTTGTAGTGGCCAGAGAAGGAGGGAGATTGGGTGAGATAACCTTCATCGGGTACGTTGGAAATCCTGGGAGGAGCCTTTGCTCTGAGCCATCAGCCTTCCCTCTCCTGGGGTGGTCCTCAGCGGGTGGCACAACTGCTACGCGGGCAGCTCTTTCCATACCGGGAAGTTTCACAGGGTCACAGTGTGCTTCCAAGGCATTTAAAACATGTGTCAAAATCTCCTAATCCCCGTTTCCAACCTGATCAGCCTCTGGCGTTTCTAACATGGCTGTGTTCTGCTCAGCTCTAAGGTACTTGATCATTTTATAGCCATTACCATATAGCCAAGAGATAACAAACGTAAGAGGTTAGCAGTGGAAACACAAAGATCAGCATCTGGATCAACCTTTTTCCTCTCTGCCAAGAAAGAATAGCATTTGAGGGGTTTTATTTGGTTTGGGTTTTATGGTTGTTTGTTTGTTTGTTTGTTTGTTTTTTTGTAAATATGTATCTTAGCTGTGATACTGAAGAAAGAAAGAACTGAAAAGCATAAGGTTTATATTTGTGCCAACATGGGGATGTTTGCAAAATTTCTGGTGGAATGAGTCTTGGACCGGGTCCTGAGGAAAATCTTTCTTCTGCATAAAGGTAACAGTCCCTGTGCCAGCAACAGATTGTTACTGGTGGCCGTGGAGGTCCTGAAGGTTGGTGAGAGTAAGTGCTGTGCACAGGTCCTGAAGGTTGGTGAGAGTAACTGCTGTGCACATCTGTATGTGAACAAGGAGAGAGCGGAACATAATACGGGCAAAGATACCTGAATATAAATAAGCGAGGGGAAGACTGTGGTCTTCACTTTAAATCCATGAAGCAAAATGTAAACCTATCAAAGCACCAGGATTGTTTTGACTGTCTGAAGAGATGCTGGCCACTTCTAAAATGCTTTAAAAGACACACGCCTACAGAGAAAGGCCACAGATTTTATTAGAAGAAAGCGTAAGGCATCTGGAAAGTATCTGACGAGGCAGAGGTGGCACAAAGTCTTATCCCAGTCCCGAGGGCACCACAGGAGTTTCCATAGCGCAAGACACGCTTGAGGCTCAGTTTATTCTCTGTCTTCAACTAGTGGCAAATAATATCTGCATTATAAGTAATTGCTGGGCAACTTCATGGGAAGCTTTTCTTAAATTAAAACCTGTTTGCTGCTTATGTTATAGCAGGGTCACATAGATAAGCTGCTGCCAGTTTAGCAGATACAAATCTTGTTTTCTCAATTCTAGTATAAACACATCTTTCCTACAGACTCATCACTTTTACAATACTACCTCTGCTTTTGTGTCTCTGCATTATTTCCTTCTTTCCACCGTGTCACAAATACCATTTGATTTGGTCCTGTGTTGGCTGACATCTACTCTGTCTATATTTTCTTATATCCTTTCAATCTGTTCACCTTTCTGGCCTCTGATTTGTCTGGTGGCATCATCTTTTATTGCCTATAACACCTTTCTGCTTTCTCTTTTTACTCTCAGTGGCATCAAAGGACACATACACACCCTCCACCCCGAAGGAAAAAGAATAAACCAAAAAAAAGGTAAAAAAATGTAAGGCCGCTAAGTTCATCTGTTCCACATTCTTGCTTAAAGCCTCTCTCTCCCAGGAAACATGAATAGTTTGCTAGTAAGTAGGCAGTTAGGTGTTATTACCTGTATCATAACCATCTCCTCCTGTCCATTTCAAGCTTACCTTAGAGGCACTTAGTATTTTTCCTCACTAGACGTCTTTTAACCTTTTGCATACATTGACTAAATTACAAGTCCATGTTATACCCTGGGTTGTTTGGGGTTTTTTGTTTTATTTTTTTTTTTGTTTGGTTTCTTTTTTTTTACAAAAACAGTCAGTTAATTTATAGTATTAAGTATATTTGCAGAGAGAAGCATAGTCTCCATAGTTCTCGTCAAGACTATAAATACTTGGGTTTAGTTCTGATTTGCCTGCGCTGCTAAGGGGTACCATGTATAAAACACTTAACTTCAGGCAAGCTAAAGCAAATGATAAACATTTGCTTAAAAAAAAAAAAAAATGGACCGTTTATAGAGTGTCCTGCCCCACTCCCTCCACTAAGATACCCGCCCTCACCATCCAGCCTCCAAAAGTTATGACAGCCAACAGCAGGAACAAAAAGGAGGTTTGTTCTCCTTCCTTCCCTTTTCTGGTTACTGCAGTTCATCCCGAAGCTGATGAGCTGAAAGATCTTTGATCTGATGGATTTCCAAACAGTAAGCTGGAGAAGGTGAGGTGTGGATACGCTTGCTGGTTTGCTGTTTCTGCTATTGGAGTAGTAATCTCCAACAGAGGAAAAAGAAAAACATTCAGAATAGTACCACCTTAAAGGACTGCAAAAAAAAAAAATGCTATGAGGCTACAGCCATGAGAAGAAGGGCTTATTATGAAATAAAGTCACACTGAAAATCAATCATGTTTGACCTGGCATGAGGTTACAATGCCAGGTCAATTATCATCCAAGTAATATTACTCTGTGGTAAAATTAAAGTGCCCTATCTTCATGGAGAACGTATCTTGAAATAGCTGGGTTCATTTTGACAGTTTAATTGCGCACCTTTAGGAGCACTAAAAAGAAACACTAGCTTCAGAGAACAGAGTAGACACATTACTTAGGACACGGATCAACATTTTGTTTTGCATACTTAGTGAAACAAAGGCATGATTCATAACTGGAGCCTTCAGACACTGCTGTAGCACAAACAGACAATAGTTTACATAGTTTTGACAGCCTTTTAATAGCAGATTTAGCTAAAATGACAATCACTTTAGCTGACGTAATAATCCCAGCCACATTGTCATCCTTGTCTTTTTTGCAGAAATGATCGTCCTGTGGTGATGCCAGGAATGCATATGTTGATCACAGAATCATACAATCATTTAGGGTGGAAAAGACCTTTGAGATCATCGAGTTCAACAGTTAACCTAACACTGCCAAGTCCACCACAAAACCATGTCCCTAAGTGCCACATCTACACACCTTTTAAATACCTCCCGGGATGGTGACTCAACCACTTCCCTGGGCAGCCTCTTCCAGTGCTTGTCAAGCCTTTCAGTGAAGAACTTTTTCCTAATATCCAATCTAAACCTCCCCTGGTGCAACTTGAGGCCATTTCCTCTTGTCCTATCGCTTGTTACTTGGGAGAAGAGCTCGACCCCCACCTCACTACAACCTCCTTTCAGGTAGTTGTAGAGAGTGGTGAGACCCTCATATGCATACTCATAACCAGCAGTGAGTGATTCAGGAACTGATGCAGCAAGCAGGTAGAGATGACCAGTGCCACCAGTGGGGCTGTGTTGGCAGGTGCCTGAGCCATCCCAAGCTGCTGCCTGGGGGCAGACAGGAAGCCACACCTTGCATGGGGAAGCTCTAATGTTGGGAGCTGGGCCCTTCTTTCCAGTGGTGGCAGGACTTCTGTTGCAGCCTTTACCTAGGTGAAGTATCAATAGCTTTCATCAATAAGTGCTGTCTCAAGATAAGGTTTCACAAGACAGCTGAGCTGCTCTAAGAGTTTGCTGCTGCTGCTGCTGCTGCTGCTGAAAGAGGCAGGCTCCAACCCTCATCTATCCTGGCTTGGTGCTTCCATCCCTCCTCCTAAATTGTGGCAATTGCCTGATCCCGTCTCCCCAGCTGCTGCAAGGCAATGAACACTACCCAAGCACAACGGAGTGGCATGGAGCAGTGAGAGCATGGGGGACGGGGAGGGCTAGGGCCGCTTCTTTTGTGTCCCTGCAGACCAAGCATCAGTCTTTGCCACCCTGTACTGTGAACAGACCTCTGAACTTTCAGAGTGAGGTCATAAAATGCATTAAATTGTCCTATGAAATGGACATTGTAGCACCCATAACATTTCTTGCACTTCCAGTATTTCCTGATGAAGGAGTAGGACAAAGTGTTTTGTCAAGTATGTTACTGACTTCAGTTTTTTGTATTGTCCCTTTCGGACAAGCAAATATTTAATTACACAGTTATTCAGATGAAACAACTGAGGATCAGACAGATAAAGCAAATTGCCCAGCGATTTCAACAAAACAGCCAGGCTAAGGCTCTGGCTGTCCTGCCTCCCCACTCTCCGCTCCATCTCATGCATGCCATTTGGTTTTGAACTCCTGAATGCATTTTGCTCATCTTCCTGGAGCATTTCACTAATTGATGAAAGATTAAAATATAATTCAGAATGACATTCCCCACTGAAATCTGCCTTAACAAGAGGCAATAAGCTGAAACCAGGGAGGAAAGGGAAAAAATGCTTCCAGAATAAAAAACAAATTACAGAATTTGAAAAGTAGATTCATTTCTTTGTAGAGGACTACTTGCAGAATGTCCCCAAGTACACCACAATTCGGCAGTAAGTGCCACTTTCAATAAGCAATGGCATTATTATAGTTTGCCATTAGGTTAACAGTGCTAGACTTCCAGTTAGGGGCTACTTCTACTGGGCAAATACTTTTCACTGGCTCTCTGGGAGGCCATTTAAAACAGGTTTCACTGTAAATAGTTACGCAAGACATAACAAAGGTTGTTATCAGTGAAAATATGTATTCCTTATGCTGTCAGCATTTTTTCCTGAGCTAATGTAATTACAAAGCACTATTGAAACCAACCCGGCCTGTTTATACAGTAGGAAGGAAAACTACATTACCCTACCTAAAAAAAACAAAAAAAACACCACCAAACCCCCCCAAAAAAAAACTTTCACCAAATGAAATTGTTACAGATTTTACAGCGGTGTGATGTTCAATGATCCAGCAACATAGAAACGCATCCAAGTCAACCTGGAACACAAACTGGAACTCTCCCTTACAACAGGACACTGTTTAAGTGCACTGGGCAGGGAAGAAAAATCTCAGCAAAGGACACCTACACCTTTGAGAGGGCTCCTCTTCGGGTCAGTGAGCAACGTCCATTGCTATCTCAAACAGCCAAGTCATACGCTCCCTTCCAGAAAGTTCTGTATGGAAAGTTGTTAGACCTTTCTTTTTGCCTCCATGGGGTATGGCTCTTCCGGAACCTCCAACCTGGGCAATCAGAAACTTAACTCTGGAAGGAAAAAAAAAGGTGTATTCCGTGGGCCAAAGTCCCTGCCGTACCCAGAGGGTGTGGCTGTGATGAGGAAAGCGATGAAGGACAAAGGGTGGTTTATGCTGCACTTGCCAATGTATCAGTCAGTTGGACCTACTCTGAGGGTACATGGTTAGTACCCAAGGCAAGGGAAATGGAGGACAACACGATGGAAGTGGAAGAAACATGTATAGTGGAAGAAATAGTATGGCTATTTTACTCGCAGTTTGCTATTTAGGCAGTCATATCCATTTTTCTGCTTGTGCAGAACTCCTTTAATACACAGCATAACTTAGAGCAGGAACATCTATAAGTGACTCACAACAGCAATTTTAGAATTCTCAAGCTCCTAGGCACCGCTAGACAAAATTTTGGGGTTTTAGGGATTGCCATAGTTAAATGTATCCTGGATACATGTGCACCTGAGAAAAAATGGAATTCAAGGAAGGGAACCTGAAGAGGCAAGGTTGGGGGTTAACCAAAAAAGGCAGGAGTTTGTGGAAATGATGACGATGAGGAGGAGGTGGCATCCATTTCAGAAAGAGCTAGGAAACCCTATTATGTAGTACTGCCAACCAAAACTTTATGAATAAATCCCTTCTCCCCACACCTTCAAATACTGAGACTACATTAAAAAAAAAAATCTTAGAAAAAGTAAAGTTAAGAGTATTTTTATTTGGGTATTTTTGTTGTTATTTCTGCAGGTCTTCTTCCCAGTTTATCAGCTGCAAACAGGTTCTGATATTTGTTCATTTTTAATAAAAGTTCTGTTTTTCATTACAGTAGAAGCTGATGCCTTAAAAGGAAAGACAAGCAGCACAAGCAAATTGGTGATAATTGTCATTCTTCAATGATACCATGTGTAGTGACAGTAGGTGTTAGATGAAGGTACCATCAAAATCTTCATAACTGTGGGCCCCAACACACAGATCCTCAGTGTTATTTAACTATTCTGGTGGAAACAGCAGTTAACATTGAGATACATTTGAGGAGCTCGGCTGTAAGTATGGTTGCAGTTAACCCTGAAACACCTAAACTTCTGTGACAAGCAGATTTTACAGCCCTGAGCTACCCAACCAGGCTTCCCTGGGGAAGGGGAACATCAGACACCTATGCAAGAAATACTTCAGAAAAGCAGCCAGTTGAGCACAGTGTGTCACAGGGGTAAGACTGAAAGGTGAAGCATGGGACAATGAGTAAAGTCTGCGGTGTCTAAGCAACTGATTCTGTATAACTAGCTGATGGACCTGAAATGGCACCTACCTACCTACCTGTTCTTGAGATCTTCAGCTACAAACACCTCCCTTACGTCAGCTTCAAGGATTGGTTTGCCAGTACGAGATGAAACACTGTTTCCCCATCCTGTACTTGCACTCCCTATCTCTTCACGGAATCATGGAATCATAGAATCATAGAATTGCTGAGGTTGGAAGGGACCTTTAAGATCATCAAGTCCTACCATTATCCTATCCTGACAAAACCACTTCTAAACCATGTCCCCAGGTACCACATCTACCCTTTTTGGGCAAATCCACCACCTCCCTGGGCACCCTATTCCAATGTTTAATACCCCTTTCAGTGAAAAAATGTTTCCTAATATCCCATCTAAACCTCCCCTGACATAACTTGAACCCATTTCCTCTCATCCTATCACTTGTCATCAGGGAGAAGAGGTCAGCCCCCACCTCTCTACAACCTCAATCATGGAATCACGGAATTTTCAGAGTTGGAAGGGACCTCTAGAGATCATCTAGTCCAACTCCCCTGCTAAAGCAGGATTGCCCAGAGCACATTACTCAGGACTGCATCCAGGCGGGTCTTGAAAATCTCCAGAGAAGGGGACTCCACAACCCCCCTGGGCAGCCTGTGCCAGTGCTCTGTCACCCTCACCGTAAAGAAGTTTTTCTTGTGTTTGAATGGAACTTCCTATGTTCCTACTTGTGTCCGTTGCCCCTTGTCCCATCATTGGGAATCACTGAAAGGAATCTGGCTCTATCCTCCTTTAGATACTTATAAGCAATAATAAGGTCTCCCCTCAGTCTTCTCTTCTCCAGGCTAAAGAGTCCCTCTTATTTTTACCTTGTTGTTTTATTCCTCCCACTGTCCTCTGTGCCAATACTCTGTTCCTCCATCCACCATTGGCTTGTACCCAGACCTTCAGGCACGTGAGCTGGCAGGCCACAGATGTTAGGAGTGATCCGGGCGTGCCTGTGGGATCTGGTCTCACTGGCAGAATAAGCAAAAGGATGTCAGATGAAGTGAGTGTTACATGCAGTTGGCTCCCGTCTTAATGCACCTCCTTGCTTCTTCCGCTAGCTAATGGTTGTATCACAACGCAGTTGTTCAAGCAGTCACTAGAAATACTGCATAGCAGGCTCGTGCACTCTGGGCACCCTCATACCACTTAACAGGTATGCCTCAAGATGGTATGAAAGGGTAATTTCCCCTGATTATGGAGGATCTTGCCTCAGGGACTCGGGGATTTCATCTCAGGAAAGGGCTTTGAGCAGCTTGCTAGTGGCTGGGCGATGTCAGCAGTGACAACCAAGAGAAACCGGGCTGCCTAGTAGGGCAGTGGCAGCTGAGTAGCAGTTCAGAAAATGTCACTGGTGCTTTAAGTGGTAGATACAGACACCAAAGAGGCTAGTAAGTGCCAAAGCACCATTTATAAAAGCCTGGCACGAACAAAATAATCTCAAAATGATGCAGTCCAAGCCACCACCAGCTACTGGTCCTGCACTATTATAACTGACCTGAGTTATTTTTGGGATTAGGTATGAAACGCCATTGCCTCTGGCATATCTGTGATTATCTTCCTGTTCAACTGCAGTCCCTGAAAGGTTGGGATAAACCCCTTCCCACTACTCCTTGCTTATGAATGCTCTTGGTTTTCAGATATTGTTTCTCCTCTCTCTCCTGTGCAAGTGTGGATCCTCTTCCTAGTCTTGCCTGTTCGATTCTCACAAGATGATTCTTTTTTTCTGGGTGCAAGAAAAAAACATACTACAGACGCTCTCCTTCTATCCGCAAATGCCAGCTTCTACAGTGCATCTTTCAACCCATTTATGGGTGGTTTCCATATTTCCCTTGGCCTTTTAGCTCTGTAATGATCACTTCCAGCCTGGCCATGCAAGAATCCCCTCCAGTGTTGAGCAACCCCGGTTGGAAAATACAACCCAAACCAAGCATAGCCCATGCTAACCTTGCGAGGAAACGTGTAACCACTCTCTTTCTCTGGCTGTAATTTTAAAGATCCATGTTAGGGTTGCAACCCCTGAATGGATGCCAGGTGTCCACGCCCAGTTCCCTCCACAAGGAGCCAGTTGTAGCAGTGGGAATGCAGCACTTCTTCACGAGTGTAGTTGTGCTTTGACACAACCACCCCGTGATACAGCTAATTTCACTCTAAAGGCCAAATTTCACGAGGCAGCTGAGAAGCTGTAGTTGTTGCTATGACAAGCAAGCATGGGCCTGTTCTTCCAATCCTTACTCACAACTTCACCTCCTCCTAGCTTGTCCTTGTGCTGCTTTTGTGGCACCAGCAATGGTCAGTAATTTATTCTGAAAGTAAACCAAGCTGATAAAATGTGGAGGGGAGTAATTGTTTGCTAGTCTGGTGAGCTAAATTAGCTCACTAGGTTGTCAGATGACTATCAAAGCTGGCACAAGGGAAAGCATGGTGACTGCAAAGCTCAAAGGGAGAGAGGGGACTGGGATTGTGCTCCTGTGAAATGCTGTTGCTGGGTCATACCGGCATCAGCAAATGTGGCAGCTGAAATTCAATGCAAAGAGAGGGACAGAGAGAAAAGAGGAGAGAGCAATGTGTATGTCACCTCCTTTGGAGACAGCAAATCTTCAGATCAGCTGCCGAAGAAGCACTTCCTTGTCATTTCAGGAAATCACATCTATTTTTCCTCTTAAGGGAAGTTTTCTTCAATCAAGGCGTCACTGTGGTGAATGTTAGCTTAGAAAAACAGTATGCTACAGGACAGATCTGTATTGCCAATTGAATTAATGTTTCAGCCAACAGACATTGTCCTTTTACTGCCATGTGCATATACAATGCAAGGCTGAATACAAATAACCCTCCAATATATAAATAATAAAAGATGTGTAGCCCTAATATTTTTATAAAGATGAATCACACGATGCACTTCTCTTCTGGACTTTAAACAAACCAAATCTATCTTATAATTACATGGATGTTGCTTCCCTTTTACAGCATAAATATGTAGCTTTAAGTTTGGACCAACTCTCACTACCATCGGCATGAAGGAACTACTTACTGTTCCTTCTTTTTACTTTCTGCTGGTTTTGTGTCTAAATGATGCAAACATTCAAGTAACCTCTGAGAGAAAATTATTCGAGGCAAATGATATTTCTAAACTTCATTATCACAGGGACACAAAGGTGTAAATTGCTGCCCTTGTAAAACGTCTTTGCTAAAAATTGTCGTTCCAAAAGAGGAGCGCGGCAAGATTTTACTCTGATAGCAACTGTCACTTGACGGAGGTGCTAAATGCGAAACCTGTTATTTTAACTCTGAACAAGACAGTCCCTGAAAAACATTAACCCGCATTAAGGATAATGAAACCCCAGCTATTGTTGGCCAATTTTTCCTTCATTTCTCCGCATTTTCCCCAGTAATGCATTGCTTTTAGTTACCATTCCAAACAGGGAGCGAGCACACGAAAGCTTAACTGGGACCAGCCCACGGTTGTTAGAGGAAAAGGCGGCCGGTCACCCCACGCGTGCGGAGCGGCGGCCGCTCCGAGGCACCACCCGTGTGCTGTCCCCGGGGGAGGCCGAGGTGAGGAAGGGGGTGGCGACACCTCGCCGGACCCGTCCCAGCGGGGAGCGGCGTTCCCGGCCTCAGGAATGAGTCACCGCTGCCGTCTCTGCCCGCCGGGACGCGGCGTGAGAGGCCGCCCTCAGGGCTTCGTGTCGGAACACTCGGCGCTCGGTAACTCTCCTGCCTTCCAAAATCCTCTGCTGTAATCTCCCCACGCCGGTGAGACCTTAATGTGGGCTGTCTCTTGACTCCGGCAGCTATTTTCAGCCTATCAGCCTGATTTGCCTTGGGCTGGTTTAGCTAATGCTGATAAGGAGAGCTAGTGCCAAAAAAGCTCAGCGGTGCAGAGGTGCCCGTTCCCGGCATCGGGGCGGGATAAGCACCGCCGAGAATTCGTTTGGGGAAAAAAAATAGTTGTGCGACCTAGACCTCCCCCTTCTTCTTCTCCCCTGGACGTGGTGCCAGAACAGCTGAAACTGATCTCGGCTGAGTCACAGTCCTGCCCTTTCGCTGCCCGCCACCCAGCTCCCCTTTCCATTTTTTTTTTTTTTTATTTTTTTTTTTTTATTTTTTTAGTGCCAGCTGGCATTCGGGCAAATAAGCAGGAAAACAGTTCGGGGAGCTCAGCTGGCTGAAAACAAAAGGTAGTCATCTTTGGCCAGCCTGGCTTCCCAAACTAACTTCTCAGTGAGTGACGTGAGCTCCAGTGGCAGCTCAGGTGGGAATACTGGGGGTTGGGGCTGGGGGCACTTCCAATTTACGTGGCCCGCCTCCAGGTGGATTCACACCGAACAGCAGCAGCCTGCAACTGCCGAACAGAAATGGTCCCGTCCTCCTACCCTTTCTCCCCTCTCCTGGCCAAATACCCCACGTCCTCCCTAGTGTTGGCTCTGGCCTGAATTACGGAGTAAACCAACCGATGGAGTCTGGTTGGTTTACTGGTACAAAAGAAAATGTGTCCCCGAAAAAAATACAACGGCTCCCTCCTACAGGTAGAAATCCAGACCCAAACTGCCCAGGGTACTATTTGCTCCTTCTCTTTATCTTTCTCCCCCATTTCTTTCTTTCAGCCTTCTTGATACATAGTGTTGTCCAAATTTGGAAACGTACAGCCTTATGGGGAATTTTCCCTCAAGAATTGCAGTGGCTGACCGCAGCAGCTCCTCCAGTGCAGGACGGAAACTGAAACAGAAAATAACCCCATTTTCCTTGTACGGGACAGTCACATCCTATGTGATCTGTGCAACACAAGCATGGATGATCTCCATTTCATTGCTTCCGTAGGTCGAGCCTATGGGTAACTTTGGGTCATACTCTTACACCCTTCCCCTCAAAAAACCAAACAAATACTAATTTCACTCAGTGGGAGGTCAGGCAGATAAGGAAGGGTTTCCAAAGCAAGGAACACAAATTATTCACAATGTGAAGTTGAAATGTGTGGATAATTTCCCTTCAAAAAGCAGAGGGAAGTTGCAGAAATATGCAAACAGTTTTATTCAAGTTCTGAAAAGTTTAGATTTGGATATACCGAACAGACAAACCACACCGTTTTGTAAGCATATTTTAAAATTACTTCTGAATTTGTGCTTTTTGTGTAAAAACCTATTACAAAAAATTGTCTCGGTATTGTTTCATTTCAAGGTATCAATAAATTTTGGCTAATACTGAAGTTTTTCCTAATTTTAAACACATAAAATGATTTTTTTTTTCATATTTAACATAAATCTGAAGATTCCTGAGCATGAGACAGCATTCTCCACAAAAGAAATGCTAAACAATTATCCATTTGCAAAACGTGGCTCTGGACTGTAGGCCTCACGCCAGTGGGTCTCTCTTCCTTGTTGACTGGATTCTGCCTTCACCCCAGACTGTTTCTCGGTCTTGATCCAAAATGCTGCCACTGGCAGAAATCTTTTCAAAAAGTTTTGAACCTGACCTTTTCCTTTGTGAGTGGAGTAGCTGTGGTCATTTTCACAGTTATCTTTTTCCCTCATTGTGTTTAGTGCTCCAGGAAGCACAAGGCCACTCAAAATCTACAGTATGTCACATCCTCTAATAAATCTGGTAGCTTTATGCCCTATTAGCCTGCCCAAGGCTCTCAGTGGGAAAGCGGGGACTTTTTTGCTTTTAAAAAACAATTCTTTAAACGTTGTATTTTGATGTACTTTTAATTCACAGGAGTGTGAACAATATTCAGGAGTGTGAACAATATTCAGAAGTGTGAACGTGACTGCATCGGCGTTGCTTTTGATTTAAACGAGAGCAGGAATAGGTCTGTCTAGGCTAGGCAAAGTGTGGACCTCATGTTTCCTAAATGCAGTACAGTATTTATTTTAATTATTAGCTAGGGTTTATTTCACAGAAGGGTGAGCATCTCCATTCTAATGACGAATCATTTTCTCTTTCTGTAATGACTGTGATTGCCTCATTATACTTTCCATGGTATATAATTTCTGCGTTGACACAAGTGGATGTACAGCAAAGAACCTCGCTCATCCAGTCAGCCTGGGATCCTCGAGTCAGATTACCCTTTAAAGCACAAGTCTGCAGCACATATAAAACCACAAAAGGAAACAAAACCTGAATATCCCCACTTCAAGGTTCTACTTTCTTTAGCTTAATATTACAGGAATGATATTTTCTTTCCTTCACAGAAGGGAAAGACAATTCTGTTCTGTCAAACAAAATGCTTGAAATCTCCCAATTTAAAATCCTATGCTTTGCATAGAGTATCCAGCATCTTATTGGGCAGATTTTTTTTTAAAAGGAGATCTAACAGGCACTGTGAATTGTCACGTCCTTACGTGACAGAAGCGGAACCTACCTGGACCTTCACAGCAAATGACAATGCGTTTACCCTACTTATCAAAAAGCTAATTCTGAGCGGCTGCTTTACGTAACAAACCACTTTGACAGACGTCAGTGCACGTTCATGTATTCATCATTCCAGCAGAAATGGAGACGCCACCAGTTTCATCACTAGGAATCCTTTACTGAATGAAAAGTGTAACACTTCCTTTTTAGCTAAGCATTTGGGAAAATACCCTAGTGAGTAGTCACCAATTCGATCTAACATTTTCAACAAGGGCAGAAAGAACTTTGTTTTTTAAACTCTCATCTCATACATACAGAACATAATCATATAAAAATGTATTTCAACTTTTATTTATTCTGGGCATCAAAGAAAAAACAACAAACAGTAATACTATTCCTTTCAAAATTTGTTTGGGCTGAAAAATCTGGAGGACGTAGCTTTGGCATTTGTGTAAATATTTGGTTACGGGGATGCTTTCTTAACACAGACGGAGCTGTGGACGTAACAAAGGAGATGGTACCAATACAAGTCTTTACAAGAATAAACCATAGTGACAGGAACACGGTTGTGCCAGTTAACAGCTTTGCTATTGCAGTGTATGGTAATATATGCATAGCAATAAATTACGGCGACTGAGGGGTTTGCTGTATGTGGAGCACAAATCACGTGTTTTCCGCGATCAGCCGGTGCTGCCTTGATGGGCATCGTGCTGCTGGGTGACGTGACGCGAGGAGGCCTGGCGCTACCCTCTCGCCAAGGGCCTGGCCCGCCTTTTGTCTCATTTGCGGGTTTCCTTCAGTTCCAGATCTTTCGGCCAGAAGCTGTATGCTCTTTATCAGGAAAGCACAAGACATGGCGATGGTGTTGCTATGGCGACCGATGAATCCCACCGATTAATCCTAGAACGGTTTTGGTGGGAAGGGACCTTGACGATCACCTCGTTCCGCCCCCCTTGCCATGGGCAGGGACACCTCCCACTACACCAGGTTGCTCAAAGCCCCATCCAAGCTGGCCTTGAACACTTCCAGGGATGGGGCAGCCACAGCTTCTCTGGGCAACCTGTTCCACATGACTTTTTTTCGGGGCCGACAGCAACGGGCGAGGGCCCCGGGCACTACCGAGGGCAGCGGTGCCCACCGCCGCTCCCAGCACCCCGGGGCCTCCCTTTAGCTGTCACCGCTCTCACACGGGGGAGGGTTCGGGCCAACGCGCCGCCACCTTTCGGCGGCCGTCGGGCCCCGCCGAGCCCTGCCCTTAGGCCGAGGCGCGGAGAGCCCCAGCCAGCGCGGTGGCGGGCGGGCGGCCGCTGCCCTTCGCCGAGGTGCGCGGGCAGGCGTGTGGCCGCCCCCCGGATGGCGGCGGCGGCCCCGAAGGCTCCGCACCGGCCCGGGAGGGGCGGGGGGAGGCGGCAGGTGTCACCGCCGGGGCCGGGCGCCGCCGAGCGGCCGGGGCTGGGGGGGACCGGGGCGGGTGGCGGCCGGAAGTGACGGGGCCGGGCTGATTCACCTGCTGGGCGGTGCGCGGGAGGTGCCCGCCGCGAGCCGGTGCCGGAGCCGGAGCCAGAGTCGCTGCCGCCGCCGGTTGCCCGCCGCTCGCGCCGCGCCATGGAGCCGCCGGTGGTGCTGGTGTCCCTCGTGCTGCTCTGCTCCGCAGGTGGGCGCTGGGCGCAGGTGGAGGGGACCGGATCGGACCGAAGGGAAGGGAAGGAATGAGGGAGGGAAGGAATGAGGGAGGGAGGGAGGCGGCGGCGGCGGTGGTGGTGGCGGCGGCGGCTCTGTCGGGCTGGGAGAAGGGGCGGCGGCGGGGAGCTGCTCTATCGTCCCGCTCCCCCACCCCCCCTCCTCCCGGCGGACCGGCCGCGTCTGTGTGTGGGGAAGGCGGCTGGGCCGGGGGGCTCCCGTCGCCGCCAGCCCTTCTCTCGGGCGGGCGTCGCCGCCCGGTCCCTGCCCGCCGGCGGCTGCGGCCGGGGAGCGCCGCCTGAGGCGCGGTGCCTGAGGCGCGGGCGGGCGCTGCGGGGCCGACCTGGGCTTTGTTCGTCCGCCGCGCCGCTGCCGCCGTTTGTCTCTTTTTTTTTTTTCTTTCTTTCTTTTTTTTTCCTCCCCCTCCTCCGCCCCTCTTCCCGGGCAGCCCTCGGCGCCCCGCTGCGGGTCTCCCGTGGCGTGTCCACTTTCTCGGGCGGGGGCTGTGGGCGACGGGGCTTTCCCCGCCGTTCCGGGCGGCGGTGCGGTGCGGCGCGGCGGTGGCCGCCCGGTGTGGCTCCCGCCGTCCTGCCACAGGAGGCGCCCCGCCGCCCGGCCGGCAGGGACCGGGGCGTGCAACCGGGGCGGGGGGGGAAGTGGTGGTGGTGGTGGGACGGGGCCGGAGCGGCGCCCGCTGCGGGCGTGTGGCCGAGTCAGTGCCACGCGTGGGAACCGAAGAGAAAAGAGAGGGGGAGGGAGAAAGGTTTAAAACCCATAAGGCAGTCCTGCACGTGTAATACCTCCTTCGTGTCTGGGTGCGACCTCGAGGTTGGTCCTGTTCTGAGAGGGTGGAAGGGGCCCGGTGGTTCCCAGCGACCCCTCGGAACCGGGTTGTGCCGGACTCGGTGGCTGTGATTGAACTCAGTGGGGAAAACGTGAGAGGATTTAGGGTGGGGGGAAAGGAGTTGAATGAGATAGGGCCTGAACTCGTTTGTTGTTCTTGCTGAGAGAAAACAAAGGGGTAGATGTCTTTCAAACAACAACAAAAAACCAAAATCAAACCAAACGTGCCTGGGCTACTAAAAAGTAGGCAAACATTTTTCATTTCAAATATTAGACGTTATGTGGTTCCAGTAATGAACTCAGTTGGATTACCACATTAACGTTTCCATAAAATATCTTTTTTTCAAAAAAACAACAAAACAGCAAACCTAGCTTCCACTAAAGTTGACCTAAACTTAAGTGAAACTACAAAAGATGACAAAACACCTGTGGTGGTTCAGGTTCACAGTAAAATGTGTATCAGTGGTGTCAGGAAGCCAGTTTTTGTTTCCTGTTGAAATGTTTATGCCTCTGTTGATGTCACTGCTGTTTTGGGAAATTACTCACGGGATCAAAATTCTATCTCTAGAATGGAATGATGAACTCTGGTCTCCTGCGTGAAAGTGTATCCATAATTCTGCGTTAACTCTGTTTCTCTAAGTAGGGTTAGAAACAAGATAGATGCTGTGTAAAAACTATGAGTTACTAGTATTAGTTGACTGGGTTAGCAATTAAGATTTATATAGAAACACTTCAAGTAACTAAAGCTGTGAAAAAAAGCTTGTTGTGAGTACAATTATATGTACCATGTATGAGCTGGATCACTGCTAGGATATCAAAGGCTATGATACTATAAAGCTAGGAATAATTAATATATGATGTAAAGTTTTGTTCAGTTTTTATATTCCACTTTAACTTTACTGAAGTGTACAGGTGTCGTCAGACTTCACTGTGAAACTGGATGACTTTGTAAAGAAAGTAATATATTTGTTTTGATTAAGAATATCTTTTATGTGGTTATTTAGATGACTGTACCTTGAAAGACACATTTCCCAGTCCTCTGAGGGAAATAATTGAATAATCTAGATGTCATAGGAGTTGATACATCATCTGAGCTTGCTTGTGTGTTTTTTTTCCTCCATCAGATCGAGTTAATATTTCTGGGTCTGTGTTCGAGGTAGACATTGCTTCCTTTATTGAGGGAACGGGTGTCAGTAAGTTGTGGTTCTCAGTATGGACCAAACTTGGAGGAAGGAAGCTAATTTGTGTGCAGCTGAGTGAAAGGTGTTGGCAGTGGAGGGCTGTCTAGGTGCTGAAGTGTTTACTTAGGTTTGTGGTACTGGAATAATTTGTCATGGTATTTTAGGGCTCACGCCATGTGCTATTTCCACAGCTCTGTTTTTTTTTTTTTTTTTTTTTTTTTCTCTCCCTGTAAGCCTCACTTTCCTTGTTTCACTATTGCTGAAAGTCGAGCATTCAAAATAAGTGATATTCTATAAATAAGGAGGCTTATCTTGACTGTGCAAAACACACTTTCAGCAGGCAATGGGGCTATACCATTATGTGTTGAGATAGGAAAGTGGTTGTATTTAAGCTGTCCCTGAACCCTGCTCAGGGGTTTAATCCCTCTGTTAAGGTCAATTTCACAGTCATAAAAAACTGAATTGGGAATTTCTTTCCCTTGCAGGAAGGGAAGAGTTCATCCTTGAGCATTTCAGCTGTTCTTTTCTGCTCTATCGTTGTAATTAGTAATTTATGTAATTCTCTACCTAAAAATGCACGCCAGGTCTTTGGTGACTTGATGGCCATTTGGTGTGTATGTTAAGTATGATCAGTCATTTCAAGTAGTTGGAGATTCTCAAAACCTACAAATTCTGTTTAACTTAAATGAACTGTATAGCTGTCATCAATTTATCCTGGAATAGGGTAATATAAATGATGTAACTCCTAAGATCTTGAAATATTTTATTGAGATAATTGATATTAAACTGTTCTCAAAAGGGCGATGCAGAGTTCTGGTTTGAAGAGGGAAGCTCAGTTGTGATGTTAAGTGCTGCCAGATCATTTTATTAGGTCTTATGGATGTGTAAACAGGTATACTTTTTTTTTTATTAATTAATTCTAAGCTTTCCAGAATGCATGGTCGTCTCAAGAGCTAATAAAAAAAAGTCTATTGTTCCTCATTGCTCAGTGGCACTGAGCATGTATTTGCCTGTGCTGTGACTTCAGGGGAATTGTGTACATACTGGTAACCTTTTCCAGTTAGTGTTGGGGAAATCATCTCATTCCATTTGGAGCATATTTAAGTTCATGTAGTTTTAGAAGTCTGAGAATAAATATAAGTGCTTAACTTGTGACACTGATCTAACAAATAGATAGTGACTTATGGCTGTTAACATTTCACAGTTATTGAAAGTTTGCATTCTGACATTACACATTTTTAAAAGTTTAACATAGCTGGATTAGTATCTATATTTGTACAGGTATAAAAAAGGGATTACATCTGTGGCGATGCATTTAGCCTTCAGAAGATATGTTACACAGAATAGTAATGTGCACGTGAATGCTCAAATTGATGAGTTTGAGTAGAGTTTTAAGGTAAATAATGAGGCAGTTATCTGCAGTGTTATTGCTGCTCTGTGATGTTTTTTGGTTTGGGTTTTTTTTTTCAATAGGAGTAGTAGGTAACTGTACTATATTGAAATTTTGCAATGTGTGATGCTTTATTAATATAATATTAAGCTTCTGCAATGTGTGTCCTTTATTAATAGAATGTTAAACTCTGAAGTAAAAATAAAGTTCACGTAAGCTTTGAGAAAAGTCTGTGGTTATTGCCCTGTCATTAGGTGTTATTCATAAAACTTGCCCAAGTATTTCCAATAACGTGCATGCAGGAGCAGAACCTAATGCAGACATGGTAAGTCAGCATTTGGTGGTACTAGCCTTTGTCAGGCATGTATAATAAGGAACTTAAGCCTGTTCATGTTTTTATGCATGCAACAGGATCTTTCAGAAACTTAATTTAGAAGTTTGACTACCACAGGAGTTAAATGATCATTCCAATTCCAGTCTCATAACGACTAAACCTGGTATGCTTCATCCATTGCAGAGTAATTGTAACAATTTGCAGGTTTTAAGTTCTTCCGAAGTGTCCCTTGACATTAAAAGTTATCTGAAGTTCAGGATCCCTTTCCTAGGTTTCCCAGATCAGTGTTTCAAGAAGTATGAAAACCTTAACCAGAGATGACTTAATCAACTAGTTACTGCTGTGACATTGACCATGAGATCTGAATTACGGTCATTTTGCTTTCATTAATCTTGTGTTTATCAGAACGTATTTTATGCATTCAGAATGCTGCTGCAAAGATTATTATCGCTCGTCATGTTTGTCTCAGCTGACTGCTGTTCTCCCCCTGTGCTGGCTTCCTCTGTGTTGCATCAAACTTCAGCTGCCTGTCTGTCTTCACTTGCAGTGCTTCTCACAGCCTCTTCACAAGCTCAGTCCACTTAATATAGAGATGAAACTACCACTCCTAAATGGCTGGTTTAGCTTCCGTTGCTGCTTTGCAAAAAAAGATATATTTACATAGGAGCACTTGCGTGCTTTGCTCCTGATTCCACTCATGCTTTGAGAAATTCCTTGTAAATTTCTTTGAATCTTCCTCAGTATTGGAGACTTTTAAAACTCATTTGCTACAGTGCCCACAGATTTGTACAGACTAGGGAACTTGTTTTTGGGGCCACTGTTGTTTCATCATACTTCCTAACTAATTTAATCATTTGTTGCTTGCATTAATTCAGAAGTTTTAATGGCAAGGGTTCTCTTTGCTCTCCTTGCAATCTCTGGTTCGTTTCATGGAGCTTTTAGATACTATGTGAAACGTAAATAAGGAGAAGCTTCAACAACTGTGTGGCTCACCAGCTTGTAAGAATGCTGCCCCCTCATCATTTGAGTCGCTGCTAGCTAAATATACACTTAGCTTAGCTAGTTCTTCCTTTTTTTTTTTTTTTCCTTTTTGCTTTCTTTTCAGGGAATTCCTCTTTCTACTAGTTTGCATCTTTCAGGGTTTGGTTGTAAGAAGAGCCACTTCAGCCTGTTGCCATGGGAGTAAGTGGCAGTGAAGCTATAGTCCTGTGGAAGCCTGTTTCAGTAGCAGCTTGAACGTGAGCAGCCCCTGCATCCTTACTGCTCCTCTCCTTTACTGCTCAGCTGCCTTAGCTGTGTGAGTGCATGGTGAACAGGTCTGAGTTGAGGCTGCTTGAAAAAACTTGCATTGATTTTTTTTTTTTTTTTTTTTTTTTTTTTTTAACTTGTTAGATTGTAGGATTTGAAACAAGAAAGAGTTTTGTCAACAACTTGTCTTGGTTCAGGGCAGGAATCAGTGACAGGAAGGAGGGCAGAAGAGCATTAGGAGGAAAACCTGATCTGCTTGATCAGTATTATCCCATAGGTGAGCAATGTCTGTATAACATTGGCCTGGGGGATCTTAGTTTGGGAGTTTGACTTCATCGCTAAATCAGGCAATCAGTTGAATGGCTAGATGTTACCTCCAAGATTATTTTTGCATCCCGTTTCATGTTTTGGCTGGTATTCATCTGGCTTCATGGCGAGCCAGTTCAGGGAGTTTCAGTCAGAGAAATGCTAAATTTTTGTGCTGTCAGTTTTTTACCTGTTCCTTTTTTTGATCCAACTCAATGAGATTGAGTCTGAGTTGTTACGAAAGAGTCAGCTGGAACCTGAAACCTATGTCGGAGTATACTACTATTGATTTTTTTTTTTTTTAATGCCACCTACTTATTGGGTCATATACTCAAAACTTGTGATGTGATAGGCAAGATTTGGAGCTTTATTGGCTGTAGGCTGGAGCCATTCACCAGTGCTGTGAAGTCATTTAGCTGCTGTTAAGAAGCATCTGAGATACTTGATGGTCACAAGTTTTGCAGTTCTACTTGCTGCTACGTTTTTTAAATAGATATGTTTTTCATGCCCTGTAGCTAAAACCTATGCTTAGTATGTTGAAAGATGATTAATCAACAAGAAATATGCGAATGTGCTGTGCATAGAAGGAAGGATGATAATTTCATAAATTCACAACTGTTTTAACTTGTGCAGAGTAAGTTTGTATATGTAACGGAAACTTCATGTATTCACTGATCCTGCATTTTCACTTCTTCCTTTTAGATGTATTAACAGCATCAGCTACGAGGAATGTTTAATCTTAGTTGTTTTAAGGCATGTAAAAATAATGTGTGTGTATATATATATATTTGAAAGCCTCCCTACATTTTTAAATGACTAGTTAACCTTGTGGCTATTTAGGGTGGATATTCTGATGCTTTGCACTTATTCCTTTCTGGCTGTTTCTTACATGGGGGGATAGGGAGGGGGGATGGGGGCAGGGACAGGGAGGGAAGCAAAAGCAGGCAGACAGCTACTTCTGTCATTGTGATGCTTCACCTTTTTACTTAAAAGCCAGCAACAACAAAACAAAAAAAACCCCCAACCCTGTACTACTGAATGAAATAATTTTCAATCTTAACATGAGGTGTGCATGTGCTAGGAAAAAGCATTGCTTGTTCAGTAGCTCGGAAGAGGCAAAACCCCTTTACTCAAGTGAAAATAATATGGCTGCTCAGTTAAGTGTTTGATTGTACTTAACTCCCTAATTCATTGACTGACAGATGTGCCTAACGCATTCACACTGCAGAAGAGCTGCTTCATTCAGTTTCCTTTTAAATGCCATCAAATTGGCAGGAAAAAAAATCGAATCATGTGACTTGATTGCTTAGTGACTGCATAAGCCTTCAATATCAGTTTGTAATGGGAAAATAAGTGACTTGCAGGGCTAAAAGCAAAACCAACCTGTGCAGTTGATGTAGACTTGATAGAGGAGGGGCAGGTTTTTGCATGAACAAATCATGTTAAGATTTGGGTCCTGATTTTTTTTTTTTTTTTTTTTTTTTTTTTTGCCTTGGCTTTGTAATGGTTGGCCCTCGCTTCATTTTACACTTCTTAACACTGTTTCTAGATGGTTCCTTAATGGCTCTTAAGTGCAGTCTGAAGGTACAGTTTCACATTACACCTAGTCACATTACAGATGTGATGCAGTTACATCTGGTGTAACTTCACGTGTCCATTGAGGTTGTCACTGCTTCCAGCGATGGTGTTGGGTTCCTTCTTCCCTCCCTCCTGTCAGAGCAGCGTCAGGCAGCTGCTGCCAGAGTCCATTCCCCTGATACAAAAGAAAACCTTTTCTTTTGAGGGTATGTTGTCTTCCTATTGGGCAAGTTCTTGAATTCAAACCGCTCTGTGGCTGGGTGGCTGGCTGTGGGAGCTGGCAGCAGCCTGCCTGCTGTAGGTGTGATGAGAAATATCTCTCTGCAGGTGGGGTTCCCTGGTGGTGCCGTCACATCCGTACCGTGGCTGTGGCAGCCTCGCTGCTTTTCTCTCCCTGGCTTTCTGCTCCCGCCGCCTGCCTTGTGCTTGGGGGCCTCTCTGTCGGGGAACCCCACATAAAGAGGAAAAGCAAAACTTCATAGGTGGTGTCAGTTTTTACTGGAGTCAGCGCTTTGTTCTGGGTTTCTGCCTTTTTGCATAAAGTGTTATACTGGTGTAAAGGGGGGTGAGGGGATCAAGCCCGAGGATGAGAGGGCAGGACCTCAGCAAATCCGAAATATTCCAGTTGTCATTCCTTTAATACTGCAAGTTGAATTTGCTCGTACTGGGGCATTTAAATGTGACCAAGCCTTAGAACTCATAGTGATCTTCTGTAGGTACTGGGCTAAACAATACTCCTGTGCTTAAAATTAACCTTAATCCCAATTTGTGTTGCAATTTCCTCCCCCCCTCCCTTAATGCTGCCCTCCACCAAAAGCGTACCCTCCCCTTCAGTAATGAGATGGAAATGCCCCCCCCCCCCCCCCAACGTGATAATCATGTCCTTCTCGGGTAAGGCCATCAGCTGCGGCAGTTGCTAAGATACCGCCTGGTGACCTCGGCTTTAGCAACAAAAAAGCTTCAAGAATGTGCTGAACAAGTAAGGAGCACAAGGACAGTTGTAAAAGGGAAGGGATGTTGGGTAGAATCTGAAGGCGAAAGGGGATGTCAGGGAAGAGATGACAGTAACGGATCGGTAAAGCTTTAGCCTGTGATTTTTAGGTTTTCTTTGTTGCGTAACTATTCCAGCTGATCTCAATGAATTACGGTTGGGGATGAAATTAAGCTCATGCTATGCATTTGCAAGGATGGGGTTATTTGTAGTCCTGTTAAAGTCTTAAAGTTAAGAATTTTTAAAGTTAATAGGTTTTTTTAGTAGATTGGGAGGATGAGTAACTTCTAACTTAATTGTGCAGTACATTTTAATCTGGGATGTGGGTACTACATGAATTGGAGCTAGTTACTTAATGCTGTCTGAGGGCATCCAGACTGAAAGAACTTCTTTTTTTCTGTCTTTGAAGAAATACACTTAGCCCATTTCCTGTTGTTATAGCTTTTTTTCTTCCATGTGTGATTTGACAGAGGATTTGTGAGTTCAGGTGAACGCTGATAGATACCCAATACCTTAATGGTTATTGTTGAATTGATGTATTTTGTCAGATTTTTTCAGACTAGAGCAATGCAGGATTGCTTCAGCTTTGGCTTCTGTTCAGTCGATCACCTTAAGGTGGTGTTTGTGGCATTTCAAAGGGGAATAGGTCTTTTTGAGCTGCTCTGCAGAAGTTGTGAGCTTAGAGTGGCAAAACTTTTGAAACCGTCTGAATACCGTGTTTCTTCTGTGCATCTGGGGATCAGAGAGTAGAAAGAAGTATCGGACATAGTAGTGGACTCCTCTTTAATTGTGGAAGCAGATGGAAAAGAAAAGTGAGAAATAAGCAGGGAGAAAGTAAATCCGTGATTTGAAGTAATGTCACACTGGTTACTTTAATGGTAAGTACAGCTGGGAGGCTTTGCCCAGTAAATGTGCTCAGAAAAGTGATGCTTCCCCTCTGGTTGCTCAGATGAACTGAAGTTTGGAAATACAAACCCACTGTTTTGAGACCCAGCAGCAGCAGAGTTGACTATCCAGGTGGTAGAACTTTGCCAGGCTTATTCTGACATGCAGGTTTTCTTTTTTTCTGTATTTTGCTTTTAGTGCTTCTGCTGTTTCATCAGCCACCTTTGTAGCTTATGGCAGAACCTTTCTCCATGCACATAAGTCTTACAGCTGCACCACCTGTGGGAAAAACTGTCCTGAAAACTTAACTACCCCTCAGCTCTGGGAGTTTGGTCACTCACCATCGTTCTTCTATCAGCAAGGCAGCTCAGATGAAACGTGAGAGAGGGAGGGATTTGAAATCTTGCCTCTGTTAACACTAAGTGTCCATATAAAACTCAAGGTCTTTACTCCAGAAATTATTTTGTAGATTTAGTTTCCTGAACTATTTTTATATTTAGTCTGGGACTAAGAGGACTAGGAAGGAAGAGACAGTGTTTGGAGCAAAGACTGGTAGCCAAATCTCTTCTTTTCTGGGTGAGTGCTTTTATTCCTGGGTTGTCGTTGCTTTCCTTGGCTCCATAAACTGTATCTTTTCTGCATGGTAGAAGGGCTTCACTAAGGTATGTGACTGATTAGCTTAGAGAGTACTGTCCTGGGAGGTATGAAATGCAGGTGTGAACATCTTTTGTCTGAACGTTAAACCTCTGTCTTTGGGGATTAATCGGTGTTCTGCCTAGTGGACATAGGCTAGTATAGAGAGGCAAGTTTTTCATCTTCTCTCTAACCTTTTTAAGTTAGGCCTTTGTGAGGTTTAAGTAGAGGGTTATGTAGTACATTAATGTCAATAGCTGTAGAAATGTTAAATTTAGAAGTGCTTGATGCTTTTGCTAAGATGGAGCTTTTTTTTTTTTTTTTCCTGCTTACAGATGTCACAGAAAAGCCCAGTTCACAGTATTGTAGCATTGTATGACAACCACAGTTAGTGTCAAGCGTGGGAAAAATGTGGTCTGTGGAGCATATTAAACATTAACTGTTTTACAGTTTTGCTACTAGCAGGACAGTGCTTTCTTTGTAAGAAAATGCTTTGCAATTTGCCTTTATCAGCAGTGGATTATCCTAAAAATCCTAATTCTCTGCAGAGTTCTACAATAATTGCATATTAAAACCAAACTTGCTTTTTGGATACGTAACCACTATAGACGCAGGTGCAGTAATGCTGTGCCGGTTTTTCTTTCTTGTTTTATTCATTGCTGCATGATTTCCTAGCTTTTGGGAGTTGATTGCCTGTTGCTCGCTGGTTTCTTTCCCTCATCTCTTGCTTTTTCTTACCTCAGGTGAGATTGCTGTGAAGGTTATGTGTTCTTCAGTACCTAGGTGCCTGATGTGTATTGAGCTAATATGTACTTTGGATTCTGTCCTGAAATATTTGATGAGAATACCTGTGTACTTTGGCTGTAAAAGAGAATTTTAGAGTTTCGTTCTTACATCAAAAGTCCCCAAATCTGTTGAATTTGCTTTTTAAAGGGAAAACAACTGTTTGTTTTTAATCCTTCTATTAAACTTCTGCTTTTTTTTCTTTATTGTCAATGTTCCTTTAATGGTTACTAAGTTAAAGACAACTCTTTAGCGACCTTTCTTTGTGGTCTTCCATGTCATGTGTCCCAAGGAAAAACAGTGAAGTTGAGAAAATAAGTGCGACTACAGCTGGTTGGAAAATTGTAATTGACTGTTTTCCCTTCGCTCTCCGTTCCCCCTCTAGTTGCTCAGCCTGGATTTCTGAAGCCTGGTATAACTTCTGCAGAGACTGAAGTGGGGTTAACTGCCTTAGTCTGTGTTAGACCTTACCAGGACCAGTGTCAGGATGTTTTCAGTATCTTTTGCAGTATGGTGGTGATGCTTGCCAGAAGTTGTAGGGTTTGGCATGTGGAAAGTTAGATGCACCAAAGCTTCATAACGTTTGGGGCCCGATTTCCTGAAAGCTGTGACTGTAATTGGGCCTTGCTCTTGCTGTTGGAGTTAAGATGCTGGGAACTGTGAGAACCCAAATCTGAAGCTAGGCTTTTTTGGCCTTTAGGGGTCTTACTGGTAAAGCTAGGGTTCAGTTTGTGGTGCAGTCAGTTATGATAAACTGTGGCAAAACAGCATAAGGAAGCTTTGCAGCTTGTGGCTATCTTGCCTGTGCTGATGTGACTCGGCTCCTGGGTGCTGTAAAAATCACTACAGTGAGTAATGTCAAATATTGTTTTTCTTTTATTTTTGCAAAGGCAACTTTTTAATCCAGTTAATTCATTAGCAGCACCCTGCCTTGCAGAGCCTTGTTTTGGCAGCACTTGAGGATACTGAAGTGTTGTGTAGCAAGGAAGTGGGAGAAGATTGTGAGATGGTGGCTTCTTGTGGGGATTTCAGTCATGAAGACTTATGTTTGTCTTAGATTGTGCCAGTAAACACTGGGAAGTCTCCCTCAGCTCAGTCACTCCTCAGTGTGTACATATCTCGGTGTGTACTGCTTACTTGCCAAGGGTGTTCATTTGACGCCCTCAGTTTTGCAGGGCCTTATTTCAGAAATGCTGTTCCAAAATAAGACATTGTAGAACCTCTTGAGTGGAGGTGGGATAGGAGAGAATTGGGGAACTTTTGCTTTTATTATATCATTGGAGCCAGCTGAAAAAAGTAGGAGATTAATTGTGGATGAGATGGTGGGGAGATGGTTCTTGAGACTGAAGTCTGTCAAGTGAAAAGATGTCATCACAGGTACATCTATAATCTGTATTTGAAAGAAGAGTCCAAGGTGAAGTGTCTCAAGTGAATTTTATAGCTCATGTATCTGAAATCACTAATGCATTTCTGGATGTTATTTACTACTTGAGGCCTCATTGTGTGAAGAAAAACATTTATGTATTTACAGCCATTCCATCAGTTTGAACCTGGCAGCAGTCCTGCCATCATGGTGCATCTCCCCTACCCTGCCCCTTGGCATGTGTCAGCCGCCTTACTTTCTACTGTTCCAGCTGATGGTGTTCCTCCCCTGTTACCCATTTAGGGAGGGAATGTCTCTCTTGGGTCATGCAGCAGTTCTGTAACATAGCGCTATCTGATGCCAGAAACATTCATGCCAACTGTACATGTACACTTAAATTTTTGTGAGCCAGCAATCCAGAATTTCAGTGTATCCCAAACTTGTAACTTTTTTCATTTAAATAAGAAAATACTAGATGCATAAGTAACTCATCTAATGAAAATTTGCTTTCTGTTATTTGTTAGTATATATCACAGCCGTGTTTGTAGTTCCTTCCACATTAAGGAACTTAAATCTGAATGCTCAGAATTAAAATGTGTATTGACCTCTTACCTTCTGATATAAGCTTTTATAAGGGATAATATGTATTATTCTGCATCGAGGAATGGTACTTGTCTCTTCTCACCCAGTCACAAAGGTTCATTCTTCTGTTTGCTCCAACTGTATATGGCACCTGTTCTGCTTGCAAAATATTTGGAGAGCAATATACATGGATTTGGACTAATTACACTTCTGTGTTGATTGTTTTCAGTTGTTTTTTGAGAATCTGTTGCATGCTTCTGAGTCTAAGTTTGCAGTGATTTGTTTGCTGGAATTAAAAAATTGGTATTTTAATGCTAAGCATTTTTGAATACTGGGATAACTGACTTGAGGAACCCTCATTTTTCTGGTGTGTTGAAACAAATCTGAAAAAGGTCTGAAACCTTATCTGTGAAACCCTGCCAACAAAAACAAACACAGATCTTCACTCAGCTTGATAAAATGTCTGTCTGCCATGTACTAACAGTTAGATGCCACAGCTGATCCACTTATGTTTTGAGGAGCATACTAGGGGAGTGAAAAGAAATTGAATCTTCCTGTTTTGAGTGGAAGTTGAAGGAAGTGAGGCTTGGGAAAGCTTGGAGAAAATGTCATCTTCCACTATGTGCATTGGCTTAATATGGATCATTAATGCAGTTACAAATTGTTTGAGTTAGATGTGACATCAGTCATCCAACCTTCTGCTCCAAGTAGAGTCAACACTGAGTACTTTGGTCTTGTCTGTGTCAGCTGTCACTAAATCACCTGTTCCTTTTTGATTCTTTACTGCTCATGTGCTAGGAGAAGCTTTTCATGTTGCAATGAAGTCCCCTGCTGCTTTCAGCGTTGGTTGTGTTTTGACTTCCCTAGCAGGGACGCTGCATGCCTGGGCAATATTTCTGTGTTCCTCCCTTGGTAGACTGTTCTCACTTCTTCCTCCTTAGGCAGAGCTGCTGATTGATCTGCTTATTTTCCCGAGCGTTGGGATGTACTTTTCATGTGGTTAGAAGCGATTGTTCTTAAATACCTGCCAGCTTTCATGAGCTCTTTTGCCTTTCAGAACTGGCTCCCACAGAATTCTACCTACTGAATAAGCCAGCCTGCCCTTTTGAACTGCAGGGTCTGTACTGGATGTGCCTTTCTTACTCCTCTCTGGATTTTAAACTACAGTGTTTCATGGTCACTATAGTCAAGGCTGCTGTTGATCCAATCCCCTGCAAGTTCTTCCTTTTTCTGTTGCAGGCAATTCCACACAGGTATCAAATGGGTTGACCCATTTAGCATCAGTTTTTCCCTGAAATCTCCCAGAAGCCTCCTAGACTGTGTCCTGCTATGTTGCCTGTCCAGTAGATGTCAGGGAGGTTAAAGTGTCCCACAATAACCAGTCTCTGTGATTTTATAGACTTTCTGGAACTGTTGAAATAGATGTAATCTACTTTCCTGCCCTAATCAGGTGATTTGTAACAAACTTGAACTGTGATGTTGCCCATACAGTCCTCTCTTTTAATCCTGACCCAGAAGCTCTTAACCAGCCTGTTGTCTGTTCTGTAGAACAGTTTTTTGTGTTTCAGCTGCTCCTTCAGGTAAGGGACAATTCACTTGCTGTTCTTTCCTTCCTGGCTTTCTTCAAAGGGCTTGTATGTGTCCATGACAAAGCTACAGTCGTGTGAGCTATCTCACGTGTCTGTTACTCCAGTGTCATAGTTCTGTGTACAGATACTTGAGGTGGTTCCCCTTTCAACATGTTTTATCCTTGCCAAGGTCTCTCTTCCTCCCACCAACCTGACCTGTGTACTTAATGAGTCTGAATCTCTATTCCCTCCCTTAATTGCAAACTGTCACCGTTCCCTGATAGACGTCTCATTTAAAGTGCCTGTCACCAGATTTGATGAGGATGTTCCTAACCCGCTTTGTCAAGTGGATTCCATCTCTAACTTAGCAGCCCTTCGATGTCAGGGGTACTTGCAGCCATAAAAAATTAAAACACTGCCTGCACTGCCAGTCCTGCAGCAGGTAGCTAACTCGCAGGATGTGTCTCCACAAGCCTTTTCCCCTTCACATGAAAGAGCAAGGAGAACAAATGTCACCTGGGGTCCTATGTCATTTTTTGCCCCTGGAGTTTTCTAGTCACTCTTGATTTGCTCCAGGTCTCCTTTGTTAATAGCATGGTTGCCTGTGTGAGTAAGTAATAGTGATAGTTAGGGAGAAACAAAAAGCAAGACTGGTGATAATATGGGGTAGTAGTTTAATAGTTAATAGTCCAAGGGTCTGAGGACCCTTGGCGATCTCTCTAACATGCTGAATCTGGCCAAACCTCCTTCATCAGCAAATCTGGCAGCAGATGTCAGTGTCTCCTCTGCAGAAGGGAATCTCCAACTGGTATTACCTGCCACTCCTTCATATTGCTAATGCTGAATTCAAACCAGCCAACTCTGACACCTACCTTAATTGAGATGCTTGCTGCTTCTGCCTGTCATTTGAATGTTGACAAAAATAAAAAAAAAAAGAGAAAGTGGGAAATAGCTTTATATGCTTGTTATGCTTGTGTTCTTAGCATAAGAAAGAGACTGTGGAGCACCAGTATAACAGAAATCAGGTGTTGGGAGACATGCTGTAAGAAAATAATTGAGATTTATGAAAAATCTCTGAGACTTAGAAGGCTCAGACCAATGTTTGGGTACCTTTCATAGTAGCTTATGGGTGCTGCCAGCTTCTCGTGCAGGAATGATTGTTGAGAGCTGTCCTGAGGTTCACGTGCTTCATCTTCCATTGATGTGTTTATGTGCAATCAATGTGCATGAACATACTACTCACACTTCAAAAGTTTTAATTTTTGTAACAATCTTCTATGTTGGTGTCATGGTTTAGGCCAGACTGGCCACTGAGGTGAACAACACAGATTCTCCCCCATCTCTCTCCAAGGAGAGGAGGGAGAGAGAGAAAGAGACTTATGAGTTTAGAAGGAACTAAACTACTTTAATGAAATATTAATAATAAAATTAAAATAATGAAATATATACAAAACCATATCAAGCTCCCAGGATGACAACCATGTCACTGGCTGGCACTGGGGAAGTCCCAGACTGGACTCAGTGACGGATGGGAACTGGATTCTGGATCTGCATTCAGGATGGAGATCAAAGGCAGATGAACAGAGAGAGTCCTCCTCAGACACCTGCCATTGAAGGAAGAGGGCTGACCCTTTGCTCCCTCGGCTTTTGTACTGAGCATGAGGCAGATGGGATGGAATACCCTGTTGGTCAGTTTTGGGTCACCTGTCCTGACCGCTCGCTCCTCCCCACAGGTGGGACACCACTATGCTTTTCTGCTTCCGACCCTCCAACGGGGCAAGTAACAAAGTTATCTGCCCCTGGGTGTTACAGCAATAAGTATAAGTAAGATCGTCCTTGCATACCATGCCTGGGCATCAACTATAAAGAATTAGGTCTTACCACTCTGTGAGTGAACAGTTTTCTGCACAATAGGCTATGAATTTCAGTAATTAAAAGAGGCTTAGCTAAAATGTAAAATTACTGAGCAGAAAACTGGTTCTGTTTTGCTTCAAACCGGGACAGTTGGATAAACTTCTGGCAAGTCACTTTAGGCTATTGGGTTCTGCTTATATTTGGCTTATGGTTACTCTGCTGTTTCATATGTTTTGGATCAGAGAAATGAGTGCTGTACTAGAAGCTGAGACTAAACTGCTTGCTATTTGTGGCTTTTAAAGCACTTCAGAAAGCTACCATGTGATAGGCAGGATTATTGGAGCCTAATTTCCTAGGAGCGTGTCTCTGAAATGTAGTACTTCCAGCTTTTAATGTAAATTTTCTTCCCTTTTCCTGGTGTCCCTTTCTCAGTGTTCTGCCATCTGAATGAGGAGCAGTTTGTGTAACGTCCACTTTGAAATTATGCTCACATGGAGTTGTCTGGCAATGAAGAGGAAAGATAATTGAAGAATCTAATGCTTCTTAGCTATGTCAGAACAAATGAATAACTTCAGGGACTTCTGGTTGCACTGGACTGTTATTTCTGCTTTTGTGTTTGTTTGAAATTGTCGAAGAGATGAACAAGTAGTGGCAGAACAGGGAGAGGAGTAAAACATTGATTGTACAAGTCCCATTTGTTTAGAAAGTTAATAAAAAAATCAACATACACATACTCATCTGTTTTTCAGCTGAGTTGTGTGTTTCAGCCTGTGTCAACTAAAAATCAAAGGTTTTATACTTTTTAGTAATACAGATGTCATAGCATCTCCAAAGCATGAATTCTGTTACCCACTGTGAAGAGGCAGATGTCATTGTGTTCCTCTTACCTGAATTACTGAACACTGTGAAATACTCAGCAGGTCCACTCGTGGGGAGGGGAAAGAAAGTGTGTGTTCTATGGTCATCTGTTGTAGAACTTCAAATGGTGAAGTAACTGTTATTGGAGATGCTGTCACAGAGCAGAAGTACTGCTTCAGTGATTAACTCTTACTTCAGAATGAAAGCTTTTGATTTCCTGGGTTATAGGTTTGAGGGAGTGAGTTGCTCAGATATGTTTACTGCGGTCAAAAAAGAGGCGATAGAAATCTCTTAAAATTATCTTTGAGAAGATGTACATGGATTGGTAAGAAGTATTGCACCTAAATCTCTTTTGTACCTCAAATTGATGTGGTTGGTTTTTTTGTTGTTGTTGTTTTTAAATAGCTATTAAAGATCCTTTTGTTTTGACATCAGGAATAGAATCCAAAGACTTGATGCAGAGCAAAGTTTTAGTAAGGTAGAAGAATAGTTGTTGCAGTCTGATCTACTGCAGAAATGCACTACAGCTTCTCTACTATATTGAGAATTGCAAGTTAGGTAATAACTTGAGCTAGCGCAGAAGTGCAAGTTAGAGCACAAATGCACTGTTTATAATAGTGTTTAGTTTTATTTAATCTGAGGCTATGATTCTACAGATGCACCAAAATGATCTATCTTCTTCACGCTGGCCACTCTTCTTGTGGCCTTGCATCTGTTGTGGCCGTGGTAACATCTGTGTGACTGTCTTGCTATGATGAGCACCAACCTGCGTATATCAAATGACTGAAAATCTGAGCTTGTTACCCACAAGGTGGACAAAACAGTGGATGTACAAATGCCAAACCTGTTTCCATAACAAGCAAAGGGAGCTTTCCACTTCCTAACTGCGATGTGTGGGTCTGTACGCTTGATGAGGGAAGCCTATGTTTGTTGTAAAATGGGGAGAATCTTGGTTCAGGCCTTTTGAGTTAAGTCTGTCTGTGCCCCCTATATAGATTCTTTTTCAGGGCTGAATTGAGGAAAATTTGTTTGGAAACATGTTTTGCCTAGAGGCACGCAGATAAGGATTACACAGCCTTTTTTGAGGAGTAAAACAAGCAGAAAGGGAAAACAAATCTAAAAAAACTCATTGAGATTTTTGGAAAGGATTCATTTGTCCACTCCCTGTAGATAGAAGAGCCCTTATACTTTAAGGCAGAGTTAATTAACTTTATCTAACCCATGACTTCACAACAAGGCTGTCCATCCTGGTGGGCTTCATCACTGTTCTATGCTTTCATTTTACAGTGAGGGAGTAGTGGTAAAGTGACTATCTAATAACTTGGAAAAAACTGCTGTTGAAAACTTTTGGTTTAGCTTTGTATGGAACTTGAATTGTACAAAAAAAAATTGTGCAGTTTGAAAGGTATAACTACCTGTTGGATATCATTCCAAATGAACAGTACATGACTGCATTGTGTTGAGTAACATACTGCACAGGATCTCTTAAGCAGTGACAAGTCTGACTAATGGCATGATTTCTATACAGGAAAAGTATATGATGGATTTGAATGTATACTAATACATAACAGAACACTTACGGTGAAAACTGCATGTGAAGTGTTTTTAAAACATAAAATATATTTTTATAGGTCTAACAAGCAGCCTAAGTATAACTTCAGTTGAACAACCGATTGAAAAAGCACAAGGAGATAAAGTTACGTTGCCATGTACTTTTGTACTCTCAGAAGAAGATGAAGGCCCACTAGATATTGAGTGGGTATTGATACCAGCAGATAATCAAAAGAAGGAACAAATAGTAAGTAGAGACTTTTTTGGATGGTGTTAATTCAGTTGTTTGAGTAGGTCAATGCATGAACTTTATTACTGACTTCTTAAACCTTTTAAACCTGACTTTTCAAGTTGGGATGTTTGTGATCTTAAATTACTTTGAAGTACCAGTTATATGAAATATAGTGTAAGTTTTGGAATAGCAGGTTGAATATGAAATGTCAAGAAATGCCTCACTTAAACTTGTCTTCTAAAGAAGAACTCTCAAATGAAATATGCTTCAGTTCCAGAAAACAAACTGCTTTTGTAGCCGTGTTATTTTCCTGACTGAAACTGATTTATGAGGATTTAATTTTAATATATTAACTCTTTTAGTTATTAACCCTTCCCTTTCTTTGTAAGCCTTGTCAATAAGAGCACTCCTTTTAGTTACACAGGTTTTACAGAACAAAATTAGAATAGTTTTAAACAGTTTTCTTTCAGTTAGAAGTCAATGCTGACAGATTGCTACTTGGACAGGTGTTTGTTTGGAGTATTCATTAGAGTACTGTGTGTGGTGATATTTTGAAGATTGAGATATTTGGCTATGTCATAATTCTGGGATTATTTAAAATGGTAGAAAGAAACTGTCAAAAATCTGAAAATACTAATTTATTTTGGAACATTTTCATGCCAAGTGGATTTCTGAATCATATTTTTTTTATAGATAATTATGTATGCTGTAGACAGGATTTATAATCATTATTATGCTGCTATGACTGGACGGATGCAGTTTACTAATCCTGATCCCAGATCTGGTGATGGTTCATTGGATATCCTGAATTTAAAGTCGGCGGACACTGGCACGTATCAGTGCAAAGTGAAGAAGGCACCTGGAGTTCAGAGCCAAAAAATACAGTTGACTGTACTTGGTAAGATAATGCTTTTCTTGAATTTTCAGTGGCATTTTTTGTGTGTTTATTGCATCCTATCGTTGATGTCTAAAATCAAAATTTCTGTTGGACCAAGTCATACTGAATCTATGATGATGCATCCATTATTGATGCTTTGGGGGGGGGTGGACATCATTCTGTTCTGGGGGATGAAGGGAATAATATTCAGAATAACGAGCACTTTAAAAAATTCTATGCCTGGCTTGTATATCATAGAAAAATTTTCCATGCATAGAAATGGTTTGTTGCACAAGCTTTGTCTCTAGCAAAATGGTCTGACCTACTAGAACACAGCTGATAACCATTTTGATTGTCACTGTCATTAATTCAATGATACTTTGTTTGTTAGTAAAGCCAGCGAGAACTAAATGTTCCATTGAAGGATCACAGGAGATTGGAAAAGACGTTATCTTGAAATGCGCATCACAAGAAGGATCCCCACTTTTGTCTTATGACTGGAGGAGAGTATCTGGCAAACAGGAACTTCCTGCCACTTCTATGCTGAGTACTGTCAAACTTTATTTATTACTCTTAAATATTTAAGAAAGATTGTGTTTGTATTTTTGGCTTGGCTTGACTTGCAAGCATCTCAAGCTTGATACTAGTATAGAGTAGTCAAAATAAGTGTAATTTCTGCCCTCTCACTGGCTTTGAAACAAGTTGTTGTTTTGGGTTTTTTTTGGTTTTTTTTTTTTTTTTTATTCATACTGGAAATATTTCAAGCCTTAAGTTGAGGTTCTTACCATTAGGCTGCAGAATCATGCTCACCCATGCCTGATCGTTGTGAGTTCTCTTGCTTGCTGATGTTGGCTGCTTTTGTGCTCAAGTGGACAATAGGGAAGAGTCAGAACAGAGTCTAGACTAGTGGTTAGAGCTGTGCTCAGAGAAGTGGAGATAAAAGCTTGAATTTTATGAAAGACTGAACAGATGTCTTCACTTCCTGATCAGGTGACAACTTATTGTTTAAAAAAGGGTATGTGTCATTAGAAGAAAAGTTGTCAAGAGTAACAGAGAAGAGAAGGCTTACCCTCTTCTTGCAAGAGCTGATGTATAGGAAAGAGTTACATATAGTGAATTTTGACTGATGGATTCCAAATTATTATAGTGGTGGTGTTGGATTTTTATTGTGAGAACTTTGTTGTAGAAGATTAATCTGTGAGTTTGGGCTTTGTGAAAGTTATTCTGGAATGCTTTTTGGAAAAGTACTGCTCAGTACTAGTTCTTTTTGATCTTCTTTGTAGTTATGAAAACCTTAAACCTTGAGATGGTGGGATTTCTTTGCAGAGGAAGCATTTTAAGAATCTGCTTACAAATAAACGTATTTTAACTCAAGTTGTGTAGGACATACAGGACAAAATGGTATCACGTCCAAGAGTAACAAAAGTGGATGTCTAGGGGAGAGAGAATAAGAAGTTGTGTGGTTTTTCCTCATAGGGCTCTCCTATCCTCTTATAGTTTATGCCTCAGGAAATTAAGATGTGGCTTCAGTTTAATTGATTTAAAACAAACAAAACCTGACTTCTGTGAATTTCTCCAGTTTCCTTTAAACTTTTGTAGTCTATTAGAATCTCTACTATCTCTAAAAATCATCTACGTATGGAGAACCTCATACTGTTCTGTATTTTGAACTTGCCTCCTGGCAGTTCTCTTTGATATCTCTTATTTCTTGTTTTGACAGTGAACAGTTAATCACTAATGTTTTTCTCTGTACTAGTAAAGATCTTAAGCGTCTGTTATGGCTCTTCTTCCTCCATATCCCAAACTTGTCTCATGGTAACAAAAAAATAAATTGACAATATCAGCGCTGGACAAGAATGAGCGAGGAAGTATGCGAAAGTGGCATATAGCTCAATAAACCGATGTTTGTTTTGGGCTTGTGAATGTAGGTTTGGGGACACTGAACAAGTTCTTAAGAATCAAAACACTACCTAACTACTTCAGCAGGAAGAGCTGAGTATTTGTGTGGTGCTTTGTTCCTGTGATGTAGTCTATTGCGGTGCTGATGGCAAATCTATTGGCAATTAAAGCATGCAAGCCAATTGAAGTTCGTATAGTAGAAACTCACAGAGGTGGTTGTCAATGGCTTTGAAAGGCTTGGGGAAATACCCCCTTTTCACTGATTGTCTCTTGTGCTGTCAGCATAGCTAGACTTAATTGGTCACCCATTGGAGTGCAGTATTCAGGATAGGTCTAGGTCATGGTGGATCCCACATTATGGGTTCTGCAGGCATCTGAGCTGGTTTTGTAGAATCAGTTGAGACAGAAAGGAGGTGGTACTTCTGGGATGCAGTTAATTTTAGAATTCCATGTTAGGATGAGAGAATTAGCTGTTTTAGGTGTCTGTTCCTATCCATTGTCAGAGCAATTAATCTGTAGGCTTAATATTAAGTCAAATGCTGTGGAATAAATTTCTAATAAGGTAAAGACTTTTACAAGCGATAGTATTTTGCAGTATGGTAGACTTTTGGTTTTATTTGGATATTTTTAATATGTCATTTTTTGTTAATATTTCATCCATATACTGGATTAATAATTCTGTAGTATTGAATATGGAATTAAATTTTGGAAAATGATCAGCCTCTACCTTTTGTTGTTTGTAGATAAAAATACAGGGGAACTTCTCTTGAAAAATGCCTCTCAAGACTATTCTGGTACATACAATTGTGTTGCCTCAAACCGAGTTGGCACGGATGAATGTTCTGTTGAGCTGAAAGTCACCCCTCGTAAGTGTTTGCTGTGTAACAGTCGCATAGTGTTTTGTGTATTAAAACGGAATAATCTTGTTTCTCTAAACTCTGAAAAAGTTAAAGCAACACTGTTGTGTAACTGATGGTTGCTGCTTCAAGTCTTTACTTGCCAAAATGTTGCTTTTTATGCAGAAAGCTGTAACTCTTACTATTGTTTTAAATGCATGTGATTGAAGCATACCCTCTGTGATTCAGTGATATGCTATTAACCTGGATCATGTGGAAACATACTGTTTTTAATCTTGAGTTAAGAGAAAAGCAGTTGGTCATATAAATTTGACACCTAACAAACAGTATTGTTATTTATCTATTCTAGCTATAAATACAGCTGGTATAATTGCTGGAGCTATTATAGGAACTCTGCTGGGTCTTTCTGTACTGGCTTTTCTTGTCATCTGTTGCTGTAAGAAACACAGAGACAAGAAATATGAGAAGGAAGTACATCATGATATCAGGTAATGACACGTCTCTAGTTTCAGAACAGTATTATTTGAAGATTAAATTTAAAATGTGTATTTCTGCAAGTAAGATACTTAACAGTTAAGATTTCTTTTTTAATGTGGAAAGCTTATTAACATACTAACAGCTTGTCAGGGACCTTTGTTTTGAATATGGTGTAGGTAGTCATGTCTAATTTTGATAAAGATTTTAAAGGCAATGAGTACTTGAATTTTTTTTAATTTAAAGTAATATGTGGGCCTCTCTTGTCTACTGTGTCAGAATAAAAGGAAACAAACTGAAAGATGTTTTGTAAGCTCCCACATAGTAATGGTGACTGAACTCTTGTTCTGCAACTGTTTGTTTTGTTTGTTTCAGAGAAGATGTCCCACCTCCAAAAAGTCGCAGTTCAACAGCACGCAGCTACATAGGCAGCAATCGTTCTTCTCTGGGTTCAATGTCTCCTTCAAATATGGAAGGATATACCAAAACTCCATATAGCCAAGTCCCAAGTGAAGACTTTGAACGTCCTCCTGGTCAAAATGCAACCTTTGCACCTTCAAAGGTAGCTGCACCTAATTTAAGTAGAATGGGAGCTGTTCCTGTGATGATTCCAGCACAAAGCAAAGATGGGTCCATAGTATAAAATATTATTAATTTAAATGCTGGTTTTGATGTGTTCATTGTAAGTGTTAGAGAAAACTACTGTGTTCCATCCCTCATTTAAACAATGGCATGCAATTTTCCTTGAAGAAACTGAACAAGCTAGTGTGAAAAGCCACCAATTCTCATTTTTAGTTTTAAACTTATTAGTATGACAGTTGAACTATTTGCTAAAAGCATTGAAGATCCTAAATATCGGACACTGAAGGTATTTGGACCTCTGGTAGGTTGCTGAAGAGAGACTGTCAGCTAATGTACAGTTCTGAATATGTGACAGCGAGAGACAAGTGAGAAGTAACAAAAGCATTTCATATCTAGACCATGAAGTTTCTCAGAGTTCCTGAAACTTTATCCTCAATTTTGGAATAACAGAAATATTTGAACTTTGACACTGTCTGATGTAGTTGCAGGGGGCTGAAATACTGAAGATGGATTTGAATTCTGTTCAAACTATTTATGTAGTTTTTTAACCTGGTAATGTTTGTTCGGCACACTTCTTGAGCTCTTATTTCAGGGGCTACCAGTTATTTGATTGGCTCAATTAATTTAATGAGTCTATTCTGAATTTAAAATTTCAGTGAGTGGAAATGTGACAGGTGACCTTGCAAGCTCTTAGAAACATGAATTTTTCTGTAATAACTAGTCCTAGTCATGTCAGATAACATATGTATTATCTGATGCAAGAGGTCCTATTGGGTTGTTGATAGTGGTACCTAAGTTTTAAAATGTATAGATCAACTGTTACTGTCACAGTTGGAATGAATATGCATCTTTATACAGGTCTTATGTTAATTGTACCTTGCATTTTCCAAAGCCTGTTTAGGTTCTAAGGCAGTGCTCTTACTTTTTTTCCAAACCTATTACTGAGAAGCTCCATGGGGTTTTAATGAAAGCTGTTAAGTAACTGGTATTTGATATCTGTCCTCTTGCTCTAACATCACTGTGGAAACATCTTTTCCTCCATATACATGTAAGCGGTAGTTTGCCTTTACTTAAGATGCTAATATCTTTCTGTGTGAATTTGCAAGGAGCTTAAAGCTCATTTCTCCTTGCCTCTTCAGCAGCACTAAATATTATGAACAGACATTTAGACTTTTAAGAGCAAGAGTTATGAAGCCAGAATCTGAGAGGAAATAGTTATTTAGAATTGTTGATACAAATCTCGTGTTTCAAGATTAAAACCCCTTCTTCCCAGTTTTGCAAACTGAAAGCATTACAGGAGGAACAGAACAATTCCTTATCTTACTTTCACGCATACTTAAGGACTTTTGATAGCTTCTGATGACTGGTATTATATACCTGTGGAAGCTGGATTTAAAGCTTGGTGCAGTTTGATTCTTTGTGGATTTTTTTTTTTTCCTTCTTATTTTCTACTTCTTCATCCTGTGCTGGGCGGGCGGGGTGGGGGAGTCCCTTCACCTTATTCTAGCTATAGGTGTTAAACGGCAAGGTGTTTTAGAAAACTCTAAAGGCACATAGTACGTGGCACTGATGTTGATGAAGGAAAAATCTGAATAGCCTGTTGAAAGATGTTAGAGGATTATTTGTATGTAGCAATACTGTGAGAGAAAACACTTCCCCCAAACTTCTAGGTTTAGTGTCTGCTTTTTTGTAGCTGCTTATAGATCTGTGATAAATTCTTTGGCTTACCACTAAATGTTTGTCCTATCTGTAGTTAGGTGCACGATTTTTGACTGGCACTATTAATGTAAAGAAACATACCCTTCCTACTGAATTTAGAAACTTGAATGACTATTAAGTATTCTAGACTTAGTTTTACACATTTGGGACTTTTTTAGATTGTAAACTGATACTGTTACAGATCAGATTTTTTTAATCTTTCATGTGTGCCTTGTCAATAAACTTTGCCTGATTGTAACTTAAGTTTTTATGAAATTTCTGGTGCCTAAACTTACTGTTCGAACAGGTGCTTAGATGATGGTACAGTTCTTAAAACACGACACTGTGATCTGATTTCTTGATTCTTATGTACTATTTATACCTCTTCATGCCTATTTTTGGATGTGATTTCAGTGTCTCTCTCTGTATTGTTCTGTATTTCAAAATGTCAGTTAATCCTTCAATTGCTAATTATGATCTAAGTGTTTATATCCCTGAAAACTGTTCAGTTGTACCAATGAGATGGGTGATTGACTTTTATTTGTGTGGTAAATAATAGGTTTAGTAACTGTGCCAAACATATGCTTATGAAGAACAATAGATGAGGAGACATTGTCTTGCATCCAATTATTGTGATAGAAGAGACTTCTGAGACTTTAATCATACACTGATTGTTTACCTTGAAACTAAGGCCTTCCTTAATTAAAAGGGTATAGTTATTATAAATACAAGTTGAATACAAAAGTAAACTGAATCACAGACTGAGAGAGAGCTATAAACCTAAGCAACCAGGCAACAAACCTACTGAATTTGGTTCTTGGCCATCTGCAGACATATGTGAGATTAGATGTGTTTTTTTGTTTGTTTGCTTTTTTTTTTTTTTTTTTTATTTGGCCTGAGACCCTGTACCTAAGAGTCAGGTAAGCCCTAGGACACTCAATAACAGAAACCTATCTCACTGAAGCATACGGAGCAGAGTTTACACATGCTTAATGCTCTGTCAGCTTGTACAAAATAATAAATGGACAGAAGAGAAGGACAGCATGATGTGCCCTCAGAGCCTAGCTGTTAGGCTTAGCAGCCTTGACAGTGTCTGTCTATTTATGTAATTGCATGGAAAATAAAAGAAATAGAATCTGACATAGTCCTTATCTGAAATAAAGAACCTCTGACTTGGGGTAAACTTTGCCTCAAGTTGCTATCATCATGCCTTTCTGAATGGGTACAAACTACTATGAAAACATAATACCACTGTTACAAATTATTTCTTTCATCAATAGATTATTCATTTACACTGGATTATGATTCTCAAAAGCAGCTACTATAGTTTAGCAGTGATTCCTAGCTGTGTAGGAGATGAACTGGTTAAACATGTGAGGTGTCCAATCTTACAGATAACTCTGCGAACAGAACTCTTTTAGGAAGTAATGGCAGCTGATATACCAGTAGAAGGTGGCGTTTTTAATGTCTCATTTTATTAAAAAAAAAAAAAAAAAAAAAGGAAAAAAGGGGGGGGTAACATTATGTAAATACTCTAAATGAACTCATGACGTTAACTAGAGGTTTCTTGACTGTAAACTTGCCTGTTGAGGGCTACTATATATAGAAGAAAACCCTCAGTTTTAGCATGGTGTGAATACAGTGTTAGACTTGTAATACTGTAGAGGTTACGTAACACTTGTCCATATATTACAAGCATTTTCATGAACTCTCTGAAATGGATATTTAAAGATATTTGTGTGAAACTTCCTTACCTAAAACTGAATACTTCTTCCAAAACTGTCTAGTGCACAGAAATGCCTTGTTGGAGGGGTAAAACATGAACTTTGAAAGAAATGTACAATGCATACATCTTTATCAACTCTGATAGTCGCATTCATATTAGATGTATGCTTCCTGCTTAGTAGTACGAGTAAGGCTTCTTAATTGCGAGTTCTTCTGTAATGCTGAATATTGTATATTACTGGTTTCCACGATAAGCTTTTGGTTTTGTTCCTTACAATGTATATTCTGGATCACGTTAGATCTTTGTTCCAGTCTAAAGATGTAATACTACTTGTGTCACTTAAACCTTGTTTTATACACTTGATAGGTGCTTTATGGGACCCTTTGGTTATTGGTCCTCTAGCATTGAAGCACAGCTCAATTGAAATTGGAGCAATAATATTTCCTGGAATCCAAAATGTTATGATGTTACGTTACACTTCTCATGCACAAAGCATGGACTTGAATATTGATATGAATTTCAGTATGAGGTTTTTTTATTCACACTTTTGGGGGAATGGTATTTTAAAATACAAGTGTTGTGAGTGAATTTGTAAAAACAAAATCCAAAATTTTAAAATGCTGTAGTTCCATGACAGACTTGTGTACTTTTTGAAATAAAACTGTTGGAGAAAACAGTAGTCTGTCTTTATTTTAAAGCAGCACTTGTGTATGGCTTCAGCTTTCTCTTTATGTAGTTGGAAGTGAACTAATAAATATTGCTGTGTATACCACACTGGCATTAATCATTTTATTTCTTGCTTTTTCCCCCTGTTAATTTCTAAGGGAAGTAAAACTTCAGGTATTTTAAAACATTCACTTATTTGTGGTTTCTAATTGTAGATACACATAGTGATCAATTTTAAAAACATACCAGGGCGATCTCAACAGTTATTCTGAAACGTAAGGCTGGAAAGGGACTTTAGATTAAATTTCATCCACCATTATTTTAGGTAGCACCAAAAATACCTGAAACTGATGAATTCTTGCCTTTTGAAATCCAACTGAGCAGGTTTATAGCTCTCAAAGCATGTTGTTGCCTGTTTTTATATTGTCAGTTAATGTGCATCTCTCTTGATTCAAATGAGGTTGACTTGGGATACTCCCCAGCCTTTGGCCTTGCAAACCAACTGATGACTGTCCTTGTAATTTTACCTAAGATTAATGCAATTTCTCCAGTGTCATCTTGGGCACATATTTGGTTTTAGGAAACAAAGTCTGGCACGGGCTGTGTTTGCATTAATGGCATCTGTTATATTTAGATCATTGGAGGCCTAATTAGCTCATACTTGTTTGTAATGTATGCATATCTTCATATGTTAATATGTACCTGTGCCGTGCCAGATGTTTCTGTCACTTCTTTATGTATATCTAAAAATCCTGTTTGATACATATGTGCACGAGCATATGAAATTAAATGGAGTACTGGTGGAAAAACCTTTAGGAATTTTTCCTATTTTAAATTAAGATTGGAGCTTAAATACAAAAGGAAACATAATAAAAATGAGGGTTAAGAAACCTTTCTGCACCCTTTTAATGTTAACATCAAGATTTAAGCTCAAGACTTCTGTCCTTTCCTGAGGTGGCAGTTTTGTCACAGATGGCACTTGCGTGCCTCAGCTGTCCCAGGTCTTTTATTTGGAGATGAAATTGTGAATCAGAGAAGCTGAGTACCTCCAGCTTGTCTGTGGGAATTTTCACAAATCAGCTAGTGCTTTCCAGAGAGTGTCCTGAAAGAACAGAGGTGCTCATCACATGGTAGTTCCACAAAACCTTTATGGTCTTTATGTATGTATTAGGCAATGCCTTGGATAAAGTTTCTTAAAAGGTCTGTCTTGCTGTTTTGTGTGTGTGTCCTTTTTTTTTTTTTTTTTTTTTTTTCTTCTCTGACCATCTTTGACTGTGTACTTTGAGCCTACTATTTCAAATTTACTTCTCAGATGCAGTAGCTTGGGTTCTTTCAAGCTCTATGATAATGCTGATAGACGATTAATTGTTAGACTGTTTTAGAAAACAGCGACTTAGCCTTGCTTTCTTTTGTGTAAAATCCATAAAACAAAACCAAAAGAGCTTGTGAAGAAAATAGCTGGTTAAGGAGCAAAAGCAAGAGCAGAGTGAAAGAAGCTATGGATGTTGCCTTACCTTTCCACCTGTTGGTTATATTCTAAAATTCTCTTTCACTTGTGGGATGACTGTAGGTGATTGCTCACAACATGAAGACTTGCATCTTAATACAAAAATAACGCATGTCCTTGAGTTACGATGATTCTGTTGTTTTTTGAACTTGCTTTAGGCTTTTTGCAGACTGGTACAGGCTCAGCTATCAGGAGAATAATATGAACCTCTAATTTTATAAAATAACCACTCTGGCAGAAAATTGGCCCGGAGGATTGCATTGTCCCTGCTTCTGACTTCCATTCAAAGTCACATTTCTGAAAATAGGGATCCTTTTAAGGATCCTTGATTTTCATATTGTAGGTCAATGTTAGTGTCACCCTCATAAGTTGGAGTTTAGAAAGACTTAAACTTTCAGCTGTTGGGTACTGGTCAGGTTGCTGTGAATATGCGTTTAGTGGCAGCAGCTGGTAGCCAGGTCACTCAGTGGATCAGCAGAGTCATGGAAATTTCCTTCTTTTTTTTTTTTTTTTTTTTTTTTTTTAAATAGCATTGACCAGATGAAGGGCATCTCTACCACGTTATTCAGGAAACGTTAAGAAAGTTGTACAACTCATACACAGGAACCTTGTCCGGATTTCTAGGTGGCAGGAGGGAGGGGAAGGGAGTAGCTCTACAAAGAAGTTGAGCATGTTGGGTTACACAATTTGATTATGTAACTATTTTAAAACATGGCAATATTAGAAGAGACGTTAACATGTGAAAGCACATCGTTTTACCTTTGGTAATTTAATTTTTTTTCTTTGGGGCCGGGGGGAAGAAACCTCTGGAGGCAGTATGTCTGCTGGGAAGTGCAGAGAGCTGTGTGATGCTGTGACAGTTGTCCCCCCTGTCGGGGCTGGGAGCTGTGGCGCTGCGGGCAGGCGGCACGGAAGCCGAGTGCTGTACCTGAAGGGCATCGGGCTCTCTTTCCCGGCATGCTCTTCCAAATTGCAAAATGAGGAGAGGAAAAACAGCGAGTCTGATCGGTTTGCGGGGAATTTTGTAGGAGGGGTCTGTGTTTTGGAAACACAAACGAACTGTCCAACTTCTTGAAGCTTTTCCCTGCTCTGGTTTCCAGCAGCGTCTGATGCAGGGGGGCTCAGACAGTCGGTAAAACCTTTTTTCACTTAGAGTTGCTTATCTATATAGCCAGTGTATCTTCATTGCTTAAATTGCAGGTATAATACTGTATAAAGAAATACTCAGAAATTGTGTAGACTAAAGTGTCCTGAATACCCCAGACAGGGCAAGCTGTGGTGGCATGGCTTCTTGGTGCTCTGGGCACAAACATCTCCAGGGACGCAGTGGGCACTGAGCTTGGGTACCAACTCATTCAGAATGTGGTGTCAAGGAATACTAAATCTGATGGTAAAGAGCTAGAAAAGTAATTTAGTACCATTAGTGTAATAGCTTCCAATTATGTCAATTTTGCAAATTGCGTTCTGTGTGAATAGGAAAGAAACTTGAGGTTTTGTTTCTTGTGGCCAGTCACTGCTATACAGGTGAAATAACACCTTTGCATACCTTGTGATTTGGCCTGCTCTGTGATTTCTAAGCGAAACTATTATCTCATACGGGAATCTGAATCTCTTTATTTCACACACGTGGTAATGTTTTACGTGTGAAACGGCAGTCGGGATTAGTCAAATTTCACAGAAGTTACTGTGCAGCAGAGCCTCCCTTCTCAGTGTTTAAGGTCTCTGATTGCCACCGTCATCATCAGGGACTCACTCGCTAGTCATCTGTGAAGGGGTGGGTGGTGTTTCTAAGAAAATATTCGCCGAAATCAAAACACTTGTGCTGTGCTTTACTTAACTGTAGGAAGTCAAGATAAAATAATTACTTAAGATTTCCGGTTGCTAGTAGAATAACTCGGGTGGGAGGGAAGCCGATACCCTTACAGCAGAAATAAAGGCAACCGGTGGTAGTACATAAAACTACTGAATTGCTTGTGACTGCTGAAGAAGATGACAACTCTGGGGCACAGCTGGTGGTTTGCGGAACATGTCAAAAAGCTTATGTTGTGGCTGCTAGCACTGAACTTCTTATCCGGATACATAAAATGCCCTTCCATGTCACTTCCAATCCTGTAACTGTCAAGAGCAGGGACAGTTCATCTCAGCTGCAAGAGCTGTAAATACAAAAGAAAGCTTGCAATTACTTTAACTTAGTGTATCGTTCCCTGTTTCTTGTTGGTACACAAGAAAAATTACACCTTACTAAAAGGACGCAGCTTCAAATGAACTGTTTGGTGTTGCCCTGCTTTCGTCCTTGTATTTTTTAATTCAGTATGAAATGGCTTAAGAATTGCCAGGACTTCTCTTCCTTCAGACTTGAGTTGTGGTTAGGGGTGACCTCTTTAGATAACATCTTTAATTTAATGACCTTGTATCCTTATTTAAGATGAGAGAACTTGCTGTCTTTAAAACAGAGAACTTAAAAAGCTGTGATCTCCCATACAGTCTCCAGCCCACCTGGAAAAAAAAAAATTATGGCTAAATATGAGTGCTTTATATTGAAACAAAATAATAAATTCTGTGTTTGGGAATCCTGGCCGCCCTCTTGCAGCTGGCGCTTGGGCAGCCTGTGTCCCCTTCTGCAGCTAAATGTGGCCTGACTGCTTTGCGGTGCTTCACAGATACTTGCTAAGAAATGTTAGGTTTTCCAACAGAAAGCAAAAAAACCCCTTCTTAGTTGCTGGAAAGATATTTTCTTATTGCTTACTTGGGAAAATAATTTAGGCAAGAAAATGGTTACTGTAATCTGCATCAATGAAGATGTTTTTCTGTTTAAGCTCTGGCAAAAGGCTGTGAACTGTACAGCGATCATGAAATGTACAGCTGAGGTATGAATGTAGTTTTTGATAGTTGTGGTGAGGAGCGCTATATTACCTTTACATACACTATTGCTAGGCTGGAAATACGTACTTCTGTAGCCCTTTCATTTACCAAAAAAAAAAAAGTGTAACTGAAGCCTGATTGACTACTATGGATTAGAGCTTAGAGTTAGTCATTAAAATGTGTATTTTCCTCAGACTGAAGTTAAGGTTACCAACAATGTTTCTTCATTTGCAGCTCATTCAGGAAAAAAAGATCTCCTCAGTTGTATCGTAATTATATCTGTTGGTTTTCTTTTAGGAGCAAGACAATGAAAATTGTGATTCCTGTACAGATAACGTACAGTTCTGATCACGCTAGACTTGCATACTTGAAAGGCAATCAAAGTTCTAAACATCAATTACGCATTTTACAAAATCAAGGTTATGTTGCTACTTGAAATATTTTATGTGCGTTACTTAAATACGATATATGCACATCGATGTGATTTTTTTTTAATAGTGCATTAACTGAGGGGGCAGGCAGGAATCTCAGCCAGCCCACTAAAATCCTTTATTCCTAGATGAAAGAGCTGGAAGGAGTGTTAGAGCCTTTACGCTCAACAGTCCTTTTTGTTGCCTGAATTAGCATAATTTCCCAGCCCCTGGTGTTACCTGGGCAAGCTAGGATTTTAATCAGCACTCAGAGTGGGATATCCAACTGACAGTGAAAATTGGGTCATTATATTGCACGTGTGAATTTTATTCTGACGACATCCCGTGTCTGCGCCAACCATATTAACTAGTGAACTTGCTATTGACTTCATGGTTTGTACATGGGGGGAAAGATGCTGAACGTGCAGGGAAGTTTAGGACATCCTTAATGCTCAACATGGCTAACAGAAAATCACTCGCCTGCAATAATAACAATAATAAAAGAATCCTGAGGCAAGGGAGTCTGATTAACGAAGTGAAGGATTAGGGTTGATGTCCTGGCTCTGTCATGACTTAGCCATGTGATTTATTTGGTTGGTTGGTTTTTGTTTTGTTTTGTTTTAAACATTGACATCTTATTTCTTGGCTTCCACTTTTATTAGAATGGAGAAAGTTCTGTCGACTTTTAGGGACTTTTGGAACTAGAGTTTCCCATCGCACTGTCATTTTTTTAAAGCTATCCTTGATGAGTCTTTTCGGTCTTCACCAGCTGCACATCTAGTACTTCTTTTCCTTTCTTTCATAATCACAGAAAATTTTCAAATATATGTATTTAGTTACCTTGGTAAAGAACATCTGCGGTTGTGTCCGTCTCCTGCTTTTTGCTGGTTTTTAATACTCTCCTGACAGTAGTCACTCTTCCAGTACTTCTAGCGCTACCTGGGTTATTTCAAGTTGTAGTAAAAATAATAGTAGGGCAGATGTCATTAGGCAGCTTCATGAGGATGAAAGATCCCCCAAAGCCCATTGCCAATGCAAGGGGAAACGAGTTTCCCCTGGAAGCTTTGTCAGAGATCCCAGTTTGGATGCGCTCGGCATCACCTCGGAAGGAGGCGGCTTCTCTCTCCTTCCACTCACGGACATGTAGGAGGGAGCGTTCGCCCGGGCTGGTGGCCCCTGTCGCTCAGCTGGGCCACTGGGCGCTCCCTCACCACCCTGTTCCCTGCTGCTCGCATACTGCTGCTGTGCCGGAAAGTATTCGCAGGGTAAGGTAGTTCATCCTGCTTATTTTGCAAATACAGAATCGAGTCATGTTGAGTAGTTCTCTTCATTGTTACTGATATCGGAAGTACCTAACCATGTATACTTCCGCTGCCAGGCTGAGATACATAAAAAGAGACGTAAAGCTCCTTCATGCCGTCATTGCATTGGCCCTGTCAGCAAAAAAATGACTTTTTTTTTTTCTTTTTAATACAACTTTCCTCTACAGCTTGCCTCTGACCTTCCTATTACTTGCTGCCTTTATATTTCTGATTGCTGCATTTCGCCACTGAAGCATTTGGACGTTTTTAGACAGTTTTTCCCCTTTTCTGAGGACAGTATGTTGCTATCGAACATGCTTTTGTGGAAGGTCATTCCTTTGACTGATCTTTTCTATCATAGTTTTTTTTTTTTTTCTGTAACCAGTTCACTCATTTGTCTCTGATTTAGGCATTGGGCACTTCAAACTAAATACAGCATATATTGTATTTTATACTGGCCCCTGTTTTTCCAGCTTGAACATAATAAGATTATGATTGCAAGTACCTGGGGAGACAGCAGTTTCCCATTAATTGGTATTTTTCCTTTTTTTCCTTGCAAGATCCAAACCAATTACCACATCTTGTTTATAAGTTACAACACTGCTGGGTGGATTTTTTTTTTTTTTTTTTTTTCCCTTTATCACAGCTGCATGAATAACCTCTAGCTGCATGCTCGGGTACTTGCCAGACAATTTTTTTCTTTACTTTTTTTTTGTTTGTTTGTTTTGGTAGAGTCTTAGATGAGAAGGAAAGAAGAAGAAAATCAGGACTGAAAGTATCAGGACAGTGCAGGCAAAGGAGAACATACTGTGTTGCATTTGTTCCCTTTTGCTCTTTGAGCTCCTTTAAGCGTCTGCTTTTTCAAAACTTTTGCTTTTCCAAACGGGGGGGGGGGGGGGGGGGGGGGGCGGGGGGGAGATCAAAAGCTCTCACCCCATCCCAGCTCGTCGCTGTGTGCAATATAGCAGATTTTTTTTTCGTCATAAACAGGGTATGTTAATTGTCTCTTGACTCATTCGTGAAAGGGAGCAAACAGGATGAGAGCCGTCCTTAGGTGAGCCCCTACTCGCAGACCTGCCTTAGCCCTGGGAATAGCTACGTTTATAAACGTTTTGGCATGTAAGAGCTCTGTTTCTTCGGCTTTTCCGGTGGAATGGGATAGGATGAGCTGTGTGGGGAGCAGCTTAATCTTTATTTAGAAGGCATATGTTTGCTAATTATTAACTAGTTATCTGTTGGAGGGCTGTTAATGCAAGAGGTTGGAAATAGGAGGGTTGTGTTAGTTGTGGTGCAGGGGCGGGAATACAGACAGAAAGGACAGCTCTCGCCTCAGCGTTCAGTCCCAATTAATTTGCCTTTTAGTTAGAGGCAGAGTTAGTTAGAGCATCAGTTAATTTGATCAAGTACAATAATACTGGGGTTCTTGTTCCTGTGATGCTAGAGCTAAGGATAGATGTACTAGGTTAGGGTGGAAAATAAGTTCCAGGAGGGGAAAAAAAAAAAAAAAAAGCTGCCAAAATCTTCCGAAATGGAGAAAACGTTCGATAACTGATCCTGAAAATACGCTCTTACGCTGTAACATTCCTTAAAGGAATAAGTATATAAACAATAGTCAGAAAGAAGTTGTAAAACAGATTCTCATGCTAGATAACAGCTTGAAATAGAAGGCAAATGTGGCGATGTAATGCCAAGCAGTACTTGGTACTGGTTTGAGTTATGCTTCCAAGTAAGGTTTTGTGAAGGTACTCGATTATTTTTACTGTCACGTGCAAGTGGAAGATTTTATTTGATGTGTAATTCTAATTGCAATGTGACAGTTTGCAAGGAAGAAAGTGAGATGTTACAGAGGTAGCCTGTGTCAGTTTTTTTTAGTTACTGGTCTTGCGGAGAAATTATTGTGGCATTGAGGTAAAAAACTGGGGACTGGTGTAGCAATAAAAACAGCCTGTAATAAGCTGAAATGGTGGAGTAAGAAAATGAGATGTTTCCAGGAAATGCAATATATCCATATACATTTGTGGATTATTAATTAGGAAGAGTTGTTTTCTATCAGAATATCATGTTTGGAAATTAATATTGGTGACTGTCAGCAGAGTGAGTACAGGCAGCATACAGAAAAGGCAGTTCTGCAGCATGGAGTGGTAGCAAAAATGCTTTGTTAACATTTTTCTTACAATATCGGTCTTGGGATATTAAGTCAAAAAATGCAAAGCTGATAAAGAACTATAACTATAACAATGAATTATTTCTGCAAGAAAGTATTCCCAGAAAAAGTCAATAAAAATAGTCATGGAACTAGAACTGACTTCTAAGGAAACGATGAAATGCCTGAGTATGTCTATCGGGATGAGTCACTGGATTCTTTGAGAAGGCTGAGTGTTTATAGCAGTAAACAACAGAAATGCGTGGTTCTTTGATATTCAAGTTACTGGTATGAAATCGAGGAGAGAGACACCTAAGCAGGCTTTGACAGATACTTTAAAAATTGATGGTAGTAGGTATGCGCTGGGAAATCCACGAGGATTTTCAGATAACCTAGGTGAAGACACAGAAAATTTGCTGTTAAGTTAAGCTTACAGCCATTTGAAGTCCACTGGTAAAAGGAGTCAATTTGCTACACCACTGCACTGGTCTTCTGCACGACTCTAATCTGAATGACTATAACTTGAGTGATGATTGGAATCATGCATTTAATTACTGTATATTACAGTATGTAGCCTCTTTTTAATATAGATTAATGATATTCTTTCTTTTTATAGTATGACATCGCACACAAGATTGGGGACATAACAGTGGTATAAACATGAAGAAACGGGCATCATTTTTTGCATGACTTTCAAGTGTGGTGAAACTGAAGTACATTATGAAATGAAGTGCTGTTTTTTTACCTGTTCTCACTTTAGATTCAAGATTTTTAAGTAGGCTGTATTCAGTTTTGTAAGTACCCTTTTTTTTTTTTCTTTTACGTATTTTCAATGCAAAGTTTACAAAGTGACTACCCACATTTTTCTTGCTAGTCCTGTATCTTGAAAAGCGTGCACAATCCCTCCTCTCTGCCCTACCACCGTGGAGATCCAAAAGCTCATGGGGTTAACAAAAATCAACTCAGGTCACAGAAATCGTAGCCTTAAGCAGTGGGACGTTGAAAGAGATTATAATCTGAAATAGAGTAGTTGTGTTTTTTCCTAGCTTTCCGGTCTGCTGATTTGGTAGGAAGCGTGTTATCTATTCTATGCTGTAGCGATACCAATGAGGTCTTACAACCTGTGTGTGAAATGCGCTGTATTTTAAGATTGTATATATTTTATAACACTTAATAAAATGTACTTGAATGTTACAGCTAACACACGCTTCAGCACAATCTGTTAACGCGGGTGGTGTGGTCACTCAGGTGCCTCGTTCCTTCTGACCCCCAACTTAACCCACAGGAGACCGGAGGAAGAAGAGCGCGCTCTTTAAACCAGGGTAGTTACCGGGTCCTTGTGGCCTCCTGCGGCGCAGAGGCTTCGGGTATTCACTTCCTAATGGAAATACTCACGTACCTAACCGCGTAAGGGTGAGACCACTGTAGACTGATCCCGTGGATGGGAGCTCAGTAATTAATTTTCGGAGCCCGGGACCCCGCTGGTACTCGGGCGTTTTTGCTAACTCGTTATCTGGCACAGTCCGCATGAATCAGAGCACACCGAAGGACGCCCCGGCACTTAGGAGCTAACAGCGAGCATATGCAAACTTAAGCCTCTCTTTGGGCAGCTACATCGTTCTGTGCTCTTGAGAAATACTGGGTGTATGTGCACGTGCTGTTTTTTACTATTGTAAATATGTAGATACTAATTTAAAGCTTAATCCGGTGATGTCTGCTGTGCTGTGCTCTGAAGGCAACCGTGTCATCCATTGGTGAAACTGGTGGTTATAATGCTGATAAATATGTTACTTATTAATTCATTTTGCTTCTGTTTTTGAGAGGAGAGCAGCTAATTCTGAAATAAAGTCAAACTCAGATGCTTCTGACCAAAAGATCCATATAATTGGTTTTGTCACTGTACATGAAAAAAACAAGTAAAGCCATCTAAGAAAATAGTAATATCTTCATGAGAAAAATGAGAGGAGGATTTCTAAGTGCCACAGGTTTAAGTAGGCAATTAAAAAAAAAAATAAATCGTTCCAAATCTAATTTAAGTTCAATATTATAATTACAGAAAAGATACTTTGCCTTTAAGAAGCGCTTGTTTTTATGCCAAAACATTACATTCCTCATCTTCTCCTTTGACTCCATGCTGCCTAAACTTGTCTGTGAGTGAATGTGGCAAGTAATTAATCAGGGTAAAATTCCATTGGGATCAGTGTGAAAGTTGCCTAGTCAAGAAGCAGCAACTGCCTGTTTAGCGTGTGTTCTGTAAGGTAGTGATTTATAGATATAACTTTTTTTGCTACAGTATGCTCCGTATATGATGAATAAGTGTCCTTTTTTTGCCTTAATGATTGCCATCATCTAAGTGCTTAATTGCTGGTGGTTTAGAAAGGGAGGAGAAAGATGGTAATTACTGTGCAAGCTTATAGTGTTGTTTAAAAACTGAGTTTTGTAAAAGAACTCCCTTTTGCAGAAAAATCTGCAAAACTTGATGCACCAAAGTATGTTCTTGAAGGGAGAAGTGAAATAAAGTAATTTTTGTACTCCAATTCCTACCTAAATTAACTTTTAATATGTATATATTTTAAGTAAAGCAGTATGTAACAAACGCTGTCATTGAAGTCAAATGTGTGTCCGTTTTGCAAAGAAGTTTGCATTTAGTTTTTCTTCATGAAACTTGTAATTGGACAACTGCTTTGTCACCTGTCTAATGAGTTGCTTGGCTAATCCACATGTTCTTACCTACCAGCTGTCCTGCTACCAACACCGACTCTTCTGAAAGGTACTGTGTGTTGGGTATTTAGTCCCGAAGTCTGCCCCAGTGAGGTCACCAAGTAAGTGGTGTTAACTTCACGTTGCTGTGGCATAAGCAGGGTACAAGTTTGCAAGTTTGTCTGATGCCACGCAGAAAGTCTCAAGATTGAGTCTGACCCTCAGTCTGCTTTCTGCCACCTTTCCCAGGCTTGGAAGATACCATAACAAAGCCTAGAGGTCGTGCCTGTATGGATTATCATGACCAGGTGGCTGTTCTGGACTGATTGCAGACATCAGGAAGCATTTTTATTTGGTTATGGATGATTTTTTTCAACCGTTTATCCTTGGTATCTAATCTACAGAATAGCTTGGTCATGCATGGTCAGAGGGTGGAAACACCCTGGCTCTTGTGCCAACACTATTAAATGAGAAGTAGTAGTGCATTTCACATACCTTAACTTCTTGCCAGGGCTTGCTTTTCTCAGGAAAGTTCAAGCAGGTGCTTATTTGGTAACTGTGCTCTTGTCCACACCCAAAAATATCTGACGCTTCTGTGTGCAAGCTAACTCGCCTGGACCTGGAGAGTCAGACAAAGCCTAAATGTCGCTGATACTCGGTAGCCTGCATCTTTGCTGCAAAACAGGTAAACTAGCTTGCAGTGCTTTCCCACCATCCCGGCATAATGTGGTGTTCTATCAAATGGGAATTGTCAGATCGAGCTGATACCTCGCTCCGTCTAGTTCAGACCACTTCAGTTTCGTTTCTCCAAAAGCCATTATAATTACAGAGGTCTGAAGAGTAGCACTGTGCTCATCTGTTCTCACGCTTACCGGCACCTTCTTCGTGGTTACCAAACCTTGCAGCCGTGTAGACCTTTCAGGTTTGATGTAGGCTTTGGAAAATGCATGTTGCAAGCTGTTACCGAGGTTGGTTACGTGGGTTCAGACTGCCTCGGCGGTGTCTTGCACGCTGTCTCGGGTTTAGGGAGAGCCAGGTAGTTCACCAGATGAACTTTCCCGTAGTTTGGGGCCGATTCGGATTCAAACTTTGCCCTACAGGCGCTACGGCTGCGCCAGGCTCAGAAATGGGGGAAACCTATGCCAGTGCAGGCAACTTCATGTTGCTACAGCTGTATCCATGCCTGAATTTATATCGTCATAAGTATTTGCATAAAATTAAGAAACCTGAAAGCGTGACTCTAGCATATGCACTTTGAATGGCAGAGTTCAGCATACTGCAGAAAGAGCTGTCCCAGCCTGTCTGGCTCTTGGCTTTTCCTTCCTGGCCTTGGGCTACCTCCTATCTTGTCAGCGTAAGCATTGGCGCAGCTGCCATGAGCCACATCAGAGACATGGCGTAGTTTAAAATTACTGACATACGGTGTAGTGTAGTTTCAACTTGGGTATGTTCATCGTTGCAGTTCACCAGGTGGCTGCACCAATATTTGCGCTGACAACAGGGGAAGGAGGCAGTGTGAAAGCGGAAAGAAGGATCCAAGTGCAAGAAAAAGGTGGACGACTGCTTTCTGCAGCAGTGATAAAAGGGCTCAAGTCACCGGAGTGCCCTGCTCTGAGCAGGGTCCAACACCAGGCGAACTCCAGAGGTGCTTCCAACTTCAGCTCTTCAGTGATCCTGTGAAAAATATGCACATACCCCAATTCTCTCTGCATCAAAAAATGGTGATCCTCGGCGGCCGCGTCGAATTGGAGGTGCTGGAAGGCTACAAGCACCTCAGCTTTTCACACTGATGTTTCCAGGGACCTCTAGCCTCTCACCCTGCTCAGAAACCCCTTAGTCTGAATAGGGCGCACGGCTTGCGTTGTATTGCATGCGCATCCTGTTGGTTACCACATATACAAACCTTCATGAGTGTCCATAGGTCTCCAGAGCGTGTTCCCAGGGCATCCTGCTCCAGTCAGTGTTGACAGAAAGCACCCTGGCAGCAGCTGCTGCTTTTCCTTTAATACTTAAAGGTGGTAGTTGATAATGCTGATGTTGTCTTCTACTGCGAGCTTGCAAAAATATATGTAGCTATTTTATGTGACTCCAAAATAATTCCGAGTCTCTCCCTAAGGCATCTTGTGAAGCGGGTTCACGTGGGCAAATCATTTTTGGCTTCAGTTGCCGTGCAGGTGGGTCACTGGCACTGCAATTCCTTTTGCAGGCTCCAGGTCTCCTGAGTTGCTTAGAGAATACAGAGGGATCAAATAAGAGTGTCCTGGTTTGAGGTATGACTTACTTCAGTCTCAACTTCGATAAGATGTGGAAGGTAAAGAGGGAAACCATGACTTAAAAGGAAAACCCAGCATGTTTCACTGCAATTTGGTGTTGTGTTTAAAGATCACTTGCTGAAATCCACGCACTGGAGGCCCAGCTCACTGGATTTTAACGTGAGTAGCTACGACTTTAGTGTGGTTCACTCCAGTTCATTTGTGTTCTTCATATGACTTTCATTGTTTACAGGAAAATGTGATACGTTAAGAATCTTAAGTCATTTATTTTGAATTGCTTGCTTATATACTACGATGCAGGCTGCATTCATGTCCAGGAAGCAGCTAGGCATGAGCAGGAGCCTGAGCTGATGCTGAATATGCAAAAATATTTACAATGCACTGTATGTACTGTGTTCTTTATAAGCAATTCCCCAGTTACAAAGTAAATGGCATTAATTACAGTTATCACAACAGAAGCCATGGCAGTTTTGGCTGACAAAAAAAAAATACTGCCTTCTACATTAACAGGGTCATGCTGCATTTTACCATCTTCAAGTGTCCAACTTGCCGATGTCTGTTCTCTCTGTCCTCATGACTGAGACATCATTAATGCAACAAGGATTTCCTGTCCTTACAGAAAAAATCATGTTCCCTTCACATATGTCTTTCTCAGCTTTGAACTTTTTTCCATGCAGTCCTCCTATCAGTAAACAAACTTTTCCAAAGGCTCTGATAGCCCTGCTCCTGAGGTTAACAGAAAAGAAGGTGGAAAATCTAATATATCTTACCTCATGCGCTAACATGGAAACGAAGTGCGTGCAAGCCTTGCAGAACTCCTCAAAGGAAGCTGTACACGGGTTGCTGAAACTAGAAAGAGAGTACTGACACACTGAGGCCTGTCCTATGACAGACAGAAAAGTTCTGTAATTTCAAACCCAAATTTTCATTTTTTTTTTTTCTTTTTTTAATAATTTAAACTGGGAACCAGACAATTCCGTGATGGGAGTGCTTAGAAGAAGCTAGGCTAGTTTCAAACCTTCAAGCAGAATTTTACTAGACTGACTGTCATTAACAATAAGCCTTTGCCAATCATCATCGCTATGTATGCAAAGTGTCGGTCTGTCGCTGTTGTCCCCTGGATTAGCTGTGAGCGCGCGATCCCCAATCACGGAGCCCACGCACTGCCCCCAGCAGTGCTGGCTGCCCTCCCAGAACCTTGAGAGCTCTTGGGCAGGGAAACCGGAGCTGAGGTGGGGGACTTCTTTTTTTCTGCCCTTCTGCCCCTCCCTCTAGGAAAAATCTCAGCCTTTTACAAGCAATTTGAGTTTCCAGGCAGTCCCTACCTCTTGGGCTTTTCCCCTGGACTATGCACTGCAGAGAGCTGGGGAGGTGGGGCGGTTACTTTCCTAGGACGTAGCAAGTGTCTTACATTTTCCTCAAGTTTTTTTTTTTTTCTTCTTTGGCTTTTTTCTTCTTTTCTTGAAGCAAGAGGAGTCTTTTGTCATATCTCTCAAAGTTGTGTTTCAATGCCTAGTGTTGATGGTTGTGGTGGTTGGTTGATGGTCATTGTTCAACATCAATGTCCTTGTGATAGTTGTTGATGGTCATTGATGTTGACCATCGGATCCGATGGTTGTTTATTGTTCTAAGGCTTCTGCTTCGGCTTCGGTGCACTAAGCTACTGAGGATGGATTAGGTTAGCTTGGGTAGGCTATTGCTGGAGTAAGTTTGGTGTGTGCATACAAGTTCTACTACGCCAGCAGAACTATCTGGCAACAAAAAGGAGCTGGTGGGTAGGTAATATCTTCAGCTACTCCATCTAGGTACAGAAGAGGAGATGCTGTCAGGAAGCACCTGCGTAGAGCAAAGGTGTAGTAAGGAATGGGTCTGACTTGGTGTCAGGTTGCAAATTCTAATGACTTGTGCAGAATCTCTGCAGTGCTGCTGTTGACCTAGTTTATATGGGAGTAAGCAATGGAAATGCTAACATAAAAATCCGTATTTGTAGTGCGAAGAGCCACACATACTTTTCTACATAGCTGATCAGAAGAGAAAATTGTAATAACTTAATCTTTCTTTATAAAAGTTTTGAGCCATGTAAGACAGAAACTTTGTAATTCTTTCAGTAAGGTTTTATCAGCTTATTTGATGATCAATATTTTTCTTTTTTAAGATACACTTGCAACAGCAGTCTGAATCCCGTTAACTCTTGCGTGCCGAGCAGCTCACAGTTCAGGGCTCAATCACAGCTGAGTGGCTTGATCGTACCACCAGCAGATACTTAGATGGTCTGTGATCCATCATAGTGGGCACTTGGGCTCAGGGACTCAGAGGTCGACTGAGCACCTTATTCGAGAATGCAGCAGTAATACTTACTGCTCACAGGGGACTAAGGGAGCACTTGTGCAACTAATACCCCCTCCAACTTTCTGGTGCAATATGGCCCCTTACGGATAGCCTGTGTCCCTGGTTGCACAGACTCCTAAGCCCGTGCTACTGGGAGCGCTATCCGACCAGAGCTGCCGCCTTGTCTCTTGTAGCACGTTATTATTATCATTTGTGGAAATAATGGTCATCCACAAGGAATCAGTGTGGTGCTGGAAGGGAGTGTGATGGCTTCCCCCATGCAGCCCAGGGTGTGTGTATATTTCTAAGCAAAAGAGAAATGAGCGTGAGCGTTGGACCTCTGATTCTCTGGAGTGGGGGGGAAGCTCACTCCCTACTACTAATTTGGATGCTCCAGTTGGTATCTCTGAGACAACTGTGCTGTAAAAGAATCAAGGTGGGCAAGCTGTAGTCCAGGGACTGGACCTCTGCCCTCTCTTTCTTAGCAGTACCTATGTACCCTGGGACCTGGCGATCTCAGCTTCCTTCTGGCTTGCTGATCGCGAGGTTTTTGGGGGTGCCAGGAGCATCAGGAAGGCGTCATGCAGTTGTGCTGGGCTCCTGTGCCACCCATGGCCATGGGCCAGAGGGGTTACCGGTGGCATGGGCCAGGGGCGGACCCCGATAGCATGAGCCAGAGGGTTTTGAATGCCCTCTGGTGGCAGAGCCTCCTGTAAAAATGTACTTGTTTACCTTTCCCAGATTCTGCCAACGCTGCGGTGGATGGAAAACTCGTGTTTCGCTCTTTTTCTTCCCTTTAGTGCAGGAGAGCGGCTGGCACGGCATGGAGCTCCAGGAGACCAAGGGGAAGGTGTGGGCTTTCAGAGCCACCTTTGCCTGACTCTTAGGACTAGCTCCACTGATGTCTTCAGTTGGAGAGTAAGCCCAACTGTTATCTGACCTAGAGTAATGCTATTATTATTCATAAAATGCATTATACGCAAGTAAATCAGTGTCCTGTTATATTACACTAAAAACCCAGATTTTGGCATGTCAGTGGGTTGCCTGAAGCAAGAAAATGTATGGAAGAATATAAACGATATGTTGTAGGTTGCTATTGGTGGCGGCTTCTCTTCCGTTTTGTCCTCTGAATGTACTGCGCTTTCATGCAGAAGAATGAGGATTAGGTTTGTCCTGCTGTGAGATGATTCATGTACAGGGAATGTGCATATTCAGAAAGAGTGAGATTTCAAGAGTACATCACTGAAGAGGGGCTTGTGATAAGAATCAATGCTAAACCAATAGCTGAGCAGGGAAAAATGTATTTAATAAAATAAATTTAAACCGAAGTTGAGATCTCAAGCGATTATGATTGCTCATCTGACTCTTTCTGCTGCTAAAGCTGCTGTTTCTCATTATTTTTTAAAATAGATTTTGTAGATATGCAGTTTATTCTTTGATTTTTAGGAAATATATACATATTTATGTGTGTTTATATTGGATACATTGTTTTATGTGTTTGTGTGTATATATATATATATATATAGCGCTATATAACCCCCTCCAAATATGCACTCCCTGAGGTGGTTTCCCAATTTTATTACATGATTTTGCTTTAGTACAACATCAACACTTACATAACAGAACGGTGCTAGATATTTAAAGTTAATATAACGGCAACTCGATGTCAAACTGTTACCTCCTTTATCTAAAAACGTCTAATGTATTTGCTAATATTTAGCAAAATAAAACTGTTTCCCAACTTCGGTATTATTCATGCTTTCCCAGAGATGTTAACGTAACCCTGTAATTGGCATGAATTCTATCCAGCAACGAGCACTGTAGGAAATGCATTTTATGTTTGTTACTTGTTATGTCTTTTTAAGGAACAGTGGAAATTCATAGGATGTAACAAGCTTTGCATTTGTGTATGGCTGATTTTCTTTCTGTGCAATTAATTTATTCTGAAGTGAAAGAGAACATCGAGCTTAACACAGTTCCCAGTAGAAAGCCTTCTCTAAAAGATTTTCATTTGGATATGTCCCTAATTTCCAAATAGCATGTTATGTTAATCTTAACCAGACCCTTTCAGAAAATCTCCATTTGAACCCTCTCCTCAGTAAAAATTAAAAAAAAAAAAAAAGAGGAAAAAAAATTGACAGTACACAAACATAAAGCTTGAAACAGTTATTCTGTGCAGATTTCAGCTCTCATCTTCGTTGTGAGCAACCCAAGCATGCCAAAATGGTTCTGGTATACAAGCCCTGAACAATAAGACTTACAAAGCAAAACCACAAAGACGACTGTGGTTGTCTTTAGCTTGTCAGTTTGACTCCTGTCTAAGCAGATGAAAGGCAAGTGCTCATGAAAAGCTGCTTAGAAAAGTATGTGAAGCTCGTCTGTGGCTCTCATTTTGGTTTCCACTGGCCAGGTAACCTCACCAGAGAGGCCCCTTCTTCCAGTCACTGCAGATCCCTCAACGTGACTGTTGGTCACGAGTGCTGTAAGAACTGGTGTATAGTACCAAAGGAAAAGCCTGGCAAAAAAGCATCATCGCCTTCATCGTTGTCAACTGCTGCGTGGGAGAGAGCCTCCTAAGGCTCCCAGACCCTGTTGCTGCTCTCCCTGCTGGCCACTTTCCCTTTCCCCTCTTTCCCTTTCTGTCTGTCTCCTTTATTTTAAATTTTCCCTGCCAAGTAACTTTCATTATTAGAGTCAATGTATGCCGTAAGTTACAGATGCTGCTAGTGAAGCTCTGTGCTGGTGAGCTTGTGAGCGAGTACCCATTTCCTTTCTTTTTTATTTCTGTTGGGGCACAACCTGTGGGCAGGGCAGGCGTCGAACCAAAGGGAGGCGAGGCAAGAAGAGAAGAGCGCTCCGCTTTTTGCTGAACTCCGTGATGATTTCTTTTTCCATTTAATTTGATCGCGTAGAATTGAAGAACAAAAAGAAAGCCAAATCCACGACATTGTTGCTCAGGCAACAAGCTGCAGCTTTCATTCTTAGCTTCATTAAAAGTGGTGCAAAGGATGTACTGTAGTTGCTTGTGGAAATCTGTGTTGATCAAATTTTGAGATCAAACCTGGGTGCATTATAGAAGCATCGGTTTCAGTGAGTTTCACTGCAGAAGCAGCAAAGCTTGCCGTGGGAAGTTGGCTTGCATTCACGTACGTGCATTTGACCACTGCTGCTCTTTGAAAGCTACTGTAGGGAATATCCATTGACTCTTCGATGTGTTTTGGCAGACATAGAAGAGAGAAATGTGGTTAATAGCTTCTTGCCAATATTCAGTTCTGCTGGGTATATCGTGCAGTCATCTAAGAAATCTGACAGGCTTCATAAAATTAGCCTCAAGCTAATTAGTAATGTCAGTGGGTTTTAAATGACTGTTAATATTGTCGCTGTACATTGTCCAGAAACTTAAGTGGACACCGGCACCCTGTGTATTCACTAGATATGGCAGAGTGTCCTAGACATGAATTAAACACTTTCTGAAATCTGAAAATATTTCTGGCCCTTTATTTCCTCTCTACTCCTCTGTTCTCAGCTTGTAATCCCGATTGATCTTATGGACTTAATTAATGTTAACTTAATCTACATAACTGAAGAGGAAACAAACTTTCCTCCTTAATGATTTATTTTGATGTTATACATTCTTGACTATGAAATGGCACATACAAATATGAAGAAAGTGCTAAATTCTGCAGTCTTATTGTAGCTTGTGATATTTAATATGTTTTCCACTTTAGTTTCTAACCTCTGGAGTTATTTAACAAAAGGGCAATTTACTGGGGAAATATTTAATTAAAAATATGAAACAAATATGAAAAGTAAAAGAAACCCACAACATTTTATATACAAAAACCCTCACACATATATTCACATGTACAATATTGTTACTCTTTATGATGTAGTTAAGGAACAGGAACGTAGTGAAACAGAAACCTACTGATGTTCTTCTTTCAGATGCTAATTTGGTTAAAATGATAAACGTGCTTACTCTTACCACTAGCAAATAATGTGTATTTGTTATACTTATGGTAGGGTCGAGTCTAAATATTCCAACCTAGATTTGCCTCGCTGCGTTAGACGCTACAGGCAAACAGTAAGAAACCCGTCCTACCACATAGACCTCATAGTCTAAGCAGTAAAGACAACCAAATGCTGAGAGATGAAGGGGTGGGCAGACGGTTGCCTTTCTTTTACAGAGGGGGAACCGAGCCAGAAGTTGATTAAGTGAAATGCAACAGATCAAAAAGGAGCCCTGCAACAGAAAGATAACCCCAAACCAGGTTCCCTGTACCAAAGTCCAGTGCATTCACCAGATCAGCATTCTTTGGACCAGGACAGCTGTACAAGTAAAAGAAGAGGAAGTATACCTAGGCATGAGTTGAAATGATTGACAGAATTGTGAGTCATTAGGTAAAAAGAGGAAATTGGAAGCTGGAGGATAGGATTGTGGATAAGCTAAAAGCAAAGCTTTTAACCTATGAACTTTCTCTTCATATGTATTTAAGGTACGGCTGCCAAAATAAGATGTTTATTGTAGGTTTATTTCCAGTCGGAGACTTTACAAAAATGTCTGGATCTTACGTTTTTCAGTATTATTTCATCAGCTGTTGGAAAGACTGTGCTGTCTCTCAGTTTCCAGAGATCAAAGCGTAGGCGGTGAAAAATAAAGTAATCTGCCGCTTTGGAATAATTTGTAGCAGCAGGCATTCCCAGTGCAAATCAGAGTGCCAATCAGATGGTGAATCAGTGATCTCAAAAGAGGATTACTTTGGATTAGTTGTCCAGTGAAGCAGGCACTTTGTATAGTGCAGCAGAGAGCTCCAGCGTGAGCCAATTCATTGCTGGTTTGCATTTTTTGTGGTTTTTTTTTGTTGTTGTTTGTTAGTTTTTTTTTTTTTTTTTTTAAGAACATTATTTTATCAAATGGATTTTCATACACTAATTAACAGTATTTTGACAGTGTTTGTGTCTAGGAGACAGATTATGTGACATACTACTAAGCAACTGAAAATTAACGGCCAGACTTTTTGGAGAGGGAGGAGGAGGCATGGTAGGAAGCAGCCTAAGCTGCATTTTGGTTGACAGCAGTTACGTGTAGGTTTAAACACTGCTTTGAAAGTTATGTCTTGATTGTACATTGCAGTTTACAGCTTAATTTGTGAGCCAGGGAGAAGACAACGCTATCTGGCCAGGGTTCAGTCCCACTGGTTCTCTAGTTATAGTCATTCATATTTTAGTGATGCTGGAGGAGAGCTTTATTACCATTTTACTAATAGTATATGTCGCTAAATTAATCTGTCTTTCAGCTTAGTAGGGCTGTCATGATCTAAGTAACAAGGTGGTTAGAAACACCATCTATCCGTATATAAAGAGTAATGTCCTGTTTCTGTAGTTTAATGCTTTAGTCCATCGCGCCTGTAGCTGCGAGGTCATTATTTTACACAATAAATCAGTGTGCTGCCTCCCTGTTGGCCCACCTTCTGCCCATTTATTAACAGAGATAAAACCATTACTCGCTGCGTTTACCACCTCACAAAGTTGGCTTGCTGGGTTAAGGAGCACCGCCTGCCCAGAACCAGGCTTGGGAAGAGCTGTGAAGGGAGGGGAAGAGAAGCGAAGGACAAGAGCTCACTTGGACATCATGCACCAGAAAGAGGGAAATTGCGCATCTTCCCTTTATGAAACGGTATCTGCTTTGGTATGCAATGAAGGCAGGCTTTGAAGGAAAGCTCAAATTTTCTGGGCAGTATAAAATCCCCAGGGAAGAAGAGCGGAAGCAGCCAGTCGTTATTGTGATGGTGGAAATAAAAATGTACTGAAGCTGTAGATCCAGGCAGCTTTATATTAAGGCCAGTCCAGGTCCGGCAGCACTTTTGTCTCCTCTGTTTAGACAGCAACAGCTCCAGACCATAGTCCTGGCTGTACCCCCGCCCTCTGACACACCTGGGAGAGGTGCAAGCAAGCTAAAACTTTGGGATTCAACGATGAAGACTGTATTTATTTGCACCATCGTTTCTGTGTTCAGAGCAAGCCTGAACAAGCACTGGGAAGCTTGGTCCCCGCTCCACACGAAGGTCAGCTGGTTGCTTCTGATTCAATCCCAAACTCACCATTCTGTCAGAGGTTTCCTCCCCCGTATCATCAGCTTGGTCTCTTCTTCGGACTCTGCAGCAGGCTAGAAGTAAGCTAGAAGAAGATTGCAATCACTCTTGAAGCTTCTTTTGAAACGGGCGAAAGGGCTATTTCCCTGGTGCCTGCTGTCCTAGGTGGGGCACCAGTTTCGGCAATGAACAAAGTAATATGAAAAGTGACAGGGAGACTTACACCTCTAAACTGCTGGGATGGAATGAGGTCAAGTTTGGCAAAATGCATTACATCAGCTGGAGAAATCCTCCTTTAAAATAAGACTCTTGCTGGCCATACCGTATATGTATTCTACCCTTCCTGTTCAAAATGTCCACTGAAAGCTTCTTTATCCACCAGGGCTGTGACAAGGATGTTCAGGTGTGTTTCTGCAATAAGAAGTATAAAGATGTATTTTCTTTTATGTATATTTGTAATGCAGCTCTCTATGTTCTCACTCATCTACGGCACGCTGCTACTGAAACATACTAATGATCTTTTGCCGTAAAGCAAACACCAGAATCTATCTTTCTAATAGAAGAAATACTTATTCAAAGACATGGAAATGTGTGGTTGCAAGAATTGACAGAAGGACTATGATACAGGACCTAAGCTCCTTGGTTGCTTCAGGAGTGTTGTAAACCCACCTGTATTTAGAATACGTTGTTACTAAACACTAATGACAAATTTTAGAAAAATAACAAATAAGGCTTAATGAGCTTTCCCCCTGTGACAGACTGGAAACCTGTAGATGTGTACATGACAGAGAAAGAGATGATACCAGATTCTTATAAAATATGTTTGCTTCTCTTAAAATTCCTCCGAGACGTGACAAGGTGCGAAAGGCACCTGAGACCCGGCATGTGCAATCATTTTGTTACCATAATAATGGTAAATAGATTTGCTTATAAAATCTTCCTGTCCCTGCAAATCACTCCAGTGTAGCCATGTACCTCAGCAAATGTTTGATTTGTACATATGAAGAGTTTTACTGAAATCGTATGTCTGAAGTTCTGCACGTGGTTTTGCCAAGCATGTATTAGTTCCCTATACAGAAAGTGAAATATATTCTATTCTATTTTCTATATACATATGTATATGTATGTGCATATATGTTGTATATGTATTGTGTGTGTATATATATAATATGTATAGTAGGTTGCCATATACATCAGCATCTTTTGTACGGAGATACATATACATGCACACATAAATATACAAGAGACACAGATGTATATGGCAACCTACCAGCAATTAGATGAATTTTTGAGCATTACCCAACTGTACTGGACTCCAGCCTCTCCCAACTTCCTTAGATGTGCGCACCAAAAGGTACAAATAGGTTGGTGAAATGAGAAGGCAATTCTGTGAAATCCATCATTCCCGTGATGTGATGAATGACAAACCTGTAGTGAATACAGATACCTAATAAGGAGACAGACATAATATGCCTATTTGTGTGACAGCTGATTTTTTTGCAGTGTTCACAGTTAACTGGGCTGTAGTTGACAGACAAGTAAATATTATATATGTGCAAAGAAACAGCACAGCTTGTGGCTTAGCTTTTGACTTAGAGACAAAAGGATTTCTTGGTAGCATGTATTTTTGATCTTGTAGAGGAGTTTTATTTCTTTTTTTGTAGAACATATTCCCCAAAGGAAGATGCATAATGATATTATGTGAAGGCATAAGAAGACATATTGTCTTATACTTTATTACTAGCTTCACTAGCACTGTCCTTATTAAACATAAATCTTTTGCTGCTGTGAACTGAACTCAGAGAAGTCACAGCAAATTATACAATCCAGGGCTATCTCTGTCCCTCTTCTTTCCTAGGGCATTAACTTACTTGTTGTTATATTTCCGCTTTGGAAGTGGCAAATGAATGTAGAGTGATAGCTACTCAGCAGTCAGCGATAGGTGTAGAAATTGGATTTGAAAGTAAGCACGTTTTCTGCTCCAAGCTTCCTCCTGTGGCTGAAAATGCAACCAGCTTATATTTTGCTGTGGTAAGAAATTGTACCCGTTAGAATAAGTAAATCAACAAAAATCAGGGTAGTTTCTGTTTCCAGAGGTCCTGAATGCTTTCAGGTTTAATGACGTGTATGAAGCAGTCCAAAATGCCAATACATAGGATTTTGCTGACATCACAGCTTTACCAATACCAAGGATTTTGCTGACATCACAGCTTTACGCCTAGTTTCCAGTTCACCGTACCTATACGCTATCGTACCCCAAGTGTCTGCAGCTCTGTTCAACAGGACAGTGCCCGACGTTTTGTTTCCTACGGAGCTGCCACTAGTGTACCTTGGGGCTGGCTGGCTGGTGGAGTGATGGCGTTTGGCTGCTCAGCACGTCCCAGAGGAAAAGAAAACTGCAATTACTGAAATCTACCACCAGAGAGAGCCTTTGCCTTGCTAACGTTAATAGGCAGACCACACGGAGCAGGGCTTCTACTGGAACTTTTTATAGGTATTAAATTATTCCTCTTTACATGTCAGGACGCGAGTAAAGAATCGAAATTCCCAGCACCGATAGGAAACATAAATGCTCTGTGTGCGTGTGTTTGTGTGTGTGTGAGCACACGCGTGAATTTTTATTGCACCCTGGGTCCCGTGACAACTGTCGGGAGAGCTCAGCAAATGCTAAAACTAATGACAGCTGGGAGTGAAGCTGGTACAAACTGAATGACTGGTGTCTACAAAGGTCACAGTCTGATAACAGTTCCTTTGATTTTAGCTTGGTCTCCTGGTACGGCCAAGTGAGCGAGGGGCATTTTTGTGAAGGTGGAACTGCACTTGGAGTTGAGCTGGCTGAGTGGGGACCTATGCTGCACATATCTCCTTTGCCATGAAATCTCAGGCATAATCTTCCTCTGGGAATAAAGCTTTTGGCTTCCACCGCTGATACGTGACACAATAGAAAAATATTTCTAGAATGTACGTGATCACATCTTCCTTCAGATTTGAAATACTCTTTTTCATCATTCTGGGTTTCTTAAGTAGAAATGCTTCCGTGAAATGGATGCAACATTACAGAAAGTTTTGGGTTGCTTTTCATTTATCTGCTTGGTAGAGCTTGGAATATATTTTACCTGATGTCTCATATTGTTTGTGGCAAAGACATCAGCGTTGTCTCGGGAAGAACAGCAGGTGGGTTGAAGCTCTGAAGCTATTTCTGGGAAGTGTCATGACATATTTTCAGGCTTCTCGGCTTCTTTCCTGGCTGTACAGTGTTGCAAAGATGATACTGGGTGAAATAGACCTTATCTGTGGTCCAGCGTCTCCACTGACTTTGCATGTAAAAGATGAAGCTCCCTTCCCACCTCCAATATCCCTTCTCCAAGGATTATTTGCAATTTTGAAGGTGAACGATAGCATCTTTTCATGATCCTCCTGAGATCTATGTGGAAATGGATGGAGACCTTCAATGAAGCAACGCTGTCCTTTGTTCTCATAGGGAGATGATTGTTATTGTTCAGTTCTTTTGCTTAATTGGCCCTCACTGGTCCTTCCCACATTAAAACTTCGGGGACTGCTGAGGAATAGGCATGTTCAGCCCTATGAGGAAACTCTTCTCACTGCAGGTAGAATAACTGGAGCTGCCTCTGTACTGGCCCAGAAACCGTCTTGTCCTAGCACTTCCTGACCTAGGAATTTTGTAGTCTTTTTTAAATACTCTTCATTGTAAAGACCCAATGAACTCAACAGCTTTTTTTTTTGCCTTTTTTTTTTGTTGTTGTTAGAAACAGATCAATCAGCACATTAAATAGCCATCAAAGCAACATTAAGTGAGCCAAACATGTGACAAAAGTCCACACAATCTAATTGTACATACATGTGGATATCCAAGAAGCCCTGAAGAAAATGAGCATGCTACAGGTCACGTGAATTATTCTGGCAGGTTGTATTAAGCCAACTTAATTATAGGTTGTCTTTAATTCTGCGTTCTGGGTTTTTATTTTGTGTGTGTGTGTCACTAAATAAATAACAACACTGAGAGCCAACAACTTCTGTGAAGTCCTAAAAAACTTACGCTATTAATTTTGGCTTGGGTTTCATACAAACAAAGCTTCAAAGTTCAGCAGTTGCTCCTAGGAATGGGTGACTGTGCTAAAGTGTCATACTGCAGAACCAGGCTCTAATTTGTTTTGCTTACTTAAAAAAAAGATTGTGGCAATAGGTGTACTCCAATGGAGTTTTCAAAAATTTATTTTAACAGAAACGAGCCTCCTAAATTTATTCCACCCTACTTTTCACTCCATAGTGAGCTCTTTCTTCATGAGCGTTGCAGTAGCTACTTCCTGTGAATGCTGTGGTATTCCAGCCCTTGGCATCGAGGACAGATACATTGCTGCCCCACTTGATTGACCAGATATGTAATCAGGGTTGATCAAGTGCAAAAACATCAGCCCCAAGTCAGGTTTTAGAGTTGTTACAGTTCAAGACTGCGCTTTAGAGAAAAGGTGAAAAGTTGCCTTACATAATACAGGATTTGACCCTGCAAGATATTGAACACCTTTGATAGTATGTGAACTTCTCCTCTTAGCCACTTTCATCATTCAGAGTTAATAAATTATTATTAAGGAAATCTTTATCCCTGTCATCGGTCTGTCTCCGCTGTCTTTCTGGTAATTTCATGAAGGGCTTAGTGCATGGGCCAAGCACAAGTCTTTCCTTCTCTCATGCCGCTGAGTTTGCAGCTGAGAAAGCACATGCTCCAGTGGATCTCTTGCTGGGAAAATCTCCAGGACGCCCTTGGACTTGTCAACACGCGGCTGTGTTCAGGACACTTAGGCTCACAACCCAAGGCGTGCAGGTGCGGGCCTCTCCTGGGGACACCTGGTTATTTTAACTGGCATGTAAGGATGTGAAATAAAGCATCTAAAAACTGCAGCAGACTGACGGCCTAGCTATCTCGCTGGATGCAATTCAGCGCTTTTGCAAATGCTCCACAACCTACTCCCGTACACGAAGGATGAGGTGTGACACCGGAGCGGGGTATGGCCCAGGGCATGGAGCATCCCTCTGCCCAGCAGTGTGCTCTTCTGGGGCCAGCCAGGTGATACTGCCTGATGAAGCACGGTCAACACAACCGTTTGTCGGAACGGCACTGTGAATCAGCTCGGGGAAGTGATTTGTTTGAAAAATAAGCCAGCACAACGCATTGCCACGGGGAGCTCTGCCTGCCCACCTGCAGGAGCAGAGGCGGCTGCCTGCAGAAGGAGATGTGGAGAAAGCTGGGAAGGAATGAAGCCGGCAAATGCACACCGACCGGCTGGCTAAAACGTGCCTCGGTGTGAACAGCATCATACCTCTTTGCCTTTCTTCATGTCGGGAGGTTAGGACGGTAAGCAGCCAGCACAGTAGGCAGGGTGCGAGCTGGTGGCACACACCTCCTCAGCCTGCCTCATGCCCCAGGCCGGTACAGAGCATCGGTGACCGGTGGCACCGACGCACCCCCATTGCCTGCCCAACCTTCCTCCACCCTGCCCAGGCTTGGGCACCCCTCCATACGCCAGTGGGACCACAACAAAGGCTGCAGATGGTTTTCTGCCTCTTTAATGAGCAGCTCCCTGGAGGGGCTGGCAAAGGCCGGGGCTGGCTCAGCAGCTGTGGTGGGGAGCCAGGGTGCTCCGGCGCTGACGGAGGGCACGTGGGGCAGTGAGGACGCCTTCACTTGGCTCAGCTGGCCAGGAAAGCACCGTGCCAGCACGAGGTAGCCTGCTTCAAATGCTGCCAGACCTGGAGGCTCTCGGTTTGCCAAGAGAGCGAGATATTGCTGGAGTCACCCCCTTGCTGGCTGAGGGCTTCTGGACTGGGTGAGAAAGCATCCTCCGTTTAACAGCGGGGAAGAAAAGCCTTGAAAACAGCAGGGACTCCAGCGGTCAGGATGTCTTTTCAATGACATTGCCATCCCCACACTGTGCCTGATCTGTCGATAGATTTCAACACTTCTTTTCCCTGCAAATGACTCCTCCATCCTTTCCAACTGTACCTTTGCAGAGTTTATAAAGGGAATGTGACACTCCAGACAAGCTGCTCTGCCCTGCTTTCATGAACGCCAGTGCCAGGTTGAGAGTTTACACTGGGTTTTTGAAGTAGAAGACTGAAAAATCACTTTACTTCCTCTTCTGTCAGTGTTTTAGCTCCGGACTTCCAATTGCAGCTCAAGGTGTACCACAAGTTAAAAACTGGCTCCAAAGAGCAGCAATTCAGAAGACAAGTGGCATACAGTCTTGTGATATAAAATAGCTGATTCATATCAGAGGGAAAATAATAGGAATTTTTACAGCTAATTTCATGCAGTGGTTTTTGGTGGGAGGAGAAGGTGGTGATCATCAGATTTAAACCGCAGAGCAACACAAGCAGATTTATCTCTCCAAGGCAGCGAAAAAGCCATCCTGTTATGGGTGACTGGGCACCACACTTGCTTACTGCTATTTCATCCAGCGAGACTGCTTTCGGCTATCGGCAATGACAGTAGTTGCCACTGGGTCTCAGGCAATTTTGAATTTACCAGAGCAAGGACCATACTGCACAAAACACCTCCTGTTTTTGTTTTGGGCCCCACATTTTGTAAATAAGCCTGAAGAATGCTGCAGTCCATTTCAGAGACTTTCTGGAAGGATAATCCTCCCTAAAGGCTGAGAAGTAGTGGATAACGGCACTAGTCTATTGCACACAGATGTTGAGGCTCTCAGGCATAAACAGATTAAGCTTTGCAATCAAATTCATTATTGCCACATTTTGTAGCTGAAGAAACAAGCACAGATAGGTCACTGGTAATGGATTTGCATACTGTCATCCCCCCAAAAACCCAGTAGCACAACTAGAAAGAGAGCTCACAGTCGAAGACGGTTTCTCAGCCTTGCTCTGACCAGCGTTGGCTGCAATGAGCAAAAGGATGATGCAAGATAGTGCAACCATGACAAGAGGTGACAGTGAAAACCCTGAGTGTGTCCCCAGCCTCCTGGTAGACTGACGAAGGTCAGCAGTCACTAAGTGAGCGGCTTTGTTACTTTGAAGGAGCTTTAGTCTGAGAGTCCAGTGCTGGGCCCCCCAGTACTAGAGATGTACTGGAGAGAGTCAAGTGAAGTGCCACAAAGGTGATTAAAGGACTGGAGCATGTGTCCTTCGAGGAGAGACCGAGACAGCTGGGACTGCCCAGCCTAGAGCAGAAAAGGCTCAAGGGGATCTGATGCATGTTGGTAAATCAGAGAATCATAGAATCATTTGGGTTGGAAAAAACTCTTAAGATCATCAAATGCAACTGTTAACCTACCTAACACTGCCAAGTCCTCCACAATACTGGCTCTTGTCAGTGGTGCCCAGTGACAGGATGACAGGAGGCAATGGGCACAAACTGAAATCTCACTTAATGTAAGAAAACACTTTTCTTCTGTGAGAGTGTTTGACTTCTGGAAGAGGATGCCCAGAGAGGCTGTGGAGTCTCCATCCCTGGAGATATTCAGAACCCAGCTGGACACGGCCCTGAGCAACTTGCTCTGGCTGACCCTGCTCTGAGCAGGGGTTGGACCAGGCCATCTCCAGAGGTGCCTTCATGCCTCAGCCAGTCCATGATGGTGCATGTATGTGTGCAAGAGCGACAGTGAGCACAAAGGCTCTGCAGTGGCTACAAGTCAGTGCATACTACTCATTTCCAGGTTATAATTTAGTCCCTGTTTGCTGGGTGAGTTTCAAGCCCGGCTTGGGAATTAGGGCTCTGCCAGAGCACCATGAATTTGCCTTTCCCATGTGCGTAAGCAAAGATGTTAGGGTGATAATTGTTTCTGGACAGATCTGATCTTGTGTCTCAATATGATGCAAGACAGGAATATGGTTGCTTTTTTCCTGTCTTAAAACCAGCAGAAGGCACTGTAGAAAGCACAGCACATGCAGCTAAGTTTGCAAAAATGAAGGGTTCTGGTTTTCCACGACAGAGTTAAAGTTAGCAGCGCAATGTAGTTTCTCCCTTTGTGGTTAGTCATGATGAGACAGTCTTTGCTCAGACAACCACGTATGGGCTTTTTCTGTGCTTTCCTCCTCCTCCCCCTCATTCCCACGATAGATGGGACTTGCTGAACAAGCAACCAGAGACTCTGACTTTTAATCTTATTCAGCATTTGACTGCTCTATGTGCCCGGGTACTGGGAAACACCATGTACTACTCGGGGGCCCGGAGTGCACCAGCATGCTCTGCTCCCCCTCACCAGCTTCTAACCCCCTTTTTGGGTCACTCCCATCTGCAGTGTCCCCCCTCAGCCCCACTCCAATGCCTGTCATGCTCGGCTGCTCAGGGGAAGGGTTTCACCAGCCTGTGCTTCTCGGTGCCCTCCTGGCACCAACCCGTGGCCCAGGGAAGCCAGACTCCTCTGCTGGGTCCCCGGGAGAGCTGGTGCCGAGGGATCCCACTTGTACCCAGTGGTGTCTGCTGGTGGTCTGCAAGTGCCTTCAGGGTGGAAGTGCAATGAGGTCATAACAGTTTTGGGGAGGCTTTAGCAGAGCAAGATGCAGCTGTTGGTCCCAGCCCATCTCCAGCACCGCCAGGTCCTTGCAGCCTCCTCGGCTTCGCTGCCCACCTCAGCTGGTCTCTGACTCACTTTCAATGTGAGCCAGGTCAGTTTTGACTTTGGTTAACGCTGTGAATTATGATTGTTGTTGTTGTTTCTGTTGCGGGATGGCTACGAACGAGATGGGAGCAGATGTCCCTCACCCACCCCGTTGGTGGCCAAAGGCTCATGCAGGCAGAAGGCCCCTTCACCTCACCAGAGCTGGCGCTGAGCTGGGGGGAGGTGGACCTGACCTACACAGCCGCTTTCACACGCCCCAGCTAGAAATCCCCAAAGAACACCTTGCTCGGGTCAGGCAGGCCCCAGGCTGGCACGGACAGCCCTGCCAGCCACTCTCCAAGGGGTAACCTCACAGCTGGTGGTCTCAGCTCGAGGTGTTTCTCAGAGGCGTGTGGGTTGGTCACCACTGGGTGCAGCCTCGCAGGGGCAGGAGAAGGCGTCCTTCCAGCAAGTGCTCTGTTTCATGTCCTCACGCCAATGCATAAATTCACAGGAGCTCGTCAGAGCTACAGCCACTGGCATTTGGAGGTAAGAAAGGACAGGCTCTGAAGCAGACACCTCACGTAGAGGACCGTACACCAACAGGGTGATGTTTATTGGCCAAACTAGCAACTGAGGCAGCCTGTTACAATCAGATGAGTCTGAAAACTGTAATGCTTGGCAATGATATTTTCCCTGCTTCTACCAGCTATATAAAATGTACATTTTTTTCAAGAGATAAAATGCAGCTACAAACAAGTTTTTTAAAAAGATTAGTCTTGCCCTAGTCACACCTTAAAAATGTCTGTGATAAGCAAACAAAACTGAAATGTTCACAAAGCCCTATAGAAAATGGCATTGTGTGCTAAAGAATTGATGCACCAAAGTCGAAGGTTAACATAGAATCATAGAATGGTTTCGATTGGAAGGGACCTTGAAGATCTTCTCATTCCAACCCCTGCCATGGGCAGGGACACCTCCCAGTAAACCAGGTTGCTCAAAGCCCCATCCAACCTGGCCTTGAACACCTCCAGGGATAGGGCAGCCACAACTTCTCTGGATAACCTGTTCCAGTGCCTCACCACCCTCACAGTAAATAATATCTTCCCACTTCCTAATATCTCATCTAAATCTACCTTCTTTCAGTTTAAAACCATTACCCCTCATCCTATTGCTACACTCCCTGATAAAGAGTTCCTCCCCATCTTTCCTGCAGACCCCCTTTAAGTACTGAAACACTGCTATAAGGTTCCCCAGAGCCTTCTCTTCTCCAGGCTGAACAGCCCCAACTCTTTCAGCCTCTCCTCATAGAAGAGGTGCTCCAGCCCTCTGATCATCTTTGTGGCCCTCCTCTGGACTCGCTCCAACAGGTCCATGTCCTTCTTATGTTGGGGACCCCAGAGCTGGGTGAAGTACTCCAGGTGGGGTCTCATGAGAGCAGAGTAGAGGGGCAGAATCACCTCCCTGAACCTGCTGGCCACGCTTCCTTTGATGCAGACCAGGATACGGTTGGCTTTCTGGGCTGGGAGCACACATTGCTGGCTCCTATTGAGCTTCTCATCAACCAACACCCCCCTCAGGGCTGCTCTCAATCCGTTCTCCGCTCAGCTTGTGTTTGTGCTTGGGATTGCCCCGACCCATGTGCAGGACCTTGTACTTGTGCAACCTCATGAGGTTCACACAGGCCCACTTCTCAAGCCTGTCCATGTCCCTCTGAATGGCATCCCATCCCTCCAGCATGTCAACTGCACAACACAGCTGGGTGTCATCGGCAAACTTGCTGAAGGTGCACTCAGTCCCACAGTCCATGTCACCGATAAAGATGTTGAACAGCACCGATCCCAATACCGACCCCCGAGGAGCGCCACTCAACACTGGTCTCCACTTATACTTCGAGCCATTGACTGCAACTCTTTGAGTGCAACCAGCTAGCCAGTTCCTTCTCCAGCTAGTGGTCCATCCATCAAGTCCATGTCTCTCCAATTTAGAGACAAGGATGCTATGTGGGACAGTGTCAAATGCTTTGCATAGATAATATAAGTGATGATTAAGCTGTGTACTTTTCGCAGGATGAAAAGCTGTGTTTCACTTTTAGCTAGGCACTGCCCAGATTCTGCCTCTCCGATAACAACATGGAGCAAAGCTAAATTGCCAAAGCCTTGAGCTGACCTTCAATGTGAAGTAACGCATCGCCATGGTGATTTCCTTAGCAGGGTCTGCTCACGTCTTGTGGAAGATGATGCCGAACCGGTCGCCCTGCTGTTACTGCTGGAACTGTTTTAAAGCGCCTTGGCCGGATAAAACAACAAATATACTTGTGATTGAGATTTGCAGACATATAGGTGTTTTATTTACACATAAATGCTAACTATTACTGAGTATAAGCTATCTGCTTTTAGAAGAATATTTTTGTAATCTGATTTTAACTGTGTGGAAAACCTTGTCTGCTAGATGATGCGCAGTGTAAGAAAATGAGTGCAAATCTAGAGCTAGCAAAGAGGTTACATTAACCATGATGCAGCACTGAACGCTAAAATGTTGACTCTAAACATTAGGCACTTAATTTTGATCAGTGCAGTTAATTAGCAGATTTGTTGTGATTGAATACGATGGAGCAGGAATATGGAAATGGATGAAAGCATCTGGCTACTAGTTCTATTTTTCTGGCACTGAGGGACACCGTCGCATTACGGGCAGCAATAGCTGCTCTGCTTTGCCCATTGGATCAATGTCTTTGACTCGCATGCCAAAACTCAAATTCTTTTTTAAGTGCTGCGTTATTTTAACAAGCACAAAAATAAGTGCAAGCCAGCGACCTTGGCCATTTGTCACATTGGAAGAAAACAACCGCAACTGCTCACGAGCAGCAGGGCGGGTTTGCACAGTGTCCCTGCGGCCGAGGCGCAGCGATTCAGCCATCTCTGCTGCGGTGCGTCGCAGCGCCTGCCTGGGCTCCGAGCCTTATCAGGTCCCTCTCACGCCGCAGAAAAACACGCCCTCGGTACGGGCTGTTCTTCTTCGCCCCCAGCCCTCTCCCTGGCAAGCCCAAGGACAGGCGGCAGGCGCTGTGAGACAGCACGATGACAACGCCACCGTCAGCCCCCCTCTGCTGGGCGGAGAGGCTGGAGGGAGTCAGTCCCACGCCTGCTGCTCACAAACCCCGACTCTCGGGGTCCAGATGGAGCTATCTCAAGGAAGGCAGAGTTACTGCTTAATTTGGGAGGAGTGGGGGCTGGAAAAGACAGGACTTCCTCCCACTCCTCCTCCTCTCGCTTATCTCAGGGTGAAGTGTCAGCAGAGCTGAAGGCCAGCCTCTGCCTCTTGGGGATCTACGTCGACTGCCTCCTCTGAGGTTATGGTCACCTGTTAGTTACTGTCGTGAGAAATCTTATTAATATCTTTTTTTTTAAAAAGCTAAGCAAAAGGAAAAAAAAAAAAGGCCTTGCCTTTTCCTTCCCTTTCCTTTGTCTGTCAATAAACAGCAGCACAGTGCCTTCAAAAATGAATCTCCTTTCCCTCTCAGGAGTTGATTATGCAGAGAAAATACAGTTTTGGAGAACTGGGCGGTTTGGATGGAACTGTTGTAAGGGAATTCTTCATAAGTACATACGGTAACAAAAATAAGTGCTCATTTGATGCTAGGAAAAAAAAATATACAGGATGATTTCAGGCTAATGGAAACCAGTTTGACCTGTCTGATGGTTAGTGGTGTAGGTGAGTGCATCTTTCCCATGGCTGGATTCAGCGCTTTTAAGGCTTTTTTTCTCCCTCCCCCCCCTCCAATAGCTAGGATGATTTTCTTAAGGCATGTTTTTGGAGGGCAAAGGAATTTCTACAGTTTCTTTTTTTGGGGGGAGGAGTGGGGGGGAGAAAAGAAAGAGAAATAGCAGCAGCCGCAGGAAATGGCCATTATTTGGCTGTTGGTGTGCTCCAACTAATCTGCCTGGGAAGAGAAGGACGTAAGACATACCCTGCTGTGTCAGAGCAACGGCCCATTTAGCCCGGTAGTGTGACTCCAGCAGCGGCAAAAGGAGAGGCTGTTTAGTGAGTTGAGGTGAGCCTGGCTTCCCACAGCCACCCGCTCCTCTCCCAGTAACCCAGTATCCGCAGCTGCGGCACTCACAGGTGCCAGAGGACACAGCCCTGCACATTGCCCTTTGCTGCACGCTGCTGGCAGCAGTAATTATCAAAAGATTGTTGCAAATCGTCTTACGTTTGGGTGATGGAGCTTTTGGGCGAAGAATATGGTCCAGCTTATTCTGAACAGCAGCTGCATCAGCATTATGGAGGATGCTGTTGCTTATCAAACTCTTTGAAGCCTATAGTGTGCTGAGAGAGGAGAAATATTGTGTGCTCCAAAGTTAATCGCAAATTCACACTGTATTATTCCTTCACCTATCTCCACGCTGAAAGACCATCTATCCTTAAATAAAGTCATCTGTACAAAAGCCTCATTTGAGACGAACCACACAAAGAACTTAAAGTGATGGCACTTCAAACAAACCTCTAGACAGAAGCACAAATATTTTTCAAAATTGCAGCCTACATAAACATCTTTTGAGGATCACTTTTTAAAAACACCTTGGGAAAGAAGTCCCTTATTGTTTATTCCAATGCACAGCTCTAAACAGAATAATTTGCAGTTTACGATCCTTTCATTTTGAAGTTTGTCTGCCTTGGATTTTGAATTCTGATTAATATATCAACTGGAAGCTACAAACTATTACATCTTCTCCTCCAACCCCTTAAAACTGACTTCCCACAGCATATTTACCTTCAGCAGCTTAGCAAAAATAATTGAAAAAGTGAAAACCGTGAAACTATTTTTTGATAATTTCATCTTTCTTTAGGCGGATTAAAGAAGTCTTATCATTTAAGGCTGTCATTTGGCTTTGGAGAGTACTTATTTTTTTCTGCTATATCAGGAGGAAAAATATTTTAAACAGGAATTACTGGAACTGTTCTTCTCAGAAACCTGTACCAAACTGGTGTTATTAAAAAAAAGAAGCTAGGCTACCTTTGGTTAATAAACCCAATCTTTAGCCATGTTTCTTCACTTACGGGATACAATGATTCCTGCCTTGTAACATACACTGTTATATATACTTTATATGTATGTGCTGTATACAGAGGTATTGTATATCCTTACCACAAGTCAATGAAGGCTGCTATGTGTTTGAGTGACCACGGAACCAACACGCTGACTTGCATGTATTCAAAATACACAGAAAAGCACAATAAATGTTTTGATGCTTTCAAGTAAGAGGCAGAAAGAACTAGCTAAGTTCTCATTTTAGATATGTATGAATGTGTCTCATCGATTTTATGATTATAGCCACATAGAAGCACCACACAGACTGCAAAGGCTACCTCTATCCAATGACCTATTTCTGCTTAGTCTCTCAGCATTGCAACCTACTTTTGAAAGAAGAACGAAGATGATGATGAAGACCCTGAAGTTGTTGTAACAGAGGTTCACATACGAATTGCTGCAGGACCAGTCTCGGCAGGGCGTTTATTACTGCTGAGGATTTTACTCAGAGGCATCTTGAGCTAGAGTATATATATATATACATATATATATATGTAAGGACCAAAGGTTTGAACTGAACGTGCATTAGTTATTTTGATGTTGTGAGTAGAACTAAACGCTACACTGAGAGTGTGTTTTAAATGCCAGCCTAATACACAGGCAACATTTTAAAGAATTGGAAAAGGCACCGTTGGGTTGCGTCAGATTTTAGACCTGCTGAGAAGTTAAGGTCGTACAAAAGAAGCGTTCCAAAGACTCCTGGTGGTTTTGCATCAGATTTATTAACCACTCTTCTCGTTGCCCTTGTTTCTTGTGTGTGATGTCAGTAATTTTAAGAAGCAAAGCTTGCCGCTAAACTTCCATCTTGGTAAGGTGGTGTTCCTCTGCTGTCCCACACAGTCAGTCGAGAGCCCCCGTACAAGTTTAACAGCGACACTGCTGCTGCTCTCAAGTGAAACATCACCAGTTCGTTCAATGCCTCTCTCTGACAGCATGATGATCTATAGATCCGATGTGTTCTGAGAAGATGACATCACGGGGTTGTCCCGGTAACCCAGGAGGAGCTGCTCTGCTGCTGCTTCAACCCACAGCAAGAAATCAATCATCGGACACCCCGTGTGTTGATCTCCGCTTGGGGGGGATACGGCGGGATTGCGGTACGAGCACAGGAACATCTCAAGAAGTCAACACAGCTGCAGCAGTGGAGGAGCAAAGCCCTTTTGCCCACAGCCTCGTGACTCCTCCTCATTCCTAAGCGCCCAGCAAAGCCTTCCCTACGGTTGGGGCATTCCCAAACACAGGCACACACCACTCACCCTCTGCCAATGCTTTCGTGTGACCCTGTCCTGCAGACTTCTTCCTTTCCATGTAAGTAGAACACTTGTAAAGGGCTTCCTAAAATCTCCTTGAGCCACACCATCTCATACAGATTTTGAGATTTGTAGCTTTCTATCAAGTTTAGGTAAAATGAACAGATTCCTGAGTTACTGGGGTAGAGGGAGAGAATAGGACAGACACACACAGAACTGCAGAAGCCTTCCCTTGTTAGGTATTAGGTGATTATTAAGAAGCATGCAGATTTTTCATCATTGCTAAGTAATATCTTCCCTAAAAGAACATATATCGAGCATTTTCTTTAGTATGTAGGTAGGCCCTTTTTCACCTCACGATCAGGTATCCTTAAAAAACAGGTAGCATGTTGCCTGACCTGATCTTCCCTCAGGCACCTCCATTAGACAGACTATATGAAGGAGTATGGCCTTTTTTGGTCACCCTTTTTAATATAAAAAAATAATTGAAGCTTACCCACATAATTTCAAAAGATGAGAAATGTAAAATCAGTGTGCGTATTCATTCTTTCTGCTAGCATAGGGGCACACACACATGCTACTGCACATGAAATATTAAGATTTTTTTCTTTTATTTCAGGTGTCCTAGTAGCACATCTGGTGTACATTTAATGTTAAATTTAAATTTCACAGTTAGAATGTTTTTGTCTCCATTTGTATGCAACCAAAACTTTTTTAACTTTATAAATGATCACCTTCACTGCAAATTTACGACCTGTACATAGCAGTCAGTTTTTTTTTTTCTCCCTGAAATACTTGGTGTGTAGCACTGATACCCATATGTATCATCAAGGACATTTGCTTATGTCAGGTTCAGCCAGCATATAACAATATACCTGCAGGTACCCAGAAACTGTATGTGCCATTCAAATGCAGACACCTTTTACCGCTTGAGTCACTATATTTGGCCATCTGTAGACACGTACAGAGGCTCTGCAAGCAAGATATCATGGAATCACAGAATCTCCTAGACTGGAAAAGACCTCCAAGATCATCTAGTCCAATCATTAACCTAACACTGACAAGCCCACCACTAAACCATGTCCCTGAGCACTATATGTACACAACCCTTAAATACCTCCAGGGATGGGGACTCCACCACTGCCCTGGGTTACGCGTTCCAATGCCTGATGACCCTTTCAGTAAAGAAATTCTTCCTAATATCCAATCTAAACTTCCCCTGGTGCAACTCGAAGCCATTTCCTCTTGTTCTATCACCTGTTACTCAACAGAACAGGTCGACCCCCACCTCTCCACAACCTCCTTTCAGGTAGTTGTAGAGAGCAATAAGGTCTCCCCTCAGCCTCCTTTTCTCCAGGCTAAACAACCCCAGTTCCCTCAGCCGCTCCTCTTAAGACTTGTGCTCCAGACCCCTCACCAGTTTTGTTGCCCTTCTGTGGACACACTCCAGTGCCTCAATGTCCTTCTTGTGGTGAGGGGCCCAAAACTGAACACAGTACTCAAGATGCGACCTTACCAGTGCCCAGTACAGGGGCAAAATCACCTCCCTGGTCCTACTGGCTACGCTATTCCAATATTCCTACATACAAAAAAAAGCACAAACCAAGTATTTATTGTTTCTGACACACACACACACGATCGGTGAGGCTCACTGAGCTATTTCTTTGGCTAAGCACCAGCGTGCTGCTGCCCTGGTGGGACGCCCGAAGAGCTGCTGCTGAGCTGGCAGGCATGGCGCAGGGAGGGGGGTGGGATGGGGGAGCCGGGCGTGGGAACAGAGCCGCAGACCTCAGGGACCGCTGAGCTGCACTCACGCACCAAATCCACTGACGCTGTCGACAGCGATGCCCTGACTGACTGCCAGCTGAGGGCTCAACACCCTTCGTTCCTTCCCAGTTTTCTGCCTTTTCATGTTCCTGCTTTACTCTTGAATCCTTGAGCTACCGGTAAATCGCTCTGTCAACAATCCTACTCCAGCCTGTAATTCTACCTCTCCTCTTTCTACAGAATTTGTCACGGCGCTGTCTCACGTGGCAGCACCATTTCCGAAACCCGAGCTGTGCCCGGGACGCGGGGAAGACCGGCGGCCAAACGGCAAGGCAGCGAGCTGGAGAGGTACTGGTGGGTCACCACAAGTGTGAGCTGAGTGTCGGAGGGGCAGAGAGGAAATCTTCAGGTATTACAAGTACTGAGACATTAACTATGATTTTTTGTTGTTGTTGTTCAAGCTAACAGAAAAACAATGGCATTTCTCAGGGTTTAATGGTGACTCAGGAGTAGAGACTACAGTGAGCAGAGGACGCGAGTGCAGGCAAGGACCATGAGGTGTCTGATGTGGCTTATGGACAAGAATGAAACACCTACACAAGTACACCTTCAAGTGGCAAATTAATTTGTTCTCAGTAATTGAGGAAAACACTCCTTTAAACAAACATGTAAGCAGATGGTAGATAAACAAGCGATTGCAAGGTGGTTCCTGCAGGTTTCGGTACTCTATGGCAACGGGCACTGTATGGGGTACAAATTAAATGGAGGTGAAAAAAAGTTCTGCCTTTCATTTCACTGTGGGATCCACCATTGACTTATGTTATTATCACACTGCCAAACGACAATAATAATTTAGTAGCTTCTTTGTTTTTTCCACCCTACTGCAGAATTTAAGCTACCTCAAGAGCTACAGCCACTGGCGTTTCTACTTCCCTTTATTCCAGCACACCATTTTAACTGCATCCTTATGAAATATTTTTTTAAAAACTTGAAGCCAAGAGATGCTATCACATTTAATCACTGCAAAAGAAAAGTGAAGAGGGCTGCTTCACACAACACAATAAAAAAAGGCCTTTTTAAAAACCAAATAGATTTATTTGCAGTGTCTATGAATTTAAACCCTTTCTTTCTTTCGCCAGAAACATCATGATTATGACATGTTTTAGAACCACCGCTACTGTGGAAAGTTTTCTTAACAAACATACCACCCAACCGACTTTAATAGCTTCAATGCTATTCCCAGAGACACAGTTTCCTTAATGTTGTTTCAGTTACAGTTATAGTTTATATCCAGCTAAAAACATTTTATTCCTTCTTAAAACCAAAAATCCTGGGGAAAAACTAATAAAACAAGTAATCTGCTAATCTGAAAAAAAAATTAACAGATTGCTTTATTAGATTTTCCTCAAAATCAAATCTCAGTATTTAAATATGTATAAGTCAATCTAAATCTTATAATTGCAAAACAAATTTAACTGCCCGTGCAATCTATTACCTCTTTGCCACATGTAATTAGCATTTCCAATTTTGACATAAACAGCTGCGTTATCTAGAAAGCGCTACGTGGCAGAAATATTTCTAATAAAAGCTAACAAACAAACAAAAAAAATCAATTCTCTTCCTAGGGCTTGATTAATTAAAAAGCAGCAACAAGCTCCAAGCCCCCTACCCACTTTCTGGAAATGGCTTGTTGGCATGGAAACCAGCGTAGGTATTATCATTCGGGGGTGCTGACAGAATACCCCTGCCCAACCTGAGAGCCCAATTCAGGAAAAAAGGAGAGCAACGTTTTTATAATTACCAATTACCAATTGCTCCTAAAAAAGGAAGACTCTGCATGAAAAAAATAGATTAAGCTCTTAAATGGTTCTAACTTTGTGGTATGCTCTTTTATACTCATACAGATCTAATTTTGATCAAGCAAGACTCCTCCTTGTGAATTTAATTACTGTCTAAGCCAGCCTTAGGTGCAGCTGTGCTCTCACTGTTGGGGTTTCCAGGCACTGGAATACAAATAAAGTAACAGAAGGTTTCAGGATTCAGTTTAGGTGAATGATTTTATTGGTAATACGTTCCTTTGTTAAAGAGAAAGAATTCGGTCTCTGCACTTTACCACTAGCAATTGCAAAACAAAATCCCAACCAACCAACAACAACAACCAACCCCCCCTCCCCCCGGCCCCCTAACTGTAGCAATTCTGCTTACGTTTTCAGAGAGCATTTCATTAAGATCCTTCTGTTTAAGTATGCCAGTTTCTGGCCAGTTCTTGTCACCATTTTAAATAAGCGATAGCCTATATGCAAATGAAAACCGGCAAGCTTTAAGCTGTCAGAATCTCACACTGGATTTTATTTGACAGGTGTTCAGAGCCTCAAATACCGCTTTTGCAAATGCAAGTCTTTCCCCCTCTGCTTTGTTAAAGCTTGGTCACTACTTACTCAAAACACGTTCATCTCATATCTGAATACCCTAAGAATCAACATTTCATATTCAGAAACAACTCCAATTTAATGCAAGACTTACACCAGACAGATTTCCCAGCACATTACTTTTAAACCAAGAGCACAGCCACCTCTATCTTCTTGAACTCCTCTGGGCTACAGCGGTGTGCAGCAGCAACTGCAGTTCAGGGCTGCCAGACAGCTGGGGTACACGCTGACCCCCTCCGCAGCCTGAGCTTAAGAAAACTCAGCACTGGTGAGGCCACCCCTCGAGTATTGTGTCCAGTTTTGGGCACCTCAATACAAGAGGGATATCGAGGTGCTGGAGCGAGTGCAGAGGAGGGCGACGAAGCTGGTGAAGGGCCTAGCGAACAAATCATATGAAGAGCGGTTGAAGGAGCTGGGGCTGTTTAGTTTGAGGAGGAGGAGGCTGAGGGGAGACCTCATCACTCTCTACAACTATTTGAAAGGGCACTGTAGAGAGGTTGGTGCTGGTCTCTTCTCACAGGTAATTAATGACAGAACAAGAGGGAAGGGGTTCAAGCTCCAACAGGGTAGGTTTAGACTGAACATTAGGAAAGAATTTTTCACAGAGAGGGTGGTCGGGCATTGGAATAGACTGCCCAGGGAGGTGGTTGAGTCCCCATCCCTGGATGTGTTTAAGAGACGTTTAGATGTGGTGTTGGGGGATATGGTGTAGGGGATATGGTGTAGGGGAGAACTTTGTAGAGTAGGGTAGACGGTTGGACTCGATGATCCCAAGGGTCTCTTCCAACCTAGACAATTCTATGATTCTAAAAAAGACCTATATAGTTAGATTTTCTTTTAAGTGCACATGCTAGGTGTATGCTTTCCTTTTACCCTGACTCACAATCATATCGAAGGCAAAGCATAAAAAAATTTCTTTCTCCATGGCTTACATGTCCCCAAAGTTATCCTTCCTAATTATAACCCATCTTAAAAACAAAAGAAGCCCCCTCAACCTGTAACAAAAAAACCCCAAAACTTCGAAATGCAGTAGGAAGGACTTAAAGTGTAGATGCTATGCTTTTACTTCCCACAGAAGCAAACAGCAAAAGTGTTAAGTATAACGTAATGCTCCTCACTATCCAGTGACATGAAATTGAGACCCCCGTGAGTCTGATCAGACACCCAGGGAATTCTATATCCAGCCTTCCTCAGAGTGTACGACCGCCATTTTCACAGCTATGAGTAACAACAGTATTTCTCCTCTCGCCTCACCCTTTGCAGTTATCTCAGTACTGTATTAATAAGGTTTACAGGCTTGCACGTGGAGATTAACCCATCTTCTGACAACTATAATTAGGGATTAGCTACTGCACATGTACTTAGAGGCCCACTTGCACACGCAAGCAATGACGCTATCAATTTTTTCCCCTCCTAAACCACAAAATACCCAGAGACAGGCAAGTTCAAGTCCCCACTCATGCATACTTTCAAGCTGTTCCAAACTCCTTTCAGGGCCCTTCCAGATATACATCCTGGAAAAATAATAAAATTAATCAACCTGTCAGGTGTAATCCAGATATCACTATAGGGAGGGCAATCAAAAAACCTAGTCTGAACTTCAGCTTACTTCTCAGTTTGATTTTAAAATCAAATCTAAACCTTTCTTTGTGCTAGTCATTCTTTCAGCTCAGCTATGTGAGTTACTGTTTTCCTTTAAATTGATAAAAATGCAGGAGATTCCTGGAGTGCATCAAGGATAACTTCTTAAGCCAGATGATAGATAGCCCTAGCAGAGGGGACGCGATACCAGACCTGTTGGTCGCCAACGCTAGAGAGCTAATCGGTGACATCAAGGCTGGAGGCAGCCTGGGCTGCAGTCAGTGGAGTTCATAGTCCTGAGGGTCAGGCAAAGAGTAAAGTCAGGACTCTGAATTTTAGGAAAGCGAACTTCCAGCTCTTCAAGGAGTTAAACAATAGGAGCACCTGGGAAACTGCCTCTGGGACAAGGGAATAGAATAGAGCTGGAAGATCTTAAAGGACGATTTTCTTAGAACACAAGAGCTCTTGGATCCCCAGCTATAAGCTATCACGAAGGCAGGGCAGCACAGCTGAGTCAAGATCTGCTCATCAAACTAAAAGGCAAGAATGAAACACACAGGCAATGTAAGCAGGGACAGGCATCCTGGGAAAAGTATAGGGACTCTGGGATGGGGTCAGGAAGGCCAAGGTGCAGCTCGATCTGAACTTGGCAAGGGACACAAAGAAGAATAAGAAGGGCTTCTACAGGTATGTCAACCAGAAAAGGAAGGTGAAAGCGTAGCCCCATGCTGAACACGACTGGCAAACCAGTAACTACAAACAAGGAGAATGCTGAGGTACTCAACTTTTTTGCCTCACTATTCACTGGCAACCTCTCTCCCCACAGTTCTGGAGCCCTCAGTACAGGAAAGACATGGTCCAGAGGAGGGCTGGAGCACCTCTCCTATGAGGACAGGCTGAGAGAGCTGGGGTTGTTCAGCCTGGAGAAGAGGAGACTCTGGGGAGACCTTATTGCAGCCTTTCAGTGCTTAAAGGGGACTTATAAGAAAGACAGGAACACACTTTTTAGCATGGCCTGCTGTGATAGGACAAGAGGCAATGGTTTTAAACTAAAAGAGGAAGATTTAGACTAGATATAAAAGGAAGAAATTCTTTACTGTGAGGGTGGAGCAACACTAAAACAGGTTGCCCAGAGAGGTGGTAGATGCCCCATCCCTGGAAACACTCAAGGTCAGGTTGGACAGGGCTCTGAGCAACCTGGTCTAGTTGAAAATGTCCCTGCTCATTGCAGAGGGGCTGGAGTAGATGACCTTTAAAGGTCCCTTCCAACCCAAACTATTCTATGAAATCAGAAAGCACAAAGACTTTAACTTGGGGGTGAGGGAATTTTCTGCCCCCACTCCTAACTTCCTTAGTACAACTCAGCAATTTTCAGTTCTACAAATCCAGCTCTACAATCAACCTTGTAGCAAAGATTAAATAAGGTTTCTCAGTACGGTAGACAGATAGCAGTTTTAAAAAAAGCAGAGTCTGTTCTGTTTCATAATGTATCACTACTACTTGCATTTCAAAATGAAAGCACTTTATCATAGTCTGATCCAACTTTATAAAAAAACTCATAACAAGGTAATGTAGTATTACAAATTTATTTAGTTTTTTTGAAGTAATTTTTCAGCATTGAAAATTTCACACATATAAAACAACTTAAACTTCTACGCATTAAAACCAAAGTATGGATTTTTTTTTTTTTTTAAAGGAAGTGCTGTGCTTTTTTTTTTTTGTTTTAAAACATGTCTCATGAACCAAATTCTTCTGTTATAAAGCTGATAAAAATAAGTGATGCACCACCACATTTTCTTCTTTAACAGGTGAAATTCATCTCTTTGGGAAACAGGATTTTTTTTAATAAATTGTATCATGAAAGATACAGACCTGAAAAAGGATAAACAATCATACACAAGGCATAAACATTACACAGTAATTCAGACATTTTATAAAGAGATCTGGAAAAGTACCTAAAATAGTGATATTTATTTAGTATAAAATTTCAATAATAAAATATTGCTCATAATAAATAAGAAAACATGAGTTTCATTAATACTGTTCTCCCCTTAAAGCTCTCTTGGATGTAACATGATCAGACCTGATCAAAACTCAAATTTTTATTTTTCCTCTGTATGAAGGAGGCAGGTTTACAGGCTTCAGGTCATTCTTTGTTAGAAACAATTTTATTATCAACAAAGCACAAAATTAAGTTCAAGGCTCACGCATAGTTATGGGCAAAAAAAAAAAATAAATCCCAAAGTGAATAAACCTTATTACAGTAGATTTTAATACCTAAAATATTTGCCTTTTTTGTTAAAACCAAAGTGGAATAAGACTTCTTATGGATTATGAATGCAAAGAGAAAGCCGCCCAAGTTTCCTCAAAAGCTTCTAAATATCTGTGCAGCTGTATTTAATGGTTATCAAAGCTTTTAGGGAAAGTTAGCTCTATAGGGGGATAGAAGTTGTATCCCATTTATATGGGGACATTTGGTTTCATCCCTGCTCGTCCCATCTGTAGACATGGCAGTTTGGAGCAGTTCTTCAGCAGCTGCTCGATAGCAATATGACGGACGTTGAGCTCTGAGGCCAAAGAGTCCTTTTCTTGGACTTGCTGCGTCAGCTCTTCAAACACATCTGCAAGAACGTTATTAGGTTAATGCACTTGGTCCCTGAACTTTCACAGAGTTAAGCAGCAGCGCTGAACATTAGTATGACACAGGCACAGACATTTAAGTGGGCTCATGCACAAGAACACCACTTTTTCTGGTTCCAGCACAGCCTCATGAATGCATTGTAAACTGAACAGGATAACCAGTTTATAGTTTTAGGTGACCTGAGCCAAGGTGGATCAGTTTATAACTCATAATGAAGTTGCTTCCAGTCAAAAAACTTAGAAAATACTGTATTCTTCAAGTGGCACTTAGCAATGCCCAAGGAGGTTACATAATAAAAGCACCTAGAAGTTCTTTGTTTTACGTGGAAATTTCAGTTCAAAACTTAACTGACAGTAAAGCCATCACTTTTTTTTTTTTTACTTTTTTTTTTTTTTAAAGACAACTTTCTTTATTACAAAGCAATACAAACCCAAACCAAAGAGTATTGAAAAATTCTCACCCTGGATTTGCTTGAGCAGTTTTTCATTAAGTTGCTTTAACTCTCCAGGATTCATCATAGTCACTGTAACAATAAAATCTGTTATTACTACTACCGAAGTCACATAAGCATCCCTAAACAGACTGTTTCCTCAAATTGTCATCATTTGCATCCTAGTAATTAACAGAGGAGTGGCAGTAAGTAAGCAGCAACATTATTTATCAGTCATTTGTGGAGAGTTTGAAAATTCTCTCTTTTATGTTGACAGACAAGGATTTACTCCACAGGAAAGCCCCTTCTTCGGTGTCAAAAAAAAGGAAACTCAAGCCCTCAAACCAGAAGTGTCCAGAATCAGAACTGTTTGTAAATTGCTTGACACCTTTAAATACTTTACCTTCCTTTGACTGCAAAACATGGTTTCCACAGTGTAACCCCATGCAAGTTTACCTGTTTAATTGTGGACAAGTGCACAATTCTGAGGCAAGTTCTGCTACATTTGCAAGCCTACAGGAAACGGCGTCTGGACAGTTTTTAGCATGCGGCTACCTGCTTTGGCTATGAAGTTTTGCACTCTATGCATGTAAGAATAACATACGGTTTCCACTGAGTACCTCAGTGACAAATGATGAAAAAATAATATCTTAGTTTGATACAAATACCAGCATATGAAAATAGGTTTACTTCTCCCTTTCTGTGCTGTGTTCCTAGTGAAAACTAAAGAAAGAACCCTCAGCATCATTCAAAAGCCCTTCTGTATAGAAAATATATATTAAACCTCAGAAGAGACAGTTGTGAAAGTATTCTACGCCGCCCTTGATCAACAGTAGCAAGTAGGGAATGACTGGCGAGCAGCGGTGGGCACAGGTTGGTGCTGTGCCTGCTGCTGAGATGCCCTAGGCAGCACGGCAAAAAGTGACAGTCCTGATCACAGGAGGATACAGGAACTGAAACAAGCTTTAAGACCCTGTAATTTTTAAATATGGTTTTTAAACAACGCTGCAGCTTAGCAGAGCTCTCACTGCATACTTGAGAAAAACCTATGCTGCAATCATGCAGCTTTTGTTCAGAGATTTCTCAGTGCAAGAGGTTTCTATATTGTAAATTTAAAGCTTAAGTTCTGAAAACAATGGTCCTTACCTACCCACAGCACTATTCGATTATCCTAAGCTGCCTTTTTCAACCTCACATCTTGCAGTTGTGGGACATTAACTTTCTGTCGGTATTGCCAAACCAAAGAAGTTGGCGATAGCTAAGATTGCCTACTTGTTATTCAAGATATAATGCCACTTACAAATGAAAGAGATTCACCTTTCTCCCCCAACAGTCAGGGACAGTGGAACTCCTTCCTACCTTTGGCTATCAATACAACTGACAATTCCTTTCTCACATCTTACCACCCTTTAAACTCCGCAAAAACCCTGATGGGATTTAAAATATAGTAATTGACAGCTCTATAAAAATTTCAAGATTCCCCTTCCCCCCTTTTTACCCAGTGGTACGATGTTACTTCCCATTTCTTTATTATTTTCATCAACATTTCATCAGCTGTAGCAGATGGGCAAGTTCACACATTTCACATGTATAACAGGACAGGACTATTTTATGCCATATAATTCTGATACACAAGTGAAAGGGAGAAGGAACAGAACACTGAATTTAATTTATTCTATCCATAGTTGAGAACAATTGTAAAAAAAATATTGACCAAGCTATTTGCAGTTACATTAACAATAGTTTTGGGTTTTTTTTTTTTTTTTTTTTTCAGTAGACCGCTATGTTGTTACAGTGGAGGTACTGCAATAAGAAGATACCTAATTCTGGCAGAGAAAAGCCTGAGTTTTTCTCTAAAATGCAAACCTTATATAATCAGAGTCTCCAAATGAATGTCTTTCAAAGCTAAATACTGCAAAAAAGATTAAACAGATACTTATAATACAAAGCAAAAATTCCTCAAAAGTGCATTATGCAGTAATAACAGAAGAAAAAAAAATCTGTTATTGTGCTCAAAATAGCTTTATGTTCCCTTGTCCCGAAATCAGAGACATAAATTCCAAGTCACTAACTTGAGTTAGATAACCCTATAAACCGGGTCAAGCTTTCATAATTCCTCTGTTAACTGCTGTCCTGATTTATGTAATCCCAATTTATGACTCCAGAGGACAGGTGGTCAAACAGCACAGCATATGTGTTTTGATTTATGGCTTTAAGACTACTAATTCACTACAAATGCAATATGAAATATCATATAGCAGTTAAAATCCTTTTATAAAGAATAAGAAATGAATAAACTTTGCAAGGACAGGTTTGTTAAAAAAAAAAGTGAGCCTAACAAAACTGATAACAACTTTTTACAGTACCTCTTTCTCAGTCTTCTGACATTCTCAATTCCATTATTACCTTCTTTTTAATCACCTAATTTTCCACTGAATATTTTACCAGCTTATTTTTCTTCTTTCTCAGGTCTTTTGAAATTCAGAAACCCTCTCCAATTACTTTTCTCATCTACACAAACAAGAGTGGATGTATCCCAGTTTAGGACCAGGCACTGTTCTAAAAGCAGGAGCTTAGTCCTAAGACTTTTCACGTAGGTTGATTCCAGACAGTACAATATCCCAGCTTCTTCTAGTGACCTTCTTAAGTACCGGGAAAACTTATTTTCTGCTGCTTTCAGTAACATCACAGTCATCAAGAGAATTGCTCAGGTCTACTGCTACACCCTTTAAAAGAACACAGTGGCATAAGAGCCTTCCCATTTTCTTACACTCAATAAACAAAAGAAAAAAAATGTAATAAAATGCACAAGGAAAGTCTGCTACTGTTACAATTGTTTAATTTTATGTTGTTTCACAAGTTTGTTCTGCTACCTTACTTCTAATTTCCCCTATTGCTTAGTGCAGCTGTCTGTAAAATGTAACTCAAGGCACTGCGCAAGTTCAGTAAGACAGTTGTTTTCAGGAGCTTCATAATCTCCACAGGCAGGAACTGCCAGGACTGACATTAAAGTGACTGTAATCAACCACAACAATAACTTTTTTTTTTTGCATAAATTAGGCACGTCTGGTATCACATTGGGGTATAACTAACCCAAAAATCTAAAAAACACAACCAAACAAAACCCCAACACCAACCAAACCCTCCATACTATATGCTTAGCCACATAGCCTTTTTCTTCACAGGTTTTACAGTAACTCCAAACTGCAAAAAGCTGTGTTTCAGGCTGTGAATTAATGCCCTGTGGGGACACGAAGTGGTCAAAAGATATTTCAAAGAATGCCCTTGCCTGCTAGGTTGTGTGTAAATAGATATATACTTACGTTCTTCCCTGCTGTACTGAGGATACCTTCTATGAGCACTGGTAAGTGAATCACCTTCAGCTTTTTCAGTTTTCTGGGTTTGGTTGTGATTAGACCACAAAACACTGCTGCAACAAAAGGTAGCACCTGTTTCTTGCAACACCCCAAGTCTGAAATCTGTGGATTCTCTTTGTTCCAAAAGAGTTTGTGAGCAGCTTGAGATGCCTCCAGAATTCCCGTCTATCCATTTTGCAGAGTATCTAGGTACTGGGGAATCAAACTGTGGGAGTAATTTTCTATCAGTCTGATGTCTGAAGTTAAAAAGCTGGTGTTGGGATGATTTTGAGCTTTCGGGATCAGAGTCTATATCCTTGTTTTGTGCATACTGTATGATCCAGTTAATTTTTTTGCTCAAGATATTTTTTACTTCTGCATATGGACTTTTAGAGAGCTTTGATCGCGGACAGTCCTGATTTGCTATTAAGTGGAATTTTTCAAAGCAGTCTCTGTGCCCCCTTAAAGATCTTGTATGTAGAAGATCTGACTTTGGTACTCCTGTAAAGACATAACAGAAAAAGGTTCACTCGTATACTCAACTAATTTTTCAAAATCTTTACTCACAATCAACCAAGAAAACAAAAACTTAACTGATGCTCTCCTATTAACAGTTTAATCACTGAAGTAAACAAGGATATGTGACACTAAAATTTTTAAAATTCCACTCGGTCCCGAGTCCTTAGTGTTTTGCACACAGTAGTCTCTACTGCAGGACTTCTAAATTACCTGTATATGCCTCTTGGATGATAATGCAGATGAAACAAACTGCTAATTCTGTACATACTGCATCATACCTATAAACAAGTGTATAAACTGTAGAAGTTAAATAATCCCAACTGTATTATCAGAAAGTTCTATAGAACGATACTGAAGAGCATTTTGAGAGTAGTCATTCATGCTCCCATCTTCTATGGATGTTATGAGCTATCTGCTCAACAAATACCACAATGTGCAGGCTTGTGTCATCGAAGTAGTCAAAATCTTTAAGCCATCAATGATAAGCAAACACTGTCAATCAAAGTTAGTAAGGCATATATTCACAACACTGCAAACTCTACAAAAACAGACTGATTTGTTCAATGTTATTTGCTTAACCCAAGTGATTCTTCAACATGCTATGCTGATGAAGTTTACAGCGCTTTCTTTCACTTACGGAAAATGTCATCAAATTGGCTGAAAAACAAGTTTTACACAATTTCCTATGCAATAATGCTCAGGAACCCACCTAACAATTTGACCATAAGATGAACGAAGCCAACATCTTCTGACCGCAGGACAGAGTAATTCTGTCTAAAGCCAGTACTTGAAGATTTAGTGAAGAAGAGGGAGGAGAACTGCAGAAAGCACAGTTAGTAAACCTAGGATAAATGCAGTTTTGCACAGACTGTTTATAGTTCACAGCTGCTAATCGGTACTAACATCTGTTTTGCTCTTAGGATACCACCCTTCTCCCAACTCAAAAAATCAAAAGGTACCTACCAAGTTTTTACTTCTTATTTTCCCCTGCATCCCCTCCTTCCCCCAAACTAGGGAAAGAACTACTGCACTGTTTCTATTAAAAACAGAAAAAAATGAATCTTGCAACTTTAATGAAATACACCCAGAGCTGGTTCTAGAGGCATGGCTTCTTGCAGTTAAGTTCTCTGTCTGGCACACCTGAAGAAGCAAATCAGACTACATTTGCTCATGAATATACACTGTCACTTCTGGGGCAATCACAAAATAACCACCCGCACAAGAAATGCTAAAACACTGCAGTCTCACTTAAAAAAACCCAACAATATTCCTTTGAGGCTTTCTGCTTCATTATTTCCCTGAGAATAACATGTTACTTGTCCAATAGGACAAGGGTGCGAAACCACACAAAACCAAACACTACACAATTTCAGTTACACAAAAAAAGAATAAGTGCACCATGACTTTATGAAGCCTCATCCGATTTTGGGGTCTAAGCTATAAGCTCAAGGTTACTCAAGTCTTTCTTTCTGACAAATGTACGTTTTAAAAGAGTTTTGAACATTCTTAACTTCCCTACTCCACAAGCATGCTGCTCAAAGAAATCTATTTTATCAGAACTCAGTAATATCAGGTATGCCTGAAATTAGAAACTATTATAGAGGAAAAAGAAAGTTACTTCAGAAGTCTAAGTTTTGCTATTTTATATGCCACATACTAGCCATGTCATTATTTCTGACCATAGAGCAAGGTATTACAAAACACTTCCAGTACAGAAGAATAACCCCCAGACCAGAATTTACATGCTTCCCCTTTCCTTGCTCCACTGAAAGAAACCAAAAAGGGTCTATCTAAATACTCTTCAAAACAGTAAGGAACAGAAAACATACAAAACCAAACCAGTTTTGTACAGAATTGCTTAGACTTGCTTCAGCTTTCATGTAACTGGTCTCAATTTTTACTGTAACGAACACATGCAAAAAAAAAAAAAACAACTCTAAAAAACAAACAAAAAAACCAAACCCAAAACCCACAAACAACCCTCAATATTTCTTTTGTACTAAGGTGACAATTAGTCCTTTCCAATACAGAGAATGTGAATAACGTCAGCCACTAACCTTCTGGACTTGCATCCCAAGAGCTGAGCACTCACAGCAGCTGCTGTGCCAGCACAAACTAGTAATGATGTACCTGTATCACAGCAAGTAAGAGTATGTTTCTTTGACACAAGTCCTTCTGTTGTGGGCAATACCATCAGTTTTATGAGGCAGAAAAGATGCCTACTTCTTTTTGGTAAGACTTAATACTTCACATTTTTTTCTTTCATCACAGTGGCAGAAAAACCTACCAGCTGGTAAACTTGCATGGACCAAAGCAATGGCATATAAAGATGATCCAGTTTTAGAAGACACATTACTTAATTCAACACTATATACAGAGAGATGAATAAAACAAGGTAAGACTTCCGTACATTACAAGAAGACAGACCACAATTTTGGCAAACTGCTATTTGTCGGTTCTAGGGATTTTCACAGGGTTTCAGTTCTGTCTCAATGTTCCTGTTTGCCAATATCCATCTCAACCTTTTTATTTTTTTGGCTGGTTGCTCAAGTCAGCAATCATACCGCCATTAACATTTCCCCCCCCACACACTGGTAGGTATGTATACATTTTTGTCCCTTGTCTTACTTTCCAAGACTAGGATTGCAGACTATGTCCGAGTACGTCATACCCTTCATACAATTTTTTCAGAAAAGGAAAAAGAACCCCAAAAATTAGCAAAAAGCCCACAACCACCCAGAGCAGGAAAGTTATATCTGCAGAGAAAAAAAAAAAAAAATCCACCAAAATTCAGTAACATCTAGAAGATGCCATCTAGTTAACTTAAGACAGCAGATGCTATTAGGAAAAAAGCTCACACCAGATATCATTCCTCAAGTGAACAAGATTCACAGGGCGATACCAAACCTCAAGACAAATCATAAAAGAAAATAAGTAATTTGCTTCTGATTCTGGTAACCCATGTGTCCTAGATGAAATATGAATGGTTTCACTTTACTCAGCAATATCTTTGTATGTTGAGCACTTACAAGAACGGGGCTGCTTATTTAAAAGCCTAGTATTAAGGCGAAAAAAAAATTAAAATGGAATATTTTAATTTGTAAGCCATGCAAGGCAGAAACTCTTCCTCTATACTGGTAGAGTTCTCAACATAATCAGTCCTAATCCTGCAAAATAATTTTGTAAATAAATGACTAGCAATTAGGCAATTTATAAAGTAGTACACGTTTTTGTAACTTCTAGTTATTCATAAGTGCAAAGCAGAAGAGAGCGGGGAGAATATTTACCACATAACTAGGTGTATAATCACATCTTAATAAAGTCCACCTCATTTTAAAGCATTTGTACTTAAAAGTTAATCAGTTTCCATCACATTAAAGTCCTTTTTTTTTTTTAATGAAGAAGTCTACAAAAGCTTTATTTCTGCCTTTGCAACTCATTCTTCAAGAACTATGTATAACTTCTTCATGATAAAGATACAAAACTATGTTGAAATGTTTGCTCACTTATATATAAAGCTGGCTAGAATAGTTGCTTTATTTGGAGGTTATAATAATGAACAAGTTCAATTCAAAAGGAATGCTCTTGAATACCAAGACTACTGCACATTCCTTCACAAACATTTTCACTAAAAATCAGTGATCATTAGCTTGCTTGTTTAGCTTCCACAGCAGGGTTTTTTAATTTGTTTTTCTTTTTTTAAAAAACTTTCTTACTTTGTCTTTCAGCTCCATCAGTTGAAAATAACGTTAAAGAAACCCTGCATTCCCTTTTTAGCAATTTATAACGCAATGCTGGAAACTAATGTTTTTTGCAATGGTGAATAACCTTAGCTTGGGCAGCTGAAGAGGAAAAAAACCCAGAATTTAAGATGGAGTGAACTAAAACTAACAAGAGTACTTCTAGACACATGAATAGTCAATTTTAAGTTTGTAGTATGACATTAGTTAATTAAAGCCATGTTAAAGTCCCTTTAAAGAATTTACAAATACTTATGGATAAGATTTATACCTGACCTTAGAGAAAGGAAAAGAAAACCTGCCTTCTCAGTATAACGCTGGCATACAGCTTCCATAAACATATAAAGTACATGTGGACAGTCCAAGGAGAGTGAATGCAACTCATACTGTAAATTTGTATTGTACTGGTAACATGGGCAAAATTCTCTGTTTAAGCCAGAACACCTAGAAAAGGTCTACCTCTCGTTTTAGTTAGTTGTGGAGACTGCCCCCACAGCCAGTGAAGAAACACTTCTTGGGCACAATTCACCTCATCCTAAGTAGTCACCTCTAGAAATATTTGTGGTAAGCACCTATGCTTTTTCCTTTAGTCTTATAAGTGAGAAAGAACCCTCGTGAAGGTCCATGGCTGCCTACTTTAAGAGCCGCAGCTTCTACCACGTTTTGAAACGTTCCCACTGCTGCTCCCCTCAGCTGTCCAACCTCACATACAGTATCACTCTGTAAACAGAGATGTTTAACTGGCTTATGAAACTGCTCCTGAACAACTGCTCGTGTCCACCAAGAACACCAAGATCAGATGAGCTCAAGTTTGGTTTACTTCATGTACAGGGCTAAGACCAGCAGCAGACAGGGAAATGCTTCACAAGACATTAAATGTTGACATCTATCTATTTTAAGCCACTGCTATGTATTAGTCTGCTCATTAAGAGCGCTGAAAGAGGGGGGGTGTGTTGTAATAGAAAAGCAGATCCCAAGACCTGTTCAAAACACATTAAATAAAACCAGCCCATGATGACCTAAGACAGCAAGTCACCCACACGTCTAAATGACAAGGGGTGAGGAAAACTGATATTCTTCAGTTGGACAATTCTGCCAACACCGAAAAGTGGGATCATTAGAGATGCGTTATCTCCAGTACATCTGCCTGACAAGATGTAAAGCCAACTGCTATTTTTAAGTGTATGCATGCAATTTCATTTGAGAGTTAGATCTTACGATTTATTAGATTGGCTGGAAGGAAAATGCCAGTGCCGTCCATTAACTTCCAAAACCAGACACATGATAAAGACCAGATATCACTTTCATATGATAAATCCAGTACATTCCATACATCAAGTGTGCACACAAATCATCTCCCACTGCATTTCTATTTGCTATGTGCTAAAATACAAACGAGCTAAGACATACTACTACATAAGACAGAACAGAGATCCAATTGACCCTTTAAACACGTTTTCAAAATTCATGATCCCTATGTACTATACTAAGAAGAGAGTTTACTACTTTATTAGACAAGTGAATACATTCTGATGAAAACTTTACTATGTGTTAAAGACGTCTCACACTTTGGTAAGAAAATCAATTAAACTGACCTTAAAGATAGCAGAAGCCATGAGACAGCACTTCTGTATCATGGATGATGCCAGGTAAGTAACACTAACTGCTCAATTTCCTTGTTTGCATGTACAAACCTCCCACACTTGCAAAAATTCAAAATTCAAGAATGTACTCTTAGAACTAGCCACGCAGCTCTACTATACTTATATGGGGCTTAGAAGATTAAGAATAGCATCTCCAACTAAGTTCAGACTTGAATTCATAGTTAAGAGGTTTAGTGGAAACCGCAGCTAGTTCCACAAGTCTATTCAAGTTTGCAGAAATGAGTCATACCCCTAGACTGAAAATGTTACCTTGAAACAAGTTCTCATCTGTCTAGCCTAAAGGGCAGTGATGAATTTTTTTAGCTTTTGTTGCCAGAATAATGTATTTTACTGGTTATTATTTCATTAACACTGAAAAAATAAGGATGTGTAATATTTTGGAACAGAATGAAATTAAAATAGCAGTTTCCAAAATATTCTTCTGTAAGGTGTAAGAAGGAAAAAAGTGAAACTTGAATGCTTACAGTTTTTAACAACTAAACCACTTTTTTTTTTTTTTTTTTTTTTTTTAAGATGAGCATAAAGGACATAGAATGAAGATATTACACAAGATTTTATAGACTTTAACAGGAAAAAAGCTATGCAATAAGACAGATTTGCTTATAGCATTTTTGTCTCAGCCTGGAGACTGGAATGCACCAACCTGATGCTGAAATTGCTTCAAATGCTGTATCAGCACTTTTAAAGGACAATGGTAATGTAATTATATCAACATAAATCAGGTGAAGAGATGCCCAGCACTTACACTATCTCTTCTTTTATATTAGAAGACCTGGGATACACACTGTCACTTACTATTCAACTTTAAACAGAAATGGAAGCAAGCCAGTCAGCTTGTCGGCTAGCATTCTCCAAGATGTTATCGTAGTTAGCAGCACCAGATAAGCAGAAGAGTAAATAAAACTCAGTTCAAACAATCGCATTTTCCCCTTCTATTATGGTTTTGTCTCTGTTACAAACCCCTGAATTTCAGGAAACTCGGACTAAACGGTAATTATTACAGACCTTCAACTTTGAAACCTTCAGAGACAAGTCCGATGTTTGAACAAATACATTCAGGTATTAAGTTCCTGAAGCCGCGATTACCACAGGCGTAGCGCAGAGGATCACAAAGTGTGCATTAACAAAGGACTGACGCATCTGCATCGCACAGTGCATTCCCATGTGAAGATACCTAAACAACTCTGAGCAGCACCACAAGCAGCACAACTGCTTAGCACTCCGGCTGCCCCTGCACACCCTGCGAAATACGGGCTAGACGGTTACATCTTCCTAATAGGAGAATTAGAGCACAGTTGGGTGCATACACAATGTACAGCACCACATTCTTACACAGAAACCCTACAACTGGCCCTTCAGAGCAGCTTGTAAGGACATCATATTCAGGCAGAGAGGTTTGCTGATACATACACATACAGATAGCTTTTACACAAACACACACATACGGTTTTGTGTGTTCATGTATTTTCCCCCCACCCTCCAGTTATAACTGCAGATCTGTTGTTAGTATTATACATTTGCTACCAGAGTTCATTTTCCCATATTATAATGAATTTAAAAAGGAGAAGTTTGTCTCAAACTAACACACAACACACGATTTCCTGGTTTACGCAATCCAGTTACATATGAATTTAAGATGTTTCCTGTTTCAATACACAGATTACTACTGTGACACCTACTCAGAAAAACAAAACAGTACAATCTCTGATGTTCACTTCGCCTGCACAAGGCAAACAAAAACCATCTAACTTCGGCAGACCCACACCAACAGGATATTCTAAACCTCATCCAGAATGTTAACAGCACTGTACAGAATTAGCTTAATTTCTCAAAATGTTAGTTCAGTATTTCATATGTATTTACTTTGCATATTTTAAACTTTAAGAATCATTTCAGTATTCTGTTGTGCTAAATCACATGATAATGACCCTTCAGACACAAAATGTAGTTTTGCAATAAAAGTATTTATGTGTAACGTAGTTCACTCAGCTTCCCCGAGCATGAATCCTCAAACTAAGTGAGCTGAAAGAGAAAGCGCAACAGGGACAAAAATACTGCTCTTTCAAGATACCACCTCCCGCTCCTGCCCCCCAATCCCATTTAGACTGAAGATTAGCACTACTAAACTCTCCTAAGAGTGTTGCTATTCCCCTGTTCAAGAAAGGTTGATGATGTGCAATAGGAGAAAGTTTAAACCTGCATCTTGGCTTTCTGTTTATTCTGTTCACCCATGTTTCCTTTTCTTCTCCCTTTGCTACCACTCTTTCAGTCACCTTCAGAGAAAGAGACCCTATAATCCATGTACATCATTCCTGAATAAATTCTGGGACAGACACTACAGCTGAACTCCAAACTGCACTCAAATCAGTGGTGGCTGTGAATTAACTGAACTTAAAGCATAATCACATTTTAGGCTAGCCTATTATTTTATTTCAGTAAAAAGCTAAAAAATATACTATTAAATAAGTTATGATGGAGACCTGATTTCTCATAAAAAGTAAAGGCTTTATGACAGAGTAACTAACTTTTTCATTCAGAAACTCAGCAGTTATTTAATTAAGGCAGACCACAAATTAAACTTTCTGTATAGCAGTCTTGTCTATAAAGGACTATAAGAATAGCTTGATTTTTTTTTCTCCAATTATGTATCATTATCAAGCTATTGTCCAAACATAATAAAAAAAACCCAAAACACCCCAATGTCAGGAAGGCAAAGGCTGAGACACATCACAACAATCACAACACTGGTCCAGGAAGAAGTCTGTTGAGTCATTACAGATAGGGATGGTCCCTGATTTGCTCATTTCTAATTACTCATCTTACTTAACCAAGACAATCAACATGACCATCTACACATAAGCAAACTTGTACAGCTGTTGAATTCACAGATGTCAGAAGACACAAAGATTCATCAATACTAAGCTGCACTTAATTACATTATAGTTAAGTAAATAGTATTTCTGTAGTGCTTTGTTTATACACATTTGAGAAAGTATGTTTCAGAGGGGGGTTCAGGTGGTCAAGCTTTGGGCTAGATCAATTTCAGGTGCATGGATTTACCATAGACAGCTTTAAGCAATCAGATGCTGGCATGAGAGGAAACAAAATTGTTCTCATGAGTTTTGTTAAAGCATTAGAATATGACACCCTTTTAAAAAAGGAAATTGGGAAACCTACTTCCAGAATATCATACGTAGAGTCACGAAATCACAGAATCATTTAGGTTGGAAAAGACCTTTAAGAGCATCCAGTCTAACTGTAAATCTAACACTGTCAAGTTCATCACTTCCCCTTGCACACGCATCTGCAATGCACCCTTCTATCTGACCCCCTCCTAGTGAGGACTGGATGGTCAGGAAAGATGGAAGAGGTGCTATACATTCTCCTTAAGTCAGACAGCATTTAACAGATGGAAGTTAACAGGGTGCTGCAAACAGTGGGAGTACTTAAGCATCCTGCAAGATGCTGAGCTGTGACTAATAGCTTGCCTGTTCTTAAAGAGCAGCTATTTCCTCCTTCACTGAGGGAGAAGTTAAACATGCAGATCAACACTAAAAATGAGCAAGCCTTAAGCACTGTCCTAGCTGCTGCATGAATATCTTTTCAGAATAGCCTATTTCACTTCCTGAATTACTTAAAAATATGTGTACCTGTTTTAATAGCTTGGATTTTTAAATATGATGTTAAATAAAAAGGCAAACTATTAGTGAGAATGACATTTGCAATTGTAGGATAGCACATCTACAGAGTTGATGCAACTTTCAGCTCATTCTGTTCAAGAAGTAGCAATGTCATAATGCATTTGAACTTCATTAAATTACAAGCAGGAGGTCAATATGAAAACATCCAGCATAACATTCTGAGTTAGTGAATTATCTATTTCATTCCATACCCAGGACTGCAAAAAGATTGTTATTTTAGCTGCGTATAAGTTGCAGCCTTTGTCACAGGAAAATACAGGAATGCAGTAGATGTGTCAAAAGGAAGAACAACGTGACCGGGGATATGGTAAAGAACCGGCTCATGCACTGATTCAGCTAAAAAAATCTTATAACAATTCTTCGTAGGGTCACCTACACAACCTCTGCTGCCCTTAAGCCTCCTCTCCCTATAAAAGTAGTAACTGTACATCATTTCAAAGTGGTACACAGGAGGCAGAATATCAGAAATTGAGGTACTTCGAGGCTATAATGATCAAAGATATTAATACTTTTCTTTTACTATGCAAAATAAAAGAGTGAGAATATAATGGTTTAGTTAACTTCAGGTGAGCTTTCCTCACTATTCTGTTCAAGTAGCCCTTTTAAAATTAACTGAAAATTTAGAAGATTATGCAAAGTAGTCTGCTGCACAGATTAAGTCTTTACTATTATCAAGTCTATTTAAGAGTTCCAGAAAAAAAAAAGCTGTTCCAGCTAAAACACATGATCATTTTGTAAAGTAATACCCATAAGCTGAATTTGTCAGTTACTCGTTATCTCAAGCAACAGAACATAGAAACCATCCAGCATTTTTTTAATGCTTTCTGTTTTATCTATTTCAACATGTCTAAACCAAAACTAGATTCTGAATGTAATCAAAGTACTTAATTCTCATTATGGCAATATGGTGTTTCCCCCCCCCCCCCCCCTCATTTTAAAGCCTAGAGAGAGAAACATCTTCACATTGAGAACCATAAACCTATCACTTTAAAGCAGTAAGAAAACTCAAGCAGACTGACAGGTTGTCTTAGGTTAGACAGATGCTCTGAGTTTTATCAAAAAATACAAATACACAAGCATGCCTCTTCTAAACAAAAGCATGAAGCATGCAAATTACTACTGAAGTATGGAAAAATTGTTCAGATGAACATATATTGCCTCTAGTAGCAACAAAGACCTTGAAGGCATAACTTTTTTTTTTTTTTTAAATCAAAACACAGTACAGAGTATTTAAAAGTTATTCCAAATTGCTAATGCCTTTTTCAGATTTCTATAAGGTAAGAACAAAATTTTGTTACCTATACATACACTGAAAGTCAGATGCACAGTAGAAACTGTACGGAGTACATACCCTTACAGCCCCCTACGTTCCAGTCAGTTTTATGCTTCTGGGGTTCAGAATAAGTAACTAGATCACTGGGTACAGTGCTCATATCTCATAACACTTTAACTCGGAAAGACTTGATCTTAAGACATTTAGTATATTCTCATATATATCAGAGACACAACAAATCTTACTGTCATCAAAAAATTGGACTATTCACATAACAGTGTCAAGATCTTCATATTCAATTGCCCCATAACAACATAGATTACTCTAGGTAGTCACATGCATGTACAACTGGCAAATACCACTTTATATAACTGGAACAAATTACTTTGTTGCCCCCAAATCAAGCAACAGTATTTATACTTTCAAAACAATCCTTATTTGACTTAAAAAAAGGAAATAACTGATCTATTGCTCATTCATGCCCAACATTTCATTCATACATGAAAAAGAACAACAAAATGGGTAAATTATTTAGCAAAACAAGGTCTGAAAGTTTAAAAATACCATTCTGGAGGCCAAAACGGTATTACAAGATTAGTCTTTTAAAAGACAGAATTTCTACTTTATAATTTGAAGACTTTAAGAAGCTTTGAAAATGAACCCAGTTTTATCATATTACACGCATTATCATCTTACGAAAGCAAAAAGAAATAATCCTCTGGTTATTTCTAGCGAAAGCGAAACATTGATCTGCTCCAAAAAACCCCCAAAACTATTATGCTTTAAAGTTCGTAATTTAAGTCCGTTTTGTCCATAGATCCCTCTAACTATGAACAAAAACCTGGAATAAAGGCAGAACATCAACTCCTTCAGATCCGAATTAACATCAGAGATCCAATACCAGAAAATTAACACCGGAGCCTTCCAGAAGCTCTCAAAAGGAGGCGGGGGGGGATACATCTTTCCACCTAGCGGGGCAGGCACTAGAGCAGCTAGGGCACCCACCTTTACTGGAAACGAGCTATTTAGGAACCCACACCAACTATTTTTGGCCACCGAGAAAACTTTCCAAGCACACACGTCTTCCGACCTAAGCCTTTACCAAAGCTCTCCGATCAGCCCGGTGTGCGCTCAGCTGCGAGCCCAAGCCGGCAGCCGACGAACGAAGCCCCGCGCAAGGCGGCTCCCGGTAAAACAAAACAAAACAAAAACCCGTTACCTTCGATGTTCAGCTCAAAACAAACGTGGCAGAACGAGAGCGTTTCCTTCTCGGTGCCCAACTTGCAGACGCTGCAGACGTTGTCATCGTCCAGGTCGATGCTCACAAACTGCTCCTCGTTCATAGTGCCCTGGCGGGGGAGGGGACGGGACAGACAAGGGATGAGACCGTTATTTCAACCGCCACCCAACCGAAGCACCGGCCGCCCCGCGCCTGGAGCGGAGGCAGCGGCAGGCAGCACCACACGCCGCCCCCAACCAGGGTTCCGGCCCCCGCCGACACACCCGGCCCCGGCCCGCCCCGACCGGAGGGGGACGAGGGAAGGAGGGCGGGAGCGTCCCGGGAAAGTTTCTCCCTCAGAGCGCGGCGCGGGCAGCGGCCAGGCCGCACGGCGGGGTCGGGGCCAGCGGGGCCCGAGTCCTCCCGCCGCCTCCCCGCCCGCGCAGCCCTTCCCGCCCCCGCAGGCTGCCCCGCACCGTCCCGCTCCCCCTCCTCCCCCCGGCTCCTCATCCCACCCTTCTCTGCGCACCGGCGGCGCAGACGCTTTGCCACCGCCAGAACTGCCACAGCCTCAGTCCCGCTCACCGCCGTGCCGCTCCGTGCCACGCCGCTCCGTGCCGCCGCCCGCCCCAGCGCCGCTCTCCACTATTGTTCGGCGGCCAGCGCCTCCGCCGCCGGAGCTCGGCGCCAGGCACCGCCCGCCGCTTCCGGCCGAGACCACGGCTCCTGCGGGACGGGGGGAGCGGGTGGATGGGGGAAGACGCCCTGGAGCCGCGCTCCTCCGCGCCTGGGTGGTTGGCGTCGCCTCAGAGCGGCGCAGTGAAGGGCGGAGAGGCGGAAGGAGCGAGCGGCTTCGGCCGCTTCCCCGCCCCTCCCTGCGGCCACAGCGGCCGGGAGCTCCCCTGCTCCCCGGCAGCAGTTGGGCTCTCCCAGAGCACGGTGGAGGTGCCTCCCCCGCACGGAGGAACGGGGGCGGGTGGGTGAGGAAACCCGCCCCGCGCCGCGGAAGCCACGCCCCCCGCCGCACGGTGGGGCGTGTCCCCCCCCGCCCCGGGGGCGGGAACACGCGGGGTGTTCGTATCTCGCTTGGGGCCTGATTCTGCAGTTGTGTCAGCGTATGGTTACATGTAATTAGCTGGTGATACGTAATGGCCAGTACACTTGGGATTCGCTGTGATTAGGTTTTGTTAGATGTGCGAAAAATCCCCCCCCCTTTCTTCCCCCAAAAAGCAGCGTGTGCAGGAAATGAGAGTGGGGTGGGAGGAAACAAGGTCTGCTGCCACGTGTGTGCACAGAGCTGGCAAATCTCTGCTGAATTTTAACTATGTCCTTGCATGGCTCTGGATGGGATTGCTCTAAACTGAGCTTGCTCAGAAAAAAAACAAAAACAAAACAAACCAACAAAATTGCTCCTGGGAGTTTGTTGTTGTTTTTCACTTCAGGTACCTATGCAGGAAGGAAGGAAAAAAGTTACTGGTTGAACAGGATTAAAAGTTTGTGTGCATGAAAGGAAAAAGAGGAGAAGGAGAAAGGAGAGTGTGCCTAAGATAGAAAAGGGTCTCCGAGTCTCAAGTATACACATATTGGGTGTGATGGAAAATACCGAGTCCAGGCTGTACGTATGACCTGAATGGAAAGTAAACCCAAGGCGGGTCTGTGCCTGCCCTTCGTAGACAAAGCCACAACTGGTAGATCCTATCATCTCGAGAATTTCCACAGCTGATGGAAATTACGCATGACACATTTCTACGTGTCAAAGTAGGATTATTTATGAAAAAGCAAAGCAATCTTCCAGAATCTCCTACGTCAAAACACATGTCTACAGGTTTTATTGCTTCTTTCGGTGTATTTTCTCAGGGCATTTTCTTCAATTTTATCAAAAAGAAAGGAAAAAGAAATCCCACGCTGTGCTAGAGCCTCACCCTTCACAGCTCTTAACGTAGCAAGTCGACTTTAGATTTGCTTCTGTTGGAGGATGAGGGAGCATATTTCGTCCCAGAGCTTCCTGAAATCTTCCTCAAATTGTTTCTTCCACGGGCTGAGACTGGACTTGGGAGAGGGGTTGCATTTCCTTGTCCCCTCGTCATCTGCTTTTTTGATACACATGAAAAGTGGCAAAGAAGCAGCAGCCTGACTTCATTGCGGAAGCAATATTAAGACAGAAAAAAAGATGTCAGCCTGAGGTAGAAGATTTAGAAACAGAAAAGAGAGACTGGACAGATGATGGTAGAGGATTATAAATTCTATAAATATTGGAATATTTTCCCCTTCATAATCTGATGTAGATCCAAAGCCTATTGAGTCTCAGCAGTCCATCGAATTTGAAACAGTCTAGGTGAGGTAGGTCTGCCCCCCCGAAAACACCTAAATAACATTTCAAAATCAGCCTGACTTCTTTCTCTTCCTTCTCTGCTGTCTTCGTTCTGCTCTCCCCTGGGCTTGGGAATATTTTTCCCCTCTGTAGGTCAGGTGACTGAGGCTTTTCCAGGCACTCTGGCAGATCGGCATGTTCTTCAGGCAGTTCTTTGTCTGCAGCTAATAAACACAAACATTTTCTCCAACTCTCTGTGTTTTTTTTTTTTATTATTAATTATGATGATGCTGTTTTTTTCCTAGTTTCTTTTACTTGTTGCTGTCTTTTTTTTCTTTTTTTTTTTTTCAGATTTCTTGTTTCTGTGTTCTTTAACCTTTCCTAGTTTATTTTATTTTTCGTTCCTGGAAGACTGAATAAATATAGATAAAAATACTTTGCTGTACTCCCCCCATCTTTACTCCTCTATTTTGTCTTCTTATTCTCCTAGTCCTCTTTTGACTTCACTCAGTGCACAACCTTTTCTGTTATTTGAAAGCTTATTGACTAGTCTTAGTCCCCTCAGTGTGTGGTATAAAACCTAACTGATGAGAGGTAGTTCCACTTTCCCTCTCCCTGCTATTTCCTTTGTGTTGTACCTGATGATCTGACGGCTGCTGCAAGGTGACTTGAATTGCTGAGGTGATCAAAAATAAAAAAAAAAAACAACAAACAAACCCAAAACATTCCTCCATCAGTTTATTGAAATTACTAGATCTTCAGCTACTTTATAGCTAGATTTGGTGTAAGGATTTTTGAGGTGGGAATGTGACTTACTTTCCAGAAGTCTGAAACTGCATCAAACTCAGTGTAACATCACCAGTCTTATGTCTTGCTCCTACTCCTTCTGTTTATTTATCCAGTCCCTTTGCTATATCTTCCCTCCGGGCTATGATCCCATGACCCTCCTTTTGGCAGCAGTGCCAGCTGAAGTATTCCTGCTTCTATCCATTTTTCCCCTGTTATTTTAATTTTTGTTGGGTTATGTGCTGAAAAGTAACCAATATCAGTCAGAGTCCCGTCCAGTTCACTGGATGAGTGCCCAGACATTCGTCGTGGTACAGCAGAGTTGTGTCAGGATGGCAAGTGGAGTAGAAAGCAGTAGCAGAGACTAGAGACTGCCTTTTTTGTTTTTTTTTTTTCTCTTCTTCTTCCCCTTATGACCCTTTTTCTTCAGTCCCTTTCCTCCATGTGCATCCTGTTCTGCCATATGAAACCACCCTGTTTCTCCACTACTCATTCTGTAGAGCATTCCTGTCTATGCTATGACACACCACCAGTCTTTATCTCTCATACCTTCTTCTAACACTCACTGAATTGCGTGTCTTTGCAAAACTTTGTTAAACGTTGTTAAACTCCTGTGGAAATTTAATTTTCATCCTTGATCAGAGACAGAAGAAGATGTAGGCCTCTTCTGGACCCTCAATAAACTCAGCACCAAACTTGAAGAGACACTGCTAAGGAAAATTTTAAAAGCTAACCATGACACCACTGGTCTAGTTCACAGATGTCATCTCAGTAAACCAGCTAGAAAAGGAGAGGTTGCTCATTGTTAAGTTTTTTGGCTTCATGATGGGCTCCTGAAATTAAATATCCAGCTAGTGTGAAAAATGATTCCTTGGAAAGTCACGTCCTATATTTTCTGAAGGTCAGAAAAACAATTCTACAGCTGTGTACATCTAATAGGCCACAAAATGGAGGAAGCTGAGCCAACCTAAAATTACTCCTGAGTCACAGCACGCGAGGGTGGAGCAACAACAATTCTTGTCTTATAAACAAAAGCTTATAACAGGTTGCTGGCTACAGCGGATCAGAGACATGATAAATCAGTATGTGGTTATTCAAACAAGTCATGAATGGGAGACAGAGGAGGGGGGGTGTCTTCTCTGCCTTCACATTCTGGTAAAAGACTTCCTAGTAACTAGTTTATCCTGATTTTCTATTTGGAAGAACACACAAGATTTCCTAATCCTAACAAGATCTCATGGATTAATTATAATGATGAAATAACATTTAATTTCTAAGTGGTGTTTATGCATTCCTTTTTCATCCGTAGATTTAAATATCCTTTAGAATGTCTCTTGCCCCTTTAATCATCAACGACACTCTTTAAAGCTCTTAACGCTTTTTCTTTCAAGGTTAACTGAATGTGTTGTCTAATGCCACAGCCTTGTTTCTGGCACAACCTCATTCATTTTTCTCCTCGATTGTCACAACAATCTACAAATTTGTGGATGTCTACAAGTCACTGAAAGTGCTGTCCCAAACAGAGGACACTTTCCTTCTGCCCAAGTCCCAGCCCTTCTACTCCACTTTAGTCCTCCTTTACCTCTCAGTATCATCTGACAGTGTAAGTCATTCCATTGCTTTTAAAATCAAGACTTCATATTGGCTTTTGGGTTTTGTCCAATGTGCTTTCTGATTGGCTATTTCTCTTGTTAATCAGCTTTTGATCAGTATCTGTAATACATCCCCCAAAGTTCTCACAGCTGGGAGCCCTGTCGCTAGTTCTCTTACCCATGAACTTAGCATTGACTCACATCTTATTCTGGTGATTCATGGTTCTTCATCTCTATTGCTGGCCTGTCTTTCCACACCCAGTCGAAATCAATACCTTTTTGCCGTCTCCTTAAGGGTACTTACCACAGCTTACATTTGGCACAGTACATTTAGGTCCTGTTTTTTCTCTCACAACCCTCTCTTTCTCCATCTTTTTACTGTGAATGCCATGCTGCCTTTCCAGCCATGTAGGCCTTTAATTTGAGTAGCGCTTGCAGCATAGCAGTTTCTCTGGATCTGTACATGAAGACTGTGTCTGTAGTGTCTTGTTTCTTCCTACGTGTCAATTAGAAGATTCAGCCTTGTTGACTGACAGCGCCCCTGTCACTTCACACCTCGGCTATTACCAACTTTTCTCTCTAACTCCTGCGGCTTCCACTGCGTTCTCCAAAAGCTCATTCAGAATTGCCCCATGAGGATTATCCTCCTTGCTGACATAATGTCTATGTCTCTCTCCTGGCTTTCCGTTTCAGCAGTATCAAAGGCGAACTCATTGTCCTCTTCAAAGTTTCTGATCAATTGACTCTGGACTGAATCAGCTTTAATGTTGCGTTGAGCATCGGCCCTCATGTACTCTCTGTCAGTAATACTAGTCTTCACTGCCTCATTAGCGTATTTCTCACAACATCACCTTTGGCCTTTTTACAAAATAACTCCTGCTTTGGTGGAAGCTCCTCGTGAACTTTAAAGGAATTAGTTCGTGCTGTTATCTCACCCAAAACTTATTTCTGCATTGTTGCCTAGAGCTGTTGCCCAGAGCTGAACATGTAAAATGTAGTCATTGTGCTCTGTACCCTTCCTTCTCTTCACCAGTGCTATTTACCCAGTTGTTCTACTTGTATTTTTGCAAACCTATAAACTCTACTCTTCTTTTTATTACGATTACTTATGCAGTTGTTACCAAAGCCTTATGGTTGCCAAACTGTAGTCTGCTGAAAACCATCTGAAGTAGTCTGCAGTCTCATGTTGCTTGAGTAAAAGTTTCATTAAAATTTCGGCTAATGAGTAAATAATATTACGTGGGAATTTTGGGGAAGTGCCAGAGAGCCACTGGCCCCCCAAACATGAGGATCGCTGAATAGGACAGAAAACCCAGATTTTGGTAAGGAGATGTTTTGCAATAATATATTATAACAACATCAATGAAGTGTTATGAAACCTTCATATATACCTACAGCATTATGAAACTTTCTTTGTCCTTAATGGCTTTCCACATGTTGAAATATCAACCTGAAAAGTATACAAGATAGTTATCTATCTGAGAGAGCAGAACCATGTATTACTATTTACTATACGGCTTAAGGTGTGGCTTTTGAAGTATGTAGCTGTTTCAGCATCTTAGCAAATACTCTATGCTTACCTAGAGAACTGATTGCATTAGTTGTGCTATCAGAGTACAGAATATGCTGTCTTTGTACTCCACTTTTCTGTAGCAGCAGAAGCAAGGAGAATGGCATCTTCATGCTAACGTCCTCCCAATTTTTTTTTTTTTTTTTTATCCCGAAGCTGCTCTTTAACAGGGTTTCAGAAGGGGCTGATCCATTAAGTGGTTCCTTCCTCCCTTTGTTTCCTAGAGTTAAAGCTCAGTAGACCAAAAAAAAAAAACCCAAGAAAAAAAAAAAACAATGGAAAAATCAACTACCTGGGTAAAATTGAACAACATACTAAAAGCATTTAGTAAAACTTGTAAAAAATGAGAGCCACTTTCTCTTTTGAATGTCATTGTTTGAATTGTTTCTTCTCTACACTCTGTATTCAGATGATGATAATTCTTCAATGGTACGATGCCTCTGTGATAGTTGTACTTGCCCCAAGAAGGATATACCCAATTGAAGTACCTAAATTGTTCTCTGCAACACTAATTCCAATTACTGCAGCAGCAGAAACATCCTCTTTGGAAACTCATTTATCCAGTGACACTGTTTGTTGCCGCTCCTGCCTCTTGTTGCTGTCACCAGTTGTATGTTTATATATATATATATACAAACACACATATACTTAAAAGTTGTTGCTTCAATGAAAAAATCAATAGGGCATCAGAGGAAATGTCCTTGCAGAAGCAAGCAGCACTTTGCAGCAATATGAGTTTGCAGTGGTGCAGATGGTGAACCTACTAGAATACGCGTTTCACTGAGTTTCCTAGTTATAAAGACTTTTTGTCTGTGCCTAAAAAGAGAGTTTCACTGTAGTGTGGCTGTTAGGATCACTGTGTCCAGTTTTTTTTTGATTTAGCCTTGCCTTCTTTCAGCTCTTGTGGGTACGTTTTGGTGCATTTACACTAACTGTACACTCAGAAACTACATGCATCAGCACAAAGAAGAGTTAGTGCCATACCATAATGTTAGAAAAGACCACTACTAATTCAGTCTAGATGCCTCACTACTAATTCAGTCTAGATGCCTAAACATAGGAGAAGATGGAAAGCGAGAGAGGAAAACCCCACCAAGAGAATTTGTGCAATAGTTGCGGCCTGTCAGTTTTAGAGTCCCCTGGGTAGTGCACACTCTGCAGCATTTCTAGTCTAAAACACACACAGCCAGGGACCGACTGAGGCAGGAAGGCACCTCTGGAGGTCACAGAATCACAGTATGGTTTAGGTTGAAAGGGACCTTAAAGATCACCTAGTTTATATGCTCCCTAACCGGATTTTCCTCCACTGAGGGTTAAAGTCCTCCTTGCTCTAGACTTTCTCGCGGTCTCATAGGCCTGGGTTTTCTGCAGGCTGGTCTTTACTGGTACTCAAAGGCATCGCATGCCATGGCCTTTTCCATGTCCTTTGTCACCAGATCCCCCGCCCCATTATGTAGTGGGCCCACATTTTCCCTGGTCGTCTTTTTGCTGCTGATGTGCCTGTAGAAGTTCTTCTTGTTGTCCTTCACATCCCTCACCAGATTCGACTCCAGGTGGTTGTTGGCTTTCCTAACCCCATCCCTGCACACGCTAGTTTTCTGTCTTATTGAATCCATTCATCAGCCTCTGAAAAATGCAGATGGTGCCCCATGCAGCTGCCCAGTACACATGTTCTCTCTGTTAAACTTAATGAGAAGTAAAGGCTGTGTTTAGTTGTGTCTTTTTACTTAATTAAAATTAAGATGACACATCACTGTATGTACGGGGTGAGTTTTAATCTCCAAAGAGTGCCAGTTAGCATTAGGCTCATTGTTGACAGTGGCCTAGTTTTCAATGGTGGATTCATTAAAATTTTTAGTCAGCAAAGTCAGGGAAAAGTAGTGACTGATAGTCCTGAACTGAAAGGAGGGGAAAAAAAAAAGCTCAAACCCAACCTGTTTTGTTAATCCATCCATGTACATGAAAACAGCACAGCAGGATTGGGGAACTAATCCCATTTCAAATCAGATGCCTGCTGGTTCTGTTTAACGAGCATTATGTCTGTTTCTTTTTTAACCCTAAAATATCTCAACACTTAAACCAGCATTCTGACTTTTTTTTTTTTTTTTTTAAATGCAGCTACAGAACTCTGGATTCATCTGAACCATACTCTGGGGATGCCTCTCTGTCTTTCTGCTAAGAAGCCACAGTTTGGTGCCTGACACGATGATATGCATGGTGCAGAGCTTGGCTGTCCCCTCCATTTTACAGAGTGAAGGACTCTACAGTAAAATCAAACGAGAATGTGTGGTGTGGAAAGGAAACTTAGTGGTTACCCTTTCCCTTGAAGTTCCAAGAGCAATGTCTGACAGTCATGTGGGAAGAGATTTGCCGACCATCACCATGACCATCATGGCCTCAGGGAAGAGGCTGCAGACGCCGGCGATGCTGAATTCCAGGATCTACAGAGTTCTCCAAAGCAGAGAAGAGACTGTGGTTGCTACATGTACATCTGTCTCCTCAAGTAGCTGTGTGATACAGGAGTAGAAATCCTGTGTTACACGGTCTTGCCCTCCTAATCAAATTAATATTTGATTTATCTCTCAGAAGCAGCAAGATACCTACTGCTCTCCTTGTCACTTTGGGAGTGTCATATGGATACACCTTTTTGAAGTGATGGCTGCTAAATTTATCCTTCAACGCAGGCCTTAGGCTTTTGTTGATCAATTTTTTATTTGTTGAGCAAACACTCAGAATAGGTATATCCAGTGGAGTGCAAGCCAGACTGCTGAAGAAAACTAAAGATACCTTGGGCTAGGAAGTCCGGAAACATCTAGTTTAATGATTTAGTCTGTAGCAATGCTTGTACTTCTTGAACAGCTCTGAGAACACTTTTAGGAGGTAAGGAAAACCCAGCACAGACAACCGTACCCACTTGTCTTGTCACATCACGGACAGATTTCTGAAATAGAATGAAATGAATTTGCCTTATTTATTGCATTGTACTTTTGATCTATTTGGGTAACGTGCTTGCTTTTATAACTGGACCACAGATGGATTGCTACCTACCATCTTTACCGCCAAACTTAATTCATACTAAATTCATTCAAACTTCATTAATACAGAAAACAGAATTAGCATAGAGTTTTGTGAGCATTGGTGCTAATGAAATTTCCTACACCTTTGTACCTTGTGAGTAAACGCTGGTGTGTAGGAAGGAATGAAGTCATATGGAAGATTGTCTTAGTGTTCAAACATTCAAAACATCTCTCACCTCACACATCTCCAGTACCTGATAAATGTTTTATAATGTCACACTGTACTCTTTTCCTGTGTAGGGACACTGTTAAGATCTCTCCACCCTAGGTGCCCCCTTTCATTAAATTAAAAAAAAAAAAAAAAAAGGTTGGCACTTTTGTCTCTCTGATAAATATGGTTGAAATTGGAGAAAGATCTAAAATGAATAACAGGGTTTATGGAGGATGGACAGATGCATTCTTTGAACAGACCAGACCACCATAGCTATTCACAAACACGTGATGAGGCACTCTGATCTGTTGGTCCCCAGAAGTTAACAGGGAATCACATGTGCCCAGGGAACTTTCCCTGAGGAGTTCTGGCTCTCGTGGTAACAGATTAAAAGATTTTTAATTAACAATCCTGCAATATAATGAAAATAAACAGTTATGTGATACAGATATGACATGAGAAATTCATGTGCTTCAGTACTATGAAATGTAAACAAATGATGACTATGTGAAATTAGAATGAAAATAAAAAAAAATGAAGCAAGAAAAGTAGGTCAAGAGTCAAGTAAAAGTTGTAGTATTTATCAAAGTAAATTTTTTAATTTCAGTAAAACACTAATAAGAAAATTACCCAATAGGACAGAAATCTGATCTAATTTCAAGTTCAGTGACCACACATCAGGCAGGATTGGGCACCTGCAGTTGGGTACCTCTGCATGAACTGTAGGTTTAAGGACAGAGGAAAACTTGGGGTACTTCACTTGTCTTAATCAATAATATAAAAATATCTTAATTTATATAAATTAATCAGATATGATTATATTAAGACCATCTAATGAACCTGAAGGTGCACAAGTCCATGGGACCTGATGAGATATATCTGTGAGTCCTGAAGGAACTGGCAGATGAAGTTGCTAAGCCACTATCCATCATATTTGAGAAGTCGTGTCAGTCTGGTGAAGTTCCTGCTGACTGGAAAAGGGGAAACATAATCCCCATTTCTAAAAAGGGAAAAAAGGAAGACCCAGGGAACTACAGACCAGCCAGTCTCACCTCTGTGCCCGGCAAGATCATGGAGGAGTTCCTCCTGTAAACTCTGCTAAGGCACATAGAAAATAGGGAGGTGATTGGTGACAGCCAACATGGCTTCACCAAGGGCAGGTCATGCCTGACGAATTTGGTGGCCTACTATGGGGTTACAGTGTTGGTGGATAAAGGAAGAGCAACTGATGTCATCTACCTGGACTTGTGCAAAGCATGTGACACTGTCCCACATGACATCCTTGTCTCTAAATTGGAAAGACATAGATTTGACAGACAGACCAGTCGGTGTATAAGGAATCGTCTGGATGGCTGCACTCAAGAGTTGCGGTCAACAGCTCGATGTCCAAGTAGAAACCAGCGATGAGTGGCCTTTCTCAGGGGTTGGTACTGGGACCAGTGCTGTTTAACCCCTTTGTTGGTGACATGGATGGTGGGATTGAGTGCACCCTCAGCAGGTTTGCCAGCAGCACCAAGCTGTGTGGAGCAATTGACATGCTGGAGGGGAGGGATGTCATCCAGAGGGACCTGGACAGGGGACAGGCTTGAGAGGTGGCCCCATGTGAACATGATGAGGTTCAACAAGGCCAAGTGCAAGGTCCTGTACCTTGGTCGGGGAAACCCCTGGTATCAGTACAAGCTGGGGGATGAAGGGATTGAGAGCAGTCCTGCTGAGAAGCACTTGGTGGTGTCAGTTGATAAGCTCGACATGAGCCAGCAATGTGCGCTTGCAGCCCAGAAAGCCAACCGCATCAAAAGAAGCAGGGTGAGGGAGGTGATTCTACCTCTCTACTCCTCCCTCGTGAGACCCCACCTGTGTCCAGCTCTGAAGCCCTCAGCGCAGGAAAGATATGGACCTGTTGGAGCAGGTCCAGAGGAGGGCCACAAAGATGATCAGAGGGCTGGAGCACCTCTCCTATGAGGACAGGCTGAAAGAGTTGGGTTTGTTCAGCTTGGAGAAGAGAAGGCTGTGGGGAGATCTTATTGCAGCCTTCCAGTACTTAAAGGGGTGTCCTGGTTTCAGTTGGGAAATAATTAATTTCTGTTTCTAGTGATTACAGTGAAAGGAATGTCAATAATTTCTATTGGTTTTAGTTGTTGCTGAATGATGTTTATATTATTCAGAGACTGTTTTCCAGCTTCCCGTTGAAGAACAGAGAGAATGGTGGAATGGTCAATGAAATATTCCATATCATAGACATCATGCTCAGTATATAAATTGGGGTTAGCCGGGAGGCTGAAATCCATGGTCACTGCTCAGGACAGTTCCAATTCACTGGGCGGTGAGAGTGTCTGGTGGTATTATTATTATTGTTGTTAGTGTTATTTTTCCTTTTCTAATATTGTTCTATTAAACTGTCTTTATCTCAATCCACAAGTTTTTTTTCCTTTCCCCTCCTTTTCTCCCTCTTCTCTCTTGTGGGGGTGAGGGGGGTGAGTGAGCAGATGCGTGGTGGGGGTTTGAGCATGACAAGGGGGCTATAAGAAAGATGGGGACAAACTTTTTAGCAGGGCCTTTTTCAATAGGACAAGGGGTAACGGTTTAAAACTAAAAAAGGGTGGGTTCAGACTAGATATAAGGAAGAAATTTTTTACGATGAGGGTGGTGAAACACTGGAACAGATTGTGCAGGGAGGTGGTAGATGCCCCATCCCTGGAAACATTCAAGGTCAGGTTGGATGGGGCTCTGAGCAACCTGATCTAGTTGAAGATGTCCCTGCTCATTGCAGGGGGGTGGACTAGGTGGCCCCTTCCAACCCAAACTATTTTATGATTCTTTTTGATGATTCTATCTTAAGATAAACAAGGTAAATTCACTCATGCCAAACTGGTGGCAAATTTATTTGCTACTTGACCCTCTGGCTGTTGCTTCTAATCTGTCTTGTGGCTGTGGGAAGCCTAAACTCACATTCGTCTTGCACCTCAGATATTTTCTGATGGTGTAACTTTTGCTTATCCTAGCTAATGCTCAATTGTCTTAGTCAGTCTTATCAGCTATATCACATTTCACTTGCTATCACTGGTGGTCACCAAACCCTATTTCTAATATTATACTAAATACTATACTTAGGGCTACTAAAACCATTAGGATTGATAGATTGCCAGGTCATGTAAGTCTCACTTTTTTTGGAAGAGATTTTTTTTTTTTCTAAATAAAGGTAATATCATATGTCTACTTAACCACTTAACAAGCTTAATATTCTTGCATACCAAGTGGTTTTGGAAGATAATGCATTAAGGCACAGACTGTCTAAAATATGCACTGACTGTCTAAGATATGGAGAACAATACTTAGATCATTAGAGAAATATCAGCTATAGGTCATTCCTGTTGTTAGTGACAGTTAATTTCTCTGTGGGATCTTCAGCTACAAAAGATGTTTGCAGTAGTCCAGCCTGACATTGTGCATAGCCCAGGCTGGGGAATAAAATCCAGAAACGGTTTTCTCGAGCATGTGGATTGATTAGTTGTTAGAGCTGTGGGCCTTAGAAAGACCATTAATTTTTATTAAGATGGCCATTTTCCCATTATTATAGATAATTATCACTTAGTAAACAGGCCAGTGGTCTATTCATCACTGTTAACAATACACAAATTATTTATAGTCTAAAATGCCTATTTTTAGCTTCTGGATATTGTTTGCTGTTGTGTCAAAAATGATGATGATTTCACTCACTTGTACATGGAACCCCAGCAAAGGACTTAAACTACAAAATCCCCAGGATTTTAGCCGTGTTTGAATGTTGCTTGTCTAGTCATCATACCGTACTTGCCTTTTTATAAACATTAACAAATAGCAGAAACCAATAAATTATAGGCAACCTACAAAGCCAAATATTAACAATACTGGGAAGGCATTTTTCATTACCTTGTGCCAAAGGCCATGCCAGCAAAATGAATGCTTAATGTACCATTTTAATTTGGCAATGTTTACATCCATTGATACAAGCGCTTGCACGCACTCCAGGGTAATGAAGGATTAGATTTACACGATCCAGTTCAATTTATTATTGATATTAGCTTGATACTAGTCTGATAGCTATATATTGATATTAAGGCAAATAGAAATATATTTATGTAATGTCTATTCTATTATCGAATGTAGTTTATTATGTAATGTGCAAAGCATGTAACATTAATATTTATGTTAAAATGTTGTATTTATGTATCGGCAGTCATCAAATATCAGCTTTCTGGAACAGAACTGTGTCACTGCATATGCATCGGTTGGAAAAAGATATTTCAGAGAATAGGAGCATTTGTTGTTAAACAAAGTTGTAAGCATTTTTATGCTGAGGAAAACTTCGATCCAAGGCCCCTTCTTAAACTGATCAAACTGCTGCTGTGACGCAGCTTCTCTAAGCCGTGTCTTTAATGTTTGCCACTCAGTGCCACTTCTGTTGACATCAAAGCTCCTCAAATAAAGCAACCATGACTACATCTACGCTAGGGTGAGATTTTCCGTTTTAATCTCCCTGGCTGGGGAGCAGACAGCTGAAAGCCATGTTTCTCCAATGCCATCTCATCAATTGTCAGGGAAAAGGCAGAATAAGCGCAAAGTTCCTTCATGGAACTACTACACTGCAAAGCTCCCTCTCTCTGCATTTTAAGACAGTAGTCTGAATTTTTTTTTTCCAACATCAGCTATCATCCTAGTACTGCTTATTCTCTCAGCATCTACTATATTGTCATTAATTTTCTGTCTGTTTCAGAATTCCTGGGGAAAAAAAGAAATTACCTTCATTCCCCCAAATGTTTTTATCTTAGAAGTCGCCTAGAAATATGTTAAAATAATATAGAACATGTTGCAACGGGTAGAGACTTAATTAAAAAATCGTTACCTCCATGTACAGCTGTCTATGCAAGGGAACGCCTGCAGTAACAATTAGTTCAACATCCTCTTCAGCCTCGACGCCCTCAGCATCCTCTGTTGGTTTATTTGTTTAATCTGGAAGCCGGGGCAGCCCGTTCATATATACAAGCAGCCAAAAGAGTCCGCTCAATAGCAGGATATTTGCAGTAGCATATTTGCAAAATAGGTGATGTCCTAATAACGTTCGATGTCATGAACAGGAAACTTATGACTTCTCCGTTAAAGATCAGAAAAATAAGGCTAGTGCATTCAGTCACTTCACCAAATAATTGCCAGCAGAGCAATTCCTGTACTTTGCACGCATTTCAGGCTTTGCATGTTGTGGTAAGTGACTCATGCATGTGGCCGATCTGACAAGGATACTTATCATCATCCCAAATCGTTGCTAATTTTCTGTGTGGTTTGAATGATCCTTCCTTCTGTGCAAGAACTTAAAGGGCACACCATTTTGGATGGATGAATCAGAAGCGTAACATTTCTTCATTCTACTATAATATGCGTTATAACATTCAGAAAAGAATGAAAGCTTGCAGACGCTGGGTTGTCGTGATTGTCGGGAGAATTAAAGGTAGAGGGAGCTGTGGGAGATTTCTAGCTGTAAATATATGTCATGTATAAAGTTATATTTCAGTAAACAAAAGCTATGCTCTGTGGAGCAATGGAAAGGACAGGTACACCACATTAATAGCACAGTAGCGCTGACCTGCCGGAGCCAGCTGTGCGGTAACTAGCGTGAAGCTCTGGCTCTTTTTTAGGACAACGCTATGTGACCTCCCAGATCAGCATGTAATCTGAAACATCAAATGACCAGATGTACCTTTTGGCAACGTAGTTATTAACTTGTTAACTTTTTCTGCAACCCTCAAGGCCACCTCTTACATCACAGTGATGCAATATCTGCTAATTGAAAGTCAGTTTTGTGACAGCCAAGGACACTGGCTGCAAAAAGCAGACGCAAACATGTCCGGGGGTGAGATATTTTCATTATTTCTTCCTCTGGCTTCCTTACTCTACCTGCCATCCCTCTTGCTACTCTCTCTCTCTGCCCCCGCCCCATCTGCCCATACAGAAAAAAAACCTTAAAGCGTAGCTTTATTGGGACCAAAAAAAAAAAAAAAAAAAAAAAAGTGGAACTAGATATGCAATCCCTATGGAATAGTCTCACTATGAGAAACTATTTGAAATTTATTCCCTAAGATATTTCTTGGCAAAGTAAATTAGTGAACACTTGTGTCAAATAGCACTGCCACTCTGTTTTTTTTTTTTTGAAAAGAAAGGTAGCAAATGGCTTAATGAAATCTTGAGGACTGTGAACAAAATCTGAATGAAATTTCTCTTTTCAGTGCAGGTTTACTTAGATGCTGTTTATATTCACAAGGCATGCAGGATTCAGACCCGACATTTCACAAGTCCGCCTGATGCTCTGTCAAGTTTTAATATGTCTGGTTAGAGCTTTTTTAAAAATCTAGTTCACTCATTGACTATCCTCCCTGATATATTTATCTAGGACACATTTTTGTACAAGGTATAAAAAACCTAGCAGAAAAAGATTGTTGACATGGGGATTTTCTGGATCTTTTTCAGAAGTAGAATCAAACTATTACTGAGTGTAGGAGAGGCCAAGGCACTGTGTTTTTCTTCTGAATTGCTACAGGTGTTGCACATAGCGGCATCCAGAATGCAGCTGTTCCTGACTGCTCACATTGGGAAAAGCATCCAAGAGACATTAATGCCAAAATCTGGAGACGACTACCTGCCTGAACAAAGGTAGGGTGAACCAAAATTACTAGAACTTAGTTGGAAGGACTAGTAAGGTACAGCTGGAAGAAAGTGAAGATCACAGTCCACTGTTGGGAAGTGACTTCTCCTATCGCGAGTACCCCAAACTTTGGTGCCACCAGATACACATACAGCCTGCTCATGTGAAACCTCATGAAGCCAATGGAAAGACTTGCGTCAATTTCTGTGGGTTTTGGCCCAAAGGTTGGCAGACTATTCAGTTATTACCTTTCTCAGTTTTCTATATGCTCTGTCACTTGGGTGTATGGGAAGTTCCTATTACTTGCTGTAAGTCACCTGGCTTCTCATGTGTTAATGCAGCCAATTTGACTAGACAGAAAATTAAAATGCTTTATTGTATGAAACAGAAGGAATAGTGATACCTGTGGCTGCTTTATAACTGTAGCTGACACAACCCAGGTTCCTATGTCATCTGAGCTTTGCAGAGCTCCAGATCTTCTTCCGCATCTCAGTGGTGTGACTCTGGCTCGTCTTTGTATGTCAGGGTACGAGTGAGGATTGAGAGTATCTTATTCTTAGGCTTTTTCTCATCTAGTAACTATCCTTTACCTCCTTATTTTCTTTAGGCTTATTACAGAACTTGTCACCTGATGATGAAGTGCAGCAAATGTAGTGTTAACATCAAGGGGAGCCGGCCTGACTTGCATGCTGATGTTAATGAAGCTGTGAATTGTGTCATATTAGCCTCATTTGCTTCCCATATGCTTACTCTCATTTTCCCCTCAGAAGCCGCAACTCCACTTTTCATCTTCATTTGTATGCCCAAAATGCAGCCAGCTTAATTACCAATTATAACCTTACTCATTTAAAAGCTAAATCAACTGGAAACAACGCTAAAAAGTGTTTCCCTCGAGGACAACTAAAGACTTTGAGTTAATTTTCTTCACATATTTTGATTAGTATAAAGCACTGTGTAGCTTACACGTTAATCTCCCCAAATGATGTTAATTTTAAATCGAGATGACACAGGCGTACTCATGGGATGACAGTCAGAGCAACCTGCCTTCTCTTCCTCCTTCAACCCTGACCCGCCGCACAAAAATATTTTTCCCTGGGAAACTGATAATGAAGCACGATAGCACCTGGCTCTGCCAGCAGCTTTTTATTTATGTCCACCTTTTCTTGCTTTATTTCTTAACTGCCTGACCTGTGCTATTTCCTCAAGTTTGTAAGTCCCTTGTGGGTGTTTTCTAAGTACAATTCCTTCCATCTTGGGAAATGAGAACTCCATAAACTTCCAGGTAGGTTTCACGGGACCCCGTCAAGCAATGGAAGGCATAATAGCTGTCGGGCTTGATATACTAGTGGTGGCCACAAAACATCCCTCCAATCAATACTGTAAAACTCTCAGACACTGTTTAGCTCCTGAGTGAATTTACAGTTCCTAGCAACAAGCTCCATTACTGCAAGGAGGGCCAGAGAAACTGTAAGAAAAGAAAACCAGATTTGGAGAGCTGCCATTATTGTTTATGGAATATTTGCATACTAAAATGTATCGACTCTTTCTTTGGAACATACCACCCTCTCTTTATGGGAGATGCAAGACATGTTTTCCAGCTGTTCTTTTTTACACATCAAGAAGTTTAAGGTATTGAAAATCCTTCTTTTTTTTTTTTTTTTTTTTTTCCTAAAAAAAACATGATCCAACTAACAGAAAATACAATGCAACTTTGGAAATGAGTGAAATACTCGCACAGCGGTGAACTTGGTGCATTTACATTGCTTGTAGCTCAAGTGTGTGCAGAACCTAACACTGAATGTCGTTGATGTGGTTGGTGTGGCAGCCTATAGTCTCCAGAGTCACCTGTACCCATCCCTTGCCTTTTGAGATTGAAAGGCTCCAACCCTGCTTCCGTCCTGGGAAAAAAACTAACAGAAAGCATTCACAGCTCCCTCATCTGTATGGTTTGTAAAGGTTTTAGCCTCTGACTTAGCAGAGAAGTTCTGGTTACACTTCCCCTTTCATACACCTAGAAATTACTAAACGCATCCTCATAATAAGATTGATACGTTATTTTGCATTTAACAGTCTCTCTGATTTGTTCCTCTTTAATTATTTGACCTACGAGGGTTTTATGGACCACCTGTCTAGCTATGATGGATAATATACTGATCCTTGTAAAATAAACAATATTTTTACCATTATTCCAGGCAGAACTAGGATTTTGCCCTATATGTCTCTCTTCCTATTAATGATACCGTCCTTTCTTAAAAATTAGGAAGGTAAGGTTTTGTTCTGTTCAATTTACTATAGGAAGGCGGGTAGGGATGTGATTGCTCCTTTTTAATACAGTGAACAGAAGAATGCAATAGAAAAGGCTGAAACACTAAAAAATAGTGGTTATAGTGAAACAAATGCTTATAAACTGGCACAGTACATTTTGGCTTGAAACCTGGCAGAATGTTTCTAATAATCAGGAAAAAATGAGTTACTTAAAGCAATGTGACAGGAAACCTAGACAGTTTTCAGATGGGAGTTTTGCAAGTTTATGGAAGAAATTATATAAATTCTGTGTGAGCAGGGTGTTGGAGTTAGTGAGCAAAGTTTTCTATTCTTGTCTTATTTCCGTGGTCCTTTGTCCTTAACATCATCATGTCATACGCATACACAAACAAAAAAAGATGAAGCTACAGTGCAGGCAATGGATATTTCCCTTTCACCAATTTCTCTTTTTTCACTTTTCAGCCTCCCTTTTCTCACACCGCCTGACGTTTGTATTTAATTTCCATTTCCAGGGTTGTATGTGATACTATTTTTTCTTTAAGCTAAAGGACAGGCTCACAAATCCTAATGAAGAGCATGAGGGCACTGTACCAGTTGAAAAACTGACAGGCAAGAAAAGAAAATTTTGAAGTTTTGAAGGTACAGATATAGGGATTTTTCTATGAAGATCTGCAAGGTGAGGTGGCTTTAAATATTAGTTTTGAGGGAATTTCTGCTCTAGCAGTTACCGAGGGAACTTGTGAAGAGCTGGTGCTTTTGGAAGCGCTATGGGGGAAATTCATATATAGGCTATATAGGCACAGCTTACATTGCACTGGAGACGGTGGCGTGGTTCACTAGCTGTCTTCTGGTCATCTTCTATTTTTAGCATGGAGGAGGATACACCATGTTTACTTTACACCACGTTATTTTTAGAAGAAAAAAGAAGGATTTTCAATACCTTAAACATGGAGAAGTGCCATGGAGTTCAGCACACAATGTTTTGGTATGCTTCAAAATAATGCATTTCAGGGGTTTTGCAGCAACTTTGGCATTGCCCTCACCTGTGCCTCACTCTGCAATATAGGCACAGATCATCTTAGTGCCCACCGATTTCTATGAGCTTTCTACTTCATGGCACTCAGCACCTTGTGGAAGGATTAAATTCTGAAGGCGCAGCAGCAGGTGTGTCCCTGAGTTTAGCTGCTCTATTTATAGTGTTTTCCTGTAAGCGTAACACTGCAATTGTCATTCACACTGTCTTCCTCCAATTCTGCATGGCACCAGGCTGGAGCCATAATAAACATTCTTTTATGAATGTGGCCTTCTTGGAGAAATAAAAATGAATTGCCTAAACAGTATCACATGTAATTAAATCAGAAAAACATCATGAAGTAACTTTAAATTTAATGCTTACAACATCAGGAAATTTTGGTCTGAATTTAATACAGCAATAGATTTTATTTATTATTTTTTACTTCAAAGTGATAAATTTACATCAAATTGCCTGTGAAAATGATGTACAAATTCAGCAAGACAGATTTTCTGCATGATCTAGTGAATTAAAACAAGAGCACAGGAGAAGTGATTATTGCATTTCAAAACTGGTCATTAACTTACAGTTAACTATCAGCCATTGGTAGGATAGGTTACAAGAGTAGATAGACCAACGTGATAATTTATTTTTTTCTGAAGCCAGTGAAACACGGGCTGCGGTAAATGGTTTACAGGCAAAGAACTGGAGCGAGAGACAAGAAAACCCAGATCTTACTTTACTTCATGTTTTGTGTACAAGATACCTTAACAGTGATGTGTCTCGTGATACCCATTTGCAAAAGAAAGGCTTGTGGACCCCTGGGAGCAGCATGGTCATTGCGCACGGTAATTCAGTTATGCGTCAGACACAGGTGGCCGAGGGAGAGCCTGCAGAAACCAGTTAGCCAAGCTCAAAACAGGAAATCTTCTGTGCGCAGGCCACGTCCTCGCCCTCTGAGGAACCTTTACAACACCTCAGCACTGTGAAAAAACCAGTAAAACTGAAAATCAGGTCTATTTTTTCAAATCATGTTTGCTGCTTAGGGAGAATGATATTCTATCAGGTTAGACTAAGGTGACATTTTGAAGACTTTCTTCACAACAGAGGTGCAGAAACATAATCGGTTGTTTTAGATAAAAGCTTAGATTTTGGAGGCAAAAATTATAAGAGGGAATATAGACTGCAGCTAAATTAGAGAAAACACAAGTCTCTGTCTTTTAAAACAGAGGCTCACTCAATTTTTTCACTGTAGTGGTGACATAACATTTATGTTTCCACAGATAATGAACTAGATCTTGCCAGCAGACCAGCCCCACTGGGGACTCGTTCCCAAAGCTTAAGTATTATTTTTCTTTCCATCTGCTCCACATGGAGCTTGAGGTAAGCTATTCTTAATGTCTTACAAGGATCATAATTTCTTGAAAGCAAATGCACTTTTCATTTTCTTCTTTAAACAAGAAAGATCTTATTACTACCTGTCATGGCTTCTTTGCTGCAGTTGCCATTACTGTTTTTAATTGGTAATTCACTAGTTTTGGAGATGAGGTTTTAAAGCCCATGAAACCGCAGGGAGTTAGCTCTCAGTCTAAATGGACCTTCTGAGGATATGGAAAGCCTCAACAATGTTACTCACATCTCACAAAAGACCATGAAAAGCAGACCCTATTAATTTTAAATAGTTTCACAGTCAACCGCTTCTTCCCATAACTATGTTTATTTCCTGTTAGTCCTTAAGTACTTTCCAGGTAGGAAATTAAATAAATGCCAAGGAAACGCACAGCTTCTTTCTGCCAGAAATCTCTCCTAGACCAGTTCCTTTGCCCTCATCTATACCTAAAGTGTTTATACAGCTGCCTTAGTCTCTGCGAAGGATTAGTATAAAAATCCGTATTAAGGGCCAACAGATCTGTCTTCCAATTATGGAAATGGGATGAGTAGGAAATTAATAGCATGCAATTGCAATGCCCTCCTCATTCAGAGGTCTCTTCAAGGGCTGAGCCTCTGGAGAGCTCTTTGCCTGTGCCTCTTCCCCAGCGGGGGTGATGCTTGGTCATGCCTCCTTTTTTCATACCCACCTGAAGTACCAGTGGTGCTATGCCATGGGGAAGATCCCGTTGCCCGATGTGGAGCAGCAATCAGCCAGTTATGCCTTCGATGTCTGGGTGTTGGAAAAAAAGCCAGGCTCACCGGCTCAGTCTGGTGGCAGGGGCGTTTATGGACACCAGTGCAGTGGAAGAGGAAGGTCGGTTGCTGTTTCTGCTGACTCCCTGCACCCAAGGCACGTTTACAGCATGATCATCTGAAACAAAAGCTCTTACGTACTGGAATATTTCATAGAATCATAGAATCATAGAATGGTTTAGGTTGGAAGGGGGCTTGAAGATCATCGCGTTCCAACCCTGTGTTTCAAAACACCTCCAGGCAAACCTGGGCTCCCACAGCTTTTTCTGGGCTGCAGTAGCATGCCCGCAGTCCTAAAGCAAGCCAAGGGCAGTTCACGGCTTTTCCTGCTGTCTCTTCCCTGGGCATTCTGCATCCCCATGTACTCTGGGCCCTTCGTCAGACCCGGACATCACTCATGTGGTGTGGGCCGTACCTGAACATGTGAAAAAATTGGATCTAGGAAATCAGCCTGAGTGAGGTGAGTGAAGGCGGTTCAGGAAGATCTGCAGTTCCCAGGAGAAGTCTCTCATGTTGTGTGGCACCTCTGTGAAACCAGGGAGCAGCATCGGCAGGTGAAACCAGAGTAGCGTAGCTGACTGGGAACCTGCAAACACTAAAAGTAAGGCAAAGTGAGGAGAAAGGCTGCAGTGACTTTTCTTGCTGTTCTACATCTCATTGCCATGCCTCCGAGACCTGTGTTAGACGTTGCTTTCTGTTTTGTACTCAGGCCAGCTTCATACCTGTGCCAGCCTCTTAAATGCTTCCTTCCCACTGAAAAATGCTTACAAATTAAAGGTATATAGAACTACGGTAAAGAAATATAGAACTACGGTAAAGAAAACAGGCAATTCACAAAGGAAATCAACTACTTCCCTTTCTCCACATTACCTTGGTTTTCTAAGGAAGGTTTCAGTGACTGTACTGCAGCCTGGTAGCTTGGTAAAAACACTGGTGCTAGTAACTGGCCACAGGATTTGTTCTAATTTTGCAAGACCTCAGGATGGAGGCATGTCAGACTTTTTGTTTTTGTTTGTTTAAACTTGTCTTGGCCTGCCTGGAGCTTTGTCTTCACATATTTTAGATGTAAAAGCAATCTTTCTAATGACCAGGTGGCTACTCTCATGCTTTTTGTCTTTGGTGATCTTTGTATGGTATCACTGTAACTTTATGTAGACAGTAGTCACAAGCAGTTATTCTGCACAGAACAAGATGTTTACGACTAACAAAAAGGCACAGTGTAGGGAAACACAGCCTTGGTATGGCAGCAGAGGCCTTGAGAAGTGGAGCACAGGGCGCTGCTTAAAGGTGCACAGGCATGGGAGGGACAGAGATGGGACGCAGGGTGGCCCTGGAGACCTCATGGCTATACACAGCTCACTCACAGTCCATTCCTGAAATACAGACCTGGAACTAAACAAAACTCTTTCTAGCGTAATGAAAAGCACAAAGAAAAAAATGTCTAAACCATGTGAAATGCACCATATATGGTAAATTGAAATATAACATGAACTGCAGACCGATGAAGAAAAAGCAAGGTTTGAAAGTGTTAGCAAACACATAAAAATGACCATAAGCAGATCCTAAGGGGAAGAAGAAGACACCATCAATATCAAACTCTTCCTGGTGAAGGTCAGGATGCTGATGGCTCACTATATCTCTCCACCCAGACTGAAGCCACTGACCTTGGGAATCAGAGGGGCAGTGACAGGGTAGCATAACACCAGAAAAAAAAAAGGAGGTAGATGTTAAAAATGTGTGTATAACATTTTAAACTGTAATACATTATCATCACCATCATCATCAAGTAACTTCTGAACTTACTAACTGAGACCAAAATGAAGAAAAGTCTCAAAGTCTCAAACATACCATGCCCCTACTCGCTTGGTGAAAACCAGTGCTCAAACAGAAGAGAGACCTTAATTCTCCCATGGAGAAAAATGCAAGAGAACAGTGTTATCTGTTTCCTTTGGCAGCAATCACTGCACTGCTGCAGCACGTGTTATCCTCTGCCCACTGGACTGGTTCAGGGAACTGGAAAGAAATGGGAGGAGGCACTGGGGCTGTAGTAGTGAGAAGAGATTATTTAAAGGAAAATGACATATTTCTGTGGGAAACCTGGCTTAATAGTTCTATTGCTCATGGAAGCACTATTCTCACAACACTTTTGGACATTACATTACATTGCATTATGTTAAGTAACTTAATTTAAGGAAAAAATTCCTGTAATTTCAGTGATATTTCGGTTCAGGCCCTGGCTTTGCAGGAAGCTCAAAGATACTTTCATTTACAACATCAGCTGCATGGATTTAATTTTATGTATCCCCCTGCTATATTTTTCTTAAGATCAAGGACCATTGAATAAAGCAGAGTAATTGACTTGTATCCTTTGATTTCAGTGGCTTCATACTCATGCCGTAGTCATTTTTAAGGATTCATTTTTTAAGAAGACTAACAATGGGGGAAGGGGAGCATTTCATTAGGAAATCTGGAACTACATTTCAGCAAGGATGCTAAAGAAAAGAATATCCTTTGAAGTGCAGCTGAATGCCCCAATTACTATAGTTTAGGTAATTATTTTTTTCCCGTTTGAAATTGAAGTAGATTAATTGCAATTTCCTCTCACTGAAACAGTGGGAAGAGAAAAAATTCCTATCAAGGATAAACTGTCTTCACACAGCTGCAGCATGATCCCGTAGCCCAAAAGTCTGAGGTCAGGATTTTGCTCTGGCATTGGAAATACCATTAGAAGTGTTTGTAATAGTATGCCTGTGCAGAAATGAAAGTTACTTATCAGAGCATTTCAGTCATAGTGCCGATGAGAAGCCTTCTGCAAGACCATAGAAGTAGTCCATAATCTCCTACAAGGACAGGATAATGAGCCCTATCTATCCAATGAGTTCAACAGCAGCAGGCCTAGGCCCAGAGTCCCTCGGCAGAGAGAGAGATTAAATTGATTTCTATACTTATATCAAAATAGCCTCATTTGATTCCAGTGGGGATAATTTTTCATTCATGCAAAGATCTTGTCTTGAATGTAAATGTTCCTTCATAGACATTCAATGAATCAAAGCACAGTGATGCATACATGGACTTCATTAGTTTGTTTATTGCTAATCCTCTAGCAGACAATAAGTAAATCTGTTTTCAGTTGTTCTGATGCAAGGATGACACCATCACAAAAATGATGCAAATGCAAGCAGAGCTTGATCCAAACTATCCATGAAATTATTTTGTACTGTATAGTACATTTGTAGCATTACCGCTCTTGGCGTTGAACATTGCTCACTTCCTGTTGACATAACTAAATTGCATTTCAGCCATCCAGGTATATTATTTCTGCACTGTGAGTTACCTTCCAGTAATATACTGCAGCTAATGGTAATTAGTCTGGAGATAAATGCAATATCTCTGTAAAAAGGATTAACTATTGTATACCTAACAGCAAAAGCAAAGTGCTTTTCCTCCAATATCAGCTCTCATAAGAGGGGATATGTTACAGCATCCAGGAACGGCCAAGGCCTGTGACAATCCTAGGTGCTAAGAGAGAACCTGTTTATGCTCGATTTACTTAAAAAAGAATGATAAATCTTTTTTTTTAGATCCATTCCAAATCTCCTGGTGAGACTGCACTGTTGCCAAGAATATAGTCGGCAAGGTTTGTAAGGAGAAGGAATACATTAGACTGGGAGTGCTTATGGATCTGGGATTTTGGCCTTTTTTTCCCTAGCCATATCAATCCATCTAATAAAATCTGGCTACTTCTTTGTATTATTACTATTATTATTATTATTATTATTATTATTATTATTATTATTATTATTATTATTACTACTACTACTACTTCTACTACTACTACTTCTTCTACTACTACTACTACTACTACTTCTTCTTCAAGCAAGTTAAAAGCTAGAAACATAAAAGTGCATCTGACTGTATGAGATGTAGTAGTGCAACATATGACCTTGAGGACACCTGGCTTCCCCCAGAAAAATCACAGTCCTGAGCTGGGAGCCTGTCCTGGTTTGAGGTAAAACAACCAATTTTGTTCGGTAACTTCGCTTCTTAGCTGGGCCTCTCTAACTACTGAATATAACTGCATATTGTGCAGTCAGTGTTCACTCTCTCAGAGTGATAAGACCAATTGTTTATAGCTGATGCCCAGGCATGGTATGCAGAGAGGCTGTTGCTCATACTTATTGCTATAACCCCCAAGGCCAACCAACTTTGTTATTTGCCACGTTGGAGGGTCGGAAGCGGAAAAGCATAGTGGGGTCCCACCTGTGGGGAGAAGCGGACAGGACAGGTGACCCAAAACTGACCAACAGGGTATTCCATCCCATCTGCCTCATGCTCAGTATAAAAGCTGAGGGATCAAAGGGTCAGCCTTCTTTCTTCAATGGCCGATGTCTGAGGAAGACTCTGTTCATCTGCCTGTGATCCCGATCCTGAATCCAGATCTGGAATCCAGTTCCCGTCCGTCACTGAGTCCAGTCTGGGACTGCCCCAGTGCCAGCTGGTGACGTGATTGCCATCTCGGAAGCTTGATACGGTTTTGTATATATTTCATTATTTCCTTTTATTTTATTATTAATATTTCATTTTTTAATTATTAATATTTCATTAAAGAAGTTTAGTTCCTTCTAAACTCATAAGTCTCTTTTTCCTCCCCTGCCTCTCTCTTTGAAGAGGAGTAGAGGAGAGCATCTGTTGGTCCCATCTGGGGTCCCCCAGGTCCCCAGTAGCCGATTTGGCCTAAACCACGACAGAGCCTAGGCTTCCTCTGTGATGCATGAGAAGAATTAGATACCTAGGATGATACAGATGCGTGCAGAGCAGTAAACAGCTACGGGAAACACTGGAAAACAAGTTGGCCAGCTCTTCTCTTGGCCTTAAACAATTTATTCTGTGTTTCACAAGTCTGATTCTTCCTCTTCAATCTCTCTCCAAATCTCTGCTTTATGAAGAGGAGACTATTATATAAAATGCATTTAAGGAGACAGATACAGTAACTTTCTTTTATCTAGTATCTCAATATTTAAAATTCTTACCCAGATAACAAAAACCTAGAATCATTTTCTTTCTCTGTCTGAGAGGTTACAAACCTCTATTTCTCACCTCTTGCAAGCAATCTAACAACCAGATCAATTCAAAAGGGAGGACCCTTACTGCCTGTTCTTGAAAAGAATTCAATTTGCAGGAAATTCTAACAAATGCATTTGTCCCAGTAGAAGGGGACAGTCTGGTATCAGAACACTTCCCTGCATGGAAAAGAAAAGGCCTGGATTTCTGTCCTTCAATATCCTATGTGATACCTGTTTAATATAAACCATATAAACTGTGATTAAAAACTGTGCCTGAAACTGATGTGGTTAGGTATGCTGTGAGGCTGCTAATTCACATTTAGCTGTGCAGCTGGGGGAAGGAGTGAAAAGCCAGGTCACTGGCTCACATTTAGTTGGGGATGCTTATTTGCACAGTACTGTCAAACCGTAGGCAGCTGCAGGCACAGGTATTGGTTTGAGTGCCTTTGGAACTAGGTATCCTGGTGCTTCAAAAGGCTATTGAGCAGAGAATGTAATTTTTATTTATATGTAATATTTCACTTAGGTGCCAGTGTACCTACTTGCATCACCTCTTGAACCACAGTTGATGTTCCAGTTTCTTCAGCATCTTCACCCAAAGTGTGAAATCCTGTCTCTGCAGAATTGCAAAATTCCTTTGGTTTTAATAGGGCTGAGAATTTACCTCTGAAGCAGAAAGAATGAGGACTAGAGAGTAAGAAAGAATGACCATCAATTTGAGGAGCAAGAATAAAAGAATCAGTGAAGACAGACTAAAACATTCCTTTTCTTCTTTCAGATCAGCTAAATTATGAAATTTATCTCCCTCTGTAACTTAGCTCTATGTATAGATCCATGGGCTTCATAATTTCTGCTTAATCCATGCCAAGTGTCCTGCTGACTTCTAGTCATGTTGTAAAAATCCAAACAAAAAAAGCAAATAAAATATTCAAAATAAAAGAATATTGAGAAATGCAGCAAACTGGATCAAGACACTTAGTTACTCAATGACAATTTTTACAAGGGGAAAATGAGCAGGTCAGAATGCTTTACACTGTACAGCAAACTCGAGAAGGCTGAACAAAGGCATACTGTATTACAAAGGATGGCATATAGGATATACAAAGCATAAGATATTTCTCCTCCCCTAAAATAAAACATGATAGTTTAGCAACCTGATTGCATACACACAGACACACACGCACACCGAGTTGTTATGTGGAACTCTTTGCCAAAAGATACAATAACATTCAGACTTACATGACTAATTTAAAAACAAAAGAACAAACCAAAAGATTTCTATTACAAGAGCAACGAAGAGATCCACAAGTGTCATTACAGGAGAGTAAAAGAACAAGCAAACCTCAAACTCCTTCTGTGTGGGGGACATTCGGACTCGTGCACAAACAGTCACTCGTGCACAAGTAGTCACTAAATGCCTGAAGGTCAGAAGCAGCCCTTGCTGGAGAGGTTACTGATAACTAACTGTCCACGACAGAGACTCCTCTGAGGCTGCCAGTGCCAGATAGTTCCAGGGACAGGACCAGACGGACCCCGTGTTTGGTATGTTACGGCAGCTCCTGCATACTTGGAGCTAAGCACTGGCACTGTGATATGGAAGGTCCATGGGGACTTTAGTTGGCTGTTTTGACAAAAGTACCAGCTTTTAGATATGTCAGAGTGTGCAACTGAGAACTGGACAAATGATGTTTGACATCCTTGAGGGCTCATTAAAAGAGCTCGATACTTTACCAGTTAAGCTTTTTGTATTGTCCACTGACAGTGCAGTTTCAAATGCTCCTGTCTAAACTCAGAAATATCAGTCCAAGCATAGCAAATATGTGCTCTCTCTTTGCTTGGCAGCAATTTGGGGATCCAGGCTAAATCATTGACAGTCAGAAAAAAAAAAACCCTAACATATCTATTGCTGCTTTTCTTCTAGTGCACGAACAAACATCTTGAAGATTGCATTACACATTTGCTTGAATATAGGATACTAGAAAGAAGCTCTCTATTACTACAAGGTGACTGAACCCAGAGGTGAACAAGATAGATGTTTAGATGTAAAATGTCCAACGATTCCCGGAATGAAATTTCTGTGTTGGCATCTACAAAATTAATTATGAGCAATATTAATGTTCCTAAGAAATAAGTTGCATCACTTCAGTGCCTTGGTGTCAATTTAGTATAAATAGCAAGGGAAACTGAGATGCTGCTGCTGCATACCACAGCTTTTCCTCTGACAGGTTTCCAAAGCCGACTCCTGTTGTTGGGTTATTTAACAAAAGTGATCCCAAGTGCTAGAGGGACAGGAAAATGTTTTGCCATCAGAGACAGATGTGAAATGAGGCAGAGTGAGGGACTGTCATATTACTTAAATGAAAACAAAGCATACAGGCACTGTATTGTCCTGTAGGTTGGTTTCAGGCATCACATGTTAAGCAATTTGCAGTGAGAAACAAAGTACTAAAAAAAATCCTTTTGTTTCAGAACCCTTCTATCAAGCCTGCGCTGTCAGCCCGAGCTGAAGGCCAAATCACAGCTTTCTACTGTGAACAGAGAAGCTCATGAATAGATGGAAATGTTTTCCATATATCGGAGTGCAGGTAATGAGGAGGCGGTTCAAAGTGTAGCTGAAGTATTAAGGGACCAGACTCATATGAACACACATGGACACATAATATTTTGGAATACATACTGGAGTCTCTGCTGTGCTGCCCACAGTTCAGAATAGTGAAGTGAAGAATGGTGAAGAAGGCTTTAAAACATGGTGTGTGAAAGAAAGACCTGTAAGAAACAAAAATTCCCTCCTGTTCAAGCAGGCTTGTGGTTTTTCTGAAGCTCAGCAACCAAACAGAAGCTCAGATTTTTACAGCAATATAACAAATGCAGCTCAGTTTCCATAGCTCTTTGTGTAGTGGTCTTATGTCCATTGCAATTCACATAATATTTGTTTGGAAAATCTGGAAGAATATATAAGCCATAGCCCTTTCTAACTTGTGTACTTATGGATTAAATAAGTGATTTTATAGCGCTCAGAAATATTTATAATGTGGATTTTGGTTCAGCCATCAGTGTTCCTTTAAGTATATCATAAGTTACTTTGTCTCAACTTCCTGACAAAAATGAGAGGCACCAATGGTAAGAAGTTGAGCTAGGCTGAGCTGTGGCTTGACTGAGCTACAGCATGATATATAATTTCTGACTAACCAGAATCAGTAAAGCAAATATTCTTTCACTAAAAATACCACATAAACCCAAAGTAATTAGATGCAAATAAAAATTGTAGTCTAAGCCATTTGAGCAATCCCCTGCCAGTCTAATTTTCCTTAAAAAGCATATATGTATAACTAAGGATGTTTTATAATCCTGAGTGGATTAAACCTTTTATCTCAGCATGCCATAAAGTCTCAATTTCTTCCTTTATGTTAGTACAACGGTATGAATAGGAATTATTAATGCACATTTATTAAAATAAACCTAGACATTGGTGGTCACAGGATCTCACTGCCTTTGCAAAGCAGTTAACTGAATATTGGTGAAAATACTCTTCTATAATGGACTTATTTAGGAATTTCATATCATTGTATTTTTCAGTGGGCAGGGCACTTTTCACTGATTGAGGCTTTCTTTAATGAACGTTTAAATTTTTCTTCCATTTTTAAATTGCTTCTCCAAAAAATATTTAATGCTGGATTGGAACAGACTGAGCTAAGACATTTTTGATTCTTAGACAGTTTCCAACCATCCGTTTTGTTTGACTTGATGAAATTCCTTGTGAAAGGTGGGCCTGGGTTTCTGTGCTTCTGTTGGCCTTCGTGGTCTGTGGTGTGGTATGGTCTTAACTACGTTCGTTGCATCTCTTTTCTTGTTAAAACATTATGGAAGAAAAGCTCAGAATATCTTTTCCATATGGAAGATTATGACTCCAGACACTCAAACAGTGATGTGCTCAAGAGGAGAAACTGTTGGACCAAGACATAATGAAACATTTCAACATTTTAAAATTCAATTTTCTCAAAAAATGTCATTTCAGGAAAAAAGAGTGATGCTTTGACTCCTCAAGCTGTTTTGGCATGAAAAGAACACTTTGAATGGAATTTTCCTCGCAATGTAAATTGGAAATTTGAATAGCGCCTGGCAGTATCACAAATATGTATATACGGGATTTTAAACTTCTTGCTGCCCTCTTGTGGATGAAATGAACAATTACTTTAGTAACATCGTGGGAAAAAAAAAACCCCAAACCAGCAGGGAAATAACTGCCGTAGCAGAAGTTAGATTCCAGATAAATTAATAAAACGGGATGTCTTGAGACATAAATGTGGTTTCTGCCTCTCAGGAAAACTGTTGAAATCAGGCAAATCAGATTTAATTTCTGTCACATTTTTCTGTATACTGTAGGCAACAGTTGGCCGTGAAGATAAAATTAATAAAGTGTGTTAAAATCCTCAGAAGAAAGCCAGACAGAAGTGCAGATCATTTTTATGGAGCACATCGATGCCAGAACAAACTTGGGATCAACCAAGTTCCAGGATGACAGAAAACATGGGACTTATCTAAACTGCCCCTAAATCTGCTACCATACAGAGTTGGGCTACCATATGAGATGTTGAACAATTTTCAGTTCTCCTTTTCTGTCACCGTAGCAGAGCATGGATGGATCGATTAGAAAGCTGTCTGGAACCTTAGATCCAAGGGATTCCTGGATTTAGAGGTCCTGTCAAATTGCTTTGTCACAAGATGGAGAGAAATGACACGAGAAGTTATACCTGAAATTAAAAACAGACAAAAAAAAAAAAAAAGAGAGAAGCAAAACCAAACCAGAAGGTCTTTACCACAGGCAACTAATCTGTCTATGAAAAAAACCACCCGCTTTCTCTTTGTATCTGTTAACCACTTAAGCCCCCTTTCCTAAGACGACCTCAGTTCTACATTTGTTCTTTCCAGTCCAACGAATCCTGAGAGGCAGCATCCCTTGCAAGACAGTTGGTATTATGCAAAAAGACAGGACTTTCACACTGTGGCACGATCTGCCAGAATACCTCATGTCATAATTCAAAAGAGCACTTATGAAACAGAGTAAAGTTTTTCATGTAAATTTTTGTCCGAAATTGGGCAACAGTATTTTTTTTAAGAAGATTGTGGAGATTAGATCCTTCATCCTGAGTGCAAGCCTTGTCTTGTGTTCCCAGTCTCTTTGACACTGCTCAGAGTCTCATAGAGACCTGTCATCATTTGGTTGGGTTGTGCTAAAACACAAATGGATTGACATCAATTTTCTGGGGCTAAAGACCAGGCTCGAGGCAGTAAGAGTCCTGTTATCAGGAATTATGGGCATGCTCACAAGATACTTGGCTTGGATCTGGACATGTATCTGGTTGTATCCAAAGCCTCAAACTCTCACGTCTCAGTCTTTGGGGTTGGGATTTTGCCTGATTTTTAGGGAAGGTCCTGACGCTCAGTTGTGTGGGTTACTGATTTCCTTCTTTATTGGGTTTCGTCAAAACTTGAGATCCAAACTGTGGAGAACCAGGACTGAAGATTGTCACTTAGATCTACAACTTTGATATGTATATTTTGGGTTGTGCCGGTGTATAAGCAAGGTGCTACATTCAGGTTTCAAACAAACAAGCTGAGGTGTTGCAGCAGAACAGATTCATAAATGAGTGCAGATTTCTATGCAATTATAAAACATTGCTGGTCCTATATAATGCATTTTTTTGTTATTGTTAATTGGAAGTTCTCATCCCATAAATACATTGTGGAAACATGCAGAACTCTACAAAACAAAATACTATTAATGTTTTGTACAGAAGTTTTAGAGTTGAGATGCAGTGCATTTTTTGTCTAATTTAGGTCCCTTAAAAATGGTTATTATCTATACCTTGATCTATAATGTCTTTTGCCCAAAAGAATAGCAATATCAAAGTGAATGTGACTAGAAAGGCATTTTAAATAAAAGGAAAAGTAAACCAAGAAACCCAAAGACCAAAAAGAACAAACACTCAAAAATGTTGATGGCTCAAGATCACCAGTATTTTACGGATTCTTAAAAAGCATTTGAGAAAGTCACATGTTCATAGCCAATATAAGGGAAAGACAAAGTTGATCAATTAAAGTGTATTATTTCCCTTTGTTGAAATATTTACTCCACTCAATCTTCTCTGCAGAGCTATAGAAATATTTATGAGTTTATATATTGCTATTAATTGAAAGTGCATTTGAGAAAGAAAGGTGTTCTGTTCTTTACATTTTTTTTCACTGCAACAGGAAATTAGGAAAGGCAATAAAAGAAATAAAAGCACAGGATAACATGGTTAGTTAGCGTGGTGGGTTGACCTGAGCTGGACACGAGGTGCCCACCCAGCCACTCTATCACTCCCCTCCTCAGCAGGACAGGGAGAAAGAAAATAAGATGAAAAAGAAGGTCATGGAAGGGTACCGCAAAGGAGTATGGTGTGCATTGCTCCAGGAGGGAGAAAAGCCCGGGTGCTCTTTATTTTCTCAGAAGAGCAGCAGGGACAGAGCAGGGCATGGTCATTTTCAGAAAAAAAAAAAAAAAAAAAAAAACAGGCTGTGGAATAAGCAGTCAGTGACATGCTCCCAAGGAGCATGAGGAACGAGTACAGGGTATGTCCTTTAGCACATGTTCCTCTGGGTGCTTTGTGTGTGAGCAGCAATTACACACGTACAGAGTGCAGTCGAGGTGTGCTTCATTAGCAGTTGTGCAGCCAGGCATCAGGCGTCACACTCAGGAGTGCTTTAATGTACAGCCCTCACAGGAAGCCAGCGGAAGCATCTCTGGGGCAAAAGACCTGCAGGGCTGGTTCAGGCTGGGGAAAGGACGCGGGGACACTCTGGAAAGCCCTGGCCAAGCTCAGCCCATTCATTCAGCTTAGTTCCAGACTGCGAATGCAGAGGCAGCAGTGGGTTCGAGGTGCCCCACAAACATCCTTTCCTGGTGTGTGATGGATGCGAGTGTGGACAGTCCCTTGGGCAGTGTCACTCACTGCTTCATTTCACTCCACTCCCTACAGCAAGGACATGCACAGACACTGGCCCTGCCAGGAGGATCCCCATCGCTGTCAAGAGCAGTGGTGCTCTGCCATGGCAGAGTTGCCCTCCAGAAAGCCCCAGAAGCCTTTCCTGGGCTCTGCAGGGGCCCATGAGGGGCCCTAATTACCCTCCAGAGTGCCCTGTCCTTTAACAGATAGATATTATTCTCCCATTCCGTGGGCTTCCTTCACTCATCCAAATGTTTATAAGCCAGGCTATGACTTGGGCCCCATCTGTCAAAATAGTGTTCAGGACAGGAGGAGCAGCATGTTCAATTGTTGGCTCCCAACACTGGATTGGTTTGGTTCATCGTTGCGCTCATCCAGTTCCTTGCGAAGTTCACTCTTCATCACTTCAGGTTGTTCCTGCTATGTGACTTCCTATGACGTATAGGTCACATCACAGAGTACTTTTTCCCCAAGGTTAAATCTCCTTGAGGCACACACCAGGTCTCCCCATCCTTCTGCATTTACCACCAAGTACACCCAGGTCCTTGAGGAAAGACAATCCCACAAATGGGTTTGCCTTTTCCCAAGGGAGGAGCAACCCACACCACCTTCCCCAGTCACTTCCCTATGTGCGCTATGGGGAACTTATCTCCTCTCACAGTATGTAGAGGTTTTGTTTGGGCAGGAGCAGTATGATTAGCAGATTCTCTGGTGTTGAGCAGCCAAGTGTCCACTGCTAAATTTATATCGCGGTGTTCCCATGCCCCATGATCAATGCTTTCAACATAGTCTTTAGCAGTCCATTATCTCTCTCAGTCTTTCCAGAGGCGTGTGGTTGATAGGGCATGTGATACACCCACTCAATGCTGTGTTTCTTGGCCCAGCAATTCATGAGGTTATTTCAGAAATGAGTCCTATTTTCCTACAAATAGCTCACTGTTACACTCTCAGTCCAGATTCACTTGAGCTGCTTCAGTTTGGACATCCTTGTCTACTTCACAGAATCACAGAATCACAGAATTATCAGAGTTGGAAGGGACCTCTAGAGATCATCTAGTCCAACTCTCCTGCTAAAGCAGGATTGCCCAGAGCACATTACTCAGGACTGCATCCAGGCGGGTCTTGAAAATCTCCAGGGAAGGGGACTCCACAACCTCCCTGGGCAGCCTGTGCCAGTGCTCTGTCACCCTCACCATAAAGAACTGTTTCCGTGTATTTGAACGGAACTTCCTGTGTTCTAACTTGTGCCCATTGCCCCTCGTCCTGTCACTTGGAACCAATGAAAAGAGCCTGGCTCCATCCTCCTTCAACCCACCCTTTAGATACTTGTATGCCATAATAAGGTCTCCCCTCAGCCTTCTCTTCTCCAGGCTAAAGAGTCCCAGCTCTCTCAGCCTTTCCTCATAAGGGAGATGCTCCAAGCCCTTAATCATCTTAGTTGCCCTTCGCTGGACTCGCTCCAGCAGTTCCCTGTCCCTCTTGAACTGGGGAGCCCAAAACTGGACACAGTATTCCAGTTGTGGCCTCACCAGTGCCGAGTAGAGGGGGAGAATGACCTTCCTCGACCTACTGGCTACACTCTTCCCTATGCAGCCCAGGATTCCATTGGCCTTTTTGGCGACAAGGGCACATTGCTGGGCCATGGATAATTTACTGTCTACCACAACCCCCAGATCCTTCTTCTCCAAGCTACTTCCCAGCAGGTCAGCCCCTAACCTGTACTGGTGCCTAGCGTTCTTCCTCCCCAGGTGCAGGACCTTGCACTTGGTTTTGTTGAACCTCATTAGGTTCTTCTCTGCCCAGCTCTCCAGCCTGTCCAGGTCACGCTGGATGGCAGCACGGCCCTCTGGGGTGTCAGCCACCCCACCCAGTTTGGTATCATCAGCAAACTTGCTGAGGATACACTCTGTCCCCTCATCCAGGTCATTAATGAATATATTAAACAAAATAGGACCAAGTATTGAGCCCTGGGGGACACCACTGGTTACAGGCCTCCAACTAGACTCTGTGCCGCTGATCGCAACCCTCTGAGTTCTGTCCCGCAGCCAACTCTCAATCCACCTCACTGTCACCTCATCTAGCCCATACTTCCTCAGCTTCCTAATGAGGATGTCATGGGAGACAGTGTCAAAAGCCTTGCTAAAGTCAAGGTAGATGACATCCACGACTTTCCCCTCATCCAGCCAACCAGTTATAACATCATAGAAAGCTATCAGATTGGTCAAGCACGATTTACCCTTGGTAAATCCATGTTGACCACTTCCAATAACTTCCTGTTCCTCAACGTGTTTGGAGATGACATCCAGAATGAGTCGCTCCAATACCTTCTCAGGGACAGAGGTTAGACTAACCGGTCTGTAGTTCCCTGGGTCCTCCTTCTTGCCTTTTTTGAAGATTGGAGTGATGTCGGCCTTCCTCCAGTCCTCAGGCACCTCTCCTGTTCTCCATGACCGTTCAAAGACGATGGAGAGTGGTCTAGCAATAACATCCGCCAGCTCTCTCAGCACTCGCGGATGCATGCCATCAGGGCCCATGGACTTGTGAATGTCCAGCTTGGCCAAGTGGTCTCTGACCCGGTCCTCCTCAACTGAGGGAAAATCTTCCACTCTCCAGACCTCCCCCTTTGCCTTCAGAGTGTGGGATTCATGAGGGACAGCTTTAGCAGTGAAGACCGAAGAAAAGAAGGCATTCAGTAACTCTGCCTTCTCTGCGTCCTCCACCACTAGGGCACCTGTCTCATTCACCAGTGGGCCTACATTTTCCCTAGTCTTCCTTTTTCTATTGATATATTCAAAGAACCTTTTCTTATTGTCTTTAACTGCAGTGGCCAAGCTGAGTTCTGATTGAGCTTTGGCCCTTCTCATTTTCCCCCTACATAGCTTTGTTATATCTTGATAATCCTCATAAGTTGCCAACCCCCTTTTCCAGAGAATGTAAACTTTTCTTTTTTTCCTGAGGTCCAGCCAAAGTTCTCTATTTAGCCAGGCTGGTCGTCTTCCCCGTCTGCTCGTTTTTCGAGACAAGGGGATGGCCTTCTCCTGAGCTTTTAAGAGCACCTGCTTGAAGTATGCCCAGCCTTCCTGGGCACCTTTGCTCTTCAAAACTGCCTCCCAAGGGACACTCTCGACCATGCTCCTAAACAGGCTAAAGTCTGCCCTTCGGAAATCCAAGGTGGCAGTTCTGCTGGCTCCCCGCCTTACGTGATCAAGAATTGAAAATTCTATCATTTCGTGATCACTCTGCCCAAGGCGACCTCCAACCTTTACATCCCCCACAAGACCTTCTCTGTTAACAAACAGTAGGTCCAGTAGGGCACTTCCCCTAGTTGGTTCCTTCACCAGCTGTGTTAGGAAGTTGTCTTCCACACACTCCAGGAACCTCCATGACTGTTCCCTCTCTGCTGCATTGTATTTCCAGCAGACGTCTGGGAAGTTGAAGTCCCCCACAAGAACAAGGGCAGATGATTGTGAGACCTCTGCCAGCTGCTTGTAGAATATTTCATCGGCTTCTACATCCTGATTAGGAGGTCTATAACAAACTCCCATCACGATGTCTGCCTTATTGGCCTTCCCCTTAATTTTTATCCATACACACTCAGTGTTGTCATCCACACTGTTAAGTTCCAGGCATTCAAAACTGCCCCTAACATAGAGGGCCACCCCACCACCTCTCCTTCCTTGCCTATCCTTTTTGAAGAGTTGGTAGCCATCCATTACAGCACTCCACTTGTGTGTGTCCTCCCACCACGTTTCTGTGATGGCGACTATATCATAGTTTCCTTGCTGTACAATGGCCTCCAGCTCCTCCTGTTTATTTCCCATGCTGCGTGCGTTAGTATAGATGCACTTCAGCTGGGCTAATTGCCCTGCCACTTTCTTGGGGGGACAAGCCCTAATTCGCACCTGATCATACTCAGGCACTACTGTAGCTACCAAATTATCACTACCCCTCGTGTCTTGGCTGTCACACAATTCACCATCCCCCACCATCACTGGGACAGGCTGCAAGACCTTGCTAACACTTTTACCCAGAAGCACTGGTACGCTTCTCCCAGGCACCACTTTTGTAATCCTGGTCTCATCCCCATCCCCCTTCAAACCTAGTTTAAAGCCCTATAGATGAGCCCTGCTAGCTCTTGTCCCAGGATCTTTCTTCCCCTTCGGGTTAGGCTTCCCCCACCTGTTGCCAGCATGCCTGGTTTCCTGTAGATGAGCCCATGATCAAAAAAGCCAAAGTTCTGCCGGATACACCAGTCTCGGAGCCAGGAGTTAATTTCCTGACTCCTCCTATTTATCCCCTGGTCAACCCCTGCAAATGGTGGGATAGAGGAGAACACTATTTGTGCTCCCGATCCCTTAACCAGCCGTCCCAGGGCCCTAAAGTCATTCTTCATTGCCCTTAGACTTCTGGTACCTACCTCATCACCACCTACCTGAAATATCAGTAGTGGGTAGTAATCTGATGTCTTAACCAGGGAAGGGAGTTTTCTCCTTATGTCCTTAATTCTGGCCCCAGGGAGGCAGCTGACTTCCCTGTGGGATGGGTCCGGTCTACAGATAGGGCCCTCTGTTCCCCTCAGAAGGGAGTCACCTAGCACAATTACCTTCCTTTCTTTCTTGGTTGAGGAAGTCCTGAGGCGGCGGGGTGAGTGCCCAGCACTGGGCGCCTCACTGGATGGATCATCCGTTCCATCCTCGATCGCCTGGTCTTCGAATTCCAAAGCCCCATACCTATTCTGCAAGGGCAATTGGGATGGTGTTCATTGGTGTTCATTGTTTTGAGGTTCTTCAGTGGTGTGGCTTTTGGGGATGTGACCATCTGCATGATGTACCTTTAGAGCGATGCTTTTGTACCCAGGCAACGATGTCTTGCCACAATGCAGCACCCCAGATGGGTTTAGCCCAGTGTCGCCAGTTGGTCTTCTTCCACTACTGTTCCAGCACAGTTTGGATTAGTCCATGACAAATGGTAGGACTGTATGTATTCCAGGTGTATTGGACATCCCTCCATGTGAAAGCAAACTGTCACCTACATTCTGTTGCCAAAGGAATTGAAAAAAACGCATTGGCAATGTCAGTTGTAGCATACCAGTTGGCTGCCTTTGACTCCAGTTCATATTGGAGCTGTAATATATCTGGTACAGCAGCACTCAGTGTTCATGTGACTTCGTTCAGGCCACTGTTAACCTCCACTCTCCACCAGATTTTTGCACTGGCCACATGGGACTATTAAAAGGTGAGTGAGTCTTGCTGATCACTCCTTGGCTCTCTAATTGATGAATCAGCTCATGGATGGAAGCCAGGGAGTCTTGGTTCATCTGATAGTGCCACTAGTGCACCATCCTGGTAGCAATAAGCACCTGCTGTTCTTCAACTCACAGCAATCCCACAAGGAAGGGATCTTCTGAGAGGCCAAGCAGAGTGGATGGCTGTTTGATCTTATCTGTGTTCACAGTGGCTACACCAAAAGCCCATTGGTACCCCTTTGGGTCCCGGAAGTACCCTCTCCTGAGGTAGTCTATGCCAAGGATACAAGGGGCCTCTGGGCCAGTCACAATGGGGTGCTTCTCCCATTTGTCCCTTGTTAAGCTCACCTCAGCCTCCAATACAGACAGTTCTTGGCCTCTGCCTGTCACTCCAGAGATACAGATGGATTCTGTGCCCCTGTAGCCTGATGGCACCAGTGTACACTGTGCACTGGTGTCTACCAAAGCCTTCTACTTCTGTGAGTCTGATGTGCCAGGCCATCGAATCCACACAGACCAGTATACCAGGTCATGCCTTTCCTCCTTCTGGCTGAAGGCAGGGACCATCTATTCTTATTCCTGATCGGACTATTCACTGTCTGAGCCTTTCAGTGACAGACCAGAAGTCTCCTCACCAGGATCAAGGGATATGATCTCAGTCCTTCTGTGTCTGGGAGATTGCTGATTGTGTCTCTGCAGCAACTAAGCTGACAGCCTTCTTGGGTGGCCCCTTCTCAACAGCTGTCTTCCCTCTCAGTTCCTGTACATGTGCAGAAGCTTGCCACTTAATAACAGGTGTAACAGGCACATATGTAGTACGCTTAATACAAAACTGCCGTTGTCCTGTGCTCCATGTTGGCTGCCAAAAAGCACTGTGGTGGGTTGACCTTTGCTGGCCACCAGTTGCCCACGTAGCTGCTCTGTTACTCCCCTCCTCAGCAGGACAGGGGAGAGATAATATAATGAAAGGCTCGTGGGTTGAGATAAGGACAGGGAGATCACTCAACAATTACCGTCACGGGCTAAACAGACTTTACTTGGGGAAATTAATTTAATTTATTGACAAATCCAAGTTCAGAGTAGGATAATGAGGAATAAAAACTAAATCTTAAAAATCTTCCCCCCACCCCTCCCTTCTTCCTAGGCTCAAATTCACTCCTGATTTTCTCTACCTCCTCCCCCCAAGCAGTGCAGGGGGATGGGATATAGGGGTTGTGGTCAGTTCAACACGTGCTTCTCCTTCCTCCTCACACTCTTCGCTGACCCAGCGTGGGGTCCCACCCAAAGGAGAAAGTCCTCCACGAACTGCTTCAGTGTGGGTCCTTCCCACAGGGTGCAGTCCTTCAGGAATAGGCTGCTCCATCATGGATCCGCCACGGTGGTCAGAAGTCCTGCCAGCAAAGCTGCTCCAGCATGGGGTCCTCTCCTTGGGATCACGCACAGGTCCTGCCTGGAGCCTGCCCCAGCACAGGCTCTACACAGGGTCACAGCCTCCTTTGGGCACATCCACCTGCTCTGGTGTGGGATCCTCCACAGGCTGCAGGTGGATATCTGCTCCGCTGTTAACCTGCATGGGCTGCAGGGGGACAGCCTTCCTCACCATGGTCTTCAGCACAGGTTTCAGGAGAATCTCTGCTCTGCTTGCCTGGAGCACCTCTGCCCCTTCCTTCTTCACTGACCTTGGTGTCTGCAGGGCTGTTTCTCTCACATATTATTGCTCCTTTCCTCCATCTACTGTTATGCAGCAGTTTTTCCCCTTCTTAAATATGTTATCACAGAGGTGTGACCACCATTGTTGGTGGGCTTGGCCTTGGACAGTGGTGGGTCCATCTTGGAGCCGGCTGGCATTGGCTCTATTGGACATGGGGGAAGCTTCTAGTAGCTTCTCACAGAAGCCACCCCTGTAACCCCCCCGCTACCAAAACCTTGCCTTGCAAACCCCCCCTCCTATACCTTTTGGGAGGATTATTTCTTTTCAGTTATATATTGATTTGTTACTTTTTAAAAAAGATTTGGTGTACATTTAGTTGTATAGATTTCTGTTTAAATATTTTCTGAATACTATAATCAACACAACCATAAATTAGTTCTGGTTGATCAAGAAAAAAAACTAATCAAAATTAACTCAGTAATTAAATACAGGCACTTGAGCTTAATTCTTTCATTGTTTAGCATCTAATCTGATCAATACTCCTTCAAGCAAATAATTGGTACCTCAATAGTGAGAATTTCATCCTTCAGTTGATGAATTTGATGAATTGATGAATTCATTCAATATCAGATCATAATAAGATTGTGGATTTATTAATAAAAGGACAATGTTGAAAGGCAAAAGAAAAAAAAACAGACCTTAAAATCCACACTAATGACTCATGAATCCTGCAATATTCAAGCAATTTTGTTGACCCTATTAGTCCTCTTCTGCTCTTTGCAAGACATGCTCTGCCCTCTGCTGATTATATGGATAAGAAGACTAGTTATTTCACTCCAGCAGAGAATAGATTTTATTCAAGTGGTTCTTTGGTACTATAGAAACTCACTTCTGCTAATTTAAGTTAATGTAAAGCGATTTAATTTACTCAGTCAACAGAATAATTTGGGAAATACTTTAACATTATATATAAATAACCAATGAAAATTAACACTAATTATTTCTTCCTCAGTAGTACTCAGTAGCATTGTGTGCTAAGCAGCACATATTCCCACTCCCAGCTTTAACAGTTCACACAGAAGGAACGTGTTTCTTGCAAATTCACACTGTCAGTATCTATGTAAGTGACCTTAATTATGCTGACAATTTCAGTGTCTTTAATATCCTTTATATTGCAACATCCCTGTGAATGAAGGAAACCCTATTTTTTCACACAAAGAAACAGAGATGTGGAATGGATCAATTTTGTCAGACATGTGCCTACTAAGAGCGAGGCTGTAGGCTAATCAACTAACCACTGCACAGCTTTACTTTTAGTCCAGTACAGACTGTTTAAATCACTCCGTTTGGAGCACTGGGATCTTAAACCAACAATGGCTCCTCGGCAAGTAAAGAAGAGGAAGAAAATGGGGTATGCACTTCTATATTGTTTAATAGCAATGCTAAAGAAAGCACTAACTCTGGTCCTTCAGCTTTTATCAATCGGTTCGCTTCCCCAAGGCATCCCAGCTGTAAAACACCAGGGGGGGTTCTCAAAAGGATGCGGGAGCTCCTGTATTTGGTTCATCAGTAGCACTACAGTAGCTTATTTGCACGAGTTTAAAATCAAGGTAAGCTTGGATCCAACGGGTTGCTTATCCAGGCACCTTTGGCCTAGAAACAGCTCAAGATCAAGATTTTCTTGCTATGTTTCCTGTGAAACTGTATGTTGGCCAGGGAAGGAATAGCTTCCCATACTCTTTCAGATCTGGCATTTCTTCAGAAACAGGAAACACAAACATGTAAGAAGATCGAAAGAAAACAAAAGTAAACTTTTTTGTTTCCGCAAATGTTGTTATATGATTCTTACCTTAGCTGAAGTAGTTCAAATGTTAGAGGTATAAAGGTGTAGAGGTTCCCAGAATTAAAATAGGATTAAATATTTTGGGATGAGAAGTCTGCACTACGATCAGTTTCTGGCATCTTTATAGGTCAGGTACCTATGGAAAACCTGGGCATTTTTGTTCCTTTGACCAAAACTTGCAGAAAGAGGCAACATCAGGCTGAATCAGTGGGCTGAGGCTGATGGGAGAGTGGCTGGAAAGCTGCCCAGCAGAGAAGGACCTGGGGGTGTTAGTTGAAAGCTGGCTGGATATGAGCCATCAGTGTGCCCAGGTGGATAACAAGGCCAATAGCATCTTGGCCTGTATCAGGAATAATGTGGTGAGCAGGACTAGGGAAGTGATTGTCCCCCTGCACTCGGCACCAGTGAGGCCCCACCTCGAGCACTGTGTTCAGTTTTGGGCCCCTCACTACAAGATCTGGAGCGTGTTCAGAGAAGGGCAATGAAGTTGGTGAAGGGTCTGGAACACGTCTTATGAGGAGCAGCTGAGGGAACTGGGGTTGTTTAGCTTGGAGAAAGGAAGGCTGAGGGGAGACCTTATGGGTCTCTACAACTACCTGAAAGGAGGTTGTAGCAAGGTGGGAGCTGGTATCTTCTCCCAAGTAACAAGTGATAGGAGGAGAGGAAATGGCCTCAAGTTGTGCCGGGGAGGTTTACGTTGGATATTAGGAAAAAATTCTTCATGGAAAGGGTTGTCAAGCATTGGAACAGGTGCTGCTCAGGGAAGTGGTGCAGTCACCATCCCTGGAGGTATTTAAAAGACATGTAGATGCAGTATGTAGGTCTCCCTGCCCTCCCCCTTGCCTCTCCTGTCTTCCATGTAAAAGGTGAGAGACTGGACCTGCTGAAGTTCATTGTACTTTGAAGAAGCTTGTACTCTTGTAGTTGTGGCACTTAGGGATATGTTTTAGTGGTGGACTTGGCAGTGTTAGGTTAATGGTTGGACTCAATGATCTTAAGTGTCTTTTCCAACCTAAATAATTCTAGGATTCTATCATGTAAAGAATGATGTTTAGTTAATCAGAGGTGTGAAAGGAAAATGCATAGCTTTGGTTTTGTTATCAACGATATCAAGAAATCTTGAATGTTTCTGAGATAGGAACACTGTTAAAACACAGGGTGTTTGCTTGTTTGTTTTGTTTTGTTTTTAATAATGAACCCTCTTGTATAAATATGTTGTCGTTACGCATAGGACAGCCCCAGCAGAGCGGAGAGCGCTTTCCGAGCTGAGATTTGTTCTGCGTGGAGACCTTCCCTATGAAAAACCGCCTTCACCTCACGCTTTAGACAGCCGCTAAGGCCCATGTGTGTGAGTGCGGGGGGGAGTGTGTGTGCCGGTGTGTATGTGTGTCCCCGTTGCGGTGGGGCTCAGGGCGGGCGGCCGTGCCTGCCCAGCGCGCCCGCAGGAGGGCAGCAGGACCGCGCGTTCAGCGGCAGCGCCGGCAGCCGCCTTCCCGAGATGGTGGAGGGGGGGAAAGGGGGCTCCTTTGGGCTCCCCGCTATTCGGAAAACCTGAGCCAGGCCCCTCTTTTAAATCCTGCCGGGTGTATATCTTTTTTTTTTTTTTTTTTTTTTTGTGTGCGGATCGGCAGTACAAGGTGGGGTGTTATAGTCCCGGCTAGTGATGGGCTCAAGGGATGTGGTCGATTTAGGTTGATTTGCATTCATAACCTGGGCGTGTTTGGATGTGGGGTTCCTTATGCATAAAGCCGGCACATTTCTGCAAAATCTGCTATCTAGGTGGTTTGAAAAGGACACGCCCAGGGGAAACCTTTGCCATGTGTCTTTAATATTGTTACCATTGAATAACAAATTTAAAAGCATGTTAAACCTTGTGCTTCAGAGATTAAACTAATATTAAATCAGCAGAAATGGTGATGATACCTGTATAAGGTAATGGTATGTATATGAGGTCACAAGTACTGACCTACTTTGTGATTCTTGCTTTCCTCCAAAATGCTTGATACTGATGACTGTCAGGAATTGGATTCTTGATCAGACAGATGTGAGATCTGAACCGCTGTGGCAAATTCAACACTCCTGGTCCCAGGACCGTTTTATAAACTGATTTACAATGTTGCTGTAGCTTACAGAAGAAGTGCAACAGTCCATAGGAATCAGCATAAGACAGCCTGGAGTTTCTAGACAGTGTTACACCTGGGCCAGTTAAAGGAAGGACTTCCCTAGAGTATGGGTCATATTCCAGGGTGCTGAGATTGTGTCTGCCTGGGCAGGAGTGACCAGACAGAGAGTGGCTGTGGGGTTTTTCTTTCCTCTGTTCGCATTCACTTTCACCCCTTTGAACTGCCTCTATCTTTGATAGAGATTTAGTCATTTCCAGCAGTAAAATGCTGGGCTTTGGGACAAAAATCATATTTAAAAAAATGACCCACAGTTCTTCCCTCCTCCTCATTTTTTTTTTTTTTTTGCATGCACAAACACTGGACAATATTTCATGTTATTGCTGCATTTAATATGTTTACCAGGAAAAGAATGCTGAGTTTTCCAGCAAGTACATTTCACATGCTTTCATTTATCAAACAGTGTTCCCAGCTGCTCCCCTCCTCAGTCTCATGATGCTGGAAATCAGATACAGATCCTGACTGTAGCCCTTCAGGTGAACTTCTCAGTAGTATTAACACATCTAACTAAAAAAAAAAAAAAATTAGATGCTTAACTTGCATAATGTTACCAAATAGGAATTAAGTACCTAAATACCTTTGAGGATCTGGCTTTTAAGGTATATTTAAAAATATAAGAGCAGAATTTAAGAGCCGTGCACAGATCATCAAACTGGTAATGAGCAAGCTAATCTTGAAACAGGAAACAATCTAGCTGAGTTCATTAGACTTTTTATTTGCCCTAATGGATGCAATTAAATAGCTTGCAAGCCAGCCTGATACATCTGGCTGACTTTGTGCAGGGCAAACCCTGTGGAAGTACAATTGCAGGTAGATGTCATCTCAGAGACCTCGTCTCTGTTCTCCATTGTGTTATGTAGATGGACCCTTGATTTCCAGTTTGAGGATCCTGATTTTAACCTTGTTCATTTACAGATCGACTCCCACTTATGATATAGACTTCAGTCATTACAGCGTTCTCTTTCTTTCACTATAGAACAGCCTTTCTAGGTAGGTAATTGGAAATAATTTAATGGAATCAATCAGTCCCATGACACATGGCTGAAAGGGAGAAGACCTGCTTCTTCAGCCTGTGTCCCTGCCTTCCTCCAGGCTTTGTCAGACACCTCCTTACTTTTGTCAGACATCTTCCTTCAATGTGTAAAGGGGGGTTATGGGGAAGATAGAGTCAGTGTCATCTCAGAAGTGCATGCTGAAAGAAGATGAGGTCACAAGCTGAAACAAGAAATTCTAAAGGACACAAGAGGCGCAGCAGGCAGGAGGAGGTAACAGGTTGTCTGCAACAGACATGGGAGGACAAATGATGTCTGGTTTGGTCTAAATTTATAGTTCAGCAAGTAGGCAATACCTGACCTCACATGAAACCTTGTGGTATATTAGACTTGCACAAATATTTTGAGTAAACTTGAATCATGAGAATAAGTTTATAGTGGATCAGAGTTTCATATTATATATTTTAGGTGGGGTTAATCCAGAATAAAGAATTTTTAAGGGGGGATATTGTATTGTTGATCTATAGCCTGCACATAGCCTTTCTCCTGGCTGCTGCTTTATTGACTACACACCCACGTAAGGCGGCTAATCACAGTCAAAGAATCTACAAAAGCCTTGGTTAGAAAATTGATAGTACCTTGTAACAGACACCTTTGAGATCTGTGTTCCTGAATAAAGTAGGAACGGCTAAAATTTTGTTCTTGCACTCAGACCTTACATTTCACTATCTTTCTACATAGGCATTGTATGTATCATTATTAAGTGGACAGGCTCCGTGCTTCTCAACTCTCCAAACCAGATTGATTTATGCTTATGCTATATTAATAGTTTTTTCTTAAAATTAATCTTTTAAAATTAGTATTTTTGGTGCTTTGTTGAGTAGACAACAAGAACAAGAATGAAAATGGGAGGAAACATATTTAAAGAAGAGACATTTCATAGATTGCACTGGGGTGAAGCTGACATTACAATGAACTGTGATTATGCGTCGTCTTATGTGAAATAATATTTGAGAGAGACAACCATGGAAAATAAATGTTACTGAACTGCCATACAGTCTTCAGGTTTTTTCACCCTTGCCCTGGTTTGCTTTGGGTTTTTTACTACCAAAGCCTAATTTTCTGTACTTGTTCCCTTATGATCAGAAAAGTAATATCATAAAAGCCAATTCATGTCTGAGTTAATGCAAGTTGAAGAAACTGCATATAAAGCTATATAAGCCTCTTAGAGCTTTATATAAATAGATAGGACTTTTAAAATAAATAGTAGGTGGGTCCTTGGAAATCACTGTCTGTCAATTAACAGTGTAAGGGATTCAGGGTAAGGAAAGGCCACAAAAAATATTCTGCTCTGTCCATACTTGTCAACTTCTGAGGTGCAACTCGGCAGCAAGACAAAAGGAACTGCAAATGAAGCATGAAGCACCTCCCTACCCGTCCACCTGGCAGGGGCTGGGTGCTGTGCTGAGGTGCTAATTGACTGTGAGCCACCTGCCTGACATGGAGGCACTAGAAAGAGGGAGATGTACTATACAGATGGGATTCTGTAGACATGTATATTTTCGGTTTCATTCAGCCATCTTATAACTCTATGGGTTATGAGGGAGCATCATAGTTAATAATCTGAAGGAAAAATCCTCTCACATGTGCTAGGCATTTGTTATACGAATGAGAAAAGACAAATCTTTTCTTAGCAAGAGCATGAAATCACTTCTCCAGATTCCCTCTAGCTTTAAAAATAGCTTTGTGCTACAAACACCATCACATCAGACTTGGCATAAGCAAAATTCTTTAAGAAAGGAAGGAAGATTTGGTCAAAAAAGGGTCACTTTTACCCCAAAGCACAATTTTTTTTTTATTCTTTCTACTTTTAGTTAGTAGAAAATAGGGAAAGGATAATCTTTTTTTCTATGAGATAAAGATAAATAGATCTCAGTCTACTCAGAATCCTAAAAAGAACAGTAGGGTATTTTAAAAATGAAAATCCTTTTAATATTCCATATTCATCAAGTGAACACTACGTGATACCTTTAAATATGCTCATATTGCTCATGCCAGATTATAGAAAACGCTTGTCCTTCATAACAGTGCACAGATATTTAAAAAGATTCAGTTGTCAGCTATCTAAATGATTCTTCAAAAACATACACCCTGGGAAAAAATTGCCACTGTGAGATATGATGAGTAACCTGCTGCATGTTATTTTTTGTTTAGGACCAGTGTACCTATATGCAATTCACATTTTCACCACATATTTGCTATTTTTATTTTTGGAAGTATTGTTGAGTACTACGCTTTTATTGCAGCAGGATTGTTTTTATCATTGCTTTGCAGCATGATTTTCACAGTGTAATGCAGGTACATGATTTATCAGAAAACATTTTGAGATTGCGGTTTAGACTTTCAAATAATAGAATCACAGAAACATAGAGCAATGCAGGTTGGAAAGGACCTTGAAAGAGTCTCTGGTCCAACTTTTCATGGGAAAGGGAGCCTGGGTGAGATTATCTAGCACCCTGTCCAATTGCATCTTGAAAATCTCCAGTGATGGGGACTCTACCACATCCCTGGATAGGTTGTTCCAGTGACTGACAGTCCTCACTGTAAAAAAAAAATTTCTTATATTGAGATGAAACCTCAAACCAGGAGTGGTGCAATTTGTACCTGTTGCCCTTTGTCCTCTCCATGTTGCTCCTTGTGAAGAGAGAGCTTCCACCCTCTTTGTAGCCATCCTTTAAGTACTGGAACACTGTGATGAGATTCCCCAAAGCCTTCTCTTTTCTAGGGTGAAAAGACCGAATGTCTGCAGTCTTTCTTTACGGTGCAGCTTTTGATCATCTCCATGGCCCTCCTTTGGACAGTCTCCAGTCTGTGTGTGTCTTTTTTGAATTGTGGGGACCAGAACTGGACGCTTCTCCAGGTGTGACCTGACCAGTGCTGAGTAGATGGGGTGATCATGTCTCTCTCTCTCTGCTAGTAATGCCCCTGCAGATGCAGCTCAGGATCTGATTTGCCTTTGTTGCTGCAGTGGCGCACCGCTGGCTCATCTTCAGGTTGTTGTCCACCAGGATGCCCAGGTCCTTTCAGCAAGGCTGCTCCCCAGCCACACAGATGCCAGCATAATGTGGAGCCCATTCACACCAGTGCAGCTACACTAATTCTCAAAGACAGACTACCAGGCAGACAAAGATTAATTTTTCTGTCACTTCCATTTTTATAGTAGAGGTACATTGATAAATAGTAATCATTCAGCCAACCCTTGCCAACTAATGTTAATTACATTTAAGATTAACTGTCACGAAACATTCCTTTATTTTAATTATAACATTAATAGAAAAATTGCATTGGTGATTTTATTGCCTTTATTATTTACTTTAAGTCACTCACTGTGATATACATTACAGCCATCTGTTTCATTTATTAATTTCCCCATACTTCTTTCTATTACATTTTTTTTACAGTATTTGATTATCAGTTTTACTCACTCACTGTTAATATAATCAAAGAGAGTAAGTGCCATAAAAAAGCTTTGGCGTTGTGATGCTTGGTGTTATGACATCTAACTTGTTCTGATGCCGTCAAAAAAATCCATGGCTGTGAGACAACATTTGAATGACCTGTAAAAGGCCTGGGAAGAGTAATCTGCCTCGCATGGGGATGTCCAAACAAGTGAGCCTTTCTCTTCTCCTCAACCTAGCTATCTAACTCGGGATGAACAGGCAGACATGCCTCCAGTGGCAACCCACAGTCCTGAACCCTTGGCTCAGGCAGGTCTCTTTTTCCATCCCCTCAAAATAAACAAAGAAGTCCTTTTCTTTAAAATACGCCTTGGTAGTCGTCATCCTCTTTTACACAGTATCCTCCTGTGTACAGCGCTGACACAGGCTTGATCCAATTTTCAACATCATTCCCCTTCCGCAGGCCCCTACCTACCTGACATCTAGTGGCCTGGCTCAGACTCCAGCGCACCTTGGGGATCACGTAAATGCCATAGATTTGATGGGCTCATTACCTCCAAAAGGCTCCCTGAGAATTCGGTTCACGTGTGGATCATGACTGGCATATTGGGGAAAATCCCGGCTGACCAGTTAGAAAAACTGAAAACTGCTGTGTATCACCAGCATGGCACACAAAAATGGAACTATTCACTTGAGATTTGGCCTGATGCCTGCTTAGAAGACAGGTGTCTCCGAACTTCCACAAAGACTACACATCTCTTTTGCACAAAACTGGCCTCATAACTTCCTGCACTGCTGTTGCTCATTTTCTTCCTTTGGAATGTACTGTTAAATTTGTAATTATTTGATGTCGGCCTTCCTTTGGGAGGATCAGAAATTTGGAGATATATCATATTTCTTTAAATTTTGACCTCTTGATAGATCTGAGGGTTTTTTTTTTCTTCGTCGTTGTTGGTTTTTTGGTTTTTTTTTTTTTTTTTTTTTTTAAGTAAGAAAGGCAGAATTAAGTTAATTAATCCAAACATTTTTCAACTTTTACTAACTGTATATACTATACTATTAATTTTAAATTGCAGACAAATTGACTGCAGCAGGTATCCATGAGAGAGGTTTTCAAGTTATAAATTATCTGACTCCTGAGAAGTACAGTCCACAATGCTCTGCAAGAACAATGCTGATTTTTATTTATGGTTACAATATAAAAGGCTATTTTTCAGCCCACTTTAATTCTTAGTTTGAAAATGACTTATATATATATCTATAGTTCTTTAGCCTAAAAATATTTCAACTGGAGTGGCCATCAGAAAAGGAGGTGTTTACTTGCTGAGAAGTAAAAATTATCTAACAACAGTTTTATTTCAGCACATGTGCCTGGAGAGATACACAATATTTTCATACTCTTTTCAATTATATTGAATAGGTAAAAATTATAACCAGGTGGGAATTACTGTCCTGCTCCCATCTGGAAAGCATAAGATGTGATTTAATTTAAGAAACTTACTGATATTACTTTTATTCTTTACTTCCTTCCTGCCACTCTTGTTATGCTGACTATTACAATACAATATTTTATTGAGCCTGGATTTGAAATTATAGTCATAGCTTACCAGTTCCCCACAATAAAAAGTAAGATCTGAGATAATGCTTAGGAATCTATTAGAAGTGTGCCATTTATATGACACAAAATGAGCAGCAATGTTCTTGGTTTCCGGGTTTACCACTAATAGTTTCATGTAAGCACAGTGACAGGTAATGTGATGTCTTCTGGTTTTCAGCTGAAGATGTGCTGATAAAGCCATTTAGTTGCCTTTATAGCTTTACCTGACCAGTGAAAAAAAGGGTCCCTAGAAAGATATCCTGAAGACATTTCCATGGGATGCAAATGGCGTGGTGGGCTGGAACACTGGCCGCTGCTGAGCTGCAGGGAGAACGTCACTAGGACCCTGTTTCAGAGGTGGCAGAGAGCCATTGTCTTCACCTTCAGATACATGACATCAAAAATGTTGGTGGCTGCTATATCCTTTGCTGTAAGAAGACTCTTATGTTGCTAGTGTAAATATTTAAGTGAGCGCCGCCATATTGTTTTGGATCTCACATTCCTCAATTAGGTTAACAACGAGAGAGTAAATAGTAGTATAAATATTAAAGATGGGAATGTCAGCTTGGTATTTACATAAATTTAAGATGAAACTAAGGGGATTCAACAGGGGGTTGTGTTGAAGTCACTGTATAACTTGATGAAGGGACTTGAGAAGATATGAGTTAAGCTAAAGCAGTCCCCTTGACTGCTTTCAAAATGCTACCATAGAAACCGCTGATATTAATCCTTATGCAATATGCTGACCATGCATCCCTAATATTTAAGTCTTGCTCCCAGGAATGCGCTCTGAACTTGCAAAGTGGATGATCAAAATTAGCTGCTGTAGGAATATGTTTTGCGGCAACTGAATTTTTGCTCTGCAATCACTTCATGCGTTCCTCAGCTACAAGTCAGGGTCTGGGACTCTCAAACAACTCAGGGAAAAATCTTGGTTCTGAAGAAGGTATGCTCATGAACCATCTGAGCAAGAAGCCAGCACTACTGGTAATTGACTGAAATACACAGTAAACTACATTAACCTGTATATATTGTTAAACAAAACAGGCCAGAGACCGTTCTCTGGCTCTTAGGCCAGTGGCATGACCTGGCTGCCTCCACGCTTTAGCTCCACATAGTCCTCTATGGTCCTAAGACAAAAGAATAATACTGTTTTTCGGTCTGAAGCACCTGGAATAATGTGAGGTCTGTGCTGTCGCATGATGCTAATAAAATTTATTTTCTGCCCTGGGGTAAAATGTAAAGGCAAGTAAAAGGTGCAAAGCCTAATAGGATAATGTTGGAGGATTGTAGTGGATGGGGGTCCCAAATAAGGTAGACCCCCTCTAAACTTTATATTGGAAATGGCCCTTTGCGTGAGTATTTCCTCAAACATACTCCGGTCTGGAGCTGGGAGCGCGTCAGCTGATGCAGGCAGAAGCTGTGCTGGGGAGCGCACAAACAGTAAGTGGTGTGGGTAATGGCAGCCCAGAGCTTCAGCCTGAGCCTCTGCCTTTATTTACCAGTACAGACATAGCCTAAGGGCCTGATCAGCTCAAAGTAAGTCTCTCTGGCGTGTTGAATTTGCTAGGTGAAGGAGACCAGATGACTTCGCGAAATATTTTGCTGTCGCAGAAATATAAGTGGTATTTCGGCTGTCTTCAGATCTCCTCCTGTGTATTCAATTGTCCATAAATTCTGCTGTTTTCTTCCATAATGTTTTAGTTTATATCCTCAAGCATGCTGCAAAATATGATTTGAGGTAAACATGCAGTAGGTGCCCTTGTAGCCTGAATATCTGTTGTATTGTGTGATTGAAGGGGGATTTGATAATGCAAATGGCTCTTCTGGTCTTGAGTCTCTAAATCCTCACATTGCCTGATCCAGAGGAGGTCCTTGAACCCCCATCCTAACTTACTCTTCTGTCCGTTTGACTGTCTGGCACGTGCATGGCAGGAAGTGTCACTTTTATATTCAATCTGATTTGTGACAATTAATTAGAAACCTGACAACTGTGATGCTGCTTCTTTTCTTGGGAAATGGGGTGAGGGAGCAATTTGAGAAAGTACTACGAAGAGGTATGTTTGAAACAAAATAATTCTGAGAAAAAAAAAAGATTGAAGAGAATGACCTGAATGTTTTTCAGGCTGATGATTATATGAAACTACCCGGCTCTGTCTCAGCCACCTTGCTTCAATTTTATAGGAATAGATGTGACAATAAAAAGTGTGGGAATCGCAAAAACCCATTTTTCTGAACGCTTTTAAGAGTGAACAGAAATGTCTGCATAATTCTCATTGCACAGAGAAAGGGAAAAGAAGTCTGAAAAAGGGTGTTCATAAAGTGTGGAAGAAATGGTTAACGTTAGTAAGGAATGTATCAAATCGTTGTCACAATCTAGTTTTCTCTCCCTTGAAGGTAATTAACCTGTTAACTCATCCTGGTTATAGAGACAAGAGGAGCTAAAATATTTCAATACATGCCATTCTTAATTCCTTTTATTTTATTTGTATCCTCATCTTTTCATTTTATCTGCAAAGCACTTAAAAGCTTATCTGCAAAGCGTTTAAGAACTTCTGTTCTGAAGGCTTAAGTAGCCTTTCACTGCCTCTGTGCTGAGAGCGAATTCATTTGCTGTAGGTACCAGGCCCAGACAAAAATCCTTCCTCTCCCAACATTCATAGTAAAAGAAGTTGTTACCCGTAAGAAAGCACACTATCTTGCTATCTAAGCACCATTCGTTATTTTTAGCAAGTCTGCCTCTGTGACGATTTGAGGCAATCCGTCTGCAGAGTTTATGAACTCCGTGTGAAAGCATGAACTCTGTACATGAACACGACCAAACTGCCAACTGAATTTTGGATATGCAGCCTTTTACCTTCTCTGATGTCTTATCATCTCACATCAACTGAAATCCCAAAGGGGCATTAAATAGAGAAACTTGGTAATTCAGACGCGAGCGTCCTAAACCATAAGAGAGCTGATCTGGAAAAGAACCAGACACCAGCGAGCCAAATCTGCCACTGACAGAGACCTGTGGCTCCCCGGGGAGGGCGAGCGAGGATGCCTGACCGAGGGACTGAAGGCTGTTACAGGCTGAGCGCTCAGCCACTTCTCAGTTTTGCCCTGGGTAAAGAGTACGCCAAAGCATCCAAAAAGAAGGATGGGCTAGGGCAGCCTAAATTTTCTGAGCACGTTCTTTTATTTACATGTGCTTTACCACAGCTCATGGCGTACAGAAGTGTTCGGAACGTGCAGAAGCTGGACCTGGAAAGCACTGCCTGCTGTCCACGCCTCTGCAAGCAACGAGTAGATGGAAGAAACATTTGAACAACACTGCGTGTTTATGCTCTGACAGTAATGCTGAAAAGGACAAATCCTATTTGCTTTGACCTATCATTATAGACAGTGGCTCTGACTCTGCCCTTACTTGTACCTCTGCTAATCTATTCATTTTAATGGAAAAGTAGAAATTGATTTAGGAGGACAATCATATAGATTATAGGCAAGAAGGTCTTGTTCTTCATGATTTCATGAAAAAAATCTCTCCAAGCAGCCATCACACCTCCTACCTCCCCAGGAGTCGATTTTATTTCCTGAGAGTATTTCTCAGTTACAATGAAGGTGTTTTATCTCTGTTAGTTGTCTTGCTCTAAGAGACCAAGACCTGCAGTTTTCAAAGAAGACCAACTAGGCTGGGTCTCTGAAAGCTTCTGACTTTGTAAAGATTTAGTCACTGAACCTGATTTAGCATAAGGCTCCTAAAACCAAAAGTACTATGAGATGGAATTCAAGCACACTAGAAACACTGGAAACATTCTTGTCCTGTTCAAATAATGAGAATTTTCTACCTGGTTCAGTAAGAATTTTGCCGTGAAGCCTCTCCAGTAGTTATGTTTTTTGCATTTCTTTTCGTATTACATAGAAGCGAAAAGAATGTCTGTATTTGTATTTGTGTGTTTTATAAATTAAATGTGAAGTCTTGAGTCTTACGTTTAACTGTCAGGTTCCTTTACCAACAGATCCTTTCAATAAGAGGCCCTTGGTTTTGTATGTCCCTCAGGTGCTCATTTGCTCTGTTTTACTTTACCTCCATCCATATTAATTTAAGACCAAGTAGAAAGTGAATTACTGCTACACAGCTTACTTAAAGTTTTATTGTCTGTAAATTTTGTTCCTTGTCTTTTGGATATAATGGAATTATATGTAACTTTTTGCTGATGCCTGCTATTATTACACACGTCTAATATATCTACCAAAAATTCTACACTTATGTATAAGAAAATTCTTTGGTCTGGTGTTAGAAGGCGGTGGAACTGACATCAAAGCTATGAAATATGGCAAAGGAAAACAAACCAACTCTAAGCTAATTTGACTATCAACATATTTCAGCTACATTTATGGGATCATATGGCATACAACATTCAGCTGAATGGGACTACCATCAGAGGCAGCTAAGAGCTCCCATCTCAGAACACTTTCAGTATAAAGGTACGATATATACATCCTCTGGACCACTGAATCATCTTCCTTGTACCATTCATATAAGAGGGTAAATATGTAATGTGCATCAAATGAAGTCACCAGGGACAATGGCCAAACTAGGTCTTACTGAATAAACTTTATGTCTCCTCTGACTTGAAATACAGCAAAATAAACAGCAAAGACTACTTAGGGCTTTCAGATGGGATTCATAAAACTTACATTAGCTTGTCCAAAGGTTAAACATCTGCTTGAAGACAGTTTTTCAGCCTACTCAGAACTAAAATGAATCTTTGTCAAGAGGTACATGCACCTCCAGCAGGTGATTCATCCCTTGCCAAGGTAAGTGTGTGATACAGATGTGATGAAGTGCTACTGAGAGGTTCCTGACTTTCCACAGGCTCTCAAGGGAACCTAGACAAATAGTGTTCTCTCATTTTTGTTAGACCTTTAGATGTCTAAAGTTAGTGAGATGAATCTCTGCCAAACTGACTTAAGAAAAGCACAGTAATGATATAAAATTACACAGATTTGCTCTTTGCTTATGAAATGCAGAGAAAATGTGCAGTTCACCAAGGTTTGTCTTTTGTCTTTTGCAAGGACACTGGGGTCTGCAGGAAGCTGTTGTGCACCTCCAGTCTCAGGGTTTCCAGGATCAAACCCCGATGAGCCAAAAATAAGCACAGCCGCAGAATCAAAATTATTCATCTATGTAATGTTCATAATGCACAGTGGGGATATAGTTATGAAATCTTTCTGATCATTGAAATAAGAAGAAAAATCTCTGCCTGAGTATTCCAGCCCCATTTATTCACCATTTACAATCCTTCAAAGCACTTTTATTCCACTGTTCCACGTTTAGCTGCCAAGCAGAATGTAAAGGTATATTCCTATGCACAAAATGTCTTGAAACTAGGTTAAGGGTATGATTGGCTACAGTTCACCAAAGTCAGGAAATGTGGCATTAAGGCTGAAACCACACGCTTGACCCACTGTTTTCTGCTCAGGTACTGAGACTCCCTTGAGGATTGCTTGCTGATTGACCACAATGGCTGTATAGAGAGGCGTGATAGAGACAAGGTAAGAGAGAGAAATAATGAAAATGAACAACCAGTACACATATGTAGTTTTCATTGACTTTCAGATACCTGTTTTCTGTCCCAAACCTTTACAATTACTTTATCATGCTGCAAGTTGTTGTACATTTCCTTTAAATAAAAAAAACAAAAAAAAAAGAAAATCTCTCTACCTTTCCAGAGAATTCCTGAGCCCAGACTACAGGGAAGCTCAGATAATTTTGAACAAATATTATTTATTCAACAAACCAAGATTTACTATACCTACGAAGTTGGAAAGACCTGTTGCATTCTCCTGTGGTCCATTGTGTCAAGCAAGATTTGGGAGAGGTTAGATTTTTACAGCATTCTGCTGTCAAACGTGTAGTCCAGCAGCATGATAGAGAAGGTGTTGGTTTTGTCACTGGAACGGAATAAAAATTTCTGTTCCTTCACTATTATAGAGAGGATTGTGGTTGAATTTCTGTGAGAGACGTTAGTTGCTGACTTGTGACATTGGGGTGAAACAGCCAGTCGACAATTTTTGACATAATATTTTCATTTTGGAAAATGCTGTTTTATCAAGATTTGCTAATCATCCTCTGGAAAATTTGTCTTTTGAGGGGAATACCCTCCTAGCTGTTTGGCTCGGTATATTTTCTCTGAGTATTTTAATTTAGTTTTGAATTTCTTTTACAAAACTTAAAAAATCATTTGTGGTTAGTATTAATAACAGTGCTATCATATCAGCTTGAATGGCTGCTGACACATATCTTCTCCTTTTTTCTTCACTGTGTGGTGCCGTCATTCTTTTTCACTCCAGCCTCTGGATTTCACGGCATTAATTCTTACATAGACAGGTTCCCTCACCTCTACATTGTTTGGAACAAAGTGACCCATTCTTCTGGTGAGTGAATCTTCTCCTGAGTAGCTGACACCAGTTTACAGCCCCTTTTGTTTTGCCAGCAAACATAATCTGAGCTGCAACATCCTATAGTCCACTCCAGAGCAAGCCTCTTTGAAACTGCAGTATTTTATGACCTTAAGAATTTAATCATACAATTGAAGCTCAAGTGTATCTGCAGTTGCTAACTTGGAAAGAAAAAATTTCTGAAAGGATAACAGGGCATAAGTGTGAGGAAAACCCAAGCAAATCTGCTTGTAGATTTACCTGCACATTGACACACCAAGCCACACTCAGACCATTTACCACCATCAGACCTGGAGAGGGGGATTTGTGTGCTCTTTGCACCCTCGTCCTCAGGCCTCGTCCTCCGTATGGTCTTCAGTGACGTGACTGCATTGCATCCCTGACTGCTGTGGCTGGAGTGGAGAAGAAAGAAGCACCCAGCTTGTTCCCTGCTGAGTGGTGCTCAGCCTCATCCCCCTCCACATCACTTTGCTGCGCCCCTGGTGTACCTTGCTAACATAGCTACTTGCAATTCAAACCATAAGATAATTCAAAACATAAAAATATGCTGTCTGAATGCTTGCTATGTCAGTGTAAAATCCTCTCATTCTTGTGTATGTTTTTAAAGCAATGATCATGGGGAAAAATGTTCTTTACAACAATGTTTTCCCACCTTGCATTTCCCAGTAGAGGTTTCTTACCATTATGATCTATTTACAATCTTTTCATGCTGGTTCTTGTCAACTGGCATTTGTTTGAAGATGTTTTCTGCCCTCTTGTTTGAAAGAAAAGTGACACCGTGAAACATCCATGGTCTGACCGACTGACTGCCACAGGACGCAGGTTCATAGCTCTTCCTCTTTCCACTTCACCTTGCTGCAACACCAAGCTGTATCCTGCTCATCACAGCAGGCGGGGGTGGAAGATCCTGTTACTCAAGTGCTTTGGGAGAACCTCTGGGAGAAGCCTATGGCTTCCCATCCTTCTTCACTCCCTGGATGCGTGCATGACCTTGGCCAGTATGCAGACACTGCAACTGCACGCTGTGGTTTTATCTAGAGTGGATTTTATTTTAAACACCTCAACCTTTCTAAAAATGGCAAAGGTGATAATGTTGACCATCTACTTTAACTGTTTGTCTGACTGTACATTAAGTGAGGTGAAATGGTGTCTATTGATGTATATTATTGCTCACAGGCTATTGATGTATATTAATTTTCTTATCTTTGTTGACCCACCCAGAAGTCTTTTTAGAAAACAGGAGTGGGAAATGTTAAGGAAAAAAGCAGCCAGACAGACACAGCCACTGTTTGTGAGAATAAAGAAATCATGTGCTGAATGCTTTCATAGCTAAATGAAACACGCTTGTATTTCACTGGAGAGCTTTAGTTCCAGAAGACTTATCTGTTTATTCAAACAGTCACTATCTATGGGTATCCTTTAAAGTTTTTTTTTTTTTTTATTTTATTTCTGGTCTAATCTTGAGATTTGAGTCATAAACATTATGTAAAAGGTAGAAATGACGAAGTTGATTGATGTCAAAGTACATTTATAAAAGGATGTACTTCCATGAGAGGAACAAGACACCCATTATTTTGTAGATTTCTCCAGCTTATTTGATTTGGATATCTGATAGCAATAAATTAATTTCTGTTAGTTTTTTTTCCCTACAAGCAAACCTGAAATACACAATAACCTTTCTTCAAGTATATCAAGGCTTCTGTTCGCAAGCAATTCCAAAAGCAGGATTTCAGAGGCTAAACCAATATAAAATACATACCATGAGACCAGCTTTGAAGAATTTTTCCTAAGTCTATTATAGTTAATTTTCTTCTTACAGAAGAGATTCTGAAGTCATGTGAATAGATAAGTTTTCTGTTCTCTTTTTTTCCTTTTTTTAATGTAAGCTTCTAACCTTAATGATTATCGAGGACAGCTTGACCAAAGTGCACCTCAAAAGTGTAAGTATCAGTAGATAAATAAAGACATTCCACAGTGAACCATTTAAGAAAGAATGGTGTTTTTTTTTTAAAAGCCAATCTTATGTTTTTGTGACCTGATTTCTGATTTTTGATTGCTAAGGATGAGCAAGAAGGGAAGATAACTGAAGGCCAACTATAACATCATCTAATCAAAACTAATCTAGACCTGGCACAGTCTGGATTTTGGCCAGGACACAAAACCAAAAATGCTTTACTGGCAGTGATAGATGACCTCAGCTGTCAGTGGACAGAGGGCAGACATTTCCTCTCATCATTCTTGATTTCTTGAAACATTTCTTTCTGATGGCCATTAGATAATGCCATTTCACCTAAGAGGAGAGGCAGGGCCCCTGACTGCAGCACAAAATGGATGAAAACCTATTGAAAATGTAACATTCAAGAAGCAGTGAAAGGAAACTAAGTCCACACTACTGATATTTTACTAGCTGAGTCTCAGAAAGAGATTTTTTTTCAGTGTTCATATACGAACTGTGCATGGATGAACTGAAGTCCATGCATGATTGAGGTGATGTTGGCTGGGTTGACAGAAAGACTCAGAAGGGGTTTAAACAATGTTGAAATTTTCTTTTCTGAAAGTTCCTCCAGTTTCACAGTTGGTACTAAGGTCTCCATAGCACTACCTATGAGTAGCACTTTCTCTAGACTTTAGTGGTTTCAGAATTTCAGTCCCATTCTAAAAGAGTTTATCTAGAAACTCTTGAAACTCTCTAGAAACTCTTATCTAGTTTATCTTTTTTTTTTTTTTTGTGGTCTAGAGTTATGAAAAATACATACACAAGAAGTCTTCAATACTGCATGAAACTGACTGATATGGAATGTTTTAGCAGTTCTTTTCAACACCCTGTGTTGCTTCCTGCAAATACAACATGCAAAACCCACCAAAATTCAAGGATCAGTCTGTGACATGACAGATTCCTGTCACAAGAATATGTCCTACAAAAAGAGTAAGAATCTATATTTCAGGGTGCAAAAGTCTTCTGGAAGGCCAGGTCATGCCTGTGGACTGAACTTCTTTGAGACCATAAGCACCCTCATCATCATCATCAACAGGCAATTCCTTGACTTTTGCTTTATGCAGCTTCCTTTCATTGAAGAATATGAGACACTGACAAAGGTGTGACAAGAAACAATTCTATCATTGAATGCCCTAGTGAGAATGCATACAGACATAAAGAGGAATGCTGTGGTTTTGATAGTTCACCAATTTTAAACTTCCCAGTGGATATTTAACCAAACTTCTAGACAGACTTTCACTTCTATCATAGTGTCTCATTCCTGCCTTTTAAACAAAAGTGTGAGCAAGAGGAGAAAGATTTTTTTTTCAACCAAGAGTTAAAATAACTGCAGAGTATTTGAAATTAAGTAAAAAATGTTGGCTGAACTAGAAAAACTATCAATTTATTTGGCACACTGGCTAAATGAACCCTTGATGAAGCCTATGAACTGACATCTGAGGTGAATTTGGCCCATTTCTTTTTAGGAAAGCATTTTTTTGTGCAAAATAATGGGTGCCTTCAAATCTGACAAGCAGTTAATAGCAGATACTTATGGTCTTGGCAGTGGATTGGTATTGTTTTCATACTAAGAGGTTTTGTGAAATGGTTGAACTCATTTAGGAGGGCATTTCCCAGCTCTGAGCAACATTTGCAATCCCTGAAGCTATATAGAATAAAAATGATCATTACTGTATTAAGGTTGTGTTAAAGTGCAGGGCCAATTAAAAATGCTTGAATAAGGGCAACTACATCTTGAAACAGCAGTATGGTATTTTGCAATTTAGAAGGTGAAGATATATACATTTAAATTGGGGTTGTTTTAATATTTAATTGTATAACTGTAGCCTCAAAGCTTTGCCTTTTAGGTTAAAAAGTGTAAAGAAAAGACTGGTTTATTTTTGTGTGATGTAAGCAATGATTTAAATAGATCTCATTTAGAAGAAGCACATGACTCATGAGGTCAAAATGTCATGTTCCATAACTGCTGAATCATAGTTGGGGCTTCATGTAATAAAAGGAAAAAAGCCTGAAATTGGTTGCAAATATAAATTTTTTTTATTAGACCTCATTGCCAAGGTTTACTGTCCAAGGATATTTGCCTCGGATGTGCCTGCACTGTTGGTGAAGTCCTGTTTAGTAGGAGCTCTTTGCTATACCCTGCTGATTGACAACTTGAACTGTGGAAAATAGTTTTCAAATAATTCTTAAAATCACTACAAAATTTCTGTTATGGCAAAATTTCCATTTGGCTGAAAACAGGAGTTGAAGTTTCTTACAATATTGAAATGTCTTTTTTTTTTTTTTTTTTTTTTTTTCCTTAGCTGTATCAATGCATCAGTGCAAACTGAGAAGTTGCTCCATTAATTCTCTGGAGATGCTTTAATGACAATGCAAAGCGGAGTTTAGAGTGGTGTGAAAAAATATTAGTTATTTCAGTAAAATATTCTGAATATAAGAAGAATATCATATATGGAAAACTGTGCTGACCATGTTCTTAATTACAATTTTTAACATCTAACCTTTTGCAAAGAACTATTAATTTTTTTTTTCCCCATACTCTTACTTTTTGGCATAATTTCTAAGCAGAAGGTCATTTCCAGATATATTATGCTTCCTTTATAATAATTCCTTATAACATACAAATTATTTAGAAGTTTCAAGTTCCACAAACATTTGTAAGGAGTAATTGATTTCGCTGCCTAGCTTTTATAACTCCACATCAGAAACAGAACCGAAATGATAGAATAATTGCTTTACTATTCATAGTTTCACATAATGCGTTTGAGAAAGGCTTCCCCATTCAATAGGATTCTTGATCAGTCCTAGTGCATTTTTTTAGTTCTCTCTACATGTATCAAAGGGAAATATTTCATGGTAAAACATGCAGTATAACAAATTTTTTAACATTGAAATAACAAGCATTAAAATTTTATCTGAGCTACAACAAAAGGTAGGGGTGCCCCATAGCCAGTAGGATGGATAAGACAAGATGTGTAATCAAGACTGAAGTGTATTTAATCTCTGTTGCTGATCACTGCACAGCTTTAGCCTGTTTTCATCAAACTAATTGATGGCAAATGGAGCGGATGCCTGATGAGATTATATCCCAAATTTATGGCACAGTTATAAGAAAATATGTCTTCTTTTTTTCCATTACAAGTATTGGAAATTTAGAAAATGCACTGGATTGGAATTGAAGCAATCTCTCCTGCTTGTCTAATGCACTGCAGATTTTTCTTAGTATTATTCTAAGCATTTAATTTATCATAACCCATTTCAGAAAAAAATTTAAAATAGTTTTGTTTGATGCATTTTATAATTAAATCCTTGGCATTGACACTTCTTATGTAGATTCTAGGCTATGATTATGCATTTAGTGTATCTGAGTTACTAAACTTAAACCAGAAAGAACAGATCCAGTTTGTTACACACACTGATAAAGTTATGCAAAGAACCATATAGAGCTGTTGTAACATCAACTATATTTAATCATTCTTTATAATACTAGTTTTTACATACCCTTGTTTTGACATCTGAAATAGTGACAATATCTTTTACATTTTTGTATTTCTCAAAAATACAAGTTATTTTCGGGCAACGTCCCTTCAGCTTTTTTGAGCCAAGAGAAATAAAAAGTGTTTGTAGTGTGTCCATGGTAACCAGCTCCAAACAAAACACTTAAAGAGAGCAAAATTTTACTTCTGTAAGAGTAGGGGATGGATTTGTGAACAACTGTAGCCTGAAGTACTGTTTCTTCCACGTGGTATCTCAGGGGAGATGACAAATGTTACAACAGCAGTGCCTCAGATGAAAACTTGTGAAGGATCAGGACTGCAGAAGGCAGTACCTGAGTGGGAACAGACAAAACAATTCCAGTAAAAGAAGCTCCCATCAAGAATGATTTAGCCTGGGGAAAAGGAAACATGACTAAGGATAAGAAACTGGCCAGAGAGTGAATTTTGTGTAGGGATGAGGGAATAGGACCAATTCTGCTGGGAGCTTAAGTATAGGAGAAGGATCCAGGAGGGACATGGCATAAGGAGCCAAAAAAAACCCCAAGTGAGATTAGGAGAGGGATCAGTCAGATGAGCAAGAATGTGCTGAGACATAGTTGGGAAAGGAATGTAGGTTGAACTGGCTGAGCCAAACCTGCCTGAGATTAGGGTTTGGACCATAAACTGGGTAGGGAGACTGAGGCTATAGTGAGCAAAATGAGTATTAGGGACTGGAAAGGGAAGCCAGAAGAGTCTGAAACATGGAGTTAGGTGAGGGACAGAAGCAGGGGAGTGGTGAACTGGAAGGAAAAATAAAAAAGGAAAAGCAGGTCTGCTCACTGCAGGACCAGGTTTACCAGAAAACTAAATAGGTGTTCCTCTTTCATACGACAAAATCATGGCTATGCCTATACCCTTCACTTTCTAATTCTTGTAACCCAGCTGCATTTTAGCACATTACCCAGCAGACAATGGGCAGAAATTAAGAGTTCCCATATCTCAGCAACTTTCTCCTGCCAGGGAGTATCAATGAAACCCACTGCTGAAGTGTGTGCTTACGCACAGGATAGGCAGTCTAATGCTACTGCCTCTTACTCTACTATGTAAGTGGCATAAATCTGTGCATGAAAAGTTTCCAGTGCTGCTTAATGCCTGGGTGTTAAAGTGTTGCTGTACAGTGGAATTTGGGTTTAATTTGCCATTGATAACAGGCTGTCACTCCCATACACAGGCACATACTTGACACCGTAGATAAATTACAATATTGCAAATTCAGAAAAAAGTAGGTAAATTTGAGCACTGATAATGCAAATGACTGAGTCTACACCATGATCTGTGTTTTTAACTACAGGAATAGTTGATACGTATTTTTTCTTTACAGGGCTTCTGCCTCATTTTATGTTACTGAGATGGTTCCCTCACTGAGAATGGCGGTGAGGAATGAGCAAGTTCATCATTAAAGCATACTTTGTTTTTCCACATCTCTTGAAGTATGCAGGGACAAACATAGCCCACTAAACTGAATCAGATTACAGTGTGTTATTTTTCAGGCAAACAGAAAAAGCCTTAGAAGGTGACTATATTGAGGCAAAAGTATTTGGTATATCTGTATTCAGTATCACTAAATGGCTAGAACTATTCATCAAAAAAATCCTCCTTAGCTTATTGATTGAGGTGTATTAATAAGCACTTGCCTGAAAGACAGACATAGTACAGATTGAAAATATAGGATATTACAGTTTTAATAAGGTTACATTCCCTACTGATTTCACATTTTTCCCCTTTTTCAAGGAACCTGTCAGCTTCTGCTCTCAAAAGCCTTTTCCTTTCACACATTGTTATCTTTATAAAGGGAATAAGACAATATATAAAATCCACTTAAGTAAAGGTCTCCCTTCATCCAGCATTACTGCTGAGATCCTTATACTGGCAGCAGTTTACCAAAGCACAGGCAAAAATCAATTTTAATTAGTATTTTTGGCTTTAATGAAAAGTGATTACAGAACTGGCATTTTAGTTAATACTGTTGAGATTTATGGTGGGGTGATGCTAATTAATTTTCTGTTGAATTGCTGTGGGCAATGAATAACTGCAATAAAATGGCAGATTTGCTGATACCAGGACTATATCAGCACTTCAGAGCTTCTTAACAAAAGGGAGCTTAATGGGTTGCAGGTATAATTTACATTACTTCTCATAAACTGCACATTATTACTTCTTTGTAAAAGTGTTACAAGGAGCCAACTTTTTGTATTTTATAATAAGAGCAATGTCTTTTCCCACAATTTGGTGTCAGCATATGCAAACCTTCTGTAGAATGTGATAATAATATTTTAAGAACCTCTAGATAGGGAAGATTTTATTGGGTCAAAAAATTAATCTTCACTTAAATCCGTTTCTGTATACATGGTTGTTATTCCATCATTCATTTTACTGTTTTTTCTTAGTAGAAAGATGCACTTGAATAAGATGCTTGCATTTAGACTTCAAGCTTTGTGTGTCAGAAGGACTATATTTTATTGCGTGCTTGAACAGTGCCTAGCGCTATAGGGATCAGTTTCCATGTCAAGCCTCCAGGTGCTATCCCAGAGCCTCCTGGCTTTGGGACCGTTGAGCTTCATCTAATTTTCTTTAAACCACGGTAGAACCCGCACAGCTTCACTGGCTTCAGAGCAGTCATTATTTATGAAACATAAACCAATCCCCCCTGAGTCAGAAGAAGGCAGTTCATGCACGTTGCATCCAATTTTACTCGCCCGGTGTTGTAATTTGTGGATCTGATGTGAAAACACAGAAATCCTGTTTTTTCCCTAGAGCTACAGCATGGGAGGCAATGTCATAGGACTAGTGAACATTTACCGAGCATTTGTGCTACTGACCTCCAGAAAAGGTTGACCTGCCATAGGTGGGTTGAGCAATGGAGGATGCATCTCATAAGCACAGAACGACAGGAGCAATGTCTGCTCCAGACTTTATGCAGATATTATGACACCAGCATCTGCTCCTGGTGAATGAAGTACTGCCAGACAAAAACATTAAGAAAGTAATAACAGTTCCTCAACAAGTGAAAGGAGCTGAAAATTCAAGAGATTTTTTTTGGCTTGTTTTTCCTAAGTAAATGGTGAAAAGCAGGGACAAATTCCTCTTTTAGGTTTGTACTAGCTTTAAGCTTTTTTGGTAGGCTTGAGGAATGGAAACTTGCATAATTTCAAACAAAAGCTAAAATTCTGCTGTAAGCCTTTTGGCTTTCATATCTGAGACCTTAAGAAAAAAACACTGGAGAAAAGGTTCAGAGGGAAATCACGAGCATTGCCACCACTTAGAAAGAATTAACCCCCCACCTCCAAAGGTAGATCCAGCTGCAGTTGCCTGCCCCAGCCATCATTTAACCCTTCAAACACAATGCAAAAGAGTATGGTTAAATTTCAAAGTATACTACCTACAACAAACTGTTTCAGACAGGAACACTGGATTATTTTCATGTCTGGTATAATCAGCAAAAATGGTTGCACGTTGTCCAAGGCAGGTAGTTAATTGGTAGTGGTAGTTAAAGTTTTAATTAAAACAATTAAAATAATACGTGATACAATTATGATAGCTTGGACAAAATTATAAGGGACATTGTAAACACATTTTCTCATGTTTTGTTTTAAATCTCAGAAAACATACAACAATGGAGGCAAAAAATGTCTTCTAACTTTTAAGTGCTTTAGGTATGTGTGACGGTGGATTCTTGGAGAGCACAGGGCCCTAAATAATTAAATCAAATATAACGAGGAAGGTACCTAAACATATTGGAAAATCTTTCTGCAAGTCCCAGATTTGAAGCAGAAGTATATGAGATCTATCTTACATGCACAGTCTTTTACAGCGATGACTGGTTTTATTCTGGTTTAATAAGGAAATGACATTTATGTGATTACTCTATGTATGCAGGCATATGTGAGTCTATTGTTACTCTCCTTTTAAATATCTTTAGAATCTCCTGTCCAATTTTGATCAAATCTGACAGAGAAGAAGATATTAACTCATTAAGTTCCCACAAGTGGCTGAATAGAGGCAAGAGATGCTACTCGTCTACAATCAGTAACCCTACTGAGGAAAAGGCGCAAGTATGAGCTCACCCTTCAACAGGCATCAGAGAATCACAGCAGAGAGACTTGGAGATAAAAACCCATCAGGCATCATTAGTTTTACTGCTCACAGACCGACTTGGTCATTCCCCTCCCCCACCCCCCAAATCCATGAAAATTGACTGTAGGCTGTTTTCTGCTTTGTTTAAATAATATCCATTTGCAAGACAGATGACACATTAGGCGCTGCATTAGTCTCCATGACTGCCACTATAATCTTGAGGGCCAGATTGTTGCTCGCCTGGGACATACGCACAAATGGAGAAAGGTTGTGTGTGCCATCCTTCCAGTAAGTCCCTCGCTACAGATAGGCAGCAAAACAGCTCAGTCATAAAAAGCTGCTGGCTGGTAACACACCCATGGCAAAAAAAGGAAGGAAGAGGCTGGGTCTCAGCTTCCCAGCCATACCGGCTCGCATTCAGGACTGCAGCTTATGGAACTGGTCTGAAAAGAAATAGTTTTATCTTTTATCTAAACAATACCATCCAGACATGTGTACTTAGCAGTAGAGAATCCTGCAGTAGCACAGAATGCAAACAATCTAAAGGTTGTGATGGTACTTGCAATATAGGGATGTTCAGTCATCTTTTTGCAGGAAAAAACCTCATTCACTAGTGTATTAGTGAGTTTTAGTAAGAGGTGTAGACTCTGGGAAGGATGTCAAAACCAGAGTGTTCCTTGTTTACTGAGTAATAAGTATTCAAATTGTCACAGAAACCTGAAAATGAAAAAGGCTAAACCCACAGTAACATTGTCACCTAAAGCTGAATGCTAAATTTGATTACTCTAATATCCACTACATCACTAATAAGCTTCCGAAGTACTTAAGCTACATTAGGATGCTAGGACATAATAGAAAGCTGGTGTGCTTAATGATTTAAGCTGTCATCCATTATCTCATCTGGAGTTGCAGACACGTGGCACACAGGAAACCATTTAGTTTACCTCAAAATGTTTGTAGTCTCTGGTCGATATTGGTCCTTCAGCAAACACACAGATTTGAGGATTTAACTTTCAGGATTTAATTTAAATTTCAGGATGTATTGTGGGTCATCAGGCTTGGCACATGTTATCCAAAAATGACAAATGCTTGGCTTCTTTTGGGCTGCCTCTTGACTTTGCCAGCAAGCAGTTTAATGTGCCTACCTTATCCCAAAAAACTCAAACTCCGTAGAGCAGCTCTCCATCCAACCCTAGCGTAGCCTGATCACTGTGATACAATTCACTTAGCAAGCTCAAAATCATCCTCTCCGCACCCCCGTGAAACAGGCTGGAGAAGAAAATAAATGCTGGGTGCTCATCCCACACAAAGCTGTTGAGGTTGCCAGCTGGTTTACAGCACACCTCACCTGAAGGGACTTTAAACTTGACTCACAATAGATGTTGCTTTTAAGCTGCAGCTTTGTGTTTAGCCCCACAGAAGAGGCTGTTCCCGCCACAAGGAGCTCCTGGTTTAAAAAAGGCAAGTCTGACCACCCGTGCCTCACCGCGCATTTTTCGTTGCTCCTCAGCCATCCGCCTCCTGTGGCGGCATTTTCCTGGCTCTGAAAAACAACATTAGGTTCCAATATATTTTCTGCAAGAGAAAATGCCACGCCGCTTGCCAGTTTTGCTCCCCTCCAGCTGGCCGTGTTTCTCCACGCCTGTCACAGTCTACTGTTGTACAGGAACTGCCAGATTTGAAGGAGAGGGAAAACCATTTGGCATTAGCTCCCACTTCAGCTCCCCCATTTTCTGATGAGCGCTCTTTTGCTCCCCTCTAATGTGCAGCTCGTAAAGGACCATGAGACTCAGAAGACAGAGACATGGAAAAGAGCCTCAGCAATGGAACTTCATTAAGCATGTGCTTAAAATGAAGCCGATGAGAGCTGGAGGATTTAGGCACCTCGTTACAGGCTTTTGTGAGTTAGAACCTTGGCCTGGTGAGCTCCTTCTCACTCCTTTATGGTGCCACAGCCCTTAATTTAGTACCCATCCTGAAGTCCATTAATGAGCGGTTTCCTAGAAATTAAATACCGGCTCTGGAGTTGAACCCTGGAGTTGTACAAGGAGGAAAACCCCTTTACTCTCTACTTTACATTCAGCACAATGGTTTCTCATACACACTCCTTTGTTTATAGCCCTTCAGCTAATTTTTGACCTATATGATTCTGTTCGTATCTAAACTAATTAAAATAATTCTGAGAATAGGATTTTATGACACACTGATTAAATGCTTCTCTTCAGCCTAAAAAGCCACAGTTTTTGCCTTCCCTGCTAATTTCATAACTCTGGCAAAGAAAGCAATCAAGATTTCCTGGCAAGACTGATCCTTTACTGATTGGCATGAATGTTTCCAGCAGTGCTGTTATCCTAACATACAAGGCCGGTCTGAACCAGTATAAATGTTTTGCATGGACAGCATATAGCCATGCAAAACACACTGGATTGTCTTCGGAGAGGAACCAGTCCTTAAAAAGACATAGTTATACTTAACTGGCCTAGTCTCCTATCTCTAGGGTGTAAATGTCCGCTTTTACTGGTAGCAGACGGTTGTTTTCACTATATGACACCTGCACTATTTTGATGAGTGCACTGAAGGGTAAAGAAGTCTAAACTAATCCCCCATTCATACTTTCTTCCTTGCTCATCCTTCAAAAGTGACAGGTTCAGCAGTGCCTATGACTCTTGTGGGTGTCATAAACTGCAGTTCAAAGAGTGGCAACATCACTGTTGGCAAAGGGTAAAAGCCACAAACAGTTTTCTGGGTACGGGGGAAAAGAAAATGTAGTCTCTCTTCAGGAACTAGACAGGAATCAAAGATCATTAATGAAATACATACAAATATCACTGCACTCTGGAAATCTCTTTTGCACCACTCCTTGGCCCACAGCAGATGGCCAGGTGTTGCCTGAGGAACTGCATGCTTGAAGCAGTGTCTTGGCTGGTGACAGTCCCAAATGTGGACAGATTCTTCCACCCCAGGCTGGCACAATGAAACTTTGGTCTTGGGTGCCAGCAGCTTGTAGAAATGCACAGTTTGGTGCAGTCTAACCCATCAGAGTATTTGGCCTCCATGCTGGACTTATGCAATGTACATTGAGCTCCATGTTGCTGCTGAACCTACATGCCGTGGACAAAGCTACAGCACTATCCATTTCTGAGGCTAAATTTATGCATGTCTTAATATATTGCATAGAATCACAGAATTGTTGAGGTTGGAAGGGACCTTTGAGATCATCAAGTCCAACCATTAACCTAACCTGACAAAACCACTTCTAAACCATGTCCCCAAGTACCACGTCTACCCTTTTTTTAAAGGCATTCCTACAATTCCTCCCCATATGTCTCAGTTCTGTCCCCCAAATTCCAGTTCACTGACCTCCAGTTGTATCAATTCTATTTTTTATTGATCTATTAAGCACACCGGTTCATGGATGGGATATCCATTGAAAAAACCACAAACAGCAGGTTCCAACATGTTTGTTTCAAGCTGGGTAATAGTGTAGATTCCTTCTAAGTTTGTACATTCACTGGTCTTCAGGTATTTATCTGACTCTGTAGCATCTGGAAGTGAAGGTTATTTACATTAATGACTTAGATTAAAACATATAACTAATTTATAGTAAGGGAACAGTAGATCATGAACAGGTGTCAAATAACTTGGAAACAAAAAAAGAGAGTAAATTAAGCAAGTAGATTATCTAAGGAAAAAAATGCAGTTAATTTTTTAGTTTGTGCCTTGACATCTCAGCAAGTCTGGGGCAGATAACACACAAATGTATGTGCAAAATATCTAATGAGGAACTTATACAAGTTCTGATTTTATCTGTGGTATTTGCAGACCTGCCATCTGTAGTTTTTGGAAGACATGGGGACAGTAAAGAAGTAACAGATACATCTACCTGGCAGGATTTAGTGCAGTGTGATGGAACCTGAATTAACTCTGAATTAGTTATCTCAGGTGCATAAAGGAGCTCAGCACTTCTCCTGGTCTAGCTACCCTTGCTGAGAACACCACACTGCTTCAGGATCCCCACCACCTTCACATGGCAACATGCAATATTATATTCTTATACCCAGAAGCAAATTTTTGTGAAGTGATTCTCTGACTACTATTTCTCCATTGAAGGCCATGAGTATTACCAAAACTCAGCACCTACTGTAGGTTGGGTCATGAAGGAAGAAATGTTGGCCTCTTTGGCCAGATATTTAGTATTGCTCTAACACAGTCATTTTGTGTGTTGAAATAGGAAATAAGAGTGGACTGCATAGTTCTACATTCTTACCTTTGGTCTGAAATTGCTCATGTTCCTCTCAGCTGGGAAGATAATTTTGGGAAATATGTTTCTGAGTCATCCAAAATGAAGCAGTTGTTTATAACTTTTCCAAATTTTGTATTTGCATTTTAATATTGTAGCAAATTTGACTCAGATTTGATCTACACAAAAAACCTAATGACACCACCTTTACATTTTTATTTATAAACTTTAAAGGAGTGAAAACTAAATTCTTAGCTCTGAAAATGCCCAAGCTTTGCTGTATTTCCAAGGGAGATTTAAGTTTTGCAGCAGGATATGAAACTAAATGAGAAAGTAATCAGCTAGTGACCTGCTTTGTTTTAACTATTTATCTTTTTATCTAACTCAGAACGAAGGTTTAATTAGTTTATATATATATATGTATATATAAAATGGTGGTAAAAATGGCAGAATCCGTTGTATATCCATGACATATGAAAGTAAGTTATTTAAAATTAATGTAATTTTTTAAAGTGCATTTCTACCCTCAGCAAAGACTAGATGGCCATTGTTCAGTTTTTGGTAGAAAACTAGCTTTATAGAGGAAATGAGGTTTTTCACTGCAAACGACCTTTTCTGCTCACAACAGTGCTATGAAACTGCCTAAATACAATTATTCATGGATTTTTTGCAACAGAAAATTTTCTGGACATAGGAGTGAGGGGAATTTATGATTTTAATCTCGAGCCCAACATTTTAAACTGATAGAGGGTGTTTGACAGCAGAAAGCACTGACTGTTAAGAAATATCAGGCAAATGTTAGATAGTGAATATCAAATTAGCTCACTGACACAGCACAGATCCTAGTGGACCGGCGTCACATCACAAAACAACACAGCACTCTGACTTCTCAGCAACAAAGCTAAAATCTAATGGGCCCATCCATCACCTCTGGGTGCCTGTGGTCTGGCACCCTGCTGCCGCGCTGCTTTGCTCCTGCTCAGCACAGAAACACGGCGCTCAGATGCTGCCTGCCTCCGGACTGCCGCTTTTCCCAAGCGGGTCCAGGAAGCTGGACATTTTTCCTGCATAACTGCTGCTTTATACACACTTTAAACGTGGAGATCTGTAGCTTCCCTGTGAGGGATTCTTCTGTCCCTTCCCCAGAAAGTCGTTCAGTTCTCTCTATCTGTTGGTCCAATGTGGTCTCTATTCCTGCTTTATCATTTACTAACTCTCTGGAGCCAAGGGCTGAACAGATATGAAAGGTATTTTTCCTTAGTGCTTTTCTCATCTCTCTCCCTCCCCCTTGAGGGGAGGTGAGAGACTGGATCCGCTGAAATTCATTGTACTTTGAAGAAGTTCATACTCACGGAAATCAACAGGGCCAAGATGTCTTACTGGGGAAAGCCACCTAGGATGTACCTACTGTTGTTAGCTATTTCTGACAAATATGCCTTTTTAATTATTATCACAAAATCCCTACACAATGGGAACATGACCTACATAAAAATGGACAAACTTAAAATACAAATTTACCTTCAAAGATACTAGCACTATTGTACCAACACCGTCATTAAAGCCGGCAACTTCAATGCAGTATATGGGAAAAAACAAATTTTAGTTGTACTTTGTCTGTCATGATTTCAATTTTCTTCTGCATGCTCCAAGACTGATTGAGTCTTTTTCCAAGCCTCTTACTAAAAAGTGGGGGGAAAATCTCCAGTACTAGCTAAATGGTACATATTTAAACGGTAAATTAACATGCTTGACAAATGGAAAGGGCCATCTGTGATAAGGACAAGATAAGTTTCAGTCAGAAGATGACTGAGTGGGAGGAAATCTTTCTCCAACATCTGTTTGGCTTGTTTGGATTAATCCTCTCCAATTATTCTGTACTGTCTCTCCAGGGAGGATGGATGGGTGGAGAAGCATGTTCTAAAATCAAAGTGATTGATCTTGTGCATGCAGGAGTTTGAAAGGTCAGCTCAGCGAAAGAGAGACTCATGAGACTATGACTAACTCAGCTAGATTATGTGTATACTGAGTGTGGAGGAAAAAATGCATGCCAGGTCCTTCATCTTTCCTTGGCCACAGTAGGTGACACAGTCACAGTACGCAATAAAGTGAGGGATTATTCTGTCCCATATTCTCCTCACTGCCTCCAGGGCAGTTGCCTTGAATGGGCACAAGGCAGCCAAACATATCTCACAGCAGTTGGCTGCCCACCTGTGTATTTTGAGTAGTTGACTTCCTATCCATTCATGCACTGTCCTAGAGGTTATGGTTATTACTTCACATCTTTATTATGCTAGCACTTAAAGGGTCTGGGTTGATGCATCTCATCTATGTGGACAGGAGACTTTACAAATACAAAGTACAGTCCCTGCTCCAGTGCTTATTGATGGTATTCTCTTTCTCCCAGTAAACCCACCTAACCATGCACTTTGCAAATCTCACAGAGTACCCAGCTTAATGAACCTCTAATCTAAATTAACTGTTAAATCAATAAAAATTATGTTATTTGCCTATAGTTTCTTAAGGAATCCAGCAGAATTTGAAGTAATCCATCTTTTATAGTACAAAGGTTTTTTTAGATAAAGTCCTTGTCCAAAATTTGTAATTTAATCAGATGCATATGAGGCCTCTTCCACCCGTGTCATAAGCTTCTCTCAAGAGTACTTCAGCAGTAAGTGAAGTGCCTTGTGGGATCTCCAAACCAGCAATTTTTCTAGCACCCCCTTATTGACTTAAAATGGAAGACTGCTTGTATGCATCAGCTCCAGGGTCACATATTTGGAAATTTGCACAAGCCTTCAAGGCAAAGAAGCCATTTATGAACTCTGTCTACCTTGAGTGTACCATGGAAAGCCCATGTCTGCCTACAGCAAATGCCTACCAGTGATGTGAATCATCATATCTGAAATGCCAGACCCCTCTGCATACAAGAACTTGGACCCCCAGACAACTGTTCAACATAATCAGGGATAACACTGTAATAATGACTGAGCCAAAACCTCTTTTAGTCTCCAACTTCTTTGTTTTGAACTCTCTGCAAAATGCTTAGGGTCTGATTTTGCATGTGTAAATCTGACAAGCTTTGTAACAAGTTCTTAATGACTTTGTATTTACAGATTCAGCCACTTGATTTAAGATTTTGAAAACTGTCTAAATACTTGGAGTGGTAATGAATTATCATGAGAAATTACTTCTTTAAAATACAGGAAATAACTATGTTTAAATGTATGAATGCCTGCAGGGTGATTTTTTTTTTTTTTTTTTTTTTTTGCTTGGCTTCTGAGTTTTAGAGATTTTTTTTTCCTGGAAAAAGTCACAGTCAGTACAATAGACTAGAAGTTTTATGGCCACAACAAAATCTTATGTACGGGTAACAATTTCATTTATTGAGCAAAACATAAAGATACGTTCAATTGTCTATTGCCATAGTTCTCAGAGAACTGGGAAACAGGAGTAATAGATAATGAATCTTTTGTGCTGCAGTTTAAAATATCCTATGCAATTAAATTTTTATTTTGCTAGTGTTTCTTTTTTTCTTGTTGTTGTTCAAAGTGTAAAGTGGTGCATTACTTAAATGTAAAGTCTGTGTACAAGCGGGTTTTGTCAGCTGGTGGGGTTATTGGTATTTCACTATTGTAGGGCTTATGACCTGCAAAATATTTTATCATGCTATTTCAATAAATCAAGCTAAGGTATTTCTAGAAACATTACTTTGTGGTGCAGAGGAGGAAAGTTCTTCTCTGCTTTCCCCTTTGTATTTTCCATCCCGATCTTCTGGCAGGTGAGGTTTGCACTCTGAGGAGCCCATCAGTGCTAACTCGGGTAGACAGATGACTGCAGAGCCATGTGAAATGCTCCTTTTTTCCCCAGCATTTCCAGTCCTTGCTGGCTGAAAAAGTGAAGAAGCAGTGACAGTTAAGATGACCATGCCAAGTGATTTGGAGCTTATGCATGTACAGCTAAGTCCGATTGCCAAAAACCCCATATAAAATATAAGCTAGAGAATGAACAGCTCTGTTATATAGTGCTGTGACAGCTATGCAGAGAGTTACTCTTGAAGAAAAAGGACTTACTGGGAGTTAAATGCCACAGTGGATGAGATGAACAGTACTCACCTAATTGTAACCCCTGCACATTTGGAGATAAATCTCATAGATTGCAGCTGAAAGCTGCTTTTCAGAATTTAGCATTTCCATGTTGGGAACGGGGTTAAATCAATGTGTAATTGCATTAGAGTTACTCTTTACTTATTCTACAGTTTTGCAACAACTTTATTGGGGGATGGATAAAACCCAAGTCAATACCTACTATGATAAAGCAAAGAGATCACTCAGAAGAAGATATACATTTAAGAATAATATCTGAGCCAAGAGCATGTGGAATGTATTAGTATATACTACTGATATTCTATCCTATCTCCATTGCCTGACCTCTGAATCGATAGCCCCATATTTTTATTGATTTCGTAACAGAGATAATTGGTTCCATAATAAAGGGTAACAGTATCATCTCTTGCTGCCAAACGTTGCCAGCAAACGGCCGAGTAGCAACCCAGCTGGACCTCTCAGCAGTAAACCAGCCAAAGCTGCCAGAGAAAGGTCAGAAGAGCACCAAATACCACCCCGAGTCACACGGAAGCTGGCACTAAGAACAGCACAGGATTGTGTCTTGGGGGAGAAAAGTTACTGTAGGTAGAGGAGGCTGTGAATGGGTGGGAAACGTACAGCCTAGAGCAAAAGCAGCAAGGAGAACATGCACAGGAGGAGTTCACTCTGCAGAGCAGAACGAGGATTTGATGCTGGGAAGTGCGCGCGCGCACGTGTGTGTGCGTGCGCGTGTGCATGACTATGTCTTAGGACAGAGGAAGGAAGGAAGGAAGACAGTAGAACAAAAGCCACTACAGGCTGTGGATAAAGGAATGATCAAGTTGTAGAGGTGCTGAGCACAAAACCCATGTATTTCCGACTGTAGTGGTTGCAATCATTTGGTGCACCTTTTTACCTATACAAGGCACTGTCTGCTACCAGAAATGCTGACCCAAGAGGGCGAGAGAAGGTAGAAATAACACAACTGGGGTGAAGAGGGAGGGGGAGCCCACCGCACTTACTGCTCTTCAACTTCCGTCTCTGTTCAGCTGAATACAACACCAATAGGATGCAACAGTGGCTGAATGCAAGTCAATGAAGCTGACCATGGCTAAGCTAAACAGATCGTACAAGAAAATACCAGTATATTTATGAGAACTATATTATACATAGATCTTACAGTGACTTAATTATTGCTCCAGCTTTAGGGACCAGTCGCTCAAAAGGGAACATTGCTGTTGCAGAATGCAGCAGTTTCTGTAAGAGGCTATAATTTGTCCTTTTAAATGCTGTCTGAGAAACTAATCTTTAGTCCACATTTGAGTAGGAAAACAGATGTGGCAACCGTGTGGTTTATATTGGCAAGCAGTTACTTCTTAATGCTGATGAGGGTAGAGGCTAAAATCGAAACATCTATTCAAATTCCAGCCATCCATTTACAAGGCAGAATTTATTGCTCCTTTATACTGTGAAATTTGGGTTGGCAGAAAAATCGAGCAATACTGTAAAGATGTGCCAACTCTCTTGTATGGAGAGAAGTAGCATTTGTGGAAAATACACCTACCAAAAGGCATAGTAAAATTGGTGGAAAAGTTACTTAAGCTGCCAGTTATAAAACAGCTACCCTCTGCCTAGAACTGCCTATGCCAGAAATGGCATACCAGGAAAGAAATCCCTAGAAAAGGATACATTTTTAGAAAGGACCCCCCCCCAAAAAATGCAGTGGAAGTGCTCATAAGAAAAGGACTGCTTTCAGTTGTGCTTCTCAGATGCCTCTGCTACGAAAAACCACCAACATTTGATTTTCATAATTACACGTGCAGAGCAGAGAGTTGTGCACCTTTAGTGGGAGAAGCAGCCTGATTGCACATGGTGCCAGTGGGGTACATGCTGATGGCACTGCGGAGAGGGAACGGTCCAGAATCTTCTCCATGGTTCTTTTCCCCAGAAGTGGATCTTCACTGAAAAAAGCCTTAAAAGAACAAAACCCCTCAAGTTAGGAACAGGTTAACAGAGCCATTTCAGCACCCACTCTCACAGCTTCCTACCTGCAAACACTACTGTCTTCTTTAATTCATTAAACTTGTTTTCCACAGGATTCCTGCATCAATCTTCTCTCTGGTTGATGTGTGCTCCTAAATACAAGTCAAGCAGGAACACTAAAAATAAAATGACCCTTCTCATCACTACCGTCACTAATTTTATCTTCAGTTCTGAATGTCTTCATTTTTTTCTTCCTTTTTTTTTTTTAATCTGATCAGTAATAGAGTGTTTCACTGCCATTAATAAACTTTAATTCTACTCATGTGAGATAAGGGCCTCCTATTAGTCTAATTTTTTCAGATAAGGCAATTGAGACTGAGAAGGAAATTGACTATCTATTAATTTTAGTGCCCAGTATGAGACACATAACCTGACTTTTCAAGGAACTTAGCATTATTAAGCCCTTTGTGTGCATGTCCATACAGCATCATGAGGTAGGATGTCTCAGAAAGTTAATTGGCCCAGGGTTAGAAATGCAGTTACATGCTGCTGTCAGGATGGCATTGTACATTAATATTTAAGGCATGAATCCCACTGATTTCACTGTACATCAATACTTAAAGTATGTATCCCACCAACTCCAATCGCAACAGTGAGTGCTCAGCGGTTCTGCGAAGTTAATGTCCAAATTGCAAGGCAACCAACCAGAAAATGAGAAGGACTCAACTGGTGAACACTAGTAAAAATGCTTCTTCGAGTAACATAGCTAACATCATGCAGAAACACTTATGACGGATATCATCTGTTCTCTTCCTGTAGTCTTCCCTGTTTATGATATACCTTTCAATAGATGCAGCGAGAAAGTTCAGCATTTTGTAGACATAACTGCATATCACTTCTTTACTCAGAGGAGATCCATCCAGCACAATTTAAAGCGGAAACTCCCTGTGGCAAAATGTTCTGACTGAGCAATTTAAGGCTGTAGCAAAACATATGGACAATGAGTGAATTAAGGCCGCATGAGCAAACTTAATTGTAGCATTCTCTCACTTGGATCCTTGATTTTCCAGCTGTTTTCAAACCTTGGCAGAAACAATTTCTTTTTCCTTGTTCCTTTAAGCCCCTAACACCTCCTCCCTCTGAGATATTCAATACGGGAAGATGATGTTGATACCCAACCATGTCTTCCCATAAGGTTGCATATCAGCAGCAATAGACGCCTCTAATCACACCCTTACCTCCTTAGTGCCACACCACTGAAACGCCTTGCTGGTGCCAACTCTGCCAGGTGTTGGATCATGGATGAGGGCAGCTTGACTGTCACAGTTGTTGTTGCTATCTCCTCTTAATATCCTTTCATTCTGCACGTCAACTAGGTTGTCGCCAAGAGCTCAATTTGTTTGCATCCTATGTGGAATATTTAATGATGCTGGAAGTCGTGCCCTTTTGAGGGCAGCAGACAGCAAACAGCAGTAGCCTTTCATGATGCAAAAGATTTTCTTGTGAAATTAGTAGGGAGAAGAAGTAGGGAGGTGATTGTGCCCCTGTACTCAGCACTGGTGAGGCCACACCTCGAGTATTGTGTCCAGTTTTGGGCACCTCAATACAAGAGAGATATCGAGGTGCTGGAGTGAGTGCAGAGGAGGGCAACGAAGCTGGTGAAGGGCCTAGCGAAGAAATCATATGAAGAGCGGTTGAAGGAGCTGGGACTGTTTAGTTTGAGGAGGAGGAGGAGGCTGAGGGGAGACCTCATCACTCTCTACAACTATTTGAAAGGACACTGTAGAGAGGTTGGTGCTGGTCTCTTCTCACAGGTAATTAATGACAGAACAAGAGGGGATGGCTTCAAGCTCCAACAGGGTAGATTTAGACTGAACATTAGGAAAGAATTTTTCACAGAAAGAGTGGTCGGGCATTGGAATAGACTGCCCAGGGAGGTGGTTGAGTCCCCATCCCTGGATGTGTTGAAGAGACGTTTAGATGTGGTGTTGGGGGATATCGTGTAGGGGAGAACTTTGTAGAGTAGGGTAGATGGTTGGACTCGATGATCCCAAGGGTCTCTTCCAACCTAGATAATTCTATGATTCTATGATTGTTTCCCCAGCATCCAAACAGAACAATGCACAAACTAGTTCATAGTTGAGAGAAGCGTTTTGCGCCAATCATCTCACAGACATGAGTATCTACCACACCAACCAGTAATTTCAGAGGAAAATAGCGAGAACAAAGCCTGGGACATGCTAAAAAAATACACACACAGAACGGTGATTTTGTGAAGGATAGTAGAATAGGACCCACACAGTGAATCACTAGAGAGCTCAATGTCAGATTTCAAAATATGAAAAGAAATGTGCCTCTGTTAAAATAAACGTGGCATGTTAGAGGGAGAGCGGTGAATACTAGAATTTCAGCAGAGCTAAAAGACATTTATCACAAGACTCACTCAATGTGGAAGAGAATTATGCAATATTTATAGACAAATTTAATTGGATACAGGAGGTAATAACACTTCAAGTTCTTTGGTTTGAAAATCCAGTTGGGCATTGGTAAGTCGTTTGAAAGGAATCTAATTTTTAACTGGAGTGCAGCGGTAGCATTTTTACATAGATGCAAATAAGTAGCTTATAAAGACACGCTGTTATTTCATATTTGTCAGATTCCATTACTTCAGTTAATCTGAGGAAGATGTATTTAAGAAAATGGCTTCATTACAGGAAGCAAGCTGTATTCAATCTGTGAAGAAATTAGTAAAGCCTCAGGAAGGTTATACCAACCACTAAACATAAAAATCTTTAAGTGAGGACTTTTGGTTTTGATTTGTAGTTTATTTCTTTTTTTTTTTTTTTGTTAAGGAAAGCTGTGACAATAAGCTGTGATAGGTAAAATAAGACCAAAGTTAATTAGAAGTATTCAGAAGATTTCACAGTAGTGCAAAAAATCCCTCTAAACCTGATCAGAATTTTTTTTTCCTAACTCACAGCTGATCTCACTCTGTGAAAATGTTACAAATCTTGCACGAGGAGAAGTATCATGGCCAGAGAATTTCCAGATGTTTTTCTGGCCTTCATCAGCTATTTCCAAAATACAGATACAACTTGTTTACTAGGTTGCAAAACTCTTTTTATCTGTACCGTACAAATCTCTAGCATTGATCAACACAATAATAGCAGACGTTAGACAAAATTGCACTCAAGGAATTGCAATAAGACAAAGAGATCATAGCTTTCTGCAGAATTTCAGCATTTCTCTTCTGAAGCGGACAACTGTCAAGTGATTTCTGGCCCCTGCTCTATCTACATCAAGCCAAGAAGAGTGGACACTGTTGATGCTCCACAGATTTGAGCTCTGTAGATCTCACACAGATCTATAGATTTGATAAATTACCTTTTGCCATCAGTGGAGTGATTCCCGTCGAATTTTCTGGCCACTGGGTCGAGCCCCAGGGGCTAATAACTTTAGCCCCAGGAAAATTTCTGTTGGCCATGCTTTTCTCCTCACTGTCACTGGCAGCAACTGCAATTGCGGTTGGTTTCTGGAGGACTGCAAGGAAATGTCACCTGTTGTTTAGCGTAACCCTGAAAAAGCCAGCTGGGGGGTGCAGGACCTCAGCTGTGTGCAGCCAGAGAGCAGCACTGAAACATGGCTGATTTGTCTATTAAGTTAGAACTAGAATAATTTTTAGGAAAAGAGAACTGTATTACAGTGTTTTCCTCATATAACCAGAAAGCAAATTCTGAACAAATCTGATGCAATGGGATCTCTAATGAATAGGGTAATGCGTACTTTAGGTTGGTATTCAGTCGAAAGGTGTATTTACAGCTCAGTGGCCCCTAGAAAGAGGAACGGGACCTGACTCAAAAGAATCAGTGCTTTCCACTAAACCACTACTTCTTGTGGCACTTCAAGAGGTCATAGGTAAGCCTAAATTTTCCCTGCTCTGTATTTGAGATCTGATAGTGTATTTTGGTAAGGCTGCAGGCTACCGACAGCTTGAGCTATTTCTGCTGCAATGGCTTTTCTAAATATACACAGAAGAAACTGTGATACAAAAATCCCAGCTAAGAGGAAATGATGAATTATATACATAAGATAAGGAAAAATAAGTCATTATAGCGTTGACTTTAAAAAGTGAGGAAGGTAGACACTTGCCTGCACTAGGAATCGGATTACCAAGGCAGTAAAATGAGGAATTAGGAACACAATAGATAACACTTGAGGAGGTTATTAAAAGATTACAGAGTCTTGAAACTGATACAATAGAACAATGTCTACTCAACCTATATTTCAGACTCCTAAAGCAAACTAGGAAACTTGCAAAAACCTTTTGTGGATGCCCAGAGTATTGAGTTATTTGACAAAATAAAATTCTGAAAAATTACGAATCTGACTGAAAAAACTTTGCGTTCATGGAATAAAAGTTCTAAATACAGCCTTTAGGCTATGAATGAGAGAATTTTGGGTACTTCAAGAAAACAAGCATACTCACAATCCCCAATGGACATAGGAAAGTGTTAGTCATTCATATATGTCTGTACTTATGCACGTATACTCCTATGAATGTGTGCTATTTTTTATAGCCTTAAAAGAAAAATTCCTTTTACAAAGCCTTAATTTGAAAAGTCATTCTCGCAATTTTATTATGAGCCCTACAATACATAACATTTTTCTTAAAGCCCAGGTCCTGGAGTCAAAACATTGCATAAAATAACAGCAGAAGGGAAAAATAAGATTGGCTATAAGCAAAATGTTGAAAGCATGAAAGAAATGCAGAGTAAAAGCTCAGAATGTCAAAATGATCCTCCTTAAATAAAAACAGCTCATCACTTCAGTTCTAATATGATTATTTTTGCAGGGCTTGCCCTACTTTTTTTTTTAAAAAAAACCAAACAACTTTTAGGATTAGTTACAGTGCAGTCTGTTCACCCCTGGAGTCATTTTGACGACATAAAATACAAATGAGATTAAAGTGGTTTTTTTTTTGTGTGTGCCTCTCTGTGACCTACTGAGGGCTCAACAGAGTGGTAACTGTTTTGTTCCTGCTCCACACACTACCTGGGTTACAGGTACTTGTTTCTCCTAGAGAAGTGGGCACACAAAAAGATGATGCTTTATTCAGGGCAGGTTGAGCGGTCTTTCTAACTGCAGGGCTTTAGAAAACATCAGTGTCTCCAGGCAGAGTATCTATTGTTACACTGGCAGTAACCACAGACAATCTATATCTACATTCAGTACATTCTCTCTAGGTACTAACTAAAATACAGGCATTAAAGTAAAATCTTTGTATTTTAGTGTTTTGAGATATGCATTTATTTGCCTGACAAATATTCTGCTTTTGCTGCAATTTTATAACTTCCAAACTGTTTTTCAAAAAAGATTGAAGGAAGGATTTTGAAACATCTGTGATGATACGCAGATTTGGGGTACCGGCATTGTAGGCCATGTCCATATCCATGACCGTGTCTTTTACCGGCAACAGTATTCTTCAGCAGTACAACCTCACCATCTGGTTATTCCTTCTAGCTATACCAGCTCTGCAGGTTTTAGATATTTTTTTTGGTTGGTTTTTTTTTTTTTTTCTTTTTGTGGGACTGCACAACTGAATTGCTGCACTGGGGTAAAAAAAACTTATAAAAATGTATCTTCATAAAGCTATACCCATAGCCCTGAAACCCTTGTTCAGTGTCTCCATATTCCTTTTGAGATGGCTTAATATGCACTTACCGTGCATATTCACCAATTATGCTTGATTAGGAACGACTCAAATGAAAACTTTCTGGCACATATTAACAATGGGATATGTTAAAATTATCTAAAATGGTATTGCCTAAAAATATTCCTGAATAATGGACTTGGGTAAAAATGAATTATTTGGTTGTTTGGTGAATCTAAAAATCATGAAAAAAAAAATTATGATTTAACTGTAAAAAAATATCTATAAAATTGGTTTGTATTGAGTATTTTTTCTATTTCTAAAATAAAAATATCTTAGGAAATTTCAGCATGAAAAAGGATTTTGAATATAATAAGCCTGAATACTCCTTTAATAAACACCAAAATGAGTACTTTAACTTTTCAGCGGTTCCTCTTCCCCTCATATGAGCAGTTTGACAAATGTACCCAAACTTGAGGAAAAAAAATTGTCACCAGATTTGTCTTTTTAAGACAGAAATATTCCTCCATATTTGTCATCCAACTCTAGTGCCTATCATAAAAAAAAGTTTATTTCTGATCATCAGATTGTGTGTGGTGTTTCCCTAATATGAAATGCATGTAAGAAGCTGATTCTTATTTACAGGACAGATAAAGGTCACAAATTATGATAAAACACGTCTTGTGGAAATGGTTCAGAGTTCACATTTTTCTGTGCAATATGAAAAAACCTACCAGGATTGGACAATTTCCAAACAGTAATAACAACAATAGTAATGCCTTAAATATAAAATGCAGAAGAAAGGCGGGACTAATTAAAGACTTGAAGAAAGGAGGGGGAAATCTTAAAATTGATTGCAATGTAAAGGAATCCTGCAAGTATGAAATTCAATTAATTCCATGGAGCTGGGAATTGGACTCATTTCATTTGATATACTATTAAGGTGAAATGCACACTACTTACAGAAAGCCCTGTTACTTTCCTTACTACTGCACTGGGGAGGGGGCAAGGAGTGGGTGTGGAGAGCTCTTAAATAGAGTGTCTTAATGGATCAAGGTCTAATTGCTAAGCCCCTGGGCTAAAACATCATTTTTGAAGCTGACACTTCCAGATGCTGAATAAGCAAAAGTTTCTAGCAGGCCCACAGACCCTACTGCAGCGCGTAGCCTAGAAAATGGTATTTAAAATCTCTGTAAAGTTTCTATGAGACATTCTCCTGAGAATATATAGATCTTGAATCCTCTCCCCAAAGAGTCTCTTAATTACAGGCTGTACCAGTAACACATATCTTAGATGCTGGAATTTGTCAGACTACCTTCTCTGTCGTGAATCACTGCTTAAGTTACAGGCACGTACTTTCTGTGCAAGGGTGTACTTCATTCTTAACCTCCTTGACTCAGGAAATTATTTTAGCTGTGTTATTCAAGAGAACAGTTTAGTGCTTCCTTAACTTTAATGCATCATTTCTAATTAAGGCCTCCATATAAATTGCATGCGAGAAAGAGAGCTAGGCTTCAAAACAGGCTTAAGGATAGTCATGTGTGCAGCCCTGACTGAAGCTAGTTGAAGATCACAGTCATGCCCCGGTTGGTGTGCGCAGCTGCAGAGCTGCGGTGTCACAGCTGTATCGCTTCTGGAGCTGACCTAGCACGCCGCTGTGGCAAAGCTGGGTGGGCACATGGGCTCACACCCCAGCTCTTCATAAATTTCCCAGTACTATAGGATAAAGACACTGAAGCTCTGCTAGACCCAACTCACTGGAGTTTGGTAAAATCAGCGGTCTTGATTACAGCCCGTTCCTCAAAGATGGTTAGTGTTATTTTCCACAGCCTCCTGTTCCCACTCTCTCCCCTCGCTGCCTGCTGAGCTCAGCGCTGACCTCCCAGAAAAAACGCCAAGCTGAGAGAGAGAGTGTCTCCTGCATTACATAGGAGACGACGCGTGCATATGTACATACATACCTATATACATACACTGGATACGGGCTTGAAAATCCCCAGTCCCAAAGGGAGAAACACCTGGCTGACAGCTGTGTTGTCACATCTGACAACCTAAAAACCTCACTGTACCTAATCTGGCCAAAAGAGCAGCTTAGGGGACAGGACTGTTCACCATACCTAGGTTAGAGAGTAAAGGCAAAGTGTGGGAAAACCAAGGACAACGCCAGAACCCAGAGAAGGAGGGAGACAAGACTTTTCTCCCTGGCAGTGCACCGAGGAGGTGAGGCAAGCCCCGGGTGGCAGCGAGGGAGAAGGAGGGCTAAGAGATTTTGAAATGGGTTGATCCTTTTCTGGGAGAAGCTGTATGGCTGAGCATCCACAGTGTGAGCAGGTGTCCTATAACCTTTTAAAGGAAAAAAACGACACTACCTCCCCATGACTGTAAGCTGTAACATTTTAATACACTGGATATGCTGGAAAGCAACCCTAGACAGGCAGTTATGGTATAGCAGTTCCACCTCTCAGAATGCATTATAACGCTTGGGTTTTATTTCTGATTAATTTTATTAGACGTTACAGCCTTATCAGAATGGGAATCATAAAACATGAAGCCAGATGTTACTGTTCCTCCAGTGCATTCTTACTGTAATTAATTTCTTCATCAATAATTAATTTTCAGTAACAGTTCTTTGGCATTATGACACTACTAATAATAAAATATGCAAATATTAATACTGGTAAGTTATTCTGTACTGTCTAAATATTAAGACAGCTTTTTTTTTTTCTATGAAAACACTAATTCACTGAACACTATATGGATTCTGTAATGGTAAACATAAAAGATAGACAAGGAAAGAGACTGACTTGTTTCCTCCATACTTATGTTAAAACCTCACAGTAAATCTTAAAAAGTAAAACAAAGCTCCTGTGAATGTAATACACCTACTTTGGAAGTGATTTAATTTGGGATAAATCCTGCACCACTGTAGATCACTGCTAAATCCTTGGTCCTGAAAAGACAATCAGTGAGGGCAAAGGAAGGACCTGGAACAGTTCCTCTGAAGCACTGATGAGGCAGGAATGAGGAGCAAGAGCTTCAAGCCACTGGCAGGGGTATCAAAAGTAATAATTTCTTATGCTCATCTTTGAAAAAAACAACACTTCAACATCTCATCAACCCCCAAGTGTGTTTACAAAGTACTAGGGGTTTACCCAGAGTATCTTAGCTGCTCTTCTCATGCTTACTTTCTTTTCTCTTTTACTACATAAAACAAAAAACCCAACAACCTCTTCCAGGAAGAAGGCAAGTCTCCTGCCAGCACTGACACTTATCTATTTTAAATTTTGACAAACTCAACATAAGCGGGCCCCATATATTACAAAGTTATCTGACATCATTCTTTCGAAGGCCTATTAAGGTGATGTAGCTCAAAATAATTATACATTTTAGGAATATGCTCAATCTAGCATTGCCAAACATCACAATCAGATAGAGAACCATAACAGACTCTTAAATACATCATTAAACCCAATTCTGATAAGACAGATCCAGAAGTTCTTTTCTTCCTTCAGCCTTAGTAAGTGAGACAAAAATCATTACGTGTTTTTCCTGTTGATGGTCATCGTTAGGTGCTTTGCAAAAATCCCTCTCCTACACAGGAGAATTGTATCTCAAAATAGTTTCTTTAATAAAAGACTCATGCTATAAAAAAGGCTGACAGTCACTGTACGAAGTTTGGGTTCAGAAGGCCAGGAATTGAGACATTCAAATGAGAAACCTCCAGCTGTAACAAATAGCTGTATATTTTTGTGAATACCAGATGCCATGGATGAAAAAATGTTGTGGATTTGTTGACATAATAACTCATTTGGATACCTGAGCTGCAAGTTCCTATTGCTTCTTCTCACATTGGTGTCCTTAATGAGCTTAAAAACATAACTTTAACCTTAAAGAAGTTGCGTGTCTCTATGATGTACCCTTATTTTTACATCTATGCCATAGGATAAAGACTTTAAAAGACTGATGTCCCAGTTTGAGGTAAACAGAACCAATTTTGTTCAGTAACTTCGCTTCTTAGCTGGGCCTCTTCTAACTACTGAAATTAGCAGCATATTGTGCAGACACCGTTTGTTCTCTCAGAGTGATAAGACCGGTTGTTTATAGCTGATGCCCAGGCATGGTATGCAGAGAGGCTCTTGCTTATACTTATTGCTATAACTTGCAAAGGTAGATAACTTTGTTGTATACCACGTTGGAGGGTCGGAAGCAGAAAAGTGTAGAGCGGTCCCACACGTGGGGAGGAGCGGACAGGACAGGTGACCCAAAACTGACCAACGGGCTATTCCATCCCATCTGCCCCATGCTCAATATAAAGGCTGAGGGAGCAAAGGGTTATCTCTTTTTTTTCAATGGCCGATGTCTGATGAGGATTCTGTCTGTTCGTCTGCCTTTGATCCTGATCCTGAATGCAGATCCGGAATCCAGTTTCCCTCTGTCTCTGAGTCCAGTCTGGGACTTCCCCAGTGCCAGCCAGTGACATGACTGTCATCCTGGGAGCTTGACATGGTTTTGTATATATTTCATTATTTCCTTTTATTTTATTATTAATATTTCATTAAAGTAGTTTAGTTCCTTCTAAACTCATAAGTTTGTTTTTCCCTCCTCTGCCTGAAGAGTGGTAGGGGGGAGCATCTGTTGGTCCCATCAGGGGTCCCCCACATCCCCAGTAGCTGATTCAGCCTAAATCACAACAACTGCTGTCTTTTAAAACATTTTCATACTTATTGATACAGAAAGAGGTGACTTAGACAGGTTCACCGGTTTTTAATGTTGTTTTATACCTTCAGGATCCTATGGACTGAAGACTTATCTGTGGAGCACAGGAATAAGAGGAAGTTTCTGGTAATTTTGGGTAAGAATGGAAGAATGCAGTCCACAGCAGTTGCTTTCTATAACAGAATTAAAGAATAAAGCACAGCGTGTTTATCTTGTTCTTATTACTGCCAATATGGCAGCATGTAGAAGGAATACTTGTATTTTTATCTACAGATAAAGCCTTGACCATTTGCTCCAGCCTTTCATTGGAGGCAATACACATCAGGGACTTCATATCCAGTGCTGTTTTTTCTTAAGAAGCATTAAGGGGAAGGTGATGAGGAGCAGAGAGGTTTCTGATGGGCCACTAGGGAAAGGAATTACTGAGTGAAAATGTCAAGGTAGAAATTCTTGGCACAGTAATCAAGACAGCCTCTCAGGACTTTTTAAAATATGCCTTTAAATCTACTTACAGTCTGGCTGAAACCAGATTTGAAGTCTATTTTTGCAGCTGCCAGTCTCCACTTAGAAAAGCTTTAGCATTGGATATGGATAGTGTACTTCAAAAGGTAGACAGAAACCTTTGAAGTACACATAGGCTGATGCGGAGGGTTAGGGTTACTTGAAAGTATAGGTTTCCTCTGGACAGCAAAGGTATTTAGAAATGTTAGGATCCCAGAGGTGTTCAGGATTTCATCTGTCTAGGTGGACAAGGCCTTAGACGTTACAACCAAATGTGTTTATGTAATTAGCCCATTTTCTACAGTTGCCTTGTTTGTGTATGTGTGTAGGTGAGGAAGGCAGAAGCCACATCTTCATATTGTGATATTTTTCCATTTAAGAATTTGTTAACAACAAATTTTGAACCTACGGGAGTACACACAAGAAATATCAGTAAAGGGCCAACTCCTGAATCAGCATAAATCAGTATCACTAGTGGCTAAAAAAGCACATTTTTTAACTTTCAAATTAAAAAAAAAAAAAGTGCAAAATCTGTAATTCTGTTACCTTTTTTTTGAATATTTTTAGAATGTTTATAGTATTTATCAAAGTCTGCATATTGAATAAAATAGTACCTAAAATTTTCAGTGAAGTAGATTACTTTGGAAAATATGTATGTAAAACAATTTGTCTGAAAAGGAGGAAAATATCCTATGCTGAATATTCATTGACAAAAAATACTTCCATTATTTATAGAGGGGTATTTTTTTTAGCTAATTCAAATAACTATCAGAAAAATAAATTCAGGTATAGGCAAATCCCTTTCCTTATAACCATTACTGGTAAAGTTTTATTCCAGGGGAGTTTACCTAGAGATGTGTGGATGGTTAGAACATAGCTAAGTGAATACATTAAAGCACTGTTGATATTGTATAACAGTTCCATACTGTCGACTGTTGTATTGCTATTAAAAATGAGAATTTGAAATAAAAAGTGAATAGCTACAGTATAGCTAGAACTACAAACCAAGCATTTTTAAAACTACATCATCATTTGCATTTTTGCCTTTTTGCCATAGTTCTAGCAGCATGTTTCATACACAATTTTGTAAAATAAAGGCAAAAAAAGTATTTTTTTTAAAGAAAACAAACAAATCCAAATCCAGACAGAAACCTAACAGATTTTTTCTTGAGGATGTGTGGCAGTTGATTCTGTCACTATGCACAAAACAAATGCAAGAAAAAAAACACCTCTAGAAGATGAAATCTCCACGTATACCTCCACCGTTGCTTTTGTTTGGTGGACTGCCTGGCTGTGAATGCAATGAGTTTAGGGTTATTAATGAGGTTCAGAGGTGTTACTTGCAGACTGCTTAAATCTCCCACATCTCAGATTAATGCCTTAGATGTTGGGCTGTGGCATATTCTGGGGTCGGTCTTTCCATTTATCCTAGGCCTGTGGAAGGTTTATTGCAAAAATGTGAAATTCAGACAAACAGGTTTTGAAAATTTTTCATTCCCATTATCTAAACCGGTGTATTTTATCAGGTGATTTATTAAGAATCTACTCACATAAACAGAACTGCCTGTTTAAGTTCTGTTTTGACGTAAGACTGCTGTTAATTGTCATACTGACCTATATCTGCTTTGCAACATCTTTTAATGCCACTTTTACTAATAACCGATAGTTCATAGTAAAAAAAAAAAATTATATTTGTGTCTGTATTACTAGAAAAGAGGCTTTTCATTTTTACTGCAAAGTGTGGCATTCAAAAGGAAAACCACTTTGACCTTTAAAATTATATATTGTTAAGAAAGTACCACAACTACCCTTATAATGGCTTTATTCCTTTGTATAAGAAAAGGTATATCTGCAGGTAAGTATATATGTGGAAAGTATACCTTTGGATTCTACATTATTTGCTAGATCCATGATAAATAAACTTCACAGAATCACAGAATGGTAGGGGTTGGAAGAGACCTTTGCAGATCATCTAGTCCAACCCCCCTGACAGAGCAAGTTCACCTAGAGCAAGTTGGATAGGAATGCATCCAGGCGGGTTTTGACTGTCTCCAGAGAAAGAGACTCCACCACCTCTCTGGGCAGCCTGTTCCAGTGCTCTGCCACCCTCAAAGTAAAGAAGTTTCTTCTGCATGTTGAGATGGAATTTCCTGTGTTTCAACTTGTGTCTGAATAGCATTGGTTTGTGTTGCGCCTCTACTATGGTTTCAGACACACCATGCTGCCCCTCTGAGAGCCAGCAGGCCTTCGGGATGCTGTCCTGTTCCATACTGATTTCCTGGCTTAGGTAACTGTGAGCTGGAGGGGGTTCTGTAACTGGGCTCCGTTGTGCTTTGATAAGTGCCACGGCTGGCTCTGCGCTTTTCCAGGTTATTACCACTGAATGTACGCTGTTTACAAGGTCCTGCCTTCTCTAACCTCTCTACAGATTATCTGAGGTGTTAAAATCTGTATAAATCTTGCTTCAAGTAAGGATTTAAAAGAACATTTTTTGCCTCTTGTCTCGTATGTTGACCATCTACAGTTCCATGATACACAAATTTAGATTAAATTGACTAATGTAGATCATTTGATTCTAGAAAATAAGCAAACATACCTTTTTTTTTTTTTTTTGTACAGCCAACCACTTTTTGTTTGCAATATAACAAGATAAGGGAAAAAAAAGCGTAAGGAAGCATACACTCATGGAGCTAGATCCACCAAACCAGGAGGACAGTTTTGCACCAGTTTGCTGGGCCAAACCTGACTTAAAAACTAGTGTAGCTGGCAGCTGCTGGGTTTCTGCCCCGTTTCAGGAATCTTCAAGCAGTTGCTGCAGTAGTTTATACGCCTTCTTTCCCTGCCATCAGCACAGGGGATGGTGGCCAGGGCCACTTTACTCCTGGCTGATCGCCAGCTGCCAGAGCAGCTGGCCCCTGGAGGCTGCTGGCAATCAGTGAAAATCAAATCAGCCCTGTGCTGTGAACTGGTGCTGGAGTGAATTGATGCTGGGAAGCTTTCAGGATTAGGAAAGCACAGAGTTGGTATACTGTTCCTTCTCGGCCAGAAACGTGGATCGGCATTTTCAGATGTCTACTTTCTGTCTCGAGAGGGGTTTCAGTCTGCTCTAGTGCTTTATACACTTCACATTTAGTTTTATTATAATGAAATTGGAGAGGTTAAAAACTTGTAAGAGAAATCAGGTCAAAATTTTGAGTGTCTTGATTCCAGTAAAGTTATTCTAAATCAAAATTTAATATAAGGAGATATGGAGACAGCAATGTTTACATGGCAAGATGAAACATGTTCTGGAAAAAGTTTTGTAGTGGGAGGCAAATGAGAGTGAAACTGTGCATACATATGTCTCCTTGTTCTAGAGCTGGTCAAGTTTGGTTTCTCTTTTATATGGATAATAAGAGAGTAGATATGCAGTCCCAGCATCAGACCACATATATAGGACCTTATCTCCTAGACCCAGTTCTGATTTGACTTTCACTCACCTGGAAAGTCTTTCAGAGATCCAGCACAGTAGCAGAGCTGATCACAACATGGTTAATAGGCAGAAACTCCGGCTCTGCCTCCCTGTCTCCAAGGGGCAGCACTTGACAGACGACAGAGTGCTTGATTCCCTTTTCCTCTCGGGCTACTTCATTTCCCTGCTGTTCCTAAAGGACAGAGAAAGGGAAAAACAGTATTTTGTGTCGGTCTTCTAGCTTCATCCATTCCTTTTTTTCACAGAGCCCCTCTGCTCACTCCACTCTGTGGCATCTTTGTCATTTCCCTGCCCTATCTATGTAGATGTAAGTCAGCGTTTCCAGAGAAAATGCTGCTTAATAACTGCAAAGAGTTATTGCTTCTGGCTTCGTCAGTGCATGGTACAGCAGAGTAAATAATGAACAGGCACAGAATGACCCGACCCCAGTATTTGCATTGAAGGCTACAACGCAATACTTGTCCAAGAAAATGCAGTTTCTTTGGCAAGCGTTCTGATGCCAGGAATATGCACGAATATTAAAATCCTCAGAAAGACAAGGAACTTTCTAAGGAGCTCTTTTCCATATCAGGTTTCAGGTGGTGAGATTCTGGTGCTTTGCCTTGTTAACAAGCTGGAAATACAAATTCACTGTGCATTGATTTGGTGGTCAGTAAGCAAATGTAACTAGAGCAGCATGAGCTTCACTCCGTCTCCACAATTTGTTTCACTTCTTTCCATCTTTTCAGCTTCCAGTGTGTGGCTTTCCTGGTCCTTGCTACTATGAGATTTATCTTTAGCATCTCCAATCCTTCTGTTCCAGTTGAAGGTGTCTCAGTTGAGGTAAGCAGTTACTCCACACATGGTGATGAATTTTTGAGGATTGATTGGTGTGACAAAGTATTGTAATTTGAAACAGTAATTTCTTTTTAACTGGCGAAGTTCAAAGTGAATTGCAGGCACTTCCCACCTGCTTGCATTCCTCTAGAAGCAAGTTGTCTTTGTGAGATTGGGTAGATTTCTACTGAAAGGAAAAAAAATAAAGGGCCCAAAACCAAGATGCCATGCACAGAAGTAGTAGCACATGCCACTGGATCCAAATGGGGAATTCTTGTTAAGATGTTTTTCTTAAGAAAGCAGTCCTCTGCAGCTTGCCTAAGCAGATCAAATGCCTGGAGATGCTGACTTCTGCTGAGGGCCTCAGCCACCTTTATAGCGGGTTACTGTGGCATCTATGGTTTGTGCACAGGATCATCTTCCTCAGTTGTGTCCTGAGCTTGAAAAAAAGAGCTTGATTCTGTCCTTTGAAAGCTCCCATTACCCACTTGATAGTTCAGTAACCTTCCATAAGGTTTCCCCAGTTTCTTTTCCATCCACCGATAACTAACATCCCAAACCTTTTCTATTCATCTGCCATCTTCCAATGCTGTCCATGTTGTCCTAGCAGCCAGCGCCATCTTTTCTGGTCTGAGCCACAAGGCTCTCATTCTAATTACTTCCCGCTGATTTAGAAGCTGGCCTCTTTGCAAACTTTGATGATAGCCTTACCACTTCTGTCACGCTTTATATCCAGTACAACTGTCATGATTTGCCTCATTACAATGAAGCGAATACCATTGTCACAGAATTCAACATTTTTTTTTTTTCCCTGTGAGAGACTGCTGCTTCTGTTAACATGCTTATAACTACTGGACTTAAAACACATGGAGCCAAAACTGGGCCTTGGTAGTTCTGCAGCAGTGGGGAAATGCTCCCCATCTCAGCATTTAGACACAGGCCAAAGACAAATACAACATTCGTGTGGGAATCCTAATCAGTTGCTTGCACAATACAATAGCTTTAATACCTTTCTGCTTCTAAGCATGACATCTACCTTATTTACAGAGGCATCATGTTGAGAGTCTTCTGACAGTTAAATTAGAGACAAGAAAAGGGGAGAGAGAGAGAGAACCCTCAACCTCATCTTACCTCTGCCTCCCACAGAAAATTCAATACAAATGTTACATTTGGATGGGCTTGCATTGACTGCTGATCGATTGTTGAATTCACTACCAGCATCTCTACCTAAATAAATGCAGGGAAGACTCTGGCCCTCTATTTTGAAGGCCCACCCAACTGTGCACGCATAAAATTGGAACAGCAGCAGTAATTTAGCTTCCTCTGGCTCCTTCAGTTTTTTTTCCAGACCACAACTGCCTCTTAGAGAGATTTGCTGCTGCTATTTTTTTTTTTTTTAACAGACCATCTGTCTCATTTTGTATTCTAGACCACTCTTGCCCATTTCTTGTCATGTTTCCAGCACAGTAAGAAGTTAGTTGGACTGCTCGTGCTCTAGATAGTTAGCATATTGCTGTTCTGCTGCTGGTGCAGCAGAAAAAGGGAAGGGCAAACCCTTTTACATTCCCTTTCTCTGAGCATGAAGTCCTTTGCTCCACTCAGCAGGGAAGACTCTCAGCATCTTCACAGCTCCCCAAACAAGTTCACTTACACTGAAGTCATTCCAAACTCAGGGGTGATGCCTCCTGTACAGCCTTAGGACCCAACTGGCAATAGTAGAGGTAGGCAAAAGGCGACAGACATTTTTTTTCCCCAGAGAGACTATAACTCTTATTGTTATGCCCAATTAGTTGGACCACAGCAAGAACAACCTATTTGCTGCAGGTGTCTTAGGGAGCAGTTGATCACTGAACACCAGGCGTAGTAGGGATACAGCAAAAGTACTCTCTGAAGTGCAAAGCACAGCTGGAGAGAATTTAAATGGCACTCCATGTTGCACCTTCAAGCCACAGGTGTCATCAAAACTGAAGGTAAGCAGCAAATAATTTTATTTCTGTACATATCTGGTGCTGATACTCATATGTTTAACTGTTTCCAGCTAAAGCAGGTAGGGAAGCTACTTATAGTACAAAAACTATGGTTTCTCCATCCTATAAAAAAAAATATTAAATATACAAGACAAGAGAAGTGAAAAAAAGGAAGAACTCATTACCAATATAAGACTAATTAGTAGATTTTCCTGAGTCCTTCACAGAAATCTGGGAGGATTTAAAGGGTAGTAATAATACTCATTTGGCTTCAGATACCTAGGGTGTTGCTGTTTCCCTGAACAATTTGTAGAGACTCCTCTATAGCCATTGGAGAGAAGTATGATCTTCTGGAGCATGATCAATCTATTTTAGAAATCCACTTTAGGGTAAGTTGAAGCACTCCCTAGAAGTACTTATTTTCTGTAATTTATTGCACAGTCTAAATGACTAACACAGTTGTAGATATCTTTACTGCAGAGTTCTTATTTGACCAGATAAATCCCCCACAAAGAAACTATTGGAAGATTCAGAAATAATCACTTAGGAAGCCATTAGAATTTGGCAACAAAAGGAAGGCAGACTGCGGCTAATGGAAGTGATTAGTGCTCTAATTCAGCAGGCATCAGGATTATCACGTCTGCCATATCTACCTGTGAGACAGAGCTTCATCAACAGGTCACCACTCCCTGGCACTGGTCCTGATTTGGGAACTCCAGTCTGCCTTGCTGAGGAAGTTCGGAGCCCACCTGACCTGCCCAGAGCCTCACAGGACAAGAGATGACTACAAACAAAGTAGGTCTGTGGCAGCAAGGCTGAAAACAACCCACACGGAGGACTGTAAAAAACATATACGTAGTGTATGCCAAGCCTGTGTGCATCATACGAAAAAAAGGCGCCAAAACAAGAACTATACTTCATTACTTTCAAGTGTTTACAAACAGAGTGTGGGATGCAAAGACAATGACTGAGGGATTCTTCACAGGAGCAATGGAAATGTTTCTGCAGGGCATGATAGGAATATTAATTTAAAAGCAAGTGAAACATTCACTAACTTATGCTGAGCATAAATATAAAGGCTGTCCATGGTGCCAAAAATGGCGTGTAAGTAGAAAATAAAAGTTGCAGATAATTTATTGTTTTTTCAGGGTGATAAGATGAAACAAACATTGTACTGTAATTTCTCTGCAATATAGGCAATGAGGCAAAAGACCTAGAAAGACATTAAATTTGTAGCGTTATCAGAGAAACTGAACGCTACCAGGTTCAAGTGTATCTGCCCACTCTTTCTGTTAATAAGGGGCACTTCTGGAATGGCAGTTCATGTTTTTCAGGAGGTAGGTGAATTTTCAAAGGACTAAATACCAGAGGAACTATAGTCATACCTCAGATTCATAATTTATGCCTTTATAAAACTTCTGCTTTTTTTTTTTTTCTTCTAAGAAAGGTAACAAAAAAGAGACCGCTTCCTAATGCTGATATTGGTCCATATAACCTCTAAGCCCAAATAACCTTACAATCTATTTTATCCTATATTTCTACAATACTTACAGGGGAAAATTACTGGGGAGTTAGCTGATGCCATTTATGCTGCCTAAATTATCGCCAGGGCTCTTGTTGGTTACCTTATGAAACCAGAGCACAAGTTGAGTCAGGTTTTTTTTAACCTTTTTGGAAAGCGCCATTTCAATGGACTACCATTTGGGTTCATTTATTTCACTGAAGAATTCAACAAATTGATAGCATGAATTGAGCGTGATGAATACAGAAATAACCCGCTTTGTCCTTTGGGAAAAGTAGCGAAAACGTAGCAACTGGTAGTTTTGCAAATGTGAGAGATACTGAGGTGGCAATATCCACTGCCTACCTAACTGTCCTACCCACAACAGAATAAACACGTTTCAGTACTATGTATTGGAAAGTAAATGCCACAGGAGAGGAATGAAGCCAGCAAGCTATTTGTCTGTGATGTAGCTAACCATGGTACCTTAAAAGCATCGATGTGTAAAACTATTCAGTGTGCAGGGGTTGTAAGTCTTAATAGAGACCTTGGGGTTTTAACACTGCTGAATTACTGTAACAGAAAGCACAAAATTAAACTGGCCATAAACAGTTCAAGGGGCAGTTTGGAGTCAATGTCGTAACAAAATAGAGTCAAAATTGCAGATTGGTGGCTTGTATATTAGTGGGTGTGTGCAAAACCAAAATGCCAGTTGCCCAAAGAAAGGAGGAGATTTTGGTCTTCATCCATTTATATAAAAACTGTATAACTTTATCTATGAGAGGCCAGCCTTAGTTGAAACCTCCCATAAACTGATTAGTACCGTCATTAAAAGGCACCTGGCAGACTTATCATATACTGAAAACACAGAGATAATTTTTTCTTCGGCTACAAATGGATGCAAATTGAAAGTTAAACTGGAATAGTCACTGGGGATTTGCAGAGTGAAAAAATAGATAACAGAAACTGAAATGAAAGTGTCTAACAGTTTTTTTCGTTTCTGAGAGCCAACAGTACTTCATGATGTGTAACAAACATTGCAAAGGAACAGTTGTGTTGTAATAGGTTGCTTCATGGTTGCAAGACATTAATCTCTTTGCTGGACACACTAGAGATGAGCTGACATCATCTCTTGCAAAGTCAAGAAAGTAGAGTCAAAAGCAGCATTGAATCAATGTGGCCAGAAGATCTGAGACAGCCAAAGGCATTGAACTGGCCACCATGGCTAGTGGTCTGCTCCAGGGACTGGTAGATCCAACCAATACCCCATAGACTGCCCAAACGCCACAGGGGAGCTTATTGATAGACTGTATTACATTGAAAGGTGTTTCACTGAGCCATGACTAACTTTGGGCTTGGAAAAATGCGGCAAGTCTCCAGTCTACAAGGACTAAGCTTCTCCTATGGAATATGTGGGCCACAGACAGTAAGGATATGGCTCCTTTGCCGAGTCCTGGACTTGGGGTGCAGAGCCGAGCTCAGGCAGATCCACATCATCATAGCCTGGGACAGCTTGGGACAGCATAAACCCAGACACCTTTGCTCATAGCTGCAGCCACTAAGTGCCTGCCTATGAACCCGCTCGTGCATAGGCCTTTTATTCACATGACTAAAATATAATTAAAGTAACAACACTAAAATGCATTTAGGAAATGGTAAAAGGTAGAGGCAAAACCCTCTCGTAACAGTAAATGATAAAGTATTTATTTTCATAGGTATATTATTTTCTTTCAAGTTGAATGTGGCCATGGGGAAATAATTACTGATATACAAATATGTATTTTATTAAAGTGTTATTAGTTTAAATTTGCCAGCTTTTTATCAAATTTATAACCGTGCAGATATAGTTCGCATTTTATTTACAGATACGTATCGATTTTGCTGGTTCCTAAAAGGCACTTGGAAGACACGGTAATGGAACAGGGAGCTGCTTTTCCTTACAGATCAATTAGTGTGAATTTCATGGACTGTATAAAATGGACACATTTACAAAGCTCAGCATATTCTTACGGCTTCTCCTGCAGCAGCAGCCCCCAAGCCACTTAGCGCTAGCGACATACGTGCTGGAAACGCTAGTGAAGAAGTGAACCATCAAGCACAGTTTTTTGGCAGCCTCTTACACAGTCTAACTGAATTAATTCTGCTGATTATACCACCTGCAGTATTTATTTGATAAAATACACGCGACCAAAACTGCTGCACGTATCACTCTTCCGAATGCAGCCCTCATCAGCACGGATGCCCACATTTAGCAATTGGCGGAGGTCAGCCAGCACTGCAGAGGTGGGGATTCATTTGCGTAATCGTTCTTCCTCATTTTCTCCAGCCTGACACATATTTTGTGCATAAACAGGCTGAATTATTCTTGTGATGTACTAGCTGAGAAGTTTATATCTTTTTTTTTTTTTTTGTTTACCAGATTGTTTGACCAGATTGGTTCACACAAATGAATTACGTCTTTGGTTTGTTCAGTGAATGTTAATTTCAACGTTGACTTTTTGTTACCATCTTGTGATTGATCATTAAATTTGCATATAAACATTTTGGATGCTTGGCTAGATGACAGACTTTGATAACTTTGTCACCAAAAATCATTAAAAAATGAGATTTTAAAATTGTACTATTCAACTTGAGGCTGCTGTACATTCATCACAGCAAAACTTTTGGCAATGCCATTAGATTTTCTACTGAATTGGATATTTTCAGAAGTTTCAGATTTTCTCAGATTTTTTAATGCAAATAATAATACAAGACAGATTTTTTTCTTAGTGTAGCAGAGACTTTCACATCCTGCCTGTCTATTGCTTCAGATTTACATTGATACCTGATAACTGTAAAAACACAGTTTTTTATGCCCACTGCAGGCTGATGGACACTTGTAGCTATTCTTGTACCTACAAGCAAATTATGAGCTCAAACGTTCTCTTTGCTGGTGCTCATGGGATAGCTCAAAAACCTACCTGGATGTAAGCCCTTGTTCTATCACTTGGCATGCAATTGAATTTGGGTCCTAGAACAGTATAAAACAAACACTTTAAACACAGATATTACTTCATCTTTGGCCTGCTGTTTGCTTCTAATTACATCAGCCATTGAATATCTTCTCTCCAAGATCTGAGAAGTCTTGGACAGAAATTTTGGGTGGAGTAGATTTGCCAGACAGCACTAAGCCATTATGTTACCTACCCTCACCCTATAAGCTTAACGTCATGTTTAAATGATATTTATGACTTATAGAGAAAATACTTATCAGTTCACAGTTTTAATTTATATTTTATGAGAAAAAACACAGTAGTATTATTGGATAACCTATTTTTCTAGCATTTTTATGTATACAAAAGACAGTCATATGTCAAAGTGATGTTGGATTCATTGTTATTTTACAACTTTTTAAAATTGCTGATACCATATACAGGTCTATTTAGTTGGGATTTCAGCAGATCTAGAGGATGAGTGCTTTTGAAGAGAAGGTGGCCCTAAAACTCCCTTGTTTGTTTCAGTTTTATTTACATACATGTGGCTTTTCAAATTGTGTATGAGAGAAGCAGAATTGTTGCTAACTTACTTCAAACAGATTTCATAGAATTAAAGAATAATTTGTTATCATTTCTGAGGTACTAACAAGTTCTGACATACGACTTTTTAAGGCATATCTGCCACAGGATATATCTAACAAAATTCTGGTGAGCATAGCTATGATTTTTGAGGTTGTGAATTTTACTTTGCCTTATTTAACTGCAGTTGTTTTCCTCTCCTTCCTCCTCTTCCTGCTCTCAATTATACAATCGTTGCAGTCCGTTTTTTCAAATATTTCTCAAGAAATATTCTCAGCCACAATATATATGAACTACACATTTGAGTAATGCTGTGATGGAGAGTATTAGCAAAGTAAGGAAGTTGAAAAAAATATTTTTTCTTTGAATTTACCACAGCTTAACACTCCTAGAACTAAGAGAGTGTATATGTTTACTTTTTGTGACATCCGTGATGTTGGTCTTTCCCCTTGCTTTGTCTGAGCAGTGCAGTATGCCTGCTGATTTTGGTACAGAAATAACAGGCAAATAAACATTTCTTTTCTGAAATTATGTTGATCAGCTTGGCATTCGAGGTAAAAATACTGTTTTAATGTGAAGATACACCCAGAATATTTTTTTCTGAGACACGCCAAACAACTATTGGCTTGCTTTTTGCGACTTGACTGGTGAGGCAAATGCTTAAGTAGGAGACACCTTTGTGTCTAGTTTCCCTTGAAAAGTTCCAGTGAAATTGATGCACACCTATTTTAATTTCACTGACTTATAAGTCAACATTTTAATAGGACTGGTTGTTTAGTTTTTTAAATGACTTTGATATTTTAAAAGACACCAGATGTGTCTGATCAAAGATGTTCTTATGGAGGGTGGCATTAAAAACTCAATAAAGTTAGTTTCCTTTGTAGTCTTGTATTTCTTCAGAGCAAGCAATATTATGGGATTTTACACTATTTTTTTTTTTTGAGACAGGAAAAGAAAACTTTTAAAAAGCCCTTGTTCTTTTGTAGTATGGACTTACAGCCAAAATAGCAGGTGTGTAACAAAAGACCGAAATAAAGTGCAACTGGACAGCATACTACATATAATAATGACTTTATATAGTTATCATCATATTGGAGGAAAATCAATGGGTTTCATATACTAATTTTATTTTTGTCCAAGAGCAATAGCTTCTTTGATAATAAATTAGCACAAGCTCACTACAGTTAAAAAGCAACAGGCTATTTCAGGATTTGCTCTGTTTTTTCTCTTACTCCACTCTATTTCATTATTTGAGCCTGTATGGCATGGGATTAGCAGCAGAATTCCTAAGAAAACACTTACGCTTTCTCTATCTACTTAAAGTTTCACACTGCTGCATTTTTAAGGAGATTATTTCACATTAGTGGGATAAATATCATTGAAATATATTTTGTAATGAAAATACTTAGTTTCCACACATGGGTGAAATAACTAATCTTAAAATACTGAAAGCTGGTTCTTACGATGTGGAGCAGAGAGAGGAGGGAAAACTAGTGCTTCTGGAGTGTTAAAGGAAACTTCTTGGATGTTTAGGTGTTCCTTGCCCTGGCCCTTGTAGTAAGATTAAGACAGGTCCCTCAGAAGTGGTTCTTCTTTGGAAGAATGTTTAAAATTGAGTTAATTGGCATACTAATCGCCATGTGATGTCTTGCACCTGATTTCTTTCTTTTAAATTCTGTCCAAATTTTTACATGTGGGTGAAATAATTATAGCTAAAAAGCAAAGTGGTTCAGTGAGAAGAGCAAATCAGAATAATTATTTGTCCTTGAAATTTAGAATAAGAACACATCACACTACTTATTCACTTCCTCTACTACATTTCTTCTAAAATGATTGTGCAGTTACCTGGTTTTATAGGTAGATCATTAATGTAATGCTCTTAATTTATGCACCCCATCGCCTCTCCCATTTTGTACCACAAGGTTGTTTAGGCGAACTATAAAATCGATATTAGGATTGTTTTGAGGTGCTGAATTAACCCACTCAGAACAGTCTATGGAACCCATTATTCAACTTTGGATAGCGCAGCATAGCTGTCAATCTTAGGATGACAGTTTAATCTGCTGGGTTAAGGTCAACTGCTTCTTAATCTGCAGAAAAACACACCAAACCAAGACTTTTTCTTACCTCACTCCATTTATATTGTGTTGTTCAGTCTTAGCCTGTTCTACTTTGTACAGTCCAGGCTAAAGTCCTGCTCAGCAACTACAGAATAGTCTCCACTGATAAAAATGGAGACATTTATTCTCGGTGAAATGTGTTCTTTGTTTTTTTATTTATTTGGGAAAAAAAATTTCATCTCTTCTTTGTAGGTACTGCTGTTCCCTCAGTGCTTTCATTTGATGAGACAGTGTTGGACATCAACATGTATAGCTTTATCCCTCCCTGGCAAGTCCCACACTGCAGCTGACAACATTTGTAGCCCTATCTTGCTGAAAGCCAGAGAAGTCAACCAGTGTGTTTCCTGATGACCCAGGAATCAAGGCAGAAAGTGCACACTTTTCACTGACTGCTCTGCTTGATGAATTGCTATATCCCAAGAGACAGCGTGTGCATACATGCTCCTTTGGTTTTGTGGTTTTGTTTTCAATCTTTAGTGTGCTCCGACTTGTGAATTGAAGCAGGCATTAGCTAGAAATTAGAACTTCTCCTCCATGAATCTATCTATAATTCTATCCAAAATAACAAATTTGAAAAATTCAAAATATTCTGTCCTTCTGTTTTCCACCCAAGCCACCTGCGGCCTCAAACTGAACTTCAAAGTACTTCAGAGGTCCAAAGCAGTCTATATCATGGATTTTATTTTTATCTAGAGAAATGAAAGCTGTGTCGATTCCTCCCAGCTCCTAAACAGAGCAGGAAACAAAAGGAGCATGAGAAGGTGGAAGGAAACATCTGAGGAGAACCTCTCTTCTCCAAAGGGCTCGGGCAGTCCCAACCCTCAGAGGCATTGGAGCAAAACTGCACCTGGATTTTCACTGTCAGACCCTGAACTCAAAGACTTGGACCCAGATTTTCAAAAGTACTCAATAATTCTGAAAGTGCTAGAAAGGGCTTGGATTTCTACAAAGTGCTGAGTGCCATTCCTCTGAAAATCAATTGCCTCTACAGCACTTCAAGCCAGGCATATAAAACACAAGAACTCCAAATCACTAGTTGGTCTTAAAAAGTCTTGGCTCTGAAGCCTGCCAAGTCAGCACCTTCTTTGCCTACTTGTAAAAGCAGCCAAAGAAAAGAAATAGATGAGCCATCAGCTCTGAGCATAATTTCTACTGATTCAGTTCTTAGTTCATGAGCTAGCTGGGAGGAAAAAAGGGAAGCATATGAAGAGAATGTGTTAGTTCTCATAAGACAATTTCCAAATGCCTTTAAAACAATAAGTACAGCATTTGTTGGAGGAGTAGTTACCCCTTCTGTACACTCATAAGGAAGAGGAATTAATTAAATTTTAATTACTAAATACATAAAACCAGTATATTAATTAAGTGGTTTCCAGTTGCAGTAAATGACGCATCAGCAATTTTTTTTGATATCTTATTTTGCTGATGACAGCCAGTAATGGGCTTTCAGGCTCAGTGCAGGCTCCAAACACTGGGAGCAGCAGGTTGGGAAAAGCAGCCAAGAAATCTTTTGACATTAAAAAGCAGAGCTCTGCCACTAATTACGTTAAAAGTCAAGTTTGCAATTACAAGTAGGTAGTACGGGCAGCAAAGTGAATGTGGTAAGAACCATAACCAAAGACACTGGGGACTGAGACTCTACCATAAACCAGGAACACAATCCCAGTCTTCCCTGGACTAAAGCAGGTGCTCCAAATCAAAATCATAGCATCTAGCTGAGAGGGGTTTGGTGGAGGACTAACTTGCTCAAGCTCACAGAGGAAGAGGAAGTGATAGAAGCTGGATGTGAAAACCAAGGGAGACACTTGCCGCTTTACGTATTAGAACATACCCATCACATTGCATAGGCTAAGATTCCTTGGCAACTCTACTTACCCCGGCCTGCCAGAGGATGGTGGACCTCTCCAGTTATATTATAACTGTAGCGCACAAAAAAGACTTGTTTCTCTCTCTAACATGTGGTGCAAACACTTTCTAAAATGTTCATATACATACCTGTCAGAGAAGTTTTATTTTGGCAAGGAATCTTGCTTTTGTTTTTTTTCCGTACACTTTTTTTTTTTTAATCTGCAGCCCAAGTGAAGCCTTAAAAGGTGTTCTTCAATTAACTCCCTAGCTGACATCGAACCCAGAAGTCAAGTGGAAATCTTGTCCAACTCCTCGCCGTGAGGATTTGGAGTTATACAGGCAGACTACAGGCAAACTCCTGATTAAGCAGAAATATGTTTATTCACTTGCCACACCTCAGCCTGGAGACACACCAGGGCGTGCTAGAGCTCCCTCAGCTTCTGCTTGATCCTGACACGCTGCTCCAAATCACAGTTTTAATCCCTACATCTCTAGATAGTTTGGGCTTTCAACCTTTCATTTTGCATCCAGTCTGTCAGTAAAAGTTACCTGGGAACCCAGTAAGGAGCAGTCTCATTTTCTGTGTTTGAGTGCTGACAGTTGGACATTTCTTGAATTTCTTTATTCCCTTTCCTTGCTGTTTCACCAGAATTTAGGACCACTGGTGAATTCCGGCCTGGCAGTGTCCAACTTTTCCTCAATTCTCCAAAAGTAGAGGCCGGCTGGCTTATGCAGGCATATGCATCCACCAGGCCGTACAGCCCTGTTCAGACACTTAGGGATGAAATCCACAGCATTATGATGACTGAGTAAGGAGATATCTAATTCAATCAAAAAATAATGCTTGGAAGGAGGAGTATTTGAAATCCAATTCCATTTGAGGGACATGTGACTTGGAACTCCTAGGTAATAAATACATCTACAGCTGGTGACAGCACTTACAGTGACTACTTTTTACAAAATATCTTAGTCATTAGCACATTTGTTCCTTTGCCAGAGGTAATTCAAACAGACAGATTTCAGGAGAGTAGTCTGGACAATACCAAAAGAGAAGCTCTATGGGGTCACTCCATCAATTGTCGCTGTTCGTTGATCTGCCATCTATTTTTCAGTTGATTTTTTTGTCATTGCACAGTCAATGAGCTGATTCCAAATTTTCTGGAAACAGAAAAAAATTAAAGGAACCAAAACTGCAGCTCCATAGTTCAAACAGCTCCTAGGATGTGGCACGCAACTGGGTTCTGGTCATCACAACTGTGATTGGTTGAGATGTTTTTACTGAAACAATCATATTTTGTGAATATTGCCCAGGGATGTCTATAAGACTGCAGTAAAATGTAACTTCTGTAATTCCCCTTGTTCCTTCAACAGCTTATCTAACAATGGTCCTAGTAAATTTTTCTTCTTTCTGCTGAGCAACTGCTTCTTGAAATAATTCAGACTGTGGAAATCTACACTCACTGACCTAATAGCTTTCTCTCTCTCTGCTTTCTATAATGTGACATGTGCCAAAAACCTCTCAAATAAATATAATAGCTGAACTATATAACCATGTTGAAACAACAAAGCACATTTTACATGGTTAGGAAGATGAATTTGTTTCAATGGTAAACAGAATTTCTTTTTTTAACGCACATTCTTGATTTTTTAAAACGTAATTTTGGAAAGAGAGGGCAATATTTTCTGAGCTTTATAAAAAAAATTCCAAAAGTTTCAAAGTTTGTTCTTTCCCTAAAAGAAGAACAAATGACTTCACACTGGTAGGGTGCATTTATTGGGATAAAAACACCCCAAAAATCTGTGAACAAACCCAGTTCTGTCGTCACAATATGGATCAAATATGTGGGGAATGGTCTGCAATCAGCTTTCTTAGGGTGGGGAAATATGAACACCAAGCAATGACTTGCAGAAACATATGAAAGCAGTAGCATGAGGCAATCCAAACTCAATCACACCTGCTAATCACTTCTCCAGAACAGGCTGGGGTCTGTCACAACATATCCTGTGGGTGACCACCTGCTCCGTACGGCAATGGCCAATCTTCACTTGTCAGCTTGCGCTTGGCTCAGCGCCTGTGCCCAACACCACCTGCCGGGGCATGTGGCCGTGCCTGGGGTCTCAGAACCGCTGGCACAAACATGAACAGTGGTCACATCCCATGTTTACTTCCAGTCATGCAACACCTGCAACAACAGGCGAGGAAGGTGTGCCTGCCCTAAGCAAAGAAACTGGGTACTTGTGCACTGCTGCAGCTTATCCGTCACTCCAAAAAGTCCACAAGGCCACAGGCTTTAAAGTAGCCAGTGCCACTGCCACTGCCACAGACACTTTGGAGCTCTCACCCTACACTCGGGACAGCTTTCTGAAGAGCTGCAGTAGCCTGCTCGGTGTATGACATCAGACACTGTTTTACCCAGCTTTCATCCTGTGGTTCAAACATTTTCTCCTTAAGAGACTGGCAAGGATATACTGTTATATTGACCTCCTGCTTTCCCCTATGCCTTCCAGGAAGATGAGAAATACGCATGTTGTTCCTCAAAAAACCCACCATCAAGCACTGGATATGAATTAGAACTTTTTATAGGAACAAAGTTTCTTTACTGCACTTGCAGTAATTTAGCTGTAAATGTCTCAAAGGATTCAACCTGATGGTAGAAATGAAAGTAGACCAGCTGGGGTAATTGATATACCTGCTGCCATCTGAATACCTCATGATCAGGCCACACTTTTCTGCATATTTTTTCTGTCATATGAGGGAGGAATAATAAAACAGAGCTTCTGCTAACATCACAACTCACTAGAAATGAGACTACAATTAGTGTGGGAGTTCTCCCCTCCTGAGGGGAAACTGGCTCTGAAAGGAAATCTGGGAACAGGCCAAAGATACGTTAAGGTAATGTATCATGTGCGAAGAAAGTGGACGTCTTTCCAACGTATTATTACCCTATTCTGTCTTATTCAGAAAAGGTGAAGAGACCTGTCCATCTCTAATCAATACGATACCTCTCACAGGCTTGAATAGATTGGATTATATTTAGAATTTCTGTATGGACCTCACACTATCTTTCTTTGGACTGCCCTGCACACCATCCCCTATATCAACAAGGAACAGGTCAATTGAAAGCACAAGGGACGAGATAAACCTCTTTGTCTAGTGTGCCTGGCAGGGCTCCAGGTGAATCATACACTAAATATAATAGTGCTTTGTTCTCAGGAGTCTGTGACCACAAAGCTCCTCGAGGGAGGAAGAACATTATCAGCTTAACAAGCGATGCTTATCTCTGATGAGACTGCTGCTAGAATTTTTAGGTCGCATTTTCAACTGCTTTTACTTTCAAATGAAGCACAGAGTATTAAAACACACATCAAAGAGCTGACTTGTTTCCATGCCTCACTTTAAACAATGTGCAAATCCTGTTCCTCTTTTCCTGGAATTCCTGTTTCTAACCACGTCCATACCTGGTCCTTACTTGCTTCATTGGCTTGCTTTATCTTGTCATTGGGACTCAATGGAGAAAACAAATTGAACTGACCTCTAACCCCCTCGGAGGAGTTGTTAGTGGTATGAAGAGAAATGGTTTTCCAGAAGAGAGAGCTTCTTAAAGAGAAGGTACAAAGAGTATTGGTGCTGGGCAAAATGAGCTAGAATCAGGGACAGTTGTGTTAATGCTGTGAAAAAAGGGCATCGGCTGCTTTCAGTCTTTCTTTATCTAACAAAGGTATACCAAGCAGTTCATAGAGAAACAGATATGTGAGTTCTCCAACAGGACTGACACTGCTTAACTGGTCTGAACTTGTAGAGCAGAAGGGGAAGCCCCGTACTGCAGAGGTGTACATCTGTAGGTGCTTCATTCTCCATTCTTCTTGCCTCCAAGAGGCAGAGCAACTCCCAGGCTTTCCCTGGTGGGCTCAGGGGAGCTCTCAATGAAAACCTGCTGCCTTAGAATTTATTTTCATTGCATTCAATTTGTTTTCTCACTTGGGAAACCTCAGTCACTGGCACAGGCAAGTGTCCTTCAGGAGGTGGGAGACCCTCAATAACTCCTTCTGCGGGCAGTATTTTCCAACCACTTATCTATTTCCTTCTTCAGGACTGGAAATCATTGGCTGCATTATGCAGCTTGGGCCAGTCCAACAGTTTCTGAGAAGTCACTCACTAAATATTCCCCTGTAACCTCAGTATTCTCTCATATATTATACAACACACAGCATGTCCAACAGTCTCTATAAGCATTGCAGTTCAATGCTGGCTTATCCTCAGCATGACTCTGTGGTGGGCATTTTTGTGGTATGCAACTACAACTTTATTTCTAGCCTGTGCAAGGAGTTAGGCCTTCGTGGGCTAGAAGAGGAGAAGTAATGCAAAAAATTCTTGACAACTTACAGGAACCTTCATACATGATTGTTCCAAATTAGTAAACAAATTGAATTATAACAATTTAGATAACAATACCCACCTGCTCCCATGACTATGGTCTATGTCACTATGAAAGGTCATGCTGAAGGTTATGTTAAGCTTCGCCGTAATCAAAATACATTGTCTTCATTACATGGAAGTTATAAATACTCTGCTGGTTTTTGTAAGTTTCCATGAATCACCAGTCCACTACATTGCACACAGAAAGAGATCTTCTCTTCTTTCTCAGAGAATGAAGCCAAAACACTTTATATCATATTCTGGACCTAATATTAAGATCCCTTTTTTCAAGTGAATTTCCTGGGTTGTATCAATTCCAGCATTTACCATGTTTGTTATCGATAGCGTATGGGAGCACCCAGCCAAACCTGTTTCAGAGCACAATAGGTGAGGTGCAGAGATAACTTGGGGGGAGCTGCAAAACAGCTCAGCCCGGGGTTATCTCAAGATTGCATATGAGAACCGAAACCAAATGGCCCTTAACAAACAAAATGCCCTGGGTCCCATCCCACCACTATTCCCGTGACATTGAGCGCTAGACATCACAAATTGGCAACAGAGACTTAGTTATCGCACCACCAAAGCTAAATATCCCAGGTAGTGTAATCCACTCAGGCATAACCCTGCACCCTCACAGAATCAGGAAATATAAACTGCAGGGTTTGGGAAGAAAAGTGGGGAATCTTCCAATGATACAGCTGGCCTGTAGGAGATCCATACCCCCCTGTCCAGGACGCTGTACAGGGTAACTTCCCAGGAATTGAGCGACGTTACCTGAGAGAGAGTAAGTGACTAAGAAACATATGTATGGTATATGGCGTGTTATTAAGTTTGTGATTGGTGCACTCTTTTAAGGTATTAATATCTAGCACACTTGTGGTTTGTGCTGTTACTTGTCGGGATCATTTGTAGCTTGCAATATTGCATCCCGCTAATTTCTTTTAAATTGCAATAGTGTAATCGTGATTGTACACCTAGAACTTGCAATAGTGATGTATTGGATCTGTGAGTGAAGTCCAAATAAATTGTTAATTTGAACCTCTCAGTGAAGTCCTTTTTCCCATTTCATCACAGATAGTAAGATCCAAACTTGTCGTGGTTTGGGCTGGGCTGGCCACTAAAACAAACAACAGATCCTCTCTTTAACTTCTTATCCCTTCAGAGGAGGAGGACCATCTCCATTCAGGGAGAGAAGCATGAGAGAGAGAGTGAGTTAGTTATGAGTTGAAAAGAAACTAAGCTATTTTAATGAAATATTAATAACTAAATAATAAGTAAGAAAAATATAATAATATTAATAAGAAAATAATGAAATATATACAATATATACAAAACCATATTGAGCTCTCAGGATGATGATCATGTCGCCAGCAGGCACTGGGAAAGTCCCAGATTGGACTCTGCAACAGACGGGAACTGGATTCAGGAATGCACAGATCAGGATCAAAGGCAGACGAACAGAATCCTCCTCAGACGTTGGCCATTGAAGAAGGAGTGTTGACCCTCTGCTCCCTCAGCCTTTATATTGAGCATGGGGCAGATGGGATGGAATAGCCCGTTGGTCAGTTTTGGGTCACCTGTCTTGTCCGCTCCTCCCTGCAGGTGGGACCCCTCTACGCTTTTCTGCTTCCGACCCTCCAACGTGGTATATAACAAAGTGAGCTGCCTTGGGTGTTATAGCAATAAATATAAGCAAGAACCTCCCTGTGTACCACTGCTTGGCATAAATTATAAAGAATGAGGTCTTATCACTCTGAGGGAGCGGACAGTATGTGAACTATATGCTGTTAATTTCAGAGTTCAGTTAGTTAGAAGAGGCTTAAGTGAAAAGTAAGATTACTGAACAGAAACTCAATTTTGTTTTACCTCAAACCAGGACAAAGCTGGAATGTGAAATCTGAAGCGTCCTAATCTAGCACTGATTAACAACATCTTCACACGCATAACCTAGGAAACAACAGTCATGCTTTCACTCTTTGCTTTGAAAGAGCTGAGCCTAGTGCATAACTCCAGGTCACCGGACGTCTCCAGAAGCATTGCCTCAAGTAAAGGAATGCAAAACCAGCAAGGACCAAAGAGCTTGAGTACAGCTAGGATATTGCACACCTTTGAAAATTCAGATGGGATTGCCAGGTCTTGAAGTTAATTCTATAGTGAAGTTGTGACTATAACTTTTCAACAAGACCCAAAGTCTTGCTGAGTCCAAGATCCAGGATTTAGAATTTAGTGGGTCTGAATGAAGGTCTGCATTGTCCAGTGTCCTATTAGAGAACAGTAACGTTAAGTAGATGCCTGGAGAAGACAAAAGCCCACATATGTATATTTCTCCCTAATATTTCTAGAGCATCTTCAGCTAGCTCAGGAAATCCCTGTATTTCTATGCACTTTTCACAGTTTTTATGTGGTTTTAGTAGATTTCTTTTCTGTGATTTGCCCATTTTCCTCCTGAGCCCACCTACAATTGAAAAAAAACCAAACCACATTCTTCTATGACTGACATCCACAAACATACCACTCACTGTACAAAGATTTATCTCCTTTCGTTTTGAACCACATTCCTTTTCGCTTCATAAAAGACACTCAAACTGAAAATGGCTTCATAGCAATGCTCCTATACCTGAAGAAGTTTTCTAAATATGACTTGGTCCATTTATAATCTTAAATTTTGTCCTTCCATGTTATAAAAATTGCCAGTGCCATCAGTTTCTTTAAAATAAATTTTTAAAGTCTCTCCCTCACTGGATTTTTTTTTTACTGTCTCAATTCCTAGATTTCTTAGAGGACTACAAGTGGATAGAAACACCTGAAAAGAGAGACCTTTTATGCTTATAGTCCCAAACACTAAACATAGTTAATGTCATTGCAACCACAGGGATGATACTTCAGTCACCTATGTGACTCATACTGCTTTTTCTAAAGACGTGAATGATTTGAATATACTGCTGGCTGAGCTTTAAACTCATCAGCTTGTGGGGTACATATGTATACAGGAGAAAAATTATTCTTTGGAATAATATGACTGAAAGGGAAGGAGTGAAACTGTACCAATTTACATAGGATGAATACCTGATTTATGCACAGTACTTGGATCAAAACCTGCTTTGATTTTCAGCCCAGACAGGAAATTGATTTGCATCAGTTTAACATAAGTTGGAATTTGACTCTATTTGTTTTCTGCTGGAAAATTTCAACACTCATTCACCACGATGCTGCACTAAGTATACTTGCTAACGATGTTGCAAAATGTTTTTTACATGCTACAAGTACAAAAGCTAGTATTTTACCCTCATTTTGCACTCACGTAGGAGATTCCATAATGCAAAGTGCATCCCTGAATCTAGTCCTTTCAGCTAATTTTTTGTTGTTTTTATCTTACTGCATTATTCCTTTAATAAAAATCAGAATTTTAGTAAATGCAATATGCTGTGAGAATGTTTTCAGATTCTAATTTGGTAGCAGATGTTAAAATGAATATTTTAAAAATCCATAAAATGGTATTAAACAGCATCTTCTTTATATTTACATTTCTAATATGATGCAGCATTTGGTTTTATAGCTGAAACTGTAACTACTAGTATTCTGGATTTAGATTCCTGCAGTCTGAGTTCACAGTCCAGTAGGGATCAATAAACCCTACATTACCCTGTTTGAGGCAATGATGACTTTTTAAACCTAGAGATCTATGTACAATGTAGACTGACACTTTGTTAAAATTTCTGGATTCAGATGCATAGCTATTAGGATAACAGATCCCCGTCTTCTTGGATCCTGCATTATGGATGTAGGAGGGCTACAACTCTCTCTCTCCCTTAGATGTAAGCAAAAAGAAAACTAAGAAATTAGGCCTCACCAGTTTTCCACTAAGCCACATCTGCTTTCTTACATTTAACTAGTCTCTGCAAAGTAACTAAAAATGGCCGCTGGAAACTGACAGGCACAGAACTACCAGCTGCAAATGATGAGACAGTTTCCAGTGTTACCTTAGTTTTGGGGAAAAAAAGATGATTTTGTGCCTATTTGCTGAAGCACTGGTGGTGTGTGTCATGTTTTCAAGCTTTCCTTTGCAAGTCTTATTTGCTAAAAACTTAACAGAAGTAAAGAAGTTGAATCGGATGAATTTGATTCTCTAAGATCTTGAACTTTCAGTAAACTGTCAATGTTATAAGGCTAAAGATAAAAAATGAAGTTAACCACATTGCCAATATTAAGCATTATAACTCAGCAGACAAACAATCAAAGCAGCAGTCTCCACATATAAAGACTATAGCCTGCTCTCTCTCCTCCCCTAGTACAATCTACAGCAGTATTTTTGAATCTGGAAATGCTAGAATATATATATGTTCCTTAAGTTTCTTAAATTAATTTTAAAAGCAATTTTCTGGCTTTAGATGGGATCTTCCCTTGGATACTATCACTTCCTTTTTGCAAAGACTGACTTTCATTCGTATCTATTTTAATCTCACTACTGGCCCAGGTATTAGATGATGCTTTGGGGAAAGATCATTCTGTATTAACTTGTTGCAGGAAACTTCTGAGAATCTACTCCTCAGAACTGTCTTATGTGGGACCTGGGATGAGATGGATCTTTACCTTCCTAAAACATAGTGATGGGACTAGGGTTCTAAGGCAGAGCTTGGGCCACTTCCTTATAATGATCACTGCATAAATGCCTAAAATGCGTATTCATATTGTCTGGGATTCCACAGTCCTTCTTTGTACTCCCTCCTCTTATGTATTTCCCCTTTGGTTTCTTTACCTGGCTCACTCTGCACTGTTGCAGCTTCTCTCCCCAAAACAACACTCGCTCCTCCCATGAAAGGAACAATCATCAGCTCCCACGGAAAGGTACCGTCCCAGCCAATGCACAAGGAAGGGACGAGGGGAAAGAGACAGAGTTCCTCCTGTTCCCAATCAGCCTCTTTCATAAAACACACAGCAAGCAAAGCATCACCACGGACTCTGTCCAACACAGATGTATAGCTCTGCAGTTCCAAATGATATTCCTTGCCTGCCCTCTCTGCCGAGACCTCTGCACAAAGAGTTGTTCTTTCAAATACAGACTCATCAATATTTATCAGCCAGGCTACTGCCAAAGCAAACCGTCAAAAAAGTTTAGCCAGATGCTCCAATCGCCTTATGTTAGCAGAGAGCTCAAACACACAGCTGTTCAAAAACTAAAAGGTATTTTCAGCAAGGCTATGATTTAGGCAGCACTATCTTAAGGGATTTCTAAGCTCGTGAGAAGCATGATTTGTGTACGTAACACGAGGGATTTGCATAGAGAGCACAGAAATCTATTAGGAAGTAATGATAGCTTTGGTACACATAGACAATAATGTACTGTTGTAAAAGCTGGGTACCAGGGACCACGGTATAAACATTTTGACTGGGGAGGGCTGACTTCATGGAGAGAGGGGAAAAAGTATAAATCAATCAGCAGTTATTCTATCATCTGCTTAAAAACACATATGTACCAAGATGTGATAATTTTTTTTTTCTTAATTTTCAACTAGCAAGGTTTTATTTCAATCTCATGCCACATCGTGGTAATTAAGTTGAAGTAGCGACTAGCACATCTAGCTGGCAGAAGCAGATTATTTGTTTGGAAGATGTATTCACAAAATCAATATGAATCCATTTGGGAAAGTGGAGTAATTTAGAGATATATCCACTATCCTCATTTCAGTTCTGTCTTTACCGAAAACACAGTGTGGAAAGAATTGGAAAGGCAATGTATGCTAAACACCTACATTTAAGAACTTGCCAGACAAAAGATGATTGTGTAGCTATTATCAAGCAAATTTTTGCCTGGGTTCAATAACTTCATTCTCTTATACCTAGAAAGACTTTCAAGCAGTTTAAGCAAAAATACTTCACATGGAATTCTGTCATAAGTCCTTTGATGAGTTAAAGTTTACTCTATAAACTTATATTCCTCCAACTTTAACTCTCTTTTGGGGGACATCTGACTTCAAGTCTGATACCTAGTTCATCCTAGAAGTTTTCAGAACAGTAACTTGAGACCAGTGACGTATTTTTTTATAAAATATAAAACGCTTTGCACGAGCCATTCATTTACAAATATAAATTAGCATTGAGTAAAGCTTCAGTTGGTATCTGTAAATATGCTCTTTCACTAGGTGTGCTGCTTGCCATTAGACTGAGGTCCAACTTCATATTCTGTAGGGCACACAAGGTTAAAGGCACAGGTTTACCATCATAAACAACGAATCCATATATTGGCAAGCCTGTCACTAGGAAAAATTTGGCCACAGGAAGCACGGACACAGTTGAACTTGCGTGAAGTCAGCCTGATCGTACAAAACGTTGAGCTTTCAGTCGGCTTCACGTGAGTTGCAGGAGAACTGGCACTTGGTCTACTATAATAAAGCCTGCTGACAGTTCAGTTAACTTATTATTTTTTTTTTTTTAAGGAAAACTAAATCAGCAGAGTGAGCTTAAATTAAGTCAAGTGCTTTACAGCACGTGGCCACAGTGTTTTGATCCTGGCTGGAAGGATAGGATAGGATAGGATAGGATAGGATAGGATAGGATAGGATAGGATAGGATAGGATAGGATAGGATTTTTTGCATGTCCAGCCGTGGCTTAAATCTGGTGTTTCACAATAACCTGTCTCCAGCTGTGAAGTCACCTTAAGAAGTCCCTGTTTTGACACCTCTACCCTTTGTGTCTTATCCCTCTGCCTTCCCTGGTTGTGCACTGAGAGAAGTACATTGAGGGGCCATCGTATAAACGCAGGTAGTGAACTGACCTGACCGTTGAACTGAAAGTGATCTGTCCTGCTAATTCAGTTATTTCTCTCAGAGACCTGTGAGCCAGTCTACTCTGTAGACCTTAACAGCTATAGTGAGACAACCCACACCGCGAAAGGGCAATTGGGGCAAACAGTCAGAGTGCATTTCTCACTTTGCCCACAGAAGACATTTAATCCTTTGACAGTCAGTCAGTCCCTATTTGCTAGCACAACACAGCAATAAGCAGCCACGGTCATAAAGCAGACAGACGTCCAGCATGATGTTTCCGTGACTATAGGAGAGCACTTCTCTTCATAGTCTTAAAAGTCACCCACCTGGTTGCTCTGCTGTCTAGTTTTTGGTATTTCAAGGAATTCTTCAACCTATCATCTGTTTGGATTTATGGGAAAATTATCCCATTAAGGTTCAATTGGGATTACAGGAATCCAATAGGGATAAGGTAAAGGCTCAGGAACTCCCCGGTACACAAGCATGCATCTTACCTTCTTCCTTGTACCAGCATAATCCTCTTGATCTGTTTTTTTTTTGACTACATCCCTCTTTTGGTATTGACATATGTTCCTTAACCAAGCAGATGTTGAAGCTATGACTTTCTTTTAGCTGGTTTCTACCAGCCCTCTGTCAAAGGGTACCACCCACTACAGAATTGGCTGGAGGGGCCGTGATAAGAGGTTTCAGCTGCTTTTTTTTTTTTTTTTTTTTTTGACAGTTTAAACTAGGCAAGTGGAGCATGTAGTGAAAGAGCACAGGGAAAGAATTAATGTCCACTCACACATTTTGCATGAACTCACATGAACTACAGCAAGAAAGGAAACAGCTTTTTTCTTTTCGGTTTGACAACCTAGAGTTTGAAAGTTTCAGACTACTCTGATGCGCACTGCCTCTGTTCAGGTGAACATGGAGACTCAGAAGCAAGGATATCTGGGGAAGACAAATCCCCCTGGATCTCTTCTTCAGCTACATACACTTCGTATGGCACTCCATGGCACTTCAGCTCTCAGGATGACCTGGCCTTTGATGAAGTTACACAATGATCTGAAGACTGAGAAGTTTTCTTTCACTGCTTCTAAAACTGCATGCAGTGAAGAAATGGTAATAAGTTGTACATGTGTTCAGGTCCTCACCCCATATGAGAAGCAAATGAAACAATTCTTTCAGTCCCATCAGTAAGAGAGAAATTATGTGAAAAGTAACTTTATGTAGTCTTCAAGAGTTGTCTGAGCTGTGACCTGTTCTCTTGCTGTTCTATCTTGCAACTCATATATAAACCAAAGCCCTCCTAAGCAATTATCATCGCAGCACATTCTGTGTATTCTCCTTAACTTATTCTGTACCTTTTGTGGATGAAGTGCCTAAACCGGGATGTTCTACACAGTGGAACCTCAGAGTGAACCTGAACGTCTCCGTTCTGAAATAGTGGTTTTACTTTCTTATTTCTTGTCATTATGGTGGATGTTGTGGAACTTCATTTCATCTGAAAAATGTTTTGTTTTAGTCCTATTAATATTAACTTGACATCCTGAGTTTCTTCCATTGTCAATACACTGTGGCTCTCTATCTAACAATGTCATCAATATGATTTTTAAAATTTTATTTGATCTAGTTTTAGTATGTACAGAGCAGTACTAGTAATGAGCTGGTCACAAATTATTCAGCTGATGAACACAGTTAACTGTACGGCAGTTGAAATGACCTGCCACAGGAATTAATCTTATATTCTCAGATTACACATACCTGATTTTTCCGTCAGTCTTCTGATTATTCTAATAATTGAGATACATGCTATTGTCCTAAAGCAAAGCAAATTCCCTCCCCTCCCCCAAGGTTACAAATTGAAGCTGGCTTTGTCCTTTGGCAAAAAATGTCTAGCAGGATCCAATGGATTCATCAACAATGTATGGACTTAGAGAAATCTAAACTGTAGAGTAATTTTGACAAAGGAAAGACAGTGGAATTAAATCCAGGATGGTTTTGACCAAATACACCGTTTACATATTCTTTAATTCTTTCAGAGCTCCACTCATCAGTAGCAAAGATCAGTGGAGCAGATACTTAATAAAGCCCAGAACATAGGGCCTTATGCCTCATCTGGTGCTTGGCTCTCCTATTGCTCTGTGAGGTGATCACGAGCTACTCTCTTATCTTTTTGTGACTCACCTTCTCCCTCCATCATCTCCATTTTGAAAAGATCGCCTCCTTTTTCTTTTGAGATTTACGGATATTTTACATGCATGCACCTCGAATTTTGAACTTCATTTCTGCTTGATTGCTTTTAATTTATTGTACCACTGAAGTTCAACTACTTTATTGTTAAAATAGAGTGCCTTTTTATTCCCCTATAAAGAATGGGATCATGAATAATACCTTGGTTCCTCGGTGGAGTTTCAGTGGGTTTTCTATAAAATAAGACGCAAGACTAACGTAAGGGTACTTTTGTTATTAATTCAGAATTATTCCTCTTGTATACAAAAACAAGAGTTGCTACCACATAAAAATACTACCAACAGAAAAACAATTATTACTTATTCAGAGATTAGCAAAAACTAAGTCACTACTGTTCAAAAGCTACAAGTGAAACTCAAGATAAATGGGATATGGTTTAAGGGTCATGGATAGTTCGATTAGGATTGCTGGGACTTTAGGAAAAACTCCACTCCCGTTATGTAGAAAGCCACTCTGAGCTACCTAGTGCAGTTGACTAGATGTGATGGGCTTGTGGATAAGGAAGGTGTGCTTACAAAAAGAAGGAAGGAGGGATCTTGCTCAGGGTAAGAGGTAATAGATTTGCGCATGGTTTAGATGTTACAAAGCGGGTGAAAACAAGTCTAGATGAGTAGAGACATCTGCAAGGGAAAAAGAAAAAAGTAAAATTGTAGGAGTTCTGGGCCATCTTTACCTTACATATATGCTGTGCAAAGTAACTAATTATCAGCAAAGTCCACAGAGAACTTTTATGAACAACTGCAGATGTAGCCTCTTTTCCTTGTGCTGCAAAATTACTAATAAAGAAAATTGCATTTCTGTTGGACCACTCAGAAAGAAACTAAATGAGCAGTGTTCCTTCATTTTTCATTGCTAAAGTAAAACAGATGATCATCTTGCATTCTGCTTTCAAATAGAAAAATAGCAATAAACACATCTGAAAAATAAAGAAATGGCCTTAAAGTGCTTTAAAAATATATTGTGATTAACTCATGGGTTAAATGTTAAAGATATCTACTTTAATTGTAAACAAAATCAATGTATCAAAATAGATAAAGCCTGAAAATTAGTATCAAGAAATAGCTTGGAACAAGTTGATCACAAGGATCCATAATATCTAAAAGGATCTGCCATGTTTAATGCAGCATTGACCAATGTGTAACTCAAATCATTTGCAATAATCATACTTTTGCTCTCAAATGTTAAGCTTAGCCAGTGTTTAATTAATTCACCCTGTAGCTATACTATTTTTGGCTGTGGCTTCCTTTTATAAAAGGAAAAGACTATAATGAGACTAAAAATCTAATCCTTTGTTTCCAAACTTGGATATCTATTATCAAGCATAAAACTAAGTGATCTTATAAGGTATGACCACTGTAAGGTTTCTAAACATGGATTTAAATGTGAAATTAAAATTCAGCTTTTCTAAGCTGAATACCTGAAAAAGAGGACACTGGACTTTATGCTTCTAAAGATATATACGGACATCGGTACTAAGCAAAGAAGAAAAGTTCAGAGAACCCATCAGCTGGTACCAAATGGTACAGGTATAGTCATCTAGTGCAGACTGATGCTGTCCAGAGACACATGCTTCCCTGAGCACACTGCCACATTGCTGTTGTCTTGGACTGGCTTAGCAGCTATGGCTCGGTCCTCTACTGATTCAACTATAGTACTTCTGGCTCTCATGCAAGATGGAAATGCTCCCACCTCCTTTCATTTTAATTCCTGTCAAATTGCCAGCCCCTTCTTCGGTCCATGAAATTGTTATCCTCATCTCTGTCGAAAGACAGCGAAACTGGGACTTGTGGGAATCAGCAGTAATATATATGAAAAGCAGGATACAGAAATTCTTATAATTAAAACATGTTAAGATTCTCTGAAAAGATAAGTCGATGGTGTAAAAGTAAGCAATATATGGACCTATTGGTATTAACCATATTTATGCTAAAGCTCGCATAACGCGTTCAGTCATGGAGTCAAGAATTTGTCCTTTTAAAAATATATTCTCTTTCTGCTTAAATCATTAGCATTGCATAGAAGATGCTATTCTAATCAGCTTTCGTAGAATGCAAATAAAATATGCTGTTTCCTATTATCTTTCTCATATTCCACCAATGCCGATTTGCTAATTCACTCTGCTGGAATACCAGGTGTCCCATTGTGTAAAAATCTTTTTTGTTATAAGGTGAATGAAAAGTTCAATTTCCCATTACTATTTTTCCCATCATTTTTTACGGTATCATATATTCCTTTATGCTGTTCTTTCCCATAATGTGCTTATGCAATAGCCCATCTGTAATGCATAACTAATGACATGCAAGGTGTTTCATTAGAGTGGGCCTGTTTTGATATCCCTGCTTTGTAAGCAGAAATGCCTTTTTTTTTTTTTTTCCTCAGTTGCTTTACTGATACTGATTGCGTTCTTACTAGTTATAATTTATGGAAAATGTAATCTCCTGTATCCCTCTTACAGGAGATACCAATACTGTGACATCAGCACTGAAAGATTACTAGATACTGTACAGTAAAAGGTACATTAACCAGTGATTATCCTCCCAAACTATTAGCCATTTCTTATAACAAACTTATGTGGTCTCTGATTGTGAGTCTTGAGGTTCCTTTGTATGAATCTTCCATTTCTCTCCCCTGTCCGTCTCCAAAACAGCTTCCCCTCTACAGACAGCATTGTTACCAGGTTAGCCAGGCTTTAGGATACATTTTTTTTTTTTTAACTTTGCAGCAAAACTGTGCAGAGGAAAAGCTCTCCCAAAGTCAATCACAGCCAAAATAAGCTGCTGCTTTCTGTCTCTTGTTCTTGCTGTGTTCCAACCACACCATGTGAAGGAAGGAGACAGATTTTAAATGAGGAACTTCAAGACTTTGAGCTAGAGATCCCTAAGACTTTAGTTAACATTTTCATTCACTTTACAGTTTGTCAGCCTGAAAAGCAGGGCTTGGGCCCTCAAGTTGAGCTCGTTAGATTTGCAGAAAATGAACAAGGGATGTGAAGCACAGAAAGAGCCATAAGAGTGCCACTTAGCACTCCTGTACTCTCTTCCCCTTCTACAGGTATGCTAGGTGTCACAAAAGAACAAAACCTTATTACAAACTTAAATTACAAACATACAAAGGGGAGACATCTAAGATATCTGCCATCATCAAAAGCTTTATGAATACAGTAATATGAATTCTACTCAGTGAAAGTATCTCATCTTCCTAGGAAGTGAATCTTGATCTTTTACACCACATAGGACAACAAATCCTCAGACCACGTTTTTTGATCCAAACATGTGTGAAAACTTCCCTTACAGTGAATGCACAGATTGAAGAACAGTGGAGAAACAGGGCCACTGCCTGTGACCCTGCAGATACTGCCTGTATCTATAGGGCTGAGAAAGTGTTTGCATAGCTGCAATGTAATTTTATGGTGGAAAGAGATCTGGCTACTCAGGTTTCCATTAGAAGGGAATGCTAGATGGATAGGCACAGAGAAGGCAAACACAGGTTTCCCAGGATGCGTGATCCGGGAATCAGGGTGTCTGGCTCCATCACATACCTGCCCTACAGAATATATTAGCCATCAATCTTCTGGATGTCTTCCAACACACAGTTCAACCCTTTCATTAACAGGGAAATAAAAAAACATCAAACTATACTATGCTGTCACTATTCTGTCTCCAATACCTTTGTTTGGTTTTAGGCACCTTGGTGGCTAAGGACTTCCTTTTCATTTCTCTACAATTTCTTAGACAGAAATGCCAATAGAAATCTGTGGTTGTTTTTAAAGCAGCTCTATTGATCTCTGCTCTGGCAGTTCTAAGAAACTATTTAGGAATCATCTTAGAATACTGCTACATGCTGGAAAATGGCATCACAATGGCCTTTCTGACCTGCCTTTTACTGCCCACCACCTAGCCAACGTAAGAGAAACAAGGGAGACAGAGGGTACAATCCCAAGGTTCCTCACCCAAGTCATATCTGCAGTCCAAATACAACAACCTGCCTCTTCTGTTGTTCAGCATGAGGCATTTTGCTAAGTATTTTTCAAGATGACAAGTATCTCAAAAGACTGAAAACACATATCATCGTCTTGCTCTGTGAATCCAACAACCTTACTCTTGCATTTGTAGGGGTGAATGGATGGCATTTCCAGCATTTTTCCCTGTGGAAAAACCCCCAAAAGACACATTAGAAGTCTAAGGACATTACAAGCAAGCTGCAAGCTGAGGAGCGTGCATAAAAATGAGTCAAGTTAGACATCACTTTGGGCAACATCATTCTCATGGACTATCAAGCACTAAATGATGCAAAAACATGATCAGGAAACAGTACTGCTCTTACATTATGGGTTATTACAATTCACTCATTAGAAAGGCTCTTTAATACTAGAGAAACCTGTTCAAATTTACACAATTTATTATTATTATTATTATTATTACACTTATTATTATCATCATCATCATTACTGTCTTGCAGTATTGTCTGTCTGGCTCGGCTTGCTTTTCCCTAATAATTAGCAAAGTGACCTGGCTTCTACTTCATACAAACAAAGCACCAAAGAGCCTTGACAATCAATTTCTGAAGTGACTGAGTAGCAAAATTGCACAGCATTGTATATAGTGAAATAGTGATGATTTGTATGGCTTTGTAAATCACGCAGCTAAAAAAAAAAAAACATTAAAAAAAAAAAAGAAAAAGATACTAACAATCCATCAGTTTTTCCACCAGTTTAGGGAGAACAACTCAGATTTGACCTACAGCATATCTGAATTTACAGACTTCTTCCTATAACTAACTAAAATTTTGCAAACACAAATCAATAAATACATTCAATACAAGAGAATGCATTGTTTTCTGTTCTAATTTCTTTGTGTTGTCAGAGATTGCTTTTCAGGTGAGCATTAAAAGAAGTAAGCTGATTATCTTATGAAAATTTAGTTAGCTAAAAGTGTTTGTCATTAACTGTGGTCATTCCTTATTTGAGAGCAGCAAACAATGTTTTTCAAAGGTCAACAGTTGAAAGAAACTGGCTGAACAATTAAAAGCACTTAGAAGTCCTCTGGGGCCAGTTAGAGTTCTTTACATTTTTGTTTCTGATGTTGCTTACTTTGGCATATTAAGCTATCCAGAATGCTCCAGTAGCTTGAGAGTATGCCTTAGAAACCTGAACATCTTCGTTCTTGTCTGATCTACAGGGACGCTGATGGTACTGCACGTGGTAGTGCTCCAGAAACAGTACTTCCAGAGAAGCAAATATCTACTCACTGTCTTCAAGTACTGCTCATCTTAAACAGTTCCAGATGAAGCAACTACTAATGCATTGTAGGGAATAGAGGTTACTATGCCAAATTCAGCTAACACTTTTGTTTATAATAGGTTCTTGCAACCTGCTTTTGACAGTGACATAGCCCTCTATGGTTTGCTGCAGTGCTTCGCTATGTGAAAAGAACACAACCCTTGGGTGAAATGTTCTGCTGTTCTTGTGGAAGTCCATTTCAGAGTCAAAATCACCCTTTTCCAAACAGGGTTCGTACTGTATAAGACAGGATTCTACCCACACTCTATCCCACTGAGCAGGTACTGCAATGTTGCACTGCTTCGGCACATCTTTCCGGGCTCAGACCTTGGCTAGAATAAGAAACTTGTAAATGATCCCATCTGAGGAAAATATGCAGAAGGAGACCTTGCTTTCTGCATTTAAGAAACTATTTTCTGCAGTCTTCACAATTTATCAGTATTAATATACTATTGTGGGTGTCATGTCACATTTTTTTTTCAGTCTACATCATGACTTGCTTGTTAGGTAGGCTCAGTTCATAATATTGGAAGCCTGATGCTGAAAAGACCTACTGTGGTATCAGGGTTCATTTTATACCGATTGTGGAAAAAACGTGGGTCTTTAAGACTTCTTATGTTAGGTCAAATTTTTCTCATCACTAAAGATTTTCCCCACATAAAGGAGAAAATGCTCGCCTGATTGAGCAAAGAGCAGACCAGCATCACAGGGAGAGGGAATAGATGCATGAGGCCAGAATGTAGCAGCGAATTTCAGGTAGTGTGAAGCAAATGAACAAATCAGTGCAACAGAGCAGGATGGAGGACTGGAGCAAAACAGCCACCCTGCTACCTCAGGGAACAGGTGGCTCTTTAGAAAGAATGAGAAAAGATATAAATGATCTTCAGGAGGGAAGGAATATAGGGAACAGGTGTAACTGCAACACAAAATACAGAAGTCGAACTGTAAGAAACATAAAAGCTGGCAAGGACTATGAACTGGGAGATAAGAAACTTGATTTTTGCACAGGTGACTAACAGCTAACAACAGGTCTGTTAACAGGAAAGTTACCAACAGGAAAGGTTAAGCAGAAGAGAAGTTTGTCAATGCATTTAGTTGTAACACAGGGAATTAAAGTTCAGTGATTTGTATTACTATTTCTTGTGGAAGCTTTCATTTTTTAGGTATAAATATATAGAGAAACTTACTGGTCAGATCTCAGACAGAAGGATATTTTAACATACGGCCCATATCAATATAGATGGAACTGGAAAAAATGTCTAACACCCATTATTTTGTCTAAGAAATTAAAATTTGTTACTACTTACAAAGGATCTATAGAATTTATCCTGGGACAACACAGAATTAAAAAGGCCTCTCCTCTTGTCAGTAAAATTGATGGTAACTAAGCATTATGTATCAAATCACTAAAATAATGCTGAAGTGAAAAACCCTCCATTTTAGTTTCAATGAAAATGGTATCGAGGAAAGAAAACTTGCAAATGGAAAAAATAATAATTGCCAGGGAAAGAATTACCATCACAATGCTTCTGAAATAATGTTCTAGACAAAGTATGTATAAAAAACAGAAGCCAAGATCTTCAGCTCTTGGAAGTGATGTTGATTTACACCACCTGAGAATCTGGCACCAACTGTACAAGGACAATCAGGCTCTTTCTTCCAAACACTGAATAGTTCTTACTACAGTACTGTTATATTATAATATGACTAGGAAATGCTGCAAATGGATCTAATTATTATTATAATCCTAACATTATAATCTTGAAGTCCTTGTCAAATGTTATTTCCAAGACATAGAGAGATGTCCTACAGGCAGGAGAATTAAAATAAATAGATTAAATAATTTCCTACTGGCGAGATATCCTAAAAAGCTAATAGGTTTAGATTCCAGATAGGATTCTGTAGCAAAGATATTTGATTTGCTTGTCAAAATTTAAAGATCTTACAGTGCTCCATCAATCATTATGTATAAGATAGGTTAATAAGAAAAATCAAACTCCACAATTACAATCCAGACAAAATTTTGGCAATGTGTATTAACTAGGGGTCAAGTAGGATTGTGCCTTTAGTCTAATGTTTTCAGTGGTCTTGGATGTATATCTAGTTAGTACTAGTCCATGTGGTCTACTGTTTCAGATACACAATAATACTTCTGTTTTTAAAAAAAATGGTGGCTTGCAATTCCAGTGAATACTGTAATCCTCCAAAATTCGGATGACTGGATCTTATTTGCAATGAATTAACTGATAAGTACTGAAACCAAGACAGAAAAAATAAGTGAATCTGTGTCTGCACCAATAGGATTCTTCCAACCCTGTCAGCTTGCTTTCACCCGATTTTAGAAAATCATCCCAATAATTCCTCATGAAACACCCACTCCCTTTGTAAGCAAAGGTTCAGAATTGCTTCAGCCATGAAGGGATCTTATGCCTTGAAATATATCACACTGGAAATAAGACCAGTCATTTAATTTGACCTTTGTGACATTTGAATAGTTTCCAGATGACTTCCAGACGACAACAGTGCCTCTTTGAAAGTAACTCTTGCCTGATTAAGGGAATCAAGTTATTAAAAAAAAAAAAAAAGTCTCCAAGTGCATAAATATTATCAATCAGGTCAGTGGTGTTTCAGTATGAGCCAATGTCCCTTATCTTACATGATGTTGATAGTACTGCCATCTGTTACACTTAAAAGCTTTCAAACTGAAATAGGAGGAATATTCTATTAACAAATAATTTCTACTAGTGTACCATCTGCACTGCTGTTTGAGGGGCTTGCCAAAAAATCACCTTTGATATCCTTTATCGTACAGATGTCTCTCTAGAGTCTTGTTTGGTGGTGCTAAAGAGGCGGCGGTTTCTGTGGAATCTGCTCGCCTCCCTGCCAGGGCACCTCTCACTCTGAGGGGGAAGAAAGGGAAAATGCCCGATTCTTTCTGTGCCATTGGGAAAGCAATATGGTGAAAGAATGCAAGAAGAGTGGTAGTGGGAGCTGTGAAGTTTGATCATGTCAGCTGTGAAGTCATGCACAACCACCACCGATCTTGTCAGAGTGAGGATATTGTGTGTTCTTATCAACAGTGACTTAAAGCTTCTGTGCACGCTGGGCATTTTTTCAGCTCCATAGAGCTACAAAAACTATCCCAGTTCAGTGCAAAAAACCCCTCTTGCCCAGAGGCAGGTGATTCTTCAGACATGAACCATCTCACATCTGAGGCCCTGAAGACAGATCTTGCATTTGTAATTGACCAGATACAGTTCCAGACCACGAGCTCCTCCTGAGCAACCAGCGATCTGAGAGCAAGATCCTTTCAAGATCTGTAGCTGTCTCTGTTCCTCCCCATAATTCCTTGATAGTGTTATGGTCACTAATATTGTCAGGAATGCATAATGTTATGGATGAGCTTTTCTGTTAGTGACAGGAGGGACCTGAACCTTGAGCCTTACAGTGCCGAGGTTTAATTCCCCACTCTGCCACAGACGTCTACGAAACACTGGTGAATCACCGTTTCTGTGCCACAGGTGCTAAGATATGCAGTAGTTTTCCTGTTTCTCAAGCATTTTGCAAGGATACATGTCCTGGAGTCAGTGAGAAAGTCAGGTATTTATGGTGCTGAAAATGTGTGGCTTGCTGCAGTTCAAAGGAAACAAGGACAGGCAGCAAACTATGTATGAAGAGCTCTTAACGCATAAATTTACTGAGGAACAAGGTTGCTTTAACTGTTTTTTGTACAAGGGGAAAAATTAATCACTTGTGCACTTTCTGAAATACGGGTGTAATTTTTTAATAAGTTAATGATTAGTTGTACTAATTAGCATAATGTAAATTACATGTATTGTCTGTGATAAATACTCTTACTCTCAAAATACTGTTATGGGTAAAGGGAGCATGCCATTTGTTGCTTGTCCAATTAGCATTTTTCACAGTCAAATACTCCAAATTATCCAATGCAAAAAAGCCTCATTAATAATATAGTCCAATTTATTACATGTACAAAACTACCTTCCTGGTATTTACCTCTTGTCTGTGGTGGTGTCCTCAATCTCGTGTCCCATTCCACTTTATTACACGTTTTCTCTCTCCAGCCTGCTCCCTTCCCCCTGCTCCCGGGGAAGGGGTGAAGGCTGCCCTGGAGACCCCCAATATCCCGGGGGCTGTTTGTCCACCTCAGGGACTGCCCGGGGCCATCAGCCCCTTCCCCAGGGGCACTCACAGAGCTGGAGCTCAGACCGGCTGGGCAATGGGCACTGGGCCATGGGGTGACTGGTAAACCCAGCTCAGCCCCACTCAGGCCAAGGGCAGCCCAGCCACCCCCGGGACCCAACACAGCCCGATGCCTGCCCCCAGCAGTGGCAAATACAACCATGCTTACTGGGTTACAGTGTAATATTGTTAATTTAAAATAAATGAAGGGAAGCTATACTCCATGTGACCATTCTGTACCTAATTTCACACTGAGGAAAACTGACAAACCTGATGGGAAATAATTTTTTTAATAATATAGAGTCTGTTGAAATAATTGACTTCCTTCTAATTCCTTCTTTGAGAAAATGAACATTATGCATATTCTCATAATGCATTTCATAAATGATGAGTGATTCATGAAAGACCTGCCTGTGATGAAGAATTAAAACCATGCAACCACAGATTCAAATCTTAATTGAATGCTTTGTGTTTCCTAGTAATTTGATAATAAATCTTTCATCTTTTAGTGGTATAGGCTAATGTTAACAGAAAAATCATTTGGTTTTCAATAAAGAGGTCAGCCACTCTTCTGTTTCATTTCACCATATCCTGTGTTACACAAAATAGGTAACAAATATTTCTCACTTTTCTGCGGGTCTCTAGCAACATTATCTAATGCCAATACTCAGATCTGACAAAGGATATTGCTTATGCCTGAAAGGAGACCACTGAATAAACAAGCCCTCTAGTATTAAACATTCACCTAGCTATACAATTATTTGGTCTGAGAAATATGAATATCCTTTTTGTATTGCAAATTTAGGCTTTATTTTACCAGAGCAAGACATTCCCATTCACTTGGCCATGAGGCACCTGTTTAAGCCAGCTCAGCCCAAGGTAAGCCCAAGGCAAGCCCAAGGCCTGCAGACTTTTGGTAGCAACAGCAAAATCATATTTACTGGGTTACAAACTGGATTCACCCTTCAGTGTTGACATCAGTGGAGGCGCAGTCCGAGAGGTACTGCCTTCCCCGAGGCGAGGGAATGTAGCAGCACTGAAACCAACGGATGCCAGGAGAGGCTCTATGCCACAGTGCCTATTGCTGTGCTGATTCACAGCAGAGGGATCATTACAGAAATGCTCTCACATGTAAAAAATAAAATATTTCTTTTGCTATCAGGGAATGTCCAAGGTTCCTGGTTGTTGTGGTTTGGGCTGGGCTGGCCACTAAGATGAAGGACAGATGCTCTCTTTAAACTCTTTCCCTTCAGAGAAGAGAGAGATAGAATAAGAGAGGGAGAGAGAGACTTATAAGTTGAAACGAAACTAGAATACTTTAATGAAATATTAATAATAAAATAATAATAAAAAAGATAATAATATTAATAAGAAAATAATGAAATATATACGATATATACAAAACCAGTATAGAGCTCCCAGGATGATGATCATGTCACCGGCAGGCACTGGGAAAGTCCCAGACCGGACTCAGTGACAGACGGGAACTGGGTTCAGGAACTGGATTCAGGAATGCACAGATTGAGATCAAAGGCAGATGAAGAGACAGAGTCCTCCTCGGACACCAGCCACTGAAGAAAGAGGGCTGACCTCTTTGATCCCTCAGCCTTTATACTGAGCATGATGCAGATGGGATGGAATACGCTGTTGGTCGGTTTTGGGTCACCTGTCTTGTCCGCTCCTCCCCACAGGTGGGACCCCTCTACACTTTTCTGCTTCTGACCCTCCAATGGGACACACAACAAAGTTAGCTGGCCCTGGGTGTTCTAGCAATAAGTATTAGTAGGAGCCTCTCTGCATACCATGCCTTGTTGTTAACTACAAACATTAGGCCTTATCACTCTGGAAGCAGATACTGTCTGAAAAATATGCGGTTAATTTCAGGGAATTGGAAGAGGCTTAACTGAAAAGTAAAATTACTGAAAAGAAAATTGATTCTCTTTTACCTCAAGCCAGGACACTGGTGAAAAAGGTAAGTACGCTTTGTCTTAAAGGTGCTTGCCACTCAGCTTCCCACCATTTTTTCCTAACAAAACAAAAAGACCACTGATAAAAACACTGCCTACATTTCAAGGGAAATATTAATAGGTCTTTGATCTTTGAATTAAACCCCCTCCTTTTGTTTAAATCTTTGAGCTGCTTTGCTTAGTCTATGACAATTCAATAATTATTTGCATACCATTGATTTTCTTCTAAAGCTAAAGTCATTAGACCTTTGGCTCACAGCCAGTTTTGCCAAACCTAGATGGATAGAAATCATTGCATAAATTTTAATGGTAGCCAGATTCCAACTCTGAGATTTTCTTCAGTTGTCGGATTGTCAAAATAAAACGCTGAACAAACACTCATGTCTCGTATCATTACATTTATTGTTGAAAATTACTGGTCGATATTTGCTTGCACATTAACTAATAGGACTGACTATTTCACTGCACATACAATATTATAGTTAATAGCAATTGTGATGCCTCACACCACAATAAAAATTGGCCTCAAAAAAATCAATAGATTCCCTGTTTTGTATCAGGGAGGACAGATGAACAATAAATCATGTATTTTGAACTGATTGTTTAATCTGACAACATGGTATTCAGAATTACTCCAAATGATAGGTATGATTCACTGTAGAGTCAAATTCTAATATGAAGTGCAACTCAGAGTGCCTTTGTTGCTTCTGTTTAAGGACAGGTTACCGCAATAGTGTCTTGATTAATTTTCTGAGCCGAAGCGTATAATACAAGTTTGGAGTTCATGCCTCCAGTTTTGCCTGGTTGATACCATTTGTGGACTTCTCAAGTTAGAGCAACATAATTTGATTCACGGTGCACCATGAATACGACATCTAACTCTGTGCTTTGAGACGAATAGAATATACATACAGAATAACAGAAAAGTGATTTACTTAAATTAACATCCTTAAGTTTCAAATATAAGCATTCTAAGGTTCTTTCAGAAAGATGACACTCACCACGAAAAAAGACATCCACCAACACAATTAACCAAGCAGGTATGGCATGCAGGCTGTGACAGTAATCTTACACAAACACATCAAAATGGAGAGGCTTTTTGGCAACCGTTTAGACTGAAAAATATCCCTGCTTTTAATGGAAGAATTCTCTCAGTTTTACCATAATGATCCCAATACAGTTTTTATCATAGTTTAAACCCATTTTTTTTCAGAGCAGACTTATTAAGGATGCAATATCAATGATGTTTTAGTATGACCAATTATCTTCATTCATACTCATGGCAGAAGAATCTCTTGTATTTTGTTATCTGAACAAATAACAGCTTGCTGTAAGACTAAAGCATTGGTTATATTGTGCAAAGGTTTAATATGTCACAAATTCAGCATGCATAATTGCTGAATATTCTTGACTGGTAATCCTCTCAGTACCTCCTTGTCAAGGACAGTGTCTTTCCTGCCTAGGTATGTATTAGTCTGCATCGGAGCTTTGCTTCAAACTCACTCTCTTTATTCCAGAAACATTTTATATAACAGAGCTGTGTGCTAGAGTTTTGTACCAGCAAGTAATTCCTGAAGTATAAATCTAGATCTGAAATATTACCGTCTCTGCTGCATCATTTTTTTTTTAAATCGTGCAACTTGCATGCCTTTTTTTTTTTTCCTACATGGCCCTAAAACATTTGAACTTTGTATTCTTTTGGTTTTTACGTAGCAAAAAAAAAGTACAGAAAGATTCAAAACTACAGCCAAACAAAACGAAAGACTAATACATATTATATTGACTAGCTACAAACCTTCTTAGCTTTTTATTTTCCTATCAGATAGAAGACCATGAGTACCTTGAGGTCTCAAAGTAGTTTAAGAGACATTACCCTACTTACAGAATGTCATTAAAAAGGCATGTATAATAAACATTTCAAAAAATCAAATAATATTAAAATTGACCAATGTAGGTTAAAAGGGATTATAATGCTTTCATTTCAGATGTTGATATGTTACTGGTGGAAACAAGCATCATGGTAGAATGAAGATGAGGAACAGGAATCAAATGAAAGAGGAAATTTTGATGGAGAAATGTTAAAATAGGAGAATTAGGAGAAAGGAGAAAACACATGGTAAAGTAATCTCTGTGAGTGTCTTAGATGAGTTGGAGATTTGTAGGCAGAGAAAGAGAGATAAGAAAAAACAGACACATGGATACAGAGATGACGCAAGGGAAGAAATAGGAAGTATCCAGGAGAATGAAGTGTTAGGATAATGAGAAAGAGTAACGAATCTGAAAAATGAAAATGAACAGAGATATGACAGGTCCCTTTTCTGCCTGTAGGATTTCCTAACAACCACAACACTGTGTGCCTGAACACCAATCTCAGCTGTGCAGCAAGTGTTGATGCTGGTTCAGTATGTGCAGCCAATAAAAGCAATGGATTATTCTTAACTTAAAGATAGTAATCAAATAGATTCTCATCACTGTGATGAAGCAGCTTCTAGTAAAGGCTTGAATCTATTTGCCATATCAGTTTCTAATTGTTTCACTGCTATAATTTAGCAAACATTTCAAACATTTTGTCTCATCTTTATTTCTATTATTTCTTACTAAGCAGAACCTGCAATAAAAGCAACTTCCCTGATGATATTCTCCAGACTCTTCACTTTATCCCCAGGGTCCAGAATCTGGAACTACTAGGAAACAGCTGTGCTATCAAAGCATTCCTGTACAAAGGCCTCAAATACATCAAAAATATCAAACTGGAACTGAATGTTCAGGAAAATTATTCTGAGTCAGTACACCTCAAGTGAAAGTTAAAATGGCATTTTTTATAGAAAAGGGGGGGATATTCCTATTTTAAAAGACCAGGAAAATTGCAGAGAAGCCAGTTGCAAACTGGGAAGAGCTAGTGGGTAGCAGCAAGTCTCTAAGAAAGCGTACTGTGTACTACTTGTATTAGCAACTGGACATGTAAATGGCATCTGCCACTCCTCCCTAATCCACAGACCTAGATATTTCATCCTAAAAGGTAATCAGACTCCTTAGGCAGGATTTACCTTTGGTAAATCCATGATGACTATTCCCTATCACCACGTTCTCCTTTATATGCCCCAAAATGTGTTCCAAAGTAGATTGCTCCATGGGACTGAAGTGCAGCTGATCAGCCTGCAGTTCCCTGGGTTGATTACTCAGCCATTTTTTGAAAGGAGTGTGACATTTACCTTTCTCCATTGATCAGAGATGTCCCTGTGATTTCCATGCCCTTTGAAATATGATAGTGGCTTTGCAAGGACATCGTCCAGTTCTCTCATCACCCTTGGATGACCCCATGGACTTGTGTTGATCAAATTATCCCTGACTCAATCTTCACCCCATGCTGGTAGCCCTCTTCTGTGAACCCTGCCACTAAGGACAGACATCCGGGAGACACTGTAATGTAGTTGTAGAAATGCTTCATTTTGCTCTTCTTGTCCCCCATAGGTCTTGACTCTAACTGAACTTCAGTTTTCCTGACACCACCCCTTCATGGCTTTTTTAAATTCCTCCTTTGTACTCTGTCCCTACTTGCATCTTCAATATATAGCCTGTTTGCACTGGAGCTCTGCCATGACTTCTCTGCCTTACTCAACAGTTTGTAGTTGAGTTGCACAGCTGCAGACCAAAAGTCTTGCAGGACAATAATTTTATCGCGCAAAAGTCTCTCTGGATTTCAATGAGACACATGCAACAATTCATCCTTCAATACCCCTATATTTTGTGTGTCTTCCTCTTCTAGTATAGCCGGCCATCCGGAGAGGTATCTTCAGAATCACTGAGCTGTGAGCAGCCAGGAGTATAACTTACACACAGAAGCTATGAGAACTCGGTTAACCTTTTCCACATAATAGAATTTGGGGGGAAAAAAGCGATAGAATATACTTTGCAACAATACCTGTTTTTAAGCAGGCTTTCAGAAAGCAAGTACGCTGAATTCCAAGCATTTCTACTAAACAACATGTGCACACAAACACTAGAATAAATGGAAAAGAAGAGAAATAAAGTGTCCCTATCAGTACTGTTCCGTGATAGGAGGAACAATATGAGTATTTAACACCAAATTAGCTACTGGGAGAACCTAGTAGTTAATTCCTTAGACAGCAAAGGAGAGGAGGGATGTGGCAATTATTCAATAGAGTCATATTTAAATAGATCTGAAAAGTATTACTAATGTCTAAAATATTTTTTTCATTTTTGTGTAAAAAAATTTTGTGTAAGAAATTATATATCTCAGCTGACTGAGATACATTATAGAGCCTTACAGAAAGCTAGGACAGAGTAAGAACCTTTTTATACCACTAAGCACAAGAACAAACACAGTATGGGCTGGCAGCCTTCAGAACCATCTGACAGACACTACTCCTTCAGACCCAGGAGCTCAGTTACGAAGGTTTTCCTTTACTGTTCAGATGGCACAAAAATCCAAATATTTCCACTCTTTTCTCCACACTTTGGATGATGCATTTTTGTCTAGAATAAAGTTAAAAATATTGAACATTATACAAAAAAAGTGAAAAAGGTTTCTTTTTATGCCATTTAAATTTGATAGTTGTAGACACTTCCTTACACACATCACTGCGTGATTTATTATGGTAGGGAAGACAAATTCAGAAAGATGGAAAGAAATCCTAACAGCAAATTTGTGCTAAGTCCACTGTTACTATACAAAGATAACAGTTTTTCTTAAGGAGGCTGTCTACAGTGAGATAGGTTTAATCTAAAATTTAATATCAGCTTTTATGACTGAAACAGAAAACTGAAATAAAACATGAGCATAAATGAAAGAAATTATACAAAAATTACTATAATTATGAACATCAAAGTTACTTATCAAAACTCCATCTTCTTTATGCTAATTATTTTCCCAACAGATTATTCTGAATAGGACGAAGCCATCTCAGTTATGAAAGAAAACTAGTGTTTTCCCGTTCCCTGATAATTAGTCATTCATATTTAGATAGCCTTCATTCACTGCTGCACAGGTGCCTCAACCTTTGCCACACAATGTTGAGCTGTATTTAAAGAAATACTCTTTGAATACTTCTAAAGCAATAATAAAAAACTGTATTAACAGCTTAATCGCCCTGCATCTCTCCAAACAAGAGATCTGTCATGTGAAATTCATCCTTTTTGTCAAAAACATGCACAAAACATTTCTGACAGAGTAAAATATGACAACGTTGTATCAGCAAACCTGCTTCAGCAGCCCTGCTAATTTAACACCCTATTCAGCAGATACTCAATTTCCGTGGCTGCTGGCCATGAAGTTTCAGTGAACTTCTATGGGTTGGCACCTGCAAAGCTTAATTCCAATTCAATAAACATAAATTCCTGCCTTCCTCATTGCAGATATGTTAACTGCTGACTTTGGCTCTGACTCTTCAGCAAAAGCATGTCCTATTCACATATCTATATATAGAAGTCAGTATTATATGTCCATCAGACTTGCGAACCTATGTTTGGATAGACCACAACTAATGCCATACAAGTGGGAGGAAAGTCCGAGAAAAATGATGGAAACACAGATGTGCTCAGAGATGTCAACAGGAAAAAGGTTCCCTGATCAGTGTAGTCCCATCTGCCTGGACTCTGAAAAAAGTTATCTAATTACGGCTATAATAAGTACTAGAAAAAATTTTACAAAAAAAAACTCTAACAAAACAAACCCTCCCCCTCCAAAGTCTTCTGAGCTACTTACTACCTGACCTCATGGGTAAAGCAGTTCACCTGTATAACCTATTCATTGTCACACGAGTCAGGATCTTCTAATGGAGAGCTACTGCTAACATGCTACACTGCATCAACTGTAATACACCTTACTCTCCTGCTGACACTGTTTGGTGCATCGTGACTGATTTAGAGTAGACAGGGAGTTTACGTAAGATTAAATAAAGGAAGGTTGCTTCTAAATGCCAGGATGTCTTGTTTTGCCATCTCAGCCACAAAACAACTCACAATCTCAAATATGAGTGATTTTAATCAGAAATATCTAAACAGCACAATTCAATGTTCCCATGGAAAACTGTCATGAGATATCTGATTCAAAAGAGAAGAATGTCATTATTTTTACTATTTAAACTGATTCAGGATTAAAAAGCAATAAAATAACCAATGAGATCACAGTCTTCTATTTCAATAAACTCCTTAAATGAGTGTCATCAATGAACAGAAGAAGTTGTTGTCAATCGTCAATAAAATAAATATAACTGGTTGGTTGCTGGAATGGGTAGAAAGAATTTTCTTCTACTATTTATTTAATCCAGCTTCTTGAATTCTGTTGGGCCTGTTCAACAGTGTGTGCAGGGTACAGGTTTTATAGTAGCAGAGTTACTTAAATTAGCTTTAAAACAAGCTGATTCAAAAGCTGGAAACTACCTAGATAAAGCAGGAAATTTGGCATGGACCAACCAACCACGTAGAAATAATAAATGATGTGTAGCACTGATCAATTTATGTAGCCAAACTTTCACAAAGACCCTAATGAAACAGTGCTGCAAGCATCTGTGTTTCAGATGACCCAAACCCGCATCCTTTCAAGTGGTGAGAGGAGTCTCTGTTAACAAAACTTCCACAGCCTTAGACCCAGGATAACAAAGAATGGCATTAATCACTTCCTTTGCTAGCAAATATTACAGAATCACAGAATCACAGAATTTTCAGAGTTGGAAGGGACCTCTAGAGATCATCTATATTTAAAGGGATGAGAAATTTATGTGCTGTTACTAAACTGATCTGTTTTGATCTGCCTAAGGAAAAGATATAATTTTTGAGTATACTTATTTTTATTATCCCTTTATGCATAAAGACCATTTGTATTTGATTCCAATAGGTGATCGTTACACACAGATCTACGCTTCCTTCTTGACCATCTCCCCAGTGTCACATGCCTGGCTACTGAAAGATGAATGACCAGCAGAAGAGAAGTAGAAGAGCAGAGAGTTGCAGACCAGGAATATTGAACCACGATTGTTCTCTGGAAGATGTCTATCTGTCTGCTTTGGCCAAGATATATTGTCTTGCCAATAGATGTTTGTCCATCTGAAACCTTTCATTGACTGGTTCATATAATGCCAAACTAGGAATGTTTAATAGGAAATCCCTGGAACAACAGGAATAAAGGGAAGGACTTGAGGATGAGCACAGAGCTAGAAGAGATAAGAAGAAAGTAGAATGACACCACGCTGCCAGTACTCAACTGTAAGGTGGTGGCAGAGCAGCAGGAGGAAGACATAAGGGGAAAAAAAAAATCAGAACGAAGGAAAATATGGGAAGTCAGTATCTCAGACATCTTCTCACCGTCATTTTACACAGATGTCTCTTCAATAATTCATATTGACTAATTTCTACTGACTTCAGGGGGCCTGAATAGTAATCTTCTAAGACAGTTAAAGAGGGTAGGAGTTAAATAAGGACAGTGTATAGGTATGGAGACAGTAATCAAGATTAAAACAGAAAATTCAAGACACTTCATGGATTTGCTGAATAATATAGATATCATTAATATAGATATCCCCAGGTACAACTGAATTTGAGTTCACTATACTAAATCAGTAATGGCTAGAAATTAAAAACCGTAATGTTAGCCCATATTAACTTTAACTGGAAATATTAGTTCCCCCAAACCTGTCAATCTTCCTGTCTGTACACAGTAGCTTTCCTTTATTTCAGATCTCAGCAAGAAAGATCAAAGTGCCCTTGCAGTGGTTAGCCTGGAAGGATATTGGACAAGGAGTCTGTGATCCACATAATAGTTAATCTAGGTGTATTCCTCTGTATCATGGACGTCGTGTGATTGCCATTTATTCAATATATATAGATGCAATGTATAGTCAGTAGATGTACATGTAGTCACAGTATCACAGTATCACAGTATGCTAGGGATTGGAAGGGACCTCAAAAGATCATCTAGTCCAATCCCCCTGTTGGAGCAGGAACACCTAGACGAGGTTGCACAGGAAGGTGTCCAGGCGAGTTTTGAATGTCTCCAGTGAAGGAGACTCCACAACCTCCCTGGGCAGCCTGTTCCAGTGCTCTGTCACCCTCATATCAAAGGATATTAATCTTGAGTATATGTATAGTGTATTGTCTTGTTCAATTGAAATATTATATGTACCTGTTCAGGAACCGTAGTTTTATTAATAAGACAAGAATAATAGAGTGTATTGTCCAAGGGACTCTTCAAAGCTAAGTCCATATTCCAGTCCTGACTGCTGTCATTGATTGAGAAATCCATATTTTGACCAAGATCCTACAACAATACCAGTGATCCTAGAGCTGGTGAACCTCACCATGGATGGGATTTGCACATCGTGCTGTGCCTTGACCATAGGTCCATCTGATACCATATCTTGGGGTTCCCAGCATCGGAAATAGGATTTTATAACTGGCTATCACCCTTTCTGGTTGCTTATTAATAGTTATCTGCTTTGCAAGTGCTTGTGCATGTCTTATGGCAAGTGGAAAGAACTGGCACTTCCTCGGTGCAAAACAGCCCTCGAGCTTCTCGTTATGCACAGGAGGAAGACTTGACCTCTGTCTCTGTGTTACTAACCTGAACAAATCTGCGAACCATTTAGGGTATACGCTGTGTGGAAGTTATCACTAAAAACTACCAATATTGCATTTTTTTCAACCCTCCTACACAGCATGACTAAGTCCTACGATGAATTGCACATCCATTGTACATTTCTGAGCAGCACAGACAGTAATACTGAAGTCTGGCAAATAGTGCGGTGGGATATTTTTGGAACGTGGAAAACCCCTCCATTTTCCATAATGCAATAAAGTATACCACTGCTTGAACTTCAGTGAAAAATTCACAACCAAGCCTTCAGTCTTTCTTTTTCTTAAAACTGTTGGAAAATGAACAGCATGCTGAAGATCCGTTCTAACTGTTTTTCCTCACTAATTTGGCCTCATTTCACAAGCGTAGGCTGCTTGTGCCAAGATTTTATACACTGCTTTTTCTTTCTCTCTCCACTGTGCCAATAAAAATGTTTTTTATTTGAAGTCTTATATTTATTACTTTCAGTGTCACTTAAAGGAATAAATCTATCATGGAGTAAAGTGCAAGTCAATAAAGTAATGTACATATATCAAGCAAACTTTTTACCAGCTAAGGTACCGTGGTATAGATAATAGAATTCTTTGAAATATACTGTAAGGTAATGTTCTTAACTGTAACTGTAAATTCTAGAGTAAGCCAATAGAAGCGTGCTTCTATTCTCTAATAAAGGTCATTTTTTAAATGCCTTTAGATCCCTTAGTCTGTTTTAACCTCATGCCTATAGAATTGCTCCTTTGAATTAAATGGGAAATACATTTTATCTATTTTTTCTTCAAAAAGAAAATAAAAAATCTGTATAGTTAGTAGACCTTCCACAGAAGATCTGTAATGAAGACCTCTAGCTCCTAATAGCCTCAGACTTACTGAGACTGTATGGTTACATAAAACAATTATCTGGAAGGTAGCTGTAGAAGGAAAATAGATACCCAAAGCCAATTATGCAGTGTATCCTCTCCTATTTATCTGGACAGCCCACTGTAAGCTGGCATGAGCTGTGTTCAGGCCAGAACCTTACCTTATCAAAGCAATCCTTTGACTACATTAATGCAGTTGGCAGGAAGGTTTAACTGTATTTTTTTTTTTTTTCAAATGGTTTGCTGGGAAATTGAAAAGCCCAGACAGCAAAGGGATCCGTTTGGTTGACTTTGCTCTCAGCGTGTGGGCTGAGCGGTTGGCTAGACAACCTGCAGGCTGGTTTCTGTCAAAATTTTATATGGAACCACTAAGTTGTCCATGGGAACACAATACCATCTGCAGCGGGCATTACAAGTGTATTATAAAATAGGCAGATGAATAGGCATAGATATGTATTTCTGAAGTATTGTTATGATTGGGCAGACTCACCTCAATTTATTACCATTGGCAGGCAGGATTTTTCTGTTCATTTTTTATGTAGAACCTCTTAGAGTTTTCTTTAAGACAGTACATAAGGAATGGTATGCAAGACTTTTGGATATTGCAAGTAGCTTCCCTTAGACAGGCCATATGTCCATGCCACACCACACTGATTTCAAGCTTCTGGGTATGCTGTGAATCAGTAATTTTCAAATCAATTTTGCTCAGTTCACATGCAAAATGGTGTTTTGTCTGGATTTTATTACTACCACCAGTTCTGTCAGTGCATTCTTAAATCTGAAAGCCAAGCTACCTTTTTTTTTTTTTTTTTTCAGCTCATGCAACCAGTAGAAATGAAGTCTCTGGTGGCCTAATTTCACCGCTGCTTCAACTGGTACTGGTCTTATCCCTGATAAGGGCTTCAACCCATGCAATTCTATAGAAGGTGAAAGAAATGAGGAGGTTACAGATATAAGGCCAAATATGTTATGGCAACTGATTTCCACAGCTGCAAGTGTGTCAAAATCAAAACAAACTTCAAAATTATGGAAATAGAACATGAGAAAGTGAGAACTGGCAACTGGATATAAACCACCCTCCTTTTGGACTGGTATGAAGATCAGAAAAAAAGAAACCACACACCTTGCAACACTTGCTTCCTTTAGATGTGCAACAGGACCACATAAAGCAAAACTGGAAGTCTTTTTCCCCAATCACTTTTCTGATAATTTCTTAGTATCACTTTGTGTAGTTTGACAATGATCTGTGCAAATTGCTTTCAAGTTGTTTTTTTTTTCTAGAGCGTTTAACACAGTGCCACTTTTAGTACAGAACATGCTTTGTGCTGTTACCGTTTCTAGTTTGTCTGAAGTCTTCAGGTTTTTTAGAATGAGTTTATTTTTGCAAATCACATGCTGCACAAGGTCTATAAGTACAGTATACAATTATTTAAAAGAAACAAAATTCACTGGTTAACATTATGGTAAGAGCTGAACTCGGGAAGTGTCTACAAATATGTGAATACTGACCAGTTAACTTACGAATATTGTAAATACTGAGATTTTTCAACGTTGAAGACAATAGAAAAACAGAACTGGTTTTGCCACCTTATCTATCAGCTGAAGAGGTTACAGAGACTTCTGATTGCCTGATGATGTTCCAGCAACAAACAGGTCAGAAGACTAATTACCAGTCAACCCAAATGGCAGAAGAAAACAGACATTTTCCTCTTGCAGGAGAAAGGAAACCGATTAATTTGCAGGTGAAAATTATCAAAAGAGAGTATTCTGCTTTAATGTTCTGCTTCAACTATGACAGTGAAGCACAATGCATTAGCAAGGACAATAGACACAAATTGCTAGTGATAAAAAAGAAGCATAAACATCCTCAGAGTCTCTATACAAGCAGATACTCATCAGCTCTTTGCTGGAATGATTTGTGCTCAGCGTTGTTATTTGTGCTGCTCAGTTGCCCAGGAGCTCTAATCCTTATTGTTACTACCTTTGCCAGTATATCTAGAAGGAAACCATGCCTGCTTCAAATAGCAGAGAACTTCAAAAAGAAAACATAAATAACCAATGTAAGACAAGTACTGTTAACCTTACTTCACTGATTTGGATGTGAAGTACTACTAGATACACTCCAGGATGTTGGAAAAACTAGAAATTAAGCCTCTCTCAAAGCTTGGCTTTGGTGACAAAAGTACCCTTTTTCATCAGCTTTTTACTTAACTACTGATAGAACAAGACTGACAACTGAAACTGGGCTGACAGCCGTATCTGGTCTTCTTCTGAATGCTAACATACTGTTGTTACACCCTGGGGAGCTACGTATCCACTTGGCTCGTTACACATTTCAAATTATTCGATACCATATGAACTCACTTTATAAGCCTTCACTGCAGAATAGGGGAGTTTCAGGTATTACTAAGGTTAGGCTTTGATTAGCGATCAGAACAGAATACAATTTACGTAGTGCTACTGACTTGCTACTGATTGCACACACGGCCTCAAAACTTCCATCCGATGACACCAGCTTACAAACAGCAGCCCCGATGACTTAGGGAAATAGCCTTCCTTAGTGGATATAAGACATTCAAACCTTGAAAGAGGCACACAGTTATTTGCCAAAATATTTGACACCACTCTTGACAACGGTTGCTGAATTCTGACCTAAAATGCAAGTCATAACACTCAGTTTTGTGAGCTGACACAGTGTGAGTGAACTTCAGAGAGGTAAATATGCAGAGATAAACAAGTGAGGAGGGTGAAGGATAGTAGAGAGAAACTGACAGAAGGGCATAATTGAAATAGGAACTAATTAGGGTCAGGTTTTCAGTAACTACGGTGGCCTGAAATGAAATATACACTTTGGACGTTATCTCTAGGCAAATTTAAAACAAGAAAGAGAAGTGAAAGTCAAATCTCTCTGCTGAGCACAACACAGACGTGTAACAGACCTTCAGGACCTCAGCAGTGTGCTCTGGTTCCAGGATGTACTTGGAAGGGAAATGTGAAGGATAGTGTGACCCAGCATCAGCAACAGGACACTCTGCCCCGCAGGCTGGGACGTTTTTAAAGCCCTGGAGCACAGATTTCTGCGGAGATTGACAGGCTGAAGAGAGAACACTCCGAATCTACATTTCAACCCTCAGATTCCAGACTGCGTTCCCTTAGACTGAAGTTTTTCCAGAAAAGGGCTACATACACTATCAGACCCAAGGCAACTTTATTTTCTTATAGGATCTGTCCCTTCCCACACCCCTGCAACTGTTATCTTTGAGTTTAATCTTTGTCATAATGTTGTCCCGTAAATTTGGCCACTGGCCAGAGTAGAGGCTCAAAAATGGTCATTCACTCCTAAGAGGAAAAAGTTCACTTGTTTTGATTTTCTTAGTAGGTCACTCCACTGCGGTGTCCAATTTCAGGTTAAATACTTCGCTTTCAGTATGAACTAGAAGTAAGGTATTATTGATCAGATTTGACATGAAAACCAACCTCTGTATTTAGACATTTGCAATGTTGTTGTTGTAATTATTGGTCTTGAATCTTCTCATTTACATTTCATTTTAGGACTTCTAGGTGGAAAAATTAGACTATTCCTCCAGATGGAAAATTCTGCTTTCTGATGAAGGCTGTTTCAAATTGCCAAAATTAAATCCACAGCATGCAGAGAAGTCTGTATTCCAGAAAAGCACCTTCCCTAACTCAAGTACTTTTTATGACCATTCTGTTCACCTTTGTTCTCTTTCTCTATTTCACAAAGATGACGTGAGTAATGATTATTATATTAGGTCTGGTACCATGAATGCTACAGCAGACTTGCAGCATAATTCTCTTCCTCCTCAGGGAATTGATATTTTTATTCACAGCACAAGAAAACCTTGTTTGTGGACAGAATATTTTCCCCCATTTCTTTTTCTTTATTTGGTGTTTTGATGCAATAAATTGATTAGATAGACTAGACAGTAGTTTCATAATCCTGTTCTGAGCCTACCAGAATTAATTACTGTTCACATAATACTATTCAGGAAGTATGTTTTAAAAAGCAGAATACTCATTATGGTATAATTTTCAAGGATGCCGTCCACATGGTATAATTCCCAACAGTTATGGGGACGGATGCTTGCATATTGCAAAAGGGCAAGACAGCAGGTGAGGAGTTATGCAGTAATGCCAATGTGTGGTCCTGTGTGAGGTGTTCACAGCATTCTTCTTCTCCCTCATCAGATCAGATTTCACCTGCCCTGGCTCCAAGTGTCAGTGTTATGCCAGTGAGTGCGAATGAGGTTAAATAGCTACAGAATGTACCTGAGCTCCCTGAAATGAATAACAGTGTTTCCACTGGCTTCATGACACCTTGTCATGCCTTCAGTGTGGTGCTTTGCACAAGATTTAAGGCAGTTTTGATCCAATTCCCTTGCCTCAAATAATCCAAAGTTCGTAAAAAAGGCACATGAAATGTATCTATCTGGAGATCTCTTTAGTAGTTCTTTTGCTCGTTAGAAAGCAGTTCTGAGCATCCTCAACTGAAGCAACTTGATAGTTGTGCTTACAGACTGCAAAATTGGGGCTTCCTGCTTGTCTTGTTCAGCTTACTTTTAACACTGCACTTTTATCTGTCTGTCCCTCAACTAAAGAAGAGCAAAACCTCAGATCTTGTTAATGCACAAACACAAAACAGCTTCCATAAAGAACTTGAAACCACACCCAAAATGTCTTTGGGATGGTTAAATGTATGGACTAGATCAACGCTGAAGGGTTTTCCCTCACTCAGCTCTCAAAGTCCTAAAAGCTAGCCAGTCGTGATGCAAGGGCTTTGTATTACGACAGCCTCACTGATCTCGAGTTTATCAGCGAGTCAAAACAATACCTAAGGTACGGAAGTAGTACAAAGATTTTGAATGTGCCATCCGAGGCATTGCTAAGGATGATTTGCTGGGATGATCCTTCAACAGATGGACTTAATGAGTTCAGAGAATCATTTCAGTCCTGAAGTTACAGAAGTAAACATATCTAGAGCTTAAGCTAGAAGCTTGGCAAACCTTTTTCTAGATCTTCTTAAAAAAAATGAAACAATTGCTTACTTTGTTATTGCTTATACTGACAAGTATCCTTACACAGACCTTGTCACTGTCCTTGCATTTTTTTTTTTTTTGTTGTTGCACTAAAGAAACATTTCAGGATGATACCACAGTGACATTTGGAGAAGCATGCACAATGTCTTCTTTTTGGTCACAAATACAGACAAAGCATTGAAGTAAATCAATGTTTATATTCCTTTACCGCTTTTGTTTCCTACCTTGCATCTGTAGTAATACACTTGAAAGCACACCTACTGCACACCTGAAGAACTATATAGCTATTAAAGACCGAAACACATTAATAGCATTGGAAGGGGTAGGGCACACAAATCACTATCAAAGGAGAAGTGGTTGCCACAGTAGTGGTGTCTAGTTAAATGTGACAAGATGTTCAGAGGCTATTAATTGATACTGTATCATATTCACCAAAGTAAAGTTAGCCAGTGATGACTCATGTCCTTTCCATCACAACTTAATAAATGGATACAGAAGTTATATTGATTTTCATGGACAAGCAAGTAGATCTGAAATCTGAAAATTCGATGAAATATAAATTATGGAATATGGACCACATGTGATGATCTCATAACAGGGTGAAAAGTCCACTACTTGGAGAAAGTACGCTAAACTGCAAAAGTTTATTTTGACACACTATCACAACAGGGATTTTTTCTGTTAAATATGGGTTGGCAAACTTCTCCTTGTGCCTCTAGGATTCTCTGAAGCCTTGATTCTAATCATAGAAAGCTCTAATGTGGAATATGTAATTTGTCATAAAATGACAAATTCATCAATGTGAAAGTAGTCATATGAAAAGGGTAACTTCAGTCAATGCCACAGAATGAAGAAATACAGGAGAAAAATTATTTGCTGTTTTGAAATGAGAACTTGACAATCAGCTTCCATATTCATTGCAATTAGAATCATTAGGTGAAAACTGATTTTGCCAAAAGAGATTTTCTACATAATGGTTTCCTCTGAGTTTACTTTGTGGGGGTTTTTCAACCAGTATGCCTCCACAGATTGATGTTTCTCATACAGATTTGTTTCTATAAAAATCAATTTTCTTGTTTATAAAGCAAAAATGAAACCTTTCAAACTTGTAACCCAAATAGATTTTTTTTAACCAGAAATTAAGAACTTTTCCAAAGTTACTTTGGCCAGCTTCTATCATAATTCCCACGATGTTTTATTAATAAATGTCGGAAGATGCAAGCAGATCCTCTTGGTTATTTGTTTGTATGCCAGACAGATCAAAAAACTTAAACAAGAACGAGTGCTCAACCATCAGAAATGCAAGTGTATGGGTTATTCAGAGGTCAAGAAGATGCAAAAATGGAGTTCAACAATCCCCTTCTTTCCTGGACTCTGCAAACCGGTTTGAGAAGTCAATGAGGAGCTTTTTCAGCCTTTGAAAACAGAGTATGCTCTCCTTAAGCTCTTCATTGCTCATTTATCAGTTTTTGTTCTCTTCCCTTCATGCCCCCAGAAGATGGCAGTGTAGGACTCGCTAGGAAACATTCAGTGGAAGGGTAACATTTTTGTCCAATTTCCATCAGCAATGCTTTTTTTTTTTTTTTTTTTTTTTTTAAATAAAAGCTGTGCCATGAATTTATTCACATTAACTACAGACTAATTCATCCCTTTCCAGAAAGCTTCCTTCCATTCCCCAGGACCTTGGACATGCAATGTCCATTCACATTGTGGGAGCATCAGTGAAGACTTTTGTGGAATATGACTTTCAGTACTTCACATCTCCCAGATACTCATCCCAAATTAAAGCAGACCACACAATTAAGTCCTGCAGGATTACCAGCAATTTTGGACAGATCATGTGGCTCAGGACGATCCCAGATATGGCTCCATGAGGTCATGGCAGCCTGGGAAATTATCTTAGATGTTTGATAACAGTTCAGTGCCATCATGTCAGTCGAGATCAATAAAGCCCCTGAAGAGATACTGAGTTTGTATTATTTGTAGAAAGAGGGTTTCCAAGTCTTGGTTCACTCAAGCCTCTCATGGGCCTCAAGGCAAGTAGGGCAAGATCTGCAACACACATGAGATCAGAATAGGATGCTTTGAGATTTTTCAGTTTTTGTTTACAACATCTAGATCAACAAAATTATCTTCAAAATGTTCAGATACTCAAAACTTTTGAGATACAGCTCCTCCTATAATAGACAGCAGAACCACTAATTTCTAGCCTCTGCACTTTCAAGATGGAGACTGTTTTGATGTGAATGGACAACTGGGGAAGAACAATTAAGGAGAGAGAAGAAAAACAAAATATAAATTAAAAATCCGTTTCTACTCAGGTATTACTACAGCACTATTTGTAAAGATTTGCAAGTTCTGAGTGATTATAAAGATAACTTGCTGCTATTTTGTTTTCCTTAACGTGCTTAGGAAAATGTTTGAAATACAGTACCTTACTGTATATGTAATCTAACTCATAATTTTTTCTGATGCTTTTAACAACTAGAAAAAAACAGTCCTGTCCTGAGCTAATTCAGCACCACAACATAGCCAATTCTGCCTACTTCTAGGACATTTCCCATGCAGTCACTTTGTTGCAATCCCTTAGGTTATCTTACTAAGAAACACTCTGAGGTTTTCCATATTAGGCAGCTGGAACAGCCACAAATACTAAGATATTTTGCATTTAATGATTTAATCAATTTTGCTCCCTGCTCAGAGAACACAAACACCTTGTACACGTGCAACGATGTTCTTCTTTCATCTATGGCAAAATAACCTTATATTTTCAGTGCTTTTCTAAAGGACGACTCTGTTATGAGCATTCTCTCTCTACAGAGAAGAAAGGGGACCATGTGTAGAGAATTGCATGCAGCAAACGTTGGTGGAATAGAAACTGTGACAATGAAGAAGGCTAAAACGAAGATAAATCGGTATCGAAAGGAAAAGATTAAACCAATAAGAGGTTATGATGTATTGAAGCGGACTTATCGTCATGAGTGGGAAATTTAGTCCTAACATGAAGAATACTAAATGCTTATATAAGACATGTGAAAGAAAGAAAAATCAAGAAATCTCTGGATAAAACTGGATGGTTCCATTCAGTGTGGGATCGCTCAATTTCAGTGTGAGACAGGAGAACAGACTGGTCTCATGTAAAAATCTAGGAAGGAGGAAAAGGAAAATCTTCAAAGGAAGGAGAGGAGAGTAGCCTGATATTTATATTTTGGGGAAAATAATAAGATATAGGAATAAGAAAGTAGTAATTATGCATTTACAAGTACAAAGATACTTTCCTGTCACCACCCCTTGCTCCCAGACAGGCACACTCTTCATCTCTTAATTTGATTAGTTATAAGTGTGATAAGGTTTTAGTTTCCCCAAAAAACATAACACAACCCAAACAACAACAAAAAAATCCAATCTCTAAAAAGGCACAACTACTTACCATTAACCACTTGGCTAAAGTTAAGCTAGGAAGATATAGCAACTCAACGTTCCTGATTGTATCAGATATGTCAGTAAAACTCTTTAAATTTCAGCAAAAAAGATGGATACATGCACCAAATGAAATGACAGATTTTTTTTTTCAGTTTTATGACTTAAGCAGCTTATATAGAACACAGGAATTAGTAGGTTTTTGCATTGTTTTGAGACAGATAACTCATGCTTACAGCATTTGATTATTTTATAGCTATCATCGCTGTACTTGAATAGTGGGGAATATTATACTCTAACATGTAATATATATGTATATATATTCTCCAACTCTTGAAGCAGTTTGGCTCTCCCTGAAACTAAGTATTAAAATAAGGGGGTGGTTTCTTCTTATTAAGGCAATCATAATTAAACAGTGACTCCAACAGAACAGAGATTTTGTCCATAAAGTAATCTTTCAAAGACAAATTATAAGGTTTTCTCTTGCTGCTCTTAGGTATGATTTCAATTTGTCTGAACAGTTCTACTAGTCTGGTGCTTTGCAAATTGCTAACCTGTACAAAGCTAATAGACACCAAAGACTTATTCTATTGCAAATTTTTGCCATTTTTGTTCTATTTTAATATAATTACTTATTTGATTTTCTTTCATTGACCTCTGAAAAGTAACTAGCTTTCATTGTTGAGTAAGTAGCATATTTACTTCACCAAAATGCTTGTTAGCAGGGTTTGGGGAAAGAAGGGAATACAAACACACTCAGAGACTAATTAAGTGGCCTTCGGAAGTTGATTCTAAAAGGTTAAGAGTAATCCTTAACTAGCTTGCCTGTGGACTAGCCACATGGTGGAAGCTTTGCCAAACTAACTCCACAGTTTCACTACATACATTCCCTAATATCTGAGTTGCTTTACAGCCTGTTTACAAAACCAAAAGTATGAGTTTACGCTACATACAGAACAACGTCCAGGTGACTTCAGAAGGAACAATAAACATCCAAATCAGTTTTCTGCAGTGAGTTTCCTCCAAAAGGACATGAAGTGTTTTCCAACCCATCCCCTCATAGATACGTCCTGTCATTTGACATTCAATTCTAGATAGCTGAAGGCATTCCAAGTTTGGAAACTCATGAAGCCATGGGTCAACTTGTGGAATATAGCATTTGACAAGAATCATTTTAACGAGCAGATATCCTTAAGGTATTCCGCATATTTTAAATCAAAGTACGTATTGCATAAGCTTATTACATAGAGCTTTCATTGCAGCATGTGTAACTGGCATTCTTGGCCTGCCAGTACTTGTTTTTGCTTAGGTTTAGCAAAGACAAAATGCCTCTGTTTGTTTTTGAAGTAGTATCCTGGGTAATATATCCTCTTGCAATAAAAATAACCTTTGCCAAATGTTCTCTAGGAACCGAATAATCTCCTCTTTCCTTCTATAAAGCTATACACTTGTTTTCAGGCTTTTACTAATCAAACCTTTCATATAGGAACTCTCATTTCTTAAATTTCTAGATTTCTTTTTGTGCTGCAGATGTCAGCATCTTGCTTTCCTTCCTCCTTGAACAAAACCTTCTACTATTGAAACAACTGAAACTTTATTTCAGTGATGTAGTTTCATGAGATTATTCAGTCTTCTCTGTAAAGATGAAGTAAAATCTATGGATTAGACTTTCTAGAGAGGATAATTTTGTATTTCATGTATGTTGTCCATTAAACCAGCTGCTGTAGGGTCTTCTATGTGTGGATTGGCTCTTCCCTGGGTGGTTCACTTCAGGAAGTTGCTGGGAGAAGGGGATGAAAATAAAGGAGAAAAACAGAACAATCTAAGATCAATAGCATGTTCAGATGGTATCAGTTGCCAAAGCTCAGTTTTGGACAGAAGCACGACAGCCAAGTCTTCAGAGTTCCTGGCATCCCCAATATTGATTAGTCCTCATTGGGAATGCATGAACAGTAGTTATAACTGGCATTCCTGCTTCTGCAACGTAGGGAGGACCACAAATAGCTTAGCTCATGAAAAGAAATACCAGTATGTGTCTAGAAGAAAACGAATTCTCTTTCCTGCTGAATCAGCCACCTTATCGCTGCAGAGCTGAATTAGCAACAATTGACATCTGCAACTGAATTAATCCTGGCTCTCCAGGAATTAGAATCACGAAACAGCGAGGAGTTGCTGACACCCTGTTACCACCATCTGAAAGTTATGAGACCATGGTAGCTCTCTTTATTGAAGAGAGATCTATGACAAAGCTACCCCTTATTAGAGAAGCAACTCCTCAAGGTGTAGGTAGCCCTAATAAACCTTGCATCTGGAAAACACCACCAGAGATTTCTTTTGTTCAAGAGAACAAATCCGTGGAGATCACTGGTTTATCGCTAACTACATGTTAGGTTAGAATAGCAGTATGACATTTGGGTTAGCTTCATCCAGAGCTTTTAGCATCACAACTCATTTGATTTCCATTAGAGAACTAGATCATGTTAACGAGCCGTACTGTCTTGTCTTTCAAACGAGACGCTAAAAGGCCAGTAAACAAGGCAGGGGACACCATAGGTATAGCAATGTAGGATACGAATGAAAGGCAATTATCTTACTGTGAAAATAATGAGCATTTTCCTTAATTGGAGCACCAAAGGTTGGGTGTGTTTGAACTAAAAAGTCCACGCTTTTCCAGGTTTTGCCTTATTTGCAGCTAGCTACCAGCTGAACTCCAACTTTTTGTCTACCCCACCCCATTACTCTTTCTCACACTGTATTTGTACATGCAACCCATCTTTGTTTCAGAAACCTTTTAATTTTAAACTGTATCTATACACAAAAAGCACAAATGTACACAAGTCTGAAACACTGGCTGCCATGTAGAAAGCCTGAGATCCAGCTGCCCTGGGATCCAGTTGCCAACAGCTGAACCAGAAAGACGGTAGGCTAGGAACCTGGAATTTTACAGGGACACCACCCCAGTCACCACCCCTTCTTCTTCCAGCAAGGGGCAGCTTTCAGGAGCTTCTGATTTGCAGGACATCTGGTTGGAACAGAGCCAGAGCTGCGAAGGACCATTTTGTGCAGGAAACATGTCAGGGGGCCATGAAGGGGAAGACACAGGGAGCAAGAGCAGCAGCACCTAACAGTTACTAACAGTTAATCTTCAGTATTGAAGCCTGAGAATTCAGATGATGGGAGACTTCTCATGAAAAGGAATTAAAGATCTAAGCCACTAGATGCGAAGTCCTTAGTCATTATCCTTCTGTTTCCTGTGGCTCTGACCTGCTGTTAGACTACAGCCTGCAGGGTCTGAGACCTTGGCCTCTTTCTCCTCAAAGCTGGGCCAGAGAAGTCATACTTCAGAGTATCATCCAGGTTATCCTCCCCCAGAACTAAGCTTTCTTAGCGGAAACTTGGATTTAAGTGACAGAATTTGTTCAGATCTGGTTCCTGCCCATGAGGATGTCATGAGCTGCAAGGCAACGTAAAAATTTCAAGCACTGAGCCCCTGCAAGGTCAACAAGGAAATGCAGGTCAGACATTCAGGCATTTCTTATTTCAGTTTCTGTCCCAAGAAGATAGGACTTGCTAACCTGAAAGTTCAAGCAAGTTGGGAAACACTGACTACATAGTACTAGAGTAAGCTAACCTTCTAGTGTCAGGGCTCTTTTTCTAAGGAACTGTGGAGTGGCCCTTAAAGAAGGATAACACTCTTCTCCCAGGAACCATATGTCTATTTTGAAGTTTTCCAAGTAATATTGTTATTGCTGGCAAGAATGGATCAGAAGGGCAATGAGAAAAACTTGAAATATCAGCTCCTGACAAAAAAGTTCAACAGCCTCTGGAGCAACACAAGACAATCTTGCTCCTGTGTATTTCTGATGTCCCTTTCCCTTTGCTCTTGCATTCTGCTTCAGTTGGTCATGACTTCAATAGCTCACAGTCCCCACAGTTCAGCCAGCAGAGGTGCAAGAAATCTCTGCACACACACTCATGTCCCGCACTGTTGAGTGTGTCCAGCCTGACATTAAGCATGGCTTGGTCTGCTTTGACACAACACGCAAGACATTCCCTTTCACTCCCTTTGTATCGTAGGCTAACACATCAGGAAGGCTGGCTAAGAGATGTGATCTGACTATCCAGGTCAGGAGGAACAGACTCAAACAGCTACTAATATGAGGTAGACTTTGGATAACAAATTGCCAGCACCAACACTGTCTCTTTCTTAGAATAGACAGAAGCAGGTGCACTACAAACTTCATAACACAAAGCTGTAAGCTTGGTGAGAGCTCTTGCTAACAAATTGCAGGATTTGATCAGAACACAATAGGAAAGAGAATAAGGTTGTGAAATAAAAGCGGTTTTGGTGGTTTGTTTTTTTTTTTCTTCTACTCAAATGCTGATTTTCATTAGAGTTACTTAGGTCATTCAAAATCTGAGACGTTGACAAAAGCAAACACTGAGTGACAGGCAGGACTCCTTGTTCTACTTAGGAAACACTAAGTCCTTCCCAGAGAAGGAAAGAGAGAAGATGTCCTTACCACTCATAGCTGCTTGAGTACTCTCACCTCTTCGGCTGACATAGATCCCATGTCTCATCATTAGGAGGCAGCAGAACCTGAAAAGGAAAACAGGCTTAGTGGTGAACCGGGATGAAAAAGAAAGGTGTGGCAGGGAACAAAGAAGCTTCTGGTTGTGGCCAGATCATTGTTGTTAGGAGGAGATCAGGACTAAACAGAACTACAGAGCTGCCTTCACGGTATTACAGGTCTTACAGAACATGATTCAGATTTCTCAGGAGGAGCAGGAATGAAAGCAGGTCTCAGTATCAGCAGCTGGGGAAATCTTATGCTCCAAGAACAGGGTTGAGACAAGGTAACGTTGCAGGATACTTGCAGCAACACTCATAGAATTATCAAAGCAAGATAACAGACTAAGGAGCAGAGGAACAGAATAAGCATTGGTAGAGATGAGAAAAACTGAGAAATGCATTGCAAGAAAGTGCTTCAAAAGAAACATCGCTACATCCTCAAAAATAATACGTGATGCTCACTTAGTCTCCAACAACCTCCAACCTAACCCTTCTGTTGTTAAGATCAAATACCTCCAACAATAAGAAGAAACTGCAAAACACAACCCACAACTCAGGTTCCACAGGGGAAGAAAGGATCCTGAGATGATCGGGCAGTCTCTACTGCTGAGCAGACCTAATAGTTATCAACCTTTATTGGTTAAAAAAGCGCTTGACTGATCCCCTAGCTATGCTGCTTGACTGTTCTTATAATAGTAGTTAAGCGTATGCAGTGAAAACAAGGTCTGAAAAATTTGACGAGTGACTGTCATCACATTCCTGAACAAACTTGCTGTCAAGAAAGTCTATAGAAAATTCTGGACTGCAAAGATTTCGATAAAATATATGAGCACAAAATAAGCTTAGACAATCACGAAGGTCACAACAAAAAGGAAATGTGCAGTGCTTCTTTTATGCGGGATACAGTGGCAAGGCTTATGTAAATACTGCTGGTATCTGTAATAGATAGGGACCCTAGCGTCCAAATTAGGTCCTATCATCGTCTCTGGTACGCAGGGAAAACAGGGTAACACAGTGAAAGCATAATATCAATCTTAATACTTCTACTCTCACAAATTTGTTACATGATATCTGATGAACACCAACAACCAGGATTTAAGTTCTCATCCGGACAAATTAAGGAAAGATATACAGATGCTTGTGCTCACCCAAAGATATAACCTAGTCTCCTCCAGTAGAGACCACTTGGGCATATGTCTTAAGAGCATATTGCTGCACACTTGCCGCTTCCCCTAAAAGGGCGGAGAAGGAAGTGGCTAGAAACTTGACTCAGCTGTGAATTCTGGTGAGCCACTATGAATTTTCCAACAACAGTTGTTTTTAATTACCTCCTTGCCTTGAATGTGTTTTTATAATAAAGCTTTAAAGTCATCAAAATGCTCATCTTGGCAGTTTGAAACATGATTTACTACCTCGGTTTGGGACAGAACTGCTGCTCACTTAGAGTTAGTCTTTTGCATCTGGTTCGGGAATCAGGCTTAATTAACATGTGCAGTTTCGTTCTACTGATTAGTCTGATCCAAACCCAAGAAATAGTAAGAAATTGGATTTGTAGGCATGAAGACTTTGCTTGAAGAACTAGCTTTAATGGGATTTTAAGGGGGGAGGAAGCACGTTATTTTAATAGATACAAGATATCACAGTTTAAGAATGCATAAAAAATCTGTGAACTTACAATTTTTGTGCTAATATGTAAAAAACATTGGGTGGCCTTTAAGAAACCCCGTTTATCTAAAACGTTTTGTTCTTTAAAAAAAAAAAAGAACCCAACAAAAAACTACTTCTGCTATATATTACATCTAAATGGATTATAATCGAAGGAAATTAAATTACTTTGGTCCTCCTTGGCAGAACTTGGTGTAACTGTCAGTCATACTGCATTGCACGTACAGCCACAACGGCATTTTGCACTGTGCAATGCAGCACTTATGCAGAAATACCTGAGTTAGCGCTGGATGAGTTGGCTTCAGAGCTGGACAGATGAATGTGGGAACAGTGCCATGCTGACCGGGGTATGGCAATGCAAGGCAGGGCGCCTGGCTGGCCCCAGCTACACAGACCGCGAACTCACAGGGGGTTTGGGAATTTCTAAGCGGCACCGTGTTGCGGAGGCGAGTCATACCTTTTTAGCCACTTGAATAACGAACAATGGTACGTTTCCTTTCTTCTCTCCTCTCTCCTCCTGCTCTTTTTCTTTTGACTCGCATTAACTTTGTGCGTGGACGGTACCTCCAGGGGCAAAGGAAGCTTAAAATTTCTCTAATCCCTCCCCTTCCCTAGTACATCTTACACCTTCTCAAATGTTTATAGTATCTGTCCTGAATTTTTTGCCATAACTACAAAATAATTAAAAAAATAAATTAAAAATATAATGCTATTATGGTCCTAAGAAAATTGGCAGGAGAAGCTAAGTAGCTTAAACCATTTTTGGAAGCCAATGAGATATCAAATTGATAGAGCTCTAGCAAAGTTATTTAATAAATTATCCATGTGCAAGCTATTCAGTGCACATGGTAAATGTACAAAATTCTTTTCTCCTTCTACTTTCAGTTGTATACTGGGGCAGCTTTAGAGACTGCATCATCTAGGCTCATGGGCAAATGACAGAAGAATTTTAGACACGAGTGGGAAAACTAAAAAGAAAATTAAAATAATCATTGCTGAGAAATGAACTGTCCAAACAGCTGTAACTCAGATTTCAAATATTACTTCATGAAAGCAAAGTATACAGCACTACCACTTAGATGAACAGTAAAATAGAAGAACTCTTAAACCACCCCAAAGTGCAACTGTTCCAATTTAATTTCCTTTTTTCCCCCTTCTAGGCTTGTTTGAAAATTGATTAGTGATACTAAATAGTAACCTTATTTTAAGATTGGCCAAATAAGGTCTTTAAAGTGTTTAAACAGCATTAAACAGAAACATATCAGAGTTTAAAGCTCATACTTATTCACAAATTCGTAGGCTAAATACCATTAAGTTATCCAATATTTAACCACCTTATGGAACAAAAGCCCTCAAGTTTACCCATTTTCTTCTGTGATGAGGCAAATAATTCGACTTAGACTAAAACTTTCCTCAGAAAAGTACCTACTCCCAATCTGAAGAGAGCAATATTTTGAAAGCTTTATGTTCACCTAAACTATCCTCTTCCTAATTTTGGGTTTTTTTCCAGATTAGGCAATAAAACCTTGCAAATGTGGCACAATAACGATGCCAGAGAAAAGACAGTCCATCTTTCAAAGAGTTGTTTTGGGGACATACAAGGTATTAGGATTTTGCAATAGTCATTATAAACTTATGACAAACTAGAGGTTATTTATAATCTGGGTACCAGAACTTTGAAATACACAGTGTTATTTATTTGAGTTGGAATGCAATTACTGTGATGTGTAATTCCAGGGTGCTCAGTCACTTCACAACGCAACTGTGTCTTTTGTGCTGTTCAGAGATGGGACTTACATTGCAGATGAGACTACAGTATTGACAGAGTGAAATGCATAAAACATAAACCTGGTCCCAGCAGTGAGTCCTGTTTCCATTGTTTAGAAGGCCCAGACGAACAACTGCAGATTTTGCTGTTGCCAGGTCTGGGAAGCGACTATTTTTAACTGAAAGTGAAATCACCGTTTCCTGAAAAAATGAAATATACTTCAACTACGAAAGGGACAGAGAGAAGTAGGTAGATTAATAGGTACCTTCATAGCTGGTGCGAATGGGCACTGGTAAGGAAAGCTCCTCTGATGCAGTATCACAGGGCTCTGTGTTTTCTTTCTGCAGGAAAGAAAGCAGCAAGTGGCTGCAAGTAAGATGAAGACCAGCCTGGAAATTTTGCAGATAATTATGAAAATGTAGTTTGGTCTCTACACAACTGCACTTATTCTTCCCTCCCCCCCCAAGAGACTTGTGTGATGAAAAGTGCAGCAAAGATCAGCAGAATGCCAGGAACAGTCACTGTATATACAATTTTGGCTAATAAACCAGCATAAAGCATGTCAAAAAAGTGCTGCATAATTTGCTAGAGACAGAATTTGTTTTGTTTCCCTCTGCATGCTGTTAATTCCAACGGAAACTAGAGAGTTTCTTTAGATGTATGAATACATGACAATTTCATTTCAATGTGGCTTTAGGAACTGGCAAGCTAACAGAGTTTTACAAAGGCATAAGAAAAAGAAGATTATTTCAGTGTCTGTGGCTGGTATTCAACCTAAGATTCCCACCAATTTGGAGGTCTTCATCCCTTCCTATCCATATGTAATTTCTGAGACACTAGGAGACTTTGCACTCCAGAAAACATCTTTCTAATTTCCCCCACCTCACTTGGCTTGACATCACTTGAGATCCAGGATAATTCAGACAAACTCCCTCATATCTGCAACACAGGAGTAAGTTAACAACATACAGAGCTGAAAGGCTTTGATTACCAGATAGGTTTTAAAATTCTCATAGTATTCTTTATAGTTTTTGGTCATACTCTTTATGCATGTAAGCTTTACATGAAGAAAAGGCTGAATGTCAGATGCAATGGAGATTTCAGATAACTTCATCTCAGAATGTATTGTTCAGTACAACCAGTTTTAGATGACAGCTCAACTTAGCTATAGATTTAGAAAAAAAATTACTTACTGGCTTGGAAGCCTAAAATTCACATGGAAAAAAATCTACATCAGTCAAACAAATATCTCTGCTATTAAATTTAAAAAAGTTGGTAGCAAAGCACAGTAGTGCTTGGAGTAATTTTCTATAGCTACTTATAAACTTCAAATCTTCTTTTAGTAAGAAACTGATCTCAAGTAGCTTTAAGGCAGGTAGGAAATCCATCAAATGTTTTAAAATTCATAGTAATCCGAGATGTATTGACTTCAAAACCTGGCTATAAACATCCAAAGGGAAAAAGACTTACCAATATGCCATATATATATGATCTTCAGCTGAGTTCTGAGAAAGATGAAGTTGACTGGCAAACCACCAAATAATTTGCATACAAGATGTCCTTTAAAGCTATCTGTGATGATCTGTCCCATGTAAAAGCAAAAGCATTCACAAGTACACAAGTAATAAAAGAAATCTGCAACCTGTATTTGCAGAAAAAACCTTAATGGCATGACTCTGAAGAACAAAGTCTTCAAAGTGGTCCTTTGAAGAGGTCCAAAAGAATCACCACAGCATATTTTCAGAGTGACAGCAATGTGAATTTGACTACTGTTATCTTCTAGGGCAATCACAAAAGGGGACTTTCCAGTATATAGACCCGTATACATGCATACACATTTATACATTTTTAAGTTGGCAACAGTATATTTCTGTTCTTGCTAGGGAAAACACAGACCAGGAGAGTCTATAAAGCCTTTAACAGATGCAAAATTCACACGGGCCTGGGGTCTTGACGGCGTTCACCAGCCGGTAAAACAGTTACTAGCCCCGAATGACCCGACAGCGTGGGGCTTGGTAGCCGCCCCTCCGAGACCCCCGAGCCCGGGGCGGGAAGTGACAGCCCCGACGGCAGCGAGCCGGGTACCTGTGCCGCGCACCGGGCACCTTCGCCGCCCTCTGCTCAGCTCCGCCGGCCGGGAGGGGCGTCCGCCCGTCGGACACCGGTCCCCTGCCCACCTGAAATCGGCCGTCCCCGCAGCTCCCACCGCGACCCCGGCCGCCCCCTCGGGCTCTCCCGGGCCGCCCCTCCCCGGCGGGGCTGGGGCTGGGGCTAGTGCAGGGTCCGGCCGCCGTCGGGGCCTGCCGGGGGGCGGCGGGGGGCGGTGCGGGGGCGGTCCCGGCCTCCCGCTTGGGCCGGCCCTTTGGCGGGGGGAGCAGATATAGGCAGGGCCGCGGGGCGTGAGGGGAGGCGGTGGCGGGCAGCGGCGCGGAGCCGAGTCTGGCGGGATACCACCACCCCCGCGCCCCCCTTCCCCGCCGGTGGGCATCGGCCTGGCCTGAGCGCCCGGGGCGCGGTTCTCGGCGGGGAACCGGCACAGCGGGGCCGACGCCATGGGGTCCGGAGGCGGACTGGGGCTGGCGGCGGTGCTGGCGGCCGCCGTGCTTTGCGGGCCCGGGGGAGTCGCCGGGCGCGTCCTCAGCGGTGAGTGCGCGGGAACCGGGGCCGGTGTGCGGCCGGAGGGGTGTCGGGGAGCGGGGGGCCGGATCGTATCCGGCGTCGGTGCGGGGATTCAGCGCTCACAGGAGCAGGGAACGGGGAGGGGAAGGAGTGGGACCGAACCCACTCGTTAAATGACCCGCGTGTTGGCGGCGGGCTGTGAAAGCGGGCGCCCAGGGCGCCGCGCCGCGGGGGCGGACCGGGGGCCGCTCCTCTGCCCCGGCGGCTTCTCGGCAGCTGTGGCCGCGGCGGCGTTGCCTGCTGTGAGGCGGTGCTGGCCCGGCGGGGGCTAGCCGGGGGCCAGCGCAGCCCCGCAGAGCGGGAAGCAGCTCTGGTTTGGGGTGCCCGGAGGCAGCGAGCTCGGCTGTCGAACTTGGGCGGCAGCCCGAAGGCGGTCCCCGCCCTTGCGGCGGTGTTTCGTACTGGCGGGTTCCTGGATTTGGTTGCTGCCGTCCCGGAGCTCCGCTTTAATTGCGTTTTAAAAAGGTAGAGCGTGGACTTGCTACGGTGTCCGTCTGAGGAGCAGCTGCACATCGGGATTTGTTTGCATCTATATAGGAACGTCTCTTCTTTGCAAACTTTTAAGAGCATGCAGCGTAAATACTTTTCTTACTTGTGGGAGTATCTACAACTCTCAAAACGGAGAGGAAGACAATACTTCAGAAATCTATAAGCATTTGAGTTTAGGTTTAATTTAAGAGACGTAGGATCACATTGTGTATTCTCAGCACAGAGATGCATACGCTCAGAAGCTGCTAAACCTAATGAAAAGTCTATTTTTAATTACACTTTGGGTCAAACCCCCTGAGCTAAAGCTAACAGGCTCTCGGAGTCATGTTGGATGTGCAAGCACATGCACACATTTGTCTTGAAACAAAGATTTACATGCTTGACTGTACTCCTTAACAAGTTATGTGTGTAAATCTTTGTATATGCAGGCAAGAACATGTCTCTTTACAAACGGATTCCAGAAGAATGCAAATTATTTGTATACAATTGTTTCAGAGGCTGTAACAGCAGCATGTCAAGAAAACTTTTTTGTAGTGTTTTTTTTTTTTTTTTGTAGCAAACATTTGGTTGCTGAATTAAGAGAATTTTCTTAGTTGCTGATGGAGTACAGTCACTGACCATTTTGCTGATGTCTTATTTGAAGCAAGTTCATGTGCAGAACTGAGATGTGCTGTTGGGCTTTTGGTGAAACTGTATCTTCCAGGAAACAATAGCTATGTAGCAGTACTTCCAACATCTTGAAAAAGCGTGCCTGCCTAAAGTGTACACTGAAATATTTCATCAGCCTCTGTTATATTGCAAATTGTACAGTCATATATGATACAGCAAAACTCTTAGTTTAATGATTTATGTGAATACTGTGTAGTGCTCGGTCACTTTAAGGAATAGTGAAGGCTACTCATCCATGAGATGCATTTTGCATTAGTAGTGTCAGTACAGGGGTCTGTGTGTGGCTGAGGAAACCTAGTCCCTTAATCTTCTAGCTGAAGCTTCTGCATTCGAGTGATGTATGTAGCAAACTAAGTGGAGGTTCAGCTTTTAAAACAATGTGTAATATGTGTATACTGCTTAGTCAAACTTTTCCTAGATGCATATAAGGGTTTGGGGTTTTGAAAGAATACAGGCTCTACCCCATATTTCCCTGAAGCATTTTAAAGTGTGCGATGAGTCTTATGTCACTGTATTGTGTGACTAATACTTTGCTGGTAGAATATAGGAGAGGATTCAAAGACACTTACAGAAGGAACCATTTATGTACTATCAGGTGTATTAGCTGAAGTTGTATTCATTAGATAAAGATTCTCTAGACAATAACAGCCAAAGTTATTTAATATTCTGGCACAGGCATACAGGCATATTTGGTAACACTGGTAAGAGAACTCTCTTTTTTTTTTTTTTTTTTTTTTTTTCCCTCTCTTCACCCCCAAGGACTACACCCCTGTCCTGCCACATGCACATGGATCTAGTACTAGTAGTAGCTGGCATATTTTCAAACAAGAAATAGTACTATTGAATTATTGGGCAGTGCGTGCTGTCCACCTGACTTCCATCTAGCTTATCATTCTGTCTCATATACAAACTAACAGTTTGGACTTAAACAGGCTTACATTTAAAATCATAAGTCTACGTCTTAAACAGACCTTTTTCTGAAAAAAAAAAAAGCTAATTTATACTTCAGTCTGATAATCTGGAATAAATGGAAATCTCACTGCTCTCATTGCAAATAAGTTAAATATATAATTCTTATCACGCACATAGAAACTGTTCCTGAAACTGACTGGAGTGCTCATTGGACCTGGTGGAAAGATTCCCATTTACTGCTGCAAACTTGCTGCAGACCTAGCAATAATTGCAAAATTGTAACCATTTTGACCACAGTGTCAAGAGGGCAGAGAAGGAAGGGTCTACCTTTTCGAAACGCCATTTCTTTAGGTAAAGGCTTTTTGTTTCTTTTTCCAAGTATGTTAATTTTCTGATGATGTAATTAATTGTTTGATGCAAATAATCATTTTCACACTTAGGTGGATTTTTTTGGTCGTCTTTAATTTGGGAATTGCTGAAGAGAAATAATACAAATAATTTGTAATTTTTAATGTAGTTAGTTGGGTGTTTTGTGAGCAGTGCTCACAGCCTCCATATCAGAGTATCTAGTGTTGCCAGAGAATTGATTCTTAAAGAAAAAAAAAAATCAAAGCAGGCTCAGGAGAAACTGCTGAGTCTGCCTTGCTGTCCCATGACATCATGAAGAACATGAAGTGATGATAATGCAGTTTGCAAAGATGCAATTACTTTAAGTATCTATTGGGCAGGAAAGATGCAATCTAATCTTATTACTAATCATTTAACAGGCTATGTATTAATCATAGACGTTATACTTTAATGACTGCTGTATGCCGTCTTTTTGTATTTCTATGGCTTTTTAAATTTTGTGATGTTTGTGATCACTATGCATCAATAGCAGATTAGACACTGATATAGTATTTTAAAGCAATATGTATCTATTTTGGTGTAAAAGTATTTAGATATATAAAACACTAAATTAAGAAAACCATTTGGTGGGTCATGAAACAACAAGAGTTGCCCCTATAGGCTTATTTGCTTCAGATGCCTTTAAGGATGTGGACATGTTCATTCGCACAGCTTATGACTGGATTTGAGTTGGTCATAAAATATTGTAAAGTAAGATAGTTAAAGAAGTATCTTCATGGGTAATGAAATCAATAGAGATTATAAATGCTTTCTCAAAAGGCAGAATTTAATTTAGTTCAATTGGCTTGGCCTGCTTATTACACCTGAGTTTTGCCTGTCAGACTTTTAAGTATTTTCTGTAGATGAAACCTTCTACTGTTGTTTTTGTTTGGGTTTGTTTGTTTTTTCTGAGGGGAGGGGGTGTGGACTGTTAATTTTAAGTTATATTTGTAGCTCAGAATTTCAGAAAATATAATTTGGAAAAAAACACTGCCAGTCTCATCTACGGGGCACGTATGCAACAGTTGGGTATTGAATGCAACATTTTGTTGTGAATGCCCAGCATTCAGTTCCATACTGGGAAAGCTTTTAATGGATGTGCATGCCCACCTGAGCTTTTTGTTCAATTATAGGTCTCGGTAATCACTAAAGCTGAGACTTTGAGAAACACAAGGGAGGCTGAGCATTTAACTCTCCTAGACTCCTTTATTAATTCCTCTCCTTATGCGCTTATTCTGAGCAATGTCTTCCTGGGGACAAATCAATGATCTAGGTTCTTAAAGTGAAATGAGGTGATGAGTCTTAAATATAATACACATTTCTACTAAACACACCTTACTCCTAACCAAGAAATACCATAACACCCTGTGGAAAGACACTTTATATTAGGTAAACTGTTATGAGTCGTAGATGGGAACACAGTTTTGATAACCTGAGATGTGTGATGGTGGATGCATCCTTCTATAGTAGGGTAGAAATACCAAAGTGCTTAAATCATTTTCAGGAATTGGGCTTCTCTATTAGAGGTGATGACCCTTTATCAACCCTGTAAAGCTTACCTTGCCTGTAAGGGAGAGCTGTGCATGTTGGCCAGACTGTGGCTCTGTTCAGGGGCTAAGGAAGGAGCGATGAAAAATTATAGCTTTTTATCTCAGGTGAGTGTGCTGCTTTTCCAGGAGTACAACTTCTCCTTCTCGGTGTCTTCTTCAAAGATAGAGGAAGGCATTGTAGTTCTGGAACTCATGATTGCCAAGCCCCAGTATCCCGCTTGGCTAATGGGCCGAAGAGACAATACCAACCATGGAGGGAGCTATGATGAATAATGTGTGGGACAGTATGGATAGTCTGCTTGTCTTTCACATGGCTTTTCTTGCTCCCAGTGAGACAAGGTTGGTGTGCTGTCCCATTGTAGCAGCTAGGTGCAAAAAAGTCTCTCACCTTGTTGAAGTCATGTTCTGTGCCTTGGCTTTACTGCTTTGCAGTTCAGGTCTGATCCTGTGTAGATGAAACGTCTTGATTATAAGATGTTTGCAGGAGAACATGCTTTGGTTCATAAAGTGGTCTATAGAGCACTGTGTGTGTGTTTTTTTGTTTTTTTTTTTAAACTAATTCTCATAACTACTTTCTCTTTGTAAACCTCTCATGGATCAGAGAAGTACTAATGTGAAATAAGTAAGATGAAGCAATGACTTGATAGTAGTTTTTTTCACTGTAATCCCATACTGTCACTAGACAGAAATTATTTGAGTCTCTTGCTGAAGCAGTCCCCACTCCCACCACTGACAGAGTAGGACTTTCAGTTCCAAGCAATCCTAAGAAATACTGAGTCCTAACTTAACAGCTGGCATGGCTCTAACTAAATCTAAAATGTCCACTGAGTTCATTTAATCCATGACTTTGGGCTCCATCTGTTATAACAGTTTCACAGGGCAGGAGAGATGGTGTGTGGTGCTGGACGGCTGTATACAGAGCTTGCAGCTGGTGTGGCCCACGCCCACGGTCTGTGGGTTGAAGATGTTGATCTTGAGGAAGTTGCTGGGTGCCGGTTCTGGTCCCTATCACTGCTGCACTTTACTCGGTTTCATGAAGTTCGTCTGTCATTACTTTGGGTGGTTCTTACTGTAGTACCACTGATATGGCATATAGCAATTGTAGTAAAGATGACATATAGTGGCAGGGCTATTTAGCAATTAACATCATACAATCTGATTTATTGGCTATTCTCACCCAAAATCAAATCTCCGTGAGGTACGCATCAGACCTCCCCATCCTTCTGCATTACCTACCAAGGGCACCTGGGTCCTTGAGTGAAACCCATCCCGTGGATGGGTTTGCCTTTGCCTGAGGCAGGACTAACCCAGACTGTCTTCCCGAACATATTCTTCGTGTGCACCACAGGGACTTCATCCCCTTCTGCAGTATGTGGAACTTTGATTGGGCAGGACCAGCTCAATTGGTAGATCCCCTGGTCTTAACTAACCGGGTGGCTTTCACTAAATGTGTCCTGATGTTTTAAGGTCCCACCACCCATTGCTCTCAGTGTAGTTTTTAGCAGTCCATTGCATCATTCAACCTTCCCCGAGGCTGATGTGTGGTAGGGGATGTGATATACCCACTCAATGCCATGCTTTTTGGCCCAGGTGTCTATAAGGCTGTTTTGGAAATGAGTCCCGTTGTCTGACTCAATTCTCTCTGGGGTGCCATGTCGCCATAAGACTTGCTTTTCAAGGCCCAGGATAGTGTTCTGGGCAGTGGCATGGGGCATGGGGTATGTTTCCAGCCATCTGGTGATTGCTTCCACCACTGTAAGCACATGGTGCTTACCTTGGTGGGTTTGTGGGAGTGTAATATAATCAATCTGCCAGGCCACCCCATATTTATATTTTAGCCATCGTCCTCCATACCAAAGAGGCTTTAACTGCATGGCTTGCTTGATTGCAGTGCGTGTTTCACATTTGTGGATAACCTGTGCAATACTGTCCACGGTCAAGTCCACCCCTCGGTCATGAGCCCATCTATAAGTTGCATCTCTTTCTTGATGGCCTGAGACATCATGAGCTCACCGAGCTATGAATAATTCCCCCTTATGCTGCCAGCTCAGGTCCACCTGAACCAATCCAATCTTTGCAGCCTCATCCACCCACTGGTTGTTTTGATGTTCTTCAGTGGCCTAACTCTTGGGTAGATGGGCATCTACATGATGTACTTTTACAACCAGATTCTCTAGCTGGGCAGCAGTATCTTGACACAATTCAGCAGCCCAGATGGATTTGCCTCTGTTCTGCCAGTTCCTCTACTTCCATTGCTGTAACCACCCCCACAGAGCATTTGCTGCCATCCATGAGTCAGAGAGTACTGGCCACTTCTCATTCAGCAATGTCGAAAGCCAGCTGGATGGCTTTCACCTCTGCGAACTGGCTCAACTCACTTTGTCCTTCAATGGCTTCTGCAGCTCATCATGTAGGCCTTTGCACAGCAGCCTTCCACTTTTGATGTTTTCCTACAATAGGACAGAATCCATCAGTGAATGGGGCATATTTCTTCTCATTTTCTGATAGTTTATTGTATGGTGGGGCCTCTTCTGCATGTGTCACCTCCTCCTCTGGTGATATTCTGAAATATTTGCTTTCTGTCTAGTCCATGATCGCTTCCAGAATTCCTGAGTGGCTGGGGTTTCCCATTTGAGCCTGCCGTGCGGTCAGTGTGACCCACTTACTCCACATAGCATCAGTAGCACATGTAGAGGTGACCCTCTCTTTGAACATCCAGCCCAGCACCTGCAGTCGAGGTGCTAAGAGGAGCTGTGCTTCAGTACCAACCACTTCCGAAGCAGCTCAAACCCCCTCGTATGCTGCCAATATCTCTTTTTTCAATTGGAGTATAGAAGGCCTCTGATCCTCTATATGCCTGACCCTAAAACCCTAGGGGTTGACCTCGAGTCTCCACTGGTGCTTTCTGCCAGAGACTCCAGGTAGGGCCGTTGTCCCCAGCTGCAGTAGAGAGCACATTTTTAACATCTTGCCCTGCCCAGACTGGCCGCAGGGCTACTGCATGAACTGTTTCCTGCTTAATTTGTTCAAAGGCTTGTCGTTGCTCAGGGCCCAGCACAGTGCGGTAAGCTGTGCCTCTCTGGAATAAACCTCAGCATTTTCCTTTCAAATACTCAACACTTTATCAGGGTCCTGCAGCTGTTTGGGAGTGAAGTTCAAAACCACTGGAGGTAAGAAGTTCTCTAAATACCTACCCATATTCTCCCACATGCCATGTCACCCATGACTATCCAGCCTCAGGGCAGATCAGGTGGTAGTCTTAAATAGTTGTTTAACCCTAAACAAGACCTGAAACACATTCAGGAGACATAGCAATAGGACCATGATGGCTTGAACATCCCAAGGATATTAAAAATCCTCAAAAGCTGTTGTACCTGGCTGGAAGGAGAAAAGGGAGATGAAAGTGCTGGAGAAAGTATCGAGCCTCCCCATTCCCCAACCCTCCCCCATTTCCTCCATAGATTGGGTGCGATTCTGTGAGATGGCAACTGAGGTACAGCAGGACAGCAATGCTGCATGAACACACCAACATAACCACCTGAACAGTGATGTTATCTTATTATAAGTTGATGTTACACAGGACAGCAAAATGATAATCTTGATCCCTCTCCCAGAGGATAAACTTGTGGGTTGAGGTAAAGGCAGTTTAATAGAACAGCAAAGGAAAGAGGAAAACAACAATAATACCGATAAAGGAGTACATACAAATGTGATTAATGTCCAACTGCTCACCAGCTGGAACCCATAAAGCCCAGTCCACTCCTCAGCCGTGATTCCTGCCCCCTGCCCTCAACCAGTGCCCCCAACCGTATACTGAGCATGATGTCACATTGCATCAAAACTAGTATGGGTCAGCTGTCCTGGCTGTGTCCTGTCCCAGCTCCTTGTGAAAATTAACTCTATCCCTGCCAGACCCAGAACACTACTGCAAGAAGATAGGCACTCTATTGCACTCTTGTACTGGGAGGCATGTAAGGTGTTCTACCCTAGGAAACTTTAAGTCCATAAACCAAGGAAATTTTATTAATTTTACATCCATATATAAATTTTACTTTACTTTAGATCTGTGGCAAATGCAGGTATCTTGGTAACAAATCCATGAAAATACACTTGGAAAAAGGCATTCAAATTTCACTGAAAAAGACTAAGAGAATGTACGATGCTTGCTTTGGATAATGATTGATGAAAAGTATACTTTAATGACTAAAGATTTATGAACTATTTCCTTCTGGAGACAAAAATAAGAAATGAACAATCAGCAGAAACTCTCAGAATTGCCTAAATTTATGCCTGTGAGAAATCCTGTTGAGGGAGTCTACTGATGTATATAAAATTAGGTATGTGTGAAAACGTCTCATGGTTTGGGACAAGAGAATAAGGATATTTCCTGCTCCCCTTGGCTGGCCCACATTATACTTAAGCCGTTCTGACTCTACAGTTTTTGTCACGTCTATTCCACAACATGCTAACAACAGCAACTTACTAGCTGCTGTATTATGTCTGTCTTAAAAGTATCTTGGGAATCTGTTCTGGTCTTCACAACTACACAGGAAACTATTGATTTGCCAGTCTTGTCAGTGTTTGTGTCAGTATTTATGCTTTTTTTTATTGAACAGCTGAAATGATGGAACATTCTTGGTGTGTCTTTAGGCTGTGATATATAAAATAATTATTATGTTAGTGTGTGTATAAGACTTTTCAGAAAAATGAAAACAAATGGACAAAACCACTGCTAACAGCTTCAGCAGTATGTGTTGTTGTTGGGTTGTTTTGTGTTTTTTGTTTTGTTTTTTTTTTTGTCCTGGGTAAATAATCCACATCCTGGAGCAGACTTACAGATGTGTAGATCTTTCTAACACATCATATTTCCTCTTATTTTGAATAGGCTCAAATAGACTCCATTGACATTTGTGTGTTATCATTGGCCTCCCTGCGTGTGTCTGTGGTGGAAGTGAACAGGGTTATTTATATCTATGAAGAGTGTTATACTTTGGGTAATTTTGCATTTTGTTAACAAAGATAATTCATTGTTAGGGAAACTGAGTTCCTGAGTATGTATTACAAAAAGTGTTTATGCTCCATGTCCTATGCTCATGGTGACTTTTTTCTTATGGATGATTGAGGAGATGCGTATTGGGCCATATTGAAATGCAAACCTGTCATCTCTGGGGATGCCAGTGCTAAGTTTCTTAGTGCATTGTCCTCCTCCATGCTCAGTGACGCCAAGGAGCCTGCATTGGTCCCGGTGGCAATGTTGCCAGACCTCTCAAAGACAGACAAGGGAAAAATATAGGTCTGACACCATTCTCGGTTCCTTCTTAACATGGGAAAAGGGAAGGCAACTTGCAATTTTTAGGGAGTTGTCTTGGCAACTATGCTGGCACTTTGCATGAACCCCTAGTACAGTGCAGTTTTGCGCTGGCCCCTTACAGAAGCAAGTGGCTGGCTGCCATGGTCAGCCCTGTGATATATGCCCATAGAGTTCACATGATCAGAAGAGAGGAAAAAAGTTATTACAGGAAAAGCTAAATGGATCTCAGGCTTTAAATTTATGTTGTGCTGGATATGTGAAACAGAGCTGATGCCAAAAAGTAGGTATGTTTCACTTAGGAGAAAGGAAAACTGACAGGGCTTTAGTGATTTGACCACAGGGGAAAAAGAAGCACTTGGGAAGTACTTTATAGATTATTTTTTTTTTGACACTGGCATATCACTCAAATCAGTGACTAAAACCGTTTCGTCAAAATGGATATTTATTTTCCAGTTGAAGACACTTGTATCGATTTACATAATTGTAATCACATGTTTTCCTGCAAGGGTAATTATGGATGGTGAAGTGTTGATTAGCTTTTAATGAGATTTAGACATCAAGGTACTTCTTTACAGCTCTGTTATCAGTGGCCTGAGATCCCTGCCATGTGTGCTAGGGCTGAGAAGCTAATTATAAGAAATACACGTGTGTGTTATTTTCTTGATGAAATGAGTGAATAAGGCTATTGCTGCTTGGTGAAGACGGCAGCCTTTCATGAGGGCGGGTATTCCAGTTGCCAGTACATGAGGAACAAGCTGGTCACTGAAACACCATGTCCCTGATCTTGAAAATCCAGACAAACTTGTATTCTGCTCTGGGGAAGACACATCCTCCCCACGCTTTATTCAACACAATGAGAAACTTATCCAAGTTTTGCAGGACGAGGAATCCTTGCTTGCGTCTTCCCAAGACCTAGAACAGTGCATGTTCTGAGCACATGAAAGCTTTAATAAATGTCACCAAAACAGTTTGTTTAGATCAATACATATCATCAGGGTTTATATGTATATTTTTTTAACCACCTGTTTTACTAACTAGCTATATTGCTGCAATATGCAGGGAAGCTGTCAGATTTCATGTTACTTGCATCTGTATTCAGCCAGATGGCAAAATCCAGGTGTTAGTGATAAGTAATATTCTTTAATATTAAAATCAGCACTGCCCAATGCTTCTTTACAAATAGAACTGTCTCTTTTCTGATTGCTCGGTTTTGTAAAAGTGTAGCTATTATGGGTCTGTTAAGAACAGTTGGTTTTCAGAAAGAACCAGGTCAACTCATTGTCCCCAAAAGCACTCAGAAACACAGTAGCTTAACTGGTAAAGGCTGACATACAAGTGAAAACTCAATTTCAGCAATAAATGAGCTGAAAAATCACTTCCCATGGCAAGAGAGAAAATCAGGAAAACAGGGGCTGGACAGGGACAAATATTTCTTGTGTAGCTTCATATTCTGCATAACTGTAATATATCTCTATATGAATGGTATAATACAGTACTTTCTTTTTACTTACAGCTTCCTCCATCCCCTGTTTTCTCTCTCTGCGAGAGCTGCGTTAGTCCTAGAGATGACTGTTTGGCTGGTGCCTGAAGACCTCTATCATCATCTTTGCTAATTTGCAAGATATGGGAAGGTTAATGGCTAAAGATAGATTATCTGGCCCATGTTTGAGAGAGAATAGAAAGAATTTGCCTTTTATCTATAATTTTATGTTATCTATAAATCTATAATTTTTACTTGCTAATGCCTAAGAATTTAGCAAGAAAGGGACTCCATTATGACAGATATTGTAGGAAGTCTGGCTAATAGATGAGTTTTGCTTAAGAGAGGTTGGGGCCAGCCTCTTAAGCCGCCTTAGATGTTGTCTATGTGCTAATGACAATATGATATGATGTATACAAACTGTCTGCCTGTAGACATACCTACCTGAAGTACAGTTACTTAATAGGCAAAAGTGGCTCTCAGTTATTTTATATAAGCCCTCAAAAGGGACTTGGAACATTTGAAAGCTTTTCATAAAAGAAAAATCACTTTAGAGAAACTGTATTATGACAATTAGGCATAACCCCTAATCCAGAAAAAGTATAAATCAATAATAAGCGTATCTCCTTTCTGCAGAGTTTGTTATTAGGAGGGCGGGAGGAAAAAAGTACCTATTAAGCTATAGAAGAGTTAGTTATGAAGATACTAACATAGATACAGGCTGGCATATGATCTGTATAGCAGTTTGTACTTGAATGACAAATTTGTTACCGCACAGAATTCCTTAAGCCTCTCAGCAGTGTGAGCTGAGGAACATCTGTGATGTGAATACTGACTCAACTAGAGAACGATGTGTCTTCAGTGTTACAAACTTTGGGAGAGAAGATGGCAATTTGCTTTTATCGTAAATGAAGACAGAACATAATTATGAAGTCTTATCACAGCAGTATTTTTTTAAAGTAATATGAATCATCAAAAACCCAAATTAAATTCAGTAGATGGATGCAAATATGATACAGTAAAACACCACCAGCAGTAACATAATATATCAAAACATGACCAGCAGCTGAACCCACTCAAAATCTGACTCGATGATACAGAGTTCAGTTGACAAGATGCATCAGCTTTGAATCAAAATGTGATTAGTAAAATTTAATACCTTTTAGCCTCTTATTGGCCACATTCTGAAGTGCATTACTGGGACTTGGCGTGAAGCACCCTGTGACACAGGGACAGGTGAAAACACATTGTGCCCAGTGTCCTGCATGCAGGTTACACAGCCTCTGAGGTCAATGTGCTCCCACAAGCTCAAGACCAAGACTAGTCTTCGTAACACAAGCAGAGAAATATTATCTAGCCAGTAGTATACTTTGGTTAATTTACATAGATTTTTGTCTTGCTATTATTTCATGGTCACTTTCACCGTGACACCTTATCTTTATTTTCAGAGGCTTCCATCAGCATCATGCTGACCTTTTGAACTCTGGTTAGTGTTAAATGTTCCACATTCCTTTGCAGCAAATGCTCATCTGTGTTTTCTGCTGAATCCATTACCTTGGGAAGAAAAAAGTCACAGTATGAAAACATAATGGACTTTTCGACAGCAGGCTTTGTGCATTCTTTTGTTCTCTCCTCACATATGCTATGCACGTGCAGCTACTGTTCCCCACTAATCTAGCTGGATGCTAATGGTAGTGGACCACAGACTGTACATTAGTTTATGAGGTTCAGGAGGAAGATGGATGGGATTTGCCAGCAGGGATCTTATGTTCTACCTGACACCTCCAGAACCTCCAGCAGAGTCATGTTTGTTACTCAGGATAACCTTTGTGCCCCTCATGGTCCATGGGGGTGTATTTAGGATGGAGCCTGGTGCTCTTAGGGAGATGAGTCTTTGAGCTGGGTACTTCATCAGTAATTTTGCTTCTAAATGTCATTTTGCTGTAACTTCTGTCATGACAGACCTAAAGGAACCTATTTCTGTTTAATGAAGCATCATTATTAACACAAAATGGAGACCTAATTGATTGAAATACCAGCTGAGAATTTGCTTGTTTCTCCTTTTCTTGCAGGAGATTTTTTTTTTTTTTCCCCTGCAGAATTACCTGCAGAAATGTTTTAACTAAGTATCAAATGTTTCAACTAAAAGCTATCTTTGCTTTAATGGTGATATCAAAACATTCTACTACGGAGCTGCTGGGTGACACCCAAGGATGAAAACTGATACATATGGATGAAAATGGTCAGTAGTGCTTCTCAGAACAAGTACGGTACACGTTCTTTCTTCAGCTAATGGGACGGTGAGGCAAAGTGAGTGCAAGCGGATTTCAGCCAGTTCAGTTTCTCTGCAGTAGGCAACTAGAGCTGCTACAACAGAGGGAACAGGGCAGAGCTATGTTGTATGGCTGGTGTATGCAGGAGATGTAGAACAAGCCTGGAGACTTTTCCATTAAGGAAACAGGGGAGACCTAAATTTGCAGTTTTGCAACTGGGCAAAAAGAGAACAGTGTCTGTCAGGTGTTGCTTCAACACACCACTCTCCCTCAGTAGGCAAGAAAGCAATTGTCGATGCAAAGGTAAGGTGACACCAAGCCAAGTGCACGTTTTGTCTGTTGCTCTGCCTGCTTCTGACCAGGGTCTGAGTTGTTCTGCTTGGGTGAAGAAAGGTGGGTCAAGGATTAAGGAGCTGATACCCTTCATTCATGGATTGTATAAGCAATCCACCTTCACATCTTCAGATGGTCGATAGGGTTGGATGAAACTTCAAGTTGTCTGAGCAACTGTAAGGGAAAACAGTAAAAATGAGTTCTTAATCTTACTAAATTAATTAGTTAGATCTTTGGTCTCATGCTGAAGAGAGGACTAAATATAATAACATGCTTTTCTTTTTTTCCTTTCTGGATACTCCGTGATGAACCAATGCTTTCCTTCAAGTTTTCTTTCATCTCTCAAGCAGCACAGGGTAGATTTTTGTGGAAAGGTTGTAAAAGCCTAACTTGCCTATATTTATTCACATTGCATAGTATGTTAGCTTGACGCGTTCCTATAGACTTGCTTACAAATTTAGTTTCTAGTCAGTTGTGACAGAAAAATTGGAATTCCATTTATACAGTTGAAATAGCAAATGTTGCTTTAGAATTAACAGTGGAGTCTTGTCTGCTGCAAAGATGTTAGAATAAGGTAAAATTGCCCATATTTAGTATTTCCATACTTACCTTGTTTCTATACAATGCGGCCCATTCTGTCATTTTTCACTGGTGAATTATTTCTTCTTTGTAGTTCAGGAATTAGTAGTGAGTGAAAGCTGTTAAAAATGAAGCTTGAAAACGTGACATCTCAGGGTGCTCGGAGAAGAGCACTAAAATGTCAGCTGATTTGCCAGCTATTAAGGCACAACTGCAGATTTCCATTAACACATTGAACTCGCTCCGCTACAGCAGATAAAAGTCCCCTTCAAAGGAAGAAAGAAAAGATTCAGAGTAGGTCATTACCTAAACACAGGGACTAAATTAACCAGAACAAAAAAACATTCACAGCTTCTTCTGGAAAGCTTACTACTCTGCAGCACGTACTTCATTCACACCCGATGGTTCCTAAAGCCAAATATTTCTGGGTTTCTTGCTGTTTTCTCTGTTGTATATTCTTGTACAAATGATCAGCCTCTTAGGAGGTAATTATTTCTTTTGCCACAGGTGTAGAGAGCAACAAATGAAAGAAGTAGTTTAGGAGTTGGATTGTGCACAAATCTTCACTTATTCAATTCTTTCACTTTATAATACTTGATTTTAGAGTTTTTTAACCTTGCACAAATATCTGCAATAACAACGGTATCCTCAAAAATTATTCAGGTCAGTTTAAGGGAAGAAAAAAAAGTCTTCACATGAAGTTTCCAGATACTAATTCACTAACGCTTTCAGATAAACCCTTGGGTACAGATTAGGCCTTCACATCTGTATTTGGGATAGCTCCGAGGAGGCTTCCTGCTCCGAGCCCACAACAGACAAGCTGTTACTGGGTTCCACAAAACAGGCACGTATTAGGGGCTGCAGTGGCACCGATCGAGCAGCTCTGCTGCCGTTGTGCACCGCAAGTGCCTCCACTTCTCCTCCCTGCTCTGTATAGTCCCACCTGGTTTCCTCAGCTTGGTGTGGGTGATGGAGCTGAGCCCCGACACTGATGTGACCTCTGTATTGGACCAGTATACAGCAAAACTTACGGCTTCTGGACATGAGTCCTGTAGCAGCTCAGAAACAGCATGTGCTGTTTGGCAAGGTGAGTCTCTGTGCAACAGCTAGCTGGAAGATAAGTACCCTGAAGAAGCTTGGCAGTTAGCCAGCAAGGACCCATTTGTCCTGTTGGAGAGGCCATTTGATTGAGGTTTTGGGACAGTCACAGAAAAGCAGAGACTGTGCATGAGAACAGAGTGAGGAGTCACCCGAGAAACACACAGGGAAGGGGAACAGGTGTGTGTGTTATGGATGGAAAGCTAGCTGTTTTCCCATGAAAGAGAGGCACAGCACAGGAATTGAGACCAGTAGTGGCCAGCCCAGTCATCTCGGTGGGTTGAATGTTCCTGCATGACTGAAATCATGACAGGGTATTTTGATACCTGAATTTGCTCATAACTTACTACTTGGTGTCAAGGAGGAGTATGTACGCAGATTGAAAGGAATCATAAGAGTTTCTTTCTGAAAATTGGCTGGGAAATAAAAAGAACAAGACAATGGACAAAGGACTCTCCATAAATCTGCATATACATCTTGAATTAGTGCTTTGAATCCCTGGAAGTGTTCAAGGCCAGGATGGATGGGGCTTTGAGCAACCTGGTCTGGTGGGAGGTGTCCCTGTCTGTGGCAGGGGGGTTGGAACTAGATGATCTTCAAGGTCCCTTCCAACCTAAACCATTCTGTGATTCTATGAATCCAATCTTTAGTTACAGGGAGAGGTGTGGTCCCTTTTGCCTGCAAATGATTACTGTCCTACATAATTCAGGGCTAGCCTTTGGATGTTTGCACTGTTATGTACATATGTGTACTCTGGCAATAAGCCATAGTCACTCACTCAGTGGTGAGGATTAAAATGTTGAACAGCTCCTCCTTCGCTGTGAACTCTGTCCTGTCACTGAGATGGAGCTCCTGGAGAAAATAATAAGGTGGTGATCACGTTAGCAAAATTTGAATTGCGGCATTACTGATGAAGGGAATGAGCTGTGATTTCACATGCAGGTTTCATTCTTGCACTTCCCACTTTTGACCATTTAGAGTTATCACTTTGTTACTTTGATAATAGGGGGATATTTTTTAATTTTTGTTCAAAGAAGTCACATGAAGAAATCCATTATTTCATATACATCTGTAGCAAAAGGTCTGCCCTGTGATACTTCAGCACCACTTCCCAGCTAGGACTATGGGTCTTACTACATTCATTGATAGCAAGGCTCGTAACCTGTATAAATAAAGGCAAATGACAGGAAAAGAACTAGGACAGAGTTGTCAGGACATTAGCAGAGAAAATCCAAACAGGCGTTCTCATATGGATCTCAGAGCCTCGCTTTTTCCACAGATACCTGTGGCCCAAGCTTGTCCTTACATTAGGTTATTCTTATTCCTGTATTATTGTGGCAGATTAATTACTGATAAACAAGTGGCTTTTCAGAAGTCTGTTTGCCAAGCCTAAATAAGAATGAGACCACAAAGATGCTTCTCTTGCTGACAGTCCTTCTCCCAGATGAACTTTAATAGGGTGTCATAAAGGAAAGGTTTCAGAGATATTTTTTTGAGAAAGATTACAAGAATCATAGGAAACACTAGAAAACTAAGCATAGGTTATTCCTACTTCCCCATAATTTTGATACCTTTTTATTGTGCAGAGCTCCCCAAAAAAAGAGTTACTTTCAGGTTTATCTAAAAGGCATGAGAAGATCCTGCTTTTATGTTCCTGTATTTGTGCAACTTTGATACAGTCTGCTGCTCTTGGAATTCTGGAAACTATGCTCTGTGCAGATACAGAGAAGGCTTCAGCCTGCTTTTGTGCTGTATGCAATCTGCTACAGAAAGTGTTATACTCTGTCATCAAATATGAAAATGAAGGAACACTAGGGCAAGAAGAGTGAACTTTATTGTATCTTTTAGGTTTCTTTGTTCATTTCTATAGTTGTTCTTTGTGTATAGAAAAACACTGGCTTAAAAAACTTAAGTACAGCTTAAGTTGTAGGATGATGTTGCTGTTTCCCAGTGACTAGTTGTGCGGTTTGTTTTTTTGTGTGGTTTTTTTTTTTTTTTTTTTAAGGTAAAACAGGATAAAATCTGTCCAAAGGTAAAGCCAAAGGTTATTTACATGAGGGTCAGGTATCTGGGTTTGCTTAAGAGTGTGAGTAAATACAAGATTTTCAAATGCAATACTAACATGGTACAATAAAACAATTTCCTTGCAAAATTTTCCAGTAAAATTATAAAATTTGTTGATTTCTAAACAATCTAGATAACACCTGGTAGTTCTTACTACTTTGATATGCTTCAGTAATTCTTACTTAGCAACTTGAACTCTCAATTTTTCTGCAATGATAAAGCTCCACACTGAAAAAACTTGATCTTTTAAGAGACGCTTAGCCTATTACCTTGTATAAACGTATATTTAGAACCCGTCTCCTGTCCACAGATAACATACTGGCATTCAGTTGCAACTGATAAGTGAGTTTGTTCATCTTCTATATGCCGAATAAACTTTAGAGAATCTCACTAGCTGAAGGGAATAATTATTTTTCCATTTAGGAAAAAGGCATGTGTCTTCCTCAGCCAAAGAACTGGAAGGAAAAAACCGTTGTTTTGTCATTTAGCTTTTGATTCTTTCCACAGAAATAACTGTGAAAGGCAAGGAAAAAATGGTGTGGATGCAGTAGGTATAGTGCTTTCTGAAAGCATCACAGGGCTTCTGTGGGCTATCTGGATAGTATTGTGATATCTGATAATATCTGGGGTTTCTGTTAGCTGTGTTAAGGGTTGTTAAGAGTGTGGGTGCTTCCTCCATCATCTCCAGTCCCAGCACTCCCTTCTGCCTGGCTGCTGGTGCCCATTCTGGTACCCTCAGCCTCCGAGCTGAGGGATGTGGCTGCTGCTTTCACCTTTGCTGGTACAACCAGCAGCAAAGCTGAGCAAGTATCCCAGCCCCGCACAGACGGGACACTGATGTGGCCACCACACAGATTTCCACAGTCAAGGCACTGCCTTCAACAGCACCCACGTGCAGGACCCACATGAAACATAAACATAGGCAGGCAAGTTCCCTCCTCCGTGTTGGCTGGTAGAGATAGAAGGTCACTAGGGACACATGTGTCCAGACAACCCCCCACTCCCAACCCCATTTTACATGTGACCAGCCCCTTTTAGACCCCTTTCTGTCCATTCCCTGTTGTTCCTCCTCATTCTTTAACCCTGCATGGTCCCTCATCAGATTGCATTGTCCCACCAACCCCCAATGTCCTGGACCCCCGGTTTGCATCCTTAGAGAGGTTGCAAAGTTCTGTTTGCCTGCAGTTTCTTGGTAGCCCACCAATTAATGTGTCTGACCAGGTGATTTATTTTTCTTGTGTTTTTTCTTTTTTTTTTTTTTTTTCTCCATTGTATTTTCCTGTCAGGTTTCTGTGTATTTTTTGTTTATGGCTTCTTCCTTTTCTCATTATTAATTTTTGCACTGGAAAAGTCACTGGCCAGATATCCTTAAAGGAGTGGACACTCCTCTTCCACACACCCTTTACAGGTCTTATTTAGACACATTATAGCAAAGAGTAGCTGTGAGGTCCTTGTGAATACATCCTCTCAAGGTTATATAGCAGGATCAAGAAAATGCTAGCTTCTTCCAGCCATTGAAATTGAGGATTTTAAACTTTTTTTTTTTTCTGATCAGATAGCTTTGATTATTAAATAGAAGAGGAGTTGGTCCGTTAGTATGAATTAGTTAAGAAAATACCCTCCAAACAGATCCTGGCTTTAACAGAGGGGCCTGATGGTACAGTCATTAAAGTAGAGAATATTTTTCTAGAGGTTAATGAGAGTCTTCAGTGTCTTGGAGAGTTTCACAGACCTTGGGAGGAGAGCCATAGATTCCTATGAACGGTATGATATCTGCAATTTAAATTAAAGCTAAGGTTTTCAGCAGCATCGCTGTATCACCGTGAGCCTTTTCAGAGTAGGACACAAGAAAAAAAACCTACTCTCCTCCATCACTGTATTGATGCTGTGCTATTTTTTTCCCCAGTTGTGATATTCATTAGTATACTTTAAATTCTCTCATATTTATATTTTTCAGGTCAAAAGGTGTGCTATGGTGACCTCAAGCGTTCTTGTTACAAGTTAGCTTATTTCCAGGACTTGTCTAGACGTGTGGGCTTTGAGGAAGCCCGCCAAGCTTGTGAAATCGATGGTGGGGCTTTACTGAGCTTGGAGAGTGAAGCTGAGCAGCAACTAATAGAAAACATGTTGCAGAACCTCACAAAGTCGGGCTCTGGGATTTCCGATGGTGATTTCTGGATTGGGTTGTGGAGAAGTGGCAATGAACTCGCCACCTCAAGTCCTTGCCCCAACCTCTACAAGTGGGCAGATGGAAGTATTTCACCATTCAGGTAAGTCTGTAAAACTGCTTATTGAGGTTTCATGGAAAGAAATGAAGAGTGAAATGCCTGGCAAGTCAAGTCTTCTATATAGAAGCTTGAAGACTTGCTGCCCCATAGAAGTTAGTAACTTCTCCAGATAAAGGGGAGCTGGCAACCAGGGTTTTGAATTTGAAGCTGTAAAAGGATGGCATAGTGTGGCTTCAGCCTACAATTTTCTTTGCTTCCATCTCATGTTTGCCTCTGTATGGCTTTGGGAAGTTTTTATGCCCCACATAGAGCTTTTAAGATGTGGTCTGAGAGCAGGCAGACAAACTCTTCAAGGCTCTGGCCACCTTGAATCGGGGACCCAGCCAGCAAGTAAATTAATGCATGTTACTTAGCATAAACTGTTCTGTTTCTACCCTGTCTTTTGAAAAGCCTTTAATTTCCTGATTAAGCAAAAGGCCAGAGTAGCAGCAGCTCACAGGACTCAGGACAAAGGGACACGTAAGAGTCAGATAAGATGGAAAACAGGTAACAGAGCAGTAGTCTTATTTCTGCAGAAGTGCTTCGACAGGTCAGATTTTCTTATGATCAAGAGATGTGGAGCCCAGGCCCTAAACTCCTTTCATGGAGGAGTTGTGGGAAACGCAGCTTATCTTTGAAGAGGATGGGGCCATTTGAGTTGACATGTTTGCATTGATGTAAACTCCTTTCCTTGTCATCCTGATGAACCTTACCTTCAAAATTTGAAAGTTTTTCTTTGTGTACCCCTAGAAATTGGTATACAGATGAGCCTTCCTGTGGAAGTGAAGCCTGTGTTGTGATGTATCATCAGCCAACTGCAAACCCTGGTCTGGGAGGGCCATACCTTTATCAGTGGAATGATGATCGATGCAACATGAAGCACAATTTTATCTGCAAGTATGGCCCAGGTAGGTGAAAATAAAGTTATATTTTACAGGTGGGATGCTTTCTTAGAAAAACAACTGCCTCTTGTTTTGTGAAGGAATCTGCAAATGTCTTGTGGCCTGTGATACTGATTCCTTCAGTGTCTGAGTAGCTGAGCTGGCATTAACAGGGATGTAATATATCAAATCTGGTGATAGTCTAAGGAAAGATATCTGTATCCAGTAAGAATGTTTTCAAGGCTAGCTTTACTATCATGCATTCCTAGGTTTACTTTAACTCATTCACTAGTTATTTTATTGTTCAAAAAGTGTTTTAAGTGGCCATTTTCTACTTCTCTTCCTCGCTGTCAAGAAGGGTGACCAAGATATCTCTCAGTCCTCCTGTAAAAAACATTACGCTGTCCTTGTAGTTGCAGACCTTTGACATTTTATACCAACTTACATGTGATGGCTGTCTCTAAAGTTTTGGTTTAAGGAAAGAAGTGCAGAAGCAGGAAGAAAACTCTGCATTCATACATGTAGATTTATGGATAGGAAAAGCAGATGCACACTAGTTCAGGTGGTGGCAGGAAAAGCCAGATCTTAGGCAATTTGGCTGGACATCCAGACATGACATAGGTTCTGTATATGTCAGTAGAGGAAACATGAACTATAAACTAGAACTCTGTGGTAATAGAAAAAGTACACGAAAAGTAAATTTTCAAGCTGAGCCTGTAACAGCTTCTACTTTTGGTGGTGCTTACAGTAAACGAAAACGTGTTTTTCAGCAGGATCATGCAAATAATTTTAAATAGTTTATGGTGTGTCTGCTTGTCAAAAACTAAGCTGAAAGTCGGAACGCATATGAAATCCTACCCTTAGCAGCTATTTGATCTACCCAATTCTGCAGTTTCCTACCTGCTTTCTCTATGCTCATCATCTAGCAATAATCACACTCTTTGTAGAGATCTGTCCGTCTCTAGAGATCCAGGCTTTTTTCTTCCTTCACTTTTGGTGGATAGATAGCTTTCTCACTATCTAATACCTTAATGGGGATATTAATGGCAATTAATAGTGCAAGCAAATATTAAATACTTGGAGGGCTTGATATACCCACACATTTCACCCTACCCCCAAATCTGTTCCTCCTAAAATTATTAGTGACTATCACTGTCTTACGGTGATCAGTTGTCATCTTGGTCACACAAGCCATTCAAGGAACTGTGATGTATACAATTTTACCACTTTTACAACTGATCACAATTACTTGGAAATAAGACAACACAATAAAAATGTCTTAAGTTGTTAAAATAGCAACATTTTTAATGTCAGAAAATGCAGGTTTGATTAAAAGGGCTCAGTTTCAAGTATATTTCATATCTTCAAAACCCAAACAAATTTAAGTGAAATAATTATTCTGTAATAGTGAACTACTTACCATTCTAATTGTGACGTGTTAAAGACTTCTTTTTCCTGTTGCTTTCACCATCTGAAAAAATGCCAGTGACAGCAGTAACAATGAAAATGAATTTATATTTTTTTCACTATGTTGAAATAGATTACTAGTGTATAATGAGGCATACAATAAGGCAAACAATACATAGGTAGATTGTTATTAGGACTGACATTGTTATGCAGATAAATACGGTACTGCTGAATTGTAGCTATTGTCTTTTGAAGCTGTTGGAATTGTGCTCTTTACCAAAACAGACTATTCTCCAGAAATGTATTTTTCTACCACATGCAGAAGAGGAGTAGATGCGTAAATGTTTAAAAATAGTTATATGACATTTCTTTCACTGCCTGAAGAAAGTACCATAGTGTAAGAAAATTACATTTGCTATCTAAAACCTAGTGAGACTTACGAATGACCTTTTTTTTTTTTTTCCCACCAAAATCACTGTAATAGCTTCAATGTCAGCCATTTGCAATACAAAATACATCCATTTTACCAGGAGTATTAAAGTGCCACATGCATACTGAATTTCACTTTGCTATCTGAGTATATTGTTTTTCACAACTGTCCTGTCTCTTTTGAGTATATGGTCTATGATGCCAGTCAAAGGCCAAAACGCAGAGGTTGTAGGTTACCATGATGAAGTTGCATCTAACTGTGTCAGCAGCAACTTCAGGGCAGTGCTTATTAGGCAGTCTTACTCAAGCAGCAGCTACATTTCTGGTAGTCACTTTCATTTTTTCTAAGCCCTTTGTATAGCACCTCCCTTGACAGCATTTACTGTTGCAGTGTTCAATCTGGCTTTAGATCATATTGATCATTCAGCAATCTGAAATTTAATTATAGGTTGGTAATTGCAACCTCATTTAGTTCCTATCCAGCTCCTGTAGGTTTGATTACGCAATCAAATTAAAAACTCATCTCCTTTTCTTCTGTCTAGGGCCAGCAACTCTCTTTGTGCTATTTCGATATCTTTCTTTATATATGGCCAAACGTTTTTACCAGAGTAGATGAAACAGCTGCCTTTGTTCTAGTAGGCTTTATCGCTCCTTTGATTTCTCTCAGAATTTTGTGTTTATCAGGACACTTGTAACTGCAGGCTCATAGCACTATTATGTTAATATGGTCTTATGATAAAGGAATGGCATTCAAGCAATCATGCAGATTTCACTCCTGTGCCCAATATGAGGTAATTAATTAGTTCTGTAATCTTTGTAAACTTTTTGTTGTAACAGTAGCCCTAAGTAAACTTGCAAGCCTCTGCAATACAGCTCAAAGCCATGAGGTGGTTCTCCAGTTTCTGATGCATTTCAAAAAAATATGATACTATCATTCCTTTTTTGGTAATTTTGCTTCTACATGTGATGTATTAGAACCCACTTCCCATGATTTGTGTTTTAGGGCTGCCTGTTAGAAAACCAGACTACATGAAGCTGACATCTAACCTCAAAAACTTGTGCTGCTTTGTTTTGCTTCGTAGCCAACATGCTGTAAGCGTATTTTTGAAAATGTGAATAAGATCAATCAAGAACACTTCCTCCCATACTGTTTTAGGATTGCGTGCACAAATAAATCTGTGAATGTATTAGGAGTTTTATTCAGCACAAGAAATTAAGGGATTCAGTGATTTAGCCAGGCCACTGAGAACTGGAACTAGAATAAACTATAGCTTTTTTCTAAGGAGTGAAAAATTATGAACTAGAAGTGATTCGATGCGAGTTTGCAAATAGTCTTTGGTAAGAAGATTAAATGCTGAAGAATTAAGCAATTATTGTTTTGGAGTACGTCTCTATTTCTGTGACTGCATGCAAAATAATGAAAACATCTGTTTTATTACATACATTTTCCATTCTTCAAAAATTGATTTCAAATATTGATTTAACAGATAATGTCTTAGAAAAAGAATTAGGAGACAGAGCGGAGCCAGATCATGGTAAGAAACTTTGAAACATTGAGTTGAAATAGTAAATATATAAATAGCTTACAAGAACCTCCAAAATTACTCAAGTTCAACAGACAAAGTTTATAACTGGAACATATGAAAAATGAATCCTTTAGAGAGCAATAGCTACAAATGTATAGCTATTGTTCAGAATAGCACTGCTCATAATTCTTGTTCCAGATGTAATTCCAATTTTGCTATAAAACCCTGTTTACATGTTTATGTCCAGCCATTTAATCAATCCTGAAAATGTTCTTTTATCCAATATAAATTAAGATATAATTGCTATTAGTTTATTTAACAGCCTAAGAGCCATATTTTGTACTCACTGTTTTCCTAAAATGTCTGATATCCTTTCCAGGTATTTTTCCAACTGTGCCAGCAGGAAATCCTTATGACACAAGCAAACCAGAAGATCAGTATCATGTTATTGCTACTGAAACAGGTAACGTATTCATATGAATGTAGTGTTCTGGTAAAAATATTAACAGTGGACTCAGTTAAATTAATCTTTAATAGTTTCCATTATTGTAAACGGGAGGAAGCAGCCTCTTTCCCCAGGAAGTGCCCTAAAAAAAGTATGCTTTTCAATAACATTTCAAGAGGTTTTTAGTCAGTCCTCTTTGTAACTGTGGAAACAAATTATTTCCATGTCTACCCAAACTTTGCTAAACTGTAGATGTGGATCAGTCCTTGAAACGTGCACCGTTGTCTCTGACCTTGGTGAGTCTCTGTCAAGATGCAAGATTTCACCCCTGTTCACCCAGCTGAACATGGGTGACCAGAGAGCGTCACCTTCTAGGCTGTGGTAACCAATGCCTTGCCTTTCTCCATCTCCTCCCCACCTCTTCCCCAACCTGTGTAACAAACATATGGTGCATACATTATCTTTTGTATCTGATATCCAGGGCTCACAAAAAGGGCACAAATGAATCTTTTCTAACAGACAGGGCGTAAAGTTTTCAGTTATCTGCAGAATAAGCAGTGTACCCATAGTACCCTGTGTTTTAAGGAAAACCACATGCCGAAGGGAGTTAAGGGCTTTGCTGAGATTTCTAGCAGAGATGGCTCTTGATATTTTGAAAATGGATACCCACTGCCTAAGAGCTTGCTGTAATGCTCCTAGCTACTTCATTTTGCAGTTTATGTCCTGAACGGAGTCCTGTAGCTCATGAAGAGTTGTAGCGTGGCCTTAATACAAGGAATCGAACGTCTCTGAGGAATATCTCAGGTTCTTACAGGATTACAGCATGGGATTGTGGGAAGCCGGTGCTCCCTTTCAATGCTTGTTGACGGCTTGAGCCATTTTCCTAACTGGTGTTCCCATTGTTTGTAACTTCGGAGGAATGGATATACCAATGTACTGTATTTTGAAATCAGTAAGACTGTTTATACAAACCATGCAAGACTCTGTATCTAGAACTCATAAACAAACCCAACCTATGTATTCATTTATTCTTGCTAGTGAAAATATGTTCAAAAGAGGACAGCGGGTAAGAAAGTCTCCACAATTTTTACGTTAAACATATACTGTTATAAAACATGGGTGTGTAGTTACTGAAAAACAGGCAGACCCTTTCTGGAAATTGTAGACCCCATCCTCTGTTCTAGGCAGATAACAGAGTCTCAGCTTCTACCATTTCCCACTCCTTTTGCCCAGAGACCTGCAGGGGAGCGCCTTTAGCTCTCTCCTCATTAGTCAAGGACAGTGTACCTTTGTCTTTTAAGGGGAATGAGGAGACAAGAGCAGGGTTTGTTCCTCTTGTGGTCCCGCATGGGTGGGAATCCAACATGCAAGCGTAACTGAGTAGATAGGTTATATGGACTGTAAAAATAATAGGCTGTGAAATGTACTTTCTTTAAATATTTGAATTTTCAATAACAAAATTTGAAATCTCTCATTGATGCACAGAGAAAACGTCAGAATTTAAGTCTGTTTTGAACATTGCTGGAGAAGTACCATTTTATTGATATTGCTGAGTTATCTTTTTGGAGCTCTTCCTATAGAACGAATGTATAAATGTTATTTTGTGTAAGTTAATATGTTTCTGTTATATTACTCCAGATTTTTACTCATCTGGTTGAGTATTTCAACATGGGAGATGTTAATGAGAACTTTTTGTCTTGTAGGTATAATTCCAAATCTAATTTATGTTGTAATACCCACTATACCACTACTGCTGTTGATACTGGTGGCTTTTGGGACTTGCTGTTTCCAGATGCTTCATAAAAGGTAAAATATACTAATCCAAAATGGTCTTATAATGCAGAATTCATGTTTCCATTGGCAAGCTATTCATACTGAAAGACTGCTTACATCTGTCCCCATATATGTAAATAAGCATCTTTTCATCTGTTAAAATCCAAGTCGTTTATAGCTAAACATTGACCATAATAAGGCTCTTCCACAATACACTGAAATAGTTCCAGGTCTCAAAGTATATTGCCACTAGGACATCTGTTTCTGGAGAAGGTATCTTCGCTGACCATTTGATAGGCTGAGCTACTGGAAGCACTTTTACTTCACCTCTTCCATCATGATTACCACCAGTATAGCATCTGGGCTTTGGGGAATAGTGCTGCGGTCCTCACTGATAGAGAACAAACTCAAGGACTCAACTCAGTTTCTGACCAAAAGTGCAGTTTGTTCCAAGGGTAAACCTGAAGGGTCAACAGCTGTTTAATACTGTTTCAGTGCACATCTTATACGTGCAATAGATGAGCCACTGGAGCAGACAAACTGAAAGCAGAAAGCAAAAACATGTTTTGAGCCACATGCCAGTGCAACTCCTTTGTGTATCATGTATCTGTCAAAAAAGATGCATAAAGTAAATAGATGTGTACATAGAAGTAGTATCGGACAGTTGTATTACTATGCAAATAGGAAACATTTCAGTCTCTGAAACGGGATATGTTTTGGTCCATGCTTTAAAATTCTTTGGACTTTCTATCTTTCTCAAAATGCGATATACCAAGATATGACAACATAGAATATTTTTTTTTTTTTTTATTCTGAACAAATCTGTCTGAAAATTTCAAGGATATCTTTCATTCTGCACTTTTTTTTCAGGAAGCATTCTTAAGTTAATGTAATCCAGGAAAGTTTAAATTGAAATATGTTTTATGTATAAACACTATTTTCGTAAAATAGCAAGAGTAATAAACAGACTCACAAGCTGTTAAGTCTCTTTAAGAGCAGGAATACTAGTAAGGAATATGACATCGCTGTTTTAGGAAATTAGAGAAAAAAAAATCCTCCTTAGTTTTAGACTTCATTTTTTCTTTGTGGTTTTTATTTCTGCAAATAGCTGAAATACCTTATTTCAAGTGAGAAAACACTCCAAACATCAAGTTTGCTTATATCTGTATGAGTGGGTGTACATTGATGTTTGCAGCACTCCCTAGTGATGTGTCTCATTGGAACAAGTGAACATAAAGAAAAGATATTATGACGTCTCCATCATAAATTAGACTGTGTCTTTATGTTATGCACTTTCCTATAAAGAAAAGGAAAATGTGCACTTTCCAACCTGTCTTATGGCAAGTAAATACATTGTTGTGAATGGTTGTATCCAAGGGCTGTAGAAGGTTGGAAACTCGAAGCAAAAAGAGTAATAAAAATCATGTATGACAATAGCAATAACATAGGTAATCTAAGTCTGGAACCCTTATTACAATGGACCTGGATTTCTTGGTAAGTATGAATATGTGTTTATACCTTTTCTAGCAGGTCTTTCTCTCCTCAGAAAAGGTTCAGCACTTGAATACTCCTGGGAAAACAATGAGAGATTCATGGCCCACTGAAATCAATAGGAATAGTAGTGATGACTTCAGTGAGCTTTGATCAGGCCTTTGATGCTATAGCAGTTTATTCAGAAAAAATTAATCTGAACTTCCAAGACTTAAAAATTGCATGACGCAGATATTGCAAATTCAGCTTGGAAGATTGTACTTTTTCTGCTAGCTGACTAGTATGGTAGATTAAATGATACAAAAATCAGGGAGAAAATGGATTTGAATCAAAACAGATTTTTTTTTCAGAATGTTCATTTTGGGTTGCACCAAAGCTTTTAATTGAAGAAAACAAAACAAATTTTCTTTAAAAATCACTTGCGTCAAAAGAGGATATTCTGGTATCCCCAAAAATGAAGTGTTTTCTTGTTTATATACTGAAACAGAACTTTGTTTTTTAAAAAAAATGTTTCCCCATCTATTTTCGGTTATATTTCCACATATGACCTACCTTGCGAATCATTTTGGTTCATCACAAATGTGCCGTTCTTGGGTAAAAAGCAAATCAGAAAAAGTGGCAACCACTTGAACTGATTATCTGGATACTGTAGAGCTTTAGGAAAGGGATTCTGTCCTGCTGGGGAAGGAGGGATCCCCAACTTTCCAAATGAACCTGACTTCTCATTCTTTTTTAGGCTTCCACAACATGGTGACCTTTCCTCTGAAAGCCACAATCCATGGCCAACCAGGACATGCCTAGCTTGAAAGGTCATGACTAATTTTGCCTGGCGTTGGGCTCTTAGAGGGTAGTAATAAGGCAAAGCAAAACATCTTCCCTGTAGCTAGTAGAAATGATCAGCTCATTCATGCTTAGATGCTCTCCCTTTCATTTCTTCCAGGGAAGCAAGGAGAAACTGCTTCAAAGACCCATCTCCATTATCATCTGAATGCCTTGCAGAAAGTTTAAATTCCAACCTGGTATATTTCTCAGTTTCTATGATTGCATTTGATGGTCAAAACAGCGATATGCTCAAGCTATTTATTGCATCTTCCTTACCTTTCTTACTAAAACTTTTCCTGAACCAGATGTATAGCTGTTGAAAATCAGCGTAGGTTCACTGAAGATAAGCTTATTTTACACAGCTAAAGTTCTGATCCAAGGTATTTAGAAATTGTTCCTGCTGTGTGGCAAGGACTCTCCATTAAAAGAATTTCATCATTCATTTACAAAATACACCTGATTTTGCTGTATTAATCTGGAAGGAAGTAGTGAGGCAATTTCTTAAATACAGAAGTGCTGAAACTACTTGATTCATTGCAATTGCTTCGTTTATAGCATTGTGGCCTGATCTAAAGTCCACTGAAACCGATGGGAGTCTTTTCAATTACTCCAATGGGCTCAGGTACATAATGCATTACTTTGTAGGTCTTCAGAGGTAAGTCTGGAGGGACTGAAAACTACTGTACCATCCAGCTCCCACGAAGTACATTTTAAATCAACTCAGACTCACTCACATTTACGCACCAGGAAAGGAGTAAAACTGAACACATAGGACTGTTGGGATCTTGACTCTCGGTCTTCCAACTTAGAGAATTATGTAGGGCTACTTCTTCTTCTCTGGTTTTTACTTAATTGGAAAAAAAAAAATATCAGTGTGAAATATTCTGGCCAGAGACTAAAACATTTTGGTTGAAATGCAGCTGCAGTGGCTCATGCAGTGCCTTTTCTTTTCAGCAGACTGCAGTGCACTGTCATCTGCCATCTAAGTGAGGGAAGGTGGTGCGTTGTGGCAGCTGTAGCAGAGATGCCAGCCATATGGAAAGACTGGCATCCACTTACACGGCATCTCAGGTCTCCCTGTAAAGATTAGAGTGAACATTCTTGCAGCACTTTTGGACCCAGTTTTATCTTTTTTTATTTAAAAAAAAAAAAACCAAACCCAAACACAAAAACTGCTATTGACAGTTTTGAATGAAAACTAGGCCTAAGGAAGCTTTCTACCAGTCATTCATTGCTAGGAGTCTGATTCATGCACCATTACTCCATTAGAAGTCAGGTCAAGCCCTGAAGGGAAGAGGCTTTCTGGCATACCAGTACACGCTGGCACCCATTGGTGTAGTGCGGTGACGGGGGTGCAGCTCCAGGATGCGTGTGGGCAGGGTTCCGGTAGCCCCCCCGGGGTGGGTGGGCTGCACCCCGAGCACGTCGCACGTGGGCTCGGGAGCGTGTGTGCTCCCATCCCCTATGCCTTCCCCCCCAAGACAAGGGAAGGGCGCAGCCTCCCACCACCCTGCTCAAACAGCATCCGCACCCCTCTCTGAAAAGACCACTCTGTACGAGCAGGTGTGGGTGAATGTGAACTGGAGAAAAAAAAAAAAAAAGAAAAAAAAAAAAAAAAAAAACACCAAACCATAAAACCCCAAAATGGGCCAAGTCACTTTGGTTCATTGGAGGAGCGCTGCTAAGCAGGGTGGTTGGGCAGCTTTGGTAGCGGTTGCTTACCTCAACCCAGCGCTGCGGTGCTGTGCTTGGCGCAGCGTGGGCACGACCCTTTTGTGGATGGGGAACCTGTGCTGTGAAAGCAGCAAAGACGGCCTTCGAGTAGGGGAGGACGTCCCCAGCTCTGATCACGAACCTGAGTCGGGCCTGCTAAGGCACGCATGCACTGAAAAGAGTTTATGTTTTTATTTTTCAGTAAAGGAAGAACAAAAACCAGTCCAAACCAGTCCACGCTATGGATTTCAAAGACACCTAGGAAGGACAGTAGCATGGAGGTATAATGATTTACTGACTGAAAACAAAGCAAAAATAACATTTTGCAGTCAGGCTGTATTATAATGTCGTCAAAGAACATTGGCTTGGAATGGCTTGAAAATGCAAAGGATCTACAAGAATGAACTGTAAGCTCCCCCTTGAGGCAAATGTTCAGATCATTTTTATATAATGTTTGATTATTAATTCAGTAACAAAATATGCCATGCTGAATAAAGGGTATGTGTTTATTTTGCTAAGAGATGTAAGTTAGCTAGTTATGAGCAATGAAATGAACAGAGCATTTGAGGTTTTTATGGGGACATATCTACAATGTATCAGTTTTAAGACTGTTTGTAGTTAAACAAACCCTCTGTTTCCTTTAGTCTCTCATGCATTGTAACCTAGTTGATGTACTGTACATGGAACCGACAATTTTACAGTGTAACAATTATTTATCTTTGCATAAATGTTTGATACAAAATATTTGTTTAGTATTTATTTGCACACTTAACACAGCTTTTGATCCTCAGGCACACAAATTACGTTATTAAATATTAACATGGGTCACTCTCAGAGATAACCACCTTGTTGTGACATCGATCTGATATGGCAAAATTCAAGGATTCTTAGAAGTCATTTGATGTCATATAATGAATCCTCATTTGCCAGGGAGTGGCCATAACTTTTTGACATATTGGTCCAAGGTCAACATAAATAACTTGGCAAGTGATACCTCATTAATGAGACGTCCTTTGAAAGAGGCCATTATTTTTTAGGTAAAACATTTTTTTACTTTTTCTGAGGAAAAAAAATATCACAATGGGCAAGAATTTAAGGTTAAAATTACTTGTTTCAGTAAATCTGTAAAAAAAGACACTAAAGATCATTTAAATATAACTAATGGTTTGTTAGGAATAATGTAATGTTGAAATCAAAGAGAAGACAAATGGGAGTGGCACTAATAGATTAATCACAACATTACTCAGACGATTATCTAGAAAGGCGTTAACTGTGCTAATTGATAGACAGATTTAGAGGTAACCCTAATGCATTTAAATCTTTCTTTTAAAGTTATTAACATCATTAGTGTCCATTCTCATTGGCTGCTTAGGCACTTTCTGTGCCATAAGAATGGTTTTACTGGTCATTAGGAGCAGATCTTGGGGTGGTAGCAGTAGTGCTCTGGCTGATTTGTTGGTGACAGTCTGGTGCTGTAGCATAAAGTTAAGGGGTTTTGCTGCAGTTGCAGCAAGAGTTGAAGAGCACGAGTTCAAGCCAGTTGGCTTTACATTAACACAGATTCAAAACTACCACTGGATGGAAGCTGGGGAGCAATGGACAGAAGCGAAACTATATTACTCTTTGGGTTGCTGACGTTGACAACAGCTTTGAGTTCAGAGACAAAGGTGTATCAATTTTTCTCAGTAAAGAAAAACTATTTAAGAGTTCAATACCACTAATAGTAGTTGTGCAATGCTATTGCTGAAGCGCTTTTGGAAGCATCTTTAAGTTGCTGTTATGCCATGTTTTTACTTCCTCTTTGAAGAAGCCATCTTCTGTACTTCATGGTGAGTATTCCTATTACTACTTAAAGTATTCTGTAGTTTTTCTAGGCTATCACAACTTCTTTCTTTGCTCAGTCCCTAACTTCAATTTCCTTTGTACTGACTGTAAACAGAGAGAAAATACTATGATCATGCATGATCACCAAGACCAGAATTGTTTTTCTCCTTACTCAAGTATTGCTTAACTCAACTGAGGGCAAGAGGTTCCTCTTTCTTGGGAACAGTTGTGGTAAAAAGAACTATATTCTTTTTTATGGTCTTAAAGGATTAACTCCCTTTAACTTAATTTAAGGATTAACTATTTCTTCATACTTTGTGCTTCCAAAGGACATGTAAAGGTGTAGCAATCAATATTACGATTAATGCAGCAAAAGTGATTTCCATGCAGCAATTAGGAGAATGCAAAAACCTTCAGATGTCTCTCTTATGGGGTGAAAGTGATTGCTGGGCAGTTACCAGCATGGGCTAGTCAAACTCTGTGTGAAGGAAGAATGGAAAGTGGCGTGCAAATCTTCTATTATAATGTGCTCAGATTCTATATGTAAATAAAACATTCATTATTGGGACAAAATGTTTCCATATCATATCACCTGCTTAGGGGAAGGAAATAGTTTTCTTCCATGTATTTCCTTCACTTAGGATGTTGTTCCTAATACCAGGTAAAATCTAAAGATACTCAAGAATCCTATGTAGAAAACCACAAACAACACACAGATCAAACTTATAGTCTTATGACTCCCACCTGTAAGTTGGTGATTCTTTTCCATCCAAAACGTACAAATCCCATGCATACACAAATTCTTTCAGTTTTATTTCCCTAATTTCCACACACAAAAGGCAGATAAGAGTGAGGGTAAAATAAGAAAGGGGGGAAAGATAGGTGTGTTGCACACTTGCAGAGAGAATACCTAGAAATTAGACATTATGCTGGTAATTCCTTTGGATTTTGTTGGGATTTGGAGAATCCAGGAAAAAAAAAAAAAAAAAACAAACACAAAAAACCCCCCAGGTATTCATGTGACATAGTCCATTAGTGGCAACAGAATTTCTCTTTAAAAAGAAATCCAACAAAAAAAGCCTAACAAAAAACCCCCAAGAACTCCCAAACCTCTTAGTCCTTCATATTTATATTAAAATCTACAGAACAGAGAAAGGAAAATGATTTCAAGTTTCGGGTGGCAGATTTCATTAACTAGAGCCATTTTCAATAAGCTTGTTGACTTCTATCTACAGCTATGGGGTCCCCTCCCGGGGACCACGTTCCCTTCTGCTCAGTGCCTCCCTAAATCTCTTCCAAATGGCAGCAGTAGGTGAGGCAAGCAACTGAGGGATAAACAGCAGACCTTAGCTAGTCCTCAGATGGATGGCAAGGCTGCAGTTTGGCATTTTAAAAACATTATACTCCCACCACCCCTATTCTCCCCAGGGAATATAATTTTTTTTTTTTTTTCTGTAGTGGTCTTGGCCTTCTGCAAACAAGACGCATCTGAGAGAGACAGCTCTTGTTTCCTTCTTTAGTCTTTTAACCTTTTTTGGGTGCAAGCAAGTGTAAGTCAGCATCAAGCTTCCACTCTCTATTTCAAAGCATCTTGGAACGGTGACTCAATTGAAAATAATTGATGCTGCCCAAGTGTTTTAACATTGTGATGACTGGTTTCTCCACAGGTTGATATGCAGGCAGCTGAAGTAATGGATGCTGAATGAAGGCTAGAATGTGGTCAACTCAGCTTACGGTAGTTTTATCTAGACATAAATTAGTTGAAATAAATGCTTGCTTTTAATCATAATAGCCTATATTACATATATGTTTCTACGTCAGAGTTTATAATAGGAATTTTCTGAGTCTGAGGGGATGATTTATTCATGTATACCTCAAAATACACCTATGCTTTGCATTTTGGGAAGCAAAAAATACACATAAATAAAAGTATATTCGTGTGTTTCTGGGAAGCACATTTTCTAGTAACTGATCTGCTTTGAATTGGCTCTTGTATTTCATTAACAGACTGCAACACCATTTACAATAGTGATGTATGGTAAATAATGCAGAAATAATGTCATATTTTAATTAAGCATTTTAACATAATTGCTTCATCTGAATCAATTTGTACTGATAGCAGAATGTACTTTATTTTCAGTGGCTGTTTTCAAGGAAGGAGAGTAACAGGAGAAACAGTAGTCAGCTACAAAAGATAGAATTTGCATTCTAACGTTAAAAAATCTGTGGTTTATATGGAAGAAGGTGTCTAAAACACCTTTTATCTTCTCTGTGGCTTAATTACATCTGTCTGGGTTCCTTGTGGTCACAGGTGTATTGATAAAGCTAAATATTTTGGCCTGGAACTAGTCCTGTAATGCTTATGAAGACCTGAAAACAGTGTGGGACTTGATATTTTTTATCAGTGGCTGCCAACCTGTGTTTGTAAACTAGCCTTGTATTTTGAGCACTTCATATCTGCATTTAGCATTGTAAGCACCAAGAGTGGGAACTCCTTACAAAATTCATACATCTATGTGTATGTGTGTAGACACACATAAACAGTAAGTTAGAATGCATTTTTTATTTTCATGGCATTACTTTGGCATTACAAATGGATTAAATTCCCACACTAGGCTGAAAACAGAAATAAAGGAAATGCATCATATTACACTAACATTAAGACTCCATTGAATTTAAGGCATTTCAACAAGTAGATAATTACATTTTAATAGAAACCTACTGAGAAAAGAGCTCAAGAAGAGAACCCTCCCTGTTTTTTCTTCGTATTCTTTCCTCTTTAGAATGCTCTAATGGGCTATCATGATAGTTTTTATACAAAGCACAAAATCAGTATTAAAAGTCACCAGTACATAAAAAGCATGTAATATATCAAAGGAACCCTATTACTTTTTATTCACCAGGAATAGCTGATACTCGTTATTGTGAGATGTTTATAAACATTACTTTTTATGAGAGGAAGTTGCAGCGTTGTGAATCTGTGCTTGGGTGTACACTAGCCCATATCTATAATTGCTTGAATAATTGCCAAAACACTTATCTAAAAAGAAAACTAAAAAGCTATATTCAATCCTTATTTAACTCTATTAATTCCAAATGAATTACGCCAGAGAGAACTTTTGGCTTACATTCAGTTTATTCATTAGAAAGCAGCATGGTATATGATCAGCCTTTATGCACAGTCCGTAAACCTCATTCCAGAGCTTTTTGTTTAAGACAAGACAGAAGAACTCCCATGAGCCCAGTTTAAACAGATAACACATACCTTCATTTTGATATGTGGTGAGATTACTGAGAAGAGTTGCCTGTGCATTGAAATGAAAACGCACATTGAAAAATACAGTGTAAAAACATAAAACCAGGTAATGTTTGGCCTGAAATTAGTAATTTAGATCATTTTTCAATAAAGCAGTTTCAATTTGCAGTTTGCAAACTTTTTTTTTTTACTGCCCATGCTCTGTAAAGCCCTCCACTGGCGTTCAAAGAAACTGTTTCCCCACGGTCTCATATAAAAGAAAAAGTAACATGATAAAACGATTTACTAACAAAACCACAGCATCTGTTTTGAAATATTGCGCTCAATTGATAATGGAGTTGTCGATTATTAACATTTCCTCCCCCAAATTTAAATACTTATGCTGTTTCTTTAACAATGAGATTGGAATGCCAGTCAGGTTTACATCATTATACAATGGCTTACTTTCAACCTTTAAATCCTATTTCTATCATTAAAAAATATCATGCTAATAATAGATGACTTTTTTGATCCAGTCTACAAACATGGTGACTCGAACATACACTCCTGGTCGTTTGGGAAGTGCACACTCATAGCCAAATGATGTTACACCAACCAAAAACCACTTATTACCATCTTCAGATGTCAGAGGGCCACCTGAATCTCCCTGCAATATGAAATTCAAAAGTTAAAAGTGAACAGTGTCAACTCTGAAGCAGAAACCATTTATGAGATTTTATTCGTGTTGATCCTTATTCATAGACCTTCTATCCGTGTATATCTAGGCACCAGAAGTTATATCAACATGAATTTTTCCATGTAGAAAAATTCTTGAGATAATCCATTCCCTCTCCCTTTCTCTCTCTCTCTCCCTTTCTCTCTCTCTCTCCCTTTCTCTCTCTCCCTTTCTCTCTCTCCCTTTCTCTCTCTCCCTTTCTCTCTCTCCCTTTCTCTCTCTCCCTTTCTCTTTCTCATGTGATCTTAAGCCCTTATTAGTCTTTCAATACAGGACTGGGTTTCAAATGATTTTTTTTTTCTTACTACTTTTACATTTAGCCCTTCATCTTTCATGAAGCCTGGGTAAATGTCTAGGATTATTTTTTAGTTTAAGCTATGCAGCCGAAATGCACTTCTATTTTTAGTCACCCCAGAGTTTCTGCAATTTCAAATTTTGAGAAAAAGATGGCAAGATTGCCAGAAGAGGAGGTGTCCTTTTCTCACACCTTCTTCTCAATAGTTTAGCAGATGTAGCTAGGTTGTGGGAGACAAATTTGATTCATCCCACAGCCTGAGTGGGGGATGAGTCAGCCATGAGTGTCTTGTTTTGATGAGAAAGAAAACAATGTCTATTTTTTTTTTGTTTTCTGTCGGGTTAGTTGAACCAGTATTATTTTTGTCTTCCCACAGCTCTGTGAATGGTTCTTTACAGGCGGGTTCTGCAAGTGCTCGGCCATTAAAATACTTCTGCCCATAATTCTAGGGCATCACAAAAGTTCAAAGGCTGTGACAGCAGCCTAAAGGCTGAAGCGCTATCAGGACTCACTTGCCTGTCTTTGCTCATGGTTGAGTGGTCATTGATCACAACGCTGGTCACTTGTACTCTATATCAGCCTATGGTGCTACAGTGCTTTTTTTCAGTATGAAGTTCAGAAGGCAAAAAGGAAAGAGGAGAGCCACAGAGGCTGAAGGAATGGCAAGTGAAATTAGGCTTGCATACACTGCTCCTTCTGGACTAAACTAGCCAAAGTCACTGCGCCTGATGAAGGCTTAGGTTATGAGGGCAAGACAAGAGCAGTTATGTGAGAGTGCTCCTCATCAGACTTGAGGAGAACCAGCCAGTCTCCATGCCACAGACTCCACGTTGCTGGAAGAAAAATCATGTGACAGCCAACTCTGCCTACATCCTCAAAGAGAAGCAGGGTGTTATAAGCAGAGCTGGAATGGGTAAAAACTAGATCGCCTGGAAGCAGCATATGAGATCAATGCAGAAAGACAACCTGTCCAAAATACTGTGGCGTCCACTTACAAAAGGTCTACAAAGTCTACAGATTCTGGGGAAAAGCATCATTGCTCTCTCTTTTTCCATGCATGGAGCATTTCTGAGTCTTAAGTCTATTTGGTCTTTATTTCCTTGTACTCTGCTTTTCCCTAAGCGTGTCCCTCTTTCCTTCGTGGAATTACTCAGCAGTAATTATTCAAAGCTTAGTGCAGAAAATTTCCAGTTCTCATACGTATCTCCCTCCATAGTTGTTTATGTCACGATGATACGAAATAGATTTTTATCTTTTCAACTTGTATCTTGATAAAGTATTAAATGGGCAAAATACTGCAAGTAGAAATTACATTCATGGACAGCGGTTGTCCTGCTTTTGATGATCAGAGGATCAAGCAGCATTTTATTCAGTAATTAGATGTGCTGTATGATAGCAGTGCAAATGAGTCACTTGTATTTACCTGACAGGAATCCACTCCTCCTATGTCATAACCTGCACAGATCATATTCTCAGTAATACTGTATTCTGGCATCCATTGTTGGCATTTTTCATTTGAAATGAGAGGGACCTCTGCTTCTTGCAATATGTCTGAAGTGGGACCTGATGAAAATACAAAGTACGTTTACCCACAGTAATAAATGTGTACAACCCGCTCGGAACATCAATGGTTTTGTTCCTTTTCCAGCATGCCGAGCCCGCTACCGAGCAGCAGGAAGCCCTGCCTCACTGCTGTGTTATTCAGGCTTATTCCCCTGTAACGCAGTCACTGATTAAACAGTGCTCATTAACAGAATCCTGTCTTTTATTTGTGTAATGGGGCTGAATTTGGTTATAATTAAATCAAGTTTACTAAAATCAATGATTTTGAACTCACTGTGGGGAGACCTAAGGTATAATTAAGGACTTAGGAGCTTGGATTGTCCAATGTTTCCTCACTATTCATTGTGCACCTTTGATTGGCTATTTCAAGTTTTTATAAAAATTTCTGTTACTAATTCCTACCCAAAATTTTAAATGCCATTTCATTCTGAAAATGTAGAAGCAAATGCGTACTAGCAACTGTGGAAGTAAAATGGCATAATTATTATTTTGCAGAGACTCCAAATCTGGAGAAACATACATTTCACACTACAGTCAGTATGCTTGAATTTTGGGGAAAATCATTTGCATATTGTTAGAAAGACTAATCTTCCTCCTCCTCCACCCAATATCTGGAAATAAGATGTACGTGTTTCATATTGAGAAAAGTGGTCATCATCGCTTTTAAGGGGACGCAATAAGGTTTTTCCATAATTGAATGATCTTAGATATGTATATTTTTTCCTAATAAATATGTTATAACTCTATTACTTTGCTTTTAAGAAGGAACAGTGGAGGGGGATAGTTCCCAAATTTTCATATGCAGGAGTACCTCTCTAAACCCTTCGACCTTATCAACCCTAGTGGGATCAGGAGCAAGCCTTCCCTCACTGCTTCATGCCTGACATAATTTTCCAAGCAGATGACCCACCTTCATTCGTAATACTACCCCAGCCAGCAATGGAGCAGTTAATTCCTGGTAAAAACTGTTGATTTTTTTCTGGTAAGCAGATGGGTTGTATGTAATCTGTGAATGAGAAACAAGCAATCAATTTCAACCTCTTCCCTGGAGTCAGGTTTTTAGGAAATCTCGTAAGAAAACGTTCATTAATTCAAACCCACTTTTGGGGCAAGATATCCAGGAAGTACTGGACTGACTCCAGAACGATTAGGTTGTAAAAAAAGTACAGCCACCCCATCACCCTCACATGCTTAGCACAGCTAGATTTTCTCATAACGGAGTAAATCTGTTTTATGAGAAAATAACAACTTACCTGTATATTGCACTTTGTGTTGAAGGTGCATGAGAGCAATATCACTATCTTTTGTACGCTTCATATAATGAGGATTTATAATTATTTGATCGATGTTCTGAACTACTATTGAAGGCTGTGTCATATCTGATTGGTCATACAAGCCAAGAACTGCTTTCCATTGAGATGGTTTTAATTGCCTCCTAGAAGTTGCAAGGAATATTCACAATTATGAATTATTAATAAAAGTTTTGAAAAATATGCTAGGTAAAATGCTAATCTTTAACCTCATGTTAATTCATAGCATTTGCACATTTTGTCAAAATAAATAGAATGTGGTGGATGTGCTTACGATTTTGTGATAGTAATACTATCTTAAACATCCACACTGTAGAAATATGTGGTAGATTTCTTATGTCAAGCTTATAATGCATTATTTATAAAGAATTAATCAGTCAGTAGTGCAGAGAAGGAAAACACATTAACTAAATTACTCTGGCTTTTTAAACACTGTGAAGAATACTGCTGACTGCCCACCAGGCAATTAATATCCGTCCCAGTTAGAAAATTATTATGGAATATCTAAAGAATAATAGGTTTAAAATGTCATTGGAAATGCTGCAGCTCATAGACTCAGAAAATTGGTCTCTTAATTTTTTAATCTAAATCGAAAAGGATATGCTAAGACAAAATATGACATCATCTGGATTTTTTGCTGAGCTACACATGCTGTTTTCAGACTGTATTTAAGTTAGAGAGCTTAATTATTTGCTATTTTTTAATCAAGTTCATAGTTTCAAAAATATGTTTCCAGCCTGATAGTTGTGCTGAATTGGTTTCTGCTGATCTTTTGGTTTGACATCAAGAGGTTATCTTGTTCCAAACTAGGGGCGGTTAAGTTAAATGTTCAGAATCAAGGTGTGAAACTGTAAGCTCCCACTTAGGAAAATTCCAGGAAAGTCAAGATGATACAATGAGATTTAAATGAAAATGGAAAGGTGATTTAAGTGAAAAGGAAGTAGCAAGACAGGCGTGGATTTATTGTGTGAAAACTAAGAGGGCTTGACCCTTCTCATTTTAGCGTCTTGGTGTGGACTATAGCTCCTGTCATGCAATGAGGCAGCATTAATGTACTGGCATAGTCTCCACTGACTTACTCCTTAGCTGCTTAAAATGCAAGCTCTTTCTCAATTCTAATTTCGAATATTAATGTTTCTCTTTTTTTGCCATTCCACTTTCTAGGTGTCTTCTACAGCACTTGTTTTTCTTATAGCCATTATGGAAGAAACCCCTAGAAAATCCTTAAATATGCATCACTTTTTTGAATGGTGCAAATAACACATCTAGAGGATATCCAATATTGCCTAATCAATGCACATAAATCAAGATTCACTCCAATGATGTGCAGTAAATCTTGATCAATCTGTGATAACGTACAGGAGGAACAGGCAACACTGAGTTTACCTTTGTGAGGTATGATGTCATCCTTTATACCACTGGCAAAGATTCAACTAGTTAATGGAGGCCCACATTAATTATAGGTTAAGTGCAAATGCTCAGTATTAATACCATATATCTGAAGTGCAGTTCTTCATTGTTCAGAAAATGCTGCTTAGTTCCCATGATTCTCTGCTTAAAACTAAGGACTAAGGGTTTACCAGAAAGTAAAAGAGCCTTTAGCTGAGCCCACAAGTGATTCAACAGTGAGCTAATTGTTACTGTTTTATATCAGTTTCACAAATTATTTGTAATCTGATGCCTCCTTAGTGACCCCACACATAGAACAAGTGTTTCATCATCATGAAAATCAAAAAGACATGGCGCGTATGTCATATGGCCATCTCAGCTAGTTGGAAAGATGCCTTGGAGTCAGTGGAGAGAGAGAGGCACTTGTGAATTTATATTAATTTTATTCTAAAGTAAACATCTAGAAACCCTCTAAAAAGTGCCGCTCCCCAGTGATTTCAGCATGATCATACGAAAGTATGTTTTCCTCTGTACAGTATTGATCGATGGCTCAGGCCATACTTCGGTCCAGCTTTACTGACAGCTCTCCACCATCTGGATAGCGCATGTTGTGGGAGAGTCAGAATGTGTTAGCTCACGAGTGCAATGAACGTTACCCGTATACACAGTGTGCTGCTGTCACCAGCCATTCATCACTGACAAGGGAAGCTCCACAAACAGGTCTGAAATGAAAATAGAGTGAAACTATCCAAGGCCAAGCCTCTCTTTTGGCATCACTTCCACCAACAATCCTTGTTGTATTGTTCTGAGTTACCAGGTGCTTTCCACAAGCTAAAATTAAAAAAAAAAAAAAAAGAAAAAAAAAAAGAAAAAGAAATGGTAGATTTTTAGGGGGGTATAGCATGTTTTATTAGACTAGCTAATATTCTTGGAAAAACGGGTTTTGTACTATATCTGAACTGCTATTCAAAAATACTGTGACTGTGGAAAAAAAGTTTGGTGTTTTATAGCTGAAATCAACATGCCACTTTATAACTTGGATTTAGACGTGTTCTTTCCTTACACCTTCTGGATTTTTTATATATGTGTTTTCAGTATAGACCCATCTCTAGTGTATACTTAACTCTGAAAACAAGTGAAGACTGTAAATTTTCCTGTGTTTATATCATTACAAGTATAGCTTTTATAGTTCATTCCCTAACCTTTCAATTCAAACTATAAACATCAGGCTTTATGGACTGAACAATTTGATTTCTGTGTGAAATATTCCCAGAGTATGTGTACTTACGTTTAATGTTACATTGCAGATGAACCACCAGGTTGTTCAAACAGTGTTCTCTAGAATGAAAGTGCAATTAAATCACAAGTATCTGCACATCAGGTAACACTAAATGTCTGTCAAATATACATACATACACATATATATCTATATAAATGTATATAAGCATGTATACACATATATAAGTACATTAGTTTATCAGTATCAAACTTAAATATAATATTTTGTCCTACATGTTTTAATCATATTTTAATTATAAATATACACGATATTATCTATAATATTAAATGTACACGTTCCTCTTCAATGAACACTTAACTAGCGTATGTTATGGAAATAAAAGTAGATTTCCCTTGTGTTTTAGGGGAATGAGTATCTGTCGGTGACAGATTCTCAATAAAATTTTAACTGCCTTTAGTATTTTTTCTACCTTTTGAGATGTTTTCAATGCTTTACCACTAGAGATCAGTGTGACCAAAGAATTTAAGAGGTTAGTTTGATATCACTGTATATTTTTACTAAGATTATAATGCACTGTGAAATATATAGCTGCATATACAGGGTTAGAAATTATTTAGCAGAATACAAAGCCAGAATCTGAAGAGCACAAGACCATAGATCAAAACTACTCAAGCATTTCTGATACCCAGAGGTTTTAAGATTATCTTCATAGCTTGTAATGAATCTAAACACTTGGGACAGTGTGTATGCTAGCAATTTAAATCTGATATGTACAGAAATATTTCAGAGAAAAAAAAAAAAGTCTGCCCACGGCTAGTTTACAGTATGCATTTCCACATCATTTTTAAATATAAAAAGGAAAGGATACTTTAAATGTGATAGAATATTATGTATCCCTCGCTATGTTTGCTCTAAAATTTGATATCTGTTGTGAGGGAAATAATGCATTTTGGCAATGGCATAGTGGTGCAAGAAGGGCAGGTGAGAAGTGTAACCACCCCCCACCTCCCCAGTTAATTCTTCACTACAGAAGGAGGTAAGAACGAGACATGCCTCCAGCCCTGAATAGTCTCACATAGCCACTTTCCACACCAAGATCAATGCATAATTTTAAAGCTGTGATTTAAAAAGTGGAAACGAAATTCTGTAATTTGTATTCAAATCTGTATTGACTTCATAAGGATGTCCCTCGGTAGTGAGACAAACATCAGAGAGGACAACCAGAAATGCATAAACCCACAGGAAACCAATACCATCTTCTGCATAAGCTTCATAGCAACTGAATACTCTTAACCAAGCTCCATCTATAGGCTTTAAAAGGGTGGTCGGCAGTACTGTATTTTAACTCCTTTATCTGGTGCTATGCTTTCTCTTAGGTAGATGCATAAACTAGACAAACTAACACTCAAGGTGTCAGATCTGTCCCAATTTCTTTACATTGAAGCAGGGAGTCACATGTAATGAGGATCTTCGCCCCATCACCAGTACCTACTGACTGCTTTAGTAGAAATTACTTCAGGGGCTTCTGCTTGTTCTTCTTTCTGAAGCTGTCTCCCAGTATGAAAAACATACTGGGAGATTGCCATCATCCTTCCTTGTCTGCACTTCAGTTCATCCATCCTCAGCTGCCTCTTGGTCAGCACTGGAGTGTCCAAAAGGCAACAGAGGTATCGCATGCGCTGAATACTCATCCTGTGTGTCTCTCTGAGTGTCATCTAGGAAGCAGCATGTGGGGCAGAAATCTGGAGAAGTTGGGACATCTGTGGGTGTGCTCTTCCCTTAGGACTGGCAAAAGCAATTATGCCTGTGGAATCTTCTCGCATATATTTTCAAGGCAGGATTTTGCCCTGTTACAAAGCTACCTTGCCAAGAAATACATTGTCTAAGGTCATCAGAGAACAGTTTTGCTGTCTCTGCCACCACAGTGTTCCAGTCCTATTGCACGTGCCCTCCTTTGCTTCAGTGGTATTTGTGCGTGAATAAAGACCAAAGACAATGTGAGAAATACATTTTATAATTTGATTACCGGTTAATGAATTTGGTGGTGTTGTTTTGTTTTGTTTTTTTCATTATCAGATCTGTACATATCATTCATTATATGTACAAAAAAGTGTGCACATCTGTAATGGTGTCACCCTGTAAAATGATTACTATCAGCTGTCCAGATGAAACATGGTAGAAGATACCTATTTCTGCAACAGAAATCCGACTAAGATGAATGAGCTTATTCCATTTCCTCCTGCATTAATCACTTTTTAGTGTTCAATAGATATTAACAGAAGACATCTTTAAATCTTTACGGCTCTTTAAGATCTCTTGTGGCAATGCTGGTTTAGACATCCACTCAAGAAAAGAAGAATAGCTTGCAATGATATTCCATTAGTTTAAGATACTTTCACCACCAGTGAGAATGATAAATATTTGAGATTAACGGAGTATAATTAGAACATAAAATGTATCTTTAAAAAAGTATTTTTTAAAATGTAGATAAAATACCACATAGCAAATTAAGAATTCTCTCCTGCTTTGTTACTCTCTGGTACGTTTATAAAGGAAACCTGAAAGAACATGGACTCTTGCCATCCTCAACATGGTTTCAGCATTTCAGCAATTAGATGCTAATTTTCTGCCTCGGTGCTTTTGGTAGGATTCCAGAAAAATGTGTATAATAAACCCTCTTATAAGCAGAAAGACAGTAATTGAAGTCATAATGTTGGTTTTTTTTTTTTTATTTGATGATGGCAAGACTTTCTCCTTTTGGAGATGTACTCCAAGTCCCAGAATTACCTGATAATATAATCCTGTGCTAATGTTACATTTTCATTTAATCTACAACTAATTCTATCACTTTATAGGACTCTTCAGAATCACTACAGCTGTTTTTTCCAACTAAAAAAGATTAGAATATAATCAAATGTATTCCAAGGATCATCTCACCTAATGATTCACTTCTATATCTGGAAACAAATCCAGAAGTCATTTTTGTGTGGGACTAATTTGTCTAAATATAGATACTTGTCTGTAGTAAGCAATCCACAGAGTCTTAAGTCTGTATCAATGCAGGTAATGGATTATAGACTCATGGATTATAGAATCATTGTATTTCAAGAGATGCCTTGATGGTTCACAATTTGGAGTGCTTATATTTCTCTATTGATTACAGAGAAAACCCAGTGTGATAACTACTATATCACCATGAGCGAATGCCACTCCATTTTAATTCTTCTACTATATTATATAATTTAGAGAATTCTAGATAAGAAATGTTTTGTATAAATAGCAGTATTTATCGTTTCCGCAGTAAACGTATAAAGACTTCACTTAAGATTGTACTGAATGCTAGCTAAAAATGTAGCAAGCATTTCTCTCCTTTAATATTTGCAATAGATGGACAAGAATGGAAGGGGGAAGAGTGAGTTAGTTGCCCAATGTTACACAGAATTCAGCAGTAGACAGAGAATAAAACCTAGATATGTTTATAGTCCAAACCTCATACAGAATTATGTTACCTCTCAGATAAACTCGAGCTAGAAACTCATGTATGAATGGCCACCACCATACTTCAAGTTATCCTTTCTATGAGGAAGAAACCTCACTCTACCCACCTTTTTGTAAATATTAGGCTGTGGTTAGCTGGTTTGGTGATGCTGACAAACGGGCCATCTCCAGTGAATAATACAGTTGATGACATATTTGCATCCCTGGAAGCAAAAGACACACATGCGTATTGGGAATGTTTGGGAAATTATTATGCTGGTAGAATAAACTGCATATTTTTTTCCCTGAAATAACAAATATCACGAGGCTTGAAACTCACATAGGTTAAAATATGACTCACCTACTTTCACTCTTCCATCTACGATTTCTAATGATACGATAATATTGAAAGAGACAGAAATTAATTATTTTAATAGCAGTAAATTATCAATTCCTGCTTTTCTGTGCCACAATGAAGTTTTTGCAGTAGCAATTCTTAAATGTATGGAGCCGAAACTTAGTATGCAAAATGGAACAATAGTAGCTGAAACTTGGAATATCACAGTTTTGAGGAGGGGTAATTACATTGATACCATACTTCTGTGCATAGAGAAGAAACAGAACTATATTTTATGTCATGAATCTAAAGGAATAAATGCTACCTTCCTTAGAAGTTAAGTTTCACCTCGTAGATCTGTTTAAATCAAAATAATTGTGGAATATGTCAAGGGTGTCATGTTTGCTATTGAACAGGACTGTTCCTCTGAAGTCGGGTGTACTCCGACTCACTTTTTTTGTCACGATGGTCTTTTGAACACCAAGACTTCTGTGTACAATTTGTGAGAGAAATTGTTTTCATGTTTACCACCCATATCCAGGTTTACTTTATAGCCCATTCTGCATCATATACTTTGTGATTCCGCAAATGACCAGCTTGGAACATACACCCAAGAAACATATTTGCTTTCTTTTGAGGAAGCATGGGGAAGAAAAGATAGCTGTAGTCAGACTATGCAAGTTTTTGGGGGGTCACAGCCTACTCCTGTCTGACCCTTCAGCCATACATATCTCAGGAGGAAGAAGAGAACCATTTGTGCAGGCTTAATACACATGGAGCACCTGTGTATCGAGGAAGTACCATCTCCCCTCTTTAAGTGCAGTAAATCTCATTCTCCTGGGAAGTATGAGGTCTAGAATCTGCCTGCCAATCTGCTGCGTATGGAGAGTAAGACTAGGCACAGGAGAAAGGAGGTGTCCAATAGCCCTGCTGTGCCACTGGGAGAGCTGTACGACCCAGCCTACTGAAAAAGTCGTTACTGCAGCATTTCTCAACCTGAAAATGACAAAGCCCAATTAATTCTCTCTCTAGATATATGTACAGCCTAGGGTACAGACTTTTTTTCAGTATAAAACACTAGTATACTAATATGTACTTCAGAGATTCCTCCAGAACCCTGTCTTGACCTTTTAGATGGTCCGAGAAAGTAGTAAAGTGCTAACCCAGGTAGGTAGAGTCAAATTCTACGATGAGGAACTTCACAGAGGCCAGTCTAATCACTGAGCTACGATAAGCGCAAATTTCTGTTAAAGGCACTAAGTTGTTTCTTGAGAAAGTTAGTGAGCAGGAGCTTTTACCAATGTGAAAAATGAGCATGCTACCAGGAAAAGCTTAGAGTATGTACCTTTATGAATATTACTGGCTTACATTTTCCATGGCACATTATATCAGGAAACTTCAACTGAGTGCATGTGTGTTTTACTAGGTTACTGTAACAGACCCCGTAATAGGGCAAACACTATAAAGCTTCCAAGTCAAAGCTTCCACCAACCTCATAATACTTGTAAAGATCTCTCATCTCACCTCAGTTTCTTTCTTGGTCTTTTTCAGCAAAGACTGAGCAAACTATTTCCCACTCTTCTGCTTCTTTTTTTTTTTTTTAATAAATGCTGAAATTTCTGGATTACAGTGTCGAACCTGTCTGAGCTTCTCTGTAAGCACAGGGGCTTTATTAAGATCCCCAGCTTTTTGAAATAAAATTTAAAGCCCTTTTTTGAGAATACCTTTGATAATTTCATTTGCTTTCTTTGTGTGCTGAAGCACACACAACTGGAAATTTCTAAGCTTTATGAGTGACTGCAAAAATCAATCCTCTACTCTTTTAATTAACTTATTGGTAAATGATAAGGGTTAAGCATTTCTGTAAATATAAGAAATCATACATGTTTCCTGAAGTTGTTCAGTTTAGTAACAAGAATATAGTTTGTTCTGCAGGTCCAGAAATGCAGTGTCACAGCTCTTTCATTTCTCTTAATGTAAATGGAAATGATCTTTTAGAAATCTTGCAGGTTGTCACAAAAATGGCCTTTTAGATGCTAACTTAGGTGTTAAGTAACCCTCATTTCATTCAACATGCTCACTAGGCAAAACTTACAGAAAACTTAGAGAATGGTCTCAGAAGTTTCTCACACAGAGATCTACAGAGACATCTGTGCAGTAAATTCCTCAGATATTATTGGTCCTCCTGTACCTGAATACTCTATGGATCATTATGATTTCAGTCGGTAACTCTGTCTCAGCTGTGCTCAGTAACATTCAGCAGTAGCAAATGTTGGGAAATATTCAGGTGATGTGGTACTGTGCTGAAAAAAAATATTCAGAAGAAGGACAGAAGTGCTACAATTCTTTTCCCTGTTAAAAAAAAAAAAAAAAAAACAACTCAAAAAAAACCTAAAAAAAACCCCAAAAGAACTCTACAAAAACAGCACACAGAAAAAACCCAAGACAAAAACCCCAACACATTTCTTATTTGAAGAAAATATGTTTGCATATTTTATAATTTATTGTTTAGTTCTCAGGCTGCGAGATGTTTGCAGTTTGTTTAATGTTGGTTTGAGTCACAGGGCAGTGTTCCTGTTTCATCCGCTGATTTTCTGACAGTTAGAAAAACAAACAATGAAGAATACTAGAGAATTACAAATAGCAAACACTTTCTTTGGCATAAAAAAGCTTTGTTTACATGTGGATTCATATGAAGAGCTGCTGTTTTCTAAATGCTTGTGTGCACACAATTTTTTATATGAAAATTTGCAAATTCTAAATAAAAGTAACCTCTCTATACTCTCTGGATTTGAAATGAAGCTTCTTAAGCAATGGGTTTAAGCCAAGCTTACTAGCAGTGTCTGATCCTAAGCTGTGGACCTACAAATCCAAAAAAATTCATTGAGACTTCTATGACTTTCAGGTCAAAGTGCACATTATTACTTGGTGACAAGTGACATGAAATTAAGTTGATCATCATGTTATCAGGACTGTCCTAATTGTGGTCCTTAATGGTGCAAACAGAGCCTGAACACACTGAGAAACAGGTTCGTTCTTACATCCATCACATGGCTCTCATTGGCTCTACAGCAGAATAAGATCTATGCTGTCTGTTTATTATCCTAATTTATGCATCAGAATAAAAATTCTTCGTACATAAATTTTGGGGGATTATTGCCACCCCTTTCAGGCCATATGTTATATTCTCAGCACACTGGAGAACCTGGGTCTGACAGTCAAAGACTATTTTCTGAGGTGTCTCAAGGAGCAAGGCAAATAGCTACTACTGACCATTCACGGAATCACGGAGTTTTCAGTGTTGGAAGGGACCTCTAGAGATCATCTAGTCCAACTCCCCTGCTAAAGCAGGATTGCCCAGAGCGCATTACTCAGGACTGCATCCAGGCGGGTCTTGAAAATCTCCAGGGAAGGGGACTCCACAACCTCCCTGGGCAGCCTGTTCCAGTGCTCTGTCACCCTCACCGTAAAGAATTTTTTTCGTGTTTTTGAATGGAACTTCCTATGTTCCATCTGTTAGTTCCTTCGTAAGTGAGGAGGATGAAAACCTAACTGACCTGTCTCAAACAAGACATAGTATTCCAATGAACTCATTTCCTCCTCAAGAATTTCATGAGGTCATGAAAAAAATAGACCACAGGGTTGAGAGCTAGTCCTAAACTCTCAGTCCTTGTTGGACTTTTGGGTATGGCAAAATCTCAAGGTCTGCCCCCATTCCTGGGTACAGTTCAGTAAAGACCCATCTGGCTCTGGTCCCAGAGAAACAAGCATGTTTCACACCAGACCAGTAGAATCATAAAATCGTAGAATACCAGGTTAGAAGGGACCTCAAGGATCATCTGGTCCAACCTTAAATGGTGAAATAATGGTGAAAAGCTCAAAGTATGATTTTGTTGGTTCAAGGAAGAGCGATGCTAACAATACTCAGATTTTGTCAGTGTTATCAGATGCACACAGTTACAAGTGGAAACTGAGCAAAGGATCTTGTTCAGGTTCCTCAAGAGCATCAATTCCTGCAACTTGCACTCCAGACTCATTAAGAATATTTGTAAATGATTTGCCTAAGCTATATTTCGTAGATGAACACATAGGCGGATTTGCTTCCTGTTTGGCACATATCACAAATGCGACAGCCACATATTTGAAAAAATGAGGCAAAAGGATTCACATGTGTGATTTATTAGAATCTAGGTGGAACATCGTGCTTTCTAGCCCAACCCAGCTACATAAATAATCAGGATATGCTACCTATCATTTCAGTCCTTTTCATAAATTAAACAGTAAAAGAGAGTAGCAAATGTATAAGCAATTAACAGGAAAAGTAGATTGTCCGAGATGAATCTTAGCCTCTTCCTCTAACAAAGCATGATTCTAGGTAATTATTCATAGAGGAGCATGAGGTATAGACTACTCAAGACCTGTTATTACAAACATCCATTTAGCAACAAATATGGCACCGCTTATTAATAAATATGCTGCTACAGTACAGGGGGATTCAGGGAAGGCAGAAATAACATGCTGCTTACAAGAGTTATATATATGAAATTTTTATTTTATTCTATTCTCGAGGATCAGTACACCCAGGATACGAGCATGCAGTGGAATTTAGGTTTTAAAAATACTTTTTCTTGGTGATGGGAATATGTAATAAACTGAGAAACAGAATTAAAAAGAAGTAACTAGGAAACCTAATAGGATTTTTTTAACAAGTATATCTGACTAGTTTATAGAGACAAACTGAAACGTATTGCTACCAAGACAAAAGCGTAAGTAATTTTTAAAAGGTAATAGAAAGTACAATGGAAGACAAAGTTCACTGAAGCCTATCAAATATAAAAATGTAAATCAAACCAACAGACCATAAAATTACTAGTGTCCAGTAGTTATAGAGGGACAGGAGGCAGGGGAGGAGGAGAAAGAATCAGATGAAGGCAGCTACTGGCCACTGTAAAGGGCAAGGTATTTGACTAGAAGAACGTTTAGTCATAGTTTGTATGTTCTTATATGCATGTGTAAATGAGATAACTACATACATAAAATACAATCAGGAGTTGTACTTGCAGGTGTCTGATATTTACATAAATGCAGTACCTACCCAAAGGGAAAGAAATAAAAAAACAAACCAGCACACATTCATCCAATGACTAAAAATATTTTCAAATAACACTTGGATATTTTTCTAAGTCCTCCTAACTCTGTGATTTCTACAATTAATTTATGAGAGGGGCATTTGCAGGCATCCTACTTTGGTCAGATACCAACATAATGAATTGCAAGCTTAGAATTTAATTTGATTATTACTTGGATGAGCGACATTCCCTAAAAACCTCAGCACCGTAGGAAAGCTATTTGTTATTGAGTGGATAGCAGTGAAGTTGTGTACAGTGTAAGCGAGGCCATAATTTAGGCCATAAATTTTACCATAGATTGAAAAATACAACACTTCTGCACTCAGCCTTCCCCACCTCTTCCCTGGAAATTCTGCTGAACAGTGACTGAAGCCAAACCTATTTTTTAAGTCATATACTTCCCTCCTCCCTCTCCCTCCCTAAGTATTTCAAGAGAAATAGAGTTTCCTCTCCCAACAGCTCAAGTCTAATGAGAAGTATGAAATGTACCGGGAGCCCAATAGCAGAATACCCAAGTGATTATCTTGAATTTACTTGAAATGAACATTAGTGTGATAGCAGATTAGCCAAGGTTGCTGTTTGCTCCAGCTTTACTCTTGAGCCATGCTCATAAAAGCAAAGATAAGAATGGTGACATAGAGTGATAAAAGACTAATACCTCCACATCAGTCTCCCAATGTTCTCCAATATGTATCCTCATGCCTAATCTGCCATATTCAGAGTCATAAGTCCTGTAATGAATGCCATCAAAACAGGGTTTGCAAAACTTACTTACAAATTTGTTGGCAGACCAAGAACTTCACCTGCCACAGAAAAATATGTTTGCCCTTTTCTTGGATGGAAAAGATACCAGTAAAATGATGAGGAAAATACCAATATACAGACTCAACAAACCTGCAAACATGTTACGTGGGCAAAATATTTTTCACTCACCCAAACCCCAGCAGCTGGCAAACACTGGCTGAAATCTGTTCATTCCAATCATTTGCACACGCCAGATGCCACGTCTTCCCAATTCTGGCCTGTACCAGCCCTTCAGTAGTTAGAGAACCATTAAGCAATCTCACTGTAGACCAAAATGGACAGAAACATTTCAGATAGGTGGTAAACCACCCTTGCCCCCACCCAAGCCAACAGAAATGTAATACAAACAGATTTATTATTGCCAGCAAAGAACAAAAAAAATTTAAATATGTTACAGCAGTAATAAACCCAGCATCTCCAGGATGTTGTGTTCCCACAGGAAGGAAATGTTATTGTTATCTCCTATATTTCTGCCACAGGTGAGTTTCATGCCCTGTATTTTGCAAATGTCTCACGCATAGACAATAAACAGTACATTTTCCATCAACTCTACCAATGTTTTTTCTTAGCCAGCATTATGTAATTTCCACATACTGTGTGAAGCTTTAGCTACATGATGCTCAGTAACACTGGTTGGGAGTAAGGTTAAAATCAGAACTGACAGAAATATCGCCTTTTCCACTTCCAATTGCTATGAGAATTTTCACTGTTTTCATTAGAGCTTTAGTTAAAATATACACACACACAAATAATAAAAGCTGCCTTAAAACCAATCTTCTATCAGAACTTTTCCCAAAGCAAAATATTCACAACAAAAATTCAGAAACTCGTTAAGTATTTGGTGAAAAAATCTTATGCTATTGGCATAGTGACTAAAGAAGTTGAACCATAAGGTTTAAGAAGATCAATAGAATCCAATATGTCTTAGGAGCTACAGCTGCATTTCAGGCACACGACAGTTATTACCAGCGTGAAGCAGGGAAAAACAAACAATGCATTTGAAATTTACTGGTTGCCAAAATATTTTGTTTTTAAATCTCAGTTGTTCAGAAAAACTTTTTCCACCAAAATATTTCCACAGAAAAATGAAGTGTACCTACTATAGTGATTAATTAACGGCAAACCTCAATCATGAAAAATCTCAGAATTTCATGTACTGTGAGATTTCTCCAAATTACTTTTGACATCTCTCCTCTCTTCTACTTGAACTATAATTCCTTTTCCTTTCTCCTCGTCACATTCATGTTCTTCTCCAAATACACTGTTGTTAAGGAATAAGAGAGTCACTGAACACTCAATAACTGCTTAATTCAAATGTCATATATTTTAGAATTCTGCAAAGGAAAATATATCCAATGCCTTTTCTTTGCAGTCCCTGGGAAGTTTCAGAAGTTGGAGTATTTGAAAATTACAGTTTGTCTAGTTCAAATTGTCACTTCTGCCAAGAAATTGAAATTGGTTTCAGGAAAATGAGCAAGACTTTTGGAAACTGAGAAGACTCAATGTGTGGATGTCTAATTGAATTTTCATTTTATTTTAAGGCTTAGATTGATTCAGCCAATGTTTGGATTAAATGGGTTTTTGGAAACAATTCTCCCAGTCCTTTAATGTGAGGTAATTTGTTATGAAGTAATAGACAATCTATGGCAAAATAAATCTCTGGGAAAATGTATATCATGTTAATATAGGTGATGGTTACCTTGTTCACATCTTCTTTAGCAATGGCTCGAAAAACCCATTCAAGTCCTCTTTGCTTAAGAAGAAGCTGAAGTGAATTTTATTCTATGTATTTTAAAGGAAGAATATGTTTGCAACAAAATAGCTAATTGTATTAATGCAAAGAGTGAATCCATGCCTTTGGACATATATGTATGTATCAATATATTTGTGTATATATATATGAATATATATATTTATGCATGTAAAATATGCTGAAATCAATGGGAACTGTCAGCACCCATCCAAGGATCTCTAGCAGTCCTATTTAAAACAAAGGAAGATGATGTTGTACTGAGCTTAAAAGCCCATTTTCAACTCTTCCATTAGTGCTCCATAATAGATTGTTAGCAAAACACTTTGTCAGAAAGAGCAGTTTAATTTCTGTGCTAGGCCCAACATGATTTCAACATCAGTTTTACATTAAAATTATTGTTTAGAGAATGCTATTTCCATGTTATGCAAGATGAAGCCATAAACTGTTCACCTACATTTTGGAAAGAAGAATTTTACCAGAGGATTAAGCAGTAGCAGCTGTTGATCTTGTTGGTGTAGGAACACACACATCCACTATGAGCAACGGATGCTGCTTTTGCCATCCTTTCTCCCTATGGCAATGTCTCCACAAGATGGTGTCCAGGCAGGCTGGAGGGTGCCACATGCTGCAGTTTGGCTTCACACCCACAAGAATATTTGGGAATTTCCATCAAGAAGCCTCTTATTCTCTGCCCTACACTGCAGAATTCAAACTGTTGTGAAACTCTAATTACAGAAAAAATTGATAGAATTTGGGAATATGAAATGGATATAGAAGGAAAATATGCAATGAGTTTTCATTTAATATTGAAGCTGTTATAAGCAGCCAGAGTTTTAAGCAGAGAGGAACTTCCTACCTTTTCCAGAGATCTTCACCAGCTTACATAGACTATCTCAGAAAAGTGACTTTGTTTTTTTTGGCCCTGTCAAACTCAACAAGGTACTGCTGTGTAAATTGACATGGCATGCATGCAGCTGCAGTAATTTACTCTGAGGTTTTGTGGCTGTTTTCCTAGGTAATTCCTACCAAATATGCAAGCATTCCTTCTCTTTGTATAAAGGAACCTTACCACACTTTGCTTCATCAGAGACATCTTCACACTGAGGTAGGTTGTCACAAAGGTTATGCAATGGTATACACTCCCCACTACCACACTGATGCTCGTCACTTGCACAAGCTCCTGAAGGAAAACAGAAACGGAAAATTAGTCTGTAATTACGAGGAAGATTGATGTTCACTGGAGATCATACAGTTGACCTGAAAGAAAAATTAAGTGGATAGTATGCAGAACCTTTAATTTCCTTTTCTTTCCTTTCCTATCCATCTCTTTTCTAAACTAAAGATTATTTTCAGATAAATAGAAGATAATTACACAAAATATTCTATAAGCAGCTGGGAGAAGTCTCACAGTCACTAGCAGTGTGGGGGACTTCAACTTGGCGACTGCTGGAAATACAATACAGCAGAAAGGAAACAGCCCAGGAGGTTCCTGGAGTGCGTTGAAGATAACTTCCTGACAGAGCTGGTGAGGGAGCCAACTAGGGAAGGCACCCTGCTAGACCTGTTGTTTGTGAACAAAGAAGGCCTTGTGGGTGATGTAATGGTGGGAGGCTGTCTTGGGCATTATGATCAAGAAATTATAGAGTTTTCAATTCTCGGATAAGTAAGGAGGGGAGCTAGCAGAATTGCTACCCAAGAATACCAGAGGGCAGACTTTGGCCTGTTTAGGGGCCTGGTTGACAGAGTCCCATGGGAGGCATTCCTGAAGGGCAAAGGAGTCCAGAAAGGCTGGACATTCTTCAAGAAGGAAATCTTAAAAGTGCAGGAGCAGGCTGTCCCCATGTGCCAAAAGACAAGACAGCGGGGAAGAAGACTGGCTTGGCTGAACAGAGAGCTTTGGCTGAAACTCAGGAGAAAAGAGAGAGTTTATGACCTTTGGAAGAAGGGGCAGGCAACTTAGGAGGACTACAAGGATGTTGTGAGGTTATGCAGGGAGAAAATTAGAAGGTCCAAAGCCCCACTAGAACTTACTCTGGCCATGGCCATAAAAGACAATAAAAACTGTTTCTATAAATACATTAACAACAAAAGGAGGGCTAAGGAGAATCTCTATCCTATATTGGATATGGGGGGAAATATAGTGACAAAAGATGAGGAAAAGGCTGAGATATTTAATGCCTTCTTTACCTCAGTTTTTAATAGTAAGACCAGTTGTTCTCAGGGTACCCAGCCCCCTGAGCTGGAAGAGAGGGACAGGGACAGGGAGCAGAATACAGTCCCCATAAGGCGAAGCAAAATGATTAGCCACTTAGGTACATACAAGTCTACAGAGCCAGATGGAATCCACCCAAGAGTACTGTGGGAGCTGGTGGAGGTGTTTACCAAGCCACTTTCAATAATTTGTAAGTAGTCCTGGCTAACCAAGGAGGTCACAGTTGATTGGAAGATAGCAAAGGTCAGGCCAATGTACAAGAAGGACTACGAGGAGGATCCAGGGAACTACTGGCTTGTCAGTGTGATGTCAGTTTCGGGGAAGGTTATGGAGCAGGCCATCTTGACTGCTGGCACATGGCATGTGCAGGACAACCAGTTGATCAAGCCCAGTCAGCATGGGTTCATGAAAGGCAGGTCCTGCTTGACTAATATGGTCTTCTTCTACGATAAGTTGACCAGCTTAGTGGATGAGGGAAAGGCTGTGGATAGTGTCTACCTAGACTTTAGGAAAGCCTTTGACGCTGTTTCCCACAGCATTCACCTGGAGAAACTGGCTGCTCATGGCTTGGATAGGTGTATGCTTCACTGGGCTAAAAACTGGCTGGAAGGCTGGGCCCAAAGAGTTGCGGTGAATAAAGTCAGATCCAGTTGATGGCTGGTCACAAGTGGTGTTCCCCACGGCTCAGCATTGGGGCCAGTTCTGTTTGTCTTTATCAATGACCTGGAAGAGGGGATCGAGTGCACCCTCAGTAAGTTGGCAGATGACACCAAGTTGGGCAGGAGTGTTGATTTGCTGGAGGGTAGGAAGGCTCTACAGAACAATCCAGACAGGTTGGATCAATGGATCGAGGCCAATGGTATGAGATTCAACAAGGCCGAGTGCCGGGTCCTGCACTTGGGTCACAACAACCCCATGCAGCACTGCAGACTTGGGGAAGAGTTGCTGGAAACCTGCCCAGTGGAAAAGAACCTGCGGGTGTTGGTTGAAAGCTGGCTGAGTACAAGCCAGAGATGTGCCAAGGCAGCCAAGAAGGGCAGTAGCATCCTGGCCTGTATCATAAATAATGTGATGAGCAGGACTAGGGAAGTGATTGTCCCCCTGTACTCGGCACTGGTGAGGCCGCACCTCAAGTACTGTGCTCAGTTTTGGGCTCCTTCCTCACTACGAGAAAGACATTGAGGTGCTGGAGCACATCCAGAGAAAGGCACATATTCATGTAAAATGATTAATTCTTCAGTCAGTATGGCCTTTTGTAAAATATGGAAGCAAAAGAACACGGTCTTTTTCTCACAGATTTTCACACATTCAGTGTCCATAATTGGTACTAGATTGTCCATGGAACTTAGGTTTTTTATTATATTATATGCTGCCAAAAAGCATTTCTTTTCAAAGTATACTTCATTTTAAAAAACCTCAATATTTCATGGAAAAAAAAAATAAAAAATCTGCTTTCCTTGTAAAATTGATTTATTTACTGACAATTCTTTTATCCTTGGGCCTGCATGCTAATTATATTAGTCTCTGTCCTTTGGCTGCAACCAACATGAATAAGCATAATTCTTTTGCAAATGGAACCTCTGTAATATATTTAAACCAGAATTGGCAATGGCCACTTTAAGAACTTAGCAAAACATGGGCAAAGATGGCTCAGCAAAGATGCTGAACCAGATAAAGTAAAAGGCATAGTGTAGCTGGACTGAACAAATGTGACAGAGAAGGTAAAACAAGAAGCAGTAAAATGGTCAAATGTCCATATGAACCTACCTCTCAGTCTTGCACAAGGGGACTAAATGGAGTTGATTTTACAAAGGTAAATCAATGGTTATTTTTTAAAAAAATATTACGAAAATTAATATTATTATTACAGTTAGTCTATAAAAAAACTGCAGGTAGCTGAACATGCTGGGAGACACTTGCCTTTTATGATATTTAAAGTAAGAAAAAGAGCGTAGAGTGTAGAGTGTTGACTTTCTGTTCATGCAAAATGAATGGTATTTCACACATCTCTGAATGCATACTGCTTTATCTTGCTGTTTTTCCTGCTGTCGGAGTTCCACAAAAGTAATACAAAGCCTCTAATTAATTCCATCAAGATTTGGCCCAGAGTTAGTGTAAGTATTTGTACTGGTAAGCATATTGCTGTTCCATGTACTTTACCATTTGGCTCCATTTCTCATGTTTTTGGAGAGCTGATTTCTGAATCACTTATATAAGTGATAAGACTAATTGAAGTCTCCAACAAAACCAGGAATCTTTCAGAAGGGGACTGGCTGGGACCAGAAATACTGTTGTCCAAATATTTAAAAGACTAGCTCTTTCCGGATCCTTCACACGCTAAAGGCCAAATTTTTAAAGATGCAAGATGGACCATATTGCAAACATTAATCAGAGTTACCATAAACATTTTTCTCTTCTAGTGGATGTGATCGATAATATTTTACAAATGCATTTAAACACACATTAATGACACACTGTATGTGTCACAAAGTGGTGTTCTTTTCTGGTGCTTGTATAGGGAATTGTTCATATTTGCCCTCAACATTTAAGTAGTTTGTGGTCAAAATACTAACTCAATTTTTCAGGTAATATCACAGAGTTGCAGATGATACAGACATTGGTCCAGCTACACTCAGGCAAAAACCCTGTCACTTTTCATGCTAGAAAACATAAAGTACAGATGGGTAACCGTTAGGCTTTTTCTCTTTAACTTCATATTTCTGTTGATCAAGGTCTGAGAGTCACCTTCCACTCTTCACTTTTTCTCGAACATATTTGACCAGTGATATAACCTTTTAAATACAAGGGGTCATATGCTTACCTAGATGGTAGCCAGCAGTAAAGTTTGCAAGAAATCCCTTCTTTGTTACAGACTTGTCCGTAAGGAGGATTACTGTCATCTGGTTTGTTGTAGAGAAGACATCTGGCAATGGGTCTTGTCCTGTATAGACAGCTATTCTCCAGGAGAACATGAATACATTGTTCTTATGCATTTCAGAACTTTTTGGCTTCAAAAGCAAACACTGCTACGACATGAAAGCAAACACTGCTACGACATGGTAACCTAACTGTTACCAGACTGCAATGATCAAAGCTCATCCCCAAATTTGACACAACGGTACAGAAAAATAAGATTCAACTCAGAGATTATGCTGCTTCTTGTCCACATACATGAGCAGTCTTATTTACTGAGAAGTTAATTGCATTTGGATTGTATAGAAAGCTGAGTGTGTGCAAACATTTGGAAAATGTGATGTCACATACAGTATGCTTTTTCAAATTTTCTTCCTAATTTCTGAGACCCCAAAATTTGAAGAAGTGTAGAATGAAATTAGAGAGAATTAATTTCCTTTATGTTGTATCCATCAGTTTGCTCCAGCTGCCTGATTACATTCATTTTAATAGCAAATGCTGTTACTTGCCCAAAAGTAAGGAATTTGGTCCTCTGCCATCTCTGACTTCAACTACATCATTAATATTTTCCAGATCAAACACCTGAAAATGAAGTTGAATGTTTTTTCCCTTTTCAGCATTTAAATACCACACACCTAGAAAATAATAACACATACAAAAATCACCTTTTCAGTTGTTACATTTAACTGTGTCATTTTCATGTTGAAAGATTTTTGGGAAAAAAAAAAGTCTGCTAAACTATTAAGAAACACCCAAGAGACTTAGGAGTCTCAATCTTAGCTTTAAAAGCAGCTTATACTGTCGAGATCCAAAATTCAATTGGCTCTCATTCTCTAAAACACTTTTGAAAACTGGGTTTAGGCTCCTAAGACATAGACGTACGCATTTCTTATCATTCACAACTGTGAGTTTCCCTAAGGTAGCAAAGCTAATTCTTTTGTACTTGCAAAAATATGACAAATAGTCTTGTCACTTAAGTCTTATTTGATAGTAAGATAATTTTTATAATCAGTCACAGAAGCCTGTCTTCCAAGTTAGATGTCTTTTTACAGAAGTATTTGCTTCTGTTTAGCCTGTGCTTTATCATATTTAATCTATGTAAGAGTGGATACTATAGAAATCTTGTAAATAAAGTAAAAATACCCAACTGGTTTTTAATCTGTTCATAGAATGAGAAGTATTTTCTCGCTAGTAAAATATCATTTGAGAACTTGTGAAATTAATACCTGGAAATGAGAGCCATATCTCAAGTGGGACAGAAACACAAAATTACAACTCCTGTGATTAGCATCCACACAACTCTCCAGTTAAAGGTAAAGTAATAAATAATTAAAATTTCATTAAGAAGCAATGACAAAGTTCTCTTCCTTGCTTCATCTATCAAAAGCATGTAGTGGACCACCTTGAAACATTTTCCCTTTTGCCAGCTGTAACTTAATCTAAATCAAGTAACAAGAGTAGAATAATGATGTCTTTTCACTTGTATGTTAAGAAACATTCAATAAAGAGAAGATCCCTTGCAAAATGCACGCACACGTTCTTTGCCCCTAAAGAAGGTTAACTATTTAACAGAAGAGATGATGATAGTAACCTGGCAAATACACTGAGGTGTAATGGTAAAATGGGAACTTTCAGCATCTTGTCTGTTGTTGCATTGACATAAAGATAATTGACATAATGGTCATGTTGGAATTGGCCTGTCTGAACCCATTCCAAGGCATTATGCTTGTCTTCATCACTTTTTAATCAACTGCCACATGATTCTTTAGCTTCTGCTAAGTGCCGTATAGGCTTCAGTTGAAAGATCCCGCTGTATTTATCTCAGGTCTTTTTTGCTTGACAGCATCTGACTTGGGAAAGCAGATTTTATTTCTCTACTTGTGTTTGGCTAAACTTTTCCTGAAGACTTGGAGAAGAACAACTTACAAGAAGCTTGATTAGGGTAATTGTTTGGAAAGTGTTCAGAGCTGAATGTATTGTTTGGCTCCCATAGTTCAACTGGCCCTCCACAGTCAGCTGAAAAAGAAAACATTTCAAAAACAAAATTAACCTATTGTCTTACTTTTGCAATCCATTGTAACAAAGATAATTTGGAAAATATAATTTTATGAAGAGGATATTCAAGCTAACTTCATCACTGCAGGTGTTCAGTTGTGGTGTCATTTGTATAAAGCTTGAACAATGAGTTGTGAGAAGACAACACTCCTGTACGGACACAGAGCATTGAGGCAACACGATGTGAAAGAAATTCAGTCTTTAGTTACAGTGTCTAAGTCAGTCCTGCTGTCACATACAGTCGGTGCCACAGTGTTATCTACAGCTATAGGTTGTATATTGCTGTTGGTGAAGTGCTAGTGCCCAGGTGCACAACTGTATTCATGATGGTGCTATGAGAAGTCTTCCCCACGCAGTTGAGGGAAGGACACAGCCTATACTTCATTTGGTGATTATTGGTCTGCAAGTTGTGTACATAACAGAAAATATGAAGAAAAGAATGTGATACAGTCAACTGTATAATTTAATATTACATTAATATACAACTTAGAAAATGTCAAAGAAAGAGAGGACCCCACCAATATAATCTATTTATACACTTCTCTTGTATGCCTTGCTTATTATCTGACTGATCTTACAGCATTAACAGAGATACTCAAGTATAAAGCCCATTTTGTCACATAGCAAATAAATTTTATAGCAAAAAAACCCCTTATACTGTTATTTTGATTTCATCAGGACCCTAAAAACCTCTACAATTAAACCTTGTAAATGGTAAAAGTAGCGATTGGCTTTTTCCTTGAAAAAACCGCTCCAATAAGAAAGGTCTTTATCATAAACATGTATATGCACTTCTATATAAAAATGAATACAATTTATTTAAAAACAAGTACTGTAGGTATGCATATACACATACACGCACTCACACACATAGACCTAGTTAACTATACTTTATATATTCAATATTCTCTTTCAATATAAAGTTTAGATGGTGGTTTACATCTGAAATACATCAGCTTCATATTCCAAAACTGCACTTCATATTGAGAAATACTATTTATTTTTATTTCAGCTGGACCATCAGAATGAACTTCAGTGTTTTCCCACTTCTGCTATTTGCAATTACTTTATTCAAAAATAAAAAGTGCTTCTCCACCTGCTTCAGGAAATAGAAGTTAAGGCAGAAGAAATCTATCTTTTTTAAATTTTGTTTTGTTGTTGTTTTATTCTCTGAATTAAAATTGATTTTTTTAACTTTCAGACTTTGGCTAAACTTTAACGCTCCCTCACACCTTATGCCTCAAATTTTGCATTTCATTCTGGCTGCCAGTATTGTATACTCTGAGCCACTTGGTTGGGGACTGCATAATCTACAAGTCCTATTGAGTTTGCCCATTGAATCCCTCTGGGAGGAAGCTCCACTAAACACAAGAAAGATTTGAACTTCCTCACAACAGCCATCTTACAGAACTTTCTGCTTCACTAATTCACTCCTGGCAAGAAACACTGAACTCTGAAAGGAAAAGGAACTGTTAACAATCGCATACTGACTAACAAGTATATTATGTTTCAGCGGTATGGCTCACAATGAAAACCACTTTCTGTAAATACCATTAACAACAAATAAAAATTACAATGGCTTTGTTTCTTTTAATGGAACATTACTGCACATAAAAACAGACACACAACTGTTGCAAAGCTGAATGAAGAATTCTTAGCCAGTATCATCTGATGATATAAGCAGAGCAAAACCAACTTTCTAAATAGCAGAACAGGGGCAACTTATGATGAAAACTTATCTGGTGTTGACTACGGGTAAGGCACATTAGTAATGATCTTCTTTCGCTTGCATGGAAAAACAATAGAGGCAATTGATTTCACTCATGTGTGGAAAAAATGTTTTAAAAATTTCCAGTGATCTTTAAACAAAAATTTATATGGAGTTATTCATATAGCTGTCATTTGTTAGGGAACCAAATAGCAATCAGCACCAATAATCTTGGTCCTTCCATTGAGCATAATAGACAATGTTCTCAACACTGTAGAAAGTGATACGTGACCTATTAATTAAAAAATTCCTCTGTGCTTTGGCCAAAACTTTAATTTATATTGACGTATACATCTTAAGTGTGGAATCTACTCTGTAATTTCCACACTGTTGTTTGTGTTATAAAACAGATTATAAATGAATATGAGGATGAAAGCAAGCTTTGTTTTAGATGAAAGTGTAAGCTGACAGTCTTGTGCCAAAGACAAAAGCAAATCCAGCTTCCCTGTCCCACCACCAAAAATTGTTTTTGACTTTTCAATGAGCTTTTGTGGCACTGCGAATGATGCCAGTGCCTCTTACTGAAACTCTAAGTCTAGCAAAAGAAATTGGCTCAGCTCAAATTCTTTCATCTCTTGTTTATAGACATGACATTTGTAGTGAAACCATTAGTGTTAGTAAGCTCGCACCACATCCATCAAAGTAATTTCATCCTTCTTTGAAGATGATTGATAACTTTCCCCTTTTTCGGCAGGTTACAGATAGCGTATGCATAGCATGCCTCAACAAAGTTACCCAAACCAGATAGTTTTTACCCAGCGACAGCTCAGACTGTGCTTTTGTATCATGTTGAAACACAATATGGACCCTCTTTAATCTGTTTCACAAGGAGCTATATGTCACATGACCTCCTCCTTTTTTTTAATATTAAAACTTTATTACCATATTTTGGGTGGGGATCTATAGTTTGGACGACATTTCTTTGATGTTTTCACAGCAGGACCCAGCTACTATTTACTACAGGATTGTTCTACTACTAATTATTAGATTGATCCTAACTTGTGAGGTGTGTTTACCCACAACACCTGAAAGACAGCTAGAAGTGGCAGACATCAGCACCTCTCCACAGCATTACTTTCATGAAAACTGCAATCAAATTCCAAAACTCACTTTGATAAATTATGACTGAAATTACTAGTGTTATTAAAATTTAATTTTGCTGACAGATAAATGTTGTTGAACTTCACCTCCCTGTGTCTCAGGATGGAGCTCAAAAACTGAATTTTGCTCTTATATTTAGAAGGGTTTGTTTTCTTTCATAGCCTGATGCAGCAGATTTAGAAGTGACAAGTTTTGTGTCAATCTATAATGACAACATTAATACATAGTGCTTCAACATGAATACACTGCAAACAGTCTTTTTCTGTTATTTTAATTTTAGACCATTTTTTATTTTCTATGTACTGTCAAGAGAGCAACTAACTGTGCTTTGTAAGTGACAGTAAATCTAATAGGAGGCAGTTCTCGAACTTACTATTTTAATGATTTGAAGCCATCTGCGAATAGGTATATGGTAGAAATCTCTTTTTTTCCCCAAAAGTTCATGCCTCTCACAATAAATTACAAAGACCTATCAGATATTTTAATGATTTTTTTCCACAAGCTCTATTCATATTTGTACCAGTTTTTGCTTTGAATGTGCATGGACCTGGTTAACATCGTATGAAATCTTTCTTCATTTTTTATATACATTTTCCAGATTTATAACGATGGGTACAGGTATTTTTTTCATATTTTTCTCAGTGACATTCTTCTAACTAGCTCTGTGAAACTGGAATGTTTTAAGGAAGTGTAGCTCTGTGTTTTCTTCTAAAAGACTCTGCAACATGATGGGTCTGGATCAAGCTGTACAACCTGTCTGGAGAAGTGTTTATACGTTATAGTTACAGAAGTTTCATTAACTTCTGCTTGACTTGGAGAAGATGGCAAAAATGTGTAAACAAAACCAGCCTGCCTCCAGTTTCCCACTCAACCTGGGATTCAGAAGGGGTGCCAAGAAGATGGTGAGAAGAAATGAGATGAGGCCTCATCAAGCAGGAAATAAGCCCCATCCGTTATTACTAGAGCAAGAACCTATTTGTCACTCCTGCCTTACCACAAGGAGTAGAGTTAGCAAAGGCAAAATTGAATAAATCAGGCTTAGGTTTTGACACATTCCATAATTTATGCAAATATTGAAACTTCTCATTAGATCACAGAATGGAAAGAGTCCTTTGATTGGTGGGGGTTTTTTTGTCCACTCATTTCCTTCGGAACCAGAAGAACTGTTAACTGTCATTCTGTCCTTTCTGTTTCCCTATTTAATTTTTTTTCAAAGCAAGTATTTCTTTCTCTTTCCTTTTTAATGAAAGGCTGAGAGAGCTGGGACTCTTTAGCCTGGAGAAGAGAAGGCTGAGGGGAGACCTTATTATGGCGTACAAGTATCTGAAGGGTGGGTTGAAGGAGGATGGAGCCAGGCTCTTTTCAATGGTTCCCAGTGACAGGACGAGGGGTAATGGGCACAAGTTAGAACACAGGAAGTTCCGTTCAAATACACGGAAAAACTTCTTTACGGTGAGGGTGACAGAGCACTGGCACAGGCTGCCCAGGGAGGTTGTGGAGTCCCCTTCTCTGGAGATTTTCAAGACCCGCCTGGATGCAGTCCTGAGTAATGTGCTCTAGGCAATCCTGCTTTAGCAGGGGAGTTGGACTAGATGATCTCCAGAGGTCCCTTCCAACTCTGAAACTCCGTGATTCCGTGATAATGCAATCAGATATAGTAGGAATAACAATACAACTAAATGCATATTGGAAAGAACTCACTCACTGTGAGCCTTGTTCCAGATAATACCTCCATTTTGGGTATTAGACATTCACATAGATCGTGCTCTATTCTTAAACCATTCTGGCACTATCATAAATTCATTCCCCTGAACATGGAATTTCTCAGTGTGCATGTGTTCTCAGAGCTTGGTGAGTTTTTACTATTGAGACCTCTAGTGATATTATTATGTGACTTTGCTCACTATCTCACTCCCCTGCTACATTGCTTATATTTTCAATGGTTACAATGAAGTTGTATATTACAATGACGTTACAACCTTCCTTCTCGTTCTTCATCCTTCCCCTTCAGTGGCTTCCTGGAAGCTTTACTAATTAAAGCTTTTAGAGACAAAATCTGAATTCTTTAATTATCTTCCAGATTTCAAGTTTTGGAAGATGCCGTACTAATATCTTAAGCTGTGAATCCGCTAGTTCTGTTGCTGTCAATGGTACCATGGGCAGGGAACCTGATCCCTAGTGTGATATCCTGAAGATAATTTCTTAATGATGAAGAGAGATTTTTATAAAACTGGAGGCTGAAAATTCTGAATCACTCATACACAAATACAGTAATAGGAAATGTCAATCAACTGTAATTTAGTGTTTACTTACTGGGAACTGAAGGGGCAGTAGTAACAACTGGAATCGCAGTTGGCTCCACATAAATACTTTCATTACACTTTCCTTTTGTCAGGCCAATGTCATCTAAGGCAATATCACTGGGACCACGCTTTTTAAAGGCATCAAAAATAACCTGAAGTTCATGAAAAAAAAAATTAGAATTTCGTAACTTAACGAAACATTTTCCAGCTTCCAATCTGAACCATTCTGTCTTCTTTCTTGAATGCTCTTACTTCTACTGCAATCTACACTGGTCCTGCACTCAGAGGAGTGCATCAGGAATGAGACAGGATTCCTTGTAAAACAAAACAGCACTATGCAAACTGAGTGGATCAGTCTAAGGAATGTAGGAACGTCTTCATATAAATGAGGAACATGACTTAAAACTATTCAATAGCTTTATTTTTTATATATAAATACATGTAATTTTTGAAACATAAATTCTGTGTCGCTCATCTTGTCAGCCCGAACTTCTCCTGATCTAATGGCATACACTCATGAAAAATTAAAATGAATCTCATTTGTTTATTATTGTGCTTTAATATCCACATATTTAAAGTAATCTTGCTACCAAGGAATTTGTGCTGGTGAAATACAGCTAGGCACAGTGCTCTTCCTGAGATCATAAAACATGCATTTGCTGGAAATCTTATGAAGCCAGGTCACAGATGCATTTACTTCCTTAAATGGTAAATGCATCTCTTCTTTCTGGCAGTGCTTTTGCATCAATCAAAACTACTATAGCAGGACAAGCCATCCCAAATACCTATAAAAATAAATTGTTTTCTATAGAGAGTTGCTGAAGGAATTGTCTAGCATAAGTCTTTTTTTGTTAACAGATAAGTGAGGTAGGTTGTTAATCATGTGGCACCAAATACATTTCCGTCTGGAAAACACTTTCAGTGAATTATTCTGTAATTAATTATTGAAAATACAGCTTCAGAATCTGAAATTATTTAAATGAAATCTTCTCATGGCTATGTGCTTCATACCACACTCACTGTGGAGACTTCAAACTCCACATCAGATTTTTATAGGCTTTGAACACCCTTGTTTTGATTGTCCCATGACAATGTTAAGGTATTCTGTTTCCTACAACAATACTCTAAATTCCAGAGCAGGGAAGGTGGGGGATGACAATTCAAATGGGGACTCCAGTCTTCTGCATGTTTACATTTAGTTGATGGCATGCATTGATAAATAGTGCCAAATATTATCTTTGGAGCTGTGATCGTTGGGTTCATTTGACGGAGAACTCAGATACCGGCTTAGCTAAAATAAATTTTTAAAAGAGGTAGAAGTTTAACAAACCTTAAAATCAGATGTTTCATTTAAAGTTACTTGTCCATAATTCCAGTTGTTTCCATAGTTTCCTTCTTTCTGGAAAATGACCTTTTCTGAACCATGCTCATTACTTATGCTAACTCTTAAACGATAAACATTAGCACTGTACATGAAATACCTAGAGGGAGAAGAGCAATTTTGGTAGTATTAGAACAAAGTGAAATTTCAAAATAGTGAAAAAAGTGAAAAAATATCAAGCTTTTTATTTTATAAGTGGTTTTATGGAATTAAGACTAATTTGCAATGAGCATGAAAATGAAATTAATTTTATGTTTAGGTTAGAACTGGAATATTTACTTGGTGCTTTGTTGTATTTTTTGCAGAGGCTTTGTTAAAGTTCATGACAAAAAACACTTCAGGAATTCTTAATATCATTTCTGTATAGAAATGAATATTGGATACAGGGTGAAAAAGAAAATACATTAAATCTAACTGCAGCCTGGAGTTGCAACGCATCATGGAAATCCAAAGAGCAGCAGACCTGTATTGCTGGCATGCTAACTTGGATTAATATTGTATATGAAAGAAAGCTATTTGGTGTTATTCTTAAACAAAGTATATGTTTAGCAATCGTGTAAGGATACCAAAAGCTTAGACAAGATGGATCTGAGTAGACCAAAGGCAAACTGAGAATCCGGACTCTCTCTTCTCCGAATCCAAGTCCTATGGGTGTTGAAATATAAAATCCTGCAAGATAATGAGCACATTTTAGTCAGTACAGAATTACTGTTTTTTCTTTTAAATTAGAATTTTTACGTTAAAAATAATATCTGTAATATCAAGCACAGGCAGTGTTGCATGACCTGGAATATTCCTGACACAATACGTGTGAATGATTACCCCAAGTTATATTCATCAGTCAATGGCATACTAAAATGAGCTTTTAAGCTTTTTAGGCACTCCTCAGAGCTAGATATGAAATGGGAAACTAGTCTTTTTGAAGCCAGCAGTAGATCTGCCTTGTATTTAGTGAAGGCAGTGATTCACCTGACTATTTTCGACTTAGTTTATGAAAATGTATCATAGAATCATAGAATGGTTTGGATTGTAAGGGACCTTAAAGATCATCTAGTACCAATCCCCTTGCTCTGGTCAGGGACACCTTCCACTAGATCAGGTTGCTCAAAGCCCCATCCAGCCTGGCCTTGAGCACTTTGAACACTTCATGTCTTCCTGGTTGACTTTGCTTGTGATTTTGCAGAAGAATTTCCTCGCATTTTTATAATTTTTCTCCACTTAATAATGGGAAATATGGGTTGTGTGTTGAGGGGGGTGAGAGAATGACTACATGAATATTTTACAGCAATGGGAAATGTTATAAACAAAACAAAAAATATTTGGGGAAACTGTTTTTTTAAATTTTTCTGAGTTAATTTCTTGCAGCTGGGAACTTGGACTTCTTGCTGCCATATGAAAATATAATGTGAGGCTAAGCTATAGAAACATTGTGATTTGTCACAAGAAAAGCAAAATTAGGCAGAGTTAAAAGTTCTAAAATACAATTCTTGTTTTATCGAAATCATGGCTGTAATCTTTTTATTCTATCTATCTACCTACCTACCTGCCTCCCTCCCTACCTACTACGTATATGCGTAAATATTATAGTCACAGAATCTACAAATAAATATAAATATAATTATATAATTTTAATTATATATACTATATTCTGTTATTTATACTTCTAGTTTAGCTAGCTTTCTCATATGGGAGGTTAAAGTACGTGAAAATTAATTAATCTGAAATCTGAATCAGACCTTTAATTTCCTGTGGTGACCTAGAAAGCATGCATTAAATTTTATATGGTGTCTAGTTGTAAGAAAATGAGCATAGCATTCTTTTTCAGATAAGGTCTTCATATAGTCAAAGTGACAGTTATCTGTCTTTGTTTCATCAATTCTCTGAGTATTCAGAATCAATTGTTGAGTATGTTTTAAGTCCTTTGCTTTACAAGAACAGCAAAACAAAAATACACTGTCTCACTGAATGTATCTAATAGCTAGATATTAATAATGCAGCTCACATTTTTTCTTCACTTGCACGTTGTAGAAATTTGAATATTCAATACCATAGCAACTTTACATATAGCATCATTACATATGTCATCTTATATCTAGCACAGCAAAACAGAGAGCACCTAAATTAGCATTTTCAAGAGAGCCAGAAATCATTGTCAAGTGTTTTATTAAATAAATGTTGTGTTCTTTCATCTGATTTGCATTCTAGGAGTTGAGTTGGAAGATACAACAATGTTCTGAAGATTGTTTAGAAAATGTGTGTTTACTCAGAGAGAGGTGAATAATTTCTATCCAGTAACATGCTGAATAATATTTTCCCAGTTATTTGTCACTGAATAAGTGTAGTGTAAGTCTTGCATAAAATACATATAACCATTGCAAAATCCAAATTATGTTAATTAATTTTAGCTGGACTGATAAATCAGCTGAGAAAGATTGTTTGGTTTTCCTGTTGAAGCAGAAAAGAACTTTTTGAGTCTAATTCTGGGATAAGGATTCATGATAAACATTCAAAATCTGATTCCTATCAGTATTGACTCCTTAATTAGAACTCACATTTGATAGGATCGCTCTACCAATTAAGTTCTTTTGCTATAGCAGTTGCTGGAGTGTTTATGTGTTTTGCATACATGTTGAAAATTAGTGTGTTTGGTGTGCAATTCTAACTGGGGAAACAGGTACCCTATGGTCAATGACCCTACAGGTCAATTTTATGTTAAATCAAAATTATCTTGTCACAACCATGAGGATGTCACTAGCAGAAAGGGATTAAATAGAATTTATTTCCCTAAAATGTAAATATACGTGTTTTTTTTTTTTTTCTTAAGTTAAACATGCAGTTATTTGACTTAAACACTGTTGCATAATAGCAATTCCTTTCTCAGATAAGGCACTTTGGTATATTAATAGCATTGAAACTTTGCAATACCTCACACTTTAATCACTTTATATATTCCTTTATTTCTTCTTTTAGTTTTGGTATATTACCACAAGATGGCAATCAGCAGCATAAAACGTTTTGTCTGGTGGCTCTGACTCATTTTTATGGCAGAATAAAATTACATCCCAATAATACCACTATGAAGAATGCACTGTACAGTGGTATCATATAAGCTAAATCAAACTTTTCCTTTAATCTGCAAGCAACTTGTACTTGATCTTACCTGATACGTTGCCAAATGTATGATCAAAATCAGGACCACTCATAAAGGGAAATGTAGGCCCCTGAACTCTCTCCCATTCTGAATCGTCATCTAAATCTTGTATCCAGTAACAAAAGCCTTCTTCAAAAGTGCAATTGACTTTCTCATAATCTGTGAATAAGAACCTCTAGTAAATAAAAATGACAGAGACATTAAGTATTTTCTCAGAATTATGCAAGAATGAGTGATGAACAATGTAAATTTTTAAATACGTTTGAACACTGGAGCCCGCACTAAATTTCCTCTTCTATGCAATGCAGCATAATTACTCAAATAAATGTGTCATTTGTACTTGTTAACAAAACTCTACCACTGAAGGTGGCCCTACATGCTCTTGCACTCATTCATCAACCTTCTTTTTTGATCCTTCACCAGTAGCGTGGTGGGGGGACAAGAGAGGAGCCCTTGCATAGCAAACACTAAGGGCTAACCCAGCTCTTTTCCTCTTTTCTTTGCCAAGACCTGGATTGCTCTGGCTGAAAGGGCTCACCACCAGAGCTGAATGTTCAGAAGATAAGAGCTGTGCTCCACGCACCAGGGATGCCACTTTCCTTGTCCTTCTCCTTTGCTCTTTCTTTGCTCACATCCTCATCACTTTCCTTCAAAGCTTATTCTGCTCAGTATCCTTTCACAGTCCCTTGAAGTGCAGGTCAGCCCCCAGCGAGGGCTTCCACATGACAAGAGTTCTCGGGCAGCCTGGATGCTTCTTGCAGCACATCCTTTCCCAGTCACATCCCCTGTTCACATCCAGCTCCAAGTTTAGCAGCTCAAGAAGCTTTCACTTGCCCAATCTGCATCTAATTTTTTTCTTTTTTTCCAATTGCTAAAGAACACCAATGCATGAGTTGTATTGCTGCATTTTGTTGTCACTGTGGATTTACTGCTTCTGGATTTTTTCAGTCTTATTGAAATCAATGATTTGATCTTTAAAATACAATGAAATTTCTCAAAGTGGATCTAGTTAGTGGGCTGAGGCCAGAAAATACTGCTTCCCTTTTCATCTCTGTTTTGTTAAACTGAAAATATAGATTCATCAAACTTTTGGGATAACAAACACACACACACACATAAAAGAACACTTACTGTTTAGTTCACTTGCATTAAATGTAGTGTATGTTGCATTAAAGCCACTGTAATTTTCAGAATAATCAGATGTAAACTGTGCTGTAGCCTCATGAGAAAAAATGTAAATTGTCTCAGGATTAGTCCCTGACAGAGAAGCTGAGAACAAACAAAGAATAATGTAGTCAGAGAGAAACACATTAAAATCCCCAGTGTTGTCACAAAAATACAGTGGATTAGCTTTTTGAGTCTTAAAGAATGCTTTCCCTCTTCTACTGGGATCCTGCCTACAACATCTACAAAACCCTGAGGGCATTTAGCTGTTTGGCTGCTATATAAACATTCTGCATATCCCATCTCTCATATCCATCAATATGGATATCAGCTAGTGGAGAAATGTCTCTTACAGCACACATATTCAACGTTATAATCTTCATATCCATGCTTATTATTCTGTAAATGTTATCAAAATTTACAGATATGCACTCTGAAACTCTGGAATCACAGTACTGATTATGTATTTTTGCTATATATACTTACTCTTACTGTTTAATAATTAGCACATACACTTACAGATATTCAAAGAATATTCAAGGAAACTGTGAAATTACATAGGAGTTTAATGTTGTGATGTATGCATGAAGGCATATAGCACAGGAACAATTGCAATGTTCCGAGAAGCAACTGGACAGGGTGCTAGACAATCTCATCTAGGCTCCCTTTTCCATGAGCGGTTGGACCAGAGGATCTTTTAAGATCCCTTCCAACCTGGACAGTTCTATGATTCTATGGTACAATGTATCTAATTTTTTACTTTAAATTCTAAATTAATTTAAATTCACTCATATAAATTCCATATGTGTGAAATGAAAGGATCAATACAAGTCATAACACAGTAAAATAGTTGCTCCTGCATCTAAAGCTGATATGATGCCGGGCAACAAGAGTTAGACTAGTGACTGTATTCAGGATAAAGAAAATCCTGAATTCCTCACTATTCTGTTATAGTTTTTGACTCTGCTCTTTCTCTTCTGAAGTACTTGCTCAATTTTGCACAGGTAGAGAGAGTGCTTTTCTGAGGAGGACCTATTTAACTACTTGTAATACTATATATTTGAAACAGTGCCAAATTACTAAGGAAAGACAATGGGCATAATCTTTCATACTTTTAATCATATATGCGTTACTTTCCTTCCTCCTTCTGAGGTTGTTTTACTTCCTTAAGCAGAGTCTGAATCTGGAAATTTCTTTTAGTCATTCTTTCCTCTACATTTGGTATTTCCAATACCTGGAAATCTACCCCTCAAACTGCAAAGTTTTAGGTAATCCACTGAAGGAGTCTTTAACATTGTCTTTATGTTTTTGTGATGTCACTGGTTATCCTCACATCAGTCCTTAAAAACACGCAAGTTAATGATTGCTGCAGAGAATATTATTGAAGCAATCTCTCACCCCTAAACTGAAATTCCAAAGGGGGGTCAAATTCAAAGCAGTGCTGAAAGAGTAGAATTTCTCCATTCTTGATTCTATGAGGATTTTACTACTTCTCATTCCCATTCTCTCCTTGCTTCCAAAAATTAGGACAAATATATATATTTCTCACTTATCTCTATATATTTATCTTCACGTATTTGTATTCCACCTCTGATGGAATTCAGCTGGATAGACTGAGTCTCGTGAAAATTGGGCAAAATCCCAGTGTTCCAGAACAGAATATAGAGACAGAGATAAGGTATCATCAATATTTCAAGGTCTGAGGAAAGCGATGCCATGCTTGTAATGAATTTCAGGGAGTGTCATAGTACTTCTCCCAACAGTTTCAGGTTAGAAGTCTTCATTTTGTATTACTGTGTGTGAAGTTACAGGATCTTCTGACAATATATTTCCAATGAAACATGGACCCCACAAGGCCAAGGCTCTGGTCAAGTTATCAGATTGTTCAAACTAGATCTTAAAAAAAGTAGAGCTGTATATCCGGGAAGCATTTATCTGGTCACTTTGTAAGAGTAGATATGTATATCAAGATCAATTGCCTAACAAGGTAGCTTTATGCAGATTCATTCTTCCACTTAAACATATGCATGCAATTTTTTTCACTTCATAATGCTTATTTTACCACTTAAATTTTATTAATGGAAAAGTAATATTAACTGAAAAATAACCTTACCTCTTAAAATCTTGTTTTGTCCTATACCTTCAAAAATGTTTAAGTTGTCTGCATATTGTTGCGTATCAAAAGAAGTGAAGTTCAGTTTAATGGATAGACCTTGAGGCACTCTAAAAGAACAAGAGAAAAATAAACCTCAACACTGAAAGTCATGTTCTAGTAATCTTTTCTTGACTGTAGAAAATTAATTGTGTGCTTGAATGATGTTAAGTTCAGAAACAATGTGAAATTACATTAATCAAGGTTATTAATCAAGATGACCTATTTGGCTAATTCTAGTTTGTAAACTTACCAAAGGAATAGGGTATAAACCTTTGCAACAGTACAAGTACTCCTTTACTTACTGAAATTGGGTATCTTTTAGTAACTGAATCTTCTAAACTCTAGAATGTGATATTCAGCTGAACAGTTGTTTGTTTTTCTTTTTTCTCTGTGCATCTTACTAATTTACAGTTACTTTTTAATACGTTACTAATAGATAACATCTCACTCCTCAGGTAGACTGCCTAAAGTCAGAGAAATGGTATCATGGTATCAGTATGAACAGCAAGATATCAAAATCTGTCTCCTGAAAGTCCAAAATAATGTCTCTTATGACAAAAAAAACCAAACCAAACCAAACCAAAACCCAAAAACAGATTTTCATGAAGATTTGAGGATCTCAAACCCACTGTTTGGGAACATGTTATCAAACCTCACCATCACCCAGTAAGTTTAATAACAAAAGTCACTTTAACTGAAGTGTAAAAAATGCTGGGTTTTATTTTGCTGCAGTTATGTTCTTTCAGTAATCTATATTTAAGTAGTTCTCCCATTGCCTTTCCACTGAACATATATGGTACTCCAAATTCTAAAACTCTACTATCACAATCAGCTTAGCTTCCTATACCACTGTTTGTTGTTTTCTGGAACTGAGAGACCCAATGAAGATAGCTTTTCATCAGCAACCTGCTGGTGCTTATCCGTACCAATTAGTGGAGAAGCATGAGGCAAACAATTGAGGCAAACATTTGCATTTGCTTTTTTTGTTTTGTTATATATTTCTCCATAGAAAAAAAAAATAATCCCTGGTTTGAAAAGAGTAAAACATACAATTGAAAGGTAATCTTTCAGGGAAATATTGAGCATATTGCTCTTACTTTTAAAAGGAGAGGAAATTACATCTTAATTTGGGGAGGAGCTAAAAGAGAGGAAAATGTAAAAGATTTTCCTAAAGATAATGGGGAACTCTTTCTAGGCAAAAAAAGGCAGAAGAGAAATCAAATCTTGGATGTATTATAGGGTGACTTTTAACACATTTTTATAGGGATAATAAAAATAATAAGACAAAATATCTCTCATTGGCTATTGGAGAGCTGAAAAGGTTTCCTCATAGAAAAAAATCTGTTCAAAAGGGAGACAAAATTTCAGTACCACATTGAATTTTTCAGGCTTTTACTGTCAGTGTTGCCAGATATTTTTAAAGCAGATAACCGGAAAATAAAACCAGATGGATGTTTTAGTCATTGATCAATCCGTAATTACACGGATCTGCAGCACCTGTAGTGTATTATTTCCAATTACTTATGATTCTATCAAAAATAAAGCTTTGATAGCTACATGCCTGGTATAGATATCTACCTAATATAATGCTTATTGCAGCTATAGCAGTGTTTGAAGCAAAATTAACAGCTTAGGAGGAAGAAGTGCACTTGAGACATGAACATTTATCGTGCTCAAATTCTGTGACACTGTGAACTGAAGAACAAGTCAGGCTTGTATTGTGAAGGATACAATCTTGTGCTTTCCCTGTGAAACATCTATATTTTAAAACCAGGTGTAGCCAGTAATTATTGGTGAACAGTACTGCTGAAGATGAGAAGGAACAAATGTACTAAACAGAAGGAAAATCATGACTTTTTCCTGAAGCGCCAAGGTGAAGACAAAAGTCCTGGACAAACTCAAAGGCTAGCACTCTCAAAGGAGCCTTGGGAATAAGAAGTACAAATCTTATCCAGTTTTAAAGGCATTTCATTAATCTCCTTTGAAACTCTTCTACCAAATTAATGCTCAGGACCAAAGAATGGCCATTATTACAAAGCCATAAGAAGAATTACTGCCTTTCAAAGCAGTAACTTCTGAATTGGCAGCCATTGTAGGGACTTTTAGGACCTTCCAACTTGCAATTATCTAACTTATTTTAGATATGTACTTCAGGATGAGATTTATCACATACCATGGCTATCTTTTTTTCTCCCTCTCCTATGAAGTGGACCTAGAGTGTCAAATTGCTGTACCTCCCTGTAGGTGTGTATCCTTGATTAAACAAATTCCACTCCTTGTGCCTAGGGCTTAAAAAGCATTTGTGCTTTTATGTCAAATGATACTCAAGCACTTTTAAAGCACATTCTTAAATGACTTAAGACCACAGATACTGTTAACTCCCAGATAAAATATGTACCCATAAATGACAAGGGAATTCTGGAAAATTCCATTAGTAACAGTTATATCATGTAAAACCATTACCTAAAGACTAGTATTTCCTCTAATACTTTGAAAAAAATATCTTGCCATTATTTTGAGTTATGTGATTTATTTTGAGCTTACAAACGTGTTCCTGTGCATGCATACAATACACAAAATTTCTCAAAATCATACCTAAGAATTTTTGTAAGTGGGAAAATTATTGATATTGTTATGGGTTTTAGGGATGTAAGTTTTTAAAGAAAAGTCACATAAATACAAAGGAGAAAATGCTATTACATATTTTCCATGCTGGGGTATTTGGGAATACAAATTATATAAGGTTGATGAGCAGGAAACAGTATGACCTCATAAAAAAGAAATAATTAGGTAGAAAATTATTGGAAAATGGCTTACAGTATAATCCATTGGCAAATGATATTTGCATTATATGGTTTTGGATAATTCATAGAGTGAAAAAACCCAGAGGAATCAGTCAACATAAATTTTCCATCACAAACTGCAGCTGTGAAGATATAATAAAGAACATTTGTCAAAATGCCATTTGAAAAGCAGAACCAAAACAAGAGTTACGTTAGATATTGGTTTACATGGATTACCTTGGAAATGCTTTGTAAGCAACAATGGGAAGACAAAGTAAAATGCAATACCAACTTACTCCCACTTCCAGTTTCTATGACTATTTGATCTCAAAGTACTATATGAGAAGAAAAGCAGTACAGATAATTCACTTTTAAATTAGAGACAATCCAATTATCCAAACTAGTCCAAACCAATCCAAATAATTCAAATCCAACAGTTGGATTCAACTAATCCAACTCTCTTTCTTCCATTTTATTTTATACATTTGTAAGGAAATATCATCTTGCCTTAACAGTTGCTAGATACAGCTACTTTAAATCAAGAAACTGTACTTGCACTACCAGAAACAATTTGATATCATGTGAATAGAAGCAAGAAGGAATATGGTTAAATGTTGCTATCTCTGCTTTTATGAGCTTCCTAGTTCCTCGCTTTATGCATTACCAAGTACTCAAAAAGATAAGTGAATATCCCAAGTTTCCTGCCAGCTTTCGAATTCATTCATCTAAGGTAAATGTCATCCTTTATCATATATCTTTTCAAGAGTTCTATTACTTTTGTTTCCTTGGTGATGCCACTCCATTCTACACATGTTCTTCAATTTAAAAATCAGTTATTTAAAAAAAAAAAAAAAGAGTATAAAAAGAGTATTTTTAAGCCTCAGCTAATTCATGTAGGGTTATTTTATTGCAGCAGACGCTGAAGCATTGTTGAAGCTTTTGCTGCATCTCTTGAACATTATGTTAGGAATCTGTCTGATGATGGTTTTTCTTCAGTTTTTCCGAAAGCATCACAGAGATTTCAAAAAAGGATAAAATCCATACCATATGTGATTATCTGGAGAGGTAAGGACAAGTTCATCAATTTGAGACAGGTAATCAGAAATTAGATAGAGCTTTTCATTAACATCAGAAATGAAATCATACCTATAATGACTATCCAAATTATGAATAATCAATCATATTGAAAATTAAATGGAAATTTTATTGAGCGTAGTCCTCTCTAGGAAATTATATATAAAATGATAAGTTGGGGCTTCTTGTCGGTTCATCTTGTAAGTGTAAAATTCTTTCTAACTACCACTGTAGCAAACACAACATAAAAATTAAGCTTTGTTTCAGTCAGGCTCAGGCATGCATTGTTAATAAAGACTGTGCAGAATGAACATCACTAACGATGATATGTCTAATGCATGAGCTGGAATAAAAACATATTCCCTTTTGCAATCTTCATGACCTTTGAGAGGAAAACAGAACACATAAGATTTTAAATACATAGAGAAAAAAGGTCCATGAAAGAGAGAGTTATTGTTCTATATAACCTTTTTATCAGAATAGGCTACAGCTTTAGAGCCGGGCATTGGTATAGAAGTACTTTTTCTTTCCATTTTAATTCATGTGTTTCTTGTCCTTACCTATGGGCTAATATTTACAACTATTTCCCATTGAGAAGAATAAAATGAGTGTGCGAGGCAGGAATGTGCCCAGCTTGCTATTAATGAAGTTTGCAAAAAAATGGTATGGTAACAGGTGGTTAGCAAGACACACCCTGATCTAAAAAGGAATTTATAGCAATGGCAGTAATAAAGAGATATAGCATATTGCTCTAATAAAATTAATGACAAAAGTTTGCTCTTGTCAACAATTAATTTCTGTTCTTCTTGTTTCTTTTTTTTTTTTTTTTTTGTTTCTTCTTATCTCTTAAGAGACAGTGAGGAACTTGAAACAGGAGAGAAGGATCCAGGCAGAAGTCCCTAGGCTGCTCATCCATAGCCTAGAAATAGTCAGTATCTTGGGAATGAGCAGGAAGATAGCTGGGACTTGTTCTATTTCCCTGGAGAGCCTCCCAGTGCTTCTTTGTAGCAGGGAGGAGACAGCTGTGGTCAAAGATGGGCAGAGTCACAGAAGTCATTACATTTCTGCCTCCTCCTGGAGCACTCCGAAAAGCCTCAATTGTCCTTCTAATGAGACAGGGGACATCTTTTGTAGGGACCACTTTCACTGCTTCCCCAACATGCATCTTGCTGTCCATTTCTATTTACTTGTGTTGCATACAAGGCACATTAGGAGGGCTTAATCCCCTTATCCTTACATCGCAGGGAGAAGCTCCCCAAACTGGTCAAATCAAGCCCACTTATTTCACTTGACAGAACCTTCCTCTGCCAAGGGCAGTACATGACTTCCTGGCTTACGTCTGATTGATTAATCTCTCTCAGTACGGTAGTGTTGCTGTGAGGTAGGTAATCACAAAACGTTAGTCCGGACATATAATAGCTGCAAAGAGAGTCAGCAGAGAGAAACACCTCCTGGGATCAGCCTCCAGCCTCCTCTTCCTTACGCTTACGTGCTACATGGCTGCTTTTCAGCAGTGCCAGCCATTATTAATAGATGCTGTTCAGACTTCCACATTTCTCTAGAGAGCCTTTCATTGAAATTGCTAACTGCACTTTTGCAATGCTTTTTGCTACTGCACTGCGTTGCAGAGCCAGAAAGAAACCTTTCAAGATAATTTTAATCAATAAAACCAAAAAACAAAAAAAAGGTGTTCAGTTTCTTGAATCTCTGCTGAGAATCTACTTTTAGTGAATTTTGTCTAATGCAGGAAGAGACTATTAAAATTCACCCTTGTAGCCCATATTTTAAAACCACTTACATATTCGAAAATCAGAAGTACCAGAGGGAATAATAATCAAGATGGAAAAAACAAACCAAGTTGTTTAAAGGGCGGCAGCTCCGTTGTGTGCAAGAGGACTCGCAGCATGAATTATGAATTGACTGTAAATCTCATTGTGAAACTTCGAAGCACTTCTGAAAATCTAGACAATTTTAACTTTTATATGACTGTATTAAGTTACTCTAGGGATGGGACATAAGTGAAAAAAATCAAAGATGTGGAAAAAGTAGCAGGCATCCAAAAGAGGCATAGTCGTTTTTTAGTTCTGCGAGGCCTGCTAAGAAACCTAAATATATAAATTTAAAAAAGCTCTGAGTTTTTTCATGGAAAATTTTAAGACTGAAAATGTAACGTAAGAGTTCTGGAGCAACAATTTATCCTCCAGCCAGAATTCTATTTCTGTAAGGTTATGAGCTGAAACTGCTAAACTAATGGTAACCGAATGAATTGCTTGGAAATACCAGGCAACACTGAAGATGAACAGGGGCAAATCATCCAGCTCCTGAAGTGGGTTGTAACTGTAGCTAGTTTCCTTATGACATTCTCTCTATTTTTACTTGTATGCGCATTCCTGAAATTTTCAGCTCAGTTGTGCGTATTTTTTAGTGACACTGATTAAGAAATAATATCCTCAGTTACAAAGGAGCAGGGCATTCAGAACTTATATTTGGTAGAGATTCAGGGAAAAGCCATGTGCTTAAGAGGTTATGCCTCAGCTGAAAAACTCTACTCAAGCACTGCTCATAACTTAAACCACTGTGTAGCCTCTGGGGCACAGCTGAGTCATGTCTACATAGCTTTGACTTCAAGTAGGTGAGTGTATTTTTGTTTGTATCAACCAATGTATAAATATCAATTAAATTCTGTCCTATATAACAGATTCGACTGTAATATCTTCAATAAAATGTGAGCTAAACTTGTAAACTCAGACCTAATCATTCATAGTAACTAAAAAGCATCCATTTTGATGAGATGTATAATATTACTTTTTAACTATAACTGCAATTTTTATTCAGCTACATCTAAAATAAAATAAAATAAAATAAAGAAAAATAAAATAAAAATGAATAAACACCCTGAACAAAATCCGTATCTCAAAACAACAGTATGATGGTAGAATGAATGATTGAATAACTCTTTGGGGTTGTGCTACCTCAACACTTGCAAGTCAACAAAGATCTAGCTGAGGCTACTTTAGGACCTTCTGATTTCCTCAACCGTAGAGAGACCTGCTCAGAGCTCATCATTCTTATGATCTAGTTAGATGCAGCTGTTATGCTAAATAGACATTTGGCTGTGTTTCAGGGGATATTTTACTGAAGTATTTTGATGGATATTTTCCACAAAAAGTTCAGCTAAATCTTCCTTCTGAGTTAGCTGCACTTAGAAAAAATACAGGCAATGTGCAAGTCTGCAATTCAGCTTTTTTTTCCTGAAGAAAATTCCAGTTCCGGCAGAAGGGGTCAGAATGTCACCAGCCTTCAGAATCAGGCTTGCAGATTCTTTAAAAAGAAATGTTCTTTTACTTGCTGCTTTGTTTTTAAACCAGAGCACAGCATTTCATATGTTTCTGAAAGCTCAGACCAGACTGCCCCTACCATTATTCTCAGGAAAGCTGAGAAGGCTGTTCTCACAGCAGAAGGGAAATAAGCTTTCCAGATTCTAGCCCCCAATTCTATATTTAGAAAAGAAACAAACAAAAAAGCCACTTGGGGAGTTAATTGCTCCAACTTCTCCTGAAACATTTGCAAAGTTCTCTCTGCAAGAAAGCTTTACAGATTTTTAACTGAGAGCTGAGACTGTGAAGAGCAACGCAGACAGCGTTAACACGCGTGCCTCCCCACTGAAAAACTGCCCAACACAGTTTGGTAAGCAGCAACATAGTCAGACTCCTTGGTCCAACTTCACAGCGTTCACTGCCACACGGAGCAGTGGCTGCTCTGCACGAGAAGGTGCTCAGGCAAACCTGGCAGCCAGATAAATGCAAACAAACTCACTGGCGCTAAAAGATGTAAACATTTTCTGTTAAAAACCAGACGGGTTTCACGTTTGTAAGATTTTCACAGAATCACAGAAGGGTTGATGTTGGAAGGGTCCTCTGGAGGTCATCTGGTCCAACCCCCTGCCTCAAGCAGGGCCACCTAGAGCTCAGCCATTGGCATCCTCAACTTGCAGTTCTCACTGTGGTGCCAGCGACTCAAACATTTGTGCCAGTCCTACAGACGGTCCCATTCCGGTCCTTAGGGCAACTAAGATGATTAAGGGAGTGGAGCATCTCCCTTATGAGGAAAGACTGAGGGAGCTGGGTCTCTTTAGTTTGGAGAAGAGGAGACTGAGGGGTGATCTTATTAGCGTTTATAAATATATAAAGGGGGAATGTCATGAGGATGGAGCCAGGCTCTTCTCAGTAGCAACCAATGATAGGACAAGGGGTAATGGATTCAAGCTGGAACACAAGAGTTTCCACTTAAATTTGAGAAGAAACTTCTTCTCAGTGAGGGTGACAGAGCACTGGAACAGGCTGCCCAGGGAGGTTGTGGAGTCTCCTTCTCTGGAGACATTCAAAACTCGCCTGGACGCCTTCCTGTGCAACCTCATCTAGGTGTTCCTGCTCCGACAGGGGGATTGGACTAGATGATCTTTCAAGGTCCCTTCCAATCCCTAGCATACTGTGATACTGTGATACTGTGATTCCGTAGCGCTCAGTGTAGTGAGATTGCAGGTGGGTGGCCAACAAACAGAGTAGAGTCCTCGCCAGAGCTCCATCCTGCTGTGGCAGCAGTCGCACTTGCCTACTCCAGCTGCAAAATGCTGCCACTGCCCACCCCCACCTCCCACCCCCTGCCCTGCCCCGTCTCAGTTTCTGCATGTACAATACCAATGAATCTGAGTGTACACAGTAACCTGGGAAAAGCTCTTCGTGGTGTTTTGTCTGGTGATATTCCTAATGCTGGAATCAAAAGAGAAACCTCTCTTCTCACTCCAAATATGCCTTTAGGTGGCTTCTGATACTAGGTAATGTGACTTTATATCTGTATAGTGTCGCACTTTTAAATTTATTTGGAAATAACAATATTTGATATTACTGGTACATAACTTCATATGAAATTTCTATATTATTTTGTAATTTACATTATATTTGTTTATATTATTAATATTAGGTAGTAAAATATTTTCTATATTATTTTATATTAATATAGCCAGAATGTAATATTTTTTCATTATTTATTAAGTATATTCTTCATTAATGAGAATTTTAAAGAAAACTGATAAAGATTATAAATATCATTCTTGTTATTTTTAGTAGGATTGATTTGGACTTCGCTGTACAGTTTATTGCCTATGAACTATTTACAAACTACTGACAGGTTTAAGTATGTTTAAAAAGAGTCATTTACAGGGGTTTACATTCTTACCACATCTTTCTTCAGATTCATCTGAACCATCTGGGCAGTTCAAGACTCCATCACAAAATGAATCTTTTCTAATGCAGGTTACACCATCATCACAAAGTTCAGCAGGTGGCAAACACTCGGCTGAAATAATAAGGACAACCGCAATAACAGCAGAGCAGTAATGCACTTTCACTACAAAGGAAAATTGACTTATCTCTGGTTACTCTAGCACAAATCAAATCAACCACTCTATTGTGTTTTACAAAACTGCATTTTTAGAAGCCTGGAATGAAATATCATATACTGAAAAGATAATTTTGGCACAGAATGAAGGAAGTTCTCAGAAGTGACATATTGTTTGAAACTAAGCTTGAGGTAGGGCTGGAAGAAAATTTCCATGAATTCCCATTTCCTTCTTATATCCAAATAAACTACTATATGCAATATAATAAATGATATTTTCCAATTTCTTATGCTTCAATAACACGAGGAAACTTTACTTTCGTTTAAATAACAGTAAAAAATCTCTGGTTTTAGTTGAAGACAATTTAATTTTATTTTCTTCAACATATCACAATGTTGCACTTCATCATACTAAAGAATCCCATTTTTCAACCAGCATATCTTGAAAATGAAAGCCTTGAAGACTGGATTTCAAAATACCAGGAATATCAGAAACCCTATTCTTTTCAGATTTGCAAATTAAATTTATAAGTTAAGAGCAAATTTCTGCAAAAAGAAGATACAGGCAGATCCTCAAAATTGTGGAAACGCACTAAGAGTATTTTCCTAGAGCATAAATATTCATACACTGCAAACATTCTCTTTTAGTCTTTAAGTGATTTTGGCCTTAGACATCTGTAGAATTCAAGTAGGTCCTACTAAAGTGAACAAAACCAAGCAACTAAAATAAGCTTTAGATAACTACTAATTTCAAAATTCTTGGAAATGTCATTAAATACTATGGAAACTATTCACCTAGCACTATTCACATAGTTCCTTTGCTTTGCTTCAGTAAATGCTTACTGAAGGTCAAAATTTCTTACGCAAGAGGGAAAAATAATAATTTGTAAAACAGATCTTGCAGCCCTTAACCATTATTGCTTGATTTATTTTTTCATAAAACAGTTAGTTCTGTAATTAGATTAAGTAAATGTTTGTATGATGTTGTATTGTATGATATCAGTATAAGTGACAAAGACTGAAATTTGTCTGGATGCATTGCAGCATTTCAAAGTGCTTTAAAAACACTTGAGCGTTAGCAATACAGTGTAAGCAACACAGCTGCCATTTTGCATCCTATTGGTAATTGAATCAAACCAAACATACTGTAGTCAAGCTTTGGAGGTGGTACAGTGCCAATGAACGAATTGCCCTAAATAAGCAGACACAAAACTCTGCATTCTAGACCCAGAACAAAAACCCAACCAATAATCTAGGAGTATGTTTTGCACAAGCCCAATATGCAAGAAAACGTTGTTTACATATGATCAATTCTAGTTCTATTCTTGAACTCAGAAAACTAAACAGCATTGCCACCTACTGGATATAAAGAAATTATCATTTTCTAGTAAAACATTGACTTTGTTTGAAACAGGAAATTACCCTAAATTGCAATGTGACTGCTATATTCAACTAAAAAATGGCAGGAAATACACTGGGCCCGTTTGAGAATGCTTATAAATGTCATATTTATTTTATCATTTAATAAGGCCATGGGAGGTTTTCAAAGATTCAAACAGTTTTGGATTTCACTCCCTTGGAAGTCATGTGAGAGTTTGCTAAATTTTTCCTTTCTTTTTTTTTTTTTTTTTTTTTTCAAAAAGCCCCAAGAAATAATAGGAAGTAAAAATGAGCCACCAGTATGAGTGTTAATATATACATCAACATACACAATATAAAGACCATTTTTGTAGAATATGGAATCTTAGAAGTCCTTTCTCTTTGAAGCAGTCTCCTCAATCAAATCAGAGGTAAACAGACATATGCATTTATAGGAATGGGGTATTAGAATTGAATGATTCGAGAAGAGGATGTACACAATCAGTATAATTCTAAGATCTCAGACTGTTTCATATAACCTCCCTGCTTCTCCCCATGTGTAGTTACCTACCTGCAGTTGTTGACTTGCTTGTGGTGAGTTGTCCTGAACCTGGGCAAAAACAACCCAGCATTAGAACTCTTCTTGCTCTCTGGGAGCACCCCTGCAGTTGCGTGGGCAGAACTAAATAGCAACTGATCTGCTCTTATGAGATCTGCATTATTTGCTGTATCCCCATCCCCCAGCTTAGATAACGATAAGGTAATGCCAGTTTCAGTGGTGTGATCCTGAAGGTCAAATGTCACAATAAACAGGAGAAAATTAAAGTGGAACCCAAGTGAATTTTAAATGTCATTCTTTTAGATGTAGTCACATGCTTTTCAATAACTTCAAAAGACATTTGGTCTTTATTTTCCGCTAAAATAACGACAATGCTTTCTTGTATGTAAAAGTTCTGACCTGAAGTTGGTGTCAAGGAGCTTGTAATTTGACTCACGGGATCTGTTGAAACAAAACATGTACTAAAATTTATATGTGCATTTTCTTATAAATAATTTTGCTCAGCAAATTAGTTGTTGCAGTGTGAGGAGAGAAGCCTCAAACCTGTCTAGTATTTGTGTATTTACACACAGGCATACCTGTGTGTATACATATTTACATATGAACAAATGCCTAGGTACATAAATGGATTTGTATTAGTGTCAGTAAACTGCAAAACATTCTAGAAAAACAGAATGCTTATTTGTGATTGCTCCAACACAACTTCCTACTTAGTGGTGCCTTTAATATTCATCTTTTTACTGAGGATGCCTCTGGCATTTCCAACTCCCAAATAGGCTTTTTCTTCCTCTTTGAATTTGCATTAGCATGCCTGTTTACCCTTTTAACTTACTACATGAAGACTCAAATAAGTGAGTAGGATGACGATGTCGCCAGCTGGAAGGATCCCCATGTCACTACAGTTAATGGATCCTCTCCCTCAGTTTATGAGATGAAGGGTTAGAAGGAATAAAGTAAGAGATGCAATAAGGCTTTCTCTATAGCTCGTCGTCTATCAGTTTTGCTGGCAGAAGTTGCTGACCATTGGCCATCTCAGACTTACTTCTGTCAGATGTTCCTGCCCTCCCAGACCTACTAGTGCACAAACTTGCATGAGGACTTCCCACCAATTTTCCTTCAAAACATGCTGGTTTAACACATACTCTTAAACTAAGCTAGGCTGTTTTTTATTAAATGGGTTACAGAGCACTCCATGTCAGCAAAGTTAAGGACACTGTTCCACTGGCAGAGAGCGAAGAGAGCCCAGCAGAAGGTGCAGGGAGGATGCAGCTGGATGCACTGTTCTCACACAACTGCATTCAGAGAAGGGAGATTCATTCACAGCTTCACAGTATTTTCCAAAGTCTCATATACATGCGTATCTACCTATATATCTGTCTATATACCTTCTAAAGGATTTTTATTTTGGAAGGAATGAAACATTCAAAGACCTAAGTCATGGATGCATGCGTGAGTAGGAAGTTCTTATAAAACGGTTATTAGGAAGCTATATCTTGGAGCTTGTTGAAAATACTGGGATTGTTATAGGCACTCCCAAAAGTGCATGCACAAGTTGACAGCAAAAGCCACAAAAGTAAAAGCACAGGACAGTGACAGAGGCATCAGTGGTATAAGCACAAATTATAAATGGTCAAATGGTACTGGGCGATTGCACTGAAGTAACATCTGAGCTGGATAAAGCTGGGTTTAAGGTCAACAGAGCCAAATCCCAAGCATCGAGCAGATGTAAACATACCACATATGGTAAAACTTTGGTATAACATGGGCTTTGGACTGCAACAGCAAAAGCAAGGAAGCAGTGTTAGCAAACATGCAAAAGTGACCCCAAGCAGACCCAAGAGCAAAGGGGAAGGAATCCACACCAGGAAGATTATGCACTTTCTAGCCTGGGATGCTGACAACTCCCAACTCCCCACCCCCTTCCTCTGACACCTTGCCCCTGCTTCCCAATTCCTTTTTGAGGATGATTAGCAACATTGAACTTAGGACTCAGGGGAGCATTAAGATAGCATACCAGAGGAAGGGATAGGTAGGAAAAAACTTGTATGTTAGCAGTTTTAACTGTATCATTGGGAATGAGCTGTAGTGATTATACACTTTGGACTACACATGTTAGTAGGCCTGTAACCAGACTACTAATAATTCTTTCATCATTATGGCTGTAATTAGACTAACAATAAATCCTTGGCTTCTGCATTCATAGGTGCATTTCTTTAGCTCGCATAAATTGCGTGAAGCTCCCGGTCTGGTAACCTGCCCTGGAGAATCTGTATGTATTAATTTGTATGTAGTGTGTGATAACACTACTTGCATTAGGGCTACAAAGCACTTACTGCATTATCTGGATATCTGACTGACTTTTGGCAAGTTTGTGATCAGTGAAAATGTGAGACCAAGGAGTTGTGTCTGCTCTGTACCTTATAATCGTAAGACTTCCAGTGATAGTGGAATTAAAGTCTATCAACATTGCTCAGTATATCAGTAACCACAGCATGAGAGTAGGACCACAGCCTCATCTACCTGTTTAAATCTGCAAAAACTTCACCTTGTTACTCAGCTGGCTGATGGAGACTCATCTTTTGTTTTGATCATCTAATTAAGCTCTTAGAGCTTTTGTACAGACTTCAGATCACTGGTTTCTCAAGTGGTCAGAAATGATGAAGGGCAGCTAACTATCACTGAATGGACAGCAGCAGTCAAGCCCCAACTACAGCCGAGGCAGCTTTACTAAGTTATATCAGCTGAATAACAACTCTTATGTTTCTTCCTGCTGTATTGATAACAAAAACTAGCTTCTGTTTTATGAAAGATACTGACCTGATGAAGTTAAAGGCATCACTGTAGTAAGATTTTCAGTGGCCACTGGAAGAAAGCAAGTTCATTACAAACTTCTTTTATAGCACAGTATCTAGTTTTACACAACATAGAGAGAGAAAGAAATGCTAAAAATTTTTAAATCACCTGTCACTATTACCCTTTGACTCACTAGCAGTGTCCCGCTTTCCTCCTTTTGACCATCTCACCCTGTTCCCAGCCTTTTCTCAAATTCTATGATCTTCCTAATGAGGAAAGGTCTATATTAATCCCTTCCAACCCTCAGCCCTTTTTCAGTCTTGCATAGAAAATGACTTAATCTGGGAAATCTCTGTCTTGACACTTTTTATCCTATGGAGCTTTTCAGAGCACCTGTGTCTTATAGAGCAGTATTTAGATGAGATGCGTGAGTTAAAATTAACCTGCGATAATTTGCAAGAAAGTAAATTACTTTTAATCACTGTGAAAACTGTGATTTCAAGCAAGTCACACCCATGTCATAGTTCCCTCCCTCTCTGAAATAGAAATAATACTTCTTTTGCAGTACATACTGAGATATAAAAATGCCGTATATGATTATGATTGTTAATTAGCTACAGTTATGTTATTGAAGCACTCCTGATGGAATGGACAGATGATATCTCTTGTGGAAAGAAGCATTTTAATGGTGCACAGCAAGAAAAGTTTGACTACTTCAAAGTTCATCAATAGATATACAACCTTTTTAAAAAGCTCTTCACAATTTTCTTTGGTGGCATTTTTGAAGTATAATGAGCAATCACTTTCCACAGTGATATGCAGTTATTTAGAACAACTTCTTATATGTCGTGCAAGTAGTAAAGAAAAATAAAGATGTCAAGACTCTGAATTTAGCCTTTGAATATCTGAAGTACTTTGCAAAAGATGCACCTTTTGGAATAGAGTAAGAGACATTGCACACCAGATGTCCCACTCCTCTTAAAGCAATCAGTTGCTACTTAATAATCTCCAGCAGGTCTTCAAATGTCAGCTAATCAACTTCCACTTCAAAGGACTCAAATTACTTTTTATCCTCATCCTCAGTGAAGGCCTGTTTTGAAGCTTATTGAGGTAAAAACAAGGATTCCCATTGATTTTGCTGGGCTTCCGCTTAGGTTTTGATAAATTTTCTAGTACTTACATAAAATCACTATATTTGTATATTTGCAGAATTTAAAACTGCCTAGTTTATAAAGCCACATTCTTTTTTTCCCATTTACACTTTACCTAAATCAGTTCCTTGGGTGTACTTCCCCAGAAGCTACACTCTATTCAGTTCGTTGTTCCTACTGTCATCTTTTCAATAAGGAAGTCCTCACTCACTGTGAGGCTGAGCCCTTATTCTTATTCTTTAGCAAAAAAAAAAAAAAGATAATTACATTTACTTATGAAACAACAGAGTTGGGATTTAATTGCATTAACTTGAGGGAAAACAAAATTTCAAATGTTATGCTACATAAAAGAGATGAAATTGAGTAGTTTTTACTGGGAAGTCACTACTTTGTCCTTTATTCCCTTCTTACTGAACATACACAATGCTGACTCATACTTTCTAGCTGACAAGATTGTAAATGGTTCTTTCAACTGCTGCTGAAAGTTCTGTAACAGGGAAGGGGAACACCCATGAGAGCACCTTTGCTGATTGGAAGTCAAAGCTTTCATCTGTGTTAACTGTAGTCCTCAAGAATTTGTATAGAGAAAAAATGTTTACTAGCATTACCTGTGACTTGTATGCTATTCACATCAATTTTCAAAGTCTGGGTAAGATTAGTTTTATCTGTGTTGATACCCAAAACCAGCTCATTTTTTACTTTCTCAGCTGTTACTTTCTGGGTAAAATAAAGGTTGAAGATCACAACAACACTGGCAATAAAAAAAAAAAAAAGAAAAGGTGATTAGTTATACAAGCTAATGAAGTAAATCTGATATATGAATTATCATCTAGACAATATTTCATTCCAACACAGGTTCCATTTGTAAAGTCAGAGTGTCTTTAAGTGTTACCTGACCAAGATGACACATAAAGAAATGCTTCTTAATTATCAAGTACGTTTGAACCTTGGAAAAACAGTTTTTCTTTCTTTATCTACTCTTACTTTCATTGTGGAAAAACAGAAACAACATCCATATCAATTGTTGCAATGGAGCTGAATTTGAATAAACTAAAGGAGAAATAGGTTTATTCATTATTCAACAGGTCTTCTAGTTTAAGCCCTAAAATATTGATGGTGAACCTTGAAGTGTTATGAAAATTATACAATATATTCATGCTACAAAAATATAATACAAAATGATCACTTCTATAAAGCAACCCTCATCTGTGGATTCTGCATCTGTGCAGATCTGCTGTGTGGCTGCCTGGATTCTCATAAGGAAACAATAATGGTTGAAAGAACAGACATTTTGAAATCATTGGTTAAACTACATTTACCTTCCGTGGGCTTGAATTTTATGCAGCGTGTTGTTTCTTTGCTCTCTCCCATCCCTTCTAGACACTATTTGTAGTTAGATTAAGACAATGTCAAAGTATGATGCTTGCTACAGTTTTTCTCTGTTTACTAAAATTTAGGTGCAAACTTTTTTATTCTTAAACATTTATACTATCCAATTGCAACTGACTCAGCAGTGTGTTCTGATAAGAGGTGATTAATCCTGCCATTTTGCTGAGCAGAGTTTGCAGGTTGCAATATATGGAAAAACTCTTCTCTTTAATTTCTTACATGTTTCTGATAACCTCTAGGCCATGCTGAGCAAACAAAAACTTTTATTGCCATCCTTGTGACTCAGCAGAGTTTCAAGGGTGAAATAGAAGAGATTGCCCAGAGGGGTAAACAATTTTTAAATGAAAAGAGTCAACCAGAAAATAATTTCTGAGACAAAATAATGTTTCAAGTACTGTTTCAAAACAGAAATAAAGACAGTTCCTTTCTGATGTATTAAAAGCCAGATCCAAAATTCACTGACATCAGATTTTCTGTGATTTCTGTGGCCTTTGTGTCAAGATACTGGAGTATTTGTATATATCTATATAGATGTTTACAGTGCAGATCTCTAGATTCCCATTGTAGCTGATGGAAAGAAATAAGCTGTTCTTTGGCATGATTGATCTCCTCCTAAAAAAAGCATCTAAATAGACCAGATGTGAAAGGTCTAAAAAAACATCTCTTACAAAGAGTCTTAAGCAACTAGCTCAGAGTTGTCTCCATCTTTGATGCCTGAATTTTGATGAGAATAGTCCCATTCTACGTGCAGAAATCAAATTATGCTGTTTGGATCTATCTTCACAAGGACGAAACCTGGAAAAGACTTACTCCTTCCACTGTGTACTCCATCCCCTTGCTGTTATAAAATCCTTTATAAAGTGATCATTCTCCACCTTTCTAACTAATTAGTTTACACCTTCACTGTTCCTGTCAAAAGATTACTCTAATTGAAATCTGCTTCTCATTTTCAACATACATGTATTCACAGTTGGCTAATATCCATTTTTCTTTTGCAAGCACAGTTATTCAAATGAACTGGCTCCTCTGAATATTTATACCCTTTATGCATTTACAGAAAACATTCATATCACAAGAACAGCTGGTATCACAGAATAGCATCATCGGTTGTCATGTAATGTGCGCTTCTTTTTAATTTTGTGGTCTCACCTATAAGGCAAGTAATTTTATCATTCATTTCTCAAGGACTTCCAGTTCTTCTAGAGTCATAATCTTTTGTCCTCTGCTTTGTTCTTGCCTATCACTGTGTGCGAACACACCTTTCTTTATTAAAAACTTGTTAGTAATGATAACAAGTGAGATCAGCCCCTGAGTCTAAGCAGCTTTCCACAAGCAAGTTCAGCACAAACTGATATCCTTTCCTTTCTAGCTAGTTTCCTACCTACTTCATTGTCCTTACCTTCCCCATTTTATTTTTTTCTAAATTGACAGTCCCAGGGACTATCACATTTTCTCTTTATTTTAATCCTAAAGGATGTTTTTGGAGGAAAGTTATGTCTTGAAGCTTCGTATGCTCTTTAGAAAGCCTTAGCCAGTCTCTAAAGATGTATTTTCTTATCTGTTCACTGTCCACAGAAGAAATTTATAAATTAAGAACACCACTGTCTCTTGCTCATATTTTAAGTAAACTTTGTCATATGCAATTACCCAGTCTCTGACTTCTTGAATCTTTCACGACTGTCTTCAGATTTCCTGTAGAAAAAAAAGCAACAATAAAATAAAACACAACACAAAATCATATGATTCCCCTTGAGTTTACAATGTAGTGAATAGGATGGAAGCGTGTTCTGAAACTGTTTAATAGTGGGAGACAGTATTACACGTTTTGCTGAATCAGGACCTTATAAAGAACAGTGCGGATGGAATTAACACTACGGGCCTCACCACATATCCTGGACATTTTTGCCAGCCGACCTTCAGTAGGACAACCACCATAATGAGATATTGAATAATAGGGTCAAACAAACTAATAAACTAAGCAGGTCTTATTGTGCCTATTTTATGGACTTTTTAAGACACACAAGGTGCAGCTCTTCCTGGTATCAAATAACGGCGTCATTTGCTAACACCCTAAGGAATATGAGGTAAGTGGATCCATGTCCATAAGGACATATAAGTGTACTTCCTTTCATCTCAGCTTATGCCAGCAGATCTCTAACCTGAACTTTCTTCTAGATGGCAAGGGCCAGCAACCCTGCAAACTTAGCACAACTAATACACCTTGGCAAAAATAAATAAATAAATAAATAAATAGTAATTCTTTAAAATATAGAAGTTTTGTGTGTTGGCCTTAGGACTCAGCCTTACTGGCTTAGCCAAGGCATGGACATACAGGAGCCTGAGAAGGAAGTTTGCCCAAGGAAACACAGAGGTGCCGAACTTCACACAGTAGCACTTGTAAGAAGTAAAAAGAATAATATAGGATGTTCCCAAGGATCTCTTGAAAAGCAAAGTATTGATAAGCACTCCTGAAAGGAATAGTTAAGTGACCACTTTTGATGTTTATTTGCAAAGTTTATTTGTACCTACTTGAACTGGGAAATTTCACATCTCTCAAATTCATTTGTCAGATCACTTGCTTGAAAGACTTGTTGTATCTAGATGGAAAAGAGAGATCTTGAACCCATACAGTAATTAAAAACACACCCAGTTGCACGCTGCATTCATGGTGTTAATACTAAATTTTTCCTTCCCAAATCTAGACTACAGAAGCACACTTTTTTCTTTGATGCCTCACTGATTTTCACAGATAAAGAATATATTGAGTTCTGACCACGCTTAGTACCGGAAATATCTCTTTTTGGAGAGAGGAAAAAGCCATCAACAGCAGGTTATGTTAGGGAATTAATATACCTACCGCATACTCTTGAATTAACCAGAAACAAATAGTTTCTTACCAATTGTTCAACATCAAAAGCAAGGACCTTGAAATCAGCTGATGATGTGTTTTGCAAAGCAGGAGTGAATGATGTCCCAGAGAGTATTTTAAATGTTCCCGCGTAGTTGTGAGTACTCCCATTTGCTTCAGCTGGATAATTAAAATTAAATTCAATGTTTTGAATTATACAGAAATAAATGAAAAACACTACATTAGATTTTATTCCACACAGATCATCAATACAATAACTTTCAGCTTTCTGTTTTGCTTTGTAATCAGAGATGTTTTGTATAGTGCTGATTTTTAAAAAGTGATAGACATTTTCCAATGTTTACAATATTTACAAGTGTAAGCATATCTTTATGAATATTATTTATCCTTGGTTCACATTACTTTCAGTTCTGTTTTGGACACTGAACTTTCCATCGGCACTACGAATGGTTAAAGGGGACAGTGGTATGTCCAGTTATGTCTAACATAAGGGACAAAGATACATGGGAAGAATAATAGTGAATTATGAGCTTTTTGTGTGTTCTGGTTTAAAAACATTATGAATTACTACTTCACACTTTCTGTATTAAATGCTGTACATTTTTTCTATAAACGTACATTGTTTTTGATAACAGCACTGGAAACACTAGTGTCAGATTAGTTAAATTATTTTTGACACGACCTTTCTTATCAATACATGAATGCAATGCTGGGAGGATTTATGAGGAAACTAGAAAACTGGTCCTTACTGCAAATTTAATCTTGATTTTTAATATGTTACAGCATATGAGGTATGCAAAAAGCAATTCATTATACATTAAAAATATTTCTTCACTGTGTAACACACTGGAAATTTTCAGATAAGACCTGAATGAATGTGTTTGACAGAAAATGCCTTTTGCTTAACAGTTACAGTAGCAGTGGCATTTTTAGGTTGTGTTTGAAGGCACGACCATCCAAAACAAGTTTTAATACAAAAGCAGATAACTAATAAATACTACGATAAACAGCTTGTGATAGAAGGCACAGTCTAGTGACACCAATTTCCTACTATTAACTAACAACAGCAGACCACTTGGAGCTTCTTTAAAGGCCATTTATTGTTACAACAATTACAAATCGATTTAAACAAATGTTTCTAAATAGCAAAAAACTTTTTTTTGTTATATGTGTCAAATATAATTGTTTTATAATTGTTATTTATACATTATTAAATTCTCACCTATTTATCTTCTAAAACCTAAGTCATTAAGTTGAAACCTGTCTCTAACTAGGTGCAATAATACACCATCATTACCTTTAAACTCATTTTATTTCACTGGAATGTGATAGTATTCTGGTAAGAGGGGAAGAAAGTCGGTGGGGAGAACAAGTTTTAAAGTCTGGAATGAAAAACAAAGGCAACTAAAGGAATAAACATGAATATTCTGATAAAACAGTTTTTTAAAAAAATATGGCTTACAGCTAGTTTGGTCTTCACATGGGTCAGTATGAAATACTGTGGTAAATGAAGGCACCCAAAACTTCAATTTATCAGAATTATTTTTTCAGCTACAGAAATCATTATAATGAAAAAATATATTTTTGAACCTTTTGCCTAACCTGTTTCCGTTGCCTCATTTCACAATGCCTTTTTCCTATTAGCTGTGAGGGCTCCATAGACCTACATACATTTCCTTCCAATCAAAAATCTAGATTACATGGTTGAGGTTGTGAGAGAGCTCTGGAGGTCATCTGGTCCAACATCTCTGCTCAAGCAGGGCTATGTATAGCCAGGTGCCCAGGATCATGTACATGCAGCTTTTGAATATCTCCAAGGAGGGAGACTCCACAATCTCATCAGTCCTTCACTGGACGCTCTCCAGTAGCGCCATATGTCTCATGTACCAGGCAGCCCATAATTGGACACAGTACTCCAGGTATGGCCTTACCAGGGCACAGTTAATGTATATCCACAAGATCTTTAAACCAAAATTTCAGTTCCATTTGAAAATCATCCTACATTGATTTTTTTACTTCATTTACTTTGAGTATCAATAGCTTGAGTCTATCACAATCTGAGCATTGGCTAAATATTAAGAATGACTTTACCTTAACTTTACATAGGGCTCGGAGCTGTCTGTCTAATGCAGAATCTCTCTCACAGCAATAAATAACTTCAAAATAATAATTTTTTTAAACAAATGAAAAGATTCTAAGAGATTCAGACGACTGAAACCTCCCCACAGACTTCAGTGGATTATCAATATATTTCTGAGTCGAACCTCACACACGGAGAAAAAAGCAAAAAATTCACAATTTGCCATATTACCTTCTCTAGTTGATGAATACAATTGAATAACCTAAGCTTTATAGTTTGGATTGCATTCCAAGAACCTGTCCCAAAGCCTAAACCATGAAAATTCTATTCTAAGGCTTCAGGACATGCTTCAAGTGCTTGTATTTTTTTTGTCTATTTTGTTCTCATCAGTTTCCAGGGGAGGATAATAGGAAAACTTAAAAAACAAACAAACAAACAAACATGCCCCCCCCAACATTAAAAGCATAGCATTAAATATGAAATAGAATTACAATAACACCACCACTGGCTTCAAAGACTGAACGTCTACTGAAGAACTCCTGAAAAGTTTAAAGGTTGGCTGCTTACCTCGTTCTAATTCCTGGATTGTTAACCACGAAAGTACAATCAGTCCAACACAAACACACACAAAAACTGTGAGCAGGGAAGCAAACAAAATTTCATAGTAACTAAGAGGAACATATTTCTTATCAGATGATTTCCTCAGCTTCATTTCTGTCTTGAAAGCTTGTGCGAATTAAGGACTGGCAAAAGACACAACCTGAAAAGGAGGGTAATAATCCGCACAAACTGATATTTATAAGAGACGCTTGTAAATTAATTACACCATAAAACTTCATTGCCATCAGTTTTTACAACATTCCTGAACAGTCATATTCATGCACAACATATGCAAACACGACAGAAAGAAATTCCTTCAGAAAAGAAGCACTTAAGATTATGTCTCAGATAAAAAAATAAGCAAAACCACAGAAATGTGAGGTTGTACACTGAATTTGCATTATTTCTTGTAATTTTATATTTTTAAGTGAAAATTAATATAAAATATGGCTGTTGGATTTACTGCTAACACAGGGTTTTTTTTTTGTGATTCTTCCCAAGTGCAGTTAAGAAGACAACAGTGAAAGTCATATCTTTCATTATTTTGTTTAAAAAGTTTAAGTTTCTTCAAAAGTAATTTTACATATACAGAAAATGTTGGCAAATGAGTTGTTTAGTACTATGCCATAGTTCAGTAACATGTTCAGCACTGAACTGTTAATTCAGCAGTACAAATTTAATCTGCATAAAGTGTGGTTCTTTGGCCATGTATCTGGAGAATTAACCAGAGAAGATATTATGACACGTATGCATGTTTTATATTTTCTTGCCAGGCATAAATGTGCCATGGGATGCAAGCCTTTGCTAAAGTTAAAGCATTGTGGATGGCCAGTGCTGCATCTTAAATAAATAAAGAGTAAATTAAACAAACAATGTAACATCCAGTTAAAAACTTCTTGTTACAAATTTAATCTGTCAAAACTCTTGAGCAAATCACCTCCATAATAATAATGTCATACTGACTTTGTGTTTCGTGTTCTATGAGCTACTGACTATGGATCAGAGGTCCTAAGTCCGGATTTATAGCATGACATTCCTCAGCTCTCTTTACGGAACTGGGGAATCTGACCAAACCATCCATATTCCTGGCTATAAAAGGAAAGGAAAACTTGTCAGAGTTAATCTTTGGAAGACAGAGGCTTTAGCTACCTGTAAATTGACAGAAATGGAGATAATAAAAATTGGGCAGAAATTAGAAACTCCTGAAATATGACTCTTGGATAACATAACATTTGTCCACCCATTCTTTCAGAATGAGGATCCTTGAAATCACCTCCAACACACCTGGTCAGGCTTAACGCATTCCAAATAAAAATCAAAATCTTGGCCTGTGGGTAGTATCCTCAATTCAGTGTATTATTAACACAGTGAAAGTAATTCAGTAATAATTCCCATTATTAACAATAAATAAAGATTTACTTAAAAATAGAGCTAACGAGATAATTCAGGATTGTGCATTTTATCTTAAGGGTGTATTCAGCCTTTAGCTGAATCTGGGCAGCTTAATCATATATATTGCTCTGAGAGAGCAAGAGTAAACTCAGTCTGTATCCTGCAAATGGATGAGATCTTTGAGTCATTCATGCAGGATAAATTAGAGTAATAACTGATTTTGTATATATTGTATATGACACACACATTTATATGACTATAAGTGTCTGTGTGTGTGTATATATCTACTTCTGTGTATATAAGAGGAGGTTAAATTTGTACTGCTGAACACCTTGCTCAACTATGGCACTGCAGTATCTCTTAACAATTTGTGATTATTTACCAATAACTTCAATACCCCTCATTACAATGGATTTAAGTTTATATATTTTTCTGAATGTTCACTCTATCACAGAAGTTCAGAATACCTCTAAATACCTCACTTAGCTCAGTTACACTTGTTGAGTTATTGGACATTTAGCAGAATTACATAATTGCATGGTAGCTGGACGGGGTGTGTGTGCCCAGGCCGGGCTGTTGGGGGGCTGCCCCGAGCCAGACACAACTGGTTCCATCCAGCTCAAACCGACCCACCGCAGGGCACGGCTGAGGCCCGCAGCCACCATGGCGGCGCCGCGGGGAAAGCCTCTGTCAGAAAGGGCAAAACGCTGCCCGGCAGCCGGAGCTGAGGGGAACAGAGTGAGAAACTGCCCTGCCAGCCCCCAGGGGAGAGGGGGAGGAGGGGAGGAGGTGCTCCAGACCCCCTGCAGGTAGCTTGTGGAGAGCCCACACTGGAGCAGGTATCCACACTGCAGCTATGGAGGACCTCATGATGGACCAGATGGATATTTCGTGAAGGAAATGCAGCCTGCGGAAAGCCCAGGCTGGATTAGGTTTATCCTGAAGGACTGCAACCCATGAGAAGGACCCACGCTGGAGCAGGGGAAAAGCATGAGGAGGAAGGAGAAGCAGAGAGAAGCTGTTAAGGACTGACCACAAACCTCCATGCCGCTTGGGGATGGCAAAAAAATGAAATTACTTTTCCCCAAGCCGAGTCTCTTTTGGCTGTGATGGTAATCAGTGAGCCATCTCTCTGTCTTTATCTTCTTTTTCTATCTACACAAGAATACATTTCTTGTGTATTCTCTTTCTGCAGTCTTAGCTGTATAGTTTTTCTTTTAATCTTGACCTATGAGCTTTCCTTTCCTAATTTCTCTCTCTGTCCTGTTGAGGAAGGGCAGTGAGGAAGCAGCTAGGTGGGTATCTGACAGCCACCTAAGGTTTACTCACTGTAATTGTCCATGCTGAATGAAATAACACTAGTTTATTCCTGTCTGATTCCAAAACAGACTTCTTCTATGACAAATCTGGGTAGTTTTGTGCAGTTGGACTTTGGATGTCTCTGTCATATTTTGTATAATTTAACTCTTTGTATCATTGACATTGTATATCACTAGCAAAAGATAAACACTATAACCCAAAGATGTCACTGGATTTTAAATTCTGGATTTATGCTCTGATGGTGAAGTGTGTAACTGGAGGAGAAGTAAAAGTTGCGGACATTTCCATTTCAGTTCTTTTACTAACAGCTTGCATATGATAATCAAGTTGTACATGTGCTTATATACATTGATTACAGTCTGGTCGAGGACATAACTTAGCATGGGTAGCCTCCAATGGAGTTGTGACTCCCACAAATGAACTCAATTACTAAACAATTCTAGCTGGCAACAAGGTCGTGGTAGCAATAATTAATAGGCAAACCCTGGACACCAAGCTGATAGTGAGCTCTTTTATTAATTTGTTTGCAACACGTTACAGTCTGTACTACTATGAGCTGGTTAAAAAAGAATATAGGAATCCATGATTTCACATGTTCATTTGGAAATCTAAATAGGGGGGCAGACTTCAACACTGTGCCAATGCTAGATTACCATTAATCGTGAATCATAGAAGCAGAGCAGTTTATGCTGGAAGGAACCTATGAAGGTCATCTGGCCCAACCTCCTGCTCAAGACTGGGCTAACTGAAATTAGATCAGGTTGTTCATGGCCATGTCCAGGCTAGATCTGAATACCTCCAGGGTGGAAGACCCCACAACTAGTCTGGCAGAAACACCTGCGCCAGCATTAACTACCTGCACAATGATTTTTTGTTCCTTATATCTTATTAGAATTTCAGTTGCTGCAATTTGTGATTATTGCCTCTTGGGCTTCATTATGCAATTTTAAGAAGAGTCTGACTCCATCTTCTCTGCAATCATCCCTTAGGTAGCTGAAGACAGCAATTAGACACCCCTACCAGTTTGTCAGCCCCCAGCCAGTACTGGCAGATAGTGCTATTCCATCCCAGATTCAAGACTCTGGACTTATTGAACTTGGTTGAAATTTATGAGGTTTCTGTCAGGCCATTTCTATATGTCCTAATGACAAGTACATCCTGTAACTGCAAAATTCCCTCTAGACATTGACTTCTCTTGCTTCTACTGTTTTATTCCTCTTTTAGTTACTTGTCTTCTTGTTTATTCTCCTTCTGCAGACTTAGCTGTGTATTTTTTCTTTTAATTATAATTCTAAATTTCATTTTTCACTTCCATTTCCTCTACAGACTGATAGGACTCTTGAAAGTTGGATTTGGTTGGTTTGCTATATGACTAACTGTTGAAACGGTGTGATCCATTTAGGAAAATAGCGAGGATTAACTGATGTTAGAGAGAATTTCCATCTACTGCAAGTTGTGAGTATTCACAGTTCATGAACAGACTGCAACACAGAAATCATTCACTGGAGAAAATAATAAAAAATTAAAAACAAAAAACCAGACTATTCAATTCTAATGGCAAATAATTTGCAAATAGGAAAATAATGAAACCAGTTGCATGTAACTTTCTAAGTTCTAGTTTTATGATACCACTTGTGAACTGTGTGATAAAACAATCATATAATGATTTTAAAATAGTTTAAATTATACAAAGGCAAATAATCTATTAATGTGTTCAAAACCAGAGAAATATGTTTATTTATTTAAGTATTGATAATTGGCTTTTTTTTTTTTAATTATTACTGTAGTCATACTAGTGAAATTTAACATTAGTTAATTTTTAAAGAAAGAGGTCGTTTCTCAGGTAGAAGCCTAACGGACTCACAATTTAGTTTGTTTATATCGCATCCACATCTGCAGCTCCATAGGTTTGTAGCCTTATTGGCTGCTTTCATTTTCTTGTTCAATCAATCTCCAGCACAGGGTGAAAAGACCGCTGACATAGAAAGCAGGGGATGTTGTGTTCAGATAATTTCTCTACTATCCAGTCTATCACAAACATACCCAACACCTGACATTCCACTAATAGCTAGCTATCAGTGGAAAAATGTTTTCGTTACCTACACAGACTTGCCTTCCCCTATCAAAATGGAATGAAAATCAGCTTTCTTATGGCAGCTGTTTCCAGGTGTCTAAGTGATTTGTCCCTTTTGCTATGCAGACTTCCATAGGGGGAAGCAGAAAGCCAAATCAATGGATCTGCAGTGAAAGAGCAAAAACAGACTATGAGCTTTACTTTTTAAATCATAAGGAGAAGCTTAAAAGGGATTTCATACGGAAGCACAGCTTCTCAGTAATGCCATATTTAAAAAATCCAAAACCTGCACATTAATTGCCTTTGACTCTTCCAACTGCATGTGTTGAGGATGAGGAAGATATGTGGTAGTGGCCAGCCAGTTGTCAAACTTCATTTGAAGTGAAAAACTTGGACATCATTTACTAAATAATTTATCAGATTTTTTAGTAGTTAAAAATATATGTTTCTTCATGTAATCCATTATTTGATATTGCTTGACTAAGAGTGGCATAATATATATCACTAATGTGCTATTCTCTTTTTAACCTCTTGTTACTCATATTTGATCCAGCTAGACATAGCTTGGCAGAGGAGTCATGACTTAGCAGAGGACTACATAGTCTTGTGTACACCCTATTTCCACCCATAATCCAACTTGGAGGACCTGCTGAATCTTCAGTCTTCTATGATGGTGTCGTGGTTTAGGCCAAATCCGCTACTTATCCGTTTCTTATCTTGACGTTCCTAGACAAGATCACAAAATTTTAAACATGTATACAGTATTAAAGATGTAAGTAATGAGTAATTTTCTTTTCTTCAAATTGGACTAGAGATGATGAAAAAACTATGCTGTAGAACAAAAATGTTCAACAAATTTGGAAGGACCTGTATTTTAGTCAAGTGAAAGGAACGAAGGAAGAATGTCTCCATTTTCCCCTAGAAGTCATATAGTTTGAGCTAATTAAAAAGAACAACCAACCTATCATCCAATCAACCAACCAACCAACCAAAAAAACAAACAAAACTCTCCAAAACCAAATCAAAAAACCAACCTACTTTCAGAGTCATGTAACAAGTATAACTGCTCAGAGGCCTAGGTAATATAGGCATCCATTAGGCTAAAGTATGTTGAAGGTGTGAAGATAGAGAAGGGAACTGGACTCTGGTATCTACCTTCAGTCCCTAAGCATTCCCCAAATTGGAGTTTGAAGTAGATATTGAAATAACAGTTGTTGAGAACTCTGAGTTGATGTCTGGTAGGTTTCATCACATTGGAAAGTTCACTGGTAGTGGGAAGATCTGCTCATGGAGTCATCTGAGTAGGGTGTTTGCTCTAAGACACTACACAAAAACTTTCACATACACACCTGGAAAGAAATAAGAGTTTCCTAGGGGTGATCACTAAACAAGTGGTATGTGTAATGTGCAAAATAATACAGTAATGGGTAACTGAATGCAATAAAGTAACTAATAAATTTACTTTGTATGGAAGACCACACTGGAACGCTGACAAAGGCTTCCAAGGAGTTTTAGATTCTTATTGCATGAGCTAATATCTATGCTGTTTTGTGCATGCACAATTTAATTAAATTCTGACTTCCAATAAACCTATAACAAAAAGGGAAAAAGAGCATAAACCCCCCACAGATTTTATACAACCCTTGAAAAGGGTTCAGAAGTATGGATTAAAATTAAATGTTCAATGAAATGATCCAAATGGATTGCTGGGAACTAATCAGTCTCCATGTTAATTGGTCCATATCAGGAAAGCAATTACAAATGCACTGCTGTCATTAGCTGTTGTAATTCTTCAGACTGGCTTGATGAAAAAAAAATTGCGCAGACAGCAAAAGTGGAATATACTACCTTTCCCACAATTCAGAGAAAGACGCTTTTTTTTAAAAAAAAAAAAAAAAAGCAACAACAACAATAACACAACCCCCCAGAAAACCCAGCACCAACAAAATCATAACTACTCTTGTTTAAACATATCCAGAAAGACTCCACAGGACAGCCCTGAGGTTCCTTTCCAGACCAACCAATACCTTGTCTGACTTTGGGTAGCTGCAGCTCAACATTTGCTTACTTTTCCAGGAGTTCCCAACACAGAATCAGAGAGTCCTATTTTAAGTCAGAATCAGAGAGATGTGCTTCTTAATAGGTTATAATAAAAAGTGGGGCAGATTAAGAATAACCAGAAAGAAAATCTGTGATTAATCCAGTTTACTTCACCAGAAGTGATCACAGAGCTAGCAGCTAACACTGAGAGTAAAGAAAGACTTTCACCTAACTTTAGAGAACTAATGGTGAAGGGAAGAATTTTCTTCTGGAGGCAGTCAATCCTTCTTCATTGACTAAAGAGACATCATAAATAAATATTTTAACAGAAATGTCTAATTTTTAGTAGTTAAAATGAGGTGAGCTGAGTATAACATGATGCTTTCCATTCAGAAAATAAGTTACTTAGTCATATTGAATTAGTTAGCTATTTTTGCACCCCTAGATGCAGATGCTTCCTTATATTCCCCCTTATTATTAGGAGAAAAAAAGGTGTGGATCATGGGAACAAAGTGAAGATAATAGCAATCAAGAAATAAACCACTAGCTAGTGGAGGCTGATGACAGAAGAAAACAGAAAATAGCATGAACCATCTGAGTAATGAGCATACCAATGCAAAGTTCTCTGTGACAGGTAAATGGGACGAGGCAGGAACAGATATGGCACACGTGGGAAAGAATTAGAGTCTAACTCAACTGATAACACTGAATGGCAAAACAAGCAGGTAAAAGGCAAAGGTCAAGAGGAAGTAGCAGCATTATTGCTGCTCTGAATAAATTAATGTAAAAGCCAGTGTACAGCAGTAGCTGAAAACGGCAGCAAATTTACCACAATGTAATAGTTTCTATGAATAAAAGCAATTACAGCAACATTTCTGTAGATACAGATTTGTGCCTTATAAACCAATATGGAAGCATTGAAAAGCAAATTAAAATAGCAGGGGAATGGTTCCCTTCTGTCTTCTTTAGCTTTTATTGAGAATGAGAATACGTGCAAACTACTTTTTCTATTCTAGACACACAGGTATTTGTCACAATATATTTATTTCTAAAGAAGCTTTGGAATAAAATCTTCATATCTGTTTGCACGTTAAGGGGCCACAAAACACAGAAAAGAAAAAGGTCTGAAACTTAGCTATGGGCTAGTCTAAACCATTTCATGGTATCTATAACCTCTGCAAAGTATCGGGAAAAATATTGTTTTCAAATATTCAACAACTGTCATTAAAATGCATCCTCATCTTTTTGTGTAGTCTCCAGCAATCTTTCCCAATATTGCCCATGCTAGTTAGCAAACTGTTATTCTTGATACACAGTAAAAAATGTGTGCCTCAAAAAATATGAAAAATGGGAAACTTCGTGTTCAAATACTATTTAAAGTAATAAGACCTGTATTTCATGAGTGTTATTTCAATTATTGAACACTTCGTTGACTGCAAATCTTGGAAGTTGATAAGCATTGCTATCCCCTGTTCTGCAGATCAGCTAGCTGAAGCTACTTACAAAGTCATTAAGTTTTAATGATAAAAAATGGGAATAGCACCTGTTTCTCTGACATTTAAGTGCTTTAAAAGTCATGGTCTTTTGTGTCATCTTGCTAAACATCTGGCTTTTTTAGGCAAACATATTTAAAACTGATCTGTTTTCTTACAACCCTGGAAAACCTTACTCGTAAACATCTCTAGCAGGAAGAGTAAGAAACACCTAAGAAGCAATAATTATGTATATTTCTAATGTATATAATCAATATTACAAAGACCAAGATATTTTGTCCATAAGCCTTTGGAATGATTTGGGAAATGTGTATGTAAAATACAATTTGGTTTTATGAAACATTTTACTCCTGTGTAGCAATATTATGGATGTGACAGCAGTCTTAACTGACAGAGATTCTGAAAGGCAGACCATAAGAAACAAACCCTCAAACATCTCCATTATTATGCCATTTGCTACTACCTCACAGGGCTTATTTCTGGTTAACCACATCAGCCAGGGCAAAGGAAAATCAGATCCACAGGTCTGACAGAGAATACTCAATTTCAAGGAAGAGATAGGAAGAAGAAAATCTGAAATCCTTGGAGTTCACTCATATAAATAGTGCACAAAATAAGGAGAAAGCTGAGGCCAAAGAAGCTGTAAAAGAGCACTGAAAGCATTTACCTAGTGCTCAATGTGTCAAATGTAAGCATAAGTTTGCTCTCTCTAAATACACATATTACAAAGCATTTTGACAGCATGACATTTTTTGATGTTAAAAATACTCTGCACATCCTTCCAAAAACATTCAGCTTTAGACTTGCTCCTTTCCTTTTAAAATTTGTGATGAAACTTTCTGTAGAAGCTGAGCCTGACTTATTGAGCACTGAAGAATTACCTCAGTGCAAAATCCTTTGAAAAATCCCACTTTATACCTCACATAACAGTAGGGCAACAATTACGTGTCTGTTTAGCAGGAAAGGAGTGATGAGTAAAGTATTTTACTCCACCATCCATCAAAAAAGATAAAACACATCAAAAGTTATATCACTAATTTATTTGACCACTCCTATTTTCTTGTCCTCTGTTCCTGACCCACAAAATAGCTACTGAACAAAAGATAATATATATTCTTTTAAACACACGTGCAAAGGCATCCAGGTTAGCCCTCTGTGATAATCCATTTGACATCTTGCACCAAATTAACTTTTTACATTGGAGATTTGACAAGATGATGGAGAAATAAAATAAAGAATGTACAATGGGTTTCTTATTTTTATTTTTTTATGACAATCATTTTAACAGTAGCTGGCAGATAACACAGAAGGATGAGGAAAATGCTCTTGGATTTTGAAAATGAGGTCAACTAAGCATGTAATTACTTTCTCAAAGGTTCATATAATTGGACTCATTTATTTGAACAGGAGTTCAAATTTTGGTCATTGTGTTCATATTGTTCCTCATTATCCATTATGAGTGCTACAAAAATAAGACTATCTCTTTTGAAACAATTTAAATGCTCCCAAGGTGTTAAATGGTAAAAAGTTGTATTACTTTCTGTTGTTAAAACTATTGATGACTTCTTTATTTTAATATCTATCCAAAATGGAAAAACGTAACAGAACACATGGAGTACTAATAATGATATTTGAAATTGTATAGCTTTTTTCTATGACAAGCTTTCAGCCTCAATTTGTCTTCATTTGAAAATCAGAATTGCCACTCACAAAACAATGAAAAGTGGACAACTGAGACACAGGACATGGAAAGATTTACATGCAAATGTAAATCAACTCTGACAGATTTGATATGCTTCGTAGAAAAATAAAATTAAAAAAAAAAAAGAAAAACAGAAAAAGAGTTGATCTTTTAAGTCAGTCTGAAATGTGGCAAAAAATAAAAAAAAAAATAATTAGAAACTGATCAAATGGGAATGCTGCCAAAAATCAGGTCTTAAAAAATTCCCTATAGATGAGACCAATATTTCAGGTTTCATACAATATTATTTCCCTTATGGGAAAGAAGGGATAGGTAACAGGAAGTGGGTGCTTCAGTATAATTTTATAAGAAAGAATTTTAAAGTTTGCAAGTATATCAGCATTTTAGCTTGTATTTATCTGTCTTACTTTTACTATACAAGTGTACAAGTTTCAGCGTTTCCAGCTAACAGATGTCAATTATTTCAATAGAAACGACAAAACCCTGTAATCACTATACCACCTATAAACCCTCTGATTTTTCCCAACTTTGCATAAGCAACCCATTTTGATTCAATATACCTTTAAATATTTGCCTTAATAAGTGCTAGCACTGCAAATGGATTTGAGATCTCTGTTCTTTTACATTTACATATAGAAGTGATAAAAGTCTACAGAAGTGGAACCAAAGCCGCAATTCTGTTGATTAAAAGGTATGTAATCCCCTCTCTCATAACTTTGTAAATTATTGTTTTTCAATAACTATAAATGGAAAATAAAACTATTTTCAGTCACAAAATAATCGTCTTTAACTTAAAATTCAGAGACTAGATTGAGTTGTACATATATTCTAAGGCATCATTGTTAGGGTACTACTATATTGCAAGGTTTTCCTGTTACTACCAACTGAAAAAACCCCATATATAGTCAGAGTTATTAGAAGAGTCATTGTCTTAGGGACAAAAAGATTTTAGCACAGTGTGCTAGAAACTGGCCTCCAAGACTGCTCTAGAGCAATAACAACCCGTAAATCTACCAAGTTTTCAGATATTTAGGATGGCAGGGTAACACAGATGTAACATTCAGAATATGTAAATGTTGAATTAGGGGAGTCCCACATCTTTTATAACAAATATTACACCTTAGTTTCTATTTTTTTTTTCCAGAAGTAACAAAGAATAATCATGATAGATGAGTCCTTCTAAAAGAATAAGCATGAAAATTAAATCTGGTTTATTTAAATTTGTTTTTTAGTTTTTCTTATTTCTTAAATAAAATGTTTTCCTACAGTGTAGCAAACAATTGATTTTGTTCAATAAGCTTATAGTTTCATTTGGGAGCATTAATGTCCTGCGTGTACCAGTATGCATTTTCCTTTCCCCCCCAGTAACATTTGTTCTTGCTGATTATCTTTGAGACTTTGTCTTTGAGATCAAGTTTATCCAAGAGAAAAAGGAGGTCATAAATTGTGAAGTCAAATCATGCCATCACATGCATTTTTGCAGTGTTTTCCAAAAAAGGGTATGTGGAGGCTGAAAACAGCGTAATCTCCCAGAACAATGATTTTCACTGCAGTCACGTGTGATCACATGAATATTCAAATACAAAGAAAAAGGGCAATTTTTCAGGGTGAAGCAGTCCAGTGAAATGCGTATTAAATGATATCATAATACAAATATACAAGCAATAGTTATACAAACTGTAAAAAATTGAGAAATGAAAGGATAATAGAATTCTAAATAGCATTTATTGTTATTGTATAAGTTCAGTTGTTTTATTTTGGCTAGGAATTATGTGAAACAAATTAAAATAATTAGATATTTTTGTTTAAAAATTATTTCTAAACTATTTTCTAAAAAGCATGAAAAACATGACATTTTTTAAGCAGTGAAGATGGGATAGTCAATAGCATTTACACTACCCATGGGGAATTCAACAGAAAACATCTACTCATTCAAAAGTCACAGAGATGGAGAGAAAACATTAGTTAAATAAAGCAGAAAAGCTGAATCTTCACCTCATTTCTAATATGTAACATTCTCTGAAAAGACCAATGATCAGTGAAAAATAAAGATACAGAAATTTAGATATTCCGTCAAAATAATATTTAGATTTACCGACATGAAAATTAAAGAAGGAACACGTTGGAAAGATATGCCAGAAGCCTAGAATCTAGGTAAAAAACCTGTAAACTAAGGTAAAAAAAAAAAACAAAACAAAACAAAAAAACACTAGAAAAAGTTAAAAAAAAAATTAAAAAAAGCTTTATGAATTTTGAAAAACACCAAAATGCATAGACCAAGATGCAACAATCTGCAAAAAATATTTTGTCAATGACGAGTAATTCAGGGATTAATTATTACCATTTTTCTTTCTAAAGGAACTCATTGATTTCTGTACAGCAACATGAAATTTTGCATGTAACAGTGAAAAAATTATTTAGTAAACACAATTTTTAAAAGAAACTGTTGAAAGAAACAGTGAGTTTAAAGTCATTTGTTGTAGATAAATGCAAGGATACAAATATATGATTTTTGATTAAAATCTTAAAATATGTGAGGGACAGTATGTAAACAATTACCTCCAATTTTTTTGTATGTCTATATTTTTGGATGAACAAAATGTATGTGCCATTTTGAGAGAGTTGTGCGTAGTATTTAAGTCAGTATTTTGGAAATCTGTGCTGTGAGGGTGCCAAAAGGCATTTAGATAAAGGTATATGGTGGAAATACCTGAATTTTCAAAATATTTAACAATATTCCACATGAAGAAGTATTAGAGAAACTAAATTGCCACAGATCTGGCAGAGATGGACCTCAATGGGGACACATAAAGCCGGTTTATGTATAAAAAACAAACACTTTTAAGACTAGAGAAGAGTCTGATGGAGTCCCTCAAGGACTAGTGCTGGGATGGTGTTTTTAGGTAGCTTCTTCAGCAATGACCTAAAGAAAGGAGGAATCAGTGAAATCTCCAAATTTGCTGCTGACGTTAAGCTTTGGGTAATTGTTAGATGCAGTAATGACGAGTAACTCTAGAAGGATCTCTTATACTTGAGTTAATGGGTAAAAAAGAGGGAACATGACCTTCAGTGTAGATAAATGCAAGATATAGTGGAAAAAAAAAAATCTAAAATACAACTACCTGATGCTAAAGCCAGGAGTAGCAGCTATAACTCAGGAAAAAGGTCCTGGGAGAATTCTTAGCAGTCATCCAGAATCTTCAATTCAGTGCATGGTGGCAGCCAGGAGAGCAAAGAAAATAGTGAGGGCACCATTAAGAGGGTTAATGGCTACAATAAAGAGGACATAATTAAAATTTACTTGAAAGGCTACTTAAAACCCTTGGGGCACTCTCATCTTGAGTGTAGCTTCTGCTGAATGCGCAGTTTCCATTCTCTGTATCTGAAGAATAACAGTAGACTTAGGGAGGGTACAGAGGAGGGCAATGAAGTTATTAAATTTGGGACTAACCAGGTTTCTGTATGTTTCCTAAGTGGCAACTGCCATTGAGAGATAGAGCATCCTATTGAGATTGCCTAGATAGATGGACCATTGGTCTGACAAAGTTGTTCATGCTTTGTGTTTTTTAAAACACTACTTTATATATATATATTGTTGCATTATTTTTTTAAATACAAGTCCAGTAATGATCCCAAGTTTACGTGTTTACTGAGCCTTCAACAAAATTTGGATTATCCTGACTTGGTGAAGAATGAGAAGCATGTTCACCTCTAAACTTTTATATGGAAAGCTCGATACAACTACTAAACGTGTCAGAGCACTACCTTTGCCTGTGATGCTTAGGTCTGGTTCCCGTGATTTGGTCCCTTCTTAGCTCAGGAGCGATCTGCTTACGAAAAGGTGCTCAATATTTCCTTTCCTGAATGTCACTTCATTGAAATAAATGCCATCACTGAAGTACAGTTTGATATGAACAAACACGTTCACACCCGGTGACTCATCTTGACATACAGAGGTGCCATTGCTCTTTTGTTGACACCCCCACTTCCAAACAGTAGCAAAGAATTATAAAGGTTCAAGGATATCTCCCCAGAAAGATTAGTTACAAGTATTTATATTACTTTTTATTGCTAAGCATGATGTTATATAGCATGGAATATCCTTCTGGCCAATCTGCATCAGCTGACTTGGCTGCCTAATTTCTTTCCCACCCCATTCCTACTCACTGGGGTATCAGAATGGGAAAAAGAGAAAACCTTGGCACTGGGCAAACACTGTTCAGCAATAGCCAAAATATTAGTGAGTTAGAAACACTGTTTTAGCCACAAATACAAAACACAGAACAACACAGGTTGCTATGAAGACAGTTAACTCCACCCCAGTGGACCCAGTACAATAGATAAAAAGAATATTATGTAATCTAATGATGTAATGCACTGAGTAAATAAATAACAATGAAGTAGATATGATAATCATTACATCTAAAACAATGATATGAAGCATACGCATCGGTCACTGTTGGTGACACTGTAGGTTCTAAATGACAAGAAAAAAAGAGGAAAAAATTAAAATATAAAAGTGATTATTTTAACAGTTAACACTACTTAGGTATAGTAGGTAATTTTAACTTCCTAGGGAGGAAACTCTTAACTAACAGCTCAGTTCTGAAAAGTTTCAAGATGTGAGCGCCTGCATTAACAAATCTCACTGTCAGACCAATACTGTCGTGCCAAATCTTTCTTTTATCATCTTAAGCACTAACATAAAACTACTTAAATCTGTATAGGGAATCACGTAAGTTTATAAGCTGTAAATTATGAGCTACTTTGCAGTTAGGCTATTTATTCTGACCTTTTTACCTTTGGAGAGCTCCAGTTCACCTTTCTGATCTCTCTAGTATTTCCTGGTGATCTTCCTTCCAGTTAGCCTAACCTAGTGCTGTGTTGGCACAAGATACCTGTTGTGTACCTAATGTTGTGGTGCTGACATGTATTAAGCTACTGTTAACCTACTTTCTTATTCTATTTTACAGTATTTGTGTAAGTTAACAAAGAGTGTGGAATAACAATGATAATGTTTGAAGAATACTGTTATCCTCTGTATAAAAATGATTGCATGATAGAATTTTCTACATTCTCCTATACTAAAGTCTACTAGGCCTGCAGGTAAGAGTGGCCCAGACCTATATCATGGTTGATATAAGTCTGGACATTTTGTTATTTTTCAGAGTATTAGATCTGAATCACTCTGAAAAATTAAATAAGATGTCTTTTGAAATTAGTTTTCCCGTATGTCTTATCCTGAATAAGTTCTAAATTAGTTCTATGATGTGCAACAAAAGGAACTATAGAGAAAATAATTTTAATCACTACGCTTCTTAATTTGTAGACCCTGTCAGACTTGATAGAGAACTTTTGTGAAAATGACTGGGCTACCTGAAATTATTTTACCCTCAAAAAGCTCTGAAATTTTTAGTGTTTTTTTTTTTTTGACCCTCTATTGAAAAATACTTGTTTCTGAAGAATGTTACCTATACTGCTTTTCCTTTTTACATGCCTCTAAGCTTTCTTCTTCTGTCTTTTTTTCCTTTTTGTGCATTGCCACAGCGAGCAGGATGTGGGAAAGAGAAAAGCAAATAACCAAAATAATCCTTTCCTAAATCTAAATTTATAAATTTTTTTTCACATTTTACAAAGAATATCAGCATACTCTTGTATTCATAGTCTAACTGTGTTTCATTGCTTTGCTTAGTGTTAGAAGCACTCCTTTTGTTAATTCATTTTAAATAATTTTTTTTTTCCAAAGAAACAGGTAAGAGTAAATACTGTTAATAAAGACAGTAAACAGCTGTGTGATTTTAAAATTTAAAAGTGCCCAAGACTACAGCAGTTAAATATTTGGTTAAAAAAAAAAAGAAAGAAAGAAAAAAATAAAAAGGCATACAACTTCCTGGATCAAATTTTTTCTCCAAGAGATCTCTCATTTCTTTAGTCTCAGCTCTGTATGTTCTGAATGAAACAGGAGAGAATAGTGCCTTCAAATAGTTATTTAGACAAATTAATTTTGACTTAGACATTAAGGCTTAAATTAATACAATAAAAGTCAAAAAATTCAGAAGAAAACAATTATGAATCACACTTTCCCTGATCCTAAATTTCTTCAGCAAGCAGAATACTCATTCATCTTCCAAGAAGTTTTTGTAAGTCCATATGCTCTCCTTTTGTGACAGGAAAAGATCTGAATTCTGTGACTTAATACTGTGGATGAAGAAAGAATCTATTTACTTCCTGTTGTCTACAAGAGTCCAGAGATAAAGGTCTAAATAAACCTTTCTGTGCCGGTGTGTGGAGATGTATTTTTAACAATTCTGAAAGGAATTTTACTAGTATAGGTTACAACATGTATACAGTTTCAGCTGGATAATAAAACCACATCACAGTAGTTTGAAAAGATGAATGCTATGAAGGGGAACAAAGTCTACCTATATCCTCCTTCTGGTAAATCCATACAAGAACAGAAAAAAAGGTCTTTATCTTATTTGCTTCATGGAATAAGGTATATAATAGAATATGGAAATTTATTCTCCAATTTTGGAGAATAAAAAACTGAAACACATCAACTGTATTTCACATGTTAAAAAAATCCTTCAAATATTTGCTCATAATATCCAACAAAAAGACCTTGTATTTTGTATTAATTGGCACACTGCTACCAAGAGAAGATTAACATACTATATGTGCAACTGACGACATTATGTCATGGTCAAACACTCTATTTTCTCTGGGATTAAAAGCAGATTCTGTTGAACTACTGTTCAGCAAGGAAAGGCAGGTTTGTTAGGTCTTGCTCACAGTTTTGGGTAGTAACTGTCTTATAACTGGTTGCATTTAACTTCATTTCCCATGCTATTATAGACTGTTATGGGGCTTAGCGAGGGCTAACAGGCTGTCTCTTCACAGGATATAGTAATACACAAGACAGTTTCAGCCTCTGAAGACAAATGAACTCAAACAGAAGGTCACATAATCCTCGTAGCATTCTGGAAAATAGAGTGCAGAAAACATTAAAAAATATAATATTAACCCTAGTCTTGTAAATAAGTCATTGTAATTTCCTCTTCTTTTTGCCTGGATGTGTCAGAGTATGAATCTGAGGAAATACGTATGGTCTTAAAATTCCTAACACTTCATGTTCATTTTTATTAATGTAAAATCTACATGCCTCAAGCTATTGTAATCGCCAAACTCAAAATCTATTATCTGGGAAGTCATAGGCTAAAACGTTGATTTCACCATCGAGTCCATATTAAAAGCAATCAAACAAACAAACGACCACAACCTTACAACAAAGCGCTCAAGCAAAACACAGAGGGGGTTAGTTAGAAATCTTTCACACAGGCCGCTATGTGCTACTGAGTGAGTGGCACGGGTGAAGATAGCTTCAGGTAGTGGAGAGAAGAATTTGCAACTAGAAGCATTCTTACATTAGCACAGCTGGTGAAGACCAAAAAGCACTTTCGTTGCCTTCTGTTAGCATGGTGGTAGCAACGGGGCGTCTGAGCACAGTGGAGGTAGAGGCTAGTAGTTAACGGCATTATTGTAGCTGCGGTTCTTAAGATTAGGAACTTCTGGGTGTTGTGCTACTTAGAAAGCCTTTTGGAAACAACCTTTGTTTGGCATGAGGGCTGGAGGGAGTAGGAGACAGAGGAAAATAACTGCTATGAGCTACTCAGCCTGGGACAGAGTGGAGAATAGCAAACCAGGTAGAAGAAATGCTCCACTGGGAGGGCGGAGCCACAAGACAGCGTAGCACATTGCTGCTCCCTTAAATAAGCGCTTCTCGTTTAGAATTCCTTCCCAAGTTTGTGGCTTTCAGCACTCTTTCATTCCTCAAGGGGCTGTGTGAGTTCTTGTTCCAGCTGAAAATAAATAGCAGGACTAACACAAACTCTGAATTTAGGGTTATATCCACACTACTGCACTTAGGGAAGAATCGTATCCCTTCTCTTATTAAACCAAAACTAAAACTTACAAGAAATTGCTTCCCTTCATGTGGCATAGTCTTTCACTAGAGCCCCTTTCTTGCGTAGAAAGGAATTTTTTTTTATTCTACTGCACAGTCTTCTGCGACAAAATGACATCATTTCATCTTATTTAGTAGAGAGAACAGATTGGATGTTTTTTTCTCCTATTACTTTTTTTGTTGTTGTGGGTTTTTTACAAAGTATAAATTGCTTGAATTTTTCTCCATTCCCCTTTATGCATCTCACATCAGGCAGGAATTTGATTAAGCCCCTGTCTGCCGTTATGAGCAGAATAAATGAGTAATGCCAAGACCACAGTTTTAGCAAACTTTTTCTTAGGGTTTGTTTTGTTTAACCCATTTCCTTTCATCTTAGTTACCTGTATTTGTTTACCTCCTTCCCTAGCCAATAATCAGCTTCCATCAGCTGTGAGAAGAACATCTGTTTATTAAAATGGATTTAAATATAAATCCTTAATTTGAAGCATTCATAACTTAAACTCGGAGATGTAAAATTTGAAGTTACCTTTAGGTGACTGATCACAACAAGGAAAAAAATATTCAATGAACACAGAATGAAAAATCACCAGAACTTTCTGACTCTGAGTGCGTACTGGAGTGAGAGAACAGAGAAAACTATAGCTCTCAGTTTTCCTGAAAAATCCCTATGCCAACCATTGTGGGATAGGACTCACTTTTGTTAATAAGTAACTTCTGAATAGTTGTACTCTTGGGTAGTAAAACACTTCACTTAGGTTGTGTGGGAAAATTTATGTATATATATATAACACATACAAAGAAATAAATCATTAATATTGTATCTATTTAAAATATTTAAAAATAAAAATATATATTAAAATTATTCTTTAAAAGTCCCTTCAAATATATTTTTTACTTAGTAATCCAGTATCTACTCAAACATTATCCACTATTAATTAGGGCTGCAGAGACATACCTCTCTCTTTTGAGCATATACATGCCATTTCTAATGAATTAAGAGCAACAGTTATCTGTGTACTGCTGTGCACATTCTACCTTCAGTATAATTTTTCAGCAAAGCAACATTTAATCACATCTGCTGTGAGCAGAGAACTGTGTGGCCATGGCAATGACACTATACACCTGCATAGATCTGATTGCTGAAGCAGAGCCTAAGACCTTAATTTAGAAGAGTACATAAACTCACACCTATTAGCAAATATGTCCTTAAGCCTCACTGACACTGAAACAAAGAAGCTGAATAAAGTAATTTTGTGACTTTGGACATCACAACAGACACAGCACGCTGCAAGATAACACCTCACTCATAAGACCTCTAGACATTATCACAATGAAAGCAAACAACACCGATTTCAGACAATGGGTACCAATTGCTTAGCTACAATCTAACTTGCTTTTTTCAGGATGTAATTTTCTATGCAAAAAACAGATGTGGGAAAATAAAAGGAAGCCTTCTGCACCTTCAAGATAGTGACTGATCTTGGTACTGAATATTTGTTCTTCTGGGTAGTTTGTTAAGGTTATATAACACATGGAGGGCATGGGCACTTCTGAATACAAATGATAATAATTTTAGAGAGAAAGACGAGAATGAAAAAATAGATCTCTGAGAAAAACAGAACTACAAAACTTACCATTAAAACCAGCTAAAACAGGGGAAAGAAAAATCAAGAGAAAGTGGTTTAGGTGTTCACGGAACAAATTGTACAGTTCAGAGCTTGCACTGGAAGAGGTATCATTATCTATAGTTGGAAGAGAAATGTTAGACAAAGGTGACTGAATAGCTTGACATGAAAAAAACACCCGATGTTGCACGAGTAAAATCTACCTAGCTACTTATGATGGATTTTGATATCATCAACCAAAGGAAAGAAGACAATCAATAACAAGAATTAGATACAGATGTAATGAAAAGTCATATAGGCTTCATCTTATACATTTTCTCTTTTAAAATGTTTCAAGTAAAGGAAGTGAGCAATGCGCAGGAACAAAACTTATCACCAAATTTTAATAAGTAAAGCACTCACAAAATGTCTTGCACTTGTGATATGTTGGAAAGCTGATTTTATGAATTGTCAGCAGCACACAGAGATGAGTGAGCTTTGTGTTCTGTTAAAATTGTACTGATTTATTTTTTTAAGCTTACATGAGGAAACAGGCATTTCTGTTCAGCCTTTTGAAAGCTTATAAATAATAATGCATGACTATTATGGATTTGTAACATAAAAAAAAAGGATATATCCTATAGCTCAAACTTCTACTACAAACCACAAAACTTACAGTCCTTCTACTGTTCTTTAATTCCTTCATCCAGATGGGGCCCATCTGAAAGGTCTCAGGGAACTGGCAGTGATGTACTAGAGGTTATTGGTTCAGGTCTGAATGCCTGCTTGGAAAGACAGCTAGGGTCCCCCTGTGAAAAACTTAAACATTATAGGTGGTCTTACACATGTTCTCAGCAAAGAGTGGATGAGTAGGAGGTCCTAGAGTGAGTAGGATGACACAAGCAGGTGTTCCCCCATGCTTTTTTTTTAAATTAAGATGTTTCTCCAGCCTTTGAAAACCAGGAGGAAAATGTACTTTCTCCATAGGCAGATAACATTTGCCTATGGACATTTAGAATTTGGATTAAAGAACAGAAATGCATTAAGTTGTGTAGGATGCAAATGAGGGAGGAAGACTTGGCTAACAGTCAGATGTACTCTACTCATCCTTCGATGGACTAGAATCCACTTGGATCTCACACAGAAGACTATGGCTATATTAATCTACTAGCATAACCTGGTTTCAAACTTCACACAGGGCCTAACGTATGTCATATTCATACTTAAAAGATTGAGCTCTTCTGAAAATTGAGCCCTAGGATCGAACTGTGTTCCTCTAAAAATACCAATGAGAATTCAGGACCAGAAACTTTATGCAGAATAGAAAATAAAGTCTGAAGATACTATAAACTGTGCAATTTTACAGAAAGCTTCTCATTATTCAAGAGATATTCAGTGAATTTGGAGCCAAAAAGGCACAGCATGATCATTCCCACAAGTTCAAGGAAGTCACCTCGCAGATCCATACTTAATGGATATCAGCCAGCTCTCTTTAACACCCTTGGGTGGATAATATCTATGTCCATGATTCAGACAAGTTACTTTTGATTTGAGTGGTTCAGTAACCATGCATTAATTCTAACAATAAGCAGATCTTAAGAAGACTGACTATTCAGTCAGTGTGTATGCACACAAGGAACAGCGTGCATGTGGAGGGAAGTGATTCACCCCCTCTACTCTACCCTACCCTACCCTACCCTACCCTACCCTACCCTACCCTACCCTACTCTACTCTCATGAGACCCCATCTGGAGCAGTGCATCCAGTTCTGGGGTCCCCAACACAAGAAAGACATGGACCTGTTAGAGCAAGTCCATAGGAGGGTCACAAAAATGATGAGACAGCTGGAACACCTCTCCTATCAAGAAAGGCTGAGACAGATGGGGTTGTTCAGCCTGGAGAAGAGAAGGCTCCAGGGAAACCTTCTTGCAGCCTTTCAGTATATAAAGCGGGTTTGTAAGAAAGATTGGGACAGAATTTTTACCAGGGCTTGTAGTGATAGAACAGGAGTAACAGTTTTAAGCTAAAAGACAGTAGATTTATATTGGATATAAGGTAGAATTTTTTTATGATGTGGGTGGTGAGACACTGGAACAGGTTGCCCAGAGAAATTGTGGATGGACCATCATGGGAAGTGTTCAAGGTCAGGTTGAACCAGGCTTTGAACCACTTCATCTAGTGGAAGATGTCCCTGCCAATGGTGGGGGGAATGGACTAGATGATCTTCAAAGGTCCCTTTCCAACCCAAAATAGTCTATGGTTTTATGATTAGACATAAGATTCAATCGTATTGACACATGACCAGAGATGTTTCATTCATTGTTAGGGTCCTTAAAATCCCTATGATGGAAAGTAATGTACCAATGAAAATTATATTTTGCTTATTCAGTAGAACCAGTAAAGTACTGGTGCTTGTTAATTTCAAATGTACAACTTTAAATAGCAGGAACATTCATTAAGATAAATACTTCTTTCTGAATCATATTTCTTAGTAACTAATTATGAAAAGGTGTACTTACAGTTTTGCAACAGCTGGCAAAGGATGTAAGAATTAGCAGAGAATACTCGACTCATCATAGCCTGTATGCTTATTTTTCATTAATCTGCCTGTGTTTAAGGCCTTTTTTTCTCCACTGTCATTTTCTATCATTACAGTTTATAAAATTCATTACAAAAATTCATTACAAAAGGTATTGAAAATAGCACTAATGATATCAAGTTCAAGCAGAAAATTCCCAGACTCCAAAATATGAAAGGTAATTTCTGATTGGGCTGAAAGGGGAAATACATTATGAAAAAGAAGACTTTATCTGAACCTAAAAAACCAAACAGTAATGTATGACTTCACAATAAAAATCACGTGATAAAATGAAACAGAGTTATAAGTGGATGGCACCTGGTTAATTCTTCTTTATTACATCATTTCCTTACAATTTAGCACTACTAAAATAGATAATATATAACATGACAAGTTAATTCTTCTATCACACTACAGTACGGGTACATTATGTAATCATATCCAGAACTTTGGTTATTAAAATGCACTTTTAATTTCATGCTTTATATGTTGGGCCTTTACTCATAATTTGAATTAGTACCTTCTGTCTTACAGATTGCCTTTCCTTAATATTTAATGATACAATTTGTATATGCTAGCTAGTTTATTCCTGCTCTCCTACTGCCAGATAGTTTGCTAACCTATATGATCCACACTTCCCATAGAAAACTATTAACAGATATATATGAAATAGCTTCATATATTGAATATGGTAGTACATGGAAGAGTGGAATAGTGAGGTCTGCAACCAAAAGTACACGGTTTTTCATCTATGTTCACCCCGTGCTTCCTTTCTCTGCCCCATAGGCTGAGTTAGATATATGTATTCACTGATACAGTTTCCAGCTTCATGGATAGCCCTTATCATGACTTGGTAAAAAAATGCGTGTCTGGTATGTGCTCTAAGGCATTACAATCCAAAGTGTTAAGGCTAATAGATGTCAAATATTACTCATAATTTGATAAGCAACAGAGTTAAATTTCATTTCTCAGGAAGTTGCACCAAAACCTTTAATTCTGGCCTTTGTTCTGGAAAAAGAGAACTACTTACTCTTCACTCTTTAGCTCTTTTGAATTTTCTTCTGAACAGTAGTGCAGCTCCAAAAGAGGATTTAACATTTCTGGCAAAATAAAACATTTTTATTTTTGAATTTCAGAGTCTTTTCTAGGATAAAAATCGTGCTCCTTGTTTGATTTACCACCCTTTGGGAAAAACATATAAGGTAACAGGAGGCAGCCTCTTTGTTTCTTGTTGAGTCTTATGCTTTTCACATTATTCATATTTTAATCCAGACAAATAAAACATAGTTTTCTTCTTCCATGATTAGAAAACAAGATTTTTGATTCTTAGTGATGAGGTTTTATACTACTGTGCGAATCGCTAGTATTTTTGCATTGTGCTACAGTAGTTACACTGACCATCTCTTCTGTTTAACTTTCATAGTGATGCTTCACTGCGCAGTGAAGTTGATACTGGATTTTAAACAGACACTTGACTGTAGCATGTACTCTGTGGTCACTGAACACCATTTCAGTCGTGATGATTTTGAAACCTGTCTGACAGCAGTCTATTTTCAGACACCTTAAGATCCATCTTTCTAAAAGCTCTCTTTTATAAGGAGTGGTTAATCTGCCTGGATTTTAGGCTCCTGTTATGTCAAAAGAACTTTTCCCAGAACTTCTGAAAGTTACTGAACATTTGTCTTTGCTATCATGTATATCAAAAATTTAGAGAGCTTTCCCAGAAAAATACACACCAGAAAGCTTCAAATGTTTCCCTCAAATTTTCTCTATGCAAATTTTATTTCTAATTTTTTATTTCCTATTCATACCTCAACTACATCAATCCAGTTAATAATTACACAGTTACTTCACTGATATTATGCTTTTTTCTCTAATATCAATTCAAAGTTAGAAAGTTAATCAAATGTTATGTTTCCAGTCGATGTGTTTATTTTTCATAGTGCTTTATATATACTGTGATGATTATAATTTAGGTCGACATGAACTTTAAAAAAAATTTTAATAAATAGAAAGTTATGAACATAAAATTAAATGTTAATGAAAAAGTATTTTTTATTTCATTTTATAAATCTAATATTATCCAAGAAATTATGAATTGGTTTAATCTAACTTTTCTTGTCTCTTTTATGTCTTTCTTGGCGTAATTTTTCATTCTATCACATAAGCAATGCCCAAAGGTAATATGTAATAGTATATTAGGCTGTCTTTCAATGTAAGTGGGAAAAAGCTTGATTTTAGTTGTAGTAAGACCATGGATGACATCCTTCCATTACTCATAAGGTTTAAGTGCATATTTAGGGAAAGCCCGTATGAACTGTACCTCAGACATACTTATCTGAGTCTCACAACCTTTTATGGTCTCTAAGTGCTTTCCGAGTTCTCTAAAGTAGATATTATTTTTTCACCGGGCTGTATCAGGTCATAATTTTGCTCCTTGCAGGGGCTCAGCTATGCCCGGTGTGACTGAAGAGGACCCAGAGAGCATTAATCCTTCACTCCATACACTGAACTGCTCACAGAGCACAGCACACGGACTCCTCATACTGCCTACCGATGTCAAAGTGTACCCAGGCAGATGACCCAGGGGATGCTGATGAACAGATACATAGGTTAAGTGGCATGGATAAAGGAGACAAATTCAGGATCTATATTCAGGATCAATTCAGTGGACTAGGTAGGGAACCAGAGTCTGGCAGACCTGCAAGCACCCTGAATCATTCGTTGCTCCCTTGAACTTAGACATCACAGTAAGCAAAGTAACTTACTATCCACAGTAAAGGAGGGCTTTAGCTTTTGGTTGTTAAAGAAAGTGTTTTGGAGTCAGTCAGTCTTTGCTACTTTCTAGAGTCTATATGAGATTCCAGCTAAATGAAAAGTTGAGGAAAAAACCACACTGTTGAATTTTTCTCTCTGTGTTGATTTCATTCAGACTTGGCTTTTTGCCTGGTCATTTGTTGATGCCCAGTGGGAAACATCACAGAGGCTGATGCATCAGCTTTCACTATCTGCAAACTAAGACAGAAAAAAAGGACCAATTTCATGGCACAAAAAGTCTAAAGTGATAGTGAAGGCAAAAGGTTCCAAATGCCGTTACTTCCTGTCAGAAATGGATCTTTAAAAGCAGATAAAAGCTGATCATGTCCCTAAAGTAAAATAAACCAGGGGATGACAGGAAAAGATATTTATAGGGAATGAAAGGAAAGTGCTTTGCTTTGGAATCAGGCCATAAGGGAAAGTGCAGCTAAGGATAATTCGTTTTACAATCTTCCCCAGGCTGTATTAGTCCTCTTGCAATTTTCCAGAATAATAGAACTAAAATGTTTTTTTTCCTGGAGCTGTGGGTTCAGCTTCATTAGGTCTTTTTTTTTTTTGTATACTGGCATTTAGATAGCAAGGAGATATGTCCCTTTTACCACCCAAAATGGACAGATACAGAGAATTAGGTTACCTGTTCTAATAACAGGAAGGATCAGCTCAGCTTAGGGGTGTAATGCATTTGATTCTTTAGGAATAGCCCACTGCTTTTTTAGGAATTATGTCAACTAACTCTTATAAATCCAGTTGCTCATACTTGGAAATTGTTGCTAATAGGCCTGATCCAAAACTCACTCAGGTGGAAAGACTCTCACTGACATCACCAGTGCTGCCATCACTGATGTCACATGGTTGTGAAGCAAGCCACAGGACATTACAAAATGGTTATGATATGTTAAAAAAAAATATAAAAGTCATACTTTCATTTGAATTGCTGCAGGGGGAAGTGGAAATCTGTCAGGTAAACTAAGGTACTAAGAAACAATGATATGATAAAGTCAGACTTAAAGATCTGTCTGAAAATGAAGATCATATGTGGTGTTTGTTTATTTTTTCTTAATGTGAAACAGATGGCATCGGGATGGACAAGAAACGCAAGTTTATGTCACAGTCAGGAACGCCATCTATCTTACTACTGCAATATACCTGGCAAAGTCAGTCCTTAAGTGAAGAACAAGGGGAGTGAAAAATCCTCCCTCTGAGGAATTTCTGTCAAGCCAAGAAGACTATACAAGGGTAAAAATGATGATAGAGCTTGAAAAACAAACTTGTAAAGGAAGATGTGCCAATAAAAAGAGCAAAAGAGTAAATACGAGTAGAGAAAGCGAGCAAAGGAGGCAGGAGACCAGCATGGATGAGCAAGGAGCAGCTGGAAATTCTCAAATGGAAGAAAGAAGTTTACAGAATGTGGAAAAACGGACTGGCCACTTGGGAGGAACACAGGAATGTTGCCAGAGTATGCAGGGATGCAATGAGGAAGGCTAAAGCCCACTTGGAATTAAATCTGGCAAGGGATGTCAAGGACAATAAGAAGGGCTTCTTCAAGTACATCAGTAGTAAAAGGAAAACGTGGGAAAATGTGGGCCCGCTGCTGAATGAGGTGAGTGCCCTGGTGATGGAGGATGCAGAGAAGGCAGAGTTACTAAATGCCTTCTTTGCTCCAGTCTTTCCTGCTCAGGCTGGCCATCAGGAATCCCAGACCCTGGAGGTAAGAGAGAGAGTCTGGAGAAAGGAAGACTTTCCCTTGGTCAAGGAGGATCGAGTTAGAGATCATTTAGGCAAACTCAACACCCAAAAATCCATGGGCCTTGATGGGAAGCACCCACGAGGGATGAGGGAGCTGGCCGATGTTCTTGTGAAGCCGCTCTCCATCATCTTTGAAAGGTCATGGAGAACAGGAGAGGTGCCTGAGGACTGGGGGAAAGCCAATGTCACTCCAGTCTTCAAAAAGGGCAAGAAGGAGGACCTGGGAAACTACAGGCCAGTCAGCCTCACCTCCATCCCTGGAAAGGTGATGGAACAGCTCATTCTGGATGAGCATGCTAAGCATGTGGAGGAAAAGTAGGTTATCAGGAGTGGTCAACATGGATTCACCAAGGGGAAATCATGTTTGACCAATCTGATAGCCTCCTATGATGGCATGACTGGCTGTGTGGATGAGGGGAGAGTAGTGGACATTGTCTACCTTGACTTCAGCAAGGCTTTTGACACTGTCTCCCATAACATCCTCATAGGTCAGCTTAGGAAGTGTGGGTTAGATGAATGGACAGTAGAGGTGGATTGAGAACTGTCAGAGCTCATCAGCCAGTTTGCTGATGACACAAAACTGGGAGGACTGGCTGACACCCCAGAAGGCTGTGCCACCATTCAGCAAGACCTGGACAGGCAGGAGAGTTGGGCAGAGAGCAACCTAAAGAAGTTCAAGAAGGACAAGTGTAGAGTCCTCCACTTAGGGAGGAATAACCCCATGTACCAGTACAGGTTAGGGGTTGACCTGCTGGAAAGCAGCTCTGCAGCGAGGGACCTGGGAGTCCTGGTGGACCATGAGCCAGCACTGTGCCCTTGTGGCCAAGAAGGCCTCCTGAGGTGCATTAAAAAGAGCATGGCCAGCATGTCAAGGGAGGTTCTCCTCCACCACTACTCTGCCCTGGTGAGGCCACATCTGGAGTACTTTGTCGAGTTCTGTGATCCCCATTTCAAGAAAGACAAGGAACTACTGGAGACAATCCAGTGGAAGGCTAAAAAGATAATCAAGGGACTGGAGCATCTCTCGTATGAGGAAAGGTCTGTTTAGCCTGGAGAAGAGAAGACTATAGAGGGAATCTCATCAATCCTTGTAAAAATCTAAAGCGTGGCTGTCAAGAGGATGGGGCCAAGCTCTTTCCAGTGGTGCCCAGCAAGAGGACAAGGGTCAACATGTAGAAATTGGAATACAGGAAATTCCATCTGAATGCAAGGAAAAACGTCTTTACTATGAGGGTGACAGAGCACTGGAAGAAGCTGTCCAGAGATATTCAAAACACACCTGGATGCATTCCTGTGCAACCTGCTCTAGGTGCACCTGCTTTGGCAGGGCGATTGGACTAGATGATCTCCGAAGGTCCCTTCCAACCCCTACCATTTTGTGATTCTGTGATATTCCTCCTTTATTAGAAATTTCAGCGGTGTTCATGTGGCTGAAGAAGTGAATATTAACAAGAGTGGGTCAAGGCCTCAGCCCGAAGTATGGGGGAAAAAAACAGGTTAGAGAGTATCTCAGATTAATTAGTTTTTTTCAGCTAACTGAATCTGAGGAACTTTTTCTTAATGTACTTAAAAAAAAAAAAAAAAAAACAAACACCTCTCTAAAGAAATCTTAAAATACATATGCTAAATGACTGCAGAAGCACTACCATGTAACATATTTACAAAAAGGAAGAAAGAACTGGCTGAAAACCACAAATCTATCAGTGCAGGTTCAATTCCCAGACAAACATCCAAAAAACAATGGAAACAATACTCCAACTAGTTGTAAGCATCCTAAATGAAACAGACATATTAGGAAAACAGACCAGTTAGAACATGCACATTTCAAGAACAATTCACTCTGAACAATCTAATTGGACTTTTTGTTTTCCTAGTATAGCAGAGGCTATAGATTGGGTCAGACAGATGTTTTGACTTAAATAGAGTTCTGATTCTGTTTTATATGATAATTTCTCATAATAAGATTTTGCAAGGTGAATGCAAAGCTTTTGAAAATTCATTCTCAGAAGGCTTCCATCAGTGGTCTGTTAACTGGAAGAATGCCTGTGAGAGGGTTTCATAAGGATTACACATAAGCAGAAACAACATTATTTCCATGTAAACATAGTTGTGTATAAACAAAGTTAAAATACACATATTTTATTCTTCTGCTTCTTTCTGTTAGCTTCAAATAGGAATATTTTTGCTATTTATCTGAGCTAGTGTCTACTGTGCTTTACCCAGTGACTAAAAGATGAAGATCTCCAAAAGCTGAATATTTTATTCTAAACAGATTAATGGCAAAATAATGCTTCATCTCAGGGCTGAAAACCTGGGAGACGGTGAATAAAACTCATGAGACAGTGAATGGGACATGAAGCAAGTTAAATCGTCTTTACTGACACTGTAGTGTTTATAGATTACCAGAGACAAATTTACCCCACTTTTATTTTGCAGCGATTTCTAATCTTGCATGGAAATATTTTACAGATTTCTGTAAAAAAAAACCCAACACAACAACAACAGAAAGATTTTCATTATTCACATTCAAACCTTAACTTGAAAGTTGCAATCCCATGCACATAGGTTTTTTCTGGCAATACAGTTCTAGGCACTGCTTTTCAAATAAACCTCTTCCAAATGTTGAAAGAAAAACTGGTTTACCTCTGTGAAGGATTAATCTGGCCACCTGGGGGCAGTGCTGCTCTTCACCAATCTCTTTTTTTTTTTTTTCCTCCGCTATTTGGGAGTAAAAAAAGGACAAGCGTAACAAAGCTGGGTCTCAGGGTGCAACTCTGAAAAGAGCACTTTTACTGCTGTTCCTAGTATTGCACCGACAGCTTAGAATAGGGAAAACATACGGAAACGTTCCCACAGTAAGCTATGTTCTGGATGTAGTTAATTAACCAGTGGGTAAGCAGCTATACATGACATATATATGCCTTTTGGGGATGCTTCAAGAATTTCCAGTTTCACCTTGGTTTTGATTATATTGAGTCTATGCAATTTTGATAGAATTAATAGCTCTGTTTGAACTACACACAAATGGAAGAATTTAACAATAGATTATATTTCTGAAAGCAACAGTCTTGATTTTCTGCTCCAAAGCACTGTTGTTGCTGTTTTATTGTTATTGTTACACTTATGAAATTTTAGAAAACTGCTGCAAACAAGTGTTGTTTCTGAGAAAAGTTGCAGTTACCAGAAATCGTCCCACTTATGCTTTAAGCATTACATTTTGGTTTCTGAATAATTACCAAAATTATTTGGATCTTTCATTCACTTGAAAACTGATGATCACATACACTATGCGAGAACAATTCTGCTTCTTGATAAAATGATTGCCTCTTCATAAAAAGATCAGAAAAAACAACGCATTCCGGATGGCTGCAGGAACTCCTTGGGTATGAATATTTCAGTAACACATGCGCCTATGTATCTTTAAGTTTCACTTTCTATTCAAATCCTTGAAAACAAAGTAACATACCAATAAAAATTAATTCAGATTATTTTTGTTGAAATCTTTCAGTTTAAGAAGAATAAAAATGGAGTAAAAGTTAGTGAGCTTTTTTATTTAGAGAAATAGATTTTTTTTCATCAATTTTCACTTTCAGTACTGCACATTAAGATAAGACAAGCATTTCTTAGCTTCTGCTTTACCATTACCTGTGTAAATATTGCTATTTTATCAACGTCAGATGTGTGAAGGGGAGTACAATGGATTATAATCACTCAGGCTTTCCAGCACTGAAAAATAAAGCTTCAAATTTTTTTCTTCATGGAAACTGCTGTTTATGAAACACAGAAATATCCTAAAAGGCTTTCTAAGATGGTAATATCTCCAGCACAATTTAATGTAGACTTGTCTACAGGATTTTTAACAAAGTCCAATCAAGCTCATCAAGAGCTGTAGATGAGAAACAAGGTTGAATATGACAGAGGACATTTCTATGTAGATCATTATTCCTGAGCCCAACAGAATAAGAGCTGTTCTGGGGAAAGAGTTATGGTCCTGAAACTCTGATCTAGTCACACAGGTTTCGAGAAAAGGTATTAATTACAAGAATAAAGATGACCTATTTGTGAACTGATAGCCCTAGTTAGGTTGTTTATTTTAATTGCCAAATTAAATTACTGCTTGAAAAATTGTTCCTAGGGAGAATTTCTCAAATAAAGCTAAGTGAATCCAATTGTACTCTGACTACATCTGTCTGTTTCTGGTTTTCCACACACTCTTGCTCATATCTACATTTTTTAAAAGATTTGGATACTAAAACTGAGACTCCCTGTTGGATAGCTGGAAGGGTCCCTCTAGATTTGTCAGCTCTCTGTTGGTACCACCTGAGCCTCTCATAGCTGGAGACGCAAGACCTGATCTGATATTAAATTAAGACAAGTTTTGCATGGTAATGGCAAGGCTCAAAATTCACCTTGGTGCCTCCCCCAGCACTTTTATATTGTCATCTTTCAGCCTGCTCCTCCCATCCCCAGCTCAGTCCTAATAAGATCACTGTGTCTTTCAAATTCACTGAATTTTTAGCTCCTCAACAAATTTCACCCTTTCCCCCCCCATATTTTTTCCATTTGCATGATTTCATAATGTTGAGCTACGATCAGAAGCCATGCGGAGAAAGATAGATACTTCATAAAGAATTACTCTATTTCATTTTCTTACTGCTAAGGGTTTTTAGGCTGACAGGCTGCAATTAATTGTAACTGACAGGCTGCAGTTAATTAGTAAATACAAAACCTCAGCTCACTTCGCTTAACCTTTGAAAAAGAAGCATGGAGAGCAAAATAGCCACAAATCACCTGCAAAATGTCCTTGATTCTCAGATGCTGTTGACATCATAAACAGCAAAAAAGGGCTTTGATTTGAAGCAAAATAAGAGGAAAACCAGCTGTCAGCTTACAAACAGTATCTCTGTAACTCATGTATCTACTTATGTCTTTTTCTTATTCCTCTATTGCTTCACCATTATTTTAAATTAGGGTTCAATTTTTCTTGCAACGAAGGCAAGTGGAATCTGCCAATAGAGCTGTAGATTCCACTAGCACGTGTAAACTCTTCTAAAGTTTCATGAACACTCATCTCCCTATCTTCAACTCTTATTGTGTATGTTATGCTATACCTTGATTTTGCCTCAGAATTTGCTGTGACTTGAAAGTGGATGTGTTAAAGTTTTTTGCTTATTGCTCTATACACAGTTTCAGTATCAATGACAGTATTAAAGATCTTGTTATGGGTGGAAGGGATCATATCTTATACAGAGAGACAAGAGTTTATTTTTAGCCTAACACTCTAATGAAAATGAAGCAGTAGTTAATCCATCTACAAAATACTAATGCTCATAGTTCAAACTAGTAAAGAAAAGACTCACTGACAGTAATACCCTTCCAACAGTTGTACAGGAAGACTTACTAGTTATCTATGCCTCCAATGTGTTATGCTCACCTGTCCTCTGACTGCTAGGGTCAATGGTGGTTGTTTTCTTAAAGCAGAAAGATACAGGATGGCATCGGCATCACAAATTCTTCTCAGGAGACTGGTGTTGATGGCGGATTTTCTTTTCCCCACCTGCTCCCTCCCCCCTGCTCCCAGGGAAGGGGTGAAAGCTGCCCTGCCCCTCCAATATCCCTCAGGTGCTGTTTGTCCCTCGCAGGGACTGCCTGGGGCTGTCAGCCCCTTCCCCAGGGGCACTCACAGAGTTGGAGCTCAGACAGGCTGGGCAGTGGGCACTGGGCCACGGGGTGACAGGTAAACCCAGCCCAGCCCTGCATGAGCAGGGCAGTGGAAATAACACCCATAAGAAAAAGATATTACTGACAGTTCTAAGTGGGTTACATGAGGTTGTCCTAAGGCTCACCGAGTAATGACTCTTGCCATTTTTTGTTTGTGCTGTTTCTAAACATGATGTATACTTTATGATAATACATTCAGGGGTCATTAAAAAAGAATTTCTCACTGGCTACAGTAAGAAAATATTGTGTTCCAAATATAAATGATGTCTGTTTTAATAACTGGAGTAATCATTAGAACACCAACTCTAATGTTTTCTAGAAACCAGAAGAAAAACTGAAGAAACACCAGAGATAACCTGATTTTATACTGGAAAATTCATTTTTGCTAAAATTAATAGCTAAAGTAGAATGAAAAAACACATCTTTTTCTATCTTTTAGACCCACTGTAATTAGCTACCTTTTGCAAAGCAGCAGGAACAGCTTTTCTTCCACAGTCAGGCTATTCCACCAGTGTATTCAGAAGATGTATATATGGAAAATGAGAAGTTATTTTCTCTTTCTTAAGAAAGTCTTTGGAAGAGAAGATTTACACTCAGTAATCAATCTAGAAGGATAAATTAGCTTAGACTGGAAAAGGGGGCATTACTTTGCATTTCTCTAAATTAAGTGACAGTATATAACTTGGGAAAACTTTATCTCCCTTTCCTCTTCCATTATCCCTCCGTCCCCTCCCCCCCAATTATCCTATGAAGGACTCCAAGTCTTCACCCTCTCTGAAAGGAAGCTAAGCCATTAGGCTACCACTAACAATGTAAAAAATATTTTCTTTGATCAGCCTGTGGCCATTGCAGGAAAAATAATCTTTCATCCATATAAATGTAAACAGGTACAAACTGTTCGTGAATATGTATATGCTAAAATTAATAGAAAGTTTTTAACAAGCATAGACATTACTTTCTGAGACAGTCTTCCAAATATAGTCAAGAGATGAGAAAAATGGACTTGTCTTAAAAAAGCAAGTAGTCAGTCTGAGGAAAACATATGTTGGCATTGCCCATGGTAAGCAGACACCTGCAGCTCCTGTCACAGAAGTTCTGAGCAGTCATCGACCAGCTTTCCTGGGTCAGAATTTCTTGGGCTGGTTATATCTCAGTTATAGAATACTGTATTTGAATACTACTTCTAAAATACTTTGTTTTTGAAGAGGTTGAAGTGGCTATCTGGCATTCTTTTAGACACTTCCAAAGCATTTGAGGCTAATACATGACCTACAGGTCCTTCTGTGTGGTCTATAAAAGAACACAATAGCCTTCTGAATTCTCATTTTAATAGAGAAAGCATTATAATAGCCAACAATGTCTTTAGCTATTTTTGGAATTTTTCATTTCATTTTGTTTAATTTCAATTCATAGGCACAGAAAAAGGAATTATGTAAGATACAATACTTTTCCCACTAGTCTTTGGGAAGTATGGTACTTTAACTGAGGAACTACTGGAAGATAAAAACTGTTTGTCTATCACAGCAGTAAAAACAGGAATGTTATCTTAGGTACTCAGCAAGAATCTCGTGATGATTGAGCTATCCTTTGATAAAGTACATTCTCTTATAATGTCTGCTCCAAAGACCATTAACAATATAAGGTTCACATGAGGTGATAAAATTCACTACTATCTACATTTTTCATGCAAAATAACAGAGAGTATGATATACCTTCTGAGATACATACTTGCTAACTCTCTGAAAAGACAAAGATTGCCAGATGGGCATTTTCACATTAATTACAAATTTAGCACAGTCTACCAGTTAAAGAATTTCAGATATTTTTCCTGAGCTGCCCTGCAAATTCTTTTTGGAAATGTAATGACAGCACAAATAGAAGTGCACTAATGCTGTAGAGTCTGCTGGGTCTCTTTGTCTATTGATTCTTTAGGGGCACCTTGGTAAGCAGAGCACTCAAGTTAGCACACAAATATTTGAATAGTCTGGTGATCTTCAATGCCAGTTGCATCTACTTTCATAGAAATTAGGTCTTATTAAACTTACTTGCTATTTTTCTTTACTAAGATAACTAGGTGAATGGATAATATTAGTAACATTGATGACTCATGGAAGACAGGCTTTAGTGTTACTGAGCAGAATTAACAAAATTTAGGTTTTTACAGAATTACTAAGGTTTATGTTAGATGTGCACATATCTAAATGATGGATCCCGAAGGCATTTTAAGCCAGCATTCTTGTCAATGTTATGGTCTTTGAGGACTTCCCCATCCTCCCCTACTACTCAGCTAATGCCAGTCAGAGATCAGACTATGAAAAAATACTCTTTACCAACTGTATAAAAGTGCACCAAACACACTCTTACTTCTGGGATTCAAGAGGAAGCTTTTTTATCTTTTCAAACTCTTTGGGTATTGTGGTGTCCACTAATAACTTTTTTTAAAATCTTCCTTTAATTTAAATTAAGGCTTCTAGAACATGACATGGGACTTCAGGAAAACAGACAAACAAAAACCTTATTGTTGTCATCAAACATCAGCTAACATTACATTTTTTCTCCATGATACTACAGATATATACAAGGGTATTGTATCAGGCATAAGAAATACTAAACATACAACAACAGTGAACAGAAAATAAGAATGAATGTTCCTTCCCTCGAGTACTGAAACTAAACACGTGCAATGGGAATGAGCTATGTGATTTGATATGACTTCTGAGAAAGGTCAATCTTATCTTCACATTTCAGTCAGGTTTTCAGCATGAGATTTTGTATGCAAGTTTTCTGCTTAAATATTTTTAGTTTTCAATAAGGATTTTCACCACTTTTTTTTTCCATTAAAATTCAAGGCAATTTTCTGAAAGAAATATGGTCCTCTATTTTTCTGACTAACACTTTTTTTAGGTTAGTCTCTTTTCCTGACTGACTGTTCTTGCCCTTATATTGCATTAGGTTGCAATCAAAACAACTTGTGAACTCTCCAACTTTTCTCTTTCCAGGATGGGGGCTACTGAAACCCATCATGACTGCATAACTCTGACTGTTCACCCAACTCCTGCTTCGGTTTAGGCCTAACACACAGCTCATGCTAAGGCCTGATGTATGCTGGGTGCAGCGCCATTATGTCAAAGCCAGAGCAAAGCGTTGGCTGGATGCAATGGACAGGAAGGGACAGAGGTCACTCTGCAGCCATAATCACCAGGAGCTTGCTGTCTCCTGCAGATATCACCTCCTGCATTCTTGCATAGTAATTGTCTGGAATTTTCTTCAGAATCTTCTAACTAATGGGTACGGTACAGACCAAACTTCCAAGCTGGAAGGTATAAATGCATCAGCTTACCCAAAAAATCTTTGAAGAAGATCCAACAGCGGCTGGACTGCTGAGGCTTTCATGCTTACTGGAGCAATGCAGGGGAGGAGGAGGAAGAATGAACATTTTCACTATCGGCTAGGAACCATTTTGCTCATAGGCGTATGAGTTAGGAATTAGACAACTTGTAAGAGAACTCATGAATTAAAGATATAATGAATTAGTGAATTCATGTGTTAGTCTAGTCTGTACAAAGGGAATTGAGACACTGTTTGTCTCATCTGGTTTTATTTTTGCTAATGAGTTCATAAAATAAAGCTTAAGTTACAGAGTACATTGTCCTGTAAATTTGAGATATTCAAATGGATGGACTGCGACAATAATTCTCTGTAAAATAGGGCCTCACATTCCTCTGGTGCATAGATGGCATTGTGTTTAGAACAAATAATAATGATATGAATGTTCATATTAACTTTGTTATTAGTTATCATTAGTAGCAAGAGCCATGGGGTCAGTAAAATTGTTAATGATTGCTGCATTCATGGACCAGGTGGAAAGGCAAGATAAGGAGCTCTTGAACAGCTGCATCCAGGCTGGTATTGCACAAATTTGAGCAAAGGTTGGCATATCATGTTATAAAAGTCTGAGATGGTTCCCAAGCAACCTGTTAAACATGCTGATAATAATGCACCATGCTCTGTACCGCCTGTAGAGTAAATAAATCTGTCCTTGGCCTAGTGGGCAATTTCTTTTTTACTTTTCCTGTTCATTTACTCAGCCTTAAACCCTACGAACAAAGATGACAATTCCTTGCAGCCTTAGACCTTCCCCCAGCAGTCCCTGCCCTTACTTCAGAAACTGTTTAATATTCAACAGGCTCATCCACCCTGTCAGGTTTGTGAAGGTCAGTTTTGAAGACTAACTCTCAAATGAGACCTTCTGAAAGTCATCAGCATTTCTGTTCCATAATGCTGTGAGCTGTCCTGAAAAAGAAGTCTGAGAAAATCACACCTCCTCCACCATTTGCAATCTGTTTTTAGTCAAGACCAGCAGCTCAGAGTAAATTTGATGTTTTTAGGCTGGGCCTGAAATATGTATTATTTATAGATATCTTAGCCAAGAATTTCTGAAGTTAAAAATAATGCTGGATTCTCCCCGCGCCCCCATACACAGGATACTAATGGGATTTCAGAAAAGAGCGTGACCTCTCATGATATCAATATTTGATTAGGCAATAAATGTGGCTTGCTCAGAAACTCAAGGCTGACAGAAGTCTCAGTGGCTATGTCCTGTATGTTAAAATGATAGCAAACCATTTCAGTGTGTATAGGTGACACAACAGAAGCTACGCTGTTCTCTTACTTAGCCCCTATACATTCTTCATATAGAACATAATATCTGAGTATCTAAGAGCACCTTTGATTTAAGTCTTGTACCTACGAACAGTTATATTTCTCTCTTTCTAGCCCTTCCCTGTGATCCTGGATTTCTGGGGATAGTTTTATTAGTGTCAACAGTCATTTATTTTATTGTGTTTTTTTTTGCATTTTTAATTATGAGCCAAGATCCCATTGCAGTAAAAACCATGCAAATACAGAAAAAGAGCTCCCAAGCTACAAAAAGTTCCAAGCTAAGCATGACACTGTCAATAATAACAGACACAGGGAAATGAAGAGAAAATGAGACATTTTGGTCAGGTTAATACATGTTGATGGCAACACACTAAGATCTTAATACTTCTAACAGAGTTGCTTGCAGATTTGGGTATCAAAGGATAAGGCTGCAGAGGGTGCAAAAAGAAACAATCAGATATGAGGAGTTCCTAGTCTAGTAAGTAAACATTACAGAGATTTTTCAAGGAAAAAAAAAAAAGCTGAAAAATATCCAAAGCCCAGAAACATACTTAAAACTATTGAGAATTTTTTTTCTCCACAGTCCAGGATTATTCTCCATTTTCAGCAGTGAACTTAATAGAGATTAATAGCATAAACAAAGAACTCCCATGATACCAGAACTTACTCTCCATGAGAAATGAAGCAGAGAGAATAACCCTTGAAGTGATGCATTATTTAAGCACTGACCTGTGCAATGGTAACCAGCAGTTTGACAAATAAAAAGAAATAGCATAGGTTTCTGGGTCACACTTTGCAAGGAGGATATTCTGAAATACTGCTCCATACAAGATTATGGAACCAATAATGATTTTTTTCTGCATTCTTTCCCAAGTCATCATTGTCTAATAAACAAATCTGGAATTATAATTCTTGCAGTTTTAGCTAGGAATCAGACCGTTTGGGTAGTGTATTCTTGGATCAGTCCTAATAACTATATTTCTACATGTATGTAAAATTGCACTTAAGCAATCCCATCCCATTCAACTTTACTTTCAGCTGAGAGCACAGGAGGTTAATTAATCATGGAAGGTTAATTCTGCGAGGTATACTGGGCAGCTGAAATGCTTATCGGTCTTCAGCTTCCCTGGCTTAGCTTTTGCAAAAGTATCATAATCAAATCAATCCCGCTCCCTTCTCAAAACAAAATTATATCTGAATCAACATCACTTCTGCTTTGGAACCTTTTGGAAAATATTTTGTAGATTGGAAGCAAAAATTGATGTGCTTGACCTAACTACACAAAAAGTAAGGGAAATATTCAGACAGTAGGGAGTTAATTACACTTATTATGTTAACATTTGTACTAAGATAAAGTACATTCAAGGTCAAAGAAATAAAGAAACAGATTCAGAAAGTACTGATTTGAGGTCATTCATCATTTTTTCATACTTACTTCTTCAGAGCAGCACATATCCTTGTGGCAAGCAGAAACAGAAAAGGTAGTAAATTAGAAAAATGTACATAGAGGAGAAGAAAGAAAGCATGTTTAGAGTGTGTTGGCAAAACGTAATTGGCACAGAAACAGTAATGGGGGAAAGAGAATCGGGAAAGGAAAAGACAAAACTTTTTTCTGATAATAAGGAGACCCTGGACAGCTGTTCATCTCTTGTTTCATTGCAACTAGTAGCAGAAGGCTCGCAAAAATTTCAGGCCAGCAATTCCTGAATCATGGTATAAATATCACTATTGGTACAAGACCCCTCAAAATAATTTATGACTCCTCAGCAGAGCTTGATTTTGCCACTGTGGTTACTAACACTGGTCAAAAATATTGTGAAGCTGAACATCAGTGGTTTCTCATGTTGAAAAAAAAATTAGTTTTAAGTAATTTCTGTATGTGGACTCACAGTATGAAAGTATTCAAGGAAATACTAACTCACGGGTATTTTGAAAGATGTGACAGAGGATTTACAATAGTTTTTGCACAGTTATTCTACTTGCAGATTTTCTTCTGCTTGAGAGGTAATTTTTTTCCTCCTACATTTATCGAAATCCCCATCCTTCCTATTATTCTCATTGTAGTTTATTAAGACAGTATTAGACTCAATAATGGAACATACCTGAAGAAATTACTATTTTCTTATTTAAACAGTTACCTCAGAGAATATCACCTTAGTTTGTGAAATTGGTTCTTATGTACTGTTATCTTAGCTAGATAACCCCGACCCGCAGAAGTTCATGGTCTTAATATCCAATGAACTCTCCTTGAGCAAAGGGATACTTCCTCTAGTGATTTCAACACATACAGAAACAGTATGTTCTGTACCAATATCATAAGACAGTCTTTGAAATAAAAAATATCATAGCTAAGTTATTTTGGGGAGAGAACAAACTCTAGTATATTTGTACCATTAACTTTCCATAAACTGTTAAAAATCAATTATCAACTGTTTGAAGATCTAAATCTAAGCCAATTCCAGCAGGAAGGGGAAGATTAGCTGAGAGAAGGGTTTCTCTATTTGGTTGCAATGTAAATGATTAAGTGATATCAAAAGTAAATTGTGGAATTGAATTTTCTTTCTTTTTCAACTATTTTTTTTCTGACAACAGTATCAAAAAAATTAAGTGGCACAAAAATATGAATTTCATCCTGTGGGTGGCACTCCTGGACTGTCAGAAAACTAGTGACTTCTGAGAACTATGCCTTTGATGAAATTTTAAAGGAAAATTCAGATTTCCTTGTTCCATACCCACAATATATTCAGAAGGCAAGACTTGAATAGCCAAGATACTCTTAAAATGACTGCAAATGCTTTTTATAAGAGTAGGTAAGCAGTTTTTGTAACCTCAGCACCCAGTCAAACAGTCACAGGTAAGTTCAAGAAATACAGTATTTCATCTGATGAATGAGAAACTAAATCTGCTAGGGAAGCAGCAGAGAGATACTGTTACAATTCCAGAATGGTTTATGTTGTATATGATTAAAGCAGGAGTCCCGGAGCCAGCTCCTGTTCTGGAAGACTAAGTGAGTGCATTGTCCTGTTGGGTTTGTCTATGCCTCTTGCTTTCTCTCCCTGCACATCCTGAGACAATCCTCTCAGTGGGTGGGGAGGATGATAATGAAACAAACCCTTGGGGTTGATGTGCAGTGATTCATCTTTTATGTTGGAGAAGGGAGAGATAAGGAATACAAGAAACAATACATGTGGGTGGCCCTACATTTGCCCTTTTGCCCAGTCTAGAATAAAATACCCTTTTCCTTGGGGGCGACCAGGGTCCCTATCCTCTCCTTGGATGCTAAAGAAGGAGAACTTAAGGCTAAGTAAAATGAAAAGAAGAAAGAGACTTTTTCACAAACTAAGTAATGAATTTGTGAAAGAGTAAATATAGAGCTTACAGACAGAAAACCATTTGAACAGAACTGTTTGATATTGACCAGCAAGCAAGAAGTAGTGACTCCATTCCTGCCTTTATTGCTCAGGAGGATTCACAGAGTGAGGAGTGCAGAAAATACTGGCCACCAAGGAAAATTCAACATGTACTTCATGTGAACATAATTCTCAAGCCTCCTGTACTTGTAAACTCCTGGCAAAACATAGCTAAAGTTAGAAGAAATCACATTTGAGGACTGAACTTCATGTCTTTCTTCACATTTACTCACAATTCCTCTTTCCTTTTCCATTTTTCTAACACAAGCAACATCATATTAAACAGCTACCGGATGTTACTGCTGTTGCAGCAACCATTCAGGACAGGCAAAAGTAGGTAGTTGTGTTCTGTTAATAAGTTTTGCTATGGAAAGCACGCAACATTCAGAGGTTACATCCCCCCAGCTCAATCTAACTGCTGTGACAAATAGGATAATTTACAGGACAGTAAACGACCATACACTTGTATCTATTTGCTGCATCTAAGTGATAAATTCTAACGCCCTAAATAGAGACAGTTTATAACCTATATAAGCAACCTGTAAATCAAGATAATAAGTAGCCAAATAAAATCGCTAGTCCTTCGGTGAAAAATATCTGGAGAATAAGGAATGCAGAGAAATTAATGAGTAAGTGTCATCTCTGCAAGGAACAGAATAAAACAATTTAATAATTAAGATTTCAAGGTCACGCTGGCAGTAATTGATCAAGAGTTACATTTCTGTGATAGCACTGTGAATGAGAATGCTAAACTTCCTTGCTGAACAAGTCAAATGGAGCTCTTGCAAAAAGAGTTCAAGCTCAAAATGGTATGTGTCCTAGATGTTACTCCAGGGAAATCCATGTTCACATTTGTCGTAAATACTAGACAAATGTATATTTCAATGATTGTTTATTTGCCTTAGTTAAATATCAGTTTGTAAGAATTACCAGCTTCGTTGTAGATATAACACTATTTCCTCCAAATAAGGAGATGCGGTGAAGTTAAAATACCTGTGCCATACTGAATATTCATATTCCAAATATAACAACTTAAACGGTTACTAAATCTCACATCTTCAACAAAACATATTTCTTACTCTTAGAAACTCCATTAAGTCAAGTGTGCTGAAGAAGAGATCTCAACAGGCAAGAACTTTGTGAAGAATGAAAAGTAACATTTTCTTCAAGGAAACGTTTATTCTTCACAGTCAGCCTAGCAATCAATTTAAATATATATTGCTTGGCAGGAATTGCTTTACTTAAACCAAACTCCATTTTACAAGACATTAATGACATCATATAAGGCAGTTTCTCTCAATACCTCTGACAGAAAGCCCTCTTCACTTCAATGGCTCAGCCTACTGTCAGTCATTTCAGACCAGAAGATTCATCACTTGTCCTTTGAATGTATGATACTGAATATCATCTTGAATGCCAGGCTCCCATTCCGAGCATAGTAGTCACTAGTAGTAGGGTCAAAACCAAACGGGCTTAAATAATTTCTTCTAGGACAAATCTTCAGAGAATTACAGTGAGTATTTGGTTGTCACTCTGCAGAAGCTACAAGGTGCCCCTGGCACAAATGGTAGCCACGTCCATTTGGCATTACCCGGCCAACAAATACTATCTATTCAATTGCATTTCAAACACACAGCTCGCAAGATACCAGATTCTGGGTGAAACTCAGCTGCTTTAAGATAATAGAACAGCTAGAAAGATGGTTTAAAGCACTGTACACCTTTTTCTTGATCAGGCAGGGGTCTGTCCATTGATAAACATCAGCACAATCATGAATAATGCAAGTCTCGTCACTATTTCCCACACGGCATGAAAACAGCACATAGCAGGACACACAGTATACTTTTTTTTTCCTCTGAAAGGTCTTTCTCCATCCTGAGCTCATGTGATGAGGTGCACCCTCCGTCAGTGCTGAAAGGAGGGCAGTCCAGAGCTTTCAAGCTATCTCAAGACTGAGAGAAGTAGCTGCCTGTGTCAGGGTCACGGTCCCTAGCCCACGGTTATCATAGCCAACTCACACCAAGAAAAAGGTGGATCCAGCCAACGCCTTTAGAAAGCACGTGCATTATGAGATCTCTCGGGAAAAGACAACTGTTTGAGGTAGAGAACATAATTGTCATTGCTGTGAATACGGAGCTCGTATTTCCCAGCCTTTGCTTAGAAAAACCATGCTCTCACTTTGAAGGTGACTTAACAGATATGTTCTTCACAGCATGTGCAGTTCAGTGCCAGTACAAAGAAAATAGATCCACAGAAACTGGAGATTATGTCTTACTGAGACAGAAAGGAAAAAAATAGTACAACCAGCTAACAGTGCAAGGGACATAGCATGTGAAAACAGCCAGCTGTATGATACCCAGCAGCAAGTTCTGACTTTCAATAGAGATAGGGAATTTACTTCTGTGTGATGAACTGTAAATATCTTAATCCATTAAAGGTTTGAGGCTGTTTCAGAGGGAGTATCAAATAGGTCTGTGCTACATCACAGCAGTAATGGGAGTTACTGAGACATTTATGGAATTGTATGAAAAGCAAGTGCTTACTCTTTTTCCAGGACGGCAAAAACAATTTTCCCAGAACAGCTCAGGCAACACAAAATTGGAGAAGAGAGCTAATGACCTTCAAAAATGAATGTGTTTCCTCAGCAAACGTTGTTACTCTTTTATTCAGACCAAGCTGTGGTGACTATCAGTGGAATGACAAACTGGTATTTTGCGATAGCCATATGGCTAGGGCATTTTTACTGATGTTATTTGAGAACACCGAGTTGTTAAAGGATGATGGTGGTACTATGCTCTTGAATTCCATTTTTCATAAACTGACTAGTATTATTGCCTATCCACGGTGTGATATGTTATGACCAAACAGATACAACAATGAACAGCCATGCTCAATCTTCCTAAAATCAAGATTTTTCCTCCTTCATTGTTTCATCCATTTGAAGTGGATTCCTTTCCTTGCTCACTTTTCTATATTTTGACCAACTATTTCTACTTCTATTATTAGTGTAGACCTTCCTATTGATTAAACTGAGATTGGTGAGGAATTCAGAGAGTGTGGCCTGAAACTGGCGGCCTTGTAATTTATTCTGATGCTACTTTTCTAATTATTACTGGATGGAAACCTACTTTTCTGCCAGATGTCTTCTGAATTTTGAATGGAATAAATCATTCAAAGAAAAATGCAGATAAATTTTGCACTTAGATGACACAGCATAGGAATGCTGCCTGGAGAGCAGTGCAAAGAAATTACAGCTGCTCCAGCCAAGTCAGCTTCAATGAAGACACAGCTGAAGTGCCTCTATGCAAACGCACGGAGCATGGGCAACAAACAGGAGGAGCTAGAGATGTGTGCATGCCTCCAAGGCTACGATCTCATTGGCATCGTAGAAACTTGGTGGGATGACTCCTATGACTGGAGTGTTGCCATGCAGGGCTACAGGCTCTTCAGAAGAGACAGGCAAGGGAAACAAGGAGGCGGTGTTGCCTTACATGTGAAGGAGCAGCTGGAATGCATGGAGCTCAGCCTAGGGATGGATAAAGAGACAGCCTATGGGTCAGGATTAAAGGGAAATCGGGAGCAGGGGACATTACAGTGGGAGTTTGCTACAGACCACCCGACCAAGAAGACCAAGTGGATGAAGCCCTCTATAGACAGATAGGGGCAGCATCACGCTCACAGACCCTGGTTCTCATGGCTGACTTCAACCACCCTGACATCTGTTGGAAGGGTAACACAGCCAGGCATAGGCAATCCAGGAGGGTCTTAGATTCCATTGACGACAACTTCCTTCTCCAAGTGGTTGAGTAGCCAACGAGGAGAGGAGCTATGCTGGACCTTGTTCTTACCAACAAGGAGGGGCTGGTAGACAGTGTCAAACTCAAGGGTAGCTTGGGCTCTAGTGACCATGAAATGGTCAAGTTTGAGATCCTTGAGGCAGCGAGGAAAGTGCGCAGCAGGCTGACCACCCTTGACTTTGGGAGGGCTGACTTTGGCCTCTTGAAGAATCTGCTTGGTGTGGTGCCATGGGATGAAGTGCTGGAGGGAAAGGGGGTCCAAGAAAGTTGGTTAATATTCAAGGACCACCTCCTCCAAGCTCAGGAACAAGGTATCCCTACAAAGAGGAAGGCAGGCAGAAAAGCCAGGAGGCCTACATGGATGAACAAGGAGCTCCTGGACATGACCAAAAGGAAAAAGGAGGCCTATAGGGAGTTGAAAAAGGGGCAGGTAGCCTGGGAGGTATAGAGAGGAATAGTTCGAGCAGCCAGGGATCGGGTTAGACAAGCTAAAGCCCAGATGGAACTAAATCTGGCCAGGGACATTAAGACAAACAAAAAATCCTTCTTTAAGTACGTCAGTGAGAAAAGAGAGTGGGGAAACAGTGGGCCCTCTCCAGAAGGAAACACAAGAACTGGTTACCCGGGACAGAGACAGAGCTGAGGTACTCAGTGACTTTTTTGCCTCAGTCTGCACTGCAAGGACAAAAGATGCAGCCACACTACCCTTGATGCAGAGTGCAAAGATGAGCATTGGGAAAATGGAGAACTGCCCACTGTAGGTGAAAATCAAGTACGAGACCACCTGAGGAATCTGAAGGTGCACAAGTCCATGGGACCTGATGAGATACATCCGCGGGTCCTGAGGGAGCTAGCAGATGAGGTCACTAAGCCACTAGCCATCATATTTGAGAAGTCGTGTGGTCTGGCGAGGTTCCTGCCAACTGGAAAAGGGGAAACATAGCCCCTATTTTCAAAAAGGGAAACAAGGAAGACCCAGGGAACTACAGGCCAGTCAGTCTCACCTCTGTGCCTGGCAAGATCATGGAGCAGATCTTCCTGGAGACTGCTGAGGCACGTAGAAAACAAGGAGGTGACTGGTGACAGCCAGCATGGCTTCACCAAGGGCAAGTCATGCCTGACAAATTTGGTGGCCTTCTACAAAGGGGTTACAGTGGCAGTGGACAAGGGAAGACCAACTGATGCCATCTACTTGGATTTGTGCAAAGCGTTTGACACCGTCCCACACAATATCCTGGTCTCTAAATTGAAGAGACATGGATTCGACAAATGGACCACTCGGTGGATAAAGAACTGGCTGGATGGTCATACTCAAAGAGTTGTGGTCAACGGCTTGATGTCCAAGTGGAGAGCAGTGACGAGTGGTGTTCCTCAGGGGTCGGTACTGGGGCCTGTACTGTTCAACATCTTTGTTGGCGACATGGACAGTGGGGTCGAGTGCACCCTTAGAAAGTTTGCCAATGACACCAAGCAGTTTGGTGAGGTAGACACGCTGGAGGGGAGGGATGCCATCCAGAGGGACCCAGACAGGCTGGAGACGTGGGCCCAAGCCACCCTCATGCAGTTCAACAAGAGTTCAACAAGGCCAAGTGCAAGGTCTTACATCTGGATCAAGGCAATCTCAAGCACAAATACAGGCTCGGCGGGGAATAGCTGGAGAGCAGCCCTGAGGAGAAGGACCTGGGTGTGCTGATTGATGAGAAGCTCAACATGAACCGGCAGTGTGCGATCGCAGCCCAGAAGGCCAACCGTATCCTGGGCTGCATCAGAAGAAGTGTGGCCAGCAGGTCAAAGGAGGTGATTCTGCTCCTCTACTCCACTCTCATGAGACACCACCCGGAGTACTGCATCCATCTCTGGAGTCCCCAACATAGGAAGGACATGGACCTGCTGGAGCGTGTCCAGAGGCGAGCCATGAGGATGATCCGAGGGCTGGAGCACCTCTCCTATGAGGAGAGGCTGAAAGAGTTGGGGCTGTTCAGCCTGGAGAAGAGAAGGCTCCGGGGAGATCTTATTGCGGCCTTCCAGTACCTAAAGGGGGTCTACAGGAGAGCTGGGGAAGGACTTTTTACTAGGGCATGTAGCGATAGGACGAGGGGGAATAGGTTTAAACTAGAAGAGGGCAGGTTCAGATTGAATATTAGGAAGAATTTTTTCACTTTGAGGGTGGTAAGGCACTGGAACAGGTTTCCCAGAGAGGTTGTTGAGGCCCCGTCCCTGGAGGTGTTCAAGGCCAGGCTGGACGTGGCCTTGGGCAACCTAGTCTAATGGGAGGTGTCCCTGCCTATGGCAGGGGGGTTGGAACTCAATGATCTTCAAGTTCCTTTCCAACCTAAACTATTCTATGATTCTATGATAACTCAAAATTAATTTTGAGATGAGAAATCAGGGTTCACCTATTCCATACACTATTGTAGTCCTAAAATTGCAAAGTGGAAATTCTACATTCTCAATTAAACCTTATGATTGGATCCTAAAAGAAAATCACAGAAGATTTTCAGAGAGCATGGGAGACTGAAAACGGTGCTCTGTGGCTATGGGATAGAGACAAAAGAAGATAAATTAAAGTGACTAACAAAATGTGACCCTTTTAAATTTTATTGTGTTTGGTTATTGAAAAGGAGGTCCATAGCTAACCAGAGAAAAGTCTGGAGCTGTAAGAAAATAGGAAAATATAGGCCAACTCACAAGTCTATTCCTGAGGTAAATGCTCACCTTAAGTAACAGTTCTCTAGTGTCATATGGACTATGAAAAACAAAAGTGAGACATTTTACTTAAGAATTTCCAGTAAAGCAAAGTTGGATAAGACAGATTGTATAGGCTGTCTCAACCTACAGCAGTGTTTGTGTTCTAAGAGTCGGATTAACAGAAATTATTAGTAAAATTGCAGTAGTCAGAAAAGGTCACTGAGCAAGCAACGATTAGGGAAGGGGCAGCCAGGAACAATTGGTGGAGTAGGGAATGGCTAACTGAACATGGCAGAAGTGTGAGAAGTAAGGAATCGGTGACAGAAGAGAAACAGCTCACAGCATAGGATCAATTGCAGCTTAGATAAGGGCTTGCTACCAGGTGAAACCTTGAGAAGAGCAAACTATGAATGAGAAGAATACTCCATGATAGAAAGCAAGCAAGCTGATTTAGCAGTTGCCTCATATTCTCATTAGAGAAGTGGACTGTGAAATAGTCATAGCTACTGCGTATGCGATAGTTATATTATTGGTCTACTTTGGGGTGTTTTTTCCTTTTCTCTAATTGATAAAATAGAGAGAGTTAAGTCAACTGATTGATATTAGAAAGGAGAGAAAATCAGACCAGTGAAACCAAAAACTGTAATTAAAATTTCCTGAAGTTTCAAGATGAGGCCCAAGCTGTCTTTTTATTAACTATGACTTAAAACAGCATCCTTGTCCCCTTCCCTGCACATCAGTCCTGACAGGCTGGGCTTGCTTACAGTTGACAAGTGAGAGAGTGACTGGGATGAGAGTTAGAAACGTGATAATTTTTAGGGATGGTTTAGGCTCTGGTAAATATTCTCCAGTATTGTAGGAATAGAAACAGCATAAGAGCTAGAACAAAACAGAGCAATTGTACCCAGTCTTTCTAGCTATACAGAGTACTTTAAGGATCAGAAGCCTTTAGGATCAGAAGTATACATGTTATGGGCCTGGTTAACCTGTACAAATTAAACTATAGTGTGCAAGCACGGCAAGACCATGTTATCCCAGAAATCAACTGGCTTAGTGCACATATACTACAAACTCCCTGTGGAAAGAAGGCAGCTAGAAGTAAGCTGTGGCTAACAGAACAATTACTTCAGCCCACTCTTGGTCACCTTTTTTTCCTTTATGCATTTCAGGAAATGATGAGAGGAGAATGAAAGATGGATGAACCGTTTTAGTGATTACAGCTGGTGCTTAGTTGTCATCCTTCCAAAGGGTCCAATACCCTCTCAGATATATGACCAGGTGTTTGCTCTCAGCATGACAGAAGAAGGGCTGCCAAGCATCTAGAAAGGATAGCAGCTGTGAGCAACTATCATCTTTGGGAAAAAAATAACTGTTAGCAGAGCATAGAGTATCTTTGAATAGGCAGAAAATGAGATCAATTGTCCTGATGACATGTCAGTCAGCCTATGGAGACCACAGGCTAGGCACCAAAAAACGAAGCAGGTAGACTGAAAAGAAGCTTTTTCCACTGCACTATTCAGTAATTTTATGGCCATGCACAACCCTGGTTTGAAACATGTTACTGGAAAAAGAGGGTGAATCCAGCCCTTTCTCAAAATTTCTTCTTTATTGCACAGAAATAAAGTTGGAAGTATACGTTGAAGGTTGTTTCCCTATTTGGTTAATGACCATTTGTGCTTTCCTAAGTAGCATAGTCCAGGTTTCAGGAGTCAGTATAAACATTGCTGGTATGCTGATACATAAGCCCACAGCTATGAAACTCTTCCCCCACCCACCATGTGGTATTCCACTTTTCAGTGCTCTTCAGTCTTCCACACGGAGAGACATTGCATCCCATAATATGTTGTTCTTGTTCTGCTTGAATTAGGATGGGTTTAAATCACTTGCTTTGGAAATGTAATGCTGTTTATCTCTGCTCTTATCAGGAGATAACACTGTTTAGCTTTGTATTTGAGACTTTTATAAAGAAAGGTTGCAATCTCAGGACACACCTATGCCTGAAATGTGAAATTTTAAATTCATCCATGAGTGTATCTATAACAATGCTACCTATACTTGTTCATATCATTCTAGTAATTTAGGACTTTAGTTCACATTGTGTCAAACATGGCAAAGCTAAGTTCTGTGGCTTTGTTAAGGCTTACAGGACCAAATGCCACATTTTATAGACAAATCTGTGGATCTCTAAAATCAAGCAGAACTTCTACAAATGCTTAGTAATCTGCTATGGCTTCCACAGTGGAACCATGATGCACTGTGAAATGGCTCATCTAGAGAGGGTGCAAACAATGAATTCTCTTTTCTTGGCTCTCCTAGTCCTTTGTAGGCCATGCGCTTATTCCAAAGCTAAAGATCAGCCACGTACAATCAGGATGACATTTGCTCAGAGTCTAGAAGGATGCCACAAGAAATCAGAAAGGGGGTATCTCAGAGAGAAAAATGTGATATCTCTCTTCTGTGTGCATCTCTGTTACCATCACGGGTGTCATTTCACAGGACATTGTCACACACACACAGACATAAGGGAGATATTCCCACAACTGCATTGCTGGTTGATGGTGGAAGAGACATTCAAATGAAAGCTCCCACTTTAAAGCATGAAAGATCTACTGCTCTAACTGTTCTACCAATGGCTAGAGCCCCGGACTTCCCTCATGGCAGCAAATATCATGCAGTTATATATGCAAATACTAACAAGAAGTGCAAACCACAAACCTAGAACATTCAAAGTAATTTCATTGCCATTAGTTCCAAATGCATGATCAGTTTGATTAAATTTGAACATGCTATACTTTAATAAAGATTATATTGGTATATTTTTAGACATTTACTTTTTTCTTAACCAAGCAAAAATATTTTTGATATTATATAGTATTCACTCTTTTGAAGTGAATAGTTTGTCTTTTTTTTATAGCATGAAAAGTTCTCATTTACCAGACCCTGACTCAGAAGTGTCATTCATTTCTACCAAGGAACATCCCTACTGCAGTGCTTTGGAACCACTGTGAGAAGCTGCTGTTCATGTTTTGCTCCCCTGAATCTCTAGGAAACACCTAGAAATATGCATTACGCAGACTGCATATAAGCAGCACTCTATTCAACTGTTTGGCCAAGTACGGTAACACTCTCATGATGAAACCACTGAGCCATCAAAATTATTTTCACATTTAGTTTAATTGTTTGGGTATCCTCAGATCCTCATCAGCAAATGAAAATAACTGAGTGTGGACAGCTAAAGTCATGGCATTTCAGCCATGACCCTGCATGCCTAGCAACAGCCACTGCACTGTAACACAATGTGAAACAGAAAAGGAGTCGAGAGTCAGATCTGAAGCATTTAAACCTGGGACATCACTGCTAACAATTATCGTTAGCAGATGAAAGTCAATTATGGGCATAGGAAAAGAGTTACCTGGCAGGCCATCAAAACGGGCCATTCTGGTTTTTGTATTATCCACATGAAGATATATAATTTTTGTCATTGGTGTCCAACCAAACTGCAGTTATTCAGGCCCTCCTTTACCTGATTCTTGCACTTAGTTTAATTCTGAATCCTTTTGTCCTTTCATACTCATTGAAGGAACAGGAGACAGGAGACTGAAGGGGACCTCCTTGAGAAAGAGAAAGAGAAAGAGAAAGAGAAAGAGAAAGAGAAAGAGAAAGAGAAAGAGAAAGAGAAAGAGGAAGAGGAAGAGGAAGAGAAAGAGGAAGAGGAAGAGGAAGAGGAAGAGGAAGAGGAAGAGGAAGAGGAAGAGGAAGAGGAAGAGGAAGAGGAAGAGGAAGAGGAAGAGGAAGAGGAAGAGGAAGAGAAAGAGAAAGAGAAAGAGAAAGAGAAAGAGAAAGAGAAAGAGAAAGAGAAAGAGAAAGAGAAAGAGAAAGAGAGGAAGAGGAAAAGAAAAGAAAAAGGAAAAGAAAAAGGAAAAGAAAAAGAAAAAGGAACAGAAAAACAAATAGAAAAAGGAACAGAAAAAGGAAAAGAAAAAGAAAAAAGGAACAGAAAAAGAAAAAGGAACAGAAAAAGAAAAGGAAAAGGAAAAGGAAAAGGAAAAGGAAAAGGAAAAGGAAAAGGAAAAGGAAAAGGAAAAGGAAAAGGAAAAGGAAAAGGAAAAGGAAAAGGAAAAGGAAAAGGAAAAGGAAAAGGAAAAGGAAAAGGAAAAGGAAAAGGATAGATTGTCTGTTCTTTACAAGCAAAAGTTGTCCCAAGTAAGAAATGCAGGCAATGTAGACAGTCGTAATTATGTTTTAGTATCATGTTTTCTACTTTTATTGTTTGTTACTTAACTTAAACCTTGGCAGTGCAATAAGGAGAAACATCTTTTGCAAATGCCTTGAAAGATGCTGCCAGTGTAGCCTTGAAATGAGAAAAAAAAAATCAGTTACCAAACCAGGACATTATCCAAAAATCTGGAAACAGTTTGATGTATATTCATTATGAGAAATGAAAAGAGGGTAGGACAACAATGGTACCAAAACGGTCACAACAAGCCCTGGAAGCTTTACATTCAGATGGCAGCCAGAAAAATAAACCAGCTGCTCATTATTTTTCCTCTGCTGATTTGAGGAAGAGAATGGATTTTCTCTCAGGAGTACTCCATATGCAATTGGAGGCACTAACAGTGACACAAAGTAGGCATAAAATTTAGGTCTGAACATAAGCTATCACTTCTCCCAGTGTTTTTGGGTTTTGTTGTTGTTATTTTGTTTGTTTGTTTGTTTTGCTTTTAGGACAAAATGGAATTTTTTATTGTTTTCCAATCAAATCCAGCCTTATCCAGTTGAAATGGGAACAGCATTTTAATGAAAAATCAGGTTAAGTGGCACAAATCCAGTGATGAAACTTCCTATTTTATACCATTGTTCTGAGTATGTAACTATCCAAGGCCTATGCCTATTACTACAACAGTCAAAGTATGGGGAAGTGAACTAGGGGGTAGAAAATAATTGAAAAACAGAGGGAAAAGTTGTTATTCTTCAATTACAAGAGAGTTATCCCGACAGAATAATGTACTAAAAACTCATGGACACTAAAATCAGGAATAATTTTGCTGAGTTTAGTCCATAATTTACAAATACCTTGATAATTTCGGCCTAAAACTGTCTCTGGACTGAAGTCTGCTCGAAGTATCCCAGGAAGACACTGTGTAATGCAAATGAGCCATTGAAGTTTTGTGTTTTTTTTTTTTTTTTTAAACACCTGAAAGTCTGATTTATTTCCGCTACAAAAACAAAAATGAAAACACAGGACTTGCAAATAAACAAATATTTTAAATTAAGACAGGTATTCCCACAGTATTACAAGCTAAATTAAGAAATAAATAAATTCTCACTCCACAAATACTTTCATTTTGTCTCTGTGTCTATAAAGACAGGCTCTATTTATTTCCATGGATACTCAGCACTACTTGGAAGTCATCATTTAATTACCATTACAAATCTTCAGCAAAATAAACAGTGAGGTGGTAGTCACAAACAACTCATAATCCACCCTCTTTTCACCTAAATTAGTAAGTGCATTCTTCTGAATTTAAACTTTGTCTCTCCTGGGTTTCATTTCTGTTTGAGCTGTAAAGGTATTTGCTCTTCTAATAGCTACATGATTGCAGTGGATAGACACGTCTTCTTTCTATTAATCTATATTTAAACATACTAAAGTAATAGCAGGGACTGACAAGGAAAGGAGATTAAGATTTAATAATCAGATATAGCTTTTATTTCAAGATTTATGCTTATTAAGGGAAATGTCTGAGAAAAAATAAATTACTTTTTGTTTGGCATATGAATCTGGCTACAGTGGCAGTGGGACAGCATAGCTTTTATTGCATTTGAGAGAAGTAATTGTCACTTTGCTTCTGTTTGATATTTTAAATTTTTTCCTGAGCATAGTCTAGTTTTTGCATAAAAGAATAAAAGATAATATAAAAGTTGTTCAAACTTTCTCAGTAGAAAGTATTTCCTCCAGAGCCATTACAGCCTGTGAGGTAAACAGATGCCATGTCTTTACATCTGTTTACCTGTAAGAACTTTGGGTCATACATTTAAAAAATCCCTGTGATGATCTGCATCTTGTAAAATACATATGTGTGAACAAAAGCTGAGGAGAAGTTTAAACCGGCTCTTTTGGCCTCTTCTGCACCTCCAAAATACCTCATAAAGCTCGGAGGACAGGAAAGATCACCCCCATCTTCTAACAGTTCCTCCAATGGGTAGGAGCCTCTTTATTTATCATCTTTTGGCTCTTTCTCCAGTTAACTTCACTCTCCCCTTTCTGAAGCAGCCCTCTCCTACCCTCATAGGGTAGCATTTTTGCAGTTTGTAACATCAGCTAGAGGAGGCATGATCACTTTCAACAAAAATCTGATGATCAAAGATATTTTCTGGAATAGGAATAATCTACTATTTAAGAATTTGCCTATAAAATTACATGATTACAGAAAACTTAAAAAAAGTAAACATTTCTTACCTAATCAACCATAGTGGACGTCAAGGTCTGCTTACAGTTTCAGCCTGTGAATAGTTGACCTTTTACACTATCATGGTCTAAAACCTGAAAGTCTTTCAGCTGCGCTCAGTTGTTGCAGGATCAGGCCCTTTATACACAATGTGCAGCGTCTGCTGAGAGTCCTCATTCAGTTGTTCTTTCATACAGATCTCTGTGAATATGCTCAGTTCTGGACCTTTCAAATATATGCCCTGTGTCTCAGATAAAAGAAAAAAAGTGAGTATTTTCGGTTCCACTTAGGGATATTCCAGTTTTCTCTGTTATTTCCCTAATTTCATGATCATGCAGGGGTTTTCCTTTATATTCTGCATTTCAGACAGATTGATCTCATGATCCCATTGCAATTACAGAGACAATGTGGGATAGTTTGCATCACTGGAATGCTGTCATGAGTGGCTATGTACTTTTTCGGAAAGAGGCCAGTGGGGTGAGGTGGTGGAATTGCTTTCTACGTGAGGGAGCAGCTGGAATGTATTGAGCTCTGCCTAGGGATGGATGAAGGACGTGTTGAGAGCTTATGGGCAAGAATTAAGGGGCAGGCTATTATGGGTGACATTGTTGTGAGTGTTTACTACAGACCACAGGATCATGAAGAGGAAGTAGATGAGACCTTCTACAGAGAGCTGGAAATAGCCTTACTATTGCAGGCCCTGGTTCTCGTGGAGGACTTCAACCACCCTGACATTTGCTGGAAAGGCAACACAGCCAGGCACGCACAGTCCAGGAGATTTCTGCACAGCACTGATGATAACTTTTTGACACAGGTCATGGAGGAAACAAATGAGGAGAGTTGTACTGTTGGACCTTGTGCTGACAAACAAAGAAGGACTAGTTTGGGATGTGAAGGCTGGGGGTAGCCTTGGCTGCAGTGACCATGAGATGGTGGAGTTCAGGATCCTGCATGGAAGCAGCAGGGCAAAAAGCAGAATTACAACCCTGGGTTTCAGGAGAGCTGACTGGCCTCTTCAAAGACCTACTTGGAGTAATCCCATGGGTTAAATCTCTAGAAGGTAGGGGGGTCCAAGAGAAGCACCACTTCCTCCAAGCTCAAGATCGGTGCATCCCTATGAGTAAAAAATTAAGCAAAGGAGGCAGGAAACCAGCATGGATGAGCAAGGAGCTGCTGGAAAATCTCAAATGGAAGAAAGAAGTTTACAGAATGTGGAAAAATGGACTGGCCACTGGGGAAGAATACAGGAATGTTGTCAGAGTATGCAGGGATGCTAAGGCCCAGTTGGAATTAAATCTGTCAAGGGATGTCAAGGACAATAGGAAGGGCTTCTTCCAGTACATCAGTAGTAAAAGGAAAACGTGGGAAAATGTGGGACCGCTGCTGAATGAGGTGAGTGCCCTGGTGATGGAGGATGCAGAGAAGGCAGAGTTACCGAATGCCTTCTTTGCTCCAGTCTTTCCTGCTCAGGCTGGCCATCAGGAATCCCAGACCCTGGAGGTAAGAGAGAGAGTCTGAAGAAAGGAAGACTTTCCCTTGGTCAAGGAGGATCGAGTTAGAGATCATTTAGGCAAACTCAACACCCACAAATCCATGGGCCCTGATGGGAAGCACCCACGAGGGATGAGGGAGCTGGCTGATGTTCTTGTGAAGCCCCTCTCCATCATCTTTGAAAGGTCATGGAGAACAGGAGAGGTGCCTGAGGACTGGGGGAAAGCCAATGTCACTCCAGTCTTCAAAAAGGGCAAGAAGGAGGACCTGGGAAACTACAGGCCAGTCAGCCTCACCTCTATCCCTGGAAAGGTGATGGAACAGCTCATTCTGGATGAGCATGCTAAGCATGTGGAGGAAAAGTAGGTTATCAGGAGTGGTCAACATGGATTCACCAAGGGGAAATCATGTTTGACCAATCTGATAGCCTCCTATGACGGCATGACTGGCTGTGTGGATGAGGGGAGAGTAGTGGACATTGTCTACCTTGACTTCAGCAAGGCTTTTGACACTGTCTCCCATAACATCCTCATAGGTAAGCTTAGGAAATGTGGGTTAGATGAATGGACAGTGAGGTGGATTGAGAACTGTCAGAGCTCCTCAGCCAGTTTGCTGATGACACAAAACTGGGAGGACTGGCTGACACCCCAGAAGGCTGTGCCACCATTCAGCAAGACCTGGACAGGCAGGAGAGTTGGGCGGAGAGCAACCTAAAGAAGTTCAAGAAGGACAAGTGTAGAGTCCTCCACTTAGGGAGGAATAACCCCATGTACCAGTACAGGTTAGGGGTTGACCTGCTGGAAAGCAGCTCTGCAGCGAGGGACCTGGGAGTCCTGGTGGACGAGTTGACCATGAGCCAGCACTGTGCCCTTGCGGCCAAAAAGGCCAATGGTATCCTGAGGTGCATTAAAAAGAGTGTGGCCAGTATGTCAAGGGAGGTTCTCCTCCACCACTACTCTGCCCTGGTGAGGCCACATCTGGAGTATTGTGTCCAGTTCTGGGCTCCCCAAAGAAGATCAGGGATGTAAGATGGCTAGAAACATGATCACGGGAATGGAGCATCTTTCTTATGAGGAAAGGCGGAGAGACAATGCTTATAAATATCTAAAGGGCAGGTGTCAAGAGGATGGGGCCAGACTCTTTTCAGTAGTACCCAGTGACAGGACAAGAGGCAATGAGCACAAACCAGAACACAGAAAATTTCGTCTGAATTCAAGGAAAAACTTCTTTAGTTTGAGGGTGACAGAGCACTGGAAGAGGCTGCCTAGAGAGGTTGTGGAGTCTCCCTCTCTGGAGATATTAAAAACCCACCTGGATGCATTCCTGTGCAACCTGCTCTAGGTGAACATGCTTTGTACAGGGGGATAGGACTAGATGACCTCCGAAGGTCCCTTCCAGC